>NC_141084.1:32602627-33867803 GCF_041138505.1 Cibotium barometz
CTCCACGATATAGTGGAAGACGAGCAAGCCTGCATAGCTATTTCTCTTCTTGGGAAGCATATTCCACACGTTATGTGTTTTCTTCTACTCCTTTCGTGTTCCAAACCTCGGTCTTCGGTTCCATCGTGTAAGGCATTTATCATGTCATGTTCTAGTATTTTCTCCAAATCCGCCTGAAGTTTCTCGAGTTGTTGGATCACCTCGTTTGTCGCTACTCTTGTTGGTCTCCATTGTTCAGGCCGGATATCCACTGGTTCGTCACCATGGAAGCACGCATTGCCACTAATTAGATGTTCCAATCACTCCACAAGAAATATTCCCCATTGTTTTGTATGATCATTGCAAATTTGTCAACGTCAAGCCACTTGGTATTTGCAGCGAGTACATGGGCAAAGTATCTTCTCCTCTAAATCAACAAAATTTGAGAGTGTGGCGTCGTCCATGGTTTTCATATTGATTTTCAATGGGAGCGAATGCTTATTTTTGGAGAGGAATCCTCCCTTAAGTATTTGTAGAGGATGGTAGTCAGTGATAGGTAATTTGAAATATCAGGGGCGCGCAAGATCTGGAAAGATTTTGAATTTGAATGAAAAGTAGCGATCGTCGAAATAAGCGTCGAAAAGATCATCAAAATATCCATCGAAAAGAGAGTGGGAAATTTATTTTATCCATGATTATTTTCACGCTATTTCCCACGTATGTTTCGATGCTTTTTTCCCCCTGATTTTGACACTTTTTTCATGGTTATTTTGACGCATATATCGATGGAGCATGTTTTTGTAGTAAAATGGAACCTCTCTTTTCTTTGTGCTTTTTCGTGCATGTGTGTTTTGCTTTCTCACTAGGTATGCCTCCTTTGCCCTCACTCCCATCTCCTCTTGGTTACATGTACATATGTTGTAAAATGTTTGTGTGTGTAATTAGGGGTAATTTTCTTGTTTTTTTTCTCTCGCATTTGTTTCGCAAGTTCTTTCTCACTCCCAAGCTCTTCTCCACCTCCTTCTTTGCCCTCCCTCCCCTCCTCCCCTCCCCTCTCCTCTCCTCTCCTCTTGGTTGTTAAATTGGTGTGTGTGTGTGTGTGTGTTGAAGGATAAACCTCCTTGTGTATCCATGCTTGTAGGGTTTTGTATTACTAATTCTTTTTTCAACCTTTTGTCAACCTTTTGTATTACTAATTCTTTTCTCAATCTTTTGTTTTGTTTTGTAGGTCTTCTAATCCTCTCTTTCAACTTCACTAAAAAGAGGTAAAATTTTACTCTCTTTTCGATTTTGTATGTATGCATTAGGTATGTATGCATTACTAATCCTTTCCTCACCCTTTTGTTGGTTTTGTAGGTCTTCCAATCTTCTCTTTCAACATCACCAAAAAGAGGTAAGTGCTTTCCTATCTTTCCTATCTTTCTTATCTTTTTATCCTTTGTTTCCTATATTTTTATCTACCAAAAAGAGGGGTTATGTTTTGTAGGTCCTCTATGCATAGAGCTCAATCTATGAATAGAGCTCTAATCATAGAGCTTAATCTATGCATTAAGCTCTATGCATAGAGCTCAATCTATGAATAGAGCTCTAATCATAGAGCTTAATCTATGCATTAAGCTCTATTCGTAGAGCTTAATGCAATATTAAGCTCTATGCATGCATTCATAATGCATAGAGCTTAATCTATGCATGCATGCTTAATGCATAAAGCTGGGGTATGCTTTAGTTTAGGATAGTGTGGCTTGCATAGTGCTTTATGCATAAGCCTCATGCATAGCTTTATGCATAAGGCCTCATGCATGCTTTATGCATAAGCCTTATGCATAAGCTTTATGCATAGCTTTATGCTTAAAGCTTTATACATAAGGCCTTGTGCATACTTAAAGCTTTATGCAGCATAAGGCCTTATGCATGCTTTATGCATAAGATTTAGCATAGCGGCATAGTTTGCATAAGGCTTGCATAAGCTTTAGTATAGCTTGCATAAGATTTTGTATGTATGCATTACTAATTCTTTCCTCACCCTTTTTTTGGTTTTGTAGGTCCTCTAATCCTCTCTTTTAACATCACGAAAAAGAGGTAAGCGCTTTTCTATCTTTTCTCTCTTTCCTCTATTATTATTGCACCCTTGGTGGTTGGGTGCTGGGGATTTGTTTTGTAGATTTTTGCATAAGCTCTATGCATAAGATTTATGCATTAGGCCTCATGCATAGTTTTATGCTTAAGGCCTCATCCATAGTGCTTTATACATAAGCCTTATGCATAATGATTTATGTATAAGCTTTATGCATAAGGCATTATGCATAGCTTTGTAGGTTTGCACATAATTTTTATGCATAATGCTTTATGCATGCTTCATGCATAATTCTCATGCATGCTTTATACATAAGGCCTCATGCATAAATGAATGAATGTTTATGGATAATTCATGTGTATGCTCTTATTAAAGTGTCCATGTGGGCTTTGTTATGTGTGTATAGAAACATGTCTCGCACTCCAGATGAGACACCGGCTTACTCTCCATGCTTCTCTCCATATTCCATGTCGCCTAACTAGTTTATGGATTTTTTAGCGTAAGCCATGCCCGAGCAAAGAGTGATGGCATAATAATATTTTAGGAGAGGGGTAGGCACTTCGACCACACCATCAGGCACCACCACCGCTAACCCTAGTTCACCTATAGAAACCCCACAAAGAGCCGCCTCCAGAACCCCTCCCTCAGGTCGCTCGTCCACTCGCAGAGAGGACAACGCTCAAGTAGTGGAGGTGGAGATGGTTGTTGTCCAAGTGGGGGCATGGATGGGTCTAAGCCCCTACGTGAGCATCCTTCCCCATCTAGCGCCAGAAGCACTTCATGCTTGCGATCATCAACATTTTGACACACAGCCCACACCTACCGATGGGGAAAAATATTACACAATTGTCAATGGCAATGTGGTTTTGGATAATGTCGGGCAAGAGATGAAGAGACGCATCCGTGAGATTTGCCACATTGTCTTTGCAAATGACTTTATAACTTTATGGCCAAAGTTGGATAAAGGCAAGAAAGATAGAGTCATAAATCAAATGAAGGATGAGTACAAGCCGACCGTCGGTAGTGATGTTGTCCCCATAAGGTGGATAAAGAACCACATGGTGGATGTCATGAAACATTGGCGAGAGGAGATGTGACTAGAAGAGTGAAGGCAGGGGGTGAGAAGCCTTGGTACATGAGCACCGCAGATTGAAATGAGGAGAAGCAAAAGCATGCAAGAAATCCCCAATGCTACAAGCAACAAGAGGATGCGGCCCCGAATGGAGAGAGTAGGAAGCTCTCACCTTAGAAGCAGTGGTTGGGACGCATTCCATGTCTACTTTTTGTAAGTATCAACATTTATCTTGTATGTTTCATTTGATGTTATGTCTACTTTGTAAGTATCAATGCTTATCTTGTTGTTTTGGTACTTGTAGAATCAATGGTTGGTCGGCTGACAAAACGAGAGAAGAGGAAAACATTGTTTGCGGCCATAACACGTAATTTCTTTTGGAGAAGCTTGAGCGAGAAGGTGCCAACCTCAATTGGGGATGCATTGCAAATATGATAAGTGCAGTAAGCTTTAACCTTATGATTTGTATAGTTGCTTTTCCATGTCATGTTAGATCATTGTTTTGTATACTAAAAAAAGCATCTTGTATGGTTTTCGCTAGGGACCAATGCTTTACCGTGAGTGAGGGCTCCGCATAGAGTGACCTTGCCCATGTCTTTCCTCTTGTACATACATATTTTAGTCAGCTCACATCTTTGTTTGAGCTTGTATAGCTTGTATGCAACTACTTTATGCAATTTTGGTCATTGAGTATAGCTTGTAGAGCTTGTATGCAATTTTATGCAACTACTTTATGCAATTTTGGCTTATCTCGTCAGAGTTTAATATGTAAATTTCACATCTTACAATATAATTTGGCCATTGTTTGCACTTGTGTGAATTATGTATGTACTTTGTAATGTCAAAAACATTATGGCACTCTAACTTTTTCAACAAACTTGCTTCGTTCTTCACATCAGAGTATAGTTGCCTTTGGTACTCTATAAGTTTGGCATAATGGTGCATCCAGCTACTATAAGACTACAGCTGGATGCACCATTATGCCAAAAAAAATTTAATACCTGTACACGTCGCAATAACCATCGAAAAAAGTGTCAAAAGTGTCCTACATTCCTTGAAATAACCATCGAAAGTTTCCTGCATCCGTCAAAAAAAGCATCGAAAGTTTCCTACATCCATCAAAATAGGAGTCGAAATGTAAGTTGAAATCAGAGTCAAAATGTCAATTGAAATCAGAGTCGAAATGTCAATCAAAATCGGAGTTGAAATATCGATCAAAATCAGCATCGTAAAGTACGTCAAAATGTCAGTCAAAATCGGAGTCGAAATATCAGTTGAAGTCAGCATCAAAAAGTATGTCGAAAGAGCATATAAAACATAATTTTTTGAACCCTTATTTTGACGAATATATCGGCGCTTTTTTTGACGTTTCCATTTCGACGTGTATTTTGGGGATTTTAAGCTTAGTTCCAAAGCATCGAAAAACGTGTGGATAATGGCCCCGCCTCTTGTCGTGTATGATTCTCTTCTATGTTGTCATTGGCACTTGGTCGTACCAATGCCTCATGAAGCCCATATGTTCAAACATGGTCAATTGTTATACGACGTTGTTATATATATTATCCCTTGCATAGATCACACATAAAACAAATATTTTCTCTCAACCATGCTTTGGAGCCAACTTTTGGCCCTTAATCACAATCAAACATTTGAACCAGGACAAACCCGGTTAGAACAAAAACACATAAGCTATCTAGAAGTGGGAGATAGAAAATTGCCCAGCGTTTCAAATATCATTTATAAGTGATATTTATTTCTCAACAATAAAATAATACTGCACAGCAACCAGATTTTGTTGCTAGTAGAAGTGAAATTTTATTACCAGTAGTGAGATTTTGCTATTGGTGGACACAATGACTTAGAAACAGAGACTCCCGCCTTAATATTAGGAAAACATTGGGGACTCAAATTGGGCCCTTTAAGGATTTACACACATTCTCTCTCTATGAAAAATGGGCTCATGGTGAAATTTTTCTAAATCAACTCAAAAGTGAGCAGAGTCTGGACATTTGGAATCTACTTTTCAAGACCTTTCCAATGATATATAGTATGATGGGCAAATTTGCATATTCAAGAAGTCCCCCAAATTTGCTGGAATATGCAAAATTGCCCATCATTCTATATATCATTGGAAAAGTCTCGAAGAGTAGATTCGAAATGTCAAGACTCCGCTCACTTTTGAGTTGATTTGTAAACAAAAGTTCACGATCCATTTTTGTAGAGAGATAATGTGTACAAATAAGTAAAGGGCCTAATTTGAGTCCAAATTTCCCCTGATGTCTTTGATGATGGGATTCTTTTCTTTCTATCTACCTCTCTTAGTTACGCATGCGAGGAGGAAGCTTGAAATATAATTTCCCCTGATGTCTCCGACGATGGGATTCTTTTCTTTCTATCTACCTCTCTTAGTTATGCATGCGAGGAGGACGCTTGAAATATAATTTCCTCCCACCAAGTCCTTTCACCTCTTACATAAAACCTCTCTTATTCTCCTAGGTAATTGTATCTCTCCTTTATTTCTTTCTCCCAAGCTTTCATGGAAGGCTTCAATGCTTTCTTGCATTCTAAGATTTCATGGTACATAGCTCTCTATGTGAGCTTTTCTCTCCCTTCCCCTATGTTTTCTTTCCCTTTCTCACTTCCCCTCTCTTTCATCTACCTTTCCATAACCCTAGCCCTGTGCATAGAGCTCTAGTGGAGAGCTTTGATAGAGAACTCTACATCAAAGCGTTCTATTATGCATTTTATGGATAGAGCTAGGGTTAGGAAAACATAAACTAATTTCTTTCAATCACTTATAAATTAGGAATAGGTTTTAGGGTACTCACCTCTTTTTCCTCTTCTTCTCCTTGCTTGCTAATATGTTATAATGAACTAACTTTTTGATTTATTATATTTTTCTTTGTAGTTTTATTCAAGTGAATAACCAAGGGGTTAGAGTCTAGACCAATCCTCTCCTATGGCGTCTCAAAGAAGAGGTAAGTTCTTTTTTTCCATTCTTTGTATATATAGGCTTTTCTGTTTGTGTTATTGCACCCTCGAGTGATGGGTTTAGGGTTAGGTCAAGTTCTACATAAGCCTTATGCAAGCTCTATGCATAAGCTTCATGCATAAGCTTCATGCATAGTCTTATGCATAAGGCTTAAGATTATGCATAGATCTTAATCATAAGGCTTAAGCTTATGAAAAGAGATTTAATCTTATAGGGCTTGAAGCTTAAGACTTAACCTTATGCAAAGAGATTAAAGCTTATGCATAAGGCTTATTCATAGAGCTTGAAGCTTATGCATAAGGCTTATGCATAATCTCTATGCATAAACTCTCTATGTAAGAATAATCATAAGGCTTATATGTAAGGCTTAAGCTTATGCATAAGGCTAAATCATAAGGCTTATACATAGAGATTATACATAGAGCCTAAGTATATTGTTTAAGCTTATGCATAAGAAAAATTAGACAATCCGAAGCAGAGTTCATAGGTATTTCATTGCAAAGGGAGAGATTTTTTTATCTAGATGGAAACAAATAGGGATGGTTCTTTTTGACGGTCTCTTTCACATAAGGTAGGGGAAGAAGATGAGCCTACTCTTAGAAGAAAACCTAAAATTAATCCTATCTAGAAAGAATCCATTATCCATGCAAGATTTAACAGACCTCAAGCAAGTAATAGTAGAGAAGAAGGGGATATCACAAGTATTTGATTGTAAAGGAATGATTGCTTATTGTAAAAAATGACTTATATACACAAGTGACTAATTCTCACACTTTATCAACAACCAAACTAAAAAACGGTACAACCACTTTTACTAGTCTTAAGCAAGTGTGTATATGGAGTTCATACACTCTCCATATTTGACATTAATCATGAGGTAAGTTTCACTATTGTCTTATGAAGGATAAGTGACTATTCAATCAAGGAAACTCACATTACGAAGGATAAGTGACTACTTGATCAAGGAAAAGCACATTACGCTAGGTCGGGTGGGCGGGTGGGTGAAACCATGTTAAACTATAGACTTCTTAACAGTGGGGTTAAGATGAAAGGAATAGTAGTAAGTGTTATTATATGGACCTCTCGCTGAAGGAATGGTAGCAAGTGCTTCTATGGACCTCTTATTGAAGAAAAACACTCTTCCAAATCCATAAAGAAAAAGAGGAGAAGTGATAGACTATTGAGAACCAAAAATGGAGGTGAGGCCTTGAAGCTAATTCCCCAACAAAATAGGCCATAGACCCCCAAGCATAAGCATAAAGATCTTTGTATATGCACCTGATCTCTGTCACCTAAAATAGAAACACTAGTGGGACCTTCTCACGAGTTTTGTTAGAGCTCCCCCAAAAACACCATCTAGCTATGGGTGGTTAGCTGTGGGATAGCTTTAATGCACACAGAAGCAAGCCATATGTTTTATCTTGGGAGATGTGGACCTTTTTAGGACATCTACCCATGGTAAAACACACCCCAATCCATGGCCATTGACTATTTTGACAATGAAGCTTTTTGTTGGATCTAAACATGTGCTATGCAAGTTTTATGTGACCCCCACAAGTACCCACACACCACAACCATACACCATAATTTTAGGTAACCCCGAACACACAACACTCCCCTCCCATCGAGCCCTCCAAGTCCGTTTTATAGAACCAAAACCTCATTGAAAAACATGAAGACCACCTCTCAAATTTCAACCTGAATAGAATATCAATGCGGAGGTCTCAAAAAAGGAGTGGGTATTCAAGAGTATCCTGGCTAACCAAGGAAAATGTTTTAACTAAGAAGTAAAGATTGGTAACCATTGTTTTTACTAAATTGTACCTAGCTGAAAAGACTAGATAAGTAGGATGGCCCTTGACATGACACTCTCAACTTGAGTTCCATTGGATCCCATTAAAGCTACCCAAGGATTCTATAAGGTGAACACATATGTTTGGGTCTTGAAGACCTTACTTAACCCCTTAAGTTAAAAATATCCAAGTGATCATAATACCCATCAACAATTGACACTTTGATGGTTCCTAACAAAGTTACTAGAAGCACAAGGATTCTACAAAGGGAATCCCCACATTTAGGTCCAGGTCAAACCCATGCCTTGGACCCCCTAATAAATGGTTGCACCCATGAATGATAAATATAAGTGAGTATGGAGACCTTGGTCCATGCCTCCCATGCCACCTCCAAAGTTTAAGCATGATTGGAGGGAAATGGTAGCACCCATGATGTGCATACCAAACCCACCATAGCAGTTAGGGAGGAAGAAAGTGTGGGTACGCCACCAACTCGGGGGGTTCACACATCAAAAAATGTTAGTGTACCACGTGAGTTCAGCATGAGGGGTTTTTTAATTAGATAAATTGAGAAAATTTAAGAGGATTACATTAACAGGAGGGGTTTTTTAATTCAACTTGAGAAAAAAATATGTTAGTTCTCATAAGTAAAGAGGGGTTGTTTTATTGGGGGGGAATTTTTAGTTAAGGGGTTTTTTAAATAAACGCACGTGATACCTAGGGTTTTTTAGTAGTGCACCCCCCGAGGCCACCAGTTCCATGCATAGTGGTGGTCACACTCTTAATATTTCATATTACAAAATTGTGGGTATACCAACAGTTCCATGCATAGTGGTGGTAACCTTCTTAATAGTTCAGATTTCAAATGAGCCACCTAGGGTGCTAAGTTTTCCAATATGCCACACACATACTCTTTTGGAATTCACATTTTCTCCTCAAAAGTAAAAGGATCCCCGTCTGTCATGGCCTCCCCTTGCATCTTCCACAGTACCACATCAACTTGCTTGGAAGGCCAAAGTCCAGACAAGGGCACTAGCAAAAAGCTGATGGTGGTGGCATATATATATATATATAGTGAATGGGAAAGAGGTCCTATGCACTCACCCGCTAAGTGTGCATAGTATTCCACAAACCCTAAATCCTTGATGTAGCACAATATTAGAAAATTTGGGAAAATTCCAATTCCCAATTTAGACTATGTTGCTTCAAATTCCATCAAAAACTTGAATCAACAAAATTTTATTTCAAATTTATAATTTTCAACATAAATAATAGTCTCTAAACCCTCAAAATCTCTTTAAAATTTTTAGGGTGGTAACGTTATCTAGTTTTTTTAGTGGGCACCCTTGGGTTTAGCCTAAAACATAGGCAATTTTTCAAGAAGAATAGCCAATCTCTCCTAGTTAGCCCAAGGAGTTTCACTTCAAGGTCCTCTAATGAATCATCACTTGCAAATTTGGGCAACTAAAACTATAATCTGATCGAATATCTAAAAATTGCAAAGCCACTTTTTTATGGGCACAAACAATGTATACAAGACCTGTTCATAGATTTGGGACAGGTACACTAAATGTGAGTAAATTGCTTATAATTTTTAGAATATTACTCATATGATGTTCCCTCTTGGCATATCACAAACTCACATAACATAGAGATTAACTTGATTTATTGAGAAATGTTTGATGTGTTTTACTACTTTTCATATTATTTAAAAGACATTAGAATTGTTTAAAAATGAACTATTTTGTCCTCCCATCATATCTACCATTTACAATGTTCAATTTGTATAAATCTGGTGATGATTGGATTGGGAAAGATTATTATGATTATGTGGATCTAAGGTAAAATTTCAAATTTAACAGTTAGATTTTTGTAATTGTAATTTGTAAACTTTGTTATGACTATCAATTGTAATATAGTTCTAGAAAATCAAATATTATTTCTTTTCATCTAAAAACTCTCAAGATAAGTATACTTATTACCATGAATTTCTTGAAACAAAATTAACTTAAGTTTAGTATGTTGATCCCAAAAAGAAGTTATCATGGGAAGGTCCATTTTCAATCCTCCCAAGTGAAAATTCACATACTGTGTCCACTCTCCCCTTTTCCAGTCTAGAAGCAATCCTAGTTAGGTTTGGAAATTTAGGCTTGCTAATCTTTAAAGCATAGATATCATTCCATGTGTGAGCCTTGGTGGGTGGGCACAAATCTTATATATACATGGAAGTTTATGTCCACATTAGCTTAGAGAGGATCCACATAAGCACCATGCCACCCTCCATGTTAACAATTGTTTACCTAGTTGACTTTTCACATCATCATCCTATTCATCATTAATGCCACATTTTCTTTGTCACCTTTGCATGTCACCTTGCACTTGGTGACATGGCATGCCACATCATGGAATGCCATGTAATGTATCATTCCATATCATCCCTCTATATGTCAACCCTTGTATACATGGGGAGTATAGTCACATACAACATAATAGTGCCATTTGTCATGTGCACATGACGTGACACCTCTCTCCTACCTTCCCTTTTTTTAAAAAATATTTAAAAAAATAATTTAATTGTTTCCAAAAAAGATAAATAAATTATAGAAAAAAGTTTCCATTAGAAAAAACTTCATGTACAACAAAAGGATCTTCCCATTTGACTCTGAATTTGGTCTGATGAATTTGGTCTGAAAGGTAGTATCGAGAGCATTACTGTAGCTCATAACCAACATTCCCTTCTTCAAATCCTTTCTTTCCAACCTATCATTAAATATCTCAATCCTATATCGACTAATCTTTTCATACCACCACCTGATGGCTTCCTCTCCGTCCAGCATTAAATAATATAAACCGACATCTCTTCCTCTCTTGTTCCTCATGGGTCATATTATGCTACAACAGAAAAGTAAGTGAGGGAAGCATTACAGTCATTGGCAATGTACATTCCTCTTCATACACTAGATGATATGGGGTGGGTAACCCTATTGAATTCTTCTTATATACCCTGAAAGCCCATAAAGCCCTGTCCAAGTACATGGCCCAATCATTGGGATGGTCTTCTACTAGTTTGAACAATAGCTTCTATAGAACCTAATCATTGGGATAGTCTTCTACTAGTTTGAACAATAGCTTCTACAGAACCCCATCAAAGCTTTCAACCAGCCCACCACATTGGAGGTGGTATGGTGTGGTAAACCTATGCTTAATACCCAATTTCTTGGTCAGATTCTTGACCAAACTACCTTTCTTGGTCACTGACCAACTCCAAAAGAACACCAAATCTACAACAAATAATCTCAAAGATAAACTTGCAAATATGTTTTGTTGTGGCACTGCTAGTTACCCTACCTTCTAGCCACCTTGTTAGGGAATCCACTACTATAGTGATGATTTAATATTTTTTACTTCTAGTGGAAGAGGACCTATAACATCTATCCCCCATTTCTCAAAGGCCCCATAGCTCATAATATGATGCATGGGTTCAAGAACTAACACCTTCTTTTGAAAAGCTTGACATTCATGACAACTCTTGCACCAATGCTGGATGTCTTCGTTCATACTTGGCCACATAATCTTTGATGTTAATACCTTTCTTTTTGTAATGTCAAATACATAGTCTTCTTCATGGTAATCTTTAAAACAATCATGAATTTCTTAAGAAGAATTTTAATAGAATTAATTTAGGGAAAAGAGGAATTCCCATGATAATTGAATTGCACTCATTAAAATGAGAAAAACAAAGATTTCAAGTTTATTCAAAAAAAATAGGTATTGATATTTTAGTTAAAAGATGAATTTCCATGATAATTGAGAAAAGATGGATTTGAATTAAATTCTAATGTCAAAAGATGAATTTCCATCATAATTCTACCTAATAAATTAAGGTTGAGAATTTATGTGGGAAAAAGAAAATCTTAGATAATTAAATTTGTAAAATCACTAAATGGATATTTACCCAAAAATGAGATGTTTAGTTGAAAGTAATCCTGGTAGAACAAAACTGAATGAATTTAGCTAGATTATGTGAGGTCGGACAATAAACCTAATTGTCCTTCTCTTGAACTGAATCAGACAAAAAATTCATAACCAATTCCAATTACTAAATCCAAAGAATAGACTACTGGAACTAATCTAGTTTTTCCTTGACCAATCTCACCAAGAATCTAGTTGGATAAATGGATAAATTGACGCGTAGATTACCCTCATGAGAGATCAAGGATCCTCATTATGAAACTGGGAATTATTGGAAAAAGGGTCTTTGGAACCAATCTCAAACTGGAATCTCACTTGCATTGGAAACTTTGTTTTTCATTCAAAGGACTGTTTTACGCGAGAATGCTGGAGGAAGCATTTAGCTTATGTTTTTCTAAAGGAGGTTTGTTGGAACAGCTGGCTCGGGGAGTTGTCAAGGGATGTTGCCTGCGGGGCAAAGCCTGCCGAGGTCTTGACCAGCCTCGATGGTGTGCTTCCTATACGATGGGCGAGGGCCGACAACAAAGCCATCCCTGAGTGAAGTGCTAGGACACCTAAGGAGGATCCTAGAGGGTTCTGACTAGGCGATGTCTTAAATCCAATTAATTTTATTCAAAGACTATCTTAAATCCAATTGATTTTATTCAAAGATTGTCTTAAATCCAATTGACTTTATTCAAAGATAAGACAAATTTAGGAATTTTGGGAATTATTCGAGTCCCATTTCTTATAGTATTGGTTGGAACTTGGTATTTTTGTGTAGTTTGAGCTAACATCTATTTGTTGGTGCACTTTTTGTGCCATTAGATTATATCTTGACACAACTATTTGGCGTATTTGTTTGTAGTTGTATAGATACATATGTCAATGCAACAATATTGGAAGGACAAGGGAAACATGACACTAAACTTAATTGAGATTATACAACACCTTTCATATGAAGAAGATAATGTTAAATACTATCTCCACTTTGAGACATTGAAGTAAAAACATGGGCTTTTTTTAATTTGCCCAAAGAATTCTAAATATCACTTAAAAATGAGAGATCTCTAAAGGGTGTGGTGTTAGAAACAACAAAAAAAAAAAGTAAATCTCAATGACAGTAACAATGTCCTAAGTTTACGATTGATTCACAGATAAAAACCCATCTTAGACACTATATCAAGATTATAAATCATGATATATATGCTCAAATTTGAGGGACATTGAAGTAAAAACATGGGATAATAATGCCAAAAAATACTTGGAAAAGGAACCTTAGAATTGAGGGATCTCCAAAGAGTGTGGTGTTTAGAAACACAGAAGCAATCAAATTTCAATGAGATTGTTACATTCAAGTTTACAATTCATCCGAAGACAAAAACCCTTCGTAGACACTTTGCCAAGATAATAATTGAGTACAAATTGTTTCTCAAACATAGCGTTTTCTCATGTATTGCTCCAATACATACAAAGTTTCTCTATCATAAGCTGCTTCATTTACTAAAGTGTTGCAAGTATACTCGTATTTGTTCTTTGACAAAACCCTATGATGATTGATGAGACCGTCAATAAAGCCTTTATCGATGAATTCTCTATTTTGGCCACTAGAGCCTGAGATGAATACATTTTTTGTGAGAACCTTATCAATGGCCTCAAACTTGTCAACCTTGTTGATGAAAAGAATAACAGTTGCAATCTCAACTGTTCCAGATGTCTAGGCATCATCTTCTTGTGTGTGGATCATGCCAAATTCATAGTGCACCTTTGTTGACTGGCTAGAAATCCCTTTGATAAGCATTCCAATGGTGATGAAATCAACAAAACACACAAGAATATATTCGTATTGTGAGTTTAGTGTGTTCAAAGCAAGTGCCAACTTGGAGAAAAATTCTGACGAGAGCTTCTCCTTTGTACCATGTAGGTCCATGATTGCCAGTTGAAATGGTACATGCTCTTCACTACTACAGAAGGCTATAATCTTTGTTATATCAAAACCCACCCCGCTAATTGTCCAAGGAATAGACTCTTGTTGAGATACAATACCCATAGATGCTCTATATAGGTGATTGAGTAAAGTTACTACACTTTTTGGAAGTGAAGGATTTTTTTTTGAACGATTGAGAGAGTCCCTAACAAAGGATTGGTTGTAGCTCCTCAATTGATTATACTCATACTCCCCTAGCTTATATGTCTCACACCCAAGTCATCTTTTCCCTTGTCAGATAAAAATAGAAGGCGGTTATTGCATCTTTGAGCACTCGATCTGTTTTTAGCCTCCAAACCATCTCCTCCATATCCATTCCTTGATGGGTTTGCTTTCTCTTCGTAAGCAATATTCTCTTGTCAAGAAGTGCAGTTTGAATGTCCAAAACTTCACTCTTTTGAAGGCCTAAAATGCACCTAAACAACGTTGGGCCTAGAGTGACTGTTCTTGGTGCCTGCTGAATTTGCCCACTCTTCAAAGTTGGAAGTTTGGGATTTTGATCAAGACCTTTAGTTTGAGTTTTTCCCTTTGTATTTGGTAGCAAGCCCTTTGCATATAGCCTCATGATCTTAACCCAATTCTGCCATACATCATCATCACATAGAAGTAAGTGTAAATCATTTTGACAAAATTCTTATGTAGTGTGTGCTCCATGGTCTCCACAAAGGCCTGCAAAGTTGCTAAGTAAGAAGTTAGACACCTTACTATAGATATCACAAAATATTAGGAGGAATCATGCATCTATGGGTTTTCAATCATTTGGAGCTTATGCTCAAACTTGAGTTTGAGCCTCACTTTGCCAGTGCTGCTAAACTAGTATATAATGGTGATGCTCGATCTTAGGTTTGAGCATCACCTCCGTATGCAAATCTAGCACTTGCAAGTGAGGCTCCAACTTAAGTTCGAGCCACAATTAGATATGCAAGTGCTACACCATCACAAAAAGGTGAGGCTTGAAGTTCAATTTCAAACCAAACTACTATTAAGTTTATGCAGTTTGAGAAGAAGCCTCATATGCATCTTTCTTATGCTACTGCTACACTTGAAACCATAGATCCGTAAAAGATATTATGAAAAGTAAAGAAGAATTAATGTATGTATATGATTTACCAAGATATAGCAAAGAATCAAAAGAGTACCTTCCAAGACTCGTCCATATTGGGTTGATTGACACCATGCAAAGGTTTACTAGGACGACCGTTTGCATGCCATTGTGCTCGAGCTTGTAGAAGTTGATCGAGGAATGGCTCCTTTTGCATTGACTTTGCAACAGATAAATTTGCATCCTTGGAAATGTCACGAGAAATCTTGGGCGGGCAATTTACAATTATCTTTGATCTCTTGAACCTAAATTGCTGACACAATTGAGGGGTCACTTTAGCCATATTTAGAGCCTGCAAGCTTTTTGCAGCACTAATGGAGGGTTGACCAGAGATAATCCAATATTCAACTTTATGAATATTTTCTTTTGCGAGTTTATCAAGGGGTTGTTTCGTAGCATGATTACAGGGCATCAAAATTGCAAGTATCTCCTCTTGCTTTGGGTCCTCAATAGAGTCTTGGGTCAAAATACGAACCCAATTCTTATTTAACCTTCTATACACATAGTTTGAAGGAGCAGGATAACATTTCATCACATCAATGCTGAAGATCTCATTTAGACCAAAGGGATAATATCCCTTCTTTATTTCTAATGAGATCATTGCTTTGCTGCCCTTGTTTGGAGTCTCAACCTCCAACATCGGACGCATCTATCTCCTTTGAACAACTTGCTAGTTTTGTCCTTTGCCTCTTTGAAGAGATTTCTTGAACCTTTGTAGAGTGCTTTGCCTTTCTCTTCTTTGCAAGTGCTTGCTCCTCTTCTTGCACCTGAGAGCCTACCATGTCTTCAGTTGTTGCTATTGTGCTTACATCAAGGACTTTTGTTTTGTCACCAGCATTTCTAGATGCTTCAAGTGCACTCTTCACTATGGCCCTGACTTTTTTCTCCACAATTTTCCTAACTTGTGGTTGTTGTCTCCTTTTCAGGTATGGACTTTTTTCATGAATCCAAAGCCTTCTTTGCATGCCTCACCACTTTCACCAAGTCCCCCACATTATCCAACCCTGAGTCTTCTTAATTGGAAAAGTCAATGATCTTCAATCCTAGCTTTACAATAGAATTATCCTTTCCTAGTTTACTGCTAGTCATGTCTGCTGGGTGAAAAGTGTCCAATGATAAGGAAAACTTATTTGCTTTTGTAGTTTCTCCTTCTGGCAATACATTGCATGTGAAGCATGGGTTTGCTCTTGCATCCACATCATCCTTATAACACCTACCACAATCCCCATATCTTCATATGATGTATCACGTTGAGATATAAATAAATGGAGGACTCCTTTGAAGTTTGCACTAGCATTGTAGCTATCCACAAACCATTTTACTCCTTCTTTGTTACTCAATTCGAAGGTTTTATCCACCTTAATTCTAGGAGTGACTTTTAGCTTGAGTTGTTGTTTTGAGAGAATCCATAGTAAAGATTGGTGCACCATGTGGTTGCAAGGTAGTGGGCACTCTGCTAGCTTCCAATCCTGTGAGGCACAAAAAAAGTTTCAAAACCTTAGAAAAAAATGGATTTAAATGCTACATATCAAATCAAAACCTATTAAACTTAAACTTAATGCATGCTACAATTATTGATGCTTCACTTAGTTTTCTTGAATAGCGGGGGCCTCACTTGCATTTACTTAATCCATACAAAAGCTCTACTTAAGCTGAAGCCTAGATTCAAGTTGTGCACTCATATGCTAGGGGTACGCTAGCATAGAGAGGCAAGGCTCAAACTCAAGTTTGAGCCTTAAGGTGAAGTTCCATGTATGGGAGGCTTGAACTTAAGCTGGAGTCTAGATCCAAGTTGTGCACTCATATGCTAGGGGTACACTAGTATATTGGACTCTTAAGGCCAAGTTTCATATAGGGAAAACCCAAACTTAAGCTAGAGCCTAGATCCAAGTTGTGCACTCATATGACAGGGGTACATGAGCATATAGAGACAAGGCTCAAGCTCAATTTCAAGCCTTAAGGCCAAGTTTTACGTAGGAGAGGCTCGAATGTAAGCTAGATCCTAGATCCAAGTTGTGCGCTCATATGCTAGGGATACGCTAGCATAGATAGGCAAGGCTTGAACTCAAGTTGGAGACTTAAGGCTAAGTTCCATGTAAAGTTAAGCATGGAGAATGAGCCTTAACACATAAGTTCCATGTAAGGGAGGTTCGATCTTAAGGTGGGGTCTATATCCAAGTTGTGCACTCATATGCTAGGGGTGCACTAGCATGGAGAGCAAAGGCTCAAACTCAAGTTCGAGCCTTGAGGACGGAGTAGACTAGCATGGAGAACAAAGGCTCAATCTGAAGTTTGAGACTTAAGGCCGTACACTAGCATGGAGAGGAAAGGCTCCAACTCAATTTCGAGCCTTAAGGCCGGTATACACTAGCATGGAGAACAGAGGCTCAATCTAAAGGTCGAGCCTTAACACCAGGGTGTATTAGCATGAAGAGAAAAGGGTCAAACTCAAGTTCGAGCCTTAAGGCCGGGGTACACTAGCATGGAGAACAAAGGCTCAATCTGAAGATTGAGCCTTAAGATCGGGGTGCACTCGCATGAAGAGCAAAGGCTCAAACTCAAGTTCGAACCTTAAGGCCGGGGTACACTAGCATGGAGAACGAAGGCTCGATCTGAAGTTCGAGCCTTAAGGTCGGGGTGCACTAGCATGGAGAGCAAAGGCTCAAACTCAAGTTCGAGGCTTTAGGCCGGGGTACACTAGCATGGAGAATGAAGGCTCAATCTGAAGTTTGAGCCTTAAGGCCGGGGTGCACTAGCATGGAGAGCAAAGGCTCAAACTCAAGTTTGAGCCTTAAGACCGGGTTGCACTAGCATGGAGAGCAAAGTCTCAAACTCAAGTTCGAGCCTTAAGGCCGGGGTACACTAGCATGGAGAACGAAGGCTCAATCTGAAGTTGGAGCCTTAAGGCTGGGGTACACTAGCATGGAGAACGAAGGCTTGATCTGAAGTTTGAGCCTTAAGGCCAGGGTGCACTAGCATGGAGAGCAAAGGCTCAAACTTAAGTTTGAGCCTTAAGGCCGGGGTACACTAGCATGGAGAACGAAGGCTCAATCTGAAGTTCGAGCCTTAAGGCCAGGGTGCACTAGCATGGAGAGCAAAAGCTCAAACTCAAGTTCGAGCCTTAAGACCGGGGTGCACTAGCATGGAGAGCAAAGGCTCAAACTCAAGTTCGAGCCTTAAGGCCGAGGTACACTAGCATGGAGAAGGAAGGCTCAATCTTAAGTTCGAGCCTTAAGGCCGGGGTACACTAGCATGGAGAGCAAAGGCTCAAACTCAAGTTTGAGCTTTAAGACCGGGGTACACTAGCATGGAGAGCAAAGGCTCAATCTGAAGTTCGAGCTTGCAGGCCGGGGTGCACTAGCATGGAAAGCAAAGGCTCAAACTCAAGTTCGAGCCTTAAGGCCGGGGTGCACTAGCATGGAGAACAAAGGCTCAATCTAAAGTTTGAGCATTAAGGCCGGCCGGCGGGCTCAATCTCAAGTTCGTGCCTTAAGACCGGGGTGCACTAGCATGGAGAGCAAAGGCTCAAACTTAAGTTTGAGCCTTAAGGCTGGGGTGCACTAGCATGGAGAACAGGCTCAATCTGAAGTTCGAGCGTTAAGGCCGGGGTGCACTAGCACGGAGAGCAAAGGCTCAAACTCAAGTTCAAGCCTTAAGACCGGGGTGCACTAGCATGGAGAGCAAAGGAGAAAAGGCTCAAACTCAAGTTCGAGCCTTAAGGGCGGGGTGCACTAGCATGGAGAGCAAAGGCTCAAACTCAAGTTTGAGCCTTAAGGCTGGGGTACAGTAACATGGAGAACAAAGACTCAATCTAGGTCGAGCATTAACACATAAGTTCTATGTAGGGAGGCTCAAACTTAAGGTGGAGTCTATATACAAGTTTTGCACTCAGATATGTGACACATATACCATGTTTATATAGGGAACCCTTGTCATTTAGATTATATAATGTGCACAAAGATCAATTTTACAGGTTCTCGACGTATGTGAAGATACAAAAGAGAGCAACAAGAAGTGCAAACAATCTACGACGAGCAATGATTGACAAATGGCACACTTAGCGTGCAATCAAGTAAGCGTTTATATTGATTACTGTAATCAATTAAGAAGGAATTACTTGTTGCGTAAAGTATTCAATTAGATGAGGAAACACACGAAACGTAGATGGGCGTAGGAAAGTCTCCGATGTCGCACAGACGTGATGGATGCTTGAAGTCTCCGATGGCGTGTGGGCATGATGGTTTTGCAGGAGGTCGGAACCAACACAGACGTGTCGATTAGGGAGGAAACGAAACTGTTTGAAACGCAGGAGGACGCAGGGCTGAGCGAGTACTTCAGAGATAGGATAAATTTAAGAGTTGGGGGGGGGGGAATTTGAATTTGAAAGTTGGGGGGAGGGAAATGGAAATTTGAATTTTGAATTTTTTGGGGGGGGGGGGAATTTGAAATTTGAATTTTGAGGGGGGGCGGGTGGGGGTGCGCAGGGGGGGGGATGGAAATTTGAAATTGGAATTAGGCGGGTCGGGCGAGCTCTGCTTCGGGAGGGAGCAGGCGAGACGAGGGCGGTGCGCGAGGGCACCGCGCTCTACTTCACGGTAGGGAGTGCCGAGGGGCACGGTCGGGAGGGCAGCCCCACAGTCGAGAGAGCTCTCGGGGGTGCCATCCTTCACAAACTTGTTCAAAAAAGGAGATAATACCCAATTTGCCCTTTTCTGATAGTAGGCTGGCCCATTCATCAATCCAAAAGGAAGAACTTTGTAGCAGAAACACCCCCACGGTGCGCTGATCTTCTTCTGCAATCTTTAACTGGAAATAACCTGAAAACCCATCACAAACACTATACCTTTCATATCCAGCTACAGTATCCAAGATCTCATCCTCCAAAAAAGGTAGGGGGTAAGAATCCTTCTTTGTAGTAGCATTCAAAGGCTTGAAATCCACACATATATGCCACCTGCCATCCTTCTTTGGACTCACCACTGTAGGACTTACCCACTCAGCTGTGTCCACTGGTGTAATGAAACCTGCACTTAATAGCTTATCAACTTCCTCTCTCACGGCCTGCATTTGTTCTCGTCCCATCCTGCGAAGCTTCTGCCTAACTGTTTTTACACCTTCTTTCAATTCAATCCTCAAATCTGGCCCTTTAAATCCTCGAATCTCCCTATAAGAGGTGATGAAGAATTCTGGAAAATGAGACAGCATATTAACATATCTAACCTTTTCTCCACTTGAGAGATCTGGACTCAGCATTCCTTCAATCAGCTCTTGCTTCTTCTTCACTTCTATCTTTGGCTGCAGTAATTCCTCGATCACTTCATACGACCCCAAGGTATCTTCTCCCTCAGCACCCACTTCATGCACTTCTTTATCTTCATTACCTTGTTGCTCTGATATTAGGAAAGCCACATCTGCCTCTTCTTCACTAGAAGCAGTAGTCGATGAATCCATCTCCGATTCAGAAGTACTGGTGGTAGTTTCCTCTTCACTCGAATCCTGTGGCCTCTCTCACACATCATTCAAAGATCTCCTACTATGCATCTCAAAAGATTTTTTATTACCCCGCTTATTATACAAAGAAATGGTCCCATACCTCCAGTCTTGTACTGCACCCACCACTCGCACAACCAGGGTCGTTCGAGAATAATTGGAAAAGCACCAAGACCTGCAGGCATCACATGAAAATCTACAGTAGCTTTGACATTAAAAGCTTCAATTTCCAACTTCTTTATCATACCAAGAAATTTTACCTTTTGATGATTAGCCATCCTGATTCGAAAACCAGAAACCCCAGACACCCTCAAGCCTGACTGCTCCACACATGATTGGGCACAGATTTGAGCTTCTCCATCTATATAGGCCTGACCAAGGTTCCTACCTTTACTCCACACCTCCAAAATAGGGCAAATATCTGGAAGCTCTTCTAAAGATAGTACTTTGACTGACCTCTTCTCTGACTCCTTTTCCATTGGTTTCACAAGTCCCTTCCATTGCCTTCTCAATTTTGGCACCATCTCCACCAACTGCCCAAAGGTGATGTTGGCCTTCCTATACCAAATCGGATTTCAAGTCATAGCTGGTTTGCCCATCCCCCAGTGGGAAGTCTGACACCTGGAACCTTCTACGAGGCTTCCGTTTCCTTTTGGCTTTCACATCTTCTCCTTCTTATTGCTTCCCCTTCTTACGGCTAGGTCCAGCCACCCCTTTTCCTTCTCTTTCATTTGTTGTGCGCTTGCCGATAGGCATCACATCCCCTTCTTCTCTCACCTGAACACCAGAGTAACAACATTCACGATCTTTGCCTTCCCCTTCTCCTCAGCTGTGATTCCACTGGTTGATCCCTGATATCAATACCATAATCATTTGACCTGTCAGGTAACTGTGAAGGTAGTGGGTAACTGTGAAGGTAGTGGGTACATATCACCACTCATTCGCTGAGGCTTATCACAATCTGTACTCAGATGACCAAGCTCACCACAGTTCCAGCATAGGGATGAAACGACGGCCCCTACCGCGACCACGTCCATACCTTTCTTGTCCATCTCCCCCTTCATGATTATTGCCTCTGCCTCTACCACGTCCACCGCCTGTACTTCCCATTAAATTTAAGCTCAAATTCTTCATAAGATCAACCATCTGTTTCATATCCTGTCGCAATCCCTCATCAGAACCTGCAGGAACCATAGGTACTCCCTGGCTAGCTTCTGGCACCATTTGCATAGCTTGGGCTTCAGTGGGCTTCATCCTCTCAATTACTGCATTCATGGGTGTAGCCTCCACTCCACGAATCTCCGGCTGTGCTACAACTGGAATCATCCCCAGCTGATTCATCCGTTGCAACTTCCAATCCTTTGATTTGGCAATTTCCACCACATCCTCATAAGACCTGGGCTTCTTCAATTCCACTTTCCAGTGAATACTCCTCTTAAGCCCAACTACAAACTTGTTTTTCTTCATCATGTCAGCAGGTACCTGGTCTTCCCCTAAAGCCCTGCATAAAGTTTCCCACAGCGCAAAGAGAATTTCTGGACATAATCATCAATTGATTCCAACTCACCTTGTGTCAGAGCTTGCACCTCATGCCAAACCTTGTCGGGGTCTTCTACCTTCTTGAACCTTATTGCTAAGTGCTGTCTTTAATCCATTCTCAGTCATATCAATACGTGGAACAGCAACCCTCAATGATTCCTCATAAGCTCTGTACTAGGTCCTTGCATCCCCTTTCAAGCAAATGCTCAGTAGCCGCAACACCTGTACCGACTCATTGATGTGGTTGCTTATGCATGCAACCTCCATCCTTTCCAGAAAGTCTGCCACATCCTCATTAGGACCACCATAAAACTCTGGATAAGACATCATTTTAATCCCCAAACTTCACCTCAAATCCCAAGAAAAAAACCTTCACTGAAACTCTCAACTCCTAGGGCATACACCCTGGTAAACTGAAGAAAATACCAGAGCTATCCTCAGTGGGGGCTCTAGAAAACTATCGGGAGGCTAGAAAAAGAAGAAATACCTCTATAGCTACCTACCCCAGCAGCCTTGGAAGACACAATAAACACCAGCACAATGCTGGAAACAGAAATCTCTCACTCTACCACACGAAGGCCAGAGAAAAAACAGCTTCAATGGCTCATATATCTCATTATCAAGGCCTATTATCTGTTAGCAAGGCTAAGCCACTCATATATCATCAACACAAACCCTATTGTCCATTTACAAGGGGTCACATAAATTTTATCAATTGACAAGCTTCAACCCACTCTTCCTCGCACTCTCCTTTTATCACACACTCTCAGCAAACAACTCACACACACTGCCCAAGGCTTTCTCTTGGTTTCACACCAGGGGCCTCGAAACAAGGCAACTACCACACCTCTTCCTCTGTAGTTGTGCTATTCGCCAGTCACCACCACTAGGCTCTCCTCTGTCTGCTCTGTACAGCCACCCAGATGAGAGTTCTCCACGCTCACCACCACTTCAAGAGTCGCCAGCACAGCAAGCAGCTCCCTCTTGCTATCGGCACCAACCCACACGTTGGCCCTCCACTCAAAAGCCTTCACACACGCCAATCCTTCCTCTGCAAACCTTCTCTGTCGCCAGCCAATCCCTCTGGTCTCTCACCACGCCTCTGCAAGAAGGCGACTTTTCTCAGCAGCCCGTCACACTACCATCAGGGGCTTCACCTTGCTGACGTCGCTACACCAGCCCGGCTTCTCTTCGCTATTGGCTCCATGCCTTATCTCCTTTGCTCATCTCACTACTACACACACTTCAAAGGCGGATTTTACCCTCGACCTCTCTCTGTCAGCACAGCAGCTGCGCCAACTGTCTCGTCGGCGACTCTCACTTGCCATCCTTCACACCCAGATGCTGTCACAAGTCACCAAAGCGGCTTCTCTCCTGAATGACCAGGGCGCTCCCGGCTGCGCTTAGCCACTCTGTGCAAGGCGGCCACCCAGCCACTCACCTCTACGCGGCTCCTTTACCTGCCAGGCCCTTATACACCTTCACCTCGCTATTAGCTCTCTCTCTCTCTCTCTCTCTCTCTCTCTCTCTCTCTGTCTCCTCTCACCAGCGGCCACCTTCTCTGCTTTTTCCACAGCGTCCTCTTCATTATCCCCCCCTGGCCAGGCTCTTGTCTGCTTCTGCAGCACCTATGCAAGGTGATCTTTTTTCTCTGCACACACGGCTCCCCTTTCCACAAGGCGTTTTCCCCGTTCCTTCACACACCTTCCACACTTAAGAAGGTGGTGTATGACAAACATCATCAATTTCTTGCTCCTTCACATCCCAAGAATGTGCCTCATGATGTCTCACCACTTGTGATGAGAGGTAGAGTTTGGTTTGAGGCATGGGGAAGAACTCCCAATCCACCACCAAATGGGATGTCTAGATACTCAATCTTCTTTCAACTTTCATATTTGTGTGACATGAAGATTAATCATCTCTTAGATCCCATGCATATCTTCAAGAATGTGGCAAAAAGTATTTGGTAAAAGAGATACGAAGGATAACCTACAAAACATTGGACGCCTTCAAAGTGCATGGCCAATTAAAAGGGAGACTAGCAAAATAGTCCTACCAAAGGCACCATGGGTATTAACCAAGAGTGAGCACAATAAGGTGGAAAGTGTGATTTTCTCTTTTCGTACACTAGCATGAGTAATACATTGATTGAAGGGTGCCTTCACTCACGAAAGGAGAGGAACAATTATATGGCCTCAAGACACACATGATTGGCACAAAATATTACAGGTATATAAATATTTGCTTATTCATTTTCTCTTTGTGGTACATAATTTGTAAGCTCATATACTAACTTCTATTTTTTTCTATCCATAGTTTATTCTTCCAATTGCTATAGTTGGTTATGGAGAGAAGAAGGCGAGAGATACTATTTACAAAATGGGAAGCTTGGTGAGGTATGAATCTTCTCTTCAATTCACACTAAGTTATATTGCTATTTGGAATTCTCATGTGCTCACAAGTTATGTATTGGTAAATAGTACACATAATTGCTATGTATGTAGGTATGAGTCCTTAAAGGAGATAGATCCTACCTGTGTATGTGAAACAGTTTGATGGAACCATACTTGTGTATGTGTAAACTGCAACCAAGCTTGCTGCCCATATCCTTCATTTATAATGGATAGCATATTGGCCACATCGGGGTCTTGTGATAGGTTGATCGACATTGCTGCTACATACAAAACACGATTGCTTTAACCTAAGCCATACTTAAAGATTAGACAAACAATACAACATCTGATATTAGAACATTGTTAAGACCTCCTACAATACTGCTTAGACAAGCAGGGTGGCGGATAGTGCCCCTTTCCAATGATAGCTTTTGAGGACTTTCCACATGCTCCCCACTATTAAAGCCAAAGGCGACTCCTATTTTACAAGAGAAGAATAGTGAGAAGATCGAGGGCTCCCCCTCCACTATAACCACCTACTTGCGGATAACCACTCCTAACTTGACAAAAGCAACATTCTAGATCGCATATAACAGTGCCCCATATCTCTATGCATAAGTCCATTTCCTAGATGTGGCACCTAAGGGTGCAATAAACATGAGGTTGAATGAATAAGGCCACTTATCTCGATAATGTCAAGCCAACCAAGATAAAACAACAATACAAGCTTAGATAAAAAATACAACCTATGATATTAGGACATTGTTACGACCTCCTACAATACTTCTTAGACAAGCAGGGTGGACAGTGCCCCTTTTGGATGATATAAGGCCTATGCATAACCCTATTGCATAAGAGGGCTATGCATAGGCCTCTTGCATAAAAGGGCTATGCATAGGGCCTATGCATATAAAGGCCCTATTGCATAAGAGGGCTATTAATAAAGCCTATTGCATAAGAGGGCTATTAATAAAGCCTATTGCCTATTGACCTAACCCTAGTCTCTGGCACCCAAGGATGCAAAAACACAAAGACAAGAAACATAAGACAAGATGAAGAAAGAGTGCTTACCATATGAGAGGCTATACCCATAACCTTGCTCACTTGAATAATCCTACAAAAAATAAACATAATAAATAAAAACTTTAGTCCTCATTAACACATTAGTAAGCAAGAAGAACAAGAGAAACAAGAGGTGAGTACCCTAAACCCTACTCTTAATGCATAAGTGAATGGAAAAACTAGTTTATGTTAGGCCAAAACCCTAGCGCTATGCATAGAATGCTTAAAAGAAAGCTTTGATAGAGACCTCTCCATCAAAGCTCTCTATTAGCACTACTAGCCATTGGGTGTATAGCGACTCTTGTAGCGACTCTTTTTCGTCGTATAAGCGACGCTATTTAGAGTCGCTGCGGTATGTCGTTTATACGACGCTGTTAGCAAATATTGTAGCAACGCTTTACGTTGCATAAGTGTCAATTTTTTAAAAAATTTCTCAACCATCGCATAAGCAGTGAAAAGGTTGCTTAAGGCGATGACGATTGTGTCGCATAAGCGACGCGTCTCTTATGCGACGCCCGCGCAACGAAAATGGCTAGCTGATAAATTTATACCGATGGAATTATATATATACATACTCTTATTAGCACCTCTCTCTCTCTTTCTCTAGCTCTATCTAATATTGCTCTCTCTCTTTACCGCTTGCTTCCTTGCAATTGTGATTGTACTCGATGCTGTCATTTTTTTTGCAGAGATTAGTCAGACCGGGCATAAACGAACATGAATTATGGTAAACAGTGCTATCTAGCTCTCTTTTATTGTTAATTTTTTAAATTAAAACTTTAAATTAAATAAAAATTAGACTCTATATACCTGTTACTCACACTCTGTCTCCCCGACACACATATATACATATTATATATATATATATATATATATATATATATATCATACACACACGCACAGTGCACACTCTCTCTCTTCGTTTATTAGGAGCTCGTGAGGGGAGGGACCCCCTTGGAAATTTTGAAGGTAGCCTACCATGAGCTCCAGAGTCTGTTGCCTATTCAAATAGCATCTAGTTCTCATGAAGCCCTTCTAGTCTCAAGCAGTACTATTTCTTGTTAGAGTTACAGTCCTGGGCACTGCCCATTGTACCACATATGCACACACTTTTTCCCTGTCACATTTTTCCTCTCCACACACGACTGTCTGGCTGGTCGGCTTGCATGCATGCTTTCTTGTATATAAGGAGGGCCATTAAACTCCATAGCTGTAGCTGCCAGGTGACAACCAGGTAGAGCTTGAAGCCCGTGGGTATCAACAAGGAGAGAGGGTTAGATTTGGTACTTGGTTCTTGATTTAGTATCATGTTGAAACCTCGTACTTGCAATCGGTACATGGTACATAAATTGGTACATGGTACATGGTATTATAATCGTAATAGCTTATGTTGAGCTTGATAGTTTGAAATCACGTGCTTTGAAACTTCATAGTTCGGATCTTTAAGCTTGAAAGTTAGCTTGAGTTGATACGTAGCATGGAATCTGGGACCTCTGCAAAAATTATGAAAATCAAAAGCTTGTTAATATTAGAGCCTAACATAGAAAAATAGTCACTGGAGCTGTGATAAAGATTCTGATTTGTCTCTATCTAGCTTTCCAAGAGCTTTTGAGAAATTGTCGATGCTTGCCAATCTTTTGCTTCTTTTGATGTGTTACAACGTGGCCTCGCCTTGTTCCTTGTTTAGGGTTTGTTTTTTTTTTAACATAAAGATAAATAAATAACGTTCTCGTAGATACTTAGGCTAATTAACTTACCGATAAATAATTAATTGTTTGACAATAGACAAATTCAATGATGCAACGAACATACGTCAATATATATCATCAACAAATATATGTACATGTGTCTAGAGTGTGTGGTGATCAACAAATATATATTATCAACAAATATATGTACATATGTCTAGAGTGTGTGGTGATCAATCCTCACATATACAAAACAGATCCCTAAGTATGATCACTACATGAGCCATCACTATACGAGTCGCTATAGTATCGGACTCGTGATCACGGACTCGTGATCACCATAACCATCACCACAGTGCCTATAAGGTAAATACCATCATATCTAGGCCTCAAGCAAGTGAGGGATTCCACACTTGTTGTTGTTATGTCTAAATGTCTAATTTTTAATATAAGTTTTCAAATAGCTAATTACATAATGTAATTAAGGCATTTTTTATGTATTTGAAGTGGTGGTGTAGAGGTTGTTGGGTCATTTACTATTACACAAAGATTTAATTACAAGGACAAAGCATTCCTTAATTTTTTATAGATTGAGCTATGAATACTCTCCTCTACATTTCTATATTTTTATAAAAGTTGCAATATGTACATAGAGCAACTTGGCTCCAGAAATTATTCCTCCACATAGGGCTCCACCCCTTAGCCAAACCAGACACCATGTTATATTTACACTAGAAGCGAAACTGTAAAGAAGACATACCATGGTACACATGATTCATTACACAAAGAGGTGCTATAATTCTATTTCTCGGGATAAAGAGGCTAACAAGTCTAAAAAATCGGCATGAAGTCCTGAAGTTCCTGGGTGAATGATCACAGAGTTGAACATGCTGAATAAGCCGCCCTAGTCTTATCAGAATCATGGCCAAGGAAATATTTTGCCTGAGCCTCTAACGCTGACTGGTACTGATGTTAATACACCGTCCTCCAAAGAACCACATAAACTGATGTCGCTCAAGAGGATCAGGAAAGAAAAGACTCTCAAAATGGCGAGCGAGTCTCACTCTGCTCATTCGGGTCATTAGCAGAGTTGATGAGGTGATCAAATGCAAAAGCTATCATATCCTGACTCTGAGGGAGTCCAGGAATTCCAGATAGGTTCGGGGTGTCCATCTATAAATTTCCAACTCAATTTATAAGTTTTCAATTTTTGAAGTTCATTCACATAGTATTAACAAGTGAAAAACATTTCTTTCCCAGATTTCTATTAAAAATTTAGGCAATTTCGGCTCTGATACCAACTGTGAGATCCCTCTGCCCCTCCGCACACCGGAACTCTCGATTGCTGAACAACGGAAGCAGCCCCTTCATGCGCGGGGCAGGGTTTCTCACTCGGTGCCTCGCCCACAAATGTTCGGGCATGAGACTAGGCTGGTGGTCACTCCGAAAACCGAAACCGGGAAACTTTCTCATGCCCGAAAAGCGGGGATGATTCCACCTTTTTGAATTTTCTTAACGAATTTTTCTAACGAGATCAAATCTAAACTATCCTTCACCTGAATAAACCAGATAGAAGGAAACTATCACTGATATAATTTGATCGTCTGAGCGATTTCAATGCTTTTTTCCTAATCAAGATCAGGCAGCACAGCCGTTGATCCACTCAATCGAGAAATTTATCAAGGAATTAACTAACTACTCGAATCCTAGCGTAATCCTATGATTTTTTAATTTGATTATTAAAACTCCACTGATTCGAGCCTAACCCCATTCGGCCCATGGGTTAGTCACCACCCTACCACTTGAATCGGCAGAACCAAACAAGTACTCATGAGATGTGATATGGATGGATGTGATGTGATGTGATGTGGATCTGAATGAATGTAAATGGATGTGATATGATGTGAATGGATGTGATGTGGATTTAAATGGATATAAATGGATGTGATGAGATGTGATGCGGCCGGATGGGTGTGATGAGATGTGATCTGGATAGATGTAAATGGACGTGATGTGATGTGATGAGGATTTGAATAGACGTAAATGGACGTGATGTGATGTGATGAGGATTTGAATAGACGTAAATGGATGTGATGTGGATGAATGTGATGTGATGTGGATAGATGTGGAAAGATTTGATGAGATGTAATATGATGTGATGTGGATAGATGTGGAAAGATTTGATGAGATGTAATATGATGTGAATGGATGAAGGACGATGGGAATAGATATGAATTGATGTGGAATAAGCAATGTGAATTGATGTAGAAGAATGTGAAATAACGAGAAATGATGTGGAACAATGTCGAAAGATGAGAGTTCGTTTTAGAAACTCTATTTATGAACCCTGTTTTTAGAAGACTATTTTATGCCAAGAAGACTATTTTATGAAGACTACTTTATGTCAAGAATGTTGTGAAGAATTTTGACTATCTTGTCAATTATGGTCATGATGACCTAAGTGAAAGTTGCAATAGCTGATAGAGAGTCAATAGAGGATGTCTCATGTGGCAAGGTCGGCCGAGGTCTTGACAGCCTAGTTCGATTAAAATGGTGAGCTTCCGATACGGTGGATGAGGGACCAAGGAAGCGGCCTATGAGTGAAGCGGTAGGTGACCTGTGAAGGAGCCTAGAGAATGGTGACCATACGGAGCTTGGGCTCTGGGTCATCGAAGATACCCACACGTGCATCAACGAAGAAAATGGAACAATGAGTTGGAGTTGTTTTCTGAACATGGGCATGGATTTGGTTGCTTGGCCTTACTGGTCTTCAACGGTTGAGTCCATGGCTCTTTTATATGGATCTTATTGGTTGATCTTGCTGATCTTCAACGGAGAGTCCATTTCCCTGTTGTATAAGTGATTGTTTACGGACGATCTGATAAAGAAAAATCTGTTATCGGACATATGTCATAGATCTCCAATAAGATCATTGTCTTGTTTAAGAAATTGTTTTCTGAACCTCTTAAGTCTTAGGATCTCATGAATGATATCAAAATAAAAATTTAATAATATATAAATTTTTGGCAGAATCATGAGACGAGGAAACTGTGGCCGTCAGCCAGACCCTTTCTCTGAAGATGATGATCTTGACCCTGATGTTCGCAAGGCTCTCCATAGGACTCCGCCCAGGACCCTTCAAAGGAGCAGGGGAGAACCTGGGCGAGGCTGTGGAGAAATGGGTGGAAGCCATGGAAGAATATTTTGACGTCACAGGCTATAATGAGCGGAGCAAAATGGCTCTTGCTCGGTTGAAAATAGTGGAAACAGCCAGGGTAGCATGGAGAAACCACTGTGACACCAACCATCTGGACAGAAATACTTAGTCCTGGAACAACCTTAAAACCTATTTAAGAAAGAGATTTTGTCCCCCTGGATTTTTGGAAATCAAAATGAACGAATTCTTAGAGCTAAAGCAGGAGAGCAAAACCATCAAGGAATATCACCAGGCCTTTGCTCTTCTACTCAAATATTCACCACCTCTAGATGAAGAACAACTCATGGCCAGGTTCATTCGGGGAATGAACGAACCCTTGGACACACTGGTCAAAAATGCCAAGCCAATGTCCATGGTTGCAGCAGTAAGAATGGCAAAGGATTTAGCCAAAACCTTTGTAGTAAAGGTCCCGTGCACCCTCTAACTTTAAAAGATTCCAAGCCCAGGGAAGTACTTCAAACTTTCCACCCCCGAAGAGGCAGCAAGGCCCGAATCAGAATCAGGATGTAGGAAGATTTCAAAGTGAAGGAAGACCCTTCCCCAGAATACTTTCTTAGGAGCCCCACCTCTTTCAAGAAATCAGAGGGATAAGCTCAGAAGTGAAAACCGATGTTTTTGGATGAAAGGGTAAACCAAGTAATCAAAGATATACTTCGGTCATGCTGTGTGGCAAGGAACCCAAGAAGTGGCTAAGCTATTTGCACCTAGTCGAGTTCACCTACAATGCTTCTTATCACCAAAGTATACTTCGGTCATGCTGTGTGGCAGGGAACCCAAGAAGAAGTGGCTAAGCTATTTGCACCTAGTCGAGTTCACCTACAATGCTTCTTATCACCGAAGTATCGTGATGAGCACTTTTAAAGCTCTGTATGGACAAGATTGCTTAACTCCATTAACTTGGTCTGACCCATTGATTAGGGTTGAGATGTCCAAACAAATGCTTGAGGACATGGAGATGCAGCCAACTCGTAAAGATATTAAAGCTGCCCCCAGGATCGAAGCAGATATGGTCTCCATTAGAGTACGTTCAAAAAGAAGTTCTCTATCTCTTGGGAAGTACAAGAAATTATCCCCCAGATATTGTGGGCCATATTCGATTACAAAGAAAGTAGGTGACTTAGCCTACGAGCTTCTTCTGTCTCCTCATCTCAAAGTTCATAATGTATTTCATGTAAGCCTTCTAAAGAAATATGTGCCAAGCCCAAATCATGTACTTGATGATGAAATCCTAACCTCTTCAACCCAAGGGCAGATGGAACTCTAACTTGAAGAAATTCTTGATGTTCGAGAAAAGATTCTCAGGAACAGAATTCTCAGAGAATTATTGGTAAAATGGAAGTTCTATCCTTTTGAAGATGCCACCTAGGAGAATGAAGCCGATCTGTTAGTTTACGGGATTATCCCCAGTTTGCAAGATGAGGGCATCTCGCATTTTTCAAGTGGGAGAGAATGTAAACATTAGGGGAAGGTTGAGGTCTATAGGGGCCCTTTAAGCTGCCATATTATGATTTTAATGACTTTTTGTTAAAATGTTAAGTTTCTTTGACTTTAGATACCTTCTTGTTCTTCAAACGGCTAGAAGTTTGAATTTCAAAGTTTTTCGCCAAAATTGAATTTGAAATCGAGCGAGCAAAACTATATCATGTGACATATCTATGGAAAGAGCTCGACGAGTAGATTCTGGATCTGTAATCTCCGACAAATTTTGAGCTCATCTGTAGAAGTTATGGACGTCCAAAATTTCAAAAACTTTCCCTCTCACTTTTTGGAAATGAAAAGTACAAAAAGGCATCTTCTAGAGAATCTTTCGACCACCTTTAATCACCCAACATTTTTGTATACATGGCATCACACGATTGGCTCTTTTTCTTAATAACCTTTTAATCACATGGCATCTTAAAGGGCCCCTATAGACCTCAACCTTCCCCTAATGATTCCTCCCCAGCCTCTCAAGATGTTCAGCATCCTCCCCTGTAACCAAATCCCTCTTCAGAAATATAAAAGATCTTGTTTCTACCAATTTTCACCTAGAGAGAGAAAATCTTCTAGAGAGTGGTAATTCAGTTTTTAAATATTTTTGGATGGAAAAATATCACTTATTATTAAAATAGGCTCCCTCGAAACAGAAGTTCAAAAATATTTTTCAGAAGGTGCATTAGAAATTAAGTATAATCTGTTCAAGAGGCATTATCCTAGGGGTCAAGATTTTTTTAAAATTTTAAATTAAGGTTCCTATGGACCAATAAGATTCATCCAAATGTAGGGAGGATATAAATAGAAGAATAAAAGGAAAATCCCCCAAAAATGAGTAAATACTCACATAAGATGAAGAGTTGACTAAGGATAAGGTAAATAGTTAAAAAAGAGAGATATTTAGATGAAATGATGAATTTTTGACACCTCCGTATGGGAGAATTTCCCTCATGAAAGAGGCACCTATTTCACATGTGTGGGAGAGTTTTAAACTCCCAAATAATGAGATATTTTTACCTCTCCTCTCTCTTGTTTCAACTAAATCCAAAAAGTGGACTAAACTGACCCAAAAATGGTCAAAAATTGACCAAATTGATCTGGAAAATTCTAGAATCAGTTGGCTTGGTTAGAATCTCACTTTTTCCTATAAATAGAAGCCTTCCCCTTTGTTGAATCTTAATAGTGTTTTTGCACTGTTACCCTACTTCTCCCAAGAGCCAAAAAACTATGAATTTACTCATAATTCATTAGTTTTTTGACCTTCCCTCTTCTAAAGATTGGTGGCCACTCTTGTTTCAAACAAGAGGAGAACCCTCAAACCATCAAGCCAAAGGAAAGCTCTCAAATTCCTTTTTAAGTTGGAGATTCTTCTCTTTTCTGTTCATTTTATGGTTTTTATAATTTTTGTCTTCTCTAAATTGAATATGATGTTATGCCTCATTGAAAAAAGGCATTCCTCTCTATTCTTTAGTAAATCCAACCATTATTTAGCCTAGATGAATGATTAATGAATAAAATCAAGTTTTTTATAATGTTTCTCTTTGATAAAGTTAAAAAATGTTTACATTAGAATGATTTAAATACTCTTGGGGAACTTCTAATTAATTTTAGAGAGTTAAAAATTTAAAAATGGTCAGCCATACAAAGGAGATTATAGTAAATTTTTTCTAAAATTGTGAAAAATAAGTTTTACTTTTTTATTCAAAAAGAGTAATTCCCATCGTATATGTATTCTTAAAGTGTTATTTTTCATCCTAGGTATAGATAAATGCATACTAAAAATATTTTATTAAAAAAATATTACTTTCTTTAAAATTAAATTCTATGTATAGAAGGAAGCATATTGAAATTTTATTTTGATTATGAAAATGTTATTTTCATCATAAATGATTTGTATGCATAAACATCTGCATAAAAGAAATTTTTTTAAAATTAAAAGTGTGATTTTTATCATAAATTATTTTTATGCATAAAAGAATATCTTTTATGTTAAAAGAGTGATTTTCATCATAAATGGTTTGTATGCATAAACATATGCATAAAAGATATTTTTTTATATATTAAAAGTGTGATTTTCATCATAAATGATTTTTATGCAAAAATGGATGCATAAAATAAATTCTTTTATATTAAAAGAGTGATTCTCATCATAAATGAATTGTATTATAAAAGTGTGATTTTTATCATAAATGATTTTTATGCATAAATGAATGCATAAAAGAAATTCTTTTATACTAAAAGAGTGATTTTCATTATAAATGATTTGTATGCATAAACATATGCATAAAAGATATTTTTTAATTAAAAGTGTGATTTTCATCATAAATGATTTTTATGCATGAATGGATGCATAAAAGAAATTCTTTTATATTAAAAGAGTGATTTTCATCATAAATGATTTTTATGCATAAATGAATGCATAAAAGAAATTCTTTTATATTAAAAGAGTGATTTTCATCATAAATGATTTGTATGCATAAAAGATATTTTTTTATATTAAAAGTGTGATTTTTATCATAAATGATTTTTATGCATAAATGGATGCATAAAAGAAATTCTTTTATATTAAAAGAGTGATTTTCATCATAAATGAATTGTATGCAAAAATATATATTTTTAATTAAAAGTATGATTTTCATTATAAATGATTTTTATGCATAAATGGATGCATAAAAGAAATTCTTTTATATTAAAAGAGTGATTTTCATCATAAATGATTTTTTTGCATAAATGGATGCATAAAAGAAATTCTTTTATATTAAAAGAGTGATTTTCATCATAAATGATTTGTATGCATAAACATATGCATAAAATATATTTTTTTATAATAAAAGTGTGATTTTCATCATAAATGATTTTTATGTATAAATGGATGCATAAAAGAAATTCTTTTATATTAAGAGAGTGATTTTCATCATAAATGATTTTTATGATGATAAAAGTGTGACTTTCATCAGAACTAGATTTTATGCATAAATAGATGCATATAGAAGTTTTATATTTAAATAAGGGTTCTCTTAATCCTCTGTTTAATTAGATAATCTGTGAGAAGAAATGCTACCGTTTTATATTCCACTAAGATGGTAATGAGAAAATTCAATTAAACTATCAAAGTTGGAGATCGAGATAAATGATTATTTTATTCCTCATAGGAAATTCATGTTTTAGAAATCTGTAAGCAAATATTTGACGGACGAAATTTAGAAAAAGAGAAATTAAAATATAACTTTTCGAGAAAGATAGTTTAGGAAGAACCTTTCCAGACCCAAACTCTGATTCAGACTATTGACCACGACCTGATTTTCTTCATCAGTTTCAATCAATGACAATGTGCCCAATTCAGAAAAAATGCACTCAAATCCCCCACCAAATCTAAAACTAAGTTAAGACTTGATTTTGATATGAGGATCAAGTTAACAGAATTCGAGGAATTCTGTTTGGAATTCAGACCTGGATCTAGAAGTATTGGGATACGGATTTAAGATTTATTCATGGTATTCAAACAAAATTAAAACTATAAACTTGCATAAAAACCCTGTTTTCTTAAAAGACTGTCTTACGCCAGAATGCTAGAGGGAGCATTTGGCATATATGTTTATCTAAGGGAAGTTCGGTTGCAACAGCTGGTGGGGAGTGTTCAAGGGACAGCTCACGCGGCAAAAATCTGCCCAGGTCTTGACCAGCCTGGGTATGGTGAAAAATGGTGTGCTTCTAGTACGATGGGCGAGGGCTGATGAAGCGGTCCCTGAGTGAAGTACCAGGACACCTAAGGAGGATCCTGGAGGGTTCTGACCAGGGGATGCACGGGCTCACGGTGCTTAGGACACCCATACGTATGTCGAGGAAGATATATATGTGTATGTTGACGAAATGATTATTGTAATCTGTCACTGGATCTCGTTGCTGAATGAAATGGATGTGGATTAAATAATATGGATTGATATGGAACAATGTGGAAAGACGAGAGTTCGTTATAGAAACTATATTTATGACCTATTTTTAAATGACTATTTCATGTCAAGAATGCCGGGGAAGCATTTTGGCCATCTTGTGAATGAGGTCATGGAGACCTAACTGATAAAGTTGCAACAGTTGACGGAGAGTCAATGGAGGACGTCTCGAGTAGCAAGGTCAGTCGAGGTCTTGACCAGCCTCGGTTCGATTTAAATGGTGAGCTTCCGGTACGGTGGATGAGGGACTAAATAAGAGGCCTATGAGTGAAGCGCTAGGTGACTTGCGAAGGATCCTAGAGGGTGCTGACCATACGGTGCTCGGGCTCTAGGTCACCGAAGATACTGACACGTGCATCCTGGAAGATACTGGAACAAGGAATAAGAGTTGTTTTTAAATTCGGGCATGGATCTGGTTGATTGACCTTGTTGATCCTCAAGTCCATGGCTCTTTTATATGGATCTGTTGGTTGATCTTGCTGATCTTCAATGGAGATTCCATTTTGATTTTTATAAGTGAAAATATTGCCGGTTACTATGAGCTAGGAACTATCGAAAAGGCCCCTGAGTGGACAGGTGGTGAGCATTCTAGTTGCCAATGATGCCATAGGTACACGGATGAAGGAAAATTTGGAAATTAGGATTCAACCGGATATTTTGGAGGATTATAATCAGTGATACTATAGGTTCATTAAAAGATTGTTTTAAAGACAGCTGAATCTGTGAAAAAGGCAATTTCATATTAGGTGTGTAAGTGGTGTGACTAGTTTTAAGTTTGCATGAATATCCGGCTAGGGGGCCTGGGAACTCTTAACCAACTTCCTAAATGGATCCTATCACTACAGTGCTTGGGTGGTTGGCTAACCCACGGGACTAGATGGGGTTAGGCTAGACTGATGGATCCCTAAAAAGAGACTCAATTCTGTTATGGTATGATAGATGAAGTAAATCCTGGATAAAAATTTGTTCTATAGAAAAGAATCAATGGCTATGCCTCTCAATGAGGAAAAAAGCGTTGGTCTCTATGATCCAAGTGCAAGTCTTTTCCTTGATCTGACTATGGGACTTATGGGTTTGGTCAGATCAGTTCAGTTAGTTAAGGCTCTTGACTATGTCAGAGTAAAATTATCCTGGAGGAATCGCCCATACTTTCTAGGCAAGGAAAGTTTTTCTGGGTTTGGTTTTGGAAGCACCGAGGGATTAGTCTCTTGTCCGGATATACGTGGGTCAGGCGCCCCGAGTGAGAGACCCTACCCCGTGCAAAGAAGTGCTACTTCCGTTGCTAGCACCCCAGAATTCGTTGCGCGAAGGGGACAGAGATCTTTCATCTCTCAATCGAAATCCTATTCAATTCATCAATTCTCAACCAGAATTCTAAAATCATATCAACCAGCATTCAAATTCATCATCTAGATAGCATTTTTGCTTATAACATCAAGGTCTTAGATTTACTCGTATATATTGCCAATAAAGAGCTGCAATTATACCCACGATATATGCAGGTAATCACGATCCTTGGAAATATAAGGTAAATACCATCATATCTAGGCCTCAAGCAAGTGAGGGATTCCACACAATTACGGTACTTCCATCCGAAGACCCAATTCCCAATTTATGAATCTTTATTCTGAATATTAATTTGTATGAATTTCACCACACAATTATAATCTTTTACTGGTAACTCATAAATTTTTGACATTTCTTGCTTCTTGGTTGATCAACTTTAGCCAATTCACTCTGATACCAGCAGAAGCTGAAAGATCCATGTCTCCTCCGTGCAAGGAATTCAAGGGTGCTAGCAGTGGAAGTAGCACTTCTTGTGCAGGGCAAAGTCTTCCACTCGGAGCCTTGCGCACGAATATCTAGAAAAGAGACTAATCCCTTGGTTCTTCCAAAACCGAACTCGAAAAAACTTCCCTCGCCCACAGCAGACACAGGTGATTCCTCCAGGAAAATTTATTCTAACGTAGTCAAGAGTCTTAATTTATCCTTTCATTCCGACGGAACCAGCAGGTCACACGATTGGATCTAGGGAGGTACTTGCACTTGGATCATAGAGACCAATGATTTTTTCCTCATCAAGAGGCATAGCCATTGATTCTTTTCCATAGAACAAGGATAATCCGTGATTTACTTCAACTATCGTAACTTAACAGAATTTAGTCTTATTTTAGGGATCCATCAGTCCAGCCTAACCCCATCCAATGGGTCAGTCAACTGCCCAACCACTCTATTGATAGGATCCATTTAGAAATTTGTTTATGTTTTGCCCCGGGTACCAGAGAAAAGAGTTCCCAGGCTCCCTAGCTGCTGTGCTGGCACTTTAAGCAAAATTCAAGATAGTCACACCACTTATACACCTAATATGAAATGGCCTTTTTCACAGATTCAGATGTCTTTAAAACAATCTTTTAATTAAACCATAGTATCATTGATCATAATCCTCCAAAATATCTAGCTTGAATTCCAATTTCTAATCATTCCTTCATCGATGTAATTATGGCACCATTGGCAACAACCTGAACACTCTCCACCTACTCACTTGGAGACTTTTTCGATAGTCCCTAGCTCATTGTTCCACAGGAACACTCACGGGAACACGGATTATGGAAGGAGGCCAGAAGCAATTAATGCGAGAGAGCGGGATTGTAGCCATGGGAACATAAAGACGCACATAATTTTTTCATATTTTTATTTTGAAGTGCAATGTAAATCGTTTTAGGCCAATGTGGGTTCTAAATGAGAGTTCTAAGTGTATTAAGCAAGGCTCACTTATGGGGTTTTTCGCCCATGTGTGAAAGAGGCCTAGGGTTAGGGTTAGTGGCATCTCTACAAAAGAGATGTTAGCTAAAGAAAGTGGACGTTTTTTGCCATTCCCATAAGCTATTGAGTGAAGCTCTTGAGCTCTCAAGCTATGGCAGCTCTCTAACTCTCTCTCTATTGTACTTTAATGAGCATGAAGCTCCAATGAGTATAGCTCCAATGAGTATAGCTCCACTTCATTCTCTTAATCTGTTTTAGCATCATTGAAGTAGATTAATCTATGATTAGTTGAATGCTTCTGTCTTTCTCTTGTGTATGCTGCTGCATGCTTGTATTGTGTGTGTGTAGTCTCCATTGATGCAAGCTCTTGCCCACTTCTTTGGCAATGAGTTATTCATGGATAGACTCTCTCTATGAGCTTGTGGGTTTGTGAATGTTACATTCTTTGCTTGCTTAAGCTTGTGGGTTAGTAGATGCACGCTTATGGATTTGCAGGCATTAGGGAAAGCTAAGATTTAATCAATGTTTGAATGGGATTAAGAGATTGCTATGCATTGCTTGTTGTCTTGATTATAGTGTAATGGATTTAAGGGATTGAGAGATTGATTGAGGTGTTGAATGGTTGAATCTTCAAGTGGTGGTTTGTGTATGTGAACTCTCGCTCATGGGATAAGCCTTCATCACTAATCGGGTCAAGTCCTCGGATTGACATTGTGTTTCTTAACACATTTGTTGATCGGTAGTACTCTATGAGCACTATATTGCACGGTAGAGAGAACCGCTCTACAATGGCACCACTGCTGTGGGGAGCGAGTGCCTACATTAGTTGAGCACACCGTACACACACTGCCACTCCTTATTAAGCTCCAATCGGTTGCAAAACTGTTGGATAGGAGAGCAGGCTTTGGGATTAATTTTGGTACTTATTTAAGACTAATCTGCTGTTAAATTCTCTTTATTTGTCTTGCAATTTGAGTGCGATTGGCTGGCTACACTTCTCCCTCGAGGTCAGGACAAGGATTCAACACACGGGAAGGATTGGAGGTAGGTGCTAAACCTGCAAATTTCAATTTGTGTGCAAAAAAGAGAGGCTTGTTTTTGCATTTCTGTCATTGTGTTTAAGGAAATTTTTTACAGTTTTAGTTTTTTGCATGTTCGTTTTATTTTCTGTTCTTAGCTTAGTTCAGTTTTCTGCATCAAACCTGCATTTTAGTTCTCTGTTAAGCTTGCACTTGCTGCTGCAGAGAAACTGAAATCTGCACACACATGAAGATTGAACATTTCGAATTTGTTGCACATGCATTTAGTTCACTGCACACGCATTGAATTCGTTGCAAATCTCACAGCTGTACAGGCATTTAGTTCACTGCACATGCACTTCAAATAATAATAATAATAATAATAATAATAAGGCGGTTGTGTGTGAACAGCACACCGCACGGAGAGACCCACACCGCACCATAAAGACCGCCACCGCACCAGATAAGGGGGTGAAAAAAAAAGTGTCTGGAAAATTTTTCATTTTCTGCCGCAAAAAATTGGGAGATTATCTAACTTTTTTAGAGGAGTTAGACGACACCCATCGTCGAAATATTGGTCCCAGAACCATTTTCCCATAGTGAGTCAGTATGGGAAACTGGTAAATTTTAGGCGATTTTCAATCCAAAAAAATACGTTATTTTTTTGGCCTAATGTGTTCGAGGGGGTTCAAAATGGGTTCTAGCAAAGTTTGAGCCAACTTGAAAATTTTTGGATTTTTTTGGAGAAAAATTTAAAAAAAATATTAACAAAAAACCTTAAAATTTGACCTTATGCACTTGCGGTCGGGACGTCATATAGACACTGCCATAGGGCCTAGGACACCTTCTAGAGTACCTACGCAGGAAAGTGGAACCCAATCGGTAGGAAATCTGGCAGATATTGCAGAAACTTTTTCCGAATCCCAATCTGATACCCTTTCCAGGACAACTAGCTCATTTTCTATGGACAATCTAGGGCCGTCAAATAGTCATCCCTTAGCCCCAAATAGGATACCCACAAGATCTTTTAATCCATTTGAAGCCGACACCATGGGGTTACCACTCAATGTGAGACTTCAATATGTCTACACGAATACTCAGGGAGCTGAGATCTTTAGGGATCCACAACAACGGTATCTTGTTAAGATCGTAGACTTTTTCTCAGAGCTTGATAGAGCACCTCTAGTCAATGACCAGGGTAACATGTACATGGGTGGAGATGGTGTTCGCTCTACGAAGTCACCTATCATCCAGAGAATGTGGACAAATTAGGGGAGCTCTCTAAAAGTGAGTTCTTAGACTTATCAAAGCCTTCCAGAGCAAGGGAGTCTAGAGATGATTGGCTCATTGAGCCGGACATGCCTGGACCATCCAATGCCCAGTCCATAGATGATCTACTTTGTGTAGATCTAAATTTGGAAAGGGACAGGAAAGGCAAGAGCAAAATGGATCAGGGGGCTGAGAACCAATGGGAGTTTGTACGACAAATTCCAGTGACAAAGGTCTTTCAAGATGACCCACTTCAAGAGGTCTATAAGGACTCTTTAGAAGGATATTATGCCACAACTAGATTGCCAGAGCTAGATCTTCCTCTAGCACTTGTGGTGGTAGTCGAGAAGCTTGCAGGATACAAGAACTGAATGGTTGATAAATGGGCCAATGAATACCGAACCTTAGATTGGAAGGAAATTCGTGAGCTCACGTGGAGAGGACAACCATTATTCATGGAAGTGTTCTCAACTAATACAGCTAAACCAGGAGAGACAGCCTTTCTTGGAGAAACTGTTGCTCCTCCCCTACGAGAGTTCACTAGAGAGGGACCCTCAACATCAAAGTGGGCCACTGCAAGTAGCCCAACTCTAGCACCAAGATATTATCCTACACCAAAAGTGCAACCACAGATCACACCACAACAACGTTTCTCTCACTATGACAATCAGAGGGTAGGGGAGCCAACTCGGCCTCCCATAAATGCACCTCCTGAAATGCAGGTAACAAGATCTTTAGAGGGGGTTGGTGAGGCAGGTAATAGGGGACCCACACCAATTGGGGATGCATGTGGACCATCTTACCAAAGAGAGGAACAATTCCCACTGAGAGTGAGAGGCCGTAGGCCCTATGACGAGTATTCAAGAGACAAGTAAGGCCATCAACTCTTCAGAAATTGGTAAAGAAGTACGAAGGATCGGGAGATCCATATGACCATGTAGCAACATTTAGGCAAGCAGTTCGAGCTGAGCAAGTGACTGACAAGCATACTCAAACTGAAGGATTTGGGCTCACTCTTGAGGGAAAGGCCCTTGCTTGGTTTCAGGCACTAGAGGCTTCAGACAAATCTTCTTTACGGGTTTCGGAAGAGAGATTCATTTTGCTGCTTTTTCCTTGATGGAGATTCAACATGACAGAGTAGCAAACATCTACTCTTTCAAGCAAGGCGAGACAGAGAGTGTTAGAGATTGTGTAAATAGAATGAAGCAGTACATTAATCGTTGCTGCCCAGAAGATGAGAAGCCAACCCAGAGTCGATTAATTTCTCTCTTCTTAAAAGGACTCAAAAATTCAACACTGCATACACATCTCTATGCAAAGAAGCATACAAATTTCAATGAGTGTTGCCATGATGCTATGGATTTCACAAATAACTTTAAATTCCAAGATGGTTCTGGCCCTGAGGTGAAACTAGAGATCAGTGGGGCGATGACCAAAGTTCAGGGTCTAGTGCGCTAGTAAATCCAGACCAGATAGCTAACCTAGTACTAAGGAGATTGGGACAGACCTATCACCCACCCATGCAGCCACAACAACAGCAGCAACAGCAGCGAATGAGGAGTGTACTACCTACAGGTTCTTATCTTTGTGGAGCATGTGGCGGTAACCATAAAACCAAAGAATGTAATACCTTTTCTCCTCTAGTCACAAACCAACCCACAAAGAAGTGGTGCCAAGCCTGTGCTTGGAACTTTACCCACACCACACAGGAATGTACTCGCATGGCAAGAATGAGACAGGAGCGTGAGCAGCAAAGGTGTGGAGTGGCTCCACAAATGCATCAACAGTATACTAATTTTGAACGTAAGCCACCGATGGCACAAGAGCAAGCACGACCTATTCTTGGTGCTCAACCTCTTGCTCCTGGGACTGCTCCTGTGAGGGTTGTTGACTACGACAATTCAAATATGTGTAGAGACTTGGTAAACCCAGGCTATGTGGAGGAGGAATATGCATCATATTCATCCAGGGAAAATCTCTTTTAAAGTCCCGCATATCCAAGCCAAGCACTGGGAGGCTCAACCAGGGGAACAAAATTCTTTGATGTTGCTAGGCGGCTACCAACCTAGGACTCCAGGCCCCTTAGGTCAATGGCAGCAAAGGAAAGTAGAAGCCAAACCAATGGGCCCCTGTTATGAGTGTGGAGAACCCCATTAGGCTCGTGATTGTCCACATCGCTCAAGGCAAAAAGCTCGATCCAATACAACAGTACCACAGTTTTCAAGATATTGTCTAGGGTGTTGTGTAGAACACTTCCCAAAGGATTGTTTGCTGAAACCACATGAGGAAGGCACCTCTCAACCAAAGGTCTCACTCAACCTTGTAGGGGCAGTTCCATCGCCACCTTCATCTGAGAATGAGGATGTTGTGCCACTAAGAGTCATGACTAGATCACAGACAGGAAATGCCGAAATGCAAACTAATGAGACACCTTGAACTAGGGATGCAAAGGCAAATCTAGTGGACAGGACCCTACATTCCAATAGAAAAAGGACCACTAGGAGGAAAAAGAACCGAAACAAGCAAACTAAAAGTGCATTCACTAGTTCTCAAGAAGCCTCTAAACAAAACATGAGGGATCAAACTTTTACATCCCAAAAAGTGAATGAGGAGCATCAACCTCCCTAGTGCTAAACAAGATGAGGCTAGTATGACCGAGGATAGTTTTGGGGGTTCTGTTTTTGTGGATAAGGTAAACGAGACTCTAGATGCCATCATTGATGCTCATAGAAGTTGCATTGCAGCTTTATCTGAGCTACCCAAGAAGCTTCAAGAATACCCAAACCCTCGTGAGGAGAAGATCAATCCAGTTGTACATCAACAACTCATTAGGGAAGCTCAATCAATACTTGAGGGACCACCTCCACCTATTCCTCGGGGCCCAACCTCTCTTAAGCCAACATTAGAAACCATACCAGAAGTGTCATCAAGTCGGGAAAGAAGAAGTGAGCTCATCTCACAATCTCATAAAGCGAGAAGTCTGCAACAATTGCCACCCCATTGAAAGAAGGTATTCAGCCACCACCTAGCCTTGTCTTCCCATGCAATGATGAAGTTATTGATGCTAATGAGGACATGGCAAATGAGATGTGGGCAGCAGTTCATGAGAAAGTTAATGAGAACATGTCCTCTATTAGTTCACCTCCATTCTCTGAGGTGGATTTTACCAGGGGCACAGAGAACAACTTTAGATGCTCAAGCATCCAGGAGGAAGTTCAAACAATTGTTTCTCCTAGAAGTAAGCATACAATGAAAACCTTACCATCATATTTGGGAGAATATGAGAACTGTTCTCAAATCTTGAGGATACCCTCCATGCATATATAGAAGGTTGACAAAGGAGATGGTGGGTATTGTGCAAGCTATTTTGTCAGCACCAGTGGCTTGTACCTTACCTTTGCTTGATTTGATAAAGCTTCGACCTGAGTTGTGGAATGATATTGCCACATGTTTGTCAGAGTAGGTATTGCTACAAAAGGGTTACCATCATTGTACTATACACCCTGAGACAAAGCATGTTATGCCTGTTCCTATCAACAAAGTAGGAAAATTTTGTGAGGATGATCAGGGAAATGCTACCCTCCCATTAGAAGTGCGAAAAGTAGCTTCAACTGCAATACTTGATAGTGGTGTAGGAGTGGGTATTGTGACAAGGTCCATTTGGAAAAAGTGGGGCAAACCAGCTATTAGGAGTACCAGGATGCGCTTGCAGCTAGCAGATGGAAGCTTAGAACATCCCCTTGGGCTGCTTGAGAACATATTGGTCACCACATGTGGGATTGAATATGAGCACACCTTTGCAGTAGTGGATTTTGGAAAACATCCAAACTATGAAGTAATATTGGGTAGACCATTCATGCGATAATTTCAAATGATTCAAGATTGGGGATACAATTATTTGTACCTCCGACATGATTCTGTCTCACAAGGGTCAACCTAAAGAATCACTCATATCATGATGTAACAAGGTCTCCAATAGATGAGTTTGATTCTGCTTTATCTGAGGGCTCAAGAGTTACATTGTCAGATGGGCGAGAAGATCTGTGGATGTGTGGAGCCTCATGTAGGAATTTCAACAATGAGTGACTTAAGGGTAATCGAAGTGTATCAGATGAGGCATACATTCCACAACCCTTCCCTGATGATCCACTAGAATGGAGTCATGTCCTTGCAACATTATCGACGTGTGCTTTACCTAAGCCAATTCAATTTTGTGACTCAGATGGATATGACATTATTCCTATACGAATGGTACAACCACGAGACCTTCTAGATGTTTTGTACTATAGGGATGCATCCACAACAGCATTACATGTAGAGGAAGTCTCTGCTACTCCACGAGCTTTATCATGTCAAAAGGGTGGTGTTTCTACCCTACAAAACCCACTTTCAAAATCTGCTCTTGAAGCTCCAACACAAATGATGTGGATAATCGATGAGTCCTCAAGTGGGGGCCATGGCTGGCATGTTCCAACTACTCTAGTCGCTGCTCAAAGAAGGTCAGGTAAGAAGGAATTATCAATTTGCTATCAAAAGATTCATACAAACTTGTACCATCTAGCCTAGTTGCTAAGCCTCCTAAAAAGCACATCTTTTCCAAGCCTAAACCTCAGATTGTTACTCGTTGGGTCCCAAAGCATGTTCTTAGAGCACAAGGCTATTATGAGGGTGCAATAGCACTTTGGCTTCCCAAATGCCATGGTTTGCTAGGGGTAAAAGAGTGTATCAGAAAGATTCCAAAAGCCACCCTTGGTTTTCCATATCAGTGGGTGCAAAGGAAATCAACACAACCTCTTCGAGATAGGATAGGTGGTTGTGATAGCACCTACAAATCTTCTTGTGTTGATCTTCCCAAAACATGTGTTGAAACACCAGCTGCCCCAAATTCTCCTTGTTACACAATTCCACCATCAACTTGTGTACCCAACTTCACATGAGTCTCCTTTGAGCATAGATTCTAGCACTTCAATGCCTAAATCCTCTTATCTTGCTCAAATTCCTCGACAATTGCTAACCTTCCCACCTCTTAAGAAGGACATACTCAAAACCAAAGATAAGGCATTAACACTACAATTGAAGCTCTTTGGTAGATCAATGTTTGAATAGTGTGGTTCCTTATGCCTTTAGAGGATTGTGTTCTTTTTGAGATGATCTTATCTAAAATGCTTTTGATTGGGATTGTAATGATGGATATGAGTGTTCTAAATTTCATTGTTCTACGCCCAGATACCTCCTGATGGATACTTGGCAAGATACATGTCCACCATGCATTGACCCCGATAGCACTCAACCTGAACATCACGGGGGTTATAGTGCTCCTCCTTTTCAAACTCATTCTAGGTACTTCTATGCTCCCTTAGGTGAAAATTGATGTGGGCATCACTGTCACATTATTCTATCAATAGCATCACCCCTTTCCACATTGTCAAGAGTGTGCACGACTCGTATTAGGAGAAGCTTCACACATTTGTTGGATATGCCGCTCTTACTTTAGACGATATGGCACGGGCTTAATGAAACAAATTGTAGGAATTACACCCCAATGCCATAATCTTCTTAATGTGAGAATACCAGAGAGAGGACCAAATCAACGAAGATTACTTGAGGAGGTTCAAGCACAACAATGGAGGGATACATGCTTAAATGACTTGCAACCACCTATCTTGCAAGCCCTCCTTCCCCAAGCCTCAACATGTCAATTTTGGATCAATATGAGTACCTATATTGCGCAGTTCCAAAATCGAAATTGTCTACTGAACCTTCCCATAGAACCAATGCCATATTTTAGCGACGAGGAAGCACTCCTTCCTCTACCACCTTCTCCAGAGGCCGGTTTTTGTGAAGGGTTGTCCCTGCATCCTGAAGTAATTGATACCATCTTTCCAGCAGACGTGGACACGAATCCACCACCAGTGCAAGGGTAGGCTCAGCGACTCCACAATAAGATCAACAAGCCAGGGCACTTTTCTCCCACTGGGTTTTTCCCCTCGGCTATATTCGTGATTGGCACCAATAACAAATTTTATTCCTTTCTTTTCTTTTCTTGTTTGTTAATAAACATTTTGTAGAGATCTCAGCTAAACAAGAGCATACAAACACGCCCCAACAGTCCACCTACCGTGCACACAAATTAGGAAGGGGGGAGACATGCAATGCCTACAAAGAGTAAAGAGAAGTAATCTGCACAATATCAGCAATGCATCAACGCAAACGCACAACATCAACAATGGGCACTACAACAGGTGTATTCAAATCATAATCTTTTGTTCTTTATGTGCTTTTAACTTTTGGATACATTGTTTGCATGTTCACACACAGTTGGCTGGTTTAAGTTTTAGATTAGTTGTTAAAATGTGGTGAGTGATTTCTAGATCTTAGAGGACTTAGTAGAAGATATTTCTATTTGAAGATAGTGTAGGATATATACCAACGGAGTATGCCAAGTTCTTATGCTCTCAAGGTATATTAGTTATCCCTAGTGGTAGCTGCCTCTTAGGTATGAGCTAGGTGCTAGGATTAATAAAAAATTTACAAAAATATGCGAATCGAGACATGACGTGTCTATAGCCATGTGGAATGCTTGGTAGGACCTGGGGTTGTCTTAGCACCTTGGGGCCGATGCCTTGGTTTTCATGGGGTGAACACTGACGTCTAAAGATTTAGAAAAAAGACCTTCAAGGAATCTATCGCCTTGATAGATGTTGGTAGGACTCTGGGGTACATTATGGGCCCTCGAGACCGATGCCCTCATCTTCATGGGATACTCCTTATGACAAAAAGAAAGAAAAGGGTCTATCGCCTTTGAGATACTTAGCGGCCTTTAGATTCTCTTGGCGGAGGTATCTTGGCCATTGCTTGGGTCTCATTGGGATGGTACCTTCCTCTTTATTCATCTTTTATACACAAAAAGAAAAAAAAGAAAAAAAAAGGGAGATAAGAAGAAGAGGTCCAATCACCATTGCTCATATTTAGGAGTAGGTTTGCCACTTAGGAATAACTTAAATACTTGTAGGACATTGAGGCTACGGTCATAACCTATGGTGTGCAAGCATACTTTCCTTTACATAGCACTATCTACCACTTAGTCTCACTTTGACTAGTCTTTACTCACTATTTTAGCACTCTTTAAAACTCTAATCAGCCTTTCACTTGTATGTTCACGTGTGAAATTGTCATTGCTAATTTTTTTCTTTCCTTTTCTTTTCTTTTCTTCAATAAAAAGCTTTACTCGTATCCATTGTTTTTTGCAGCTCTTGCTTCTACCGCGCTCGAGGACGTGCACAAAATAGGAAGGGGGGAGTGAAGATCAATGCAAGGATGCAACAAAAAGATACTTAGGGCACTTGTAAAGAGTTCCAAGTTGTAGATGAGTGTGGGAGTGGGTTTGACAATAATCCCACATGGGAACTTTTGGGAGTTTTAGAGTTTTTGTATAAAAAGTGGCTCATTTGAGAGCTTAGGGACACATTGGGCAAACTCATGTTTGAGCTCTGTTAAGACTAGCTCTCCCTCTTTTCCCATAGAGGTGCAAGCTCTTCTCTCTCCCCATCTACATTGTTGTAAGTTCTATTTTTGTTAATTCAATGCAATGAGTTTATGATTGTCTCTCTTCTCATATCAATTCTCTAGTATGCATGTTTCTTGTTGATAGCTTCAAGGTTTGTGTGCATGCTAGGATAATGAGTGTTTGAGAATGAAGAATGCTTTGATCTTGTGTATGCAATAGCTTAGCTTTCTTCTTGTGTTGAATGTATGAATGAGTGGGATGATGAGTGAGTGAGTATGGCAAGATTGAGCTTGTGTGTGTGTTAAGTCTATGTCAATAGTAGTAGTATTCTTAGCATTCTCTCCATCAATTGGATAAGCTTTTATGCACCGGTACGGGTTGAATCCCTAGCTCCAAAAGGGATGCAAATCCCATTGGATTGAGCTACATGTGGATCATACTACTCTTGCTACAAGTGAGAGAGTTTTCCATCTCTCCATCTAATGCACCTTCTGGAAATCTTTTTGAACTTCTATTTTAGGGAAACTTATTTTAATACGATGAGATATTTTTCTATCTAAAAGTATTTAAAAATTGAATTACCACTCTCTAGAAGATTTTCTCTCTCTAGGCCAAAATTGGTAGAAACAAGATCTTTTATATTTCTGAAGAGGGATTTGATTACAGGGAAAGATGCTGGACATCTTGAGAGGCTGGGGAGGAATCTTACATTCTCTTCCACTTGAAAAATGCAAGATGCCCTCATCTCGCAAACTGGGGATAATCCCACAACAGATCGGCTTCATTCTCCCAGGTGGCATCTTCAAAAGGATAGAACTTCCATTTTACCAATAATTCTCTGAGAATTCTGTTTCTGAGGATCTTTTCTCGAACATCAAGAATTTCTTTAGGTTGGAGTTCCATCTGCCCTTGGGTTTAAGAGGTTAGGATTTCATCATCAAGTACATGATTTGGGCTTGGCACATATTTCTTTAGTTGGCTTACATGAAATACATTATGAACTTTGAGATGAGGAGGCAGAAGAAGCTCATAGGCTAAGTCACCTACTTTCTTTGTAATCAGATATGGCCCACAATATTTGGGGGATAACTTCTTGTACTTCCCAAGAGATAAAGAACTCCTTTTGGGTCGTACTCGAATGAAGACCATATCTGCTTCTTTGAATTCTCTGTCTGTCCTCTTCTTATCTGCATATTGCTTCTGTCTATCCTGGGCAGCTTTTATATCTTTATGAATTGCCTACATTTGCTGCTCCATGTCATCAAGCATCTGTCTGGACATCTCGACCCTAATCAATGGGTCGGACCAAGTTAATGGAGTTAAGCAATCTTGTCCATATACAAAGCTTTAAAAGGGCTCATCCCGATACTTCGGTGATAAGAAGTATTGTAAGCGAACTCGACTAGGTGCAGATAGCTTAGTCACTTCTTGGGTTCTCTACCACAGCATGACCGAAGTATATCTTTGATTACTTGGTTTACCCTTTCAGTTTGACCATCGGTCTCAGGGTGATAAGCTGTGCTAAGATCCAAGAAAGTTCCCACTGCTTCGAAAAATGCAGTCCAGAACCTTGAAGTGAACTTGGGATCTCGATCACTTACTATTCTCCTGGGTAGGCCATGCAATCTGAAGATTTCTTTGAGGAACACTCTGGTCACATCCACTGCTGCAGTGTAGGTTTCATTTACAGGGATTAGATGGGCAACTTTGGTTAGTCTATCAACTACCACGAAAATGGAGTTGTAACCTGATTGCACTGAAGGTAATCCAGTAATAAAATCCATACTGATACATTCCCACTTCATCTGGGGGATGATGAGGGAACCAGGCTGTACCCTTGAACTCTGTTCAACTCCTGTGGAGTTTTGCTTTCCTGCATAAGTAGGGTAGCAATAGGGCCAAAGAATCTATCATGCATGATCTTCTCTATTGCTTCAATAATCAAAGGATTTGATATCACAGTAATTGCAAGTAAGGAGGCTTTTCTGGTGAGGGCATCTGCTACCACATTTTCTTTGCCTGGGCGGTACTTGATTTCAAAATCAAATTCCTACAAGGTCTGCATCCACCTTCTTTAGCGCATGTTGAGGTCCTTCTGAGTAAAGATCCACTTTAAGCTCTGATGATCTGCATCAAAGTGAATTTTTTTCCCAGTAGGTAATGTCTCCACAACTTTAAGGCATAGACTACTGAAAGCAATTCCAGGTCGTGGACAGCATAATTCCTCTCATGCGTTCTGAGCTTTCGGGATTCATAGGCCACTGCATTACCTTCCTGCATGAGTGCACCTCCTAGGACAAAACCACTTGAACCAGTTACTACTTGAGGGCAAGGCCCTTGCTTGGTTTCAGGCACTAGAGGCTTTAGACAAACCTTCTTTACGAGTTTTGGAAGAGAGATTCATTGCTGCTTTTTCAAGCAAGGCGAGACTGAGAGTGTTAGAGACTGTGTAAATAGGATGAAGCAATACATTAATCGTTGCCCAGAAGATGAGAAGCCCACCCAGAGTCGATTACTTTCTCTCTTCTTTAAAGGACTCAAAAATTCAACACTGCATACACATCTCTATGCAAAGAAGCATACAAATTTCAATGAGTGTTGCCATGATGCTATGGATTTCACAGACAACTTCAAATTCCAAGATGGTTCTGGCCCTGAGGTATAACCTACGGAGCAGTGAGGTGATGACCAAAGTTCAGGGTCTAGTGCACTAGTAAATCCAGACCACATAGCTAACCTAGTACTAAGGAGATTGGGACAAACCTATCACCCACCCATGCAGCCACAACAACAGCAGCACACAACGAATGAGGAGTGTACTACCTACAGGTTCTCATCTTTGTGGAGCATGTGGCAGTAACCATAAAACCGAAGAATGTAATACCTTTTCTCCTCTAGTCACAAACCAACCCACCAAGAAGTGGTGCCAGGCCTGTGCTTGGAACTTTACCCACACCACACAGGAATGTACTCGCATTACACCAATGGCACAAGAGCAAGCACGACTTGTACTTGGATCTCAACTTCCTGCTCTTGGTGGGACTGCTCCTGTGAGGGTTGTTGACTACGACAATTCAAATATGTGTAGAGACTTGGTAAACCCAGGCTATGTGGAGGAGGAATATGCATCATATTCATCCAAGGAAAATCTCTTTTAAAGTCCCGCATATCCAAGCCAAGCACTGGAGGCTCAGCCAGGGAAACAAAAATCTTTGATGTTGCTAGGCGGCTACCAACCTAGGACTCCAAGCCCCTCAGGTCAATGGCAGCAAAGGAAAGTAGAAGCCAAATTAATGGGCCCCTGTTATGAGTGCAGAGAACCCCATTGGGCTCGTGATTGTCCACATCGCCCAAGGCAAGGAGCTCGATCCAATACAACAGTACCACAGTTTTCACCAATTGAAAGATATTGTCTAGGGTGTTGTGTAGAATACTTCCCAAAGGATTGTTTGCTGAAACCACATGAGGAAGGCACCTCTCAACCAAAGGTCTCACTCAACTTTGTAGAAGCAGTTTCATCGACACCTTCATCAGAGAATGAGGGTGTCGTGCCACTTAGAGTCATGACTAGATCACAGACAGGAAATGCCGAAATGCAAACTGATGAAACACCTCGAACTAGGGATGCAAAGGCAAATCTAGTGGACAAGACCCTACATTCCAATAGAAAAAGGATTGTTGTGTAGAATACTTCCCAAAGGATTGTTTGCTGAAACCACATGAGGAAGGCACCTCTCAACCAAAGGTCTCACTCAACTTTGTAGAAGCAGTTTCATCGACACCTTCATCAGAGAATGAGGGTGTCGTGCCACTTAGAGTCATGACTAGATCACAGACAGGAAATGCCGAAATACAAACTGATGAAACACCTCGAACTAGGGATGCAAAGGCAAATCTAGTGGACAAGACCCTACATTCCAATAGAAAAAGGACCACTAGGAGGAAAAAGAACCACAACAAGCGAATTAACAGTGCATCCACTAGTTCTCAAGAAGTCTCTAAACAAACCATGAGGGATCAAGCTTTTACATCCCAAGAAGTGCATGAGGAGCATCAACCTCAACCTGGGCCTAGTGCTAAACAAGATGAGGCTAGTACAACCGAGGATAGTTCTGGGGGTTTTGTTTTTGTGGATAAGGTGAACGAGACTCTAGATGTCATCATTGATGCTCATAGAAGTCGCATTGCAGCTTTATCTGAGCTACCCAAGAAGCTTTAAGAATACCCAAACCCTCGTGAGGAGAAGATCCGAATCTAGCTGTACACCAGCAACTCATTAGGGAAGCTCAATCAATACTTGAGGGTCCACCTCCACCTATTGCTCGGGGCCCAACCTGTCTTAAGCCAACATTAGAAACCATACTAGAAGTGTCATCAAGTTGGGAAAAGAAAAGTGAGGTGATCTCACAAGCTCATAGTAGCAAAAAGTCTGCACCAATTGACACCCCATTGAAAGAAGACATTCTGCCGCCACCTAGTCTTGCCTTCCCATGCAATGATGAAGTTATTAATGCTAACAAGGACATGGCAAATGAGATGTGGGCAGCAGTTCATGAGAAAGTTAATGAGAATATGTCCTCTATTATCTCACCTCCATTCTCTAAGGTGGATTTTACCAGGGGCATAGAAAACAACTTTAGACGCCCAAGCATCCAAGAGGAAGTTCAAACAATTGTTTCTCCTAGAAGTAAGCATACAATGAAAACCTTACCATCTTATTTGGGAGAATATGAGAACTGTTCTCAAACGTTGAGGATACCCTCCATGCAGAGAAGGTTGACAAAAGAGATGGATATGGGTATCGTGCAAGTTATTCTATCAGTACCTGTGGCTTGTACCATACCTTTGCTTGATTTGATAAAGCTTCGTCCAGAGTTGTGGAATGATATTGCCACATGTTTGTCAGAGCAGGTATTGCTACAAAAGGGTCACCATCATTGTACTATACACACTGAGACAAAGCATGTTATGCCAGTTCCTGTCAACAAAGTAGGAAAATTTTGTGAGGACGATCAGGAAAATGCTACCCTCCCATTAGAAGTGCGAAAAGTAGCTTCAACTGTAATACTTGATAGTGGTGCAGGAGTGGGCATTATGACAAGGTCCATTTGGAAAAAGTGGAGCAAACTAGCTATTAGGAGTACCAGGATGCGCTTGCAGCTAGCAGATGGAAGCTTAGAACATCCCATTGGGTTGCTAGAGAACATTTTGGTCACCACATGTGGGATTGAATATGAGCACACATTTGCAGTAGTGGATTTTGGAAAGCATCCAAACTATGAAGTGATATTGGGTAGACCATTCATGCGACAATTTCAAATGATTCAAGATTGGGGATACAATTATTTGTACCTCCGGCATGATTCTGTCATCACAAGGGTCAACCTAAAGAATCACTCATATTGTGATGTAACAAGGTCTCCAATAGATGAGTTTGATTCTGCTTCATCTGAGGGCTCAAGAGTTACATTGTCAGATGGGCGAGAAGATCTGTGGATGTGTGGAGCCTCATGTAGGGATTTCAACACTGAGAGACTTAAGGGTAATCGAAGTGTATCACATGAGGCATACATTCCACAACCCTTCACTCACCCCCTAGAATGGAGTCATGTCCTTGCAACATTATCGACATGTGCTTTACCTAAGCCAATTCGATTTTGTGACTCATATGGATATGACATTATTCCTATACGAATGGTACAACCACGTGACCTTCTAGATGATTTGTACTATGGGGATACATCCACAACAGCACTGCATGTAGAGGAAGTCTCAGTGGAGGATTTAACACTCGAATATGCTAATGATGATGATAAGGAAGATGGAAGGGACTCTGATTTTGAAGATGATGTGATAACCCCTGAGGAAGAGTTAGGAAAGGCACGCCTACTCTTGAGAGAGGAAGGGAGGTTCAAAAAGAGATCCCTCGAAGCCGACCTAAACGTAAATGCTGTAAGAGCCATAAGAGAATCCATAAACAAGATGAGAGGGAACGATGTGAGAGAAAACAAAAAGAAGACGAGGAGTTTAAGAATGAACACTCTCGACCACCACCTCACTTCTCAGGAAAGAATGGATATCTATACTATGTCCAGGCACAAGATAGTATCAAAGACCAAGTAAAACGATCAAATGGATTCCAACCAAGAGAAAAGCTAAAAAATGTTAGCAAAAATTGTAAAAAAACGAAGAAACCAAAACCAAAACTCAAGTCTCAAACCAAAACCAAAACTCAAGTCTCAAACCGATTCAAAAGAGAATGTCGGAAGTGCAAAGATAACGGTGGTTGAACAAAAAAATCTGATGCAAGATTGCAAAAGAGAGCTCAAAACCACATGGTCTTCAATTAGTGATGACTCAAGTGGACAAGAACAAGGTCTCAATGTTCCCCCCAACTTCACACAGTACACTCTTCAAGATCGGAAGATTGTTCTTCAACAGCCCATGCGCCAAAAGCCAAGCGTGCCAGGGGTTTCATATGATGGTCCAGAAGATGCAAAAAATTTGATATCGCTAAGCCACGAGAAGAGCCTCGCTATGTGTGGATTGCCACAGACTTGTCCTTAGATGAGGAGAAGTTATTAATTCAAACAATAAAGGAGTATCGCGATGTTTTTGCTTGGAGTTATAAAGACCTCAAAGGAGTTGATCCAAGCATACGTTGGCATACAATTCCATTGCGAGAGGATGCAAAGCCTTCCAAGCAACGACCTTATACTTACAATGAGAATTTTGCACAAAAGATAAAAGAAGAGATAGACAAGCTCTTAGAGGCAGAATTTATCTATGAGATTGAACACACTGAATGGGTCTCCCCTATTGTAGTGGTGCCCAAGAAAAATGGAAAACTTCGAGTATGTGTAAACCTCAAGAAGGTAAATGCGGCTACTATACGTGATCATTACCCACTTCCAATCAACGGATCATGTTTTGGAACGAGTTGCAGGGAAAAAGGCATATAGTTTCTTGGATGGATTCTTCGGTTACAATCAAGTGTCAATTGATCCAAAGGATCAACACAAGACAGCCTTTGCTACTACTGAAGATGGCATCTTTGCCTATCGTGTTATGCCATTTGGTCTAACAAATGCACCAGCAACATGAGTCATGTATTCAAGGAGTACCTTAGGCAATTTCTTGAGATCTTCATGGATGATTTATATGTTCACTCACAAGAGCGTGATGATCATATAGAACACCTCAGACTTGTGTTTCAAAAGTGTCAAGTTTATCGTATATGCTTGAATCTTGACAAGTACAAATTCATGGTAAGACAAGGAAAAATTTTGGGCCATGTTGTTTCTCGCAATGGGATTTAAACAGATATGGATAAAATTGATGTCATTGTCTCATTACCTCAGCCTATCAACCCTAAAGGGGTACAAATATTCATGGGACATTGTGGCTATTATCGTCGATTCATCTACATGTACGCTGTCCTAGCCAGACCATTATATGCTCTTCTTGTAAAGTTCAATTGGACTGATGAGTGTGAGGAATCCTTTGAAAAGTTGAAGCAAGCATTAGTGACTGCACCCATCTTATGGACACCAGGGATTGGAACCAAATCTTTCATGTCCATATTGATGCTTCAAACTTTGCAATTGGATGTATTTTGGCTCAATCGGGAGAACATAATAAGGATTTCCCAATCTCATATGCTAATCTCAACAGTTGAACAATGCTGAGAAGAATTATACCACAACAGAAAGAGAAGGTTTGTCCATGATATATGTAGTGAAAAAGTTTCGCCATTACCTTTTGGCAAACAAATTTATATTTTTTGTGGACCATCAAGCACTGCTATATTTGGTGAATAAGCCTTGTGTAACTAGAAGGATTGTGAGGTGGTTTGTCATCCTTCTTGAGTTTGATTTTGAAGTGGCAGTCTGAAAAGGAACAACTCATCTTAGGGCAGATCATTTGTCTCGCATCACCCCTCTGGCAAAGCTCCTGTGGGTGTGGATGATGATATGTTAGATTCAACACTTTTCCTTGTAGAGACAGTTCCTAAATGGTCTGAACCCATCTTAGAAATTTTGACAAATGGACAGATACAACTAGCGGGTCCTAATGTGGACCTATGGCGACCATTCAAGTTAATCTCAGGGAGATTATATCGTCAAGGTAAGGATGGAGTGTTGCGGCTTATACCTAACCCTGACCAATATGAGGAGATCTTGGAATGGGCACATGAGGTTATCGGTGGAATCCATGCATCGGCTACTACTACTTGTGTGTGACGTATATCTCAAGATGGGCAATGGTGGTCACATTATTCCAAAATTCAACTACACCAAGTTGGAGTAAGTATATTGTGGACTATCTTAACCATGGTCATACAGATCGAACAATTCCTAAACATCAAAAGCGTGCTATTGAAGTTGAAGCGGCCAACTATATGCTGATAGAGGGCCAACTCTACAAGAGGGGCAAGGATGGCAACTTGCGCATGTGTGTATGTGAAGCTGACTACTTGAAAATTTTGACTCATGCACATGCAGGTGTTGGGGGTGGACACTTTTCAGGCAATACCACAGCTAAGTTGATTAGGTGGTCTGGGCTTTGGTGGCCAACCTTACAAATGGATGCGGAAGAACATGTGAAACATTGTAACGATTGTCAAAGGACCAAACCTCCCATCACAAAGGACAATATGCCATTGGGACCTATGTTAAGCACATGTGTGTTTGCCAAATGGGGTATCGATTTTATCGGTCCCATTAAACCTCCAGCTCGTCACACGCATGCCGAATATATTATAGTCGCAACTATTTGACCAAATGGGTAGAGGCAAAGGCTAGAGTTAAAAATGATGCCAGAACCATAGCCAAGTTCTTGTATGAGTACGTGTTTACACGCTATGGCTTACCTATTGAAATCATTAGTGATCAAGGTGTGCACTTTGTGAATGAGATCATAGAGTTTTTGCTTCAAGAATTTATGGTAATTCAGAAGCGTTCTGCACCCTATCATCCCCAGACCAATGGACAAGCTGAGAGTACTAACAAGATTCTCTGCACAGCACTCACAAAGATTGTTGAGGGACATAGGACTGATTGGGAGCAAAAGTTGCACTCAGTTCTTTGGGCATATAGAACAGCCTATAAAACATCTGTGGGCACAACCTCACTTGAGCTTGCTTTTGGGCGAGATGCAATTCTTCCCATTGAATTTCTTGTACCTAGTTGCTAAACAATTGGACTGGAGCTTTCTCAACGCATTGATGAATTGGAAAATCTGGACAAGACCCACTTATTGTTGGCAGTAATGGGGATATATGCCGAGAAGAGGAGACAAAAGCAATGGTATGATCGAAATGTAACAACTGGGCCGATTCAAAAAAGGAGACCTTGTGCTCTTGTACACACTTAAGAAGCATAAGCGAAAGCTCAAGAAACGTGACTTAGGACCGTTTGTGATTAATGAGCTTCCTCCAAGTGGTGCAGTTCGTTTAGAGACAGTAGAAGGAGAGCAAATGCCTAACTTCATTAATGAGCTTCCTCCAAGTGGTGCAGTTTGTTTAGAGACACTAGAAGGAGAGCAAATGCCTAACTTCATTAATGGAAGTCATCTCAAGAAATACAATGAACCATTAACTGAAGCCATGCTTCAACAAATGCATGCTGCACACACACGGAAAGAAGCACATGACCTACTTAAACGTCAGGCTCAAGAAGAGGCTAAAGCTAGAGTTGCAAAAGCCAAGGAGCGTCGCAAGGCTTCTATGTTGGCCTTACAGTTGGCTACTGATGAACAATATGTCGATCCTTTCAATATTCAAGTGTGTCTTCATCTTCATGAGACTACCTACTTTGTCTCTGCCTTAATTGACTCTGGTGGTGCAGATTATAATGTTCTCTCGTTTGACACATGGATAGCCTTGGGACAACCAACACTTGTGCACATTCTTATATTGACTTACGAAGCTTCTGAGGTGAAGATAACCCTATAGAGGGAAAATGTGTCATTATGATGTCCATTCAGGATCACCAAACGTCAGTTCCCTTTTATGTGGCTAGTAAGTCCAAGGCAGTGGTAGAGGCTATTCTCGGGTTAAGTGCTACCAATTGTTCATTAGATTGAAAGAATAGACAATACAAATTGCAAATTGATTCTGATTGCATCTTGGGATCTGCTACTCCACGAGCTTTATCATGTCAAAAGGGTGGTATTTCCACCTTACACAACCCACTTTCAAAATCTGCTCTTGAAGCTCCAACACAAATGATGTGGATAATCGATGAGTCCTCAAGTGAGGGCCATGGCTGGCATGTTCCAACAACTCTAGTCACTGCTCAAAGAAGGCCAGGCAAGAAGGAATTATCAATTTGGCTACCCAAAGATGCATACAAACTTGTACCATCTAGCCTAGTTGCTAAACCTCCTAAAAAGCACATCTTTTCCAAGCCTAAACCTCAGATTGTTACTCATTGGGTCCCAAAGCATGTTCTTAAAGCACAAGTCTATTATGAGGGTGCAACAGCGCTTTGGCTTCCTAAATGTCATGATTTGCTAGAGGTAAAAGAGTGTATCAATAAGATTCCAAAAGCCACCCTTGGTTTTCCATATCAGTGGGTGCAAAGGAAATCAACACAACCTCTTCAAGATAGGATAGGTGGTTGTGATAGCACCTACAAATCTCCTTGTGTTGACCTTCCCAAAACATGTATTGAATCACCAGTTGTCCTAATTTCTCCTTGTTACAAAATTCCACCATCAACTTGTGTACCTAAGACAAATCTAACTTTACATGAGTCTCCTTTGAGCATAGATTCTACCACTTCACTGCCTAAATCCTCTTATCTTGCTCAAATTCCTCGACAATTGCTAACCTTCCCACCTCTTAAGAAGGACATACCCAAAACCAAAGGTAAGGCATTAACACTACAATTGAAGCTCTTTGGTAATCTCACATTTACTAATGTGGTTCCTTACACCTTTAGAGGATTGTGTTCTTTTTGAGATGATCTTATCTACAATGTTTTTGATAGGGATTGTAATGATGGATATGAGTGTATAAAGTTTGAAGTTTCTAAATTTCATTGTTCTACGCCCAGATACCTCCTGATGGATACTTGGCGAGATACATGTCCACCATGCATTGACCCTGATAGTACTCAACCTGAACATCGTGGGAGTTATAGTGCTCCTCCTTTTCAAACTCATTCTAGGTACTTTTATGCTCCCTTAGGTGAAAATTGCTGTGGGCATCACTTTGTCACTTTATTCTATCAACAGCATCACCCATTTCCACATTGTCAAGAGTGTGCAAACGACTCATATTAGGAGAAGCTTCACACATTTGTTGGCTATGCCGCTCTTACTTTCGACAATATGGCACAAGCTTATTAATGAAACAAATTGTGGGAATTACACCCCAATGCCATAGCCTTCTTGATGTGAGAGTACCAGACCGAGGACCAAATCAACGTAGATTACCTGAGGAGGTTCAAGCACAACAATGGAGGGATACATGCATAAATGACTTGCAACCACCTATCTTGCAAGCCCTCCTTCCCCCAGCCTCAACATGTCAATTTTGGATCACTATGAGTACCTATATTGAGCAGTTCCAAAATCGAAATTGTCTGCTTAACCTTCCCATAGAACAAATGCCATATTTTAGCGAGGAAGCACTCCTTCCTCTACCACCTTCTCCAGAAGCCAGTTTTTGTATAGGGTTGTCCTTGCATCCTCAAGTGATTGATACCATCTTTCCAGCAGAAGTGGACACGGATCCACCACCAGTGCAAGGGTAAGCTTATCAACTCCACAATAAGATCAACAAGCCAGGGCACTTTTCTCCCACTAAGGGTTTTTCCCCTCGGCTATATTCGATGATTGGCACCAATAACAAATTTTATTCTTTTCTTTTCTTTTCTTGTTTGTTAATAAACATTTTGCAGAGATCTCAGCTAAACAAGAGCATACAAACATGCCCTAATAGTCCACCTACCGTGCACACAAATTAGGAAGGGGGGAGACATGCAATGCCTACAAAGAGCAAAGAGAAGCAATCTGCACAACATCAGCAATGCATCAATGCAAACGTACAACATCAATGAGCACTACAATAGGTGTATTCAAATCATAATCTTTTGTTCTTTATGTGCTTTTAACTTTTGGATATATTGTTTGCATGTTCACACACAGTTGGCTGGTTTAAGTTTTAAAATTAGTTGTTAAAATGTGGTGAGTGATTTCTAGATTCTTAGAGGACTTAGTAGAAGGTATTTCTATTTGAAGACGGTGTACGATATATACCAACAGAGTATGCCAAGTTTTTTTGCTCTCGAAGTATATTAGTTATCCCTAGTGGTAGCTACCTCTTAGGTATGGGCTAGGTGCTAGGATTAATAAAAAATTTACAAAAATCATGCCCTAAAAAATATATACAAGTGAATCGAGACATGACGTGTCTACAGCCATGTGGAATGCTTGGTAGGACTTCTGGCAAATGGACATCCCACTTTCTCTTCATAGTATCCACTAGCTTAGACAAAGATCCACAAAGCAGTCCATTAGTTTTTTCTACTAAACCATTATATTGGGGATAATAGGGAGTTGACATAGCATGCTTTATTTTTAATTTCTACACCAAAGCTTCAATCAAGTCATTCCTGAAAGACCTCCCCCCATCCGTAAGGATTTCTAATGGACATCCAAATCGGGCACATATGTATTCCCTGAGAAAGGACGCCACAGCCACTGCTTTATTATTGACCATTGCCTTTGCTTCCGCCCACCTTGTTGCATAATCTCTGGCCACCAATATGTAATACTTCCCATGTGAGGAACAAGGAAGTGGGCCTACAAAATCTAATCCCCACCTTTCAAATGGACCATATGCTGGGATAGGGTTTAAGGGTCCGGGAACCAATTGCTTATGGCCATATGCCTAGCATACTTCATAGCTTCTGCACCACTCATGGACATCTTTGCTAAGTCGAGGCCAATAATACCCTGTGTTAAGGATCCTCCGAGTTGTGCTGGCTGAGGCAAACTGACCTGAATATTCATGACATAATTCCATAATCCTTTTAGATTCTTCCAGGCTCACTACCCTCCTAAGAATCTTATCCTTACCTTGCTTGTAAAGAACATCTCCTAGAATTGTGTAAGGATGAGTTTTCCTGGTAAGCCTTTGCTTCTGTTGAGGATTCAATCCAGGAGGGAAGTATCCTGTATCTAAACAGTGTTGAACATCTTGGAGCTTAGGCCAACCTGTATCCATTAATGCAAGAGTAGCTACTTTGAAAGAACCCAAGGTTTTAGTAGCCAATTCATCAGCCTTTTGATTATCCTTCCTGTTAACATGCACAAATTTATAATACTCAAAAGCTTCTTTCAACTCCATTGCCCTTTTATACAATTCTTGAAGATTAGGACTCCTTACCTTATACTCTCCTTTCATTTGTCGGATGACCAATTGTGAATCCCCTTTAACCTCTACCTCTTCAATTCCATCTTTTATGCAATCTTCTAATCCCCAAATTAATGCATTATACTCAGCCACATTATTTGATATAGCCTTTGGAAATTCCCTAACCTTGGCCCATACCTCTTTTCCTTTTGGATCGAATAAAACTATCCCCCTAGCCCCACATTGCTTGGAAGGGCTAAAGGCTCCATCAAAATGCATAGTGAAAGCAGTTTTGGTGGCATTTCCAAATCTTCATATACCTCTTCCTTTGCTCCTGTCCCTTCTTCCTCTTCCTTCCTTGTAAGCAAATCTGCAAGAGAGGCCCTAGTGGTGTTTTCTGTAATAAAAGTGAAAGAGAATTCTCGAAGCTCGCAATCCACTTTGCAAACTTCCCTCCTGCAGGATTGGGTTTGCGGACCAAGAATTGTAAAGAAGGTTGAGATGTGAGGAAGAAAAAAGGGCGAGGTAACAAGTATGACCAGAACTTCTTTACTGCAAAAACAAGAGACAAACCACCTTTCTCCATTTCACCATACCTCTCCTCGGCATCAGTGAGTTGTCGGCTTGCATAATACACTGGTTGCATATGCCCTTGCTCTCCCTTTTGCAAGAGTATAGCACCCACTGAATGTGATGAGACACTTGGGTTCACATAAAAGTCCTCTCCCCACACCTAGGAGGCTGCACAATTGGACTTTGACTCATGCATTCCTTGAGCAAACAAAAAGATAGAATTTGATCGGGCCCCCATTAGAAAGAAACATTCTTCTTTGTTAACAGATTTATAGGATACATCTTCTCAGAGAACATGTCAACAAAGCGTTGGTAATACTTTGTTTTACCTAAAATCCTCCTTACCTCCCGTACATTTGGTAGGTTGTGGGAGGGCCACAATTGCCTGCACCTTCTCAGGATCCATCTCTATGCCTTCTTCTGAGATAACATGTCCCAAGAGAACCACCTTCCTTCGTGCTGCCAAGCGACCTTTTCCAGGATTAAGACACCCCTTTGCATCATCAATACTTTGCAAGGCCAACCTCAACTTTTCCAAGTGATCCATGCGGCTTGAATAAATGCAAAAATCATCCAGAAAGACCATTATAAACTTCCCCAAATGCCTGACTCATGAAGCGTTGAAAAGTTGCTGGTGCATTGGTCAAGCCAAATGGCAACACCCTATAGGCATACACTCCCTAAGGGGTGATAAATGAGGTTTTACTTTGATCTTCTTCACAAATCCGGATTTGGAAGTATCCACAGTATCCATCACACACTGAATACAACTCATGACCTACAACTTGATCCAAAATCTCATCCTAAAAGGGTAGAGGATAATAATCCCTCTTTGTGCATGCATTCAGAGGGCGAAAGTCCACACACACATGCCATTTTCCACCCTTTTTGGGAGTGACTACAACTCGGGGAATCCATTCTGAATTCTCTACTGGAAAAATAAATCCAGCTTCAAGCAAATTAGTTACCTCCTTCTTAAGCACCTCTGCTTGCACTACTCCCAAACACCTTAGTCACTGTACCACTGGCTTACTTTGGGGCTTGAGATCAATCTTGTGCTCTACAGGGTAACTTGGCGTACTTGTGAGTAGCTGTTTGCAAAAAGGTTAGGAAATCCATCCAACATTTTTAAGTAATCTTCCCTTTCAGTACCTACTATGGACTCATCAAAAAGAAGTTCATTCTGTTTGGTGAAGACTAGTGAGGTCCACATCTCCTTTCTTGCACGTGGTTGAAGAAACTTCCCCTTCCAAGGCTCCATTGTCTTCAGCATCCTCTCGATCCCTTCCCAGGGAAAGACCAAATGCAACTCCCTCCACCTCTCCTTCTGAGATGGAATCCTCGGAGCTACCACTTGTCTCTTCTTCATCAGATGACTCTGACTCTGAACTTTCGGAAGTTGAAGGTTCATCTCTTACCACTTTCTTGTGGACGACTCTTGATGTTGTAGTGGACCTTCTTATTCTCACCTTGTAGAATAAGATCACCTGTCTCCCACTTTTGAATTGCCTTCACTTGGCGAAGCCATGGCCTACCCAATATCAATGGGTAAGCCCTAGCATCAGGCTTTGTAGGAATGACCTGAAAAGTTGTAGGCACAGAAATACCACATACATCCACTCCCAAATTCTTGACAATTCCTAAGGTTTTCACCCTAGTATTATCAGCAAGTTTGATGAAATAGGGAGAGTTAGTAGAAGACAACTTTAAATCAGCATCTTTCATTGTTTTTTCACTCATGACATTGACTGACGCACCTCCATCAATGTATGCATTAGAAATTGTTTGCCCCTCAATGATGACATCTTCACAGGCACATCATCTCCTACATCAATATCCACCTTCTGAACCATAGGAGTCCCATTATCCCTCTTCTTCTTGTGCTAGCCAGCTTACCCCATTCCTTCTTGAGCTTGGGAGAGAGTGCCAAAAGCTGCCCAAATGTGATTTGTGCTGTTTTCTCCCTAAGATCTGTCAAGAGGTCATAACTAAGAGATCCTTGTCCAAGAGGAAAATCATATTGTCCAATTTTTCTCCTAGATGACTTCTTCTTCTTCTTATTTTTCTCCTCTTCTTCAAATTTATCTTCTTGTTCTTCTTCCTGACTCCTAGTTTTACGACCCCTTTTTGCCATTAATGGCATCAATGTTTCTTCTTCTTCTTCTGAGCATGTTTCCTCTAAAAGTGCTAAACTTTTATCCTCACTTTTTCTCAACTTTGGACACTCAGTGCGATAGTGCCCGTTCTCTTGACATTCATAGCATGTGACACTACTTCTATCCCTAGGTTTATCCTCAGCTCGTGGAACCCTAGGTGGCCTTGCATTGACTAAGTGTAACTTCAAATCAGCAAATTTTGCCATAAGTTGTGCAATGTTATGATCCAAGGATGGAGCTTGTACCTGAGATGTTGAGGCTATCTCTACTCGTGGTGGGGTTGGCACACTTGGAGACGATTGGAATGTGGACTCAATATGAAGAGTGGCCTCCTTCTTCAAAGCAATACGAAGGGCCTCTTTAAAACTAGTGGGATCTTTACTAAGAACTTTTCCATGCAAGCGGGGATCCAAAGCCCTAATAAACTTACTCATCTTAAGGTGCTCCATTGCTAAAGAACTCTTTGAATCTTCCATAGAAGGCGAAGAAGAAGAAGCAACAACATGTAAAGCAGCTTGTTGATATTTGATGAATAAGGCTTCATACCTCACTGAAAAGGAAGAAACTGACTCTCCTTCCTTTTGGAAAATTTGATCCAATTGCAATAGTAAAGCATTTGGCGACTCCATTGTCCCAAATCTCTCCTTCATTGCTTTGGTCAACCTTTCCCAATCATTCTTGGACTCCTCTGGCAAAGCCTCATGCCAAGTTAAGACCACACCCTCCAAGAAATCTGGAAGTATTTCTGCCCTCTCCTTTATAGACCAACCCGTCAAGCAGCATGCTTGGTTAAACTCTCGGAGATAACTCCTCGGGTCTTCTCCTTCCGATCCTTGGAACATCGGAATGTTGAACATCTTGCACCAAAAGATGAGTAGCAAGAAGGAAAATTTATAAATAGAATAACTTTCCTTTAATCATGCGGGACCTTGAGGTTAAAATAGAATAATTCTAAGTAAAACCTGCCCGCCGTCTCCACCAAAAGATGTGACGCGAAGTTGGGGTTTGGACTTCGGTCCCTTCTCAGAATCAAAACACACTTGTATGAAATCTCACAGCCTCCTCACCTCCCTTTCTCTCCCTAGATTAAGATAAAGATATACACATCAAAGGTGAGATTATAAATCATGGAAGGGAAGATGAAAGACTCCGAAAAAGCAAGAATTTTAGCCAGTCTTGCAGCTCCAAACAAGAGGGCAATTCTTTGTTGGAAGAAAACCTTCCGACTCAGGATTATGTGAACGGAAACATACGAGGAATATTGGTAAGGTTCATCCGTTGGAATTGGACGATTTGGACGGAACATATTAAAGAAAATGAATATAGAAATCACTTACAAGAGGATAATACACATGGGGTTTGCCTTTTGATAAGAGATTAGGAGGAATTAATCATGATTAAGAAGAAAGAATGGTCAAAAAGCTATAAAAATAGAGATACACAGAGAATTGCAGTTTTAAGTCCATATAGGCTGTGTAAGAGAGGATTATATAGATGTGTAGAGCTTGAAGAGAGCTTCACGCCCATATAAAAACTTTCAAAAACGGACAATCGAGTGAAAAGTTATGAGCATTTTACTACAAGACTATAAAACTGCCAAAATTCACCTAAAAATTAGCAACTTTGGAAGAAATTCTGATCATCAATGGAGTAAGAGATTAAGAAATTAGTTACATGAGTAGAAAGAGCATAGAAAGAGCTTCCTAGCCATATGATCAATTTAAGAAACCAACACTTGAGTGATGAGTAATTACTGGTTGAAAATCGGGTATTGGACCACAAAAACTGCACTTCCCTCTCTTTGCATGAAACCTCAATTTTTACATAGCCTCTTGCCTTTCATCTCCTTCATGATTCAATCTAGAGGATAAGGGTTAAAATTGCTCAACGGAAAATCGTAAAGATTTACTTATGGTCCCCAAAGTCTTTCCACATGCTCATTACCGCTAAAACCATTGGTACCTCCAAAGGAGGGTGGCAATAAGGCAAGGGCTACCTTGAGAAGTCATAGGCCTGCCAAGATAATAACTCCTTATCCCACTTATCATGAATCATCAAAGAGGTCCAAAATTGGGTTAAGCATGAGGAGCTAATGCTAAATGAGACATTCACATGTAAAGAGAGTGTTTGAATAGGGGTTTGAAAGATAAGAGAATGGCAATGACACAAAATGCTCAATCGAGGAGGCTCATTCCTTTTATTTGAAAGGGAGAGGAGGGCTCCTTTTATAGGTGGAGAATCACCCTCTCTTCCATTGTTACAAATTACAACATGAAAATCTTCAACCCTTTAGTGACATAAGGGTAGATGTCACCATCAATTGTCCTCTTAGGCTAAGTCTTCTATTGATTATTAAATTGAAGACTTTTTTACTTTGAGAGTGTGATAAGATAATAGCCAAGTCTAAGTGGCATGTAGGTGGAGATTCCATTTACACGGCGGAATTCTCCTCTTCCATGTAGGCATTCTAGAATAATCTTTTCCAATTATGCACCTACACACACTCCTCCATGTAGGCATTCTAGAAGAATCTTTCCCAATTATGCACCTACACACACTCCTCCACATGCCTTCCACACTGCCCAACTTGTAGCCTTATGGTGAATACCATATTAATAATACAATAAAAATCCATGTGAGCATGAAGGCCCACGTTTATTTTCCACATCACTAGCCCATCTACCATACCAAAGTATTTATCAAGCATACTTGTGGCATTTACAATGTGTGCACCCTAAATCAAGTAAAACCATCATATTTGAAGATAGAATGCTATTATCGGGGTAGCCGCCAAGCCGCTGCATCATCACACTGTTATTTCATTATGGGCGCCGCAATCTTCTTGGACAAGCTTCCACCTTATTACCATTGCGAAACCATCAAAATATGCACAAAATTGACAATGAAAGATATCAATTTTTCACGTCACAGTAGGATGTTTAGTTTAGATGTGAACATGACTAATGTGAAGGTAGTCATATATGCACATGGGATAGGTGTCATTACAGATTTTAACATATGGTACAAGCTCATTGGTCATGTGAATATACAATAGGCTAAATTCTATGAGGGTTTTCCAAAGTTTAAGGTTGATGATATACATAAAGTATAGGAAGCATGCTAATATAGTGGAGCAGGCTAAACATGCTTTCTTACATGAAAATGATGTCAGTGCAAAGCCATTGTATGTTATACATTCATAGATATAGGGACCGACCAAGACTACAACAATTGCGCGTTGTATGTATTATATTACATGCATTGATGAGATCATATGAGAAAAGTGTGTTATAAAGAGGAAAAGTGACGTATTTTGTCACTTTCATAGATTAAAAGCCTTGGTTGAAAAGAAAAAAGGTACATAGATCAAATGTCTAAGATCGGATGGTGGGGGGAGAGTATTTCTCTGATGAGCTCAATGATGCCTTGAGAAATTAGGGAATCAAGAGACAATTTACATGCACATACACTCCATAATAGAATGGTGTTGTAGAAAGAAAAAATTGGTACATTATAGAAGTGGCATAGGCCTTGATATAGAAGCAGTAGCAATTGTTATGTACATTATGAATAGGACTTCCATTGCAGTTGTTCATAGTAAGATACCTAAACAAAAGTGTGTAACAAGTATAAAAACATATGTGTGTGACTTGAAAGTGTCTGGGTGTATTGCATATGTGCATGTTCCAGATGGAGTGAAAACAAATCTCGATAAAACATTATAGATGTTATAACCCTACTACTTGCGAGATGAGAGTAAAAAGAGATGCTTTCTTTCATGAGATCAGCATGTGCTATGCATGAGTGAAGGCAATAGAAGATGAAAATATAAGAAGTAATGTTGTTACCCTACATGTAGAGCAATAATCACAAGTGCTTATGTTACCCTACATGTAGAGAGCAATAATCACAAGTGCTTATGTAAGAAGTAATGTTGTTACCCTACATGTAGAGCAATAATCACAAGTGCTTATGTAGATCTAGAGAGTCCTCTTACATTGTTAGTCCATGGTTAAGAGGTAAGTTGAGAACATATGTAGATACACATGTATTTATCAACAACTCACTCAGATGTGGATGGTGACTCTAGTGTCTCTAAGCAGAGCCTTGATGAGGAGCTTGGAATTATATTAGTGGTTACTCTTGGTGCAAGGATAACCAAGGTTGTTTTGAGGACACCTGGAAAGTGATCCAGGTGTATGTAGGTCTATGAGACATAGATACCCTATAAACAGTTTGCAATATGAAGGATATATAGCCCATCATTATGCTTACATGGTTAAAGCAATACAAGTGTTAGACTTAGAAATAAGAAATTGGAAAGATGCCATGAATAAGGAGATAGTAGCATTGGATGTAAGTGAGACATGAGAGTTAGTCCCTTTGCCTAAAATAAATAAGGCAATTGGATGTAAGTGGGTAAAAGCTCAAGCATAACACAAACATATCTTTGAGCAAGTATAAGACAAGATTGGTCATACCAAGGGTTATGCCAGATTGTGATAATGGTGGCCACGAGAGATTTCATTGAGGTATAATTTTGAATGAAAGATTTGGATGAGCTACGATATTTCTTAGGCATAGAGATGGTGAGATCACCTCATGGCAGTTTTTTGTTAGAGAGGTAGTATGGCTTGGAGTTATTGACCAAGTATGGTATGATAGGATGTAAGCCTATTTCAATACAATTGGAGTAGAACATAAAGCTTTCCATAGATACCAGTGATATTTTGGAGGTAGTATGGCTTGGAGTTGTTGTCCAAGTATGGTATGATAGGATGTAAGCCTATTTTAGTACAATTAGAGTAGAACATAAAGCTTTCCATAGATATACCAGTGATATTTTGGAGGATCCTATTATATATAGGCACATGGTGGGTAGCTTGATCTACATGACAATTACTAGGCCAAATTTGAGCTATGCTAATAGATTTGTGAGTCAGCTTATGCAGGCCCCTAGGAAGCCACACTTGGATGTGGCTTAATGGATTCTCAGAAACATGAAGCCCAGAGTTGATTATTATGAGGCTTCTATACAGATACAGCTACATGGATACACATATGCTATTGGGTTGGTAGTGTTAGATAGGAGATCTGTGTACCATGGATTTTTGTTTTCTTTTGGGAGCATTAATGTGCAGCTACATGGATACACATATGCTATTGGGTTGGTAGTGTTAGATAGTGTTAGATAGGAGATCTGTATCATGGATTTTTGTTTTCTTTTGGGAGCATTAATGTGCATTGGAGCAAGAAATAGGTCATCGTTTCCTTGTCGAGTACGAAGATAGAGTACACGGGTGGTACTATGGCATCTTATACTCTTATATCATTATGTGGATGGTTGTAGAGAAGAAAAGAAGATAGAAGAAAATTCATCCATACATCTCTCTCTTCTATCTTGCTTTCTCTTATGTGTGAGCGTTTGCTTGCAAGAACTCAAGCTCTCCCTCTTGCTTAAGCAAGCTAGCATTAGGGGAAATTTGGACTCATATTGGGCACCTTAAAAATTTGTACATATTCTCTCTCTACAAAAATGGGCTCATGGTAAAATTTTTATAAATCAACTCAAAAGTAAGTGGAGTTTAGACATTTGCAATCTACTCTTTGAGACCTTTCTATTGGTATATAGCATGATGGGTAATGTTTCATATTCAAGAAGTCCCAAAATTTGGGGTCTTCTTGAATATGAAACATTGCCCATCATGCTTTATATTATTGGAAAGGTCTCAAAGAGTAGATTCCAACTGTCTAAACTCCATTCACATTTGAGTTGATTTGTAAACATTAAAGGGCCCCATTTGAGTTCAAATTTCTCCTAATGAGATGCGATAAATTCCATGTATATATCTATGCATGTATGTATGTATATATATTTATAAGCCTTAACATTATAGTCTCTCACGTCTTGTTTGAGCAAGCTAGAGATACAATAAATTCCCAATGGGGAGTGAGTCATTTTGTAGAGGATAAGTTTCACGAAGGACTCTGCTTATGGAGTGAGTCATAATTTACCCAATTTAGTTTTTACCCAATGCTCATACATATATACTTTTAAGAAGTATTCAATTCAATGGGTTGTCCTCTACCCAACCCTTACCTTATGGTATCATATGACCCATTAACAACAAGTAACATATAGAAATGTCTTTTTAAGAGTCTTGGAAAACAAAAACAAAAAACACCTTCTATACAGAAAGGTAAAGGGAAATCAGAACTCACCGTTGCTACTATGTGGGAGAAATTTGATAACCTCTAAGGAATAACTTTTTAGATAGCAAGACACATGAGCTAGATGTTATTTTTAAAATCATGTGGCTATAAATATTTGTATTTGTGACCAATATCAATTTGGCATGCTACAAGTAGAAATGCAGATGAATAATTTGTACCTATAATGTAAGGCCGAAAATTTCTATTTCAGAGAATATTCTATATAATCATCAATACCAAGATGCTTTGGGAAAAATTCACCCAAGCAGTTAAGTAGAAAACAAAGACATGACATCCATGGCAATAATCTAAAAGACACGACATCCATGGCAATAATCTAAAAGTCAATCTTCTTTAGAATAAAAGTTATGGTTGTTCATGATGGAAGAGAGCCACAAGAAAGGCCCATGAGCAGGGTTCTCTTCAAGTGAGGAAAGAAAACTTTCATGTAAGTCTTATAATTTATATCTTCACGAGGTCCCAATGTCCACCCTTCCACTTTCTATAGGCACCAAATAGTCACAAATAGATACTAATATTTAAGATTCAACTATTAGGTCTATTGTTAAACCAAAACCAACCAACCTCTCAAAAAATAACAAAGGGTAAAGAGCTCCTCTATACTCCCCCCAACTTGCCATCTACACGACTCCTTCAAGAAGCTATCCTTGGAAACCTCTTTTTTTATATTCTAGGATACTTGGCCACACTTAGCCATTTAAAGGGCAGTTGGCCACACTTAGCCAACTGCCCTTTAAATGCACACCACCACCTATCCTCTAGCTTGGCCATGATGGCTCCCACTGAACCCTGCGTGTACCTTGTCTGGATGGTTGAGCTCTCTAGGCTCCCATAGCTACTATTGTCTTTACATTAATACCCCCTTAAGAGGAGATTTCTTCCTCGAGAAAAAAAATTGGAAACCTTTCTCTAAGTGTTTTTACCCTTTCCTAAGTAGAACCTTCTTCTAGTCTATCCTTCCACTTGACTAAAGACTCATGTTGTACAAAGTGTCGAGTCCTTTTCTCTTGGAAATCCAAGACCTTTTCTAGTTCATGTGGTAAGGATGTGGATTTGATAAGTTCTACTAAGATCTCTTAACCAATGAGATTATCGTCATTTCCATATTTCCTTCTCTGTTTATTGACATGAAAAACTAGATGAACTTCAGATATTTCTCATAAAGCTAAGTATTGTACTTATAAGCAACACTACCTAATATTTTAAGTATCGTGAATGGACCCTAGTACCTTGGAGATAGCTTCGGACTGTTGGAGTGTTCAAGAACCTTTAAAAACACTTTGTCACCATGTTCAACGATGATCTATCTATGATCTTTGTCTGCATAATGTTTAGCATAGTCTTGTTCTCTCTTAACATTATCTTTTGCAATTTTTGTCATCTCTCATAAAGATCTTAAAGAAAATCTTTAACCTTTTGTATCTTTTCTTTCTCAAGTCCAATGGTGCTAGGGCTCGTAGTTGAAAACCATACAGCAACATGAATGGACTAAATCCTATTGTTGAATGTTTGGCAGCACTATTATGAGTGAGTTACAATATAGGTGAATATTCTTCCCAATTGGTTTGTTGTTTGCTTACATATGCTCATAGAATGTCTTCCAGGACTTGGCTAACTCTCTCAGTTTAACCATCACTTTGTGGATGATCGGCCATACTCATACTTAGAATGGTGTCCAATAACATGTCAAAAATGACCATTAAGCTTTGTATCTCTATCATTAACTATATCGACAGAGGAAAGCCATAAAGTCGATAGATATTCTCAATGAACAACCATGCTAACTCAAGTGTATTCACTATTGTTTTGTCAGAATAAACCGACACATTTTTGTCAACCTATCCACGACCACCCAAACCAAATCATGGCCTTTGGTTATTTTAGGTAATCGAACTATAAATTCCATTAATACACTCTCCCACTTGCCATTTGGGATCTCTAGTAGACTTACTAAACCATCTACCTTTAGGCATTTTGCTTTATTGACTTAGCACTTTTGGCATGTTAAAATATAGTCCTAGACATCCTTACTTAAGAGAGACCAATAAAATTCTCTTAGCTAGTGCATATGCCTTCTGTATTCCAGGATTACTAGCACTTGGACTATCATGATATTCTTATAAAATACGGAACCTAATGTATGAGTCTGAAGGTATAGATACTCTACCTTTGTAAAGTAAGTAATCATTATTGATGGAAAATTTATTCCAACCATTTTTTTTGTCACTTGTCAATGACATGTCTCTTTGAGACATCTCTCGAGACTTACGGCTAGTGGAAGTGTCTGTCTTGTTAATAGGGATATCTTTATTTATAGTCAAGTGGTCCCTCTTATCTATGACACTCCACATGCGGAGATAATGTGGATCATTAACGCACATCCACTTAAGTGATTCCAGAAAATCACTCTTAATTTGAGTAAAACTTAACTCGTTAACCATGGGCATGTGACTCACTGAATCAACTACCATATTGTAACATCCTTTTATATATCTTAGTTGAAAGCCAAAATCTTGGAGCAACTTTGCCCATTGAGATTTGTGTCCTTTCAGCTCTCTTTGACTAGATAGCCATTCGATGCTTTCATAATCAAAGACTATCTCAAATCTTGCACCATATAAATAATGCCTCCACTCCTTTAAGGTATCAATTACAGCAAATAATTGCCTTTCATAAGCGAAATAATTTTGTTGAGATTTCTCTAACTTTTTACTTTCAAATGCAGTAAGTTTCCCCCCTTGTAAGAGGATGGCGCCTACTGCATCGTTACTTGCATCCCTCTCTACTACAAAGGGTTGATCTGATTAACCAATTTTAGAGTGGGAGCCATAGCTATAGCTACCTTAAGTTTTTGAAAACTTAAGGTACCTACTGCATCGTTACTTGCATCCCTCTCTACTACAAAGGATTGATCTGAATAACCAATTTTAGAGTGGGAGCCATAGCTATAGCTACCTTAAGTTTTTGAAAACTTCTTTGTTGGGAATCCCCCCAAAAAATGTTCTTTCCCTTTTCTTTAAGCTAATTCATTGTCAGAATAGCTATCTTAGAATAATCTCGCACATACTTTCTATAAAATCTAGAAAAACCAATAAAAATGTGTAATTCTAAACTAAGTTTGTGGGATGTGGCCATTTCATTATGGCTTCAACTTTCACTGGATCCATATGAATGCCATCTTTTGAGATTATGTGGCCTAAGTATTGAATTTATTTTATGAAGAATTCACATTATCTCTCTTTAGCATAAAGTGAATGCTTCCTGAGTAGTTCAAATACTTGTCGTAAGTTTTTGAGATGTTATTTCTTAGTGCGACTATATATAAGGATATCGTCTAGAAAAGCCACGATAAATTTTCCTAAATAAGGTTTCAAGACACTATCAATGAGTGTCATAAATGTGTTCGAAGCATTATTCAAACCAAAGGGAATGATAAAAAACTCATAGTGACCAAAGTTAGTTTTAAGAGCAATCTTTTGGACTTCCTCTTTTTGAATTCTCACTTGATGATATCCATATCGTAAATAAATTTTCATAAAGTACTTTGCCTCTTGGAGTTAATCAACTGCATATTCTTAATGGTGATTGTATTTAAACCACGGTAGTCTACTCATATTTTTAATCGTGATTGTATTTAAACCATGGTAGTCTACTCATATTCTCATAGACTTATATTCTTTCTTCACCTATAGAATCGGTGAAGTCCAAGGGAAAGTGTTGGTTAAATGAATCAACCTTTAAGGTATTCCATTAATTGTCATTCTACTTCTTGTGCTTCTTTAAAATTAAGTCGATAAAGAGCCTTACTTAGGTATTATGTCGATCGGATGTTCAACATCTCGAATAGGTGGTAATTCTTCCGGTAATTCATTTGGAAACACATCTTTAAATTGTTGTAATAATTGCTTTAAGGATTCATTAACCTTTTTATTGTTAACATGATTTGGTTGCAAAGAATAGTGAAGAAGAGGATGCCTCATCTACCTTCTCAGTGAAAGGCACATCAACTAGTGATGGTGTAGAAATGATTATGAGAAACCATAACTATGCCATAAGCTATATTTTTAGAAAATATCTTCTTTTTATAGTTGTATCATTTTTTTAATTAATTGAAGATGGAAATAATAAACATTCTCTATTTTGGCATGTTTTTAAAAAACTTATTGTTAGATTTTCAATGATAATCTCAAAAAGTAAGCAAAACGAAGTCTTTTTTTTCATGTCAAATTTTGTAAAGTGCCCAAAATATTATCATTTTTTGGTAATATTGTACGCATGCATAGACCACTTTTAAAAAAGAGGTTAAAAATTGAACTTCTTTTATGTAATCTTTAAAAGATGCCAAATGTTTCTCGTTTTTCAGGAAATATTACCTATTTTGTCTGCAACAATGTTTCCAGGTAATGGCTGGGAGATGAACTCTGTAGTTTTTTTGACAATGCTTGTTGCAGACATCCTTCTTGTTTGGAGACACCCTTGTGTTTCTTGTCCAAAATTGAATGATAGAGTGAACAACCTCTTCACTTAGACAATTATTCCTGCGTTTGCGACCTTCTCCCACCCATTTGAACTATTTAGCTTGTACATCAGCATGATGTTTCTTCAAATTTCTTGGTTGGATACCAAGGGCTTTATTAACTCTCCTATCACTATATTGTTTTTTTGCCACATTGTTAGCAACCATGTGAAGAGCTTCTCTCTTTGTAGCTAGCTTATCTGCACTTTCCATGCCTTTGACCATGCTCAGTGATGTCTTTAAATGTTCTCTACAATCACCTCCGCCGAAATCATCTGGTTAGGAAACACTATCTTCTTCACAATTTCTTGTAGTTTTGGATGTCGTAAAATCCTACCAAGAATTTTTGATCGTCCTTCTCTGGCAAAATTGCTAGTAACATTGATGAAGTAACGCACTGTAGACAATGCAAGACCACACTTGTTCCTATCCGAGTACTTTGAATATCCACCTGATGATCCCGTGAATAGGCATCGCTCAGTTGAATGTGTTGAGAGAGGGAGAGAGATGAGACAAGAGACACCACATACACGCCACAAGAATGAATCATATTAGTCACAAGTCACATATATATAGGCATAATCTAATGTGAGTTAGGGCTAGCTATATATAGCTCCAACACCCCCACTCAAATAAAGGTCTCCACTTGCGAGTAAAAAAACCCTTGGGAGCACAAGGAAAAAATCAGAGCTCCTACATATAAATGTACAATGCCACCTTTAAGTCCATGTGCAATGTGCTTCTATATACAAAGTACAAAGAATAAATATTCATGATGTGAAGTAATGTGTGAAGTGTCCTAAAGTCTATAGGTTATGTACAAGTCTAGACAAAATTGACATGACGTGAGATGTGCTAATCTCCAAAAAGAGAGGCTGTCTCGCAACTCCAAGTTCTGATCGCAAAAGTGTAAACCGAGCTTCATGGAGTCCTTTGGTGAGAATGTCTGCAATCATTTGATCAGTTGGACAATGTTCTACAATTATTTCTCCTTTCCTTACTTCATGTAAAACATAGTTGTTGAACTACAGATAGAATACCTAATAGTTACATAATAGTTGCTTAGTCGGATATATGTATTTTTGCTCAGTCGGATTGTTGCTCAGTCGGAATTCTACTCAGTCGGAATTCTACTCAGTCGGAATTCTACTCAGTCGGATTATTGATCAGTCGGAGTTTGTTATGATCTGGTTAGTCGGATATCATCTGTTAGTGTCTTGTGAAATTCTAGTTACAACCGTCTAAACTGTCTGAAGTCGCCTATTTATAGGGGCTTTGTAGTCGTCTTTTACAAGAGAGAAGAGAAGATGAAGTAGTAAGAGAAGAAGGAGAAAGCAATGTATGATTCATCTTGATCAATCAAACATGGTATTTCAGTTCTGTTCTGTTATTCTCTATCTTGTTTAGCAAATCTCTGCTTACTCCGTGTTCTCTATGGAGGAAGATGTTTGTGTTTAGCTTGATGTGGGAATTGAAGTTAGTGTTACCTAATGGGATTGTTTTTGCTGTGTCAGTAGTAGTTAGTTGTGTTGTGTTTGTGAACCCAAAACACATTGGCGATCCTGCTGGTCCCGTTCTGTTACGAGAAGGGAGATGAATGTCAGAGGGGGACAAAAGAGTAGGAAGGGTTTACTATACCAGGGCTCAGGCCCGAATTGGTAACCCTGACCCGTTTCATTATGCTGACGAGGGTGAAGATGATCAGGAACACCAAATCCCTGAAGAAATTGTTGTAGGCCAAGGGGGGGAAAGTTCAGTTGCACCAGAGAGGAGGCTCGTGGGGGGACTTCTAGGCGCCCTAATCCTGACAGGAAGGTCTGCAGGAGTTAGAAGGAGTCTTCAGTTCAACCCATTAAGGGGGGCTACCAGGCAAAGACCTAGGAAACCACCTCAGCCACATCCGATGGCTCAACAACTACCCAACCCTAGGGTGAAAGCAGCTAAATTCAGTGGAGGATCTAAGGAGGATGCTGATTGTCATGTAGCTCAGTTTGAGACAAAATGGGAAGCAAATGGTTATACTGTGTTGTACAATGATGCAGTTAAATTGCAGCAATTTGCAGCCACTCTAGAAGGGAAGGCCATGAGTTGGTTTAGCCAATATGGCATACCACACTTCCCAACATATGATGATCTTAGAATAGCTTTTTTACAGAGATTCAGGAGGGAGAAGACTCCAACAGACATTTTAGGAAAACTCCGAGACATCAGACAAAAGAAGATGCTTGTAGAGGACTATGCTCAGAAATTCAGAATTCTGGTTGAAAGGTTACAAGGAAATGAGAGACCCACCAATGAGATGCTGGCCGGTTATTTTTTGAAAGGATTAAGAAGTGAGCTGAAAAATGCAGTGGCTAGCATTGATATTGCAGGTGGAATTAATGATTTGGTTATTGCAGCTGCTAGAGTAGAGAAAAGACTTGGAAGCGGCAAGGGCAAACACACCAGAAAGAATGATTCGGATTCAGATGACCAGCCAGAGTCAGCATCAGATTCTGAGCAGGAGGATTCAGAAGCAGGATCCGACAGTGAGGAAGAAGAGGTGAAGACAAAGAAAAAGCACAAGACCAAAGCAAAACCATCCAAAGAGGAGGATTTGGTAAGTAAATTGAGAAAGATAGGTTATTCTGTTGCAGCACCAAAAGAAAAGAAGTTCTGTGAAATTTGTGATAAGGATGGGCATACGACAGCTTTATGTTGGTATAATCCCAAGAACAGGGGTCAGACTACACCTTATGCAGGAAGAGGCAGGGGTGAGGTTGCAGTAAACCAGGCTGTTCCAATTCGGGGCAGAGGAGGATTTCAGAGAGCAAGAACTGATAGACCACCATTACGGGAACAGGAAAACAATGAAGGAAGACAGGCAAGAGTCATGCCTTGTGTTTATTGTTCAGCACCAGATCATTGGATAGGGCCAAATTGTGCCTTATGGGTGAAACATAGAGAAGAAAGAGGTGTCCCAGTGCTTAGGTACAATCAGAATAACCACCAGCAGGGGCAGCAGCAACCTCAGAATCAACCAGCAGCTCAAGCAAATGTAATCATGATTCAATTAGAAGATGAACAGGTACAGCTAAAGCAAGGTCAAAACATACAGGATCACCAAAGCAAAAAGCATACTGAGGATATTGAGGATATTGAGGTATTGGCTGTTACCAGGTCTAAATAGAAAGGACCAATTGATTGGAAGGAACAAAAAGGCATCAGGGACCAGGTACAAAGAAGAATTTTGAAGAATCAGGACAAGCAAGAAGAATCGGAGTTGGAGGATGAAGAGGAGTTAGTTCTGCATCAGTCAGAAAGCAATGTGAAGATGAAGGATGAAAGGGATAAAGATTGGTTTGAGGTACTCATAAATTCTCCCTTGCAATTATCATTAGATCAGTTGTTAGCTTTGGTTCCAGCATTTAAGGAAAGATTGCTTAAAAGACTTCAGGATCAGCAGTCAGGAGATAATCCGACTTTGGTTCCAGCAGTTAATAGCATTAATCCAGCAGATGTTGACTTTGTGGTTCCTGTCATTAAGGTTGAGTACCAGGGCAGGGTTTTTGATGAAGTTCTTTTGGATGGAGGATCAGGGGTTAACATTCTCCCTGAAAGTGTATACAAAGAAATGGGTGCAGCAAATTTAGCCCCAGCACCATTTCAGGTGAAAATGGCAGATCAAACCAGGGTGCAACCATTGGGAATTTTGAAGCAGCAGGAAATTGAAGTTGCAGGTATGGGATTCTTGGTAAATTTTGTGGTAATCAGAATGTCAGAATCACTATCACCTTATGAAATGTTACTGGGTCGGCCTTGGTTTCGAATGACTAAAGTTAAACAGGATTGGGGATTGAATGTGGTGGTTCTGACCAAGGGGAAAAAGAAGATTACTGTAACCATGCAGGAAAGAATATTGCAGCCTGTGGAATATCAGAATCAGGAAGAGTCTGAGTTCTTGCCAGGTCAAGAGATTGAAGGGACAGTGTTCAGACAGTTGCTGGAACAGAACACAGAGATTGCTACCAAGGAACAGATGGAACAAGAGCAAAAGGAGGCAGGAGAGATGGCCGGTCTTTTCTGATCAAGGGATTGTGAATTCAAGTCCGATTTCTTTGAAATCAACCACCGGGCTGTGCCATGTGTTGAACTACAGATAGAATACCTAATAGTTACATAATAGTTGCTTAGTCGGATATATGTATTTTTGCTCAGTCGGATTGTTGCTCAGTCGGAATTCTACTCAGTCGGAATTCTACTCAGTCGGATTATTGATCAGTCGGAGTTTGTTATGATCTGGTTAGTCGGATATCATCTGTTAGTGTCTTGTGAAATTATAGTTACAACCGTCTAAACTGTCTGAAGTCGCCTATTTATAGGGGCTTTGTAGTCGTCTTTTACAAGAGAGAAGAGAAGATGAAGTAGTAAGAGAAGAAGGAGAAAGCAATGTATGATTCATCTTGATCAATCAAACATGGTATTTCAGTTCTGTTCTGTTATTCTCTATCTTGTTTAGCAAATCTCTGCTTACTCCGTGTTCTCTATGGAGGAAGATGTTTGTGTTTAGCTTGATGTGGGAATTGAAGTTAGTGTTACCTAATGGGATTGTCTTTGCTGTGTCAGTAGTAGTTAGTTGTGTTGTGTTTGTGAACCCAAAACAATAGTGATAATGAACTGCAATATGCTTGGACTTGCTATGTTGCACATAGTCCTTAGCTAGACTAATAGCACTTTGGTTGTCACATCTAAGAGGAGTGCTTGAGGAAGAAGAATGACCAATATCAGCAAGCAATTTAACCCAAAAGATTAAGAGAAGTTGATGAAGATATGTCTTCTTGACAGAGATATACAAGTCCGAAATCTGCAGTGCCTTTCAAGTACTTCAAAACATGTTTAGATTGAGACCAATGTCTTGTAGATGAGAGGACAAGTATTGTCCTAATAGATTTACTTTGAACTTGAATACCAAGGCATGAATGGATGTCGCCAAGATCCACCATATCAAAGGCTGAGGATAAAACCTTTTTTACTCGTTGCATGAAAGATAGATTATTAGACATAAGTATAGTGTCATCAACATAAAGGGCCAATATCACAAAATGGTTATCCACATTGCACTTGATATAAAAATTTGGATCAGAGAAGCAAGAAACAAACCCCCGAGATGTGATAAGTTGATCAATCTTGATGTACCATGATCGTGAAGCTTGTTTTAGTCCATACAAAGCACGGTGGAGCTGGCATACAAGATGTTCCTTTCTGGGAGTTGTAAATCCTTCAGGTTGCTCCATATATATTTCCTCCTTTAAGTCTCCATTAAGAAAAGCTGTCTTAACATACATTTGATGTATTTTCAAATCAAATTGAGTTGCAAAAACTAGTAGTACTCGAATGCTTGTACTACGAACTATGGGTGAAAAAGTGGCATGATAGTCAATCCCTGCAATTTGTGATTATCCCTTTGCAACTAAACGAGCTTTGAATTTATCCAAGGATCCTTCTGCCTTTGTTTTAGTCTTGTAAACCCACTTACATTTGATAGGAGTACGATTAGAAGGTAGATTGGTAAGAACCCATGTACCTTTTGAGATTAAAGACTCATATTCAACCTCCATGGCTTCCTTCCATTGTTCCTTTTGTGGAGAGGACATGGATTCTGCATAAGTTGAAGGATCTTCACAAACAGCCAATGCGTGATTAAAGGTTTGAAGATCATCATCATATACATGATTTGCACCGTGCTCAAGTTCAATAGGAAGATCAACATAGATATCAAGATCTGTAGCAGTCTCCTTTGAAACCGTAGGATGAACATCAATAGACTTGTTTCCAATATCCATCAAAAGAGTGTTGTCATCATGCAAATCATTGTCCAAAAGTAGAAAAGGAAAAGAAGTGAGTAATGTTTTTATATCATCAGCATCATCTATGGACCACGAACCTCCAATCAATTGCTCATTGAATATAGCATCTCGACTAGAAATTGCCTTTTCAGAACTTGGATTGTAAAATGTGTAACCCTTTGAGTTGTTAGAATACCCAATAAAAATAACCTTCAAACCTGAAGGTTCTAGCTCGTGTCATGTCTCTTTTGGGACATGAATATAAGCAATACACCCAAAGACTTTGAAATGTGCAACAAAAGGAGTTTTGCTTGTCCAAGCTGTGATTGGAATCTTACCAGAAGGTGCAGTAGTGGGAAGATGATTTTGAACAAAAACGACTGTCAATACTGCTTCTGCCCAAAAAGAGCGAGATAATCCAGAATGAATAAGCATGCATCTGATTGCATTCAAAATTGTACGATTCTTTCACTGTGCAACTCCATTGTGTTGGGGAGAATATGGAATGGTATACTCATGGAGGATGCCGTGGTGGTTGATGCAATGATCATGAAATAAGTTGGAAATATATTCACCACCATTATCACTTTTCGAATAATTTTGACTCTTCCAGCAATGTGATTCTCCACAGATATTTGGTACCTCTTAAATGTGTCCAATGCTTCTGATTTATGTCATAGCAAAAAGATATTTGTATACTGTGAATAATCATCAATAAAGTAATGAAGTAATGGTAGCAAGACTTGGATGGAGGAAAGGGTCCACAAATATCAGTATATGAATGAGATCCAAAAGATTATTTGAATGAATATTTGTAGACATTGGAAATGGCTTACGATGATGTTTGCCTAGAGCACAATATTCACATATCCCCATATGCGGGTGAGATTTGAGGTCCATAACAAGATCATGACGATGAATATCAAGAAGCTTTGAGAAATTTGAGTGAGCAAACTGATGATGCCATAGCTTACAATCCAGATCTCGTAGAGCTGTAACAACATTTGCAACATCCTCATTCAATGAAAGTTCAAAGAGATCACCATGTCGCAACCGCAAATAGTGGTGCCATCCTTTTCGATGCGACACTTTGTATTATCAAATCCAACAAATAGACCAAGATCCACAAGCCGCGCAATAGAAAGTAAGTTTCTTTGTAAATCAGGAACATATAAAACTCCTCTCGCAGTATTTTGGTTGAGGAAGAAGTTCCCAAATACAAGTCGCCAATACCCATTACTTGGCAAGTTGTATTATTAGCAAGATAAACCACTTTCTTGATAGGAATTGGATGATAATTGTGTAACCATTGCAATTGATATGTCATGTTGCCAGTAGCACCAGAATCAACAATAAAGAGAGAACCATCACGAACATGTAGTACCTTTTCTGGAGAGACATTATAATGAACATGTAGTACCTTTTCTGGAGAGACATTATAATGAACCAAATTAGTCTCTTCATGAACATTGTCTTCATCATGAGGATTTTGTTGAGGAGCATAAGCTTGATTTCGAGCTTTATCATAATGCCTCTTGAAGCATCCACTGAATGAATGCCTTGTGCTTGCACAATATTCATAGGTTGCGGAAGAGGAAGAACCCCTTGATAAACGAGGTTGCTTATTTGTAATACCGTGTTCTTCATCGTACTCTCGTGCCCAACATTCAGATACCAAGTGACCAGTTTTGTCACAATAAGAACAATGCTTTTGAGGAAATCTCAAACGAGAAAAATTACCTCCTCTTTGGAAGCCACAAGATGTAAATTGGGAGGAGGAAGAAGGGCGTTCGTGAAATGGACGTCTCCGGACATAGCAAAGGCTGTCTCTGATTCTGTGTACTCTCGGGCAATCATGACCGTTTCATGAGTTACTGACGTCTGACGATCATGACGTTGAGAATATTCAATCAAAGAAGTACATGTATGCTCAAAGTCAATTCCATCCTTGATAGATAATATAGTGATAATATTATCATACAAAGGATCCTTCACCGTATCAAGAAGGTGTGTAACCAATTGAGTTCGAGGAATAGGATCCCCTGCAGGAGAAAGTTGATTCATAATACCTTTGAATGATTCAATGTGACTAGACATGGATGTACCTGCCTTGAATTGAAGCTTGCCTAGAAGATTACGGAGATACAGAATCTCTGTAATAGTTTTCTTCTCAAACATAGTGATAAGATAGTCCCATATAGCATATGACATGGATAATGGATAAACATCTAGCACGAGTGAATCATTAAGGGCAGAAATTAGTATATACCGACAAGCAACCTTCACGACGAATCCCCAGTGTGCATGATTAATTTTCCACTGCTCAAAAATAGGACCTTCAGTAATAATAACATCATTCTAAAGTGGATCAATAGGTTGAGGAGGGCATGCAAGAATACCAAGAAAAATATCTGCTAGTTTGTCACCTTCCAAAATTAATAGCATCTTGTATTTCCAACCAGGAAATCCTTCGCCTTGGAAAAGAGGAACAAAACGTTGTGCCCAGAAGGAAATCCATTAACAGGAATGGTGTTTGCCATGTTGGGTTGTGAGAACAGGTACAAGATAAGATCGCAGAACTTGTAGACCATGTACGAGACATGAGAAACGTAGCCAAAAATAGGCATGCACTCGATGATGAGCATAAAGTGATCATGTAAAGAATAGAACATGAACCAAAATTATAACTCTTAAAGTGGAGACCCGTGTATCATGCACGTAAGTAAACTTAGAGGTCCATAAAAGACAAAAAATAATAATAAGAAAAAGCACCGCGTTATGACGCAACTTGCACGACAAGTTTTGTATCTAATTGTAGCTTGTACAGCAAGCAGCCGTCTCTGAAGCTTTCACGGAAAGCTTTGACGAGCGATCAAATTCTACTTACGACTCAGAGACAACTACCTGTTTGCTCTCACACAGAACCTACTTTACTGTTTTAGATGCAGTTTGCTTGAACTGTCCTAACTTTTGACTCAGAGCTCCGATTGACAAACCATTTTGATAGGATTCACCAGAACTGTACCATCTATGGACCAGCACCGGTTTTGGTTTGAAGGACACGATTAAGAAACAATTCTAATCACAACAAGTATAAAATCATGTAGGCAACATATAATCAAAGAACCAATCAACCCTACACAAAACTGTTACCAAAGATCAATCTTGTAAGACATGAAATCATAATCATAAATTGAACAAGAAGACGTAGATGCTTCCCTTATGATTAGAATCACTCTAATACCATGTTGAGAGAGGGAGAGAGACGAGACAAGAGACACCACATAGGCTCCACAAGAATGAATCATATTAGTCATAAGTCACATATATATAGGCAAGACCTGTGGGACAAGAAGCCCTTCTACCCATCGAGGTAGAACTAGCCAGCTTGAGATGGATGGTGGATAGCAGGATAGAGCCCAGTGTGACAGATTGAACTAGAGGCTTCCAGACCTCCAAAGGCTAGAGTTGGATAGAGAGCAAGCAATGGATTATTACATAGCACAAGCCAACAGGAAGAGGGACAAACTTAATCAGAAACCGCAAGACAAAGGGTTTAAGGAGGGCATGTTGATCCTTAGGTATATAGTAGATTGGAAAATAGAGATTATGCAAAGTCTCCATAGAGATGGGAGGGCCCCTTTATCATCAAGAATACATTTCATAATGGTAGCAGATGCACAAAACTAGGGTCAATGGTTGGCGACTAAAACCCTATTTTCAGAGGATAGAGCAAATAATAGAGGAGGAGGATCCATCTACTCGCTTCATCAATCTTTAGGAAAAGAAGGAAGTCCATAACAAAGATCAAGGAGATTTTGCCTCCTCTCTCATCGTACTTTTTAGCCAACTGGTGGGCTAAAGGTATAAATGCCTCTAGCTATGGGGGAGGGTATGAGACAGGGTAAATTGAAATCCCCCATGCATTAAGTTTTTCTCATAGGGCTTGGGAAAAATGCACAAAATCTTGCTCCCCATCTCCCTTCAACCTTTTCAAAATCTGTTGGGTACTATATCTATAACTACACTATAAGTATGCATATTTATACCACCTACTATTTGCCATATTTTTTCTCTCATCTTTATATATATATACTTGCACAAGTAAATAAATCCTAAGTTTATTTCCTCATATATATTTATGCCTAAGATATATTTTTCCTAAAAGTCTCCTTTTGCACCCAACCTACTATGCCCTATCCTAGATATGCTATGATACTACTATATATATTATTTACACCACCATATTGTATTTATTAGAGTTCACACCTAATAGATACAAAATCCTTGCTACACCATATATATATACATATATATGATATATAATATCAATTTTTCTCCCTCGTTATCAATCTCTACTCTCCCACCCTCTTTTTCCCTGACACCACCTTGTGGGGCCCACCTGGGCCCACCCTCTTTTTCCCTGACACCACCTTGTGGGGCCCACCTGGGCCCACCCATTCCCATGTGTTTGCATGGGTTCCACTTGTCCCACACGCATGTTGGAAGCTCCCTCCTCACACCCTCATGCATAGCCTCTCCACCTAGGCCCACGTGGGCCCCACCCCAAGCCATCCCGCACACATGCTCGCCCAAACCCTCATCAAGCTTCTCTCCCACATGAACAACCCCACACATGCCACCCTCCATGTAATTGTTAATTCCTTTCCTTTTTTGGTGAATTTATCATCAACCTAAAAAATTCAAAATCATCTTTGGATTGTGTATATATATATATATATATATTCCTAAAAGTAGCCTCACTAGTCTTAGGCCTACCTTTTGAAAAAATACGTAAGCCAATAAAGGAATGTAAGGAAAGGCTTATTCAACTCACAAAAAAAAAAGAAACAAATGAGGATGCGCACTTTGCTACAAGGATACTAGTCCTCCTCTCCATCCTCAAGACTTGTAATCTTTATGCTTGTATCCCTAATTTTCATATCAATAAGATTGTATGGTGGGTATTTTCCTATTGTCAAGTGCATATCCTCTCCCTCTCTCTCCCTCTCTCTCCCTCTCTCTCCCTCTCTCTCTCTCTCTCTCCCTCTCTCTCATTTCAATAGAATATTTTTATTTCATGCTTAAAGTTTCTCTTTGGGTAGAGTCTTAATGTGCCCCATGCATGTGAAGTAAGGAGGAGAAAGGAAAGGTGTGGGCTTGCCCCTACTCTCTTCTCCACTAGGCTTGGCATGTCACTAAGAGGGTTGAGGAGGAGCTACCCTAAGAATACAGTCCAGGGCCTTGAGTGTTTTGAAGTGAGATTCAAGAGAGTTTTCCTTGGGAGCCTTTTCCATCACCTTGCCTCCCTCCTCCTTGTGTTAGAGGCCTCCTCCTTGTGTTAGAGGCCACCCCTATAGAATCCTCCCTCAACTGGAACACTTTCAAGTGACACACATCTGGTTTTATACTTACAAACTTTTTTTTAGGTGTCTTACTATGAATAGGTGAAATGCGGGTTCATAATGTACAGAATAGTTGCTACTACTTCTACAAACATCAAGGTCCATGCACTTTTGTAATGTGCCTATCTTTACTTTCTACAACGCCTTTCTATTGTCGAGTGTACCTACATGTAAACTATCTCTTAATTCCTTTCTTTCTCAAGAAATCATTGAGCTCATTAGAGAAATACTCTCCCTCACCATCCGATCTTAGACATTTGATCTACATACCTTTTTTCGTTTCGACCAAGGCTTTAAATCTATGAAAGCGAGAAAATACTTCAGTTTTATCCTTCATTAAATAAAACCACTCTTTTCTCATATGATCTCCAATGAATGTAATATAATACCTATAGCCTGCAATTGTTTTACAATCTTGGTCAGTCCCTATATGTGTAAATTTATAACATCCAATGGCCTTTGACATGATTTTCATGCGAGAAAGCATGTTTAGCTTGTTTTTCTAAGGTAGCATGCTTCACCTACTTTATGTATACCTTAAACTTTGTTTTTCTAAGGTAGCATGCTTCACGTACTTTATGTATACCATTAACCTTAAACTTTGGCAAACCTACATAGACTTTAGCCTGCTCTATATTCACATGACCAATGCATTTGTGCCATATGCTAATATCTATAATGACACCTGTCCCATGTGCAAGTATGGATACGTTCACCTTAGTCATGTTCACATCTAAATTAAATATGCATTTGTGCCATATGCTAATATCTATAATGACACCTGTCCCATGTGCAAATATGGATATGTTCACCTTAGTCATGTTCACATCTAAATTAAATATCCTACCATTTTTGTTACCCTTTACAACCAAGCGACACTGATTTTTTAAGTCTTCAACAAAATATCCAACAGAAGCTAGGTTCTTTGTAATATTTGGAATAATATTTGGAACATGAAGTACATCTACCAAGTACTTCATTTTGCCATCCTACATAGATAATGGAACTTTTTTACCAGCATGAATAATGGGGTGCACACTATCATCACCTATTTCTACATAACTTGGGTTTTCCATTTTTTGTATGTCGTTCTAAACCTCTCGCCACCATGACTAGTCATGTGATTAGAGGTGCCAAAATCCACATGCCGAGCATCTCTAGATCCTGACACATGTCCTATTGTGGACCTAAGCATATAGTGCATCACCAACAATTGCTTACTTTCATCTCACCACCCTATTTACTTGATGATGCACGGTTGTCTTACTGTAACTTTTCACTTTTAATATCATTTTTTTAATAGTAATCTTTTTCCATATGCCCTAGTTTTCCAAAGTAATAACATTGCTATTTTCACTTCGATTTCTTTACCAACCACCTTGGCCCCTTTGGATCCCACTACCTCTAGAGTGGCCTCTTTCACCTATTTATACATTTGACTCTTGTTGTTGTTGTTGCCCATGATGTTTTTTTCAAAAGGGCCTACACCTTGACCTCTAGATGATGGTCTTCCTCTACCTCTACCTATATCGTATACCTGTATTTGAGGAGAAAGAATTCTCATTTGAATTTTCAAAGGATATTCATCTCCTTGGAGATGAAAAGCAAAATTACTTTGTTGAAACTCAATAAAGTTTTCTCAAGCTCCAATGGAGGTCTGAAATTAACTATATTCTTTGCCAATCCCATTTGAGGTCAAAAACTCCACATCATCGAGCCATCTACCTACCTAGTGATCCAATAGAAGCAAGGCATTTACAAGCTCTTTAATCTTCACTAAGTAATCATTTATACTCAGCTTTCCTCTCTGGTCACATTATGTAGCTCTTGCTTTAGTTGCATCTTGCGAGCTTGGTTATACATTTTTTTCGAGGCGTCCTAAGCCTCCTTAGGTTTTCAAAAAAAACATATCGTGGCATTGATGATGTGGTGATGGTGACATGGCATTGACATGTGGTAGGAAAATTGCACAAGGTCACCTTACAGGGTTGGAACGATGCGATGGGTGGGGTAGTTGCATAGACCATTGGGCTTTTGATTTACTAGGATTCAACACTTAGTTATGGTACTCGATTGTATGTGTTATTCCTTAGGTTAGAACTTAGCATATACATTCAATATACTTTGCCACATTGTCATATGATTCGGAAATACTTGTCATTATATTGCATAATGTATTTAGATTTAACGAGTAAATTCTTGTATTTAAAAAAATATGATTATATTACATGTGTGTCATTTGTAATTTTATATGCATTTAAGAATCAATATACTTGGACACTATCATATGATTTGACAATGCATGTCATTGTATTGTATGATGCATTTAGATTTAACGCGATTAAATTCTTGCATTCCTAAAAACAATATTATGTGTCATGTCTAAATTGTGTATGTATTCAAGAATCAATATACTTCAACATGTTGGCATATGATTCGATAATGTGTGTCCTTGTATTGCATAATATATATAAAATTAATGATTTAAGTCTTATGCTACAAAATCAAATGATTGTATTCCATGTGTATTATGTGTGTTCTTTTCTTTAAATAAATTTTGGCACCATAGATTTAATATAAGTTACTATAAGTGAGTATAAGCCTATTGACCTTTACGAACATAAGAATATTGAACTTTTCAATATGAAAATCAGTTTAGAGAACTGATATCATCAGGAACATGTGATATAAATGCTAAAAAATGGAACAACCTTTAGATATACCAATGCATGTATGTTGATCTTGTTTGTTTATTGCACATGTGTTGTATATGCCATTAGGATAGTCATCAAAATGTTATATTTATACTGTCACTCAATGTCAATGTTTGTCTACCAAAAATCCTTCTCTTCACAAATCGTAATATGAATACAAACTTGAAAAAGAGTATTTTGAAAGCTCTTAAATATTAAGAGCTTTGTTTCAAAATTAGAAGATTGACCAAAGACCAGATTACAAAGACAACTCGTAACGATGTTTTCTTTAAAGAGGTCATCATAGGCACGCAGTCATAGTTACAGTTTGTTACTGAAGTTAAAGAAGATCAGGTGCACCTTATAATCACCAGTATCGAAGGTAATATGTAAAAATGTGCATCAGAGTTACGTGATGAAGTGTGACCTTGATGAATTCATAATGTTATGTGCACATTATATGTGCATATACTAGGAGGCTAACCCACATTAGGCTTGTGATCATGGGAGCATGGGATTAAGCTCTAGTGAGTGTGGTTTAGGGCTAACCTTAAGGGTTGAGGTTAGGGTCAATCATCCAAGGGTCACAAATGGGAAATGGAGAGTCAAGAGTCACTTGAGGGCCCTCCTATATAATAGGGGCATGGGGCACACTCAAGGGATATTCTCTTGTGTAGAGTATTGTATCTACTCTCTTGCCATTCATAGTAGAGTTGAGTACTGCTGGATTGGAGTCATACATCTTGGTAGTATGGGACATCAAGGTTAAGGTATGAGGTACTTCATTGTAATTAATGTGTGCATCCCATGGGCTCGGGGGTGGTTGGGTGGATGAGTTTATGCATGTTTATGCATGATGATTATCTAGAGAGATCTTAGGGTTTTAAGAGTGGTATCAGAGTAGTCTCTAGTTAATTGTTGTTGTTTTCTCTTTCTTATTCTAATTTTTAGAATTTTTAAAAGTAAATTTTAATATTTACTAAATAAAAATGTTATTTTGTTGGTTTGTTTTGATGATTACAGACCTGGATCGTCGATATGGTGGTTGGAACGCATGTTTCTTATTTCAGATGAATCGATGATGCGAGGGAATTCCATGAGTTTAATGCTATTTTTCTCATTTTTTCTTGGTTTAAAATAAGCATTTATGGAATTTCTACAAAAATACCACACATTTTACTGTGGATATTATTGGTATTTTTTCTCTCTGAAAATTCTTTCTTGGAGGCATTTGGCTTTTCAATTTCCGGAAAACCTATTGACCTTCCGAATTCTGACTTCACTCTACCCAAAATATCCGCAGTAAAATGTGTGGTATTTTGGTATAAAGATCTATGCATTAGGCTCTATGTATAGATCTTAATCTATGCATAGAGCTTAATCTATAGAGCTTAATCTATGCATAGAGATTAATGCATAGATCTTAATGTGTGCTTGACTACTTGCAGTTGTAGAAGATGAGATTGTTCGATGGGTTGTTGCCATAGTAGTGACTCCACATACACTTCTTCCCCTAAGTGCCACAAGTGCCCACCCATTGCTAGTTGCAAGGAGACATCGCGCTCGCGCTCATCCCACCTCTTCTACACAAACCCCTGTAGCCCCAATTTGGCTTGTTTACCGATATGAAGTGGATGGAAATATGGTGCTAGATGATGGCAACGAGATGAAGTCTTCAATCTATGAGTTATGCCATATTTTTACTCACAGCTGCATGACTACATGGCATAAACTTGATAGTGTAAAGAAGGAAGGAGTCGTGAATCAAATCAAGAGTGAGTTTATGCTAGCACTAGGTAGTGAAGAGGTCCATCCTAGATGGATAAAAGATGACATGGTGAACATGATGAAGCACTTCCGCGTAGCAACATCACACGCAAGGTAAATACAGGGAGACAAAAGCCTTGGAATTGTACACAAGAGATTTGGGAAGAGGAGTGTATAAAGCACCTTGCAAATCACCAAAGGTATAAAAAGCAGAAGAAAGCTGTTTAGCAACGCAAATGAAGAGCATAGGGAGCTCCCATCTTGGAAGCGGTGGTGGCTAGAATGTTTTCCACACATACTTTGTAAGTATTAATAGTACCATCACTCACTTTTTTAGCATAATAGGCATTTCATTTTTGTTAGTAAGTATTCATTCTTCATGCCTCCAGTAAAGAGTGGTTGGTCATGCAACAAGTGATGCAGAGGAAAGGCATGCCCTAATGCATGGGACATATGCCCTCCTCTAGGAACATGTGCGAGAGGGCATCAACGTGAACTGGACAGATGTGGTGAATATGGTAAACCTCTCCATTTTCCATCCATCAAATAGTTTTTTCCTCACTTGTTATTTCTGAGTTTTTTTCCCTTGAATACTCTTTTGTTGCAGGGACCAATGACAAACCCTGAGGGCAACAACAATGATTAGGTTCTATGTACGGGAGTTGGATCTCTAAATGCATTTTTTTTTTGGTTCTATGTATAAGCATATTTTATGTACATACTTTTATGAGCTCCGTGAGCTATGTGGTTTCTTCAACTTTAAAAAAATGTAAGTATTGTGACCTTTGAGTAGAGAACAGAGAAGTATTCTGTAAAATTTATATACTGGTACATTCAGCTCCAAGATGCACCTTAGTGTACGATTATTAAAAAGAAAATTAAAACCTGCATCTGTCAAAATAGATGTCGCTCTGTAAGCATCGAAATACCCATCGAAACAAACATCATTGTCAACGTGAAAAATAGTGTCGCCAATAAATGTCGAAAAGGTAGTCGAAAAATAGCTATTCCTTTTGATGGTTTTAACGACACGTATTTTGATGCATATATACACATGTATTTTCACGTGCATATCGACTATTCCATATCAATGATTTTATCGACGTCGTATCAACGCTTTTGAATATTTTTTTACATGTTTATTTCCATTGGAAAAAATGTCAAAAATCAAACCACTTGCAAAAGTGTGAATGAGGCCATTAAGATCAGCTAGAAAGGTATTTTGAGAATTGTATGGCCATCCTCTCCATCATCATCAAAATTATCCATTATTTTTTGCAAAGATGTTCTATATGCATTTTGTCATAGGCACTACTAGGCACTTTAGCTCCAAAGAAGCTACACAAATAGTGGTAGACATCTGACAAGAAACTATCACATTCACCCATGAGATGAGGACCACAATCTTTCACTACAAGGCTTGAGATGCATGAAGCAAAAGAAGAGTTGTGCTCCAAAATAAGAAGATAAGAGACCAATCTGAAAAGGTGGCAAGATCAAGCCATAACCCCAACTACTGCTTCATGAGAGGATGCATCACTAAGAATAGAGCTAGCTGCATACCCTACAAGGAAAGTTGGATAATATGTACAAGAAGATTTAGAGCCAAAGGGGGTGACATATAAGTTTGCTCATCTCTTTGGATACTATATGTTGCGATGTGGTCATTACTATCATTTATCTTGCTTGATGTAATATATGATACTAGATAATCATTGCAAATTATGTCAGTATTCCCTTTTGAAAGGTTTTTATACAATGTTTGGTATGCAAGATGAGTACAAGCATCTCATGGGAGTAGCTTGACAATCATTCATGGAAGTAGCTCGACAAGAATAGTATGAAATATAATAGATGGTAACAATCCACATTCATGTGCTCTTATCAAAAGGAGGTTTAATGGTGGTGGATGATCTAAAATTAGTGAGATGAAGGCTAGACTCTATGACTAGCTAGGGAAGAAACTCATATTGATGAATGTTGAATTGTGTGAAGAAAGGGTTGGCCGTGTATTTGATGACATAGGACTATGATCATAGTCAGTGCCACTATCCATGGTGTAGACTATACCCGTCCAAGCTTATTTTTGCTTGCTTGGCCCTTGTAATGTTAGGACAATGTATCTAATAATAAATTTTTTCACCTACTCCATATGTGTGCTGTTATGGGATTTTAGTCCGCTATAGCATGTAGTGTATTTAGTAATAAGACAAATCTCTTCTAAGTTGTCTCTAAACCATAACCCAATTGGCTTCCTAGGCCACCTATCTGTATGCACATGCACACATTTACACACTTTTCTTAACAATCATGCAAGGGATGGATGGGGGTAGGTTGAGGAAGACACAGGAGATGGGACCCGCCTAAAAAGCACGTCAACAGGCGAAGTGATTTCATGGGAGGCGACGTGGGTCACATTCTTAACACTAGTTCTGTAAATAATTGGACACTAAAGTGTCCTGAGGACACTAAAGTGTCCTGAAAGTTAGCATTTTTCTTGAATTTTTGTGGGCAATCTATTAAGAGTTTTGAAATGCTTAACATCCACAGATGTTCCTCAAGACCCAAAAAAATTTTGAGATTTTTTAAATTGCACTTTTCTTAGCTTTTGCAAGGTAATATTTTAATTTTCTTAGACACATGCTGATAAAACGCATGATTTTTGCTGTTTTCAAAATAGTAGTAATTTGTACATAACTTTTAGAAGGGACATAGTTTGATCATGAAACTTAGCTTGATGGAAAGCCCATGATGTAAACTAAATCTTGGAATCATCAAACGATAATTATTGGATAAATTTTTGACTCGCTAATATTGAAATGATGTTTTTTATACAGGTGGAGCATGAATTTTTCTCCTTCCATATGCAAGCTAATAATGTAAAACTTGAGGTTCATCCATGTTATATAGGGTAAATACTACTTTGTTTTGAATTTTCCAAAACTTTAGAGCCACTTTTTGGGCCTCTTCTCATACATGGCCTTTTGCGCAACCTGTTTTTAATACGTAAAATGTCTAATTATGAGCCTAATTTTAATTTTCATCAAAGGGAAAAGCTGTGTAAGTGCATTATTTGTTGTAACTATAGGTGTAGACTACTTGTGCAAGCATAGTTATGATTAGTTTTTGAAAAAAGATGATCAAATTTTGTATTTTTATTTTTTACAGTTTTTTTAGAACTAGGCGATAAGAACCTACTTAAGTGGAGGCTAAGTTAGTGTCATACACATCAAATTATGGCTTATTTATCTCATCTCAAGCATGAAAACCAATAATCAACATTCTCATTGATAGGGCTACTATTTTTTTTAGTGGCGTGATTGAGTTTTGATAATACGTGTTACTTTTGCTGATTTTATACAACTTTTTTGGAAAAAATTCTAGGAAAGAAAAATGATTTTTTTGGTGAACGTCTACCTCCTTGGACTGATGTATGCTATCAAAATATATTGGGAAAAATGCTATTGATATCATTGGATTTTTTTTTGAGAGAATGATGCTTGCATATTTGGAAAAATCCTGAAAAATCCTGAAAAATGTTCATTTTCAAGACATATGCTACTTTGTTGCTTATGTACTTCCAAATAAAAAGGCATTTTATATGTTTAGCATTTTTTACATAAGCATAGGGTTATGTTCTACATGCCCAATGAAGTATTTTGGTTTTTAAAGCCTACATTAGGAGTTTGATTTTTTTTCGCAACCCCCAAAAAAGGACACTCAAGTGTCTTGTTTTGGTACCAAACTAGTGTTAATGCCTAGCAAATGTAGTATCTTTAGGTAAGGAAAAAGAAAGAGGAGCCAAGGGAGTACCTTGACCAATGCTAACCTAAGAAAAAATGGACTCAATATCAATGATTGGGAAGGGAGGCCAAAATAAAAAGGGAAAGGGTCTTTAGCTGAGGATAAGGATTTGAGGGAAGGAGGTTTTATATTATAGATTACGGATGAAACGTAACGCCCTTTAAAAAAAGTAACATTTCGTTGTTTTTGACGGGTATCATGCATGCTTTTGTCTTCTCCCTCAGTATGTGGATCAAATTTGCTGGGGGGTCAACCAGGCATGTGCTGTAACTGCTGTTGCAAACTCCGTCCTCGGCCGCACTAAGGTTCATCCTGGATTCTGGATTCTAGCGGCCGCACGAAGGTTCATCCTGAACTCTAGTGGTTGGTTCTGTGGTACGTGCTTTCTGTATTTATAGCTAAAAGGCTGACCTTGAATGATCAAACCTTTATAGCAATTAGTATCATGGCCACGCGTGGTTCTCCACTAGTCGTCTTGCTGCTTGCAACGCTTCTTCTTGACTTGCATGCGCATGCATTAACCGCTAAGCAAGGCAGGCAGGGCGACCTAAGCGACCCTCAGGCAATGCTGCGATCTGGAATATTTTCTGTTAAATGCAAAAAGCAGCTCATCATATTATATTTCGATTAATATCTCTTAATGCAGCTACGCGCATTGAAGTGATATTATAGAATCGAAGTCTGATCTGTTATGTGTGTTGCAGGCTCAACAGGATGCCATAGACGATATAGTGAATACGGCGACTGCTGGCATCAACAGCGACGACTACTACCCGCCCGGCCCCATCAGCGCCACCATATCTGATATTTCCGCGGGGCTGCGCTTGCACACTCGTTTCATCCTCTACAACACGGGCACATGCTTCGGTCAAGGCGTGGGCGAAATCGTAGGCTACGATCTCGTGCAGGTAAGAGCTCTAATCAGACTACTACTTATATTTATTTCCACAATAACGATTCAGTATGAACTTAATTCAGGCATTAATTGAGCAAGTTTGAACTTACAATTCAGGCATTCGTCAACAACATGCTTGGTGTTGTACGAAATCAAATTGCACAAGGATTCGGTTTTGGGGTAGTTGTAGAGGGGGCTGGTGATCAAAACCTGCTTGAGGAAGGACTCTCTGCTCAATTCTACTATTGGGTAGAGAGGATCGGTCAAGCTGATGATGGAGCATCAACTCCCAACACAGACGATACGGGAGGGCCTTCTGACGATAACCCACATCGCCATGACGAACTCTCTGTTATCACAGGTACCAAGAAAAGAATCCTCTTCTCCTTATTAGCAATAGCACAAAATGATATGCCCCCTTTCAACTAATTAATCAGGCCTAACGGGTGTAATTAATTAATTGAAACCTTAGGTTTTTAAGGTCCAATCTCTTTGTCCACCTCCAATTCCTCTCCTCCTAATTAGCAATAGCACAAAATGATATGCCTACCCTTTCAACTAATTAATCAGGCGTAACGGGTGTAATTAATTAATTGAAACCTTAGGTTTTTAAGGTCCGATCTCTTTGTCCACCTCCAATTCCTCTTCCTTCTCCTCCTACCTCTTACTTGTCTGTGTACCACTCCTCCTCCTCCCACTTTGATGCTCCTTGTCATCTTCGTACTACAATTACCTATCACCTCTTCAATACGGGTCCCAAATTTTATTTCACATTGTTTAACTTGACTTGATATGTACGCGGCTTGCTGTTTTTATACCCGCTCACAAACAATCGAGAAGGCGAATCAAGAAACACGAAGCCTAGGTATCTAAGGTGGTGTTGCAAGCTTAGCATTAATTAATTTTTGCAAGGTTCCCGAAGTATGCTACGGCTCGCTAAGTATCTAAGGTTTTGTTGCAAGCTTAGCATTAATTAATTAATGCTTTCCAAAAAACAACTTTGGGGGGACCCATTTGGTCTCTAATACGAATCTTTGATATCTACTCTTAAAATCTAATTCACTCAAAAGTGTTGCCCTACCTTCTAGCATCCAACAAAACAAGCTCATATTAGAATCAATTTCTTGATTTGAATAGTTTTTATGAGTTCTTGGAAGCTTTCAAGATAGTTTTCAAGCAGAGTGATTAGGAATATATACATGTGGAAATTTTTTAAAAGTATCTCCCTTTTTGGTGGTCATATCTTCACAACATCTGCACAATTCAGGAAAAAAAAACATGTCCAAAATGTGTTCTCAACACTTTGAAAGGTGGTACCCCCTTGTTGAGGTACTAAGATACGTGTGTATTTCCTTTGAAAAAAATCCATTAATAACCAATTAATGTTGATTTTCAGGTGTATCTCATCTTGAAAGTTTTAATAAGACCTCCAACACAACTATGAATAAAGTATACTCCAATGTCCGTCCTCCTTCTAGGAGTCAGCACAAGTTTCCTCTCCACGGTTTAAACAATAAAACATCCAACTCTTCCACACTTGTAAGTGATTCAAGCATTCAAGATTGCCCACCCTATAACTATGCCCTCTTCACATCCAATTATGACATCAACGTATTGGTATCTGGAGGTTCCGATTTCCCTGACCTCATATATTCCCCTAGTGAGCGGTACTTTTTAATCATGCAAGCAGATTGCAATCTAGTACTCTATAGTGATGATGGAACAACAAAAACGCCTCTTTGGGCTTGTGGTGATGCTTGTTATCTCAAAGGATCTAACTGTTTTGCTCGCCTTAACCTAGATGGAACTTTTGCTGTGTATGATGGGAATGGGAACAATCTATGGTTTACACCCACACAATGTTCTAGTGGCCCTGGATGTTGGTCCGACACCTACCTTGCCGTCCAAGATGATGGAAATCTTGTTCTGTACCTGCTTGACACGGGGGTTGCCATTTGGGCAAGCAACACAGTCCAATAACACAAACATTGCAAGTAGAAATTCGTGGTCTCCCCACATGTTTTGTGAGAACCAAAAACATGTATCTCTAAAGTTCTGGATCTATAATTAGAATAAGATTTTGCACCTTTTTTGTGGATATCTAGGCAACCTTTCAAATTCCCATACCCTTATCCACATATGAGGTTGTAGTAAAAAATCATAATTTTATATTCTCATATATGAATAAATGCTTTGTTTATTTTAAGAGCCACATGCAATACATTATACAAGCTATAAGAGTTTGTAGATTAGGTTTATTGCTCATGTAGTTTACATTGAGAAGTCATATTGAGTTTGTAGATGAGGTTTCTTCAAAGAATGTAGCATCATGGCTTATCTTGATTATTATGAGCCTCCTTAAGCATATGGTTAATATGTGATTAGCACTAGTCTTAGCACGAACTCAAATTGTTAACATCCAATGTTCAACACTTTCAATAGCTACATCAATGCCATCTACCTTCTCAAACACATCATTCCCAATAGTGAATATTCTCCTTTATACAGAACTTTGTTATAGGCTAGAACTTCTTGTATAAGTTCAAAGCTCTCATCATGTAATTGCCAAATTGCCTTGCATATGAAATTTCTACCATACTTTGTTCTTTATATGTGTTTCTCTTTTTGTATATTGTAATGCCTTTTTCAATCAAGTTATTAACACATGGAGCACCTTGACCATTCTTCAAAAAGTCACCCCATAAGTATTTAGCTGTCAAGGCTGATCTTAAAACCAAAGTCCCATTATCATGCCAAGAGGAGCAAACATGACAAGTGCAATCAACGGCCATGTCTCCACTAGGAAGAATAAGGGAGCAATGTAGCTTTCTTATCAATCTTTCATGAGGTAGAATCCCATCCTTATGACCTTGAATGACATGAAATGCTCAGGTAAAAGGACATCTAACATAAAAACACAGATTATTTGTTTTGATATTAACATATGTTGAAACTTTACACTCAAACATATAGCACCAATAGAGACCATGCAATTCGTGCCTCAAAATATCATCTAAAAGTTCACCACTACCTGCATTTATTAAATCAAAGGTAAAAGTAAGTAAATAATGCAATACATATTTTTCCATTGTAATATATTAGAGAGCTTAAATTTATTCAAGGTCAGTCACTCTGAAATGTGCTTTAAGGGTGATGAATTCACCCCCAAAATTTTCACCTTTCTCACTCTTCAAGATTATAATAGAGTTCTAACAACTTTGATGCTTTAACACCATCCATGATCTTGAGTAAAGTTATAAAAGCTATGTGTTCTACAACAATCAATAAAGGACCCAAACCTTCCATTTTTTGGGAATGTGTTCCACAACTCGTAAGATATAGGGCAGAAACCATTGTATAAAATTTTGGTTCTCTTTAGCTTTGAAGCTCTCATAATATGTGTTGAAAGATTTTAGCCAATGACCATGGCAGATTGAAGCAAGCATTGCTTCTTGACTACATTCACTACTTTATCTATTTCCTTTTTCATGGAAGGGGAACCTTTTAAAAAAGATATCGAATATACTTCTTAAATAGATTCAAAGATAGTATATGCATTACATCATATAATAAATCAAGTGACAACTTGAATCCATAGAGATTATACAGTCTCCAAAGTATAAACTCACCTAAAAGCCCAGCTTCTATCCAAATTGCATCTCTTTCATTTTGTGTACAAGATCTCTTAGCTTCCAATAGTGGTTTCAATCTTTTGGCTTGAGCTTTGTCTCTTCAACAAAATGATTAACCTCAATTTTTAAAAAGTCTTATTTTGCATTGTGTCGGATGATCACTTGAAATCATCAATTTCATACCTCAGATTTTGCATTCCCTTGATTCTTCAACATTAATGGTCTGAAGAATGCATCAAAAACATCACCAAAACTTTTGATGATCTTATTATAGCTCCATAGAATGAATAATACTACTGGTAATTACGCATCTATTGAGGAGTCTTTTGAGAATTTAGAAACATTATTTCCACAACATTATAATCTTTCTATGTTGTACCAGATGCTTAGAAACCATCCCAATGAAATAATGAGGAAATAGTGAGAAAAGGTTCTCCCTATTTATAAATTCTATGATTTTAATTAGATACTTAAGTAAATGATAACTAAAAACAAAAATATTTAGTTAATTTGTGGTATAACTTGCATATTTTTTTGAACCTTATGATTGGTAGAGCCGACATTATTAACATGCTAAGTTGTATTCTCCAATTTCACCATTCCAAGAATGTTGTAATGCCATTGAGGTGTAACTTGAAGGAAATTTTATGTAGGATTTTCTATGATCATGATTGGAAGAAACCACCAGTAGCTATAGGGATGTGTATCAGCCATTCAAAGGCCCTTGAACATAGAATTCACTTGATCCCAAAACACTCAAACTTTAATGCCATGACGGTCTCACCAATCAATTTTGGTGGCAATTGGACTAATATCCTACTAAGGCTCCTTTTTTAAATTTCTTCACGCACTCTTAAACCTCCCATATCTCAAAATTATAAATAAAGCATCTTATCTTCTAACCTGATGGAAACCCTATGGAAACTTAGTGCTCATCCCACAAATTCTGAAGCTCTATTATTTTGTCTACCAATGAAATACTTTTAGGCCATCACACATTTCTAGATTATAAGAATATATTAAAGGACTCATGATTTTCTTCATTGAAATGCGATGGTATAAGATTTCCATCTTATTCGGAGCATCTTACACTATAAAGAAGTTACTTTGAGATTCATCTTTGACTTTGAGGAGACAACACCAAGTTGAATATTAGACTTCAATATCTATTTGTGAGTCTTTGGTGCCTATAGAAGGTGAAAGGGTGGACATTGGGACCTCCATGACGGTATGAATTACAAGACTTACACCAAATTTTTATTTCGTTACTTGAAGAGAACCCTGGTCGTGGCCTTTCTTGTGGCTCTCTACCATGATGAACAACATAAGCTTCGACATTAGCTTTGTCCTCAAGAAGGTTGACTTATAGATCATTGCCATGCATGTTGTTCCTTTGATTTCTACTTATGCTTGGGGGAATTTTACCCAAATCATCCTCGTCTTGATGATTATAGAATATTCTTTTAGACACAAATTTCCACCCTTACATTGTAGCTACAAATGCATCTCCATAGTTGAGAATTAGGTACATTAGTCATCTACATTTCTAGTTGCAGCATGGTAAATAGATATTGTTCACAAATATAAATATTTATAACCACGTGACTTTAAAAATAACATATAGCTTGGCTGTCTTTTTATGTGAAAATTTATTCCTTTAGAGGTTATCAAATTTCTCCCACATAGTAGTAGTGAGTTCCAGTCGCCCTTTACCTTTATTTATAGAAGGTGTTTTTGGCTTTTCTTTGTCAATACTCTTAAGAAGACTTCTCCATATTACTTGTCTTCAATGGGTCATATGCTACCACAAGGAAAGGGTTGGGTAGAGGACAGGGAATTGAATTAAAATCCTTATTTAAAGTATATATATATGAGCATTGGATACCATGCATAGCCATACACACCACAATGGTGTAACAACAAAAAATAGCAACGCTTTTATAACTAGAATGATAGGGAGATGTTGAGCCCAATTCATTGCTAAAAAAATTCTATTTTAATGGGATCGTTGTGCTTAGCAGTGATAGAACTGCATGGAAAAAAAACTAGGGTAGACTGGGAGTACGTAGAGGATTCCCTAGTCTGCTCGAGCTCTTTTTTTAATTAAAACATAGTGACAGGTTTTTGATACAAACATAAACTTAAAAGAGATTCACATGACTTTCCTTCTAAGATAAAGTGTGAAGCTCCTTGCTTTTATACTCGACAAGAACTTATCGTCGCTTGTTGTTGAAAAGCACATGGGTGCTTTCTCATGAAGCTTCGCGCATGCCTCCACTCCTTCTATGAGAAAACGTTGGGCTTTTCCAAATTGTTCTTTGCCGCTCTCTTGATGTTTGCTCTCCTATTAGAGAGAAAAAGTTTTATCCTTCTCTTCATCCACTACCCTAAGAAGCAAATACGCACATGTGAAATGGCGAACTCTGTCTTGAGCACACCAAAAATTGACATATTACTGTGAGATCTAATCATGTTCTTTCCACTTTTTAAAGGAGTTTGTGAACTCCAAGCTAGTAAGTACATGTATGTAGTTCATTACTTGCTTCGCTCGTGCATCCATCATGAGGGCACCATTGACATCCACATTATACGGTATGGTGCAGGGATTATGGTGGGATGGGTCTGCTTGGGGATGGCTCAAAATGATCGGATTAAGAGTCCCCCATGCTGGGGAGATGACTCGAGAGACCTAGTGCTACTTTTGCCAAAGTAAAGGTAGCTTGCTTCCCCTCTACCTAGCATGTCTACTACTACCCCCCCACACTCCCTACTACGTTGTTGTCATGGTGGTGAAGATGGGCGTGAGGGAGAGGGCATGGGTCTAGTCGACATTGGTTGGGTAGGCTCATCACAACCATAACGTGATGGGCCTGCACGAGTCGGCGAACCTGCACCACTCGGACTTGCACCTATCAAAGGAGTAGACTAATCCCATGGAGACGACTGGCCATATGGGGTATATGGAGTCAACCACCCGGATGGTAAGTTGGATTTCATATAAGATTACATGATGAAACTTAAAAAATGCATGAAGGGTAAACTTTGTGTGTATGTGAACCTGCACCACTCGGACTTGCACCTATCAAAGGAGTAGACTAATCCCATGGAGTCAACCACCCGGATGGTAAGTTGGATTTCATATAAGATTACATGATGAAACTTAAAAAATGCATGAAGGGTAAACTTTGTGTGTATGTGAAAGTTTTTTGTTAAACCATACATGTGTTTGAGTGAATTGTGTCCAAGCTTGCTACCCATATCATTTGTTGATGATATTGAGGGGACAATTTGTAACATCTAGGTCATGCAATGATGAGTTGATCAAAATTACCTATACATACAACCAAACTCAAATACATGCATAAGAGTCAATTGTTTGAAGCGTAAAGCATTCATAAATAGTTGTTCAGAAAGGCCTTATGCATAAAGCTCTATGCATAGAAGCCTACGCATAGAGCCCTACATGTAGAGCCCTATAGATAAATTCGTACACATAGAGCCTTATGCATATATCTCTATCCATAGAGAGTGTGCATAGAGCCTTATGCATAATATCCAATGCATATAACCTTATACATAATCTCTACGCATAGAATCGTATACATAAATGCCTATGCATAGATCCTTATGTATAAATCTCTATGCATAGAGACTTATGCATAGAGCCTTATGTATAAATCTCTATGCATAGAGACTTATGCATAAATCCTACTCATAGAGACTTACGCATAGAGCCTTATGCATAGAAGTCTACGCATAAAGCCCTACGCATAGAACCTCTATGCATAGAGCCTTGTGTATAAAGCTTCTTCATATAGAACCTTATGCATAAAGCTCTATGCAATTGAAGGAGTCTATGCAAAGAGGTAAAGCTAAGCTAAATCTAAGCCCAACACCCAAGGGTGTAATAAAAGAAAAATTTGCATAAGAAATTAAAAGAAAAAGAGATCTTACCTCTTTTTTGTGAAGCCAAAAGAGAGGATTAGTGCAAGGGCTATAAAGCAAAAGAGGTAACAAAATAAGAATTCTCTAACACAAGAATGCTTAAAGATTAAATAACATAAGAACGCTCTAAGCTTAAATACCAAAAGAATGAATTAGAACTCTTATACTTATCATGTGATATTATAGCTTTATCAAGTCCTTCTAAAATACTTATTAGACAAGTAAATTAAATTTCATGCATAGAGATATGCATAAAAGATAAATATGTTATTATAAAAGTGTTACTTTTAGCATATTGAATTTCATGCACAGAGGTATGAAAAAAAATATTTATTTTATTATAAAATTGTAAAGAAAAAAATGATTATTTTATTATAAAAATGTTACTTTTATCATATTGAATTTCATGCATAGAGGTGAATAAATAAATAAATTATTTTTTTATAATAAAAATATTATAGAAAAAAATAATTATTTTATTATAAAAGTATTACTTTTATCACATTTGAATTTTATGCATAAGAAGATGCATAAAAGATTGATTTTAATTCAAAAGTGTCATTCTCGTCTAAATTGAATTTATGCATAAGAAGATATATAAAAGATTGATTTTAATTCATAAGTGTCATTCTCATCTAAATTGAATTTATGCATAAGAAGATGCATAAAAGATTGATTTTAATTCAAAAGTGTCATTCTCATCTAAAGTGAATTTATGCATAGGAAGATGCATAAAAGATTGAATTTGAATTCAAAGTGTCATTCTCATTTAAAATGAATTTATGCATAGGAAGATGCATAAAAGATTGATTTTTATCTCGAAAGTGTTAGTCTCCTTAAATGGAATTTATGCATAATTAGATGCGTAAAGAAATCTTATATCAATATAAGAATTCCCTTGTATTCTATAAATAGATATGGAAAGGGATAGGATGTGATAAGAGATGTGATGAGATGTGATAAGACACTTATGGGATGAGTTAGGATGTGATAAGATGAGTTAGGATGTGATAAGAGGTGTATGGGATGTGATAAGATATGATAAGATGCATATGAGATGAGTTAGGATGTGATAAGATGAGTTAAGATGTGATAAGATGTGTATGGGATGAGATAAGAAGTGTATGTGATGAGATAAGATGTATATGGGTTGTGATAGGGCGAGAATGGATGTGATGTAAAAGAATAGATGTGAAGGCGTATGGGGCTATATGAATGGGAATGTGAAAATGGATGTATGTATGTGGATGTGTGGATGTGGAAATGGGAGTGTGGATGTATGAATGTGAAAAAGGATGTATACATGGAGATGTGGATGTATGCATGTAGATATAGAAGTATGGATGTGAATGAGAATGTGGATGTGGATGTATACATGGAGATGTGGATGTATACATGTAGATGTAGATGTATGGATGTGAATGAGAATGTGGATGTGGATGTATGCATGTAGATGTAGATGTATGGATGTGAAAGAGAATGTGGATGTGGATGCATACATGGAGACGTGGATGTATGCATGTAGATATAGAAGTATGGATGTGAATGAGAATGTGAATGTGGATGTATACATGGAGATGTGGATATATGCATGTGGATGTAGATGTATGGATGTGAATGAGAATGTGGATGTGGATGTGGATGTAGATGTATGGATGTGAATGTGAATGAGAATGTGGATGTGGATGTATACATGGAGATGTGGATGTATGCATGTAGATGTAGAAGTATGGATGTGAATGAGAATGTGGATGTGGATGTATGCATGGAGATGTGGATGTATGCATGTAGATGTAGAAGTATGGATGTGAATGAGAATGTGGATGTGGGTGTATACATGGAGATGTGGATGTATGCATGTAGATGTAGAAGTATGGATGTGAATGAGAATGTGGATGTGGATGTGGATGTGGATGTATACAAGGAGATGTGGATGTATGCATGTAGATGTAGATGTATGGATGGATGTGAATGAGAATGTGGATGTGGATGTATGCATGGAGATGTGGATGTATGCATGTAGATGTAGACGTGTGAATGCAGATGTGGATGTATATATGTGGATGTGGGATTGGAGGTATGATGTGGATGTACGAATGTGGAGGTGAATGTAGAATAATAAATGTGAATGTGTATGTGAAATAATGTGTTGTCGTCGATATGAGTGAATGGATGAGAATGAGTACACATATGAATGGAAAACGGTTGTGGACTGAGGAGGGATAATGTGGAAAGACGAGAGTCGATATAGAAACTGTATTTTGTGACCTGTTTGTAAATGACTGTTTTATGTCAAGAATGTTGGGGAAGCATTTTGACCGTCTTATGGATTAAGGTCATGGAGACCTACTTGATAAAGTTGCAAAACTGCTGGATGACGTCTCGCGTAGCAAGGTCGGCTGAGGTCTTGACCAGCCTCGGTTCGATTTAAATGGTAAGCTTCCGGTACGGTGGATTAGGGACGAAGGAAGTAGCCTATGAGTGAAGCGCTAGGTCACCTGCGAAGGATCCTAGAGGGTGCTAACCATATGGTGCTCGGGCTCTGGGTTGCCGAAGATACCCACACGTGCATCATGGAAGAAATTTGGAACAAGGAGTAAGAGTTGTTTTCTGAAACCGGGCATGGATCTGGTTGATTGACCTTGCTGGTCCTCAAACGGATGAGTCCATGGCTCTCTTATATGGATCTGTTGGTTGATCTTGCTGATCTTCAACAAGAATTCCATCTTGATTTTTATATGTGAAAATATTGTCAGTATTTATGAGCTAGGAACTATTGAAAAGGCCCCTGATGAGTGAACAGGTGGTGAGCGTTCTGGTTGCCAATGATGCCATAAGTACACCGATGATTATATGACTAGAAATAAGGATTCAACCAGAGACTTTGAGGATTGTCATCAGTGACATAATGGTTTTATTAAAGGATTGTTTTAAAGTTAGTTGATGCTGAGAAAAAGATAATTTCATATTGGGTGTGCAAGTGGTGTGACTAGTTTTATGTTTGCATGAACTTCCGACTAGGGGGCCTTGGGACTCTTTTCCTTGGTACCCGGGACAAAACCTATCTAAATTCCTAATTGGATCCCATCACTACAGTGGTTGGGAGGTTGGCTAACCCATGGGACTGGATGGGGTTAGGCTGGACTGATGGATCCGTAAATCGAGACTCATTTTCTGTTAGATGAAGTAAATCCTGGATAGTAATTGTTCTATGGATAGGAACGGCTGTGCCTCTTGATGGGGAAAAAAGCGTTGATCATCCCAATGATCCAAGTGCAAGTTTGTTCCTTGACTTGACCGACTACACCTTTATAGGTGTAGTCGGATCAGTTTGATCAGCAATGGTCTTGACTACGTTAGAGTAAAGAGTTATCCTGGTGGAATCGCCCGTGCTTTTCGGGTAAAGGAAGTTTTTCCGGGTTCGGTTTTGGGTACACTGACGAATTAGTCTCTTGTCCGGATATCCGTGGGTGAGGCCCCGAACGTGGGACCCCTGCCCCGTGCAAGATGTGCTACTTCTGCTGCTAGCACCCCACATCCGTTACGCGGTGGAAACAGGGATCTCACACTAGTACAATCGTAACAATGTGAACAGGTACTGTACACACATATAAAAGTACTCACTTTTATATTTGATACCTTCGATGCAAGGAAAATAACATGATTGTATTTGTGTTTTTATTAGGTTGTCTATCAACCAATGGTCGATAATAACAGATGGTGGCATGTCATACCTATTATGCCACGTTCCAAAGTGATGTATAGTACATTTACGAACATGGAGCATATGGAGGATGATCATGGCCATGGAGGTGATGATGACCGTGATACGAGAGAGGAGGATGATCATGCAATAGGAGATGGCATGTCATACCTATTATGCCACGTTCCAAAGTGATGTATAGTACATTTACGAACATGGCCATGGAGGTGATGATGACCGTGATACGAGAGAGGAGGATGATCATGCAATAGGAGATACAGATATTGAGGCCATTACCCGTGAGGACGAGCCTGCCATTGGTGATGCTGATTTCGATGAGCACATGAGTAGCACAAGTAGTAGTGGGTTGAATGTATTTGTAGATCTAGACACTTCTTTGGATTTTGAAGTAGATAGTTTGGCAAGGGTTGATCTCATTGAGGATGAGATTGAACCGTAGCCCATCATTGATATTGGCTAAACTATTTTATATATTGTCTCATTCTCCTCACCTCACTTATTTTTTGTATATGTGGGTTTGCAAAAAAGCATTGATGTTTTTGTTAAAATATGTGCTTTGGTAATCATGGGTAATTTTTGAAAAGCAGTGATGTACATTTACCAGCCTACACCAAAATCTCACTTTTTGTACTCTCTATTTTGCGTCTAAATACGCATCTAATTCTCAGTGTAGATGCACTAATAGACACCCTAATACACGCGTAAATAGACGCAGTAATACACGCGTAAATAGATGCACTGTTAGACGCAGTGTTAGATTCTTAGTGTAGACACCCTAATAGATGTGTCAATACACGTGCAAATACACACGCTATTAGATGCGCTGTTAGACGCGTAATTTCTCTATTCAAGCAACGCCTATAGACACGCCTACTATTTTACGCGTCTATCAAGAGTGTCTATAGTTGCTTTGTGTTGTTGTGCCCCCCTTCCAAAATAGGGTAAACACTTAAGATAGTCCAGTAAGTCTTAATTTGGAGAAAATTTCCTATTCATCGACACCTTGACCATGCAGAGATTCAAGGATACGATTCATAGGTAAGACCTAGTCCTATCTCACAGGGGGAGCATGATCTTCTAAAAAGCAAATCACCCATAGGGTAATTGATCATAATTTGGGCAACTACTAGTCTTGATTCCTAGAGACAACACTTTTTTTCCCATCCATGCAAGGCACAGCCGCCGCCGCTGGCCTAGTCTTCTAGAATAAACTGCACGAAAACCTATTTATCTAACGTAGGGCTTTCACTTAATCTGTTGGAAAGCTACCCGACTAATCGGGTCCACCCGTCCGAAGGATGGTGCCATCAGGGCATTCCATTCTCCCACTTTTCACCCTACTCACGCGTCAATTTTGTTTTCTAATTAATTCTACCACACTGTTTGACATTAATAAGCTTGTTCCTTAATTAACGCCCTTTTCACAAGGTTTGTTAAAACAACCCTTTGCCATAGTACAATAATGCCAAAGACAAGATTTATAAAAAACTTTTATACATGAATCAATCCCATACAAGCCAAACTGGCTCTCTTATTCTTTTCCTTTATACTACCGGATGATCTAGAATTCGGCCTTCCAGCCTCTACATGCTGGGCAAAACCCTACCGGACCATCTTATCGTCGGCTGTGCTGCTTGGTGAGGATTCAATCCGGCATGTCGCCCTCTTAAGCTCTATCGCTCGATCCTCCTACCCCTTAGAGAGATGTCTATGCACTAGGGTGGGCTTACTCACCGCACTAACCTAGGCCCTTAGAACTAGACAGCATCATAATCTCTTGCCTCAATCGGCGAACCTTATTCTCCCAATGGTATGAAGGATACCTTGGGCTATTCTCGGGCTTTGCTAACGATGCCACCCAACTACACAAGCACGGAATGGAGTTAGCATCAAAGCCAAGAAAAACTTGCACTCTTTCTCTTAAAGATAACAATTTCAATACAGCATCACTTCAAATCGTAGCTTCATACAATTTTTATTTTATTTTTAAAGGAAAAGATACACATTTATTAACATTAATATTAAAGAAAAAAACTCTTCTTTAAAAGATAACCAAGCTAACGTGGCCACCATTTCCTTGAGGAGCTTGTAATAACGGAAGGGTTGGAGTCGCATTAGGAGCATCTTCTCTAATCTCATTGTTGTGTGCTCCTCTCCCGAGATAATATTCTGGCATTTTTGGGATGGAGCCATCTTGAACGTTGCCTTGTAGTGCTCACTGTCGCGGTCGTAATGCTTTAGTCAGATCTCAATTCCGAGATCGTTTGCTCACTGTATGAACAAAAGACCATAGTGCATGAACTCGCTCTAAGGTCAAAACCTCTTGCTAAAGTCCAGAAAAATGGGGGAGAGGGGGGGAATTTGTGAGATGTCCTTAACAAAAACGTTTTGCTGAAGGGGAGAGGGGTGCTATTGTAAGTCTCTTCATACGTGGGGGAGGGGGGGAGAAGAGCTAAGGACATTGTCTTCTAACAAGGAGGGAGTTGAGGAAAGTTGCCTTAACTGAAAAGTAGCAGATGAGGGGGTGTTGGGAGGGGCAGCAACAAGGGGCAGTTATACTCTGCACGCAACAAGTACACTGCGCAGGGACAGAGGGCGGTACAGATGGCGACACGACAGAGTGTAGACTACGCAAAAATGTGTGCTGCCCATGGAGCACCCCAGGGGTTTATATAGTTGTTGGGTACATTTGTCGGTGTTGTGCAAAGTATGGTCAAAAGGAGAGTGTGCCAGCAAAGGATGTGGATCAGTGGCGTGCATGGCTCTGGGGAAAAGGCACGGTGGCGTAGTTAACAGGGAAAGGAGTGGTATGCATGTACCTTATCTAGTTAGAGGCATCATGGGTGTCCACGTAGCGGTGCGTGTGGACCACACAGTGGGTGGCCAACCTTTGGTTCTTGTGTGGCCATTGTACGGGCACCCTGGTGAATGTGTACGGTCTCTTTTTTGGGACGACATCTCCAAATTTAGGGCATCGGCCTCGATTTGCATGCCAGACGATCCCCCGAGGGGGCGAATTTTTTTTTGGCCAGAATGTTCCCCTGTTCATTGGGGTGTTCATCAATCAGATGCCCGGTCGTGTATTTATTAAGGTTTAAAGGTCGTCGTCATTTTTTAACTAAAAATAGCCAAACTTTACGTATAAACTTGATCCGATGTTCGTTTTAGATGCTATAAAATCCTATATTAAGGTAAAACCACACGCAAATTCCAAATTTGGGCTTGGAATTTGAAGATTCTAAGTAGAAATGGCTCATTTAATAAAATCATTGATTTTTATACCATAAAAACTCATGAATTCTTCTATTACATGGACATATCTTTATTAGTGATGGGTAGGCTACAAAATCTTTACAGTGTATAAGTGGGAAAATCATTGTTTTGGAAGCTTCACAAAACAAAGAATGTATACTCCAAATTGATGCCATCATTGGAGGTGTTTATTACACAAATAGAAAGCATTGAAGTGTTGAGGATCAAATCTAAGTCACACATACCATCAATGATGATTGCAAGCCTCTCAAATCCCCTATACCACACAGGCAACGCTGAGTTTTTAGCATATTGGAGCAGTTTTGTGTGATTTTACACATGTTTGATGCCTGTTGGAGTCATATGAGGTGTTTGAATGCACAATATGAAGCTTAGAAAATTGGTGAACATTGATGTGTAGGAGCTCTTTAAACATTTGGTTGAGTACATTGACAAATAAGGAGATGATTTGGAGAAGATTAGTAGAGATATTAACCTATAATTAGTGAGCAAAGCATCACTAACTAATTACTCTCTCCACTTTCAAAATTGGGCTAATTCCTCTCACTGGAATTATATGACATTGATAAAAAGATAATGAATTACTAAGCCTTGAATTTGTATCTCATTTGAAGCAATTAAATGAGATTAGGGACTATTAATCAATATTTATAGTTTACATCAAAACAAAGAACAACTTTTGGCATGTAATGAGTTTGTATGATGCCCATATGCAACATGGAGAATGCATGGATGTAAATGTATATGGTTTACACTTGGTTTGACCATTTCTGAGTGATTTAAAGCATTGAAAAGCTCAGCAAAACTTGTCATAATAAGCTATAGTGGATTGTTTGTACCGGATAGTTGATGTATGTGAACAAGTGGATGTAAATCATCACAAGATTGAGCTTGAGTGAGGGCATTAGAGTTTTTTTTAAAAGTGAAGGACTATTTTGGATTTGTTTCTCAGAATTTGTGTGGCGCCAAGTTATTTTCAGCTTATGCAAAGAGTGGTTTTGGGTCCTAGATTTTATTGCCCATAAAAATTTTAAAATGTACGGATAGCGTTGGTGAAGCAGTACATGTATATATGTGTGGTTGAGTTGATTGATTACAATACTCAGTGAACATTGTGAATAGAAAAATGAGTGACAGTCCACACAAGATTGTTGGGGAAAATCTTGATAGACACAACGTTCGGATTTGGACATACCGCATGACAAACATCCTTAAAGGCAAATGACTATGGAACTTGGTGTGACAAGCGCGGTGATAGAGCCAAGGGTTCCCCTAGTGAATGCAACACTCGCCCAACTTATAGCACATAGGAATTGGATAGAGTGAGATTTCAAAGTGCTACATTATTTCTCAATTTGTGTGACAAATGCCATGTTATGCCATATTCAAGACACACATAATCCCAAGGATGCATGGGATACATTGGTGAAGTTGGGATGATACTACACAACCAAAGAAGATGAAATTGAAGTAAAAGATACATGGTGTGCTTTGAAACAACACGAGTATAAATAATTATGTGCAGGAGATTAAAGAATGTGCGGATGCACTTGCTTCCATTGGTGCCCCCATGGAAGATGATGACTTGGTTGCCATTACATTGAATGGTTTAGAAAAGGATTATAAAGCATTTGAAACCTCTATTAGGATTAGGGGTGGAGACTCCCTAGACTTTGATGAGTTGATTTCATTGCTTATTGTACAGAAGATGAAACTAGGTCTTAGTGCCTCATCTAGCACCAGTGGGGACATGTAAGGGACCAAGACTCTCTACACTCTTAGAGGTTTTAGAGGCAGGGGAGATGTAATATACCTCCGAGATTAACCAAGTTATGATTAAAGATAATCTTAAGTTTTGAATGCCACATATTTTAGTAATGAATTTCAACAGTTTTTCAGAACAGACAAAAATTAAAAGTGTTGAAATTGAGGTTATAGATCACACATGTTCTGGTAATTTTAAGTATTTGCATGACTAGTTTCTGTTAAATGCACATGAAGTTATACTTATTGCAGGTTACAACCCCTGACATCAGATCTGAGAGGCTTGCTAAATCTACAAAGAGCTCTTATGCATCTAATTTATGCATAAAATCCATTTATGATGAAAATCACACTTTTAATTTAAAAAATATCTTTTATGTATATACAAATCATTTGATGAAAATCACTCTTTTAATATAAAAGAATTTCTTTTATGCATCTATTTATGCATAAAAATCATTTATGATGAAAATCACACTTTTAATATAAAAAAATATCTTTTATGCATATGTTTATGCATACAAATCATTTATGATGAAAATCACTCTTTTAATGTAAAAGAATTTCTTTTATGCATCCATTAATGCATAAAAATCATTTATTATGAAAAAAACCACTTTTATAATCACAATAATAATCACAACTCTTCATCTTATGTGAGAATTTACTCATTTTTGGGGGGATTTTCTTTATTTCTTCCATTTATCTCCTCCACATATTTGGATGAATCTTATTGGCCCATAGGAACCTTAATTTAAAATTTTGAAAAAATCTTGACTCTCAGGAGAAGGCCTCTTGAACAGATTATACTTGATTTCTAATGCACCTTCTCAAAATCTTTTTGAGCTTCCATTTCGGGGGAACTTATTTTATTAAGAAGAGATATTTTCCATCCAAAAATATTTAAAAATTGAATTACCACTCTCTAGAAGATTTTCTCTCTCTAGGCCAAAATTGGTAGAAACAAGATCTTTTATATTTCTGAAGAGGGATTTGACTACAAGGGAAGATACTGGACATCGTGAGAGGCTGGGAAGGAATCTTACATTCTACCCCACTTAAAAGATGCAAGATGTCCTCATCTCGCAAAACTAGAGGAGAATTCTTTTCCTTAAGATCTAACTGCTTCTGGGTTCCTTATAGACTGGAGAACCCAACAGAATCCTGGGATAAAGATCCCTTATATATAAAAAAAACTCATCATTAGATAACAATTCACTTAGATCATAACATTCAAATCCTTGGCACAATAATGGTCCATTAGACTGAATTTTTCCATCTGAAGAGTCCTCCATGGGGATTTTAATTTCTCATATTTTTAATTTATCATCCCTTAACTTGATGTATTGATCAAAAGTTAATAGTATTAATCATATTGGAATAAGAAGTAAGAGTTGTTTTTTGAAACCGAGCATGGATCTGGTTGATTGACCTTGCTGGTCCTCAATGAATGAGTCCATGGCTCTTTTATATAGATCTGTTGGTTGATCTTACTGATCTTCAACGAGGATTCCATCTTGATTTTTATAAGTGAATATTTGCCGGGTACTATTAGCTGGGAACTATCGAAAAGGCCCTTGAGTGAACAGGTGGTGAGCGTTCTGGTTGCCGATGATGCTATAGATACTCCGATGAAGGAATGATTGAAAATAAGAATTCAACCAGAGATTTTGAGGATTGTGATCAGTGACATAATGGTTATATTAAAGGATTGTTTTAAAGTTAGCTGATGCTGAGAAAAAGGCAATTTCATATTGGGTGTGTAAGTGGTGTGACTAGTTTTATGTTTGCATGAACTTCCGGCTAGGGAACCTAGGAACTCTTTTCCCTGGTACCCAGGACAAAACCTAACCAAATTCTAAATTGGATCCCATCACTATAGTGGTTGGGCGGTTGGCTAATCCATGGGACTGATGGATAGGCAGGACTGATGGATGCGTAAAATGAGACTCCTTTCTGTTATATTACGTTAAATGAAGTAAATCTCGGATAGCAATTGTTCTATGGATAGGAATCAATGACTGTGCCTCTTGATGGGAAAAAAAGCGTTGATCTCTATGATCCAAGTGCAAGTTTCTTCCTTGATCTGACCAAGTGACTTTAGGTTCGGTTGGATCAGTTTGGTCAGTAAAGACCCTATCTACGTTAGAGTAAAATTTTATCCTGAAGGAATCGCCTGTGCTTTCCATGAAAGGGAAATTTTTCTAAGTTCTGTTTTGGAAGAACCGAGGAATTAGTCACCTATCCGGATATCCATGGGGTGAGGCCCCGAGTGTAGGACCCTGCCCCGCGCAAGATGTGCTACTTCCACTACTAGCATCCAGAATCTGCTGCGCGGTGGGGACGGGGATCTTACAGTTGGTATCAGAGCTATTTGGTTGATGAGGATCAACCGAGAAACCAAATATGTTAAAAATTTATCAAGAAGCACTAAAAGGTTGTAATTGTGTGATAAAATTCATACAATTTGATATTCAAACTGAAATTCGTAAATTGGTAATTGGGTTTTCAGATAGAAGTATCACAATTGTATGGAATCCCTGGCTTGCTTGAGACCTAGACATGATGGTCTTTACCTTATAATTCCAAGGACCATGACTACCCGTATATACCGAGGGTATAACTGCAGCTCTTTACTGGCAGTATATAAGAGCAAATCTAAGACTTGAAATTATAAGCATTAATGCTATCCAGATGATGAATTCGAATGTAGTTGATATGATTTTTAAATTTTGGTTGTGAACTGATGAATTGATTTGGATTCTGATTGAAAAATGATGATTTCTGAAATTTGGTTGAAATGTAATAAGTCAAGCAAAACCACAATGAGGATGAATGGAACGAGTCCCTGTGATAATATTCGTAGTTAAAATGACATTAATGACTCCAGCAAATCACTATGAGATTAGTGAATTGTGCTCGAAGATTAATACTGTTAACTTTTGATCAGTGGATCAAGTTAAGGGATGATAAATTAAAAATCTGAAAAATTGAAATCCCCATGGAGAACTGTTCAGATGGAAAAATTCAGTCTAATGGACCATTATTGTGCCAAGGATTTGAATGTTATGATCTGAGTGAGTTGTTATCTAATGATGAGTTTTTTTTAAATAAGGGATCTTTATCTCGGGATTCTGTTGGGTTCTTCAGTCTATAAGGAACCCAGAAGCAGTTAGATCTTAAGGAAAAGAATTCTCCTCTAGTTTTGCGAGATGAGGACATCTCATGTTTTTTAAGTGGGGTAGAATGTAAGATTCCTCCCCAGCCTCTCAGGATGTCCAGTATCTTCCCTTGTAGTCAAATCTCTCTTCAGAAATATAAAAGATCTTGTTTCTACCAGTTTTGGCCTAGAGAGAGAAAATCTTCTAGAGAGTGATAATTCAATTTTTAAATATTTTTAGATGGAAAAATATCTCTTCTTATTAAAATAAGTTCCCCTGAAACAGAAGTTCAAAAAGATTTTCAGAAGGTGCATTAGAAATCAAGTATAATCTGTTCAAGAGGCCTTCTCCTGAGGGTCAAGATTTTTTTAAAATTTTAAATTAAGGTTCGTATGGGCCAATAAGATTCATCCAAATGTGTGGAGGAGATAAATGGAAGAAATAAAGAAAATCCCCCCAAAAATGAGTAAATACTCACATAAGATGAAGAGTTGACTTGTTGGAATTAGGGTTGCAGGAAAGCACACAAAGCTTGGAGAAGAAGAAGCAAGAAAGCACACAACACAAAGTGTATTAGATTGTGTCAATGTACAAAAGATAAGTTAGCCCTAGGCGTATATATAAGCCAGGGGAAAAAACCTCCTAAAGAGGGAAAAAGTGCCCCGACGGCCTTAAGTGTATTCACACACATCACTGCCTATATGTATGGCAACAAATCCCCCCTGGGAGTGATGGTGTGAACAAGAGCTCGCACTCATGTATAGGGAAGTGCCATGCCCAAAGTAGATCAGTCCACAAAGGGGAGCAAGCCCAAAACTTTACGGAAAGCTTCGAACCTCTCACACGAGGAAGCGCCTTTGTGAAAAGATCGACGAGTTTGTCCTATGTTGGCACATAGGCCAAGCTGATCTCTCCTGCTGAGAGTCTCTCCTTGACATAGTGATAATGCACCTCAATGTGCTTTGTGCGAGCATGAAAAACTGGGTTTCTCACAATTGCCAATGCACTCTAACTGTCAGTGTAGATAGAGGTGGCAGACTCCTGTCCAACACCCAAGTCAGCCATAAGCCGTCTCAGCCATACACACTCAACCATAGCTGTGAAAGCTGCCCTGTACTCAGCTTCAGCACACATGATAGCCTCAAGCCAAAACGCATGTGGCAAAGCTTGGCTCTTGACCATACATCGTGCCATCTCCATAAGTGACCTGTTTTTCCTCTCATCAGTAACACCATTTTGTTGAGGGGTATACGGCACTGTACATTGGTGTTTAATCCCACGACTAGCCAGAAATGCATCAAACTCTTTAGACATGTACTCCCCCCCTCGATCAGAACGGAGGATGCCCACAATACAATTGGATACATTTTCAACCATAAGCATAAATTGTTTGAAACACAAAAACACTTCGGACTTTGCCTTCAGTGGATATACCCATGCATGCCTTGAGTAATCATCAATGAAAGTCACGAAGTACAAGTGTTTATCAAACGACAGAGTTTGCATAGGCCCACATACATCACTATGTACAAGTTGTAATTTGTGAGTGGCCCGCACAGAACCATCCTTTGGAAACGCAGAATGCTGCATTTCGCCCAAAAAACAGCCTTCACAAACATGTTTCAATGGTGCCTCAAGAGGGGGTAATGAAGCAACCATATCAAATTTCGGCAAACGCAGCAAACTAGCAAAGTTTAGATGACCAAAATGAGCATGCCATAGTTTTGCATCTGAAACTGCCTTTTCATCAGAAACTGCATTTGCTGAATCTTCCACACACTTGTCATAAGAATTGAGCCTATATACAGCCCACGAAACAAGGTGCCAGATACAATAATCGTATCACGAGAAGTCAAATCATGAACAGTACATCTCTCATCCACAAATTTGACTACAAGTCCAAGTCTAGCAAGCGCAGAGATAGACAATAGATTCTTCTTTATCCCTGACACATACAAAGCATCTGAAAGTGTGAAAGCGCTGCCATTTGCAGTAGTAAGAATAATTTTATCAATGCCCTTCATTGGGTAAGAAGCATTATTGGCACATGTGACAGTATTCCCATTTTAGGGACAGAGTCTCAAGACAAGTGAACATATCACGATGTGAGGTAATGTGCTTTGTAGCACCACTGTCAAAATACCATACATCAGAGTCAACAGAAACTGCCAAACATGCATCATATACAGATGGGTCATACTGGCAATACACGCTAAACGCCCATTCTATATCATGCACACAACATTAATTTGTAGAATCTGCATTTGTAGAAGCATCCGCTATTGTGGCTGCATTTGACTCTTTCTTCTTTGCCTCTTTTGCCTTTAGCTTAGGGCAATTCTTAATGACATGATCAGTTGCCTTACAATAGTTGCACCTGATCTTTTTCTTGCCTTTATCAAGAGCCTTCTCAGACCTATTGTTGCTACCTGTGGAAGGAGAAGAAGTTGCAGACCTGCTAATACGAGAAGAAACAGTGGAAGGGGTTGCCTTACCACTTCTTCTCTGCTAGGCAGCAACAAATGCTTGATCAACTGCACGTAGCCTAGACCTGTTTTGCCTAGACTGCGCTTCTTGCAAGAGCTTGTTGACTAAAGTATCATACTTGACAACATCGGGTCTGTCCTTAGTAACAAGTCTCCACGTGGAAGCAAAAGTCTGATATGACTCAGGTAAAGTATCAAGAACAATCTGCATAAGACTCAATTAAAGTATCAAGAACAGTCTACATAAGAGAATGATCAGGCATAATCTCACCTACAGAAATCAATTGTTCCTTGAGATCTTTAATCTGAGCAAGAAAAACATTCATGTCATCATCTTCCTGCATAATCTTCGATTCTAGCTCTTTATGCAGGTAAAAGATTTTTGCCTCATTGCGACCTACATACAAACCAGCTAGAATATCCCAAGCCTGTTTTATTGTTTTAGCTGAATGAATATGTGGAGTGATGTTATGTTTGACAGAAAGTGCAATCAAGGCATGAGCTTGCGCATTTTTACCATCCCCCAACGAGCTTGTTCAGCAGTGGTGGGTAAAACAGTAGCAATAGTAGAGCTGCTAGAACCTACAACATCCTCAACAGATCCTACATCCACAGAACCTGGACGTACATCCATACCCTACACAATGTTCCACACTCCTTTTGCAACCAAAACATGTTGCATCATGTATGCCCAAAGTGGGTAGTTGCTGTCTCCATCCAGTTTGTCATCAGCAGAGCAGCAGCAGACAACATGTGAAATACATCATTGCTGTTATCAGCCATGGCCACTGACTAAAACTGATGCAAAAGCTACCTGTAATGAAGTAAAGACTGAACAAAAAACAACTCGTGCTATGTAGCAGGGTCTACAATAGAATACGTATGCCTATTTTGTAAAAAACTGCACTGTCAAAATTTCTGCACAAAATGACCACCTATGCAGAACTTGTTATGCAAAAACGGAGCCCGAAATGACCTCACATGCAATTTCTGAGAACGCAATACCCTACGAGCCTATTTGCAGAGTATAGGGACCTGCAAGCGCTCGTGAAAGCTCACCTCAATCGGAGAACATGAGTCGAAGGATGCTGGCGACGTAGCCCTGGGAGCCGATGCCTGCTTTGATACCAATTGTTGGAATTAGGGTTGCAGGAAAGCACACAAAGCTTGGAGAAGAAGAAGCAAGAAAGCACACAACACAAAGTGTATTAGATTGTGTCAATGTACAAAAGATAAGTTAGTCCTAGAATAATAGGCGTATATACAAGCCGGGGAAAAACCCCTCCTAAAGAGGGAAAAAGTGCCTCGACGGTCCTAAGTGTGTTCACACACATCACTGCCTATTGACACCTCAGTATGGAGGAATTCCCCTTATGATGAAGGAGGTGCCTATTTCACATGTGCGGGAGCAAGGATTTAATATTCACGTGATCACAAGATTTTTTGTGATAATAACACATGTGAACAAGTTATTCACATGTTCTCATGTTACCATTTACAAAATAACAGGTCACTTACCATTTGGGAACCCCTTAAAAGCTTGGCTACAGATGGGAATAAGCTATTCACATGTTCTCATGTTACCATCTTCACATAATACCAAGTCAGTGGCCACCTAAGAAGATTTTTTATGCCTGACAAAGATAAATTTTTAAGACCCTTGTGAAAGCTTTGTGAATATAACATGTGATACAAGATTTTTTGTGTTATTAACATATGTTATTAACATGTTCACATGTTCTCGTTTACGTCAGTGAAATCCCTGTGGGGGGGGGAGAGTTTTAAACTCCCAAATAATGAGATATTTTTTCTCTCCTCTCTCTTGTTTCAACTAGATCCAAAAAGTGAGATACATAAACATCTACATTCACATCCATACATCCATTTCCACATTCCACATTCCACATCCATACATCCATACATCCATACATCCATACATCCATTTCCACATTACACATTCATACATCCATATTCACATTCACGTCCATATATCCATTTACATCTATCTGATTCCTATCACATCTTATCACATCTATTTATAGAATGTAGTAGAATTCTAATTTTTTGATATAAAGATTCTTTACGCATCTAATTAGGCATAAAGACAACTTTAGTAGGAATAACACTTTTATAAAAATCCTTTTATGCATCTATTTAGGCATAAGTTCAATTTTAAGGAAAATAACACTTTCGAATTAAAAATAAACCTTTTATGCATTTTAATATGCATAAATTCTATTTTAATGAGAATAACACTTTTAAAATAATAAAAAACTTTTATGCATTTTACTATGCATATCCTTTGTATAGCTGACCATTTTTTATTTTTTAATTCTCTAAAATTAATTGAAAGTTCACCAAGAGTATTTAAATCATTCTAATGTAAACATTTTCTAATTATCAAAGCGAAACATTATGAAAAACTTGATTTTATCCATTAATCATTCATCTAGGATAAAGAATGGTTGGATTTACTAAAGAAGAGAGGGGAATGCCTTTTTTCAATGAGGCATAACATCATAATCATTTTAGAGAAGAAAAAAATCATAAAAACCATAAAATGAAATAGAAAAGAGAAGAATCTCCAACTTACAAGGAGAATTTGAGAGCTTTCCTTTGGCTTGATGGTTTGAGAAATCTACTCTTGTTTGAAACAAGAGTGGCCACCAATCTTTAGAAGAGGGAAGGTCAAAAACTAATGAATTATGAGTAAATTCACAGTTTTTGGCTCTTGGGAGAAGAAGGGTAACAGTGCAAAAAACACTATTAAGCTTCAACAAACACGGAGGCTTCTATTTATAGGAAAAAGTGAGCCTCTAACAAACCAAACTGATTCTAGAATTTTCCAGATTAGTTTGGTCAATTTTTGTCCATTTTTAGGTCATTTTAGCTCACTTTTTGGATCTAGTTGAAAGAGGAGAGAGAAGAGATAAAAATATCTCATTATTTGGGAGTTTAAAACTCTCCCCCACATGTAAAATAGGCGCCTCCTTCATGAGGGGAATTCCCCCATACCCAGGTGTCAAAAAATGCATCATTTCTTCTAAATATCTCTCTTTTTTAACTAATAATCTTGTCCTTAGTCAACTCTTCATCTTATGTGAGTATTTACTCATTTTTGGGGAGATTTTCTTTATTTCTTCTATTTATCTCCTCCACACATTTTGTAAGATTCCTCCCCAGCCTTCGAGGTATACAGGAGTAAGAATCTCCCTTCTGATCTCAAAATTATTCCCTCTCTAAAATAAAAGAAAGTTTCTGTTTTTTTTTTTTTTTAAAGGAAGACCCTTTCCCTAGAATACTTCTCAGGATTCCCAACTGTTTTAAGGATTTAGAACAATGAGTTCGGAAGTGAGAATCGGTGTTTTGGATACCAAGATTTTGGCTTTCATTCGAGTACGGTCCAAAAGAAGTTCTTTATCTCTTGGGGAGTATAAGAAGTTATCCCCCAGATATTGTGACCCTTATATCTGAATTCAATGAAAGTAGGTGACTTAGCCTACAAGTTTCTTTTATCTCCTCATCTCAAAATTCTTAATGCCTTCTATAGAAAAATGTGCCAAACCCAAATCATGGAAAGACGGTAAAACTTCAGTGGCAAGTTACCGTTGGCTTCTAGGTTACGCTAGCTCCTTCCTTTATATAAGTCGTAACTTTTACTTGCCGCTCACAGTAATCTTACTCCCATCAATCTCCTTTCTTTCTTAATCTCCTTCATGGCGGCCTGGCAACAACAGGAATTAGTTTTATCCCTGATGATTTCTCACCTTCAAGACGCAAGAGAGTCTGTGAAGAAAGACTTTATAGAACAGTATGAGCGCTCACTTTTTCCTCACCTAGGAACTTCTGTAGCGCAGACCAAATGGCGGACCTATCAAAACATAACTAGGGTAACACCCTGGGGTCAGCAACACTTTCGTAACAATGTCCGCTTGGCCATGGTTATTGAAACTTTGGGTTTGGGTCCCCGATACTACTGCGTCATGAGATCAAGGCATCTTGGGTTTTCTAAGCGGGTCTTCTTACTGGAGTGTTTTCTTCCTCATGAGAAGATATACCTTTATCCCGTTTTTGGCTTGCCTCTCAGAGGTCCTTTTGTCAGATCACCTCATACCACTGAGATAGGTGCAGCAATAACCAGTAGGATCATTCCCATAGATGAGTTACCCTATACTTGTGCAGCTTGTGAGGACTGCTTTTGTGACCATATGATGGACGGGCTTATGGAAGTGTAAAGAGTTTCTCTATCTTTACTGTATAAGTTCCGAGAATGAATAAAGTTTAAATCTTGTTCTTATTTTGAATCTTGCTCTCTTTAAGACTTTTCTTGGTGGTTAATCGTGATTAAAATTTTTCTCTAAGTCTCATATTCGTGCATCTTGCGAAATTATTCCAAGTTGCGAGATGAGGATATCTCGCATTTTTTAAGTGGGGTAGAATGTAAGATTCCTCCCCCAACCCCTTTTTGATGTCTAGTATATTCCCCTGAAATATAAGAGATCTTGTTTGTGGCTGTTTTAACCTAGAGAGAGAAAATATTCTAGAGAGAGAATATTCAGATTTTGAATATTTTTGGATAGAAAAATATCTCTTATAATTCAAATGAGTCCCCCTGAAATAGAAATTTAAAAAGAATTTTCCAATGTGCAATTGGAGTTAATTGGAAATAGGTATAAAGAACCTTAGCCTAAGGGTCTAGATTTTCAGAAATCTTTAGACTATGGTCCAATTAAGGTTCCTATGGGCCAATAGCATCAATCCATGTGTAGGGAGGAGATAAATCCAAATAGTAAAAAAAAAAACTATGAGCAATATTAAAAATATGAGATATTTTGGGAATAATGATTTTATTATGACACATATGTAAGGAAGGGGAGTCCCTTAAATGCTCACATAAGATGAAGAGTTGAAAATGTACAAGGTTTATTAGTAAAAAACTATGAGCAATATTAAAATGATTCCATTATGACACATATGTAAGGAAGGGGAGTTCTTTAAAGGAGGTGCATATTTCCCTTAAATGATTTTATTATGACACATATGTAAGGAAGGGGAGTCCCTTAAATGCTCACATAAGATGAAGAGTTAGAAATGTACAAGGTTTATTAGTAAAAAACTATGAGCAATATTAAAATGATTCCATTATGACACATATGTAAGGAAGGGGAGTTCTTTAAAGGAGGTGCATATTTCCCTTAAATGATTTTATTATGACACATATGTAAGGAAGGGGAGTCCCTTAAATGCTCACATAAGATGAAGAGTTGAAAATGTACAAGGCTTATTAGTAAAAAACTATGAGCAATATTAAAATGATTCCATTATGACACATATGTAAGGAAGGGGAATTCTTTAAAGGAGGTGCATATTTCACATGCTTGAATGAGTTTTAAACTCATAAAAATTAAGATATTTCATCTCTCCTATCTCCTCATTCAAGTTTAGTTCCAAAAAGTTAGCTTAATTGACCTAAAAATGGTCAAAAAGTGACCTAACTGACTTGGAAAATTCTAGAATCAGTTTGTTTGGTTAGGAGCTCAAATTTTCCTATAAATAGAAGCCTCCCCTTGTTGAAAAAAACATAGTGTCTTATGCTTTGTTACTCTACTCCACCTAAGCCAAAAAACATAGTGTCTTATGCTTTGTTACTCTACTCCACCTAAGCCAAAATATATAGTGTCTTATGCTTTGTTACTCTACTCCACCTAAGCCAAAATATATAGTGTCTTATGCTTTGTTACTCTACTCCACCTAAGCCAAAATATATAGTGTCTTATGCTTTATTACTCTACTCCACCTAAGCCAAAATATATAGTGTCTTAAGCATTGTTACTCTACTCTACCTAAGCCAAGAGCTGTGAATTCTTTAATAATTCACTAGTTTTTGATACTTTTCTCTTTCTTCAATCCCCATTGGTGGCTCCATCAACATACTAAACCAATTGATTGGTTGGGGGCCTCTACCGTGAATAAAGAATCAAGCAAATTATAAGGTAAGTATATTGAATTTTTGATCTTTTCTATAAATGATTTTCTCTTCTCAACCCCTCTCAAGCTTGAGAAGCTTAATTGGTATGGTTTTTTAATTGCTATTGAAGTTAATTTCCATTTATGTTTAAATTCTAATGGTTTTTATGTAATTTCTCTCTCTCACTCAAGAAATGGTCATACTCATGACCCATTCTCAATCCAAATGAAGCTTTTCATAAAGCCTTTCCTTAATCCAAGATTAAGCTATGCTTGAGGCCAAATTAATGGCTTTTTGCTATGCTTTTAGTTTATGCACATTGATGATTCAATCCATTATGGATTGATGACCCAATTAGAGACCATTCTAATTGTTTTCTTAATGATCCAATTAGAGACCATTATGGATTGATGATCCAATTAGAGACCATTCTAATTATTTCCTTAATGATAAGCTTTATCCCTTAGAAAAAAATTGAGATTTATCAGTCATAGTAGCGGAGCTATGGCAAAATTTTTATAGAAATTACGCATAAAATAAATTCATTCAAAGCATAAAAAGAGGACTTCCTACCATATTCTAGGAACTATCATCCTAGATTAATTAAAAGAATTTTATTATGCATGGAGATGTGGATGTTTGCATGTAGATGTAGATGTATAGATGTAGATGTGGATGTGGAGGTGGATGGATGCATGTAGATGTAGATGTGAATGGAGATGTGGATGTATGCATGTAGATGTAGATGTATAGATGTGGATGTGGATGTATACATGTAGATGTAGATGTATAGATACGGATGTGGATGTGGAGGTGGATGTATACATGTAGATGTAGATGTATAGATGTAGATGTGGATGTGGAGGTAGATGGATGCATGTAGATGTAGATGTATAGATGTAGATGGGAATGGAGATATGGTTGTATGCATGTAGATGGATGCATGTAGATGTAGATGTATAGATGTAGATGTGGATGTGGAGGTGGATGGATGCATGTAGGTGTAGATGTATAGATGTAGATGTGAATGGAGATGTGGATGTATGCATGTAGATGTAGATGTATGGAGGTGATATGTATGCATAGAGATATAGATGTATGCATGTAGATGTGAATGTACGCATATAGATGTGGATGTATGGATGTGAATATACGATATGCGATGTGAGGGAATCTGAAGTGATGAGATAGAAATGATGTGATGGGATGAGTATACATATAAATGGAATATGGAATAAGTAATGTAGATTGATGAGGGATAATGTGGAAAAATGAAAGTTAAAATAGAAATTGTGTTGTAAACTGTTTGTAAATACTGTTTGTAAATGCTGTTTGTAAATGTTTGTAAATGCTGTTTGTAAATGCTGTTTGTAAATGATTGTTTTATGTCAAGAATGCTGGGGGGAGCATTTTGACCGTCTTGTGATTAAAGTCGTGATGGTAAAGTTGCAACTGCTGACGGGGAGTCAATGAAGGACGTCTCGCGTGTAGCAAGGTCGGCCGAGGTCTTGACCAGCCTCGGTGCGATTAAAATGGTGAGCTTCCGGTACGGTGGATGAGGGGCCAAGGAAGCGGCCTATGCGTGAAGCGCTAGGTTACCTGCGAAGGATCCTAGAGGGTGCTGACCATACGGTGCTCGGGCTCTGGGTTGCCTAGGATACCCACGCGTGCGTCGAGGAAGATATTGGAACAGAGTTGGAGTTGTTTTCTGAAATCGAGCATGGATCTGGTTGATTGACCTTGCTGGTCTTCAATGGATGAGTCCATGGCTCCTTATATGGATCCGTTGGTTGATCTTGCTGATCTTCAACGAGAGTCCATCTTGATAAGTGATTATATTACCGAGTATTATGGGCTAGGAACTATCGAAACGGCCCCTGAGCGTTCTAGTTTTGCCAATGATGCCATAGATACTCTGATGAAGGAATGATGGGAAATTAAGAATCAATTGGATAAATTGGAAGATGGTGATCAATGATACTATGGTTTTATTAAAGGATTGTTTTAAACTGGTTGAATCTGGTTGAAAAAGGCAATTTCATATTGGTGGGTGTGTGAGTGGTGTGACTAGTTTTATTTTGCATGAACATCCGGCTAGGGGGCCTTGGAACTCTTTTCCTTGGTACCCGGGACAAAACCTAACCAAATTCTTAATTGGATCCCATCACTACAGTGGTTGGGTGGTTGGCTAACCCATGGGACTGGATGGGGTTAGGCTGGATTGATGGATCCGTAAATCGAGACTCAAACTTTTGTTTTTACGATAGAAAAAAAAAATAAAAAATCCCGGACAGTAACTGTTCTATGGATAGGAATCAACGGCTGTGCCTCTTGAATGGGGAAAAAAGCGTTGATCCCAATGATCCAAGTGCAAGTTTCTTCCTTGAACTGACTAAGTATCTTATAGATGTAATTGGATCATCTCGATCAGAAATGATCTTGACTACGTTAGAGTAAAAAGTTATCCTGGTGGAATTGCCCGTGCTTCCGGTTAAGAAAGTTTTTCGGGTTCGGTTTTGGAACAACCGACGGATTAGTCTCTTATCCGGATATCCGTGGGCGAGGCCCCGAGTGTGAGACCCCTGTCCCGCGCGAGAAGCGCTACTTCCGCTGCCAGTACCCTGAATCCGTTGCTCGGTGGGAACAGGGATCTTACAGTTGGTATCAGAGCATTTGGTTAATAAAGATCAACTGAGAAGACAAATATGTCAAAAATTTATCAAGAAACACAAAAAGGTTATAATTGTGTGATATAATTCATACAATTTGATATTCGTAATTTTGGTAATTGGGTCTTCAGATGGAAGTACCGCAATTATATAGAAACCCTGACTTGCTTGAGGCCTAGACATGATGGTATTTACCTTATAATTCCAAGGGCCATGACTACTCATATATACCAAGAGTATACTGCAGCTCTTTACTGACAGTATATACGAGTAAATCTAAGACGTCTCTTGGCTTCTTCTTTTTTAGCACAACTCTTCTTTTGTTTCATGGAGCTTAAGCCTTGTAGTGCAAGATTGAGGTCCTCATGTCATGAATGAATGTGACAGTTTCTTGCCGGATGAATAACACTATTTCTAAAGCTTCTTTGGAGCTAAAGTTCCTAGCAGTGCCTATGAAAAAATGCGTATACAATATCTTTGCAAAAAAAAATGGATAATATGGATGATGATGGAGAGGGTTGCTATACACTTCTAAATATACCTTTTCAACATTGATCTTAATTGCCTTATTCATGCATTTATCCAACTTTCATCTTCCATTTTCATATTCACATCTAATGGGAAATATATCACAAACCATTTGAGTGGTGATATATCTATTTATTTATGTGATATGTAGCCTATCACATGTGTGATAGGCCATATATCAGATATACCATTTGGTTTGTGCTCTGCGTGTTTATTTCCTTCCACTGCATCTTTATTGGATTTCTGATTGGGAGTAGCATGCAGTTGTTATTGAGGCCTCCCTTGTCCCCATTCCTACTATAAGAAAACACATACTTTCATATACCTTTCAGGCTATCTCATCATTGTATTTGTTTTGTGCCACTTTGTCATCGTGATTTGTAGCCCTTCTTTCTCCGTTACCTTGTGGAGTTCTTAGGGTTGTTTGTTGGGGTGCCTCAAAACCTTTCTATTCAGTCATTATCCTACCAATACAAATGAACAACAACTTGCAACATTATAGGGAATTAAAAAGCACAAGTGACATCATAAAACTTTGGATAGAGATAACTAAAAGAATAAATTAATCAAAGCACCATAAATCAAAACATCTTACAAAAAGTAATTGAAGCATCATAAATCAAAACATCATAAATCCATAACTATAAGATAGAAAACTTTGATGTTTACAATATATTAAACTAGATTGGCAATATAAAAAAGCATCATAGTGTCATTAGAAAGCTTGCATCATTTCAACTAGAGACCAAAAAAAAGTAAGCAATTGAGTGTTTAATGCCCTAAGGCAATTACTCATTTTTTAAGGCGAGGTGATCCCTATGAGCTTTGTTCTTTATGAAGATGTAGTGCTTTACATTAAATGAAATACATTCTAATTTCACCTAGTTTAAGTGTACTTTATAGTCCATCTTATAGTAATAAAGTTTTCACTCCTTATATAATGTCATCAACTATGAAATCATTAATCTCAATGCATACACATCTGAATCTTTGCCATATGCATTTGAATTCTATAGGTCTAGAATTTCATCAACTTACCAAGGACGAAGTCTATTCTCCCTAATATCTTTGAACCTTTAATAGATTAAAATCAAAATTATCCATGTCTAGAGGGCACAAGATGAAGTTAACAAACTCTCTCTTTTTGTCATAGAAAAGCATCAAGCCCCAATCAATGATTCTCACCCTTGGAACATGATTCTTCATGAGATCAATCATAGCATTGAATGGGTGTGCAAGTCATAATGTATTATTCCCACTTCATGAATAGCTAGCTAATGCATCTACCAATGCATGTATAGTGTTAGGAGTAGCTACCAATGCATGTATAATGTTAGGAGTAGCTTCCACAAATGTGAGAAGTCTTACTAATCTAGATCATCAAATGTTGGATCTATCCCTAGGTTTGTGATCACATCTTTGTGTTGCAACTTCAATATAATTTTCTTGAATATACCATGCTTAAATAGAAATTGCATCATCATTTCTCGAATACTTTCCCCAATGAAGTAAGGAAATATGGTGATCCAAGGCGCTCGACAAGTAAAACCGATGCATTTGACAAGACCTCTGTGAAAGATATGCATATGATGTTCTTTGTCAAATGATTCATCTTGTGGAGAGTGTCCCTTTTATAGAATTTCGGTACATACGTCACATGTTGTGGCAAGAAATAAATACCACTTACGCGCACCTTTCAACACTTAACCAAATACGCTAACACCCAATCTCTCCTTGTATTCTATTGCCTCATGGGAGATACCTTGCAAGATCAAGAAATTTGCATTTGTAAAGCTATGTGCTAAGTAGGAAACATCCCAATGACTAGCCTCTGTGCACACCACAAAGCCCTCCTTATTATTAGGATCCCTTGTATGACTTTCTTGTTCTAATTGCAAATGCTTTTTAAAGAAAGTGTAATGTGAATCTATTTCATTTCCCCTCTCGCTTTTGGCCTTCTCTTCCTTCAACTTTATATTCCAAAAAGATATTTTTTATGAATCCGTCAAGGTCGGCACTTCATCACGTAAATTAGATGCACATTTTTACATATTACCTATGATACTCATGTGATTATATGGTGCACCTGATCTTCTTTAATTTTAGGAACAAAGTGTAACTATGACTGCATTCATATGATGACCTCTTTAAAGATAACATCATTAGTATTGTCTCTATAATCTGCTAATTCTTAAACAAATCTCTTAATATTCAACATCTTTCAAAATAGTATTTTTATAGTTTGTATTCATATTGTGATTTGTGAAGAAAAGGATTTGTGGCTGGTAAACATTGACGTTGAGGCAATATAAATATAACATTTTGATGACTATTCTAATGTCATATACAACACATGTACAGTAAACAAACAAGACCAGCATACATGCATGGTAAATGTAAAGGTTGTTCCATTTTTGAGCATTTATATCACATGTTCTTGATAATATCAGTTCTCTAAAATGATTGAAAAGTTCAATATGCTTATACTCACCTAGATTAATGTATATTAAATCTATGGTACCAAAATTCACCTAAATTTATTATAAAATATTATATCAATTTTTTTGCAATGTATATTAACCTATATAAAATTTATAGTGCCACTGAAAGAACACACATAATACACGTGTAGTACAATCATTTTTTATGTAGCATAAGACTTAAATCATTAATTTTAGATATTTCATGCTATTATCGAATCATACACCAACGTGTCGAAGTATATTAGTTCTTGAATGCATACACGATTCAAAAATGACACATAATCTCTCTTTTTTTGAAATGAAAGAATTCAATTGTTAAATCTAAATGCATCATACAATACAACCACACACATTGTCGAATCATTATCACGAATCATATGATAATGTTTCGAAGTATATTGATTCTTAAATATGATATGCAATTCACAAATGGCACACATGAAATATAATCTAATTTTTGAAATATAAGAATTCAATCATTAAATCTAAATACATCATGAAATATAATGACATGTATTACCAGATCGTACAACAAAGTGTCAAAGTTTATTAAATGGAACAACACATACAACCGAGTTATATAACTAAGTGTTGAATCCTATATTGAATGACACACATGACCAAATCATATGGCCAAATAATATGATACACATGACCAAGTAATGGCACCCACATCAATGACATGACACAACACTCATGAGTAGAATTAGCATGGTAAACTTAAACCTTTTTAAATTTACGAGAGAAGTTTCTAGAGGGAGCACTTGAATAGTGTGCACTTTCTTTTATTTACTTTGATCACCTTGATTCTTCTCATTTTCTTTAAATTTAGGATACTCTAGTTTACTATGACCCTTTCCCATGTACTGAAAATATAATTTTTCTTTTTTAGCTCTTTCAAGATCCTTATGCTTCAGAAGTCCTTGTTGTCCCTTAGACTTCTTAGATTGGTTATCTTTTGGTTAGGTCCCTTTCTCTTATTTTGACCTTGATGCTTGGAACCCTTGGACATACTAGGTTTTCATTGTCCAATGATCTACGCACACCTTTTCTTTTCGACGATGTCATAAAAAATGAGATGTATTTTGGATTACGTCGTCGAAAAGAAAAGGTGTACGTAGATCATTGGACAATGAAAATCTAGTATGTCCAAGGGTTCCAAGCATCAAGGTCAAAATAAGAGAAAGGGACCTAACCAAAAGATAACCAATCTAAGAAGTCTAAGGGACAAGAAGGACTTCTGAAGCATAAGGATCTTGATAGAGCTAAAAAAGAAAAATTATATTTTCATCTTAAGAATGATTTCTCTATAATTGGAGATGTACTGAGTCAATGTAAGATTTCTCATCTCACAATTGTCCCACACTTCCCAATTATGATGCATCTCATTCTTAGGAAGATATTCTTTTATGAACACACTTTCAAATTTAGCCCACATAGTAGGCCAAGTCTCACACTCCAAGCTCATCCACCACTTGTATGCTTTACCTCGTAGAGTTAATCTCGCTTCAAGTGCACATATTTTCTCTCGAGTTTGGCACAATCAATGCAAATCCTGCCACTTTTGTAAAAAAGTATTGACCGCATCCTTATTGCATTCCTTCTCCTCCTCATTAGAAAAAGGAGGTTTCATATATTTTAGAATAGCAACAACATCTCTAGAGTAAGAAGTACCGACATTCATGTTGTCCCCTTGGATGAGAGCTCCCATAGAAGTACTTACGGTGGGAGAGGCTTACATATTATTCTTTAACTCCTGAAGAGAGTGAAGTATCTTATCGTACATCGCCTCAATGACCAAAGTACGGAACTCTAGAGCCTTAAACGTTTTAGTACCTACCAAATGATCATCAAGAAGATAATTGTCTGCCATCGTGACATCACGATCGGCCAATGTCGTTTATGTGTCCAACATCACGATCGACCAATGTCGTTTATGTATCCAACAAATGATTGGGACCTCCATTTCCAGACTCATTAGGGTTATTAGATTCCATATAGACCCTATAAATGAGATGCTACAACTGAAGTTGTCGGTGCAATGTTAAAATTTGAAAGTCGTTGAAAAGCACCTTCAAATCTTCATAAGAAGAACCCAAAGCTCGACCACAGGAACAACCGCTTAGTTGCAAAAGTTTAAACCTTTAAAAATCTTTTGAAGGATTTGATTTCTTTAAAAAATATATATATATATGAACTCTACACGTCGTCGGTGACCGAGGAGGACGGCAACGAATTAACGATGGTGAGCTATGCTGGCGATGCATTGATGGCGTCGAACTTGTTGCTGGTTTCCCCGTCAGCGCTACTGTAGAAATACTACCGTGGTGGCTCAGTCACACTGCGCAACCAGTAATAGCAAGAGAGGGAGTATGGTTGCTTTGTTGAGCGCCGCCGTGTCAGCCTGGTAACGTGCTATATGATGGGTTTGCTGGCCGGTTAACTCACAGGCTGTAGCACACTGATGGTTGCGACTCTCTGTAGTGTTGTAGAAGATCTGATTGTTGCTCTGATACAAACATTAGGTCTGCTGTTGAACTAGAACTAGCCAACCTCTCAGAAAATAACAAAGGGTCGAGAGCTCCTCTATTCTCCCCCCAACCATGTCATTTACACGACTCCTTCAAGCTATCCTTGGACAGCTCCCTTTTACTATTCTAGGCTACTTGGCCAAGATTGTACAATCTCTATGGAATCAACTTGTCACTTGATTTAGTGTGTATGATGTAATGCGTATACTATGTTTGAGTCTATTTAAGAAATATATTTAATATCTTTTTTTTTTAATATCCCACTTCCATGAAAAAGGAAATAGATAAAGCAATGAATATAGTCCTGGAGAAGAGATGCTTGCTTCAATCTGCCACGGTCATTGGCTATAAGCACATATTATGAGAGCTTCAAAGCTAAAGAGAACCAAAAATGGATATAATGGTGTTTGCCTATATCTTAGGGGTTGTGGAAAGAATTCCAAAAAAATTGAAAGTTTTGGGTCCTTTATTGATTGATGTAGCACATATTGTTTATAACTAGTCTGGATCATGGATGGTGTGAAGAAAGCGTCAAAGTTGTTAGAAATCTATTGCAATTTTGAAGAGTGAGAAAGGAGGAATTTTTTGGGGAAAATTCATCAACCTTGGAACACATTATAGGTGATTGATCTTCAATGAATTTAACTATCTAATACATTACAATGGAAAAATACGTATTACACTATTTACTTACTTTTATCGTTGATTTAATAAATGAAGGCAGTGGTGAACTTTTAGATGATGTTTTGAGGCACGAATTGCATGATTGCTATTGGTCCTATATGTTTGAGTTGTAAAGTTTCATCGTATGTTAATATCAAGACAAATAATCTCCATAATGAGGTCTCATATGTGAGTTTTTATTTGAGAAGCACTTTTACCCGAGCATTTCATGTCATTAAAGGCCATAAGGATGGGATTATACCTCATGAAATATTGGTAAAGAAAGCTACATTGCTTTCCTACTCTTCCTAGTGGATACATGGTCGTTGATTGCACTTGTCATGTTTTTCCCTCTTGGCATGATAGTGGGACTTTGGTTTTGGCATTATCCTTGAAGGCTAAATGCGTATGGGGTTACTTTTTGAAGCATGGCCAAGGTGCACCATGTGTTGATAACTTGATTGAAAAAGGGATTGCAGTACACAAAAAAAGAAACACATATAAATAACCAAGTATGGTAGACATTTCATATGCAAGAAAATTTTGGCATAACATGATGAGAGCTTTGAACTACACGAACTCCTAGCCTATGACAAGGTTCTCTAATACAGGATAATATTTACTATCGGAAATGATGTGGTTGAAAAGGTAGTTGACATTGACATTGTAGCTCTATTGAAAGTGTTGGACATTGGGGATGTTAAGAATTGGAGATCGTGTTAACTCTAGTGCTAATCGCATATTAGCCATATGCTTAAGGCTCATAATAGTCAAGATAAGCCATGGTGCTACCTTCCTTTGGAGAAACCTCATCCACATCAAACACACTATGACTTCTTCAATAATGTAAAGTACATGAGCAATAAACCTTATCTAAAAACTCTTATAACCAGCTTGCATGGGGCTCTTAAAATAAACAAAGCATTTACTTATATATGAGAATATAAAAATATGATTTTTTACTACAACCTCATATGTGGATAAGGGTATGGGAATTTCAAAGGTTGCCTAGGAATCCACAAAACAAGGTTTGAAAGCTAATTTTATTATAAATCCAATACTTCAGAGATACATGTATTTGGTTCTTACAAAACATGTGGGGAGACCACAAACTTCTACTTTCTAAATTGCAATGTTTGTGTTAGTGGACTGTGATGCTTGCCCAAATTGCAACCCCCATGTCAAGAAGGTACAAAACCAAATTTCCATCATCTTGGATGGTAAGGTAGGTGTCAGACCAACATCCTGGGCCAGTGGAACATTGTGTGGGTGGTGTAAACCATAGATTGTTTCCATCTCCATCATACACAACAAAAGTTCCATCTAGGTTAAGACGAGCAAAACAGTTAGAGCCTTTGAGATAACAATAATCACCACAAGCCCAAAGAGGCACTTTTTTTCCATCATCATTTCTCACATACAGTACAAGATTGCAGTCTTCCTACATGATTAAAAAGTACTTCTCACTAGGGGAATTTATGAGGACAGGGAAATCGTGAGTTCCAGATACCAATACATTGATGTCATAGTTGGATGTGAAGAGGGCATAGTAATAGGGTGGGCAATTTTCTATGCTTGAATCACTTAATAATAAGGAAGAGTTGGATGTTTTATTGTTTGAACTGTGGAGAGGAAGCTTGTGCTCACTCCTAGAAGGAGGATGGACATTGAAGTATGTTTTATTCATAGTGTTGTTGGAGCTCTTATTGAACCACCTTCCTTTCAAGATGAGATACACCTAAAAATCAACATTACTTGGTTATTATTAGAAATTTTCCAAAGAAAAGTCACACATATCTGAATACCTCAACAAGGGGATACGACCTTTCAAAGTGCTGAGAACTTATGTAACAGGGAGATACTAGGTTAACCTCGAAATGGGGTTCTTCAAGAAAGCAAAAGACCCACTCATGACATAAAACATTCTACATGTATATATTCCTAATCACTCCCATCTTGAAAGCCTTCCAGTACTCATAAAACTATTTGAATCAAGAAATTGCTATTCTAATATTAGCTTGTTTTGTTGGATGTTAGAAGGTGGGACAACACTTTTGAGTGAATTAGATTTTAAGAGTGGATATCAAAGATTCATATTAGAGACCAAATGGGTCCCTTGAACGTTTCTTGGAAAGAATTAATTAATTAATGCTAAGCTTGAACCTTAGCAAACTTATAGGCTTCGTGCTTTTTTGAGAACATTCGCCTTCTGGATTGTTTGTGAGTGGGTATAAAAATAGCAAGCCGTGTGGCAGAGAGACGAGGACGATGAGGAGTGGGAGGTGGACAAAGAGGAGGAGAAGTGAGAGGTAGGTGGACAAAGAGATGGGACCTTAGACTATAAATGCAGACTACCTAGGACCAGAAGATGGTATCTTAAGGAAAAACAAATTGATCACACCTTTGTTGCATTCATTGGGTGGGAACAAGACCCATAGCAGAAATTTGGTCAAAAAAAGGAGGCATCTTGAAAAGTAAACCCCAAGGGGTTGTACCACAAAAGCAATAATGGAGGGTTGCATCATGTTGGGTTAATTAGATTTCTTGGGAACAGTCTAGCTTTTTGTGAGAGGAAAAAAAAGATGGTCTTTGCTTTGTAAACTCCTTAATGAAGTCAAGAGTGAAAATTAGAGGTCTGTAGTAAGGAAGGTTGTGATGTTTTTGCCTTAAAAAGTATTTTGGACCTTTTTCAGCACTTATCTATCTATAAATATATACTATTGATAAAAAAAAGAAACCTAAGGTTTCAATTAATTAATTAGGGCCGTTACGCCGGGCACAAGCTGGTACATATATAATCATTTTGTACTATTGCTAATTAGGAGAAGCGGATTCTTTCTTGGTACCTGTGATAACAGAGAGTTCCGAATGGCGATGTGGGTTATTGTCAGAAGGCCCTGCCGCTTCATCTGTATTGGAAGTTGATGCTCCATCATCAGCTTGACCGATCTTCTCTACCCAGTAGTAGAATTAAGCAGAGAGTCCTTCCTCAAGCAGGTTTTGATCACCAGCCCCCTCTACAACTACCCCAAAACGGAATCCTTGTATAATTTGTTGTCGTAGAACACCAAGCATGTTGTTGGTGAATGCCTGAATTGTAAGTTCAAACTTGCTCAATTAATGCTTTTCTTGCTCCGTCTAATAAAAGAATACAAATGTGAGCATAATTTGCTCAATTGATGATCTTCTTATTACAAAGGAGTGAATGTGTGAGGATTGAACGTGAACGGTGAGGATTGAAAGTGGGAATTTGTTTTCTGGTTTCCTCTGAATTTTTTTATCATAATTCTGTTTGAAAGATCGAAAATTTTGGAAAGAAGTTATTGTAGAAATAAATATAAGTAGTAGTCTGATTAGAGGTCCTACCTGCCTGAGATCGTAGCCTATGATAGCGCCAAACCACCGATGAACCCAAGTTGCATCTTCGTGAGGCCACACGAGAACTGTGTTCACGAATCACAATGCCGAGGACGGAGTTTACAACAGCACTGGATTCTACATGCCTGGCGGAGATTCCACGAGCTTGGGTGCTTTTTCCAACGGCTCTTTTGGTTTCAAGAGCTAAAGACCCTTTCTCTTTTGGTTTCAAGAGCTAAAGACCCTTTCTCTTTTGGGTGCGGGAGAAAGGATTCTAGCACTTTTTCCAACGGCTCTTTTGGTTTCAAGAGCTAAAGACCCTTTCTCTTTTGGTTTCAAGAGCTAAAGACCCTTTCTCTTTTTATTTTGGCCTGCCTTCCCAAGCATTTACATTGAGTCCATTTTTTTTCTTAGGTTAGCTTTGGTCAAGTACTCACTGTGCTCCTCTTTCTTTTTTCTTACTTAACTAGTTACACGACCAGTCTCCAACGGGCACGAGTATTCTTGTATGCATAAAATCAAAGACCTCAAAGGTCCCTTGTTGTCAATCACAAGATGCAAACAAAGGTCAATTCATTTGAAAAGAGGCCCTTGAGCTACATGTATGAGAGCATCATGGCATGCCCTACTGTGCCTATTCTGCCAAGAGGCCAATCCCTTGGCCCAACTGATAATATGTAGCGATTTCCATCTTCCAAGAGAGGAAACCTCAACAAGCACTCGTTGTCACCACCATTCTCAGGCAAACATATTCACTAAGATTTAGAGATAACATTCTAAACACGAAGGTCCTCAATCCCTCCTGCTCTTGCAAGGACACCACACACACACACATGCACACATGCACAGACACACAACATAGATCTTTGTATGCAACTTGAGGGAGAGAGAGAGAGAGAGAGAAAGAGATGGGAGGCTTCTTACTTCCCACTCCAAGCATCTACACAAAAAAGTGTGTGAGAGAGAGAGAGAGAGAGAGATAACCTCCATCTGTCAGACTGCCCAGCAGCTCTTTTAGCTTCACTATCTCTTTCTTTACTCTGCTCACCTCCTGAAATAACACCCTAACGGTGCCCTTGCTATTTAACATGAGTGTAGTCAGAGAGAATATATCCCTACTCTTTTGCATGAAGACCAACACATGGAGGTCACTCCAGTTTGGGAAGAGACATCTCAGCAATATTCTATTTTCTAGCAGGCATTGTCTAGCAATCTCATCCTGGTTTGTTATCCTGGTTTGTTGGCTACTCCTATGCTTCCACATTTGGGTCACTACATTTAACAAAAGACCTCACAAGCAACTCTCTCTCTCTCTCTCTCTCTCTCTCTCTCTCTCTCTCTCATGTTTATACACACATACAAAAATCTCTTCGCTTATGCAATCATGCATGTGTGTGTATATATGTACATATACATGTGATCCCATGGCTTTTGACCCGGTAGACTTTAGTGTTGGGGATGGGAGGGTGCAACAATGGTAGAAAACACTTGGAGAGAAAGAGAAGTGCCTTCACTTGAGCGTTCTTCTCTCTAAGAGAAAATCCAAAAACCATCATACTTAGAGAGAGCCATACATCTCTCTCTCTCTCTCTCTCTCTCTCTCTCTCTCTCGCTATAAAAGGACTTAGCATACTTCTCATCTTTTTCGAGTTGTGTGCACTATTTAGATTCCCGATGGTTTATCTACTTTGATTACAAATATTTCAAAAACACACTTCAAGAAATTAAAAAATCCATTCTAGGTTCTATAGTCTACTTTGTTTGGGTGCCCTATTTAGGGTGTCAAGACCCAATTTTCCTTAATGGGAGGGTACACAACTTACCTATCTCGTGGGTTGAAGTCGTCAAAATTCAAAACATACATGACATATATAACATATACACATATACACATACATCTACGATGTCTATCCATGTATATTTACATACAAACACATATATGCCTACATACATATACACATATATGCCTACAAACACACTGAGCTGAAATATAAGAAGGACATACTCAAAACCAAAGATAAGGCATTAACATTACAATTAAAGCTCTTTGGTAGATCAATGTTTGAATAGTGTGGTTCCTTATGCCTTTAGAGGATTGTGTTCTTTTTGAGATGATCTTATCTAAAATGTTTTTGATTGGGATTGTAATGATGGATATGAGTGTTCTAAATGCACATTTACGCATGAACTTGGAGTAATCATATTGCCCAAAGATCAGTGCAGCATGGTGCCTGGTTTAGTGTGGTCATGGCCTCCACCAACTACATTTTCGGCCACCATGCTGCTCTAACGTCCCCAGCTTGGTGCCCTCATTAGCCATCTGGCCACATTCCCGACCAACTCCAGAACTTCATGAACATAAGATCGTGTCGCTCAAATGCGGCATCACCAACGGTGCCAGCGCAGCTCAAAAATCTCACCTGGCTTCTATTGAAAAATCACTTCCGCTTGGTTGCAAAGGATTAAAAAAATGGTAGGATGTTTAATTTAGATGTGAACATGACTAATGTGAAGGTAGTCATATATGCACATGGGATAGGTGTCATTACAGATATTAACATATGATACAAGCTCATTGGTCACATGAATATACAATAGGCTAAATTCTATGAGGGTTTGCCAAAGTTTAAGGTTGATGATATACATAAAGTACATGAAGCATGCTAATATAGTAAAGTGGGCTAAACATGCTTTCTTGCATGAAAATGATGTCAGTGGATGCAAGGCCATTGTATGTTATACATTCATAGATATAGGGACCGACCAAGACTGCAATAATTGCACATTGTATGTATTATATTACATTCATTGATGATCATATGAGAAAAGTGTGGGTTTATTTTATAAAGGATAAAAGTGACGTATTTTGTCACTTTCATAGATTAAAAGCCTTGGTACATAGATCAAATGTCTAAGATCGGATGGTGGGGGACAGTATTTCTCTGATGAGCTCAATGATGCCTTGAGAAATTAGGGAATCAAGAGACAATTTACATGCACATACACTCCATAATAGAATGGTGTTGTAGAAAGAAAAAATTGGCACATTATAGAAGTGGCCTAGGCCTTGATATAGAAGCAGTAGCAATTGTTATGTACATTATGAATAGGACTTCCATTGCAGTTGTTCATAGTAAGATACCTAAACAAAAGTGTGTAACAAGTATAAAACCATATGTGTGTGACTTGAAAGTGTCTGGGTGTATTGCATATGTGCATATTCTGGATGGAGTGAAAAAAAATCTGGATAAAACATTATAGATGTTATAACCCTACTACTTGCGAGATGAGACTAAAAAGAGATGCTTTCTTTCAGATATATGCATGAGTGAAGGCAATAGAAGATGAAAATGTAAGAAGTAATGTTGTTACCATTCATGTAGAGCAATAATCACAAGTGCTTATATTACCCTACATGTAGAGCAATAATCACAAGTGCTTATGTAAGAAGTAATGTTGTTACCCTACATGTAGAGCAATAATCACAAGTGCTTATGTAGATCTAGAGAGTCCTCTTACATTGTTAGTCCATGGTTAAGAGGTAAGTTGAGAACATATGTAGATACACATGTATTTATCAACAACTCACTCATATGTGGATGGTGACTCTAGTGTCTCTAAGCAGAGCCTTGATGAGGAGCTTGGAATTATATTAGTGGTTACTCTTGGTACAAGGATAACCAAGGTTGTTTTAAGGACACCTAGAAAGTGATCCAGGCGTATATAGGTCTATGAGACATAGATACCCTATTACCAGGTTGAAATATGATGGATATATAGCCCATCATTATGCTTACATGGTTAAAGCAATACAGGTGTTAGACTTAGAAATAAGAAATTGGAAAGATGCCATGAATAGGAAGATAGTAGCATTGGATGTAAATGAGACATGACAGTTAGTCCCTTTGCCTAAAATAAATAAGGCAATTGGATGTAAGCGGGTAAAAGCTCAAGCATAACACAAACATATCTTTGAGCATGTATAAGGCAAGATTGGTCATACCAAGGGTTATGTCAGATTGTGATAATGGTGGCCATGAGAGATTTCATTGAGGTAGAATTTTGAATGAAAGATTTGGATGAGCTACGATATTTCTTAGGCATAGAAGTGGTGAGATCACCTCATGGCAATTTTTTGTTAGAGAGGTAGTATGGCTTGGAGTTGTCCAAGTATGGTATGGTAGGATGTAAGCCTATTTCAGTACAACTAGAGTAGAACATAAAGCTTTCCATAGATACCAGTGATATTTTGGAGGTAGTATGGCTTGGAGTTGTTGTCCAAGTATGGTATGGTAGGATGTAAACCTATTTCAGTACAATTGGAGTAGAACATAAAGCTTTCCATAGATACCAGTGATATTTTGGAGGATCCTCTAGCTATGGGGGAGGGCTAAGTATGAGACAGGTAAATTGAAATCCCCCATGCATTAAGTTTTTCTCATAGGGCTTGGGAAAAATGCACAAAATCTTGCTCCCCATCTCCCTTCAACCTTTTCAAAATCTCTTGGGTACTATATCTTTAACTACACTATAAGTATGCATATTTATACCACCTACTATTTGCCATATTTTTCCTCTCATCTTTATATATATATACTTGCACAAGTAAATAAATCCTAAGTTTATTTCCTCATAAATACTTATGCCTAAGATATGTTTTTCCTAAAAGTCTCCTTTTGCACCCAACCTACTATGCCCTATCCTAGATGCTATGATACTACTATATATTATTTATACCACCATATTGTATTTATTAGAGTTCACACCTAATAGATACAAAATCCATGCTACACCATATATATATACATATATATGATACATAATATCATTTTTTCTCCCTCGTTATCAATCTCTACTCTCCCACCCTCTTTTTCCCTGACACCACCTTGTGGGGCCCACATGGGCCCACCCATTCCCATGTGTTTGCATGGGTCCCACTTGTCCCACACGCATGTTAGAAGCTCCCTCCTCACACCCTCATGTATAGCCTCTCCACCTGGGCCCACGTGGGCCCCACCCCAAGCCATCCCGCACACATATGCTCGCCCAAACCCTCATCAAGCTTCTCTCCTTTCCTTTTTTGGCGAATTTATCATCAACCTAAAAAATTCAAAACCATCTTTGGATTGTGTGTATATATATATATATATATATATATGTGTTCCTAAAAGTAGTCTCACTAGTCTTAGGCCCACACTAGGCCTACCTTTTGAAAAAATACGTAAGCCAATAAAGGAATGTAAGGAAAGGCTTATTCGACTCACAAAAAAAAAAGAAACAAATGAGGATGCGCACTTTGCTACAAGGATACTAGTCCTCCTCTCCATCCTCAAGCCTTGTAATCCTTATGCTTGTATCCCTAATTTTCATATCAATAAGATTGCATGGTGGGTATTTTCCTATCGTCAAGTGCATATCCTCTCCCTCTCCCTCTCTCTCTCTCTCCCTCCCTCTCTCTCTCTCTCTCTCTCTCACTCACTCTCTCTCCCTCCCTCCCCCCCTCTCTCTCTCTCTCTCTCTCCCTCCCTCTCTCTCTCTCTCCCTCTCTCTCATTTCAATAGAATATTTTTATTTCATGCGTAAAGTTTCTCTTTGGGTAGAGTCTTAATGTGCCCCATGCATGTGAACTAAGGAGGAGAAAGGAAAGGTGTGGGCTTGCCCCTACTCTCTTCTCCACTAGGCTTGGCGTGTCACTAAGAGGGTTGAGGAGGAGCTCCCCTAAGAGTACGGTCCAGGGCCTTGAGTGTTTTGGTGTGAGGTTCGAGAGAGTTTTCCTTTGGAGCCTTTTCCATCACCTTGCCTCCCTCCTCCTTGTGTTTTGTGAGCTGGGGATCTAGGAGAGTGTTAGAGGCCACCCCTCTAGAATCCTCCCTCAACCCGAACACTTTCAAGTGACACACATCTAGTTTTATACTTATAAACTTTTTTATAGGTGTCTTACTATGAATAGGTGGTGAAATGGGGGTCCTATTCATAATCTACAGAATAGTTGCTACTACTTCTACATCAAGGCCCATGCACTTTTGTAATGTGCCTATCTTTACTTTCTGCAACACCTTTCTATTGTCGAGTGTACCTGCATGTAAACTATGTCAATTCCTTTCTTTCTTAAGAAATCATTGAGCTCATTAGAGAAATACTCTCCCCCACCATCCGATCTTAGACATTTGATATATACACCTTTTTTCGTTTCCACCAAGGCTTTAAATCTATGAAAGTGAGAAAATACCTCAGTTTTATCCTTCATAAAATAAACCCTCTCTTCTCTAATATAATCTCCAATGAATGTAATATAATACCTATAGCCTCCAATTGTTTTGCAATCTTGGTCAGTCCTTATATGTGTGAATTTATCACATCCAATGGCCTTTGACATGATTTTCATGCGGGAAAGCATGTTTAGCTTGCTTTTCTAGCTTGCTTTTCTAAGGTAGCATGCTTCACGTACTTTATGTATACCATTAACCTTAAACTTTGGCAAACCTACTAGACTTTAGCCTGCTGTATATTCACATGACCAATGCATTTGTGCCATATGTTAATATCTATAATGACACCTGTCCCATGTGCAAATATGGATACCTTCACCTTAGTCATGTTCACATCTAAATTAAATATCCTACTATTTTTGTTACCCTTTACAACCAAGCGACACTGATTCTTCCACAAAATATCCAACAGAAGCTAGGTTCTTTGTAACGTTTGGAACATGAAGTACATCTACCAAGCACTTCATTTTGCCATCCTACATAGATAATGGAACTTTACCAACATGAATAATGGGGTGCACACTATCATCACCTATTCCTACATAACTTGGGTTTTCCATTTTTTGTATGTCTCTCTAAACCTCTCACCACCATGTCATGTGATTAGAGGTGCCAAAATTCACATGCCGAGCATCTCTAGATCGTGACACAAGTCCTATTGTGGACCTAAGCATATAGTGCATGATAAACAATTGCTTACTTTCATCTCACCACCCTGTTTACTTGATGATGCACGGTTGTCTTACTGTAACTTTCCACTTTTGATATCATTTTTTTAATAGCAATCTTTTTCCATATGCCCTAGTTTTTCATAGTAATAACATTGCTATTTTCACTCTGATTTCTTTACCGACCACCTTGGCCTCTTTGGATCCCTCTACCTCTAGAGTGGCCTCTTCCACCTATTTATACATTTGACTCTTGTTGTTGTTTTGCCCATGATGTTTTTTTTCAAAAGGGCCTACACCTTTACCTCTAGAGAATGATCTTCCTCTACCTCTACCTATATCCTATACTTGTATTTGAGGAGAAAGAATTCTCATTTGAATTTTCAAAGGATAAACTCAATAAATTTTTCTCGAACTCCAATGGATGTCATTAACTATATTCTTTGCCAATCCCATTTGAGGTCAGAAACACCACATCATCAGGCCATCGACCTACCTAGTGATCCAATAGAAGCAAAGGCATTTACAAGCCCTTTAATCTTCACTACGTAATCATTTATACTCAGCTTTCCTCTCGTCACATTTTGTAGCTCTTGCTTTAGTTGCATCTCTTGGTTATACATTTTTTCCAAGGTGTCCTAAGCCTTAAAAAAAAACATATCATGGCATTGATGATGTGGTGATGGTGACATGGCATTGACATGTGGTAGGAAAATTGCACAAGGTCACCTTACAGGCTTGGAACGATGCGATGGTGGGTGGGGTTGTTGCATAGACCATTGGGCTTTTGATTTACCCAGTGGGCCCATTGGAGTACTTACATAGCTAGGCAAGGTACTTAGATACCCTAGCAAGCTTTTGATTTATATCGGGTGAGGCCACCAGGTTCCGTGCTGGGTCATTTATTGCTGACTTCTTTACTACTAGCTTGCTACTTGTTGTTGCGAGGTAATTTTCTTCTCTACTTTATATATATATTGTTTTTCTAGGTAGGCATCAAGGTAGTGTCATATTTTGGCACAATATGTCGAATTCCTAACTAGTTAACAACAAGTATTATCTTTCTCCTCTCAATATTAGGTGAGTAATGTATCAACATAGTGTCGTACTTTCGAATACGATACATCATCCTCTAATTTTTCCCCTATTTTTTAATGTCCAGTGACTAGGACATGAAATCACATGGTGGTTATCTCTCAGCACTTGGTTGAATCAGTTCGGCTATGTGTGTCGTTAGATAGATATGTCCATCATTTTGACAGTTGGTTTCATTATTCGATTGCTAGTGTCATTATGAATGTGACACCTTCCTCTTATTTATTAGTTTTGTTTTACATTTGATCGTATTATTTAGTCATGTGTGTTGTTAAATTTAGGATTCAACACTTAGTTATGTTACTCGATTGTATGTGTTATTCCTTAGGTTAGAACTTAGCATATACATTCAATATACTTTGCCACATTGTCGTATGATTCGGAAATACTTGTCATTATATTGCATGATCCATTTAGATTTAACAAGTAAATTCTCGTATTTTAAAAAAATATGATTATATTACATGTGCGTCATTTGTGAATTTTATATGCATTTAAGAATCAATATACTTGGACACATTATCATATGATTTGATAATGCATGTCATTGTATTGTATGATGCATTTAGATTTAACGCGATTAAATTCTTGCATTTCTAAAAACAATATTATGCGTCATGTCTAAATTGTGTATGTATTCAAGAATCAATATACTTCAACATGTCTAAATCAATATTATGCGTCATGTCTAAATTGTGTATGTATTCAAGAATCAATATACTTCAACATGTTGGCATATGATTCGATAATGTGTGTCCTTGTATTGCATAATGTATATAAAATTAATGATTTAAGTCTTATGCCTCAAAAACAAATGATTGTATTGCATGTGTATTATGTGTGTTCTTTCATTGGCACTATAAATTTGATATAGGTATGCAAAAAAATTGATATAATGTTTTTAAATAAATTTTGGCACCATAGATTTAATATAGGTTATTATAAGTGAGTATAAGTCTATTGACCTTTACGAACATAAGAATATTAGTATAAAAATCAGTTTAGAGAACTGATATCATCAGGAACATGTGATATAAATGCTAAAAAATGGAACAACCTTTAGATATACCAATGCATGTATGCTGATCTTGTTTGTTTATTGCACATGTGTTGTATATGCCATTAGAATAGTCATCAAAATGTTATATTTATGCTGTCACTCAATGTCAATGTTTGTCTACCATCCTTCTCTTCACAAATCGTAATATGAATACAAACTTGAAAAAGAGTATTTTGAAAGCTCTTAAATATTAAGAGCTTTGTTTCAAAATTAGAAGATTGACCAAAGACTAGATTACAAAGACAACTTCTAACGATGTTTTCTTTAAAGAGGTCATCATAGGCACACAGTCATAGTTACAGTTTGTTATACTGAAGTTGAAGAAGATCAGGTGCACCTTATAATCACCAGTATCAAAGGTAATATGTAAAAATGTGCATCAGAGTTACGTGATGAAGTGTGACCTTGACGAATTCATAATGTTATGTGCACATTATATGTGCATATACTAGGAGGCTAACCCACATTAGGCTTGTGAGCATGGGAGCATGGGATCAAGCTCTAGTGAGTATGGGTTAGGGCTAACCTTAGGGGTTGAGGTTAGGGTCAATCATGCAAGGGTCACACATGGGAAATGGAGAGTCAAGAGTCACTTGAGGACCCTCCTATATAATAGGAGCATGGGGCACACTCAAGGGATGTTCTCTTGCGTAGAGGATTGTATCTACTCTCTTGCCATTCATAGTAGAGCCGAGTAATGCTAGAGTGGAGTCATACATCTTGGTGGTATGGGACATCAAGGTTAAGGTATGAGGTACTTCATTCTAATTAATGTGTGTATCCCATGGGCTCGGTTGGGTGGATGAGTTTATGCATGTTTATGCATGATAATTATCTAGAGAGATCTTAGGGTTTTAAGAGTGGTATCAGAGTAGTCTCTAGGTTATTGTTGTTGTTTTCTCTTTCTTATTCCAATTTTTAGCATTTTTTAAAGTAAATTTTAATATTTACTAAATAAAAATGTTATTTTGTTGGTTTGTTTTGGTGATTACGGACGTGGATCGTCGTCGATATGGTGGTTGGAATGCATGTTTCTTATTTCAATGGATGAGTCGACGATGCGGGGGAATTCCATGAGTTCATTTTTCTCATTTTTTCTTGGTTTAAAATAAGCATTTATGGAATTTCTACAAAAATACCACACATTTTACTATGGATATTATTGGTAGAATGAATTCCCTAAGTTTATATATATTTTGGTAATGTTTCCTAATTATTTAGAAATTTTTAGAGCATTTTTATGGTAAAAAATGTATTTTTTAATGTATTTTGGCAGGTTTTCCGCAGAGATGCTATCAATTTTCTGCCAAATTCCTGTAGAAATGCAATATAGGACAGTCAATTGATGCATTGAGTTCTCCCGTATATGTGGGATTCTTTTCTCCTCTCAAAAATGAAAATTTCTTCTATTTTTCTCTCCCGCATGTGTGAACATCTCTTAAAAGGTATATTTTGATTAATGTTAATCATAATTAAGTTTTAATTATGATAAAAAAATCAAATAAATCTTAATCCTCCTCTCTGTTAACACAGAAGGAGGGGATGGAGAGGGTTGAAAGAAGAGATGGAGTGGAGAAGAAGAGAGGAGAGAGGGGCTCTCCCTCCTCCCTCTCTCTCATTAAACGCAACGAGGGGGCGAGGGGGGGGAGGGGGTGCGCTGCACGTCGCCGGGTGAAAAAAGCCCCCCCCTGTTAAAAAAAATTATAAGCTTTTTAATTAAACCTTAGAAAAATCTTTAATTGAATCTTTTAAATATTTTTTTAAAAAGAGTTTTTTAAAAATCTTTTTAGAAAAAACTTGAAAAGAAAAGAGAAAAAGAGATTTAATTTATTTTTTCTTCTTTGAAATTTTTTCTCTCTGAAAAATCTCTCTGAAAATTCTTTCTTGGAGGCATTTGGCTTTCCAATTTCCGGAACTAATTAATCAGGCCTAACGGGTGTAATTAATTAATTGAAACCTTAGGTTTTTAAGGTCCAATCTCTTTGTCCACCTCCAATTCCTCTTCTCCTAATTAGCAATATCACAAAATGATATGCCTACCCTTTCAACTAATTAATCAGGCCTAACGGGTGTAATTAATCAGGCCTAATTAGCAATATCACAAAATGATATGCCTACCCTTTCAACTAATTAATCAGGCCTAACGGGTGTAATTAATCAATTGAAACCTTAGGTTTTTAAGGTCCAATCTCTTTGTCCACCTCCGATTCCTCTTCCTTCTCCTCCTACCTCTTACTTGTCTGTCTACCACTCCTCCTCCTCCCACTTTGATGCTCCTTGTCATCTTCGTACTACAATTACCTATCACCTCTTCAATACGGGTCCCAAATTTTATTTCACATTATTTAACTAGACTTGATATGTACGCGGCTTGCTGTTTTTATACCCGCTCACAAACAATCGAGAAGGCGAATGAAGAAACACGAAGCCTAGGTATCTAAGGTGGTGTTGCAAGCTTAGCATTAATTAATTAATGCAAGGTTCCCGAAGTATGCTATGGCTCGCTAAGTATCTAAGGTTATGTTGCAAGCTTAGCATTAATTAATTAATGCTTTCCAAAAAACAACTTTGGGGGGACCCATTGGTCTCTAATACGAATCTTTGATATCTACTCTTAAAATCTAATTCACTCAAAAGTGTTTCCCTACCTTCTAGCATCCAACAAAACAAGCTCATATTAGAATCAATTTCTTGATTTGAATAGTTTTTATGAGTTCTTGGAAGCTTTCAAGATAGTTTTCAAGGAGAGTGATTAGGAATATATATGTGGAAATTTTTTAAAAGTATCTCCCTTTTTGGTGGTCATATCTTCACAACATCTGCACAATCCAGGAAAAAAAAACATGTCCAAAATGTGTTCTCAACACTTTGAAAGGTGGTACCCCCTTGTTGAGGTACTCAGATACGTGTGTATTTCCTTTGAAAAACATCCATTAATAACCGATTAATGTTGATTTTCAGGTGTATCTCATCTTGAAAGGTTCAATAATACCTCCAACACAACTATGAATAAAGCATACTCCAATGTCCGTCCTCCTTCTAGGAGTCAGCACAAGTTTCCTCTCCACGGTTTAAACAATAAAACATCCAACTCTTCCACACTTTTAAGTGATTCAAGCATTCAAGATTGCCCACCCTATAACTATGCCCTCTTCACATCCAATTATGACATCAACGTATTGGTATCTGGAACTCCCGATTTCCCTCACCTCATATATTCCCCTAGTGAGCAGTACTTTTTAATCATGCAGGCAGATTGCAATCTAGTACTCTATAGTGATGATGGAACAAAAACGCCTCTTTGGGCTTGCGGTGATGCTTGTTATCTCAAAGGATCTAACTGTTTCGCTCGCGCCTTTACCTAGATAGAACTTTTGCTGTGTATGATGGGAATGGGAACAATCTATGGTTTACACCCACACAATGTTCCAGTGGCCTAGGATGTTGGTCTGACACCTACCTTGCCGTCCAAGATGATGGAAATCTTGTTTTGTACCTGCTTGACACGGGGGTTGCCATTTGGGCAAGCAACACAGTCCAATAACACAAACATTGCAAGTAGAAATTCGTGGTCTCCCCACATGTTTTGTGAGAACCAAAAACATGTATCTCTAAAGTTCTGGATCTATAATTAGAATAAGATTTCGCACCTTTTTTGTGGATTTCTAGGCAACCTTTCAAATTCCCATGAGGTTGTAGTAAAAAATCAGAATTTTATATTCTCATATATGAGTAAATGCTTTGTTTATTTTAAGAGCCCCATGCAAGCTAGTTATTGCTCAATATGTAAAAACTCTTATACAAGTTATAAGAGTTTGTAGATGAGGTTTATTGCTCATGTAGTTTACATTGAGAAGTCATATTGAGTTTGTAGATGAGGTTTCTTCAAAGAATGTAGCATCATGGCTTATCTTGATTATTATGAGCCTCCTTAAGCATATGGTTAATATGTGATTAGCACTAGTCCTAGCACAAGTTATAAGAGTTTGTAGATGAGGTTTATTGCTCATGTAGTTTACATTGAGAAGTCATATTGAGTTTGTAGATGAGGTTTCTTCAAAGAATGTAGCATCATGGCTTACCTTGATTATTATGAGCCTCCTTAAGCATATGGTTAATATGTGATTAGCACTAGTCTTAGCACCAACTCAAATTGTTAACATCCAATGTTCAACACTTTCAATAGCTACATCAATGCCATCTACCTTCTCAAACACATCATTCCCAATAGTGAATATTCTCCTTTATACAGAACTTTGTTATAGGCTAGGACTTCTTGTAGTTCAAAGCTCTCATCATGTAATTGCCAAATTGCCTTGCATATGAAATTTCTACCATACTTTGTTCTTTATATGTGTTTCTCTTTTTGTATATTGTAATGCCTTTTTCAATCAAGTTATTAACACATGGAGCACCTTGACCATTCTTCAAAAAATCACCCCATAAGTATTTAGCCAGTCAAGGCTGATCTTAAAACGAAAGTCCCATTATCATGCCAAGAGGGGCAAACATGACAAGTGCAATCAACGGCCATGTCTCCACTAGGAAGAATAAGGGAGCAATGTAGCTTTCTTATCAGTCTTTCATGAGGTAGAATCCCATCCTTATGACCTTGAATGACATGAAATGCTCAGGTAAAAGGACATCTAATATAAAAACACATATTATTTGTTTTGATATTAACATATGTTGAAACTTTACACTCAAACATATAGCACCAATAGAGACCATGCAATTTGTGCCTCAAAATATCATCTAAAAGTTCACCACTACCTGCATTTATGAAATCAAAGGTAAAAGTAAGTAAATAATGCAATGAATATTTTTCCATTGTAATATATTAGAGATCTTAAATTCATTCAAGTTCAATCACTCTGAAATGTGCTTTATAAGGGTGATGAATTTGTTGAGATTCAAGCTCGATGTCAGTGTGAGCGAGCTATGCTATGTGCTGGCAGATTAGGTAGGAACATGTGTGAGACATAAATGACCGCGTGTCCAGCTAGTCATAGGGTGTGGACATTAGCTAGGGTTAGTTGAGTGTGGACACAACTCATTGTGTGTTGTGTGGATTATGGATTAGTGCATTATGCTTTGTGTGGAGTGGACATGGCTTCCCTCTATGGTTAGGGTTTGCAATATACATTAGGGTTTGCTCCTACGTGTGTGTCTCCTCCTCCTCTACCGTTCTTTCAACATGGTATCAGAGCCTTGTGCTGTTTATTAGGGTTTATGAGTGAGTGAGTGAAGAGGGAGAAGAAGCTGTGAAAAGAAGTTGTGAAGCTGGCCATTGGAGCTGTGAAGCTTGGAGCACACCAATTGGAGCACACCAAATACTATCAGATCTGAGAGCTTGGCCTACCGGGTAAGGTCTTCTAAACATCCTTGAGTGGATTGCAGGTGATACAGGCAAAAACAAAGCAAATCAAAGCAAGGCAAAATTCTGGTTTTTGAAGCTTTCCATTAAAGCTTGGCAACATTGATGTATGGTGGAAATACATGTAAATCTGGCAAAACAAACATGTATCTGACAATGAGGGATGTAATGGCAACTCTTATGCAAGCCCTATTGTGATTTTGGAGCAATTTGAATGCATTTAATTGAGTGGAAAACTCTGGTTTTTGAGCTCTCACAAAATAGAGAAAAGCAAGTCAAAAATTGAAGCATTTGGAGCGTGTTTTTGGTAAAAATCAAAGCATTGATGGGTCACACATATGCCTAGGTGTGTTGGGCACTCAAATACATCATCAAATAGCAAGTTAATCACTCCCAAAGCCCTCATTTGCAGGCGGTGCAGCCAGAACAGAGGAAACAGAGCATTTTTCTGGTTTTTTGCCTACGAGGAGATCAATTTCTCACTTGGTACTTGACATCTTCCAAAATTTCTTTAGTAATTGGATGCTTTACACTTTGGAGAAGAGGGATATGTGATTTTTTTGGTCAATGATGCTTAATTGAGCTGGAAATGAGCTGATTAAAACAGGCTGTCCGCTGGTTGCAGAGAAACAGAGCATTTTTAATTGAGCAATTAATCCTTGGTGTTTTACAATTGGACAAATTCCTCTTACATGGAATTGATGGACACTCATGCTAAGCTAATGAATTCTTGGTTGCCCAATTTGGACAAATATTGAAGGAATTAGAGCAAATTTTCTACTGGTTTTTCTGGTTTTTCCAAAAACAGAGAAAGGGGTTTTCAAAAATTGATATGTACACATGTCAGATTGTGTTGATACTCAACATTGAGGTTCAGTAGGTGTCAATGCAAGTTTCCCATACTTGATTGCACCATTACATTGTGATTTGGAGCCTTGGAAGGCGTGTCAATTCAGGGTATCCCGCACACTGAGTGAGTCAGTTCATCTTGGATGATTACAGGTTGATTTTCTACATCAAGTTTGGAGTTTGTTGGCTACCTTGGAGTATCTGGAACATTCATTGGAGTGTGGTTGAGCTAAGGAAGGTTCATTTACAGATTTGAAGTGTGCGGAAGGTGTATGCATTGAGTAACATGTCGGCAGACAATCCAGTTCAGATTGTTGGTGAAAAGCTAGATAGGAAGAACTTCCAGGCATGGAAGTACAGGATAAAGAGTTTCTTGAAAGGAAAAGGATTTTGGAATCTCATTACAGGTGCTGAGCCAGAGCCTGAGCTACCTCGGCAACCTACACATTATTGCTCATAAGCAATGGTCAGAGAGAGCATTCAAAGTGCTGCATTATTTGTTCATAAGCAATGGTCAGAGAGAGCATTCAAAGTGCTCTCTCTGACCATTGCTCATAAGCAATGGTCAGAGAGAGCATTCAAAGTGCTGCATTATCTGTCTATATGCATTTTTGATGCTATGCTCATACACATTCAGGATGCTGAGAATCCCAAAGATGCATGGGATACTTTGGTCAAGATGTTTGATACAGATACGAATGCTCGCAAGTCTCAATTACGACAGCAGATACACAATGTGAAAAGGAATAAGAGGAGCACACATGATTATGTGCAAGAAATCAAGAAGTTTGCAGATGCATTGGCCACAATAAATGCCCCCATGCCTGATGATGATTTGGTGGATATTACCTTGCGTGGTCTTGGCAAGGAATACAAATCCTTTGATACATCTATCTCAGTGAGGAGTACAGGTCTACCCGACTTCGATGAGTTGGTTTCCCTCTTGCTGGTTGAGGAAATCAAGCTCAGTGATTCATTTCTGGATGCATCTTCTAGCCATGATGATGGCAGAAATCAGGCTTTCTACTCGCAGAGAGGCTTTAGAGGCAGGGGGAGATTCACATCACGTGGACGTGGTGGTAATGGTCGTGGATGGCAAGATAGGCCTCCACAACAGAATTTTCAGCCTTCATATGGTGCTCGAGGTGGTCGTGGATATACCCCTCAGCGAGGCAGAGGTAACCCCCGTGGTCGAGGACGTTGGCAAGCCCAACAAAATTCTATGCAAGATGTGGAATGCCATTATTGTGGCAAATATGGTCATATGGCGAGAGATTGTTTCCGCAAACTGAATGATTTGAGAGGGGGAAGAGCACAACGTGGTGGTCATTATGGTGGAAACTATGCACAACATGGTGGTAACTATGCATCAAGTAGCAATGATGGAACTGCAAATCATTTGTTTGCCATGAAGCATGTTGTGGGCTCTATGACAACAAATGCTGAGAATGATGATACATGGTATATGGACTCAGGAGCATCAAACCATATGACATGTCATGGTGAATGGTTTGAGCATATGAAGCCTATGGAAGTAAAAGGCTATGTGGAAACAGGTGATGATACCCAGCATGTCATTACACATGTTGGAAGTGTACCATTGGTCATGCATAATGGTCAGACAAAGTCTATGTCAAATGTGCTGTATGTGCCTTCGATCACTAAAAGCTTGGCCTTAGTTGGTCAAATGGTGGAACATGGATTACAGGTTCGTTTCAACGAGCATGGATGCTTCGTTGAAGATTTTAAACATGGATGTAGAGTGATTGCTAAAGGCAAGAAAGAAGGAAGATTGTTTAAGCTGGATGCTGGAATTCCTGAGCTAAAATCAGCCATGTTCTCAAAGAGCAGGAATGTGGTACATGACATTGATATGTGGCATAAGAGGATTGGCCATGTCAATATACAGAGATTAAAGAACATGCAAACAAGAGGCATTGTCAATGGATTGCCTAGGTTCAAATATGATGGACATATGCATGTTTGTGAAGCCTGTCAGTTTGGAAAGCAGGCAAGGTTGAGGTTTCCTAGAGAAGGAAATATGAGTAACAGGCCACTTGAGATAGTACACAGTGATGTATGGGGTCCTGCACAAAACCCATCTATCAAAGGCAGTTTATACTATGTTACATCATAGATGATTTTAGCAGGATGACATGGATATACTTTCTCAAAGAGAAGAGTGAAGTGTTGGAAAAATTCATGGATTTCAAAGCTTTTGCAGAAAAGCAATATGGCTGTTGGATTAAATGTCTCTGAGGACAGATGGAGGTGGTGAATACACCTCAAAAGCTTTTGAGCATTTCTTGAGGAAGCATGGAATAAGAAGACAATTGACTTGCAGGTATACACCTCAGCAGAATGGTGTGGCTGAGAGAAAGAATAGAGTCATATGTGAAGTGGCTAGGGCGATGCTCAATGAAAAGAGCATGCCAGATTACTATTGGGCAGAAGCATGTGCTATTGCAGTATATATATTGAACAAAACACCTACAACAGCCATTCATGGAAGCATGCCAGAGATGCGGCTCACAGGCCAGAGATTGAACAAAACACCTACAAAACAGCCATTCATGGAAGCATGCCAGAGATGCGGCTCACAGGTTACATGCCAGACATTGGACATCTTAAAGTTTTTGGATGCATAGCTTATGTACATGTGCCTGATGAAAGAAGAAGGAAGTTGGATCCTAAAGCAGAGAAATGTGTATTTGTGGGATATGCACAGGATCGAAAGGCATACAATTGCTATAATCCACAAACTAGACAAGTGGCCATCTCACGTGATGTGGTGTTTGATGAGCTTGCTAGTTGGTACAAAGCAAAAGATGAGGGTGTTATTGAGTCACTTGAGGCTGATGTTCATGTGAACTTGCCACCACAAGCAAGTTCTAGTTCTACTACTATGTCTGGGCCAGCAGCAGCAGCAGCAGAAGCTGAGAGTAGCAGTGTACGTCCATGGTCAGGACGTTTGAGGCATGAGAGTGTGAGCACTGGGAGTATGCTATGGATAAAGGCGAAAAGAAAGTCGAAGGAATTGGAATCACAGGTTATGAGTCATCTAGTTCTGAGAGTTTGGATGAGGAGCTTGGCATACCTGTTTTACGCACACCTGGTGCTAGGCAGGACAGATATGTGCCACCACATGCTAGAGTTACAGGTGTACAGAGTGACCCGCAGGCATTGCGGAGATCCCAGAGAGTCAGATATCCTGTTTGACAGGTTGACATATAGAGATTTTGCTATGCACTATGCATATATGACATCTATGGTAAAGCATGTGGAACCTACATACAGAGGCTATTGGAGAGCATGTATGGGAGAAAGCAATGGATGTTGAGATGGACGCATTGGTCCATAATGATACATGGGATTTGGTTGCATTACCAAAGGACAAGAACGTTATTGGATGTAAATGGGTTTACAAACTGATGGTTCTATTGAAAGACATAAAGCAAGATTGGTAGCAAAGGGTTATGCACACAGACCCAAGGTTTGGATTATGATGAGACGTTTAGTCCAGTGGCTAAGATGGGCACAGTGAGAGCAATCATTGCTATGGCTGCAGCTAATGGCTGGGAAATGCATCAGATGGATGTTAAGAATGCATTTCTGAATGGAGATCTACAAGAGGAAGTGTACATGGCACAGCCAGAAGGGTATGTACACCAAAGATATCCCACTTACGTATGTAGGTTGAAAAAGGCATTGTATGGTCTGAAGCAAGCACCTCGTGCTTGGAGTGAAAAGATGAGCAGATATCTTATCTCACTTGGTTTTCAGATTTCTACAGCAGATTCTTCACTCTATGTGAAGAAGACACAGCATGGGATTGTTTTACTAGTCATCTATGTGGATGATTTGATTATCACAGGTGATCATGGTGCAGATGTGATGCATGTCAAGAAAGCTTTGAGTGGGCAATTTGACATGAAAGATCTTGGTGAGTTGAGATACTTCCTTGGCATTGAAGTGGTGAAAGATCATGCAGGTACTTGGTTAGTACAGCGCCAATATGCATTGGATATGTTGGCAAAGTATGGCATGATAGGGTGTAAGCCTATGAGCACACCATTGGAGCAAAATGTGAAGTTGCGGGCTGATTATGGCGAGGAATTGGATGATCCTTCTATGTACAGGAAGATGGTTGGTAGTCTCATATACATGACTATCACACGCCCGGATTTGAGTTATGTTGTGGGGCTAGTTAGCCAGTTTATGCAGAGCCCCAGGAAACCACATTTGGATGCAGTGAGACGCATCATGAGATATGTGAAAACCACAGCACATTATGGTCTATTTTATGAGAGTGGTAAAAGCTTGGACATACATGGCTGCACAGATGCTGATTGGGCAGGTAGCGCATATGACAGGAGGTCTACTAGTGGATATGCTTTTACACTTGGAAGTGCCGTGGTGAGTTGGAAGTGCCGTGGTGAGTTGGAGTAGCAAAAAGCAACAGTTGCTTTATCCAGTACTACACAGAGGCTGAGTACAGAGGTGCAGCCATTGCTACTTGTGAGGCTATATGGTTAAAGAGTCTCTTGACAGATTTATGTGAGACTATTGATGGCAAAGTTGTCATTCATTGTGACAACATGAGCAGTATACAGTTGGCAAAGAATCCAGTGTTTCATGCGAGGACCAAACACATAGAGGTCCATTATCACTTTGTCAAAGAAAAGGTGCTGGATGGTACAGTTGATCTTCAGTATGTGAAGACTGATGAGCAGGTGGCAGACATCTTCACGAAGCCACTTAGCAGGGAGAAGTTTGAGTACTTCCGGACTATGTTGGGAGTACATGGGATGAGCTTGAGGGGGAGTGTTGAGAGTCTTGATATCCCAAGCTCATCTACATCTTCATCGGCAATACATCATGAGCTTGAGAGGGGCTGTTGAGATTCAAGCTCGATGTCAGTGTGAGCCAGCTATGCTATGTGCTGGCAGATTAGGTAGGAACATGTGTGAGACATAAATGACCGCGTGTCCAGCTGGTCATAGGGTGTGGACATTAGCTTGGGTTAGTTGAGTGTGGACACAACTCATTGTGTGTTGTGTGGATTATGGATTAGTGCATTATGCTTTGTGTGGAGTGGACATGGCTTCCCTCTATGGTTAGGGTTTGCAATATACATTAGGGTTTGCTCCTGTGTGTGTGTCTCCTCCTCCTCTACCGTTGTTGAGAGTCTTGATATCCCAAGCTCATCTACATCTTCATCGGCAGTACATCATGAGCTTGAGAGGGGCTGTTGAGATTCAAGCTCGATGTCAGTGTGAGCCAGCGATGCTATGTGCTGGCAGATTAGGTAGGAACATGTGTGAGACATAAATGACCGCGTGTCCAGCTGGTCATAGGGTGTGGACATTAGCTAGGGTTAGTTGAGTGTGGACACAACTCATTGTGTGTTGTGTGGATTATGGATTAGTGCATTATGCTTTGTGTGGAGTGGACATGGCTTCCCTCTATGGTTAGAGTTTGCAATATACATTAGGGTTTGCTCCTGTGTGTGTGTCTCCTCCTCCTCTACCGTTCTTTCAACAGAATTCACCCCCAAAAATTCCACCTTTCTCACTCTTCAAGATTACAATAGAGTTCTAACAACTTTGATGCTTTAACACCGTCCATGATCTTGACTAAAGTTATAAAAGCTATGTGTTCTACAACAATCAATAAAGGACCCAAACCTTCCATTTTTTTTGGAATGTGTTCCACAACTCGTAAGATATAGGGCAAAAACCATTGTATAAAATTTTGGTTCTCTTTAGTTTTGAAGCTCTCATAATATGTGCTGAAAGATTTTAGCCAATGACCATGGCAGATTGAAGCAAGCATTGCTTTTTGACTACATTCACTACTTTATCTATTTCCTTTTTCATGGAAGGGGAACCTTTTAAAAAAGATATCGAATATACTTCTTAAATAGATTCAAAGATAGTATATGCATTACATCATATAATAAATCAAGTGACAAGTTGAATCCATAGAGATTATACAGTCTCCAAAGTATAAGCTCACCTAAAAGCCCAACTTCTATCCAAATTGCATCTCAAGATCTCTTAGCTTCCGATAGTGGCTTCAATCTTTTCTTCGATGGTTATTTTTTCTTACATACATATATCTTTAATGTGACTACCATCATGTACATAACATCCCTTAAATCTTGGATTATCTTCCACTTAAGTGTCTTGAGCTTTGTCTCTTCAACAAAATGATTAACCCCAATTTTTAAAAAGTCTTATTTTGCATTGTGTCGGATGATCACTTGAAATTATCAATTTCATAGCTCAGATTTTGCATTCCCTTGATTCTTCAACATTAATGGTCTGAAGAATGCATCAAAAACATCACCAAAACTTTTGATGATCTTCTTATAGCTCCATAGAATGAATAATACTACTAGTAATTACGCATCTTTTCTTTTGAGAAATTAGAAACATTATTTCCACAACATTATAATCTTTTTATGTTTTACCAGATGCTTAGAAACCATCCCAATGAAATGATGAGGAAATATTGAGAAAAGGTTCTCCCTGTTTATAAATTCTATGTTTTTTATTAGATATTTAAGTAAATGATAACTAAAAACAAAAATATTTAGTTAATTTGTGGTATAACTTGCATTTTTTTTTGGATCTTATGATTGTTAGAGCCGACATTATTAACATGCAAAGTTGTATTCTCCAATTTCACCATTCCAAGAATGTTGTAATGCCATTGAGGTGTAGCTTGAAGGAAATTTTATGTAGGATTTTCTATGATCATGATTGGAAGAAACCACCAGTACCTATAGGGATGTGTATCAGCCATTCAAAGGCCCTTAAACATAGAATTCACTTGATCCCAAAACACTCAAACTTTAATGCCATGAAGGTCTCACCAACCAATTTTGGTGGCAATTGGACTAATATCCTACTAAGGCTCCTTTTTTAAATTTCTTCATGCACTCTTAAACCTCCCATATCTCAAAAATATAAATAAAGCATCTTATCTTCTAACCTGATGGAAACCCTATGGAAACTTAGTGCTCATCCCACAAATTCTGAAGCTCTATTATTTTGTCTACCAATGAAATAATTTTAGGCTGTCACACATTTCTAGATTATATGAATATATTAAAGGACTCATGATTTTCTTCATTGAAATGCGATGGTATAAGATTTCCATCTTATTCTGAGCATCTTACACTATAAAGAAGTTACTTTGAGATTCATCTTTGACTTTTAGAGGAGACAACACCAAGTTGAATATTAGACTTCAATATCTATTTGTGAGTCTTTGGTGCCTATAGAAAGTGAAAGGCGGACATTGGGACCTCCATGACGGTATAAAATACAAGACTTACACCAAATTTTTATTTCCTTACTTGAAGAGAACCCTGCTTGTGGCCTTTCTTGTGGCTCTCTACCATGATGAACAACATTAGCTTCGACATTAGCTTTGCCCTCAAGAAGCTTGACTTATAGATCATTGCCATGCATGTTGTTCCTTCGATTTCTACTTATGCGTGGGGAAATTTTACCCAAATCATCCTCGTCTTGATGATTATAGAATATTCTTTTAGACACAAATTTCCACCCTTACATTGTAACTACAAATGCATCTCCATAGTTGAGAATTAGGTACATTATTCATCTACATTTCTAGTTGTAGCAAGATAAATAGAGATTGTTCACAAATATAAATATTTATAACCACGTGACTTTAAAAATAACATATAGCTTAGCTATCTTTTTATGTAAAAATTTATTGCTCCAGAGGTTATCAAATTTCTCCCACATAGTAGTAGTGAGTTCCAATCGCCCTTTACCTTTATTTATAGGTGTTTTTGGCTTTTCTCTGTCAATACTCTTAAGAAGACTTTTCCATATTACTTGTCTTCAATGGGTCATATGCTACCACAAGGAAAGGGTTAGGTAGAGGACAGGGCATTGAATTAAAATCCTTCTTTAAAGTATATATATATGAGCATTGGATACCATGCATAGCCATACACTACACCACAATGGTGTAACAACGAAAAATAGCAACGCTTTTATAACCAGAATGATAGGGAGATGTCGAGCCCAATTCATTGTTGCTAAAAAAAATCTATTTTAACGGGATTGTTGCACTTAGCAGTGATAGAACTGCATGGAAAAAAAACTAGGGCAGACTGGGAGTAGGTAGAGGATTCCCTTTTCTGCCCCAGCTCCCATGGAGACTGGCCATATGGGGTATATGGAGTCAACCACCCCAATGGTAAGTTGGCTTTCATATAAGATTACATGATGAGACTTAAAAAATGCATGAAGGGTAAACTTTGTGTGTATGTGAAAGTTTTTTGTTAAAGCATACATGTGAATTGTGTCCAAGCCTGCTACCCATATCGTTTGTTGATGATATTGAGGGGACGATTTGTACCATCTAGGCCATGCAATGATGAGTTGATCAAAATTACCTACATACAACCAAACTCAAATACATGCATAAGAGTCAATTGTTTGAAGCGTAAGGCATTCATAAATAGTTGTTCATAAGGCCTTATGCATAAAGCTCTATGCATAGAAGCCTACGCATAGAGCCCTACATGTAGAGCCCTATGCATAAATTCGTACACATAGAGCCTTATGCATATATCTCTATCCATAGAGACTGCGCATAGAGCCTTATGCATAGTATCCAATGCATAGAACCTTATACATAATCTCTACGCATAGAATCGTATACATAAATGCCTATGCATAGATCCTTATGTATAAATCTTTATGCATAGAGACTTATGCATAAATCCTACTCATAGAGACTTACGCATAGAGCCTTATGCATAGAAGCCTATGCATAAAGCCCTACGCATATAACCTTATGCATAGAAGCTCTATGCATAGAGCCTTGTGTATAAAGCCTCTTCATATAGAACCTTATGCATAAAGCTCTATGCACTTGAAGGAGTCTACGCAAAGAGGTAAACCTAAGATAAATCTAAGTCCAACTCTATTAATATATATATATATATATATATATATATATCCCTTTCGCGTTCGATGCCACAACTATTTTTGCTTGCCCTCTACTCCCTCTGCTGTACCTCTTTCCCATGATGGCTACACCTCACCCTTTGTCCTCTCCTCACCAATGATTTTATATTCACGTGATCATTTTTTTTTGTTAATAACATGTGTTAACATGTTATTAACATGTTAACATGTTTCCAAGAAATCCGGTGGGAGGTTCCCTAGTAACCGGCTAAAATCCCGCTGGGATTTTTGCAATACCCGACGGTCCCGTCGGGAATTGTAAAACCCCGGCGGGCCCGTCTCGGGGTCGTCATTTAGCCCGGCGGGCTACATTTTTGTATATATACGGGCCCAAAGGGCCCTTTGGGAGTTCATTGCTGATAGTATACACAGGTAATGACAGTTGTGTGTGTGTGTGTGTGTGTGTGTGTGGGTGTGTGTGTGTGTGGGTGTGTGTGTGTGTGGGTGTGTGTGTGTGTGTTCGTGCGGGCAGCAGCCCATGATCGCAATGCGCAACAGGATGTGGGTGGTCCGCCACACGAGGAGTGTGTGTGTAAGGCCATTCTTTGAAATGGTGCTTATCGTGGGGCACATAGTCGGTAACGTGGCTGGTTTGTGTCCTATGATAAGCATGGCATGCCGTAGCAGTACTAGTCGTCGGTAACACGGCAAGCATAGTATCGTTGTGGCGATATCACCTTCCCTTCCCTTCCCTTTGTCAAATGCGGGCATATGGTCGATAACGCGGCTAGTGTATGTCCGTATCCTATTCGTATTCCCATAGATTCGGGTGGCATTTTGTCGTTAACGCGGCAAGTTGGTGTCGTCCGCTAGTGTATATATTGTTTTTTGCATATTGCGGCATTTGATCATTAATGCGGTTGAAAAAATGTCGTCGTAAATTTACTTGATGCGGCTTGTATTGTTTTTATTGTGTGTGATCCATGTGATACTTGGTTGGTAACGCGGCATGAGTATTTCATGGATCAAAGTTTACATCATATTGTCTTTAAGTTTAATTTCATGATGTCGTGACTCGTAAAAATGAATATCTATCTCTCTCTCTCTCTTCCTCCCTCCCTCTCTCTCATGATACACTTCACAACTCTCTCTCTCTCTCTCTCTCTCATGATACACTTCACAACTCTCTCTCTCTCTCTCTCTCTCTCTCTCTCTCTCTATCACGATAGGTGTGTAGATGAGGAGTTCTTTTTTTTTCTCTTAAAATATACATAATCCCTAATAAATTACCTTTTCTCCCTCTATTTTCTTAAAATATAAAACAATACTAAACATTATTTTCCTCTCTTTAGGAACTCACAAAACTATTGAAAATGTCATCTAATGTTCCCTCTCTATCTATCATGACTCTCTCTCTCTTCCTCCCCTCCTCTCTCTCTCTCTCTCATGATACACTTCACAACTCTCTCTCTCTCTCGATACACTTCACAACTCTCTCTCTCTCGATACACTTCACAAATCTCTCTCTCTCTCTCTCTCTCTCTCTCTCTCTCTCTCTCTCTCTCTCTCGTGATACACTTAACAACTCTCTCTCTCTCTCTCTCTCTCTCTCTCTCTCTCTCTCACGATAGGTGTGTAGATGAGGAGTGCTTTTTTTTCTCTCTTAAAATATACATAATCCCTAATAAATTACCTTTTCTCCCTCTATTTTCTTAAAATATAAAACAATACTAAACATTATTTTCCTCTCTTTAGGAACTCACAAAACTATTAAAAATGTCATCTAATGTTCCCTCTCTCTCTATTTGTCTCACGACTCTCTCTCTCTTCCTCCCCCCTCTCTCTCTCTCTCATGATACACTTCACAACTCTCTCTCTCTCTCTCTCTCTCTCTCTCTCTCTCTCTCTCTCTCTCTCTCTCTCACGGTAGGTGTGTAGATGAGGAGTGCAACATGTATAAGACACTCCAAAATCTAACGATAGCTTTTATTATGTAAGTGTAGGTTTTTGGGTATGGCACTTTCTTGTCAAAAATAGACTTTTGAGATACATAGAAGATGTTTACAAAGTAAAATGACTGTAGTAGAAAGAGAGAGGAGCAGGGACACGAAAAGAAGATAGAGAGAGGGAGTTGGGTAAAGTGTGTGCCACTCACTCTAGCAAGATCCTCTTTTAAACACTTTTACAACTTGTCTTAATGTATACTATTAGTTGCATTAAATTTGGCTTTATCATCTCTCTCTCTCTAGTCACTCAATGTTGACTCTCTCATCTGCACACCTATCGATACACATGACTCCACAACTCTCTCTCTCTCTCTGGATTCTAGTAATGAAGCTTATGTATGATGCTCTCTAGTGATTATGCATAGAAGCTTATATCTGATGCACTTGTTCGATCATTGATAAGTAATGATACACTTGTTGCGATTGTCTCACGTTCGATGAACATTGATAAGTAATGATGCACTTGTTGTTTCGGTTGTCTCACGTTCGATAATGTATTGCATGATGTTGAGTTCAGTAATATTGTTTGATGATAAAAGTAATGATACACTTGTTGCAGTTGTCTCACGTTTGCTGATGTATTGCATCATGTTGATTTCAGTAATATTATTTGATATTCCATTTTTGTTTGATCATTGATAAGTAATGATACACTTGTTGCGGTTCTCTCATGTTCGATGATTTGTTGCTTGATGTTGATTTCAGTAATGTTGTTTGATATTCCGTTTTTGTTGTGTTTAGTGATATTTGCTAGATTTGCAAGACAACCACCATGCTTTCCCCTGAAGAGCGTAAAATCATATCTCGCATTGAAGCAGTCATCGCAGTGTCACAATGTTCAGAAGACATCATCAAAAAGATCAATGAGTCTAAGATACTCATGCGAGATCTATTAGAGAAAATATGGGAAAATGCACAGCGTCGACTTCGAAGCAGAGGCAATGCTGAGTTGCTTGATAGACAAAAGATAGCAGACTTCAACCATCAACATATAACATGAACTATTTTGGGGAGCATGCATGTAGCATGCAATGATCTTAGAGATGCTACCCTGCCTGAAGCTAATATGCATCGTCTACAGTTATGGGACGCTGTATGGAGCCAGCAAAGAGCCAAGAGCAAGCGCATGAAGGCACTGGATACAGAGTCACTCCCCAAAAGAGTGCGCATTACCTAGGAGGTTGCTGCAACGTTCAGCCAGCCAGATGCGAGTGGGACGGGTGCCATTAATCGCACAATCTACAATTCTATGTGCACACACCTCCTTGGCGTCCCGCAGCACGAGGCCCTGGTCGAAGGGCGAACAATAGGCTCTGGTGTTTTTGGCACAGTAAAAGAGTATACAGTTAGAGATATATCATTTTTGCCAGAGCACATTACTTTTTGTGGAAAGCACTACAAAGGAGAAGGCAGCACCAAGTTTGAGAGCTTCCAGGCAGAGCAGGGCATGCAGGTTCTACACCCATCAATTGTTAGGTGTATTGCTTTCACAAAAGAATCTCCTTGGATCACTATTTTCCCATACTATAATGGCGGCTCGCTTGTGGTGATACTCTCTTGAAGGTCCCCTTCAGATTCAGTGAGTTCACCAGAGCAATTTTCCGTTTGGATCGAGGATGGAGAAAACCCCCGCCCGATAATATTCCTTTAAGTCATCTAGAACTTTCTAAAAAAAACAAATAGTAATAACCATGCCACATATTATGCATGCACGGGTGGAAGGCCTAGCGGTAGCACATTTGGCAGGAATTGTACATACCGACCTACATCCATTCAATGTAGTGTTGGATTTTACAAAAGAGTTGAAGCCACGCGTAGGTATTATCGATTGGGGGTTACTGCTGAGAGTGCCCAAAAAACGGATGTCTCTCAATTTTGTATTTGAAACAGACAAGAACCTTGAGAAGGTGGCAGAGGCGGTCTCCTACGCAAACAGAGAGTGAAATAAACAGTCGTAGATAGCCCCGGAAATTTTTGATCCGTTTTTAGCAGATGCATACACTCCTGCATCTGATGTTTTTGCTTTAGGGTATTTATTACAAATTTTATATGACTTTTGGCAGAAAGTACAAGAGTTGTGGATGGACAATAGTTCCTACGACTACCATGGATACTATTATTTATAGAGTCAAAAATTGGATGTGTCTACCTAATCGTGAGCGACGAGCGAAAATTTGTTTTGCAAGTAGCGAAATTTTTTAGATCATCAAGTCCTCTTGTAGAGCTATCGGTGTCATTTGACCCAATTTTGTAATTTAACAGTATCAGGAGATTTAGTTTCAAGAATGGCTCTTTGTTTGTCTCTCTTCAAAATTTGATATGTGCGCACTATTTGAAATATTTTCTCATTGAGTCTTTGCAATCTCTCTCTCCTCTTGTGGTTTTTAAGTTTATGTTTTCTCTTCAAAATTTGATTTGCGCGCATTGTTTGAAATATTCTTTTAGTCAAGTGGATATTTCTCATTGAGTCTTTGCAATTCATATCTCATCTCGTGGTGTTAAACTTTAAGTTTTTGAGGGTAATGGTCAATTTATCTTACGTTGATCTTTATAGTTCATTAAAATCCTAAAGTCATTTACGTTCATGTAGATATGGCAGAAGCACAAGCAAATGAGCATCAAGAGTTAGACAAGAAGGCATATGAGCGAATAAAGGCCCTTGCACATGGACTGACAGCCCGCGAAGCTACGAGAACAGCATGCAGGTTGTCAAAATGGACAAATCCTACTTATGCCCAATGGAAAGACATAAATAAACACGTAACCACATAGATGATCAAGGAAATATGGCCATGTCCAGATGGCAAGATTAAGAAGGGAAGATGGAAGGTTTCGCGCTGCACTCATAATGAAATCAAAATTAATGCCGAGTGAGTTTTCTTGGAGGTGTACGGTCGTCCTTTCCATAACGCCGATGCTCCACTCTATTTTGCTAAGATGCTATATGCACAATTCATCCTAGAAACTCCAGTGGACTTCGCCTCTAGAGAGGCCACTGTCAGCATCCACGACATACATGAAGAGACAATGACATTCACAAGGGAGGAACTTGCTCTCATGGTGGAGGGCGCTGGATTGGAGTTAAACAAGGTCAAAGAAAGCTTAGAGGCACAGGTAGCAGAGAAGGAGAAAGAAGCTGTACGATTATCTCAAGCGTTAACTCCTCCCCCAGCCAATAGAGGGATTCAAGAGCAGCTCATAAAGATCAGCCAAGATGTACATATCCTCTCTTCGCGTATAGCTCCTGTGTGCCAAGGGAACCACATCTCTCATTTTTTGGTACATCTTGATCTTGTGGGAGTTTCTGCTGACGCTACTAGTTCGTCCACCCCCCAATGTCCTATATGTTACAAAGTATTCGATGGGTGGGGCGGCCAGTATATACTGCCCTGTGGACACTACTGCAACTTAATATGTTTAGTGAGGCACATGCAAAGTATTTCCACATGTGTATTGTGCAGTGTCCCAATAAATCAAGGTATTTATATAGTGTTCGGCATGGCTAGCGAATATAAACCACCAGGACCTTTAGATGCAACTCCTAGTGCAATTTGTAATTTATTTCAAGATGAAAGCTTAGAAAGACATAAATCCTACTTTTGTATTGATAATTTCTCCAAATACAATCGTTTGTACAAGTATTTTTTATGAAATTAATGAAATGGCTTCTTCCTCTATGTCAGTATCTTGCTCCGAAATTCTTTCATCGTTTACCCTCTCGTATGCTTATAAAGCTCATCTAAGTCAATGTCCAAATTGTGTTCTATCTCAAGGCTAGTGCACGAGTATATCCAACATCAAAGTTCTCGTCTACTACATCATCACAATCGTACATCCATCTGGGCATATCTTCTTCATACTCTTCGCTTTCAATGTCTCGCAAGATCTTTTCATTGCAATACATGTTAACAAGTTTATTTGCTCGATCTGCAAGAAGTCGATTATGAATAGTACTGTGAATATATTTGTACATGCTCCAATTTCTTTCTAAGCCTGAGTTTGAAGAGCACTGACTTAGAACCTTCATCGCAAGGTTGTGCAATAAAGCATAGTGCTCACCACCATTCATCATCCACCACTTCCATGTAGGCTGCTCTTTAGCCATTTGTTGAACAAGGGAGTTGGAAAATAAACCCTCTTTCAATCGAAATGAGGTCATCTCCTTTATGCACTTTACACGATCATCAACATTATTATAAAAAGTGTTTACCACTTTATAAAAATCTTGAACCACCTCAACGTTGGACATCAAATTTATATTCCAGTATTCAGGATCTAGCATGTAAGCAACACTGTGTAGTAGTGAATGCGCTCCAATCCATCTAGCATGGAAGTACTTCAATAGGACTTTTCTTTGTCTACTAGAGAATGGTACACGCCATTACTTTTCCACCCCACTGAATGCTCTAATTTCTCAGGACACTCCAAACTCCGCTGAACAGTCCACCATTGCATCCATGCTTTCTCGAGATTAGGCACTCATTGATCAAGATTTCGTATGGCATACATAATAGGCATCATTACATGGTATGCATCCATCACACTGTTCCACCAACTTCTTCTCGTAAGCGCTGCCTTCAAGACTTTGATTTTAGGTTGAGTGCTCTCCCAGTCATGAAATGTCATGCATGTAAATGTTTCGCAAACTGCATCTTTATTTCGACGAAGAGACTCAAAAGTGTAAAAGTGAGTGCAAAACCTAGTCTCCACTGGAAGCTTTAACATAACTGACATGCGAGATCAAAAAATATCTAACAATCTCTGTCTCTTGAGATGAGCATGAATCTCACAAGCTAGCAAGCAGTGTTGACGATTGAGGCAAACCATTTGGTATCATCACTTTTATACACCAATCTTTTAATACAAGATTCAAACTATGACTATTACAGCCTACCAGAAAAACATGTGGATAGTGCCGCTTTAGGATTTTGGATGCATTCTTGCAATTCTTTGCATTGTCCATGACGATTTGGACTACATTTTTGGCACCCACTTCCTCTATCACAAAGCCAATGACTTGAGCAATGTAAGCCCCAGTTTTGATTGAACCAGCAGAATCCACGGCACGGATGAAAGTCTCACCTCTAGGTGAAATAACCATTATATTAATTAATGGTTTTCTTTGTACATTGGACCATCATCACTTACTATACTACATCCAGAAAGCTCTATATTGCTAAGAATTATTCTTTGTACATGTTCTTTTACTTGCGCATAACATTTCTCTAATAGATCATTTTGCATAGCATGGTACGTAGGCGGTGAAAACCCTATTCCAAACTCACCAATTTTCTTCCATGCTCTCTTCCAATGCTCACTGTCCACCATCATCATAGCACTCCCAAAAAAGTAAATCGCTTCAGCAAGGGCGAGTTGTGCATCATCGAGCCGACCTTGACGTAGGCTTTCTTGCAAATGAAGTTTGATGCATGGGTATATTTCCTATGTCAAAGTTCCGCTTGCAGGAAGATGCACTAGGTAGATTACTTTTTGGTTGCACATTGACGTTCGGAGTATAAGCAGGCGATGTAGCCGGAGTACAAGTAGGTGATGTAGCCAGAGTTTGATGATTAGAACAACAGTGTTCTTGCTGCCTTGATACATTAATGGTAGGAGTGTAATGTTTTCTTGCATCTTTCTTTTGAATTTCTTCTCTTATGCATTTGGCCACTGCAGGTGCAAAGGGGTGGATACATGACTTTTTCTTCGCTCCGCCTAAAAAGTGTTCTCTTAGTCGAGGTGCCCCACCTGATTTTACTACGTGGCATAGCTTACACTCCCAATCTATGAATCTATCACCGACGTGAATTGCATATTGCCACTCTATCCCAGGTGCCTTTTTTTTCCTACTATTTGGAATACAAAGATATCCATGATGATTCATGCTAAATACAAAGGATGACTGAAAGTTTTTAGACCATGAATTATTTTATTTGGATACTTACATAACCATAAATATTAATCCTTGCTAAACCTTTAGCATCACGACAAGACGAATGTATGAATGTGTGTTCTAAGATTAAGATATATATAATTGATAGCATGCATACAATGCACATTGCACCCCCAATGAAGGATGATCTCATCATATACATAGTTTATTGTTTTAACTTTAGAAAATAAAGATATCCATGACGATTCATGCTAAATGCAAAGGATGACTGAAAGTTTTTAGACCATGAATTATTTTATTTGGATACTTACATAACCATAAATATTAATCCTTGCTAGAATCACGACAAGATGAATGCATAAATGTGTGTTCTAAGATTAAGATACATATAATTGATAGCATGCATACAATGCACATTGCACCCCCAATGAAGGATGCCTTTTGTACCCAATTAAGGATACTTTACACAATCAAAGATCTATGCTTGCCCAATACTCTGGTATAGGACAATAGACCTTCTCTAACATTCACAAAGAAAATCAAAGATCTATGCTTGCCCAATACTCTAGTATAGGACAATAGACCCTTGTCTACTCTAAACTATATCAAGCATCAAGAACCAATACAAGCCCCTAAGCACGACTCTTGGCTCCATCAAACCATTCATAAAGGAGAATGAGGTAAATTACCTACGTAGCTCAAATGCAAAGCTGAATGACTCCAACTTTCTCCCTAAATCTCCGCAAGTATTAGCTACGAACCACACCCTACCCCCAATTCAAAGAACTAAGGATGAGTGGCTCAATAGCCTTAGGAGTGCCTACAAGGAAAGACGACAGCCCCTAAGATAAGAACATTCTTCCCAAGAGGACACTTCTAGCAACTCGAGAGCTCTACAAGTACTTTGAGGAGAGATATCACGCCCCCAAAACAAGGACTATCTCCCCAAAAGTTGCATGATGGGTATCGAGAAATGTTTATAAACATGACAGAACCCCGCCGGGTTTCTTATGTTTTCCCGGCAGGCCCGCCAGGAAACAAAAAAACCCGGTGGGGTTACGAGACTAGTAGGTTTTGGTAGGTCATTGCTCAGGTCATGTGAATATACAATGAGCTTAAGGGTTGTTGCAAGATCAGGGTGTCCAGTTTTATCTAGTTTATGTTGGACTGGGACAATGCTTGGAGAGTAAATTTTGGGGGGCAAGGTACTTAAAATGAGATCAAGCAAATAATAGAAAATACGCTTGCCCTTAAATTAACCCAATATAACTTAAATTAATATAAATTAGTCTAATTAATTAAAATTAATCAAAAATATAATGAAATGATAAACAAATGATCTTTCCATACTTAGAGTGATCCAATTTATTTTTCCATAGATGCACCATTACAAGTACACTAGTCCCTAAAGGTTTTAGATGATTCACATCAAAAATGTAATTTTACTAATTAGATTATTAATATTTGCAGGCCTTCTGATAGTCTGGAAGAATTTTAAAAAAGAGATCATTAAAAATCCAACCATTGGATTTGTAATTTTTACTAACCACAACATTCTCCTAATGTCTCAGTATCTACCCACTCTTTTGATCTCCAAGATTGAGGATTTTAAGTGGTAGCTATTGTGGGTACAAAAAGTGGCGTATATTATAACACTTTAAAGACCTTGAAATATTTAAAGAAAATAGACAAATATCTTACATTTTTCTCAAAAATCAAGTTAAGCTCCATATTATGTGAAGATCTAAGATACAAAGTGGGAATCTCATATGAGTTTATGTGTAAAAGATATTAGCATTTTATGGAATCAGTTCAAATTTGGGACAGGGGGTATACATTGACTTTGCACCTAAGAAAATGAGGACTTTTGACTATCTAATGCTTAATCAAATTATGCAACTATATTTCCAACTTTGAATATGATGTTCCAACAAAAGAACTTGAAACGAAATTCCTTCATTTACTAGGAGAGATTAGCCACTAAAGGTAAACAAATGCCTGTTTTTATACTGTTTACAGGGGGCCTGAGTGGACAAAACTGGGCACCCTGATCTTGCAACCACCCTTAATCTGTGTATTAAGCTCTAGAGCTTAATGCATAGGTTAAGCTCTTTGCATGCATAATGCATAGAGATCTATGGATAGAGCCTAATCTATGTATGCATTAAGCTATATTCATGCATGCTTAGTGCATAGTGCCGAGGTATGCTTAGTGCATAGTGCCGAGGTATGGTTTAGTTTAGGCTAGCGTGGCTTGCATAGTGCTTTATGCATATGCCTCATGCATAGCTTTATGCATAAGCCCTCATGTATAGCTTAATTCTAAATCTATGTATGCATTAAGCTCTATGCATGCATGCTTAGTGCATAGTGCCGAGGTATGGTTTAGTTTAGGCTAGCATGGCTTGCATAGTGCTTTATGCATATGCCTCATGCATAGCTTTATGCATAAGCCCTCATGTATAGCGTTATGCATAAGCCCTCATGTATAGCTTTATGCATAGGCTTTATGCAATATAAGGCCTCATGCATGCTTTATGCATAAGCCTAATGCATAATGCTTTATGCATAAGGCCTCATGCATAGCTTAATTCTTAAAGCTTTATGATAAGGCCTCATGCATGCTTTATGCATAAGCTTTAGCATAGCTTGCATAGTGGCATAGTTTGCATAAGGCTTTCATAGCAGCATAGCATGCATAAACTTTAGCAAAGCTTGCATAAGCTTTTGTATATATGTATTACTAATCCTTTTCTCACCCTCTTGTTGGTTTTGTAGGTTCTCTAATCCTCTCTTTCAACATCACAAAAAAGAGGTAAGTGCTTTTCTATCTTCCCTCTATTATTATTGCACCCTTAGGTGTTGGGGATTTTTTTTGTAGGTTTGTGCATAAGTTTTATACATAAGCCTCATGCATAGCTTTATGCATAATGCCTCATGCAAGTATAGCTTTATGCATAAGGCCTCATGCATGCTTTATACATAATGCCTCATGCATAGTTTTATGCTTAAGGCCTTATGTATAGTGCTTTTTGCATAAGCCTTAGGCATAAGCTTTATGCATAAAGCATTATGCTTAAAGCTTTATTATTTATAAGGCCTCATTCATAAAGCATTAAGCTTAAAGCTTTATGCATAAGGCCTCATGCATGCATAAGGCCTCATGCATGCTTAATGCATAAGCTTTAGCATAGCTTGGATAAGGCTTGCATAGCGGTGTAGTTTGCATAAGGCTTGCATAGCGGCATAGCTTGCATTGATTTTTGTATGTATGCATCACTAATCCTTTCCTCACCCTTTTTTTAGTTTTGTAGGTCCTCTAATCCTCTCTTTTAACATCACAAAAAAGAGGTAAGCGCTTTTCTATCTTTCCTCTATTATTATTGCAACCTTGGGTGCTAGGGATTTGTTTTGTAGGTTTGCGCATAATATTTATGATAATCTTTATGTATACTGCTTTATGCATAAACCTCATGCATAGTGTTATGGGCATAGCTTTATACATAAGGCCTCATGCATAAGGCTTCTCTAGCTTGCATAAGGCTTGCATAATATTGTTTTAGTATTCTCTTTGCTTTTATAGATGTGGCATGGGTCCTTATCCTCTTAACCCATATACCCATTGGTTGAGGCTCTCATCGAGTCTCAAAAAATTGTTTGCTAGGGAGGCACAACACAACTTTGGCTATAATTCCACCCCTGAGCAGTTTTGGGAGCCTATGCAGTAGGCACCCCTTTACCATGAGGTCCGATAGCCCACAGCCCACCAACAGAGTCCCTTGTGTCTGGCACTTTACCCTTGCCAGGCACTTCACTTGCCTTTACATTCACCCCTCATCTATTAGCCCCAGTTAGTGCTATAGAATCTCCTACACCTCCACCTTTAGGAGATGTGACACTTCACAGTTATAATGGCTCTCATGAGAGTGGCGGTTGTTCATTAGGGAGGGTAGTCATGGAGATAGTGGCGGTCATACCTCATGCCGCAATAGCACTGAGAGTGGAGGTAGAGGAGATAGAGGATGCCTACTAGGGCAGTGGTTTGGGGGTGGGGATAGTTTTTCAGAGTCACCACCACATCATGGTGATATATCTATTATGATATCACACATGTGGGTGGCATAGTTGACGACTCTCGTGTGGGAAGGAGGTGGTAAACTACTTGCACCAAGTAGTTTTTGCACACTATAAATATTTCTTTATACATTTTAAGCAGAAAAGGAAGAGCTTAGTGGATGATCGCATTAAAGTTGTCCACAAGAAGTACTCTAATCCTCACGAGATCAAAGATAGATGGGCGTGACACAAAATCAAAGACATACTTAAGAATAGGAGGTCTCTAGTAATAAGGAGACATGCAAAGGAGGAGAAATCCCAAATAGATGCTGGTCAAAATAGACATGGTCAGCCATCTACTGCTCACAAGGGGGGGCGAGTGGAAGAAAGCCAAGAAGGAGCTCTTAGAAGGAGTAGTGAACTAGCAACAAACAGAAGCGCGACTGCGAATACAAATGAAGTGATATGGATCGTTGCACTTCGGATCTTGAGGTTATGCATCATCGGAGGCTGAGTTTGTATGTATAGTGCAACTTCATGTCTTTTCTTTGTATTCTCTCTATTTGAGTTGTGTTATAATGTTTGTCTTGTGATGTAGCATGACATTGTGGGTAGAGATCCTACCCCAGCAGAGACTAGCTACCATCGTTGCCACAATAGACGAGATACATGGGATTACCTTCTCACGAGATAAAGGGATCATGTCCGACGAACAATACAATCGAGCAAGGAGAACACCAATGCAGGTAATACTTTATATTTTTATTCACAAAACATGTTTTGACCTTTATAATACTTTCTATTTTTATTTATATATATCTTCACTTTGTGTAGGCACAAGGTGGACAAGATGACTCGGAGAGGGATGACTCGGAGAGGGATGACTCCTCTGAGTAGTCGCCTGCTAGTTTTTCTTCATGTATAGTTTTGGTTTATGCAACTATGTTTCTTTTTCAAGCCTCATGTGGCTACCATCATGTATGTATAACTTCTTGGATATCAACTAAGCTTGCAAGAAGACTATGCATAGGCTTTATGCATAAAGCTTGCAAGAAGCCTACACTAACCTGAAACCTAGCACCCAAAGGTGCAAAAATACGTTGAAAAAGGCATAAACAAGTTAAAAAAAGAGAGGGCTTACTTCTTTTTTGTGAAGCCGTGAGAGTATTGGTGAAAGACCTACAAAACAAAAGATTGAACAAAGTAGTTAGTAGATTAAACATAATATTAAGAACTAATACACAATTAATACAAAACCCTAAAATCTATATGCATGCATTGGGAGATCTATGCATGCATTGAGAGCTCTATGCATGCATAGAGAGCCAAAAAAATCACAAAACCCTAAAAAGCTATAAAAACATAATAGAAAAGAGGGATCTCTTACCTCAAGAAGCTAGAGTTATGAGTTACTGACTTGAATAAGACTACAAAATAGCAATAAAATAAATTAAAAAGTTAGTAAGTATACTTCATTTTAACATATTATCAAGCAAGAGGAGAAGTGAAAGAGGAGACATATAAGAGGAGAAAAACAAGGTGAGTTTATTTAACCTAATTCTTATTCATAAATGATTGTGGTTTATGTTGCTCTAACCCAAGCTTTTACATAGAGCTTTGATGGAGAGATCTCCATCAAAGCTCTCTACTATTAGTACTTCTTTATGCAATCTAGGGCTAGGGCAAGGCATAAACAAAGGAGAAAGGGAAATGAAGAGAGGGGAAGGGAAAGAAAATCTCACATAGAGAGCATAGTTGAAGCTTTCCATGAAAGCTTGGGAGAAAGGAAGGAAGGAGAGAGCCAAGTACTTACCTTAGAGAGGGAGGGAGCTTTGATGGAGGGTGAGGTGGAAGGACTTGGGTGGGAGGAAGAGCTACTTAATCTATCGTCCTAGCATGTGCAACAAAGAGAGGTAGGTAGAAAGAAAGCAATAGCTTCCGTGCAGTGAATTAGGCGGGAGTCTCCATTTGTAGGTTGCTACTCCAACAAAGAAATTTTGATGCTAATTTCGTTACTGTGCAATGATATTTCACTGATGGGCAGTGTTATTTCATTGCTGAGTAGTAAAATTTTGCTGATATGAACAGTGCTAGCAACACCTTGGGCAACTTTCTATTCCTGGATAGCTCTTGTTTTTTTACTAATACAAAATTAGTTTTGGCCTCGTCTTTTGGTGGATAGCAGTGTGTGTGTGGACAATAATGGCCGTGTCTAGTTGGCCTAGTTTGTGGACATTAGACTTAGGTTATTTTAGTGTGAACTTATCACTAGTGTCTAGTGTGTGTACATTAGACTTAGGCTATTTTAGTGTGAACTTATCACTAGTGTGTGGGTTGTGAACTTATCACTAGTGTGTGGACATTAGACTTAGGTTATTTTAGTGTGAACTTATCACTAGTATAGTGGGTTGTGTTTTGTGGTGTGCAATGAAGGAATGCTATGGATCTTCTCTATCATCATGTAGATGTTGATGGTTTGAGATAATGAGAGATAATTAGGGTTTTCTTCTCTACCCTTGTGTCTATTTGATGGTATCAAACCTTGGTCCTCTCTATTAGGGTTTTGTGAGTGATTGAAGAAGGGGAAAATTTTGTTTTTGGAGCTATCCATTGGAGCTTGGAGCTTGGAGAAAAGAGAAGCTTGGAGCACACACCTACTCAATAGATCTGAAAGCTGAGGACCACAGGTAAGCAAAGCTAAACACCCTTGAGTAGATTGTAGGTAATTTGACACAAGGAAAGCAAGATTTGAGTTTCCCAAAGCAAGTGGGAATTCTATTTTGCAAGCTTTAATGGAAAGCTTGAGAGCTTGAATGCAAAGAGAAAAATGCATGTTATAGGTGAAGGACACATGTATGTGGTATTGGTAGATTAATTTTGGAGAAAATCTGTAAAGTTCCCCACAACAAGACAAAGCACCTACAGATGTGCACACAGATGCATTTACTCAACTAAAAAAAAAACTTACGGGTGCGTCTATTAACACGTCTACAGACTCGCGTCTAAAGGCACGTTTAAAAGATAGCTCAAACAGACACGCTTATAGATGTGCTTATAGATGCGCACACAGATGTGCTTATAGATGCGCACACAGATGTGCATATAGACGCACAAATAGATGGTTGGGGAGAAATTTAAAAAAAGATAGACGAATGTATAGACGCATTTATACATGCAAACAAACAGATGCATGCATAGAAGCGTTTATAGACACTCAAATAGACGCTTCTTGAACAGACAAATGCGTATATAGACACGCTACAAAATATTTTTAAATTTTGTGCTTTAACAGAATGCTGTGTATGTTGTGTATGCAATGTAGTAACAGGAATCCCATTTCTACATTGCGTAATTCAATTCTTACAGCCAATCGTATTTTAATTAGCACTCTTGCAAGCACGACGTCTATAGCCAACATTAATTATAATTCCAAATAAAACATTACAACTCCGAAACATTTAGTTACAAGGCATTAATTGATAGCTCAAAAAGTGCTTGTATGTACATATAGCACGAAGCTAAGCCACTTCCTGTGGCTTCAAGTACCAAAAATAAGAGGAGTGTATATAAAAGAGGCACGAAGCCAAGCCAGTGGCACATCGGGGATAAAAGAGAGGAGAAAGGAGAGGAAAAGAGAGGAGAAAAAGAGGGGATAAAAGAGAGAAAAAGAGAGGAGAATAGAGGGAAAAAGAGGGGGATAAAAGAGAGAAAAAGAGAGGAGAATAGAGAAAAAGAGAGGAGAAAAAAAGAGAGAAAAAGAGAGGAGATAAGAGAGAAAAAGAACGCGTACCACACAAAACAGATGCGGTTTTAGACATGCAAACAGATGCGCCACAGAGTTTTAAGATTAAATATTTGATACAAGAGCAATTTTTTTAGGTTGTTTATTTGTAGGATGTCTTTATCTTCAACAAGTAGAGGATGAATCCCTCCGTATCCACCATCGTCTCGCAAAATGTGGTTGGAGCAAAAAATCAAATGTATGTGTGATCGATGTCGAGGAAACATGTATTGTGCACGCAGGATTACACTCAATCACATCTCAAAGTATGGAGAATGGGATGCGACCGTAAACATGGTAAGTGTTAAAGAGTTAAGGTTGATTGAGATACCTATGGGTGTTCATATGTTTGAGTTATGATCCCGTTTTAATTTGATACAGGATGCAGTGCCACACCCGCATATGTTGCCCTATGCTCGTCATCGGTGAGGAGGCAAAGCGTTGGCGATATGAGGTGGGATCTTCACGAGGGATTGTTATAGATGCATGGAGTGATGGTGATAGTAGCCCTCATCCATTACCTCATGCATGGATGCGCTTGTAATCTAATCCTCAAGAGATATGGCAAGACAACATGTGACCTCTCTTGGAGGATTAGATTATAAGCGCATCCATGCATGCATCAACGATTGTGTTTTGTTTCGTGGACTACATAAGGATGCAAGAGAGTGTTCTACTTGTGGAGAGGCAAGATATAGAGCAGATCTCAAAACTTTGGATGTGCCTCGTAAGGTTCTGCACCATTTTTCCATAATCCCTCACATCCAACATATGTTCACGTGCAAATCCATTGCAGAGCTCATGTCATGGCATTCCTCCCATCGATCAACTGATGGCAAGTGGAGAACTCCCGCAGACACTCTTGCGTGGAAGCATATTGAAGACACATGGCCAAGCTTCAAGGAAGAACCTAGGAGCTTGAGACTTGGATTGGGTATGGACGGTGTGAACCCATTTGGTCTCAAAATCACCTCTTACAGTGTATGGCCAGTGATATTGGTGAATTATAATCTTCCACCCTCTATGGTGATTAAGAAAGGACATGTTATGTTATCCCTTCTAATTCCAGGGAAACATAAAGCCAAAAATCTTGATGTTTATTTGCAGCCTTTGATTGACGAGCTAGAGATACTTTGGAGAGGTATCGAGGTGCATGATGTGAGTAGGCCTCCCTCCCATTTGGTTCCACGACTCCTCCACCACTTGGCATGAGCCGGTAAGGGTTTGTAACTATTGTGTGCTATATTGGAAAGAAATAAAGATTGCTCTCACTAACACCAACTTTTTTTAGATACTCCATCTTTTATCATTTACCATATTGGTCCCACCTCAAGATCAATCACCTGCTTGATCCCATGCATATCTTCAAGAATGTGGCATCTACCATTTGGGAACATTTGAATGGGACACGAGATTCCGTAGGCATAAGGGAGGATCTACATACCACATGGAGGATGCGTGAAGCTTGGCCACAAGAGAGACTAAATGGGCGTTCTCTTTTACCTCGTGCACCATGGAGGTTATCAAAACTAGAGATGGTCGCGGGTGAAGCGTGCTATTACTACAATTCCTACTCCCATTGGATGCATGAGGTGTTTGAAGGGGGCCTTTACAAAGAGTAAGAAAATAGGTGTAGAGCAATTATATGGCTTGAAATCTCATGATTGGCACAAGACGCTCCAAGTACGTATTTTATGTGCATAATATCTTTTTCCTTTCAAATTTGTGAGTGAATTAGAAGCAACTAATCAACCATTCCTCGTGTGTTTAGTTCATACTACCTATATATCCAGAAAGGACCAGACCACCGCAACTTCATCTTGCCTGGAAACTTCCCCATGCAAGTATTGAACACCAAAACTAACTGCCCTTTTTGAAAATTCTTTTTCTTCAAGTGCCAATCCACCTGAAACTTCCTCTGATTCTGGAGTTTCCGCACCCAGTAAAAACTCCACAACCGATCTTCATCTAATGAGCTCAAGACTTCAAGCTGATATGCTAAGGACTTTGCTGGAGCAATTTATCATCCATCTCGGCACCACAAACTCGACCAGTGTGATAGCCTCCATGCCAAAAGCGAGCTTGAAAGGGGATAATCTAGTTGCCACCTTGTAAGTTGTGCAGTATGCCCAAAGTGTTGAGACAGAAGCTTAACATCCCAATCCTTCTGATGCTTGCTTTTACAAGCTTTGTTAGAATATGCACAGTCTGCTTATTAGATGATTCCACCAATCCATTGGCTTGCGCGGATAGTAGGGGGATGACTTGTGAAGAATCAAATAAAGTCATGTCATTCTCTTGATCACTTTATTAATAATAAAATGACCCCCTCAATCACTGACCAGCTCCACTGGACAGCCAAAACAAGTGAATACATCCTTGTATAGACACTTTGCCACCACTGAAAGAGCAGAGTTGTCTCCCGCAACACCCAAGCTTCCACCCACTTGCTACAATAATTTGTTGCTGTCAGAATATACCAGTTTCCTATCTTTGCCACCGTTGTAGGTTTAAAAGGCCCAATGAAATCCAAACCCCACTTCTAAAAAGGCTCAAGTGGAAATATTTGGTGTAAGGGCATGCGGTCTCTATGTGATGGTGGCTGGCCCATCCTCTCGCACACATCACATTTCCACACATGAACTGTTGCGCCTCAAAATAAATTGTTGGCCACCACAAGCCATCTTGCAACACTTTGCCTGTACTAATCTTCCCCGAAAAGTTCCCTCCCGAGACTCCGCAAATGCGCTTCCCGCAAGCAACACGGCCTCCTGATCTTGCGGTAGTACACACTGCAACAACACATCGACAACATTGCAGTAGTACAATTCTCCAATGTAGACTTCAAAGGAACGACTCCACAATGCAACCTACCCGTTGATCCTTCGTCAAATGAGTTGGCATAGCACCTATAGACAGAAAACAAAACATTTCCTCATACCATGTCCAAGGCATAGAAAGAGGCCGAACCACATCAGGAACTACATTTGCTTCATTTGAAACACTAAAAAGTGATGCATCCGAAAACTCATCATGCACTCTTGTAGCTTGTTCTCCCAAATCCAATCTTGAAAGATAATCTGCTATGTACTATGATCCTGGTCGATGAATGACTTCAAAGTCAAACTCCTATAGTAATAGCATCCACCTTGCCAATCTTGCAATTAAATTCTACTGCTACACCAGATAAAGCAACACGGAATGGTCCACATGGAAATAAAACATTCTCCCCATAAGATAATGTTGAAAATTCTTTACTAAATAAATCATGCCTAAGCACTCTCGCTCTCTTACTGAATAATTTTTCTCTACGGCTTGCATAATAAACAGGTCAGAACCAACCAGCACTCTACTATTGCATTAACACACTGCCAATTGCTATATCCAAAGCATCCACAAAGACATAAAAATACTTCTTCCAATATTTGGCGACACTAGTGCACGGAACAGTTGTAGCTTCAACCTATGATATGCCAAATCACATTCTTTTATCCAAGAAAATTCTTTGCAGTCCACATGAGCCACCACATTTAGTGGAATCGCCAAATGTGCCAGAAACCACAAGTGTCGCCCATGCCACCGAATTTGACCTAGAAACCGCATACACTCCTTCAAATTTATAGGTGCTAGAGCTTGCATCACAGCCGCCACCTTATCGGGATCCACAACAATGCCTTCTTGTGATATAATGTGCCCCAGTAACTTCCATTAGGACCTCAATGGAAGGCTTCTTGGGCCCTTTTATTTGGCAGTTTAAGGGAGTCAAACCTTTTCTCTTAAGAAGAAACGTTTTCTAATTAGAAGCTTCAAAACGGCTACTTTATTCGAATTTGAATTTTGGGGGGAAAATGGAATTTAAAATCTAGCGGATAAAACCATATCATGTAGCATATCTATGGAAAGCTCTTGATGCATAGATCACGGATCTATAATCTCCGCTCAAATCGGAGCTTGTATGTAGAAGTTATGGAGGTCCGAAAATTGTAAAATTGCCCCCCCCCTTTTTGGGGAAAAAGTGCACCCTTTGACCACTCTTACACCTCTCTTAAAAACCCAACATTTTAGTCCACATGGCAACCCCCTATTTGGCTATTCCTTAATCACCTTGATTAGGCTTGGGCAAATTAAAGGGCCCAAGAAGACCCCATTCACTTCCTAATGCCACTCCGAACCGCAAAGGCACACTTCAATGGATTTAAACTGAAAGATACCTTCCAGCATTTCTGAAAACACAGTCGTAGATGTTCCAAATACTGAACACATGTCCCAAACACACTGAGATCATCTAGAAAGACCCGCATAAATGCTGTCAAGAATGCATATCCCGTTGAATGGTACCAGAAGCATTCCTCAAGCCAAACCACATCAATGTACACATAAACACGCCCCAAGCTATGATGAAAGTTATCTTAGCTTGGTCTTTTGGTGCCATACAAATCTGATTGTAGCCTTTAAACCCATCAAGAAATGAATACATCTCATGGCCTACCACATCATCCAAGATGGTATCCATGTGTGGCAAGGGAAAAAGATCCAAAACAGTAGCCGCATTTCCTATAATCTACAGAGTTGCGTATCTTCTTATTCTTCTTTGTGGCCACGATCATAATCAGAGAAATCCACTCCGAATTCTCTATTGGAGCAGTGAACCCAACCCGTAGGAGACGATCTAGCTCATCTTTAACCTGCTTAAGCAACATGCAGATTCATTCTGTATCACTGCTATCTGGAAGAAATTGCATCTGGATGCAATGCTGATAAAACTTAGGATCTAGGCACTTCATGTCTGAGTAGTCCCATGCAAAGACATCCATAAATTCTGTCAAATATCCACTAGAGCCTCTCGAAACTTATCATCCAGCAAACTACTAACTTTCACTAGTTTTGATTCTTTATCTTTTCCCAGAAAGACTATCTCCAAAGCATCTTCTTCAACTCTGGTAACTTTGCTCGTTTGCACCTCAAAAGCTCTTTCTTGTTGTTCCAAAATTTTTTAGATCACCATCTGGGGAATGACCATCCACACCAACAAACGGTTCCCAGAGAATCTTCTCCAGAAAAGGAGCCACCATCCGCACTGCCGCATATTCCGCGGAAATGCATGCTACATCCACTAGGAACCAAATTCGCATTAGCCCACAAAAATTGTTCATCTTCATCTTCATCCAAGCCTTTAGCCATGGGTTGTTGCAAGATCAGGGTGTCCAGTTTTGTCCAGTTTATTTTGGACTGGGACAATGCTAGGAGAGCAAATTTGGGGAGCAAGGTACTTCAAAAGAGACCAAGCAACTATAGAAAATACACATACACTCAAATTAATCCAATATAACATAAATTAATATAAATTAGTCTAAATTTAATCAAAATTAATAAAAAAATGAAATGATTAAAAATTGATCTTTTCATACTTAGAGTGATCCATTTTTTTTTCCATAGACACACCATTACAAGGACACTAGTCCCTATAAGTTTTAAATGATTTACATCAAAAATCTAATTTTACTAATTAGATGATTAATATTTGAAGTCCTAATAGCCTGGAAGGATTTTGGAAAAGAGATAATTAAAAATCCAACCATTGGATTTGCAATTTTAACTAAGCACCACATTCTACTAATGTCTCACTATTAACCATTCTTTTCATCTACAAGATTGAGCATCCCATTCACCCTCACAACTTCCCATCTTGTCACATTCCTCTTCACCAATGTCTCTCCCCTTGCATTTCTTCCTGCCTTTTTGTATCTGAAGCGGTGCTTGCAAGAGCTCATCCCAGTCATTTCCTTCTGATTGCTACCTATGCTGAGTTGAGGCAGTGTAGATCCTTCTAGCACTTACAGCCTGCTTTTGGATGACTCGGAAGAGTCCACAATCACTGTTAAGCTTTCTCAAAAGGGTTTTCTCAACTAGTTTTGGGTGCTTGCCCCTTTACCCAAGATGTAACTTGATGCCGCACTTCTTCCTGTGCTAGCCAATCAATGCTAGCTTGTTCTCTACTGCTTTAACTTGAGGCCAACTCTTCTTTCTAGAGCAAGTTACCACGCAAACTTCTGGATGTCCTTTCTCACTAAGGGACTCAATTTTAACCATAGACACACTTGGTTCTTTCCCTGCTACCTTTTCTTGTCTTTCTGCCTTCATGCGATCATAATCCGGTGCGCCTCTGGGGCACTACAATCGCCAATGCTCTTCCTCTATGTAGAACAAACAGATGTGTGGACAATCTCTGCCTCGTGCCCACCCCACAGCCTCCTCCTCGACCGTGGCCTCCATTGGAGTTGCCATAAGCATAAGCATTATCCGAGCTTCCTGCTGTTTGAGCAAATGCCACCGTCGCAGGATCTTTTCCCTCTTTATCCTTCTATTGAGTGGAGCCTCCAGCTCATTGGCCCCTCCCATTATATTATCAATCACAAGTATCATGAGAATTAGAAGTATAGATGGCACACCATTTCTCATTTAGTGCATACTCCCCAACAGGATGACCCGGATTGAGGCACATCGAGCACCAGACCTCTTTCAACGACTTCGCAGAGGATTCTCCAGACACTGCCATGTTGACCTTCCCACCCTTGTGGGTCTTTCTGGTTACTTTCACTAGTTTGGCATCCAAATATTTGCTACCATTGTCAGAAGAATCTTCATCTCGACTCTCCACATCTAAATCTTCACAGCTACTATGCGTCTTCCCATGAGATGAGCTTTTTCCTAACTTCTTTTTGGATTTCTGCTTGTTGGGCATGTCTTCATCCTCTAGGGATTCTTCGGTCAAGATTTCCCTCGCAATCACATTTGGCAGCGTTGTGGCAACCTTATCCACAGTCGCTAAGGCTGTACGAAAATCCTTAGATGAGCCCTTGAGAAAATAGTCATTGAGCACCTCCTATGCTGGATGCTGATTTTGAGGAACCTGCTGTAACATGACCTGAAAATGAGCCATAAAATCCTCCACTCTGTGGTTGCCCTGCTTAAGCACACATAGCTTTTCCAAATTCTAGGTGACGATCTTTTCTATGCAAAAGAACATCGTCCGCACCGCATCAAAAGTCTGAAAATGATCCACTGGGTAGGAAGCCTTCCCACTCAGAGTGGACTCGAACATGGACTCCATATGTAATTGATCCAGTGGGGGAGATCCATTGAGATTATATGTCTTCTCAAACTGTCGGATTATGTGAGCATCCGGATCCTTAGCAGACTTCCCATGAAACTTTGCATACGTAATATGTCCATGTGGTTGGGCCATCTGCTATGCTAGGGAAACTACTACTAGTTGCTGTGTCGATCCCAAGAACAGCTCCCGAACCGTCAAAGGTTGGTGAACTAGGGGGAGTTAGCAACCACCTCTCCGCCCTCGCGGAACACTGGGAGGGGGTAGGAATGGCTGCGCTACCGAGAATTGACACGGGGAGTTATATCCCACCTCGGTAACTACAAAGAATAAGAACAAGAATTATCTGCCGTTGCATCATCCTCCGAATGATGACACTAGCCGCCTAGTAGTAGGAAGCACCAAATTAAGAGGTCCCTGCGCAAATGCGTACGGATGCAACCATGTCATCAAGATAACATCGTGGTCGTCAATTGTATTACACACTTAAACACCAGTGCAGTAATATGGGAATTATTACCCTCTTAGCATACAACATTAGTTGAAAAGATAGTTTTACTGATAAATTAATATAGAAGTGATTATAAATAGTGAGACATGCTTAATGCTGCACTAACACGGACTGTTAAATTATCACATGAAGTGTTGATTGATTGATTTCGTGGTCGCTTGAGAATACGCAGGCATATAGCCTTTAAAACAGTTACCTGGTCACGAGATTCAGAGAGGCACGACCTCCCATTTACACCCCTTGAGATCCCCAAATGACTATTCATTTAAAGTACGTAATGCTGTATATACACTTGTTGTTGCAGTCCAAATTTGCAGTGTGCGGCCATAGCATATATAAGTACGCAACTCATCTGGCACATACACATGCAATATATCCAACAACTTTCAAGAGGACAAATCACGTTTCTTGCCCACCATTGAAGTTCCCCTTCGCCATTACATCATGTATGGCAGAAGTAGGAGTCTTGTTCACATGATATAAATTGTTGTAGAAATAGCTTCAGCCCAATAGCTATGTGACATATTCTTCTCTATCATCAATTCTCATGCTATCTCTATAATGTGCCTGTTTTTTCACTCAACCACTCCATTTTTCTACGGAGTGTATCTACATGTAAACTGTCTGTAAATGTCATTCTTCTGTAAAGAAATCAGAGAACTCATTGGAGAAGTACTCTCCCCCTCTGTTTGGGCTTAGGCACTTTACATGCTTCCCTGTCTGCTTCCGTGTCTGCTTTTCAGCCACTCTACATGCTTTCCTGTCTGCTTTTTAGCCACTCTAAAATTCTAAAAATAAGTGAAAACTTCACTCTTGTCCTTCATGAAATACACCCACACTTTCCTCATGTGGTCATCAATGAATGCTACATAATACTTGCAGCCACCCATGGACATAGTTTTTGTAGGACCCCATCTGAATGCACAACATCTAGTACAATCCTACTCACATTTCTATTGTGGAAATACATGCTTTGTTTTCCTTCCAAATTGACATGCTTCACATACTTTCTGCATACCATCAACCTTAAACTTAGGTAACCCTGTCACAATTTCTTTAGTCTGCATAGACTTCATTCTTTGCACATTTACATGCCCAATTCTTTTATGCCAAATGCCTATATCTACAACAACTTCTGAACCATTTGCAAACATTGCAACACTCACTTCATACATATTTACATTCTGTGTAAACATTCTACCCACTCTATTGCCTTTTACAACCAACTTGCACTTATCTTTAAAGTCTTCTACATAACAACCATCAAGGTTAAACTGCACTTGATCTGGCCAACAGAAACCAAATTCTTTGTAATGTTGAAGCATGTAGTACATCTACAAGGTACTTCACCTTACCATCCTACATAGACAATGGCACATCTCCAACATCATTGGGGGGACAGTCAGTTGAGCAATGTCATCCCTTGTTTCAACAAAACTTGGTCTTTCAAGACTCTTCATTTTCTTGAATCACTCACCATGACTTGTGATGTGGTTCAAAGTACGTGAATAAACATACCATACATCATCCTTACATGCTGCTTCAGCATTTCCAGACATAGCATAAACTACATGTTGCATAATAAACAACCTCTAATTATCCTCATTATTTCTTCTAAAGGACGCATAGTTGCCGCACTTTTCCATTTCTCATGTCATTCTTCTTCTTATATAGCGATTTCCCTGCACATGTCTAGGCTTACACAGTAAAACAGACTCATGTAGTATCATTATACTTCCTTTGCTAATTTACCATGACCTCTTTGACTCCCCCTACCTCTAAACTAGCCTCTTCCACCTGTGTTTTGATGTTGTGGATCCTGGGAATGTTGCCGGTGTGCTGACTTCTAATTACCTATTTGGCCACCACCTTCACCATGGGCTCGTCAACCTCTACCTCATCCTCCACCTGCACTTGTGTAGAAAGCTTGGTTCTCAGAACTGCCTTTGGTTTGTGAAGACTTCTCTTCACCCAAATGCTTTTCTTCAGTGTGATCAACAAATCTATAAAGTTGGGAATGTTCTCCCAAGTGTGAAGACATCTTGAATGCCTTATATTGTGGCCTAAAACCACGTAGACATGCTTCCACCTTATCATCATCAATAGTAGAAACACGAATAGATGCAAGGGATTCCACAATTCCCTTGATCTTCAAGGCATAATCATTCAAAAACATATTTTCCTTCTCCAAAGTATAAAGCTCATTCTTCAATTGAATCTTTCATGCCTTGGTATTAGTTTCATACAGCTTCACCAAGATGTCTGATGACTCCTTAGATGACTTGGCATCCTGTATATGCCCAATCATAGTGTTCTGTATGCTAATAGAAAGTCAATACATGACTTTCCTTGCTCCTTGATTCCAATCCTTGTACATCTACAACGGTTGGATTAATCTCTGGTATCTCTGGTGCCTCCTCATGTTCACCTTCACCCAATAGCCTTTTTCCATCAGTAAATTTGTTAATCTAAACCTCCAAGTATGGAAGTTATTCTTGTCTCAAGATTTTCTATAATGATCTAGTTAATTCCATTATTTGACATCTTTTCTGCAACATAAACTCACACTACAAGGGATCGAGCTCATACCCACGCTCCTAGCCGCTAAAAATGACTTGTGAAAAAAAGTAGCGGGCCCGTGTATCAGCGCGTGTATCATCGTGGCCACAGACATGCGTGTAAAAGCGCGTGTATAGCACCTCTCAAACGCGCTTATACACGGGTGTGTAGCCGCGTTCTTTTTACAGACGCGTTGATACATGCGGCTATACACGCTTTTTCTTATTTTAGATGCGCTTATACACGGGTGTATAGCCGCGTCAGTTCAAATGTCTCAGACGCGTTTATACCTGCGTCTATACACGCGTTTCTTTAATTTAGATGCGCTTATACACGCATAATTACCAGTTTTGACGCATTAATACACGCGTATTTACAGGGTATCCGCGTAGATACACACGAGTTTTAGCAGTTTTGACGCGTTTATACACGCGAACAGAGAGCAAAAAAAAAAATCCAGAGAGTGCTATTTGGTGTCTGAATACTGTTCTAGCATTCCAGCACCCAATAGCACTCTCTGGATTTTTTTTTTTGTGCATTAGACCATCCCATTAGACCATCCACGAAGAACATATGCACGAGGGAGATTAAGACAAGAACGGCATGAATGCATACATTGTCAATACATGATTCAAGACAGACATGAATGTAATACTATCGATCAATCAATTCAATATTACTATCAAAATTTCATACATGTATACAAGGGAGTCCATATCTCGAAGTAGCCCATGGCTTGAGTTTACAAAAAAATATATACAATCACATCCTCAATATGGAATGTGATACTATAAGTCTGAGTACTACTCAGACCCAGATGATGACTCGGTGCTCCCTCCATGCTCAGATGAGCTCACATCGGTCGGAATGTCCGATGAGTAGTGCTCACAACAGTGAATTCAATAAACCAAAACCATTCGTTTAGAATTTTCAAGTGCCTGTCGACCGTATGGTCTCATGGCCATCTCAAACTGCGCGTCCGTAATACGTCCCTCGGCTCTGAAGCTGGCCCACGTGTCACGTCTGCTATGCCGGCGAGCATACGCAGTATCGTGGGTTGTGGGCTTCCTCCCCGTAACCCGTCGCTGTATCATAATCAACACAATTTGTAAGATTAAAACAATCATAGAATCAATGAATTAAGTAAACAATCAAATAAAGTGGCAAGATACTTACGAACTCTGCCTCCCATGACTCGACGCCGCCAGATCTGACATGCGAAGATCCAATGGTCTCCATCTGGATCCATCGTGCCTCCACATGCTGCCTGCTCTTCACGCCACCCTCTACTCGTTTCTTTGCCTCCTTCCACTCGCGTTTGTGCGTAGTGGCAGGTTCCTCGGCAGGATAGCCACCCGCAACTACATTTAGCCGGTCATCGTACACGAGTTTTTTAAGGTGAGATCTTTTATTACTTAAGATCTCCCTTATTCGCGTCCTTCCCCATACATCCGAGAATGTAGCATGTGGGGGATTGGGGTACCGACTATGTACAGCCTCTATCACTTCCCCAACTAATCGGCTATTTTGATCTTTAAATTTAATAAAACAATTTCTATATGAGTTTGATACTACCCCACGCATGTACTCCATTACCTCCCTCCCCCTCGCATCCATCACTATCCCGCCTCTATCCGTCACATCATAGCAGACCACTCTCTCCATCTCTCTCATCTCCTCCTCTTCCGAACTGTCTCCTCTAACTCTTCTCCCTCTATCTCCTCTCTCACCGCGTGCCCTACTACCTCCCCCACCTCCCCCACCTCCCCCACCAAAGCACCCGCCGCATCCTCCACTCCCACTCTTCCTACTGCTGCGGGTGGAGTCACGACTGGGGGATTGTCTACGTGACGGTGGCTGTGAGCCCTGACGTGACGGTGGCTCTGATGAGGGAGCACGTGATGGTGGCTGTGAGGGTGTACGTGAGTGTGTCTGGGACGAGGTATGTCTCCTCGGTGGACGTGGAAGAGGAGAAGCTGCATGCCGTCTCGTCGGACTCGGAGGAATAGACGGCACTGGAGTGCCCTGGATACTCGCGGTAGGGGTATAGACACCAGGCGCAGGGAAGGAGGGGGATGGGCATACATATACTCTGTAGGCTCAACCGGACCAAGATGGCGCCCAAAATGATTCAGCATCTCCATCAGCCAATTGCTGTACGCAAATGGATCGGATGAAGAACCTGGAATATCCATAAAGAACCTGCAACAAACATCTTCATGTACATCATGGGCTATCTCTTGACTCACACAAATATCATCATTAAAGTCAGTTGTGTTGCCTGCAAATCATGAATTCTATTACGCAGTCTCTGCAGAAATGCGTGTATACACCCGTCAAAAAACGCGTGTATACACCCGTCCAGAAACGCGTGTATATCCGCATGAACAGACTCTGCAGACAGATTACACGCGCTTTTACACGCGTTTCTACACGCGACCTGCGAAAAAATTTTTTCAAAAAGACCGACCCCCGACAAAGACAGAGTGTCCTTATAAAAGGACTATTGTCGCCCCTGTCAGGATCATTCACCCAATCGTGTGCAAATAGCATAAACAAAAGGAGCAAAGAGCAAATAGCATAAACAAATCTGAGGAAAGAGACAAGGCACAGGACAAAGTGACTCACCTCTGAAAAAGTGAGTCTTCTCTGCTCTTTCTCTGCTCCCTCCTTCTCCCATGTGTGCTCTCCTTTCTCTGCTCCCTCCTTGCCGTTGGAAGAGGCGAAAACAGGCGAAAACGCAAGCAGTGTTGATTTGTTTGTTCAAAATCTATATTTGGGGAAGGCGGGTTATTTTTAGTTTAAACATACCGCCGCGTTTATATTCGCGTTTATAAACGTGTGTATATTCGCGTGTATGGATTTTAGCTGCGTTCATACACGTGTTTTGCAGAAATTACCCGCGTTAATACATGCGATTTTTAGGAAGTAGCCGCGTTAATACACGCAATTTTGAGGAAATAGCCGCGTCAATACACGTGTTAATACACGCAATTTTCAGGAAATAGCCGCGTCAATACACGCGATTTTTGTGCTTTCATTAGAAACATATTATGATTTTGTGTTTTCTGATTTGTACACAGGATGTCATCAACCTCTTCAAGCAGTTCTGGGGAAGATGAGACAATGCGTCATCGTAATCGCGATGTGTGGTTGGGAAACAGATCAAATGTATGTGTAATCGATGTCAAGGATGCATTGTACGAGCACGTCGAATTACCTTGAATCACATCTCCATGTATGGAGAATGGAATCAAACAGGTTTAGAGGTGAGTAGATGTAAATTGATGGTATTCAAACTCGGGGGGGTCACTATATGTAAATCCTCTATATCACGTGCATTCAAGGCCTATTTAAAAAGTTCCTTATCTGTGAATTTTTTAGTGAGTATTATGTATCCTTTCCTATTCAAATCTGTAAATTTTTTTAAAAATACAATAAATAAATCCCCTCTGTAAATATATTTCTGTAAGTTTTAAATATTTAAAATGTCCTTCTGTTGAACCCACGTGATACTTACATATTTATACGAGTGACCCCCCCGAGTATTCAAATGACTCATGGTATCCAAATTAAATTAATAGAGTTGTAATATATAAACTCTAAATGAAGCAGGATGCAGTACCACACCCTAACATGGTACCCTACGCGATCAAGAAGAGATCTTATGTTATCCCTTCTAATTCTAGGGAAACATAAAGTCAAGCATATGGATGTTTATCTTGAACCACTGATTGATGAGTTGGAGGAACTATGGAGAGGTGTTGCGGTGGTGGACATTAGTAGGCCTCCCTCCTCTCGACACTTCGACTTAAAAGCAGTGTTGATGTGGACAATGCATGACTTTCCAGGATACAGCGATTGTTCTGGTAAGAATTCTATGCAAATGAGCCATGAAATCCTCCACTGTGTGGTTGCCCTGCTTAAGCACACATGACTTTTTCAAATTCTAGGTGAAGATCTTTTCTATGCAAAAGAACATCGTCCGCACCGCATCAAAAGTCTGTAAATGATCCACTGGGTATTCTCTAGAAGCCTTCCCACTCAGAGTGGACTCGAACATGGACTCCATATGTAATTGATCCAGTGGGGGAGATCCATTGAGATTATATGTCTTCTCAAACTATCGGATTATGTGAGCATCCGGATCCTTAGCAGACTTCCCATGAAACTTTGCATATGTAATATGTCCATGTGGTTGGGCCATCTGCTATGCTAGGGAAACTACTACTAGTTGCTGTGTCAATCCCAAGAACAGCTCCCGAACCGTCAAAGGTTGGTGAACTAGGGGGAGTTAGCAACCACCACTCCGCCCTCGCGGAACACTGGGAGGGGGCAGGAATGGCTGCGCTACCGAGAATTGACACGGGGAGTTATATCCCACCTCGGTAACTACAAAGAATAAGAACAAGAATTATCTGCCGTTGCATCATCCTCTGAATGATGACACTGGCCGCCTAGTAGTAGGAACCACCAAATTAAGAGGTCCCTGCGCGAACGCGTACGGATGCAACCATGTCATCAAGATAACATCGTGGTCGTCAATTGTATTACACACTTAAACACCAGTGCAGTAATATGGGAATTATTACCCTCTTAGCATACAACATTAGTTGAAAAGATAGTTTTACTGATAAATTAATATAGAAGTGATTATAAATAGTGAGACATGCTTAATGCTGCACTAACACAGACTGTTAAATTATCACATGAAGTGTTGATTGATTGATTTCCTGGTCGCTTGAGAATACGCACGCATATAGCCTTTAAAACAGTTACCTGGTCACGAGATTCAGAGAGGCACGACCTCCCATTTACACCCCTTGAGATCCCCAAATGACTATTCATTTAAAGTACGTAATGCTGTATATACACTTGTTGTTGCAGTCCAAATTTGCAGTGTGCGGCCATAGCATATATAAGTACGCAACTCATCTGGCACATACACATGCAATATATCCAACAACTTTCAAGAGCGACAAATCACGTTTCTTGCCCACCGTTGAAGTTCCCCTTTGCCATTACATCATGTATGGCAGAAGTAGGAGTCTTGTTCACATGATATAAATTGTTGTAGAAATAGCTTCAACCCAATAGCTATGTGACATATTCTTCTCTATCATCAATTCTCATGCTATCTCTAAAATGTGCCTGTTTTTTCACTCAACCACTCCATTTTTCTACGGAGTGTATCTACATGTAAACTGTCTGTAAACGTCATTCTTCTGTAAGAAATCAGAGAACTCATTGGAGAAGTACTCTCCCCCTCTGTCTGGGCTTAGGCACTTTACATGCTTCCCTGTCTGCTTCCCTGTCTGCATTTCAGCCACTCTACATGCTTTCCTGTCTGCTTTTTAGCCACTCTAAAATTCTAAAAATAAGTGAAAACTTCACTCTTGTCCTTCATGAAATACACCCACACTTTCCTCATGTGGTCATCAATGAATGCTACATAATACTTGCAGCCACCCATGGACATAGTTTTTGTAGGACCCCATCTGAATGCACAACATCTAGTACAATCCTACTCACATTTCTATGGTGGAAATACATGCTTTGTTTTCTTTCCAAATCGACATGCTTCACATACTTTCTGCATACCATCAACCTTAAACTTAGGTAACCCTGTCACAATTTCTTTAGTCTGCATAGACTTCATTCTTTGCACATTTACATGCCCAATTCTCTTATGCCAAATGCCTATATCTACAACAACTTCTGAACCATTTGCAAACATTGCAACACTCACTTCATACATATTTACATTCTGTGTAAACATTCTACCCACTCTATTGCCTTTTACAACCAACTTGCACTTATCTTTAAAGTCTTCTACATAACAACTATCAAGGTTAAACTGCACTTCATCTGGCCAACAGAAACCAAATTCTTTGTAATGTTGAAGCATGTAGTACATCTACAAGGTACTTCACCTTACCATCCTACATAGACAATGGCACATCTCCAACATCATTGGGGGGGCAGTCAGTTGAGCAGTGTCATCCCTTGTTTCAATAAAATTTGGTCTTTCAAGACTCTTCATTTTCTTGAATCACTCACCATGACTTGTGATGTGGTTCAAAGTACCTGAATAAACATACCATACATCATCCTTACATGCTGCTTCAGCATTTCCAGACATAGCATAAACTACATGTTGCATAATAAACAACCTCTAATTATCCTCATTATTTCTTCTAAAGGACGCATAGTTGCCGCACTTTTCCATTTCTCATGTCATTCTTCTTCTTATATAGCGATTTCCCTGCACATGTCCAGGCTTACACAATAAAACAGACTCATGTAGTATCATTATACTTCCTTTCCTAATTTACTCATGTAGTATCATTATACTTCCTTTGCTAATTTACCATGACCTCTTTGACTCCCCCTACCTCTAAACTAGCCTCTTCCACCTGTGTTTTGATGTTGTGGATCCTGGGAATGTTGCCGGTATGCTGACTTCTAATTACCTATTTGGCCACCACCTTCACCATGGGCTCGTCAACCTCTACCTCATCCTCCACACCTGCACTTGTGTAGAAAGCTTGGTTCTCAGAACTGCCTTTGGTTTGTGAAGACTTCTCTTCACCCAAATGCTTTTCTTCAGTGTGATCAGTAAATCTATAAAGTTGGGAATGTTCTTCCAAGTGTGAAGACGTCTTGAATGCCTTATATTGTGGCCTAAAACCACGTAGACATGCTTCCACCTTATCATCATCAATAGTAGAAACATGAATAGATGCAAGGGATTCCACAATTCCCTTGATCTTCAAGGCATAATCATTCAAAAACATATTTTCCTTCTCCAAAGTATAAAGCTCATTCTTCAATTGAATCTTTCATGCCTTGGTATTAGTTTCATACAGTTTCACCAAGATGTCTGATGACTCCTTAGATGACTTGGCATCCTGTATATGCCCAATCATAGTGTTCTGTATGCTAATAGAAAGTCAATACATGACTTTCCTTGCTCCTTGATTCCAATACTTGTATTCTTTTACATCTACAACGGTTGGATTAATCTCTGGTATCTCTGGTGCCTCCTCATGTTCACCTTCAATAGCCTTTTTCCATCAGTAAATTTGTTAATCTAAACCTCCAAGCATGGAAGTTATTCTTGTCTCAAGATTTTCTATAATGATCTGGTTAATTCCATTATTTGACATCTTTTCTGCAACATAAACTCATGATCACAAAAATAGCACTTTTGTTTGACTTGTACAAACTTTTGTATTCTCTACACTGGTACTATATTGCACCCAAACTGTCACAACACTAGTGACCTCCATTTGAATACATACACCCAATGTAAACTTTAACACTAGTTCTGTAATTGGACACTTAAGTGTCCTGAGACACTAAATTGTCCTAAAAAGTTCTTGAATTTTTGTGGGCAATCTATTAAGAGTTTTGAAATGCTTAACATCCACACATACTCCTCAAGACCCAAAAAATCCTTGAGATTTTTTAAATTGCACTTTTCTTAGCTTTTGCAAGGCAATATTTTAATTTTCTTAGACACATGCTGATAAAATGCATGATTTTTGCTGTTTTCAAAATAGTAGTAATTTGGACATAACTTTTTGAAGGGACATAGTTTGATCATGAAACTTGGCTTGATGGAAAGCCCATGATGATGTAAACTAAATCCTAGAATCATCAAACCACAATTATTGGATAAATTTTTGACTTGCTAATATTGAAATGACGTTTTTTATACAGGTGGAGCATGAATTTTTCTCCTTCCATATGCAAGCCAATAATGTAAAACTTGAGGTGCACCCATGTTATATAGGGTAAATACTACTTTGTTTTGAATTTTCCAAAACTTTAGAGCCACTTTTTGGGCCTCTTCTCATACATGGCCTTTTGCGCAACCTGTTTTTAATACATAAAATGTCTAATTATGAGCCTAATTTTGATTTTCATCAAAGGGGAAAGCTGTGTAAGTGCATTATTTGTTGATAACTATAGGTGTAGACTACTTATGCAAGCATAGTTATGATTAGTTTTTGATAAAAGATGATCAAATTTTGTATTTTTATTTTTTAAAGTTTTTTTAGATTTAGGCGATAAGAACCTACTTAAGTGGAGGCTAAGTTAGTGTCATACACATCAAATTATGGCTTATTTATCTCATCTCAAGCATGAAAACCAATAATCAACATTCTCATTGATAGGGCTACATTATTTTTTAGTGGCGTGATTGAGTTTTGATAGTACCCGTTACTTTTGCTGATTTTATGCAACTTTTTTGGAAAAAATTCTAGGAAAGGAAAATGATTTTTTTGGTGAACTTCTACCTCCTTGGACTGATGTATGCTATCAAAATATCTTGGGAAAAATGCTATTGATATCATTGGATTTTTCTTTTGAGAGAATGATGCTTGCATATTTGGAAAAATCCTGAAAAATGTTCATTTTCAAGACATGTGCTACTTTGTTGCTTATGTACTTCCAAATAAAAAGGCATTTTATATGTTTAGCATTTTTTACATAAGCATAGGGTTATGTTCTACATGCCCAATGAAGAATTTTGGTTTTTAAAGCCTACATTAGAAGTTTGATTTTTGTTCGCAACCCCCAAAAAAGGACACTTAAGTGTCCTGTTTTGGTACCAAACTAGTGTTAAGAACTCTTTGTAGTACACACTATGTCTGAATAAATAATTTCCCCTCATAGTTCCAAAAACATAAATCTACACATAATCAAAACTTACCTAGTGCACGCAAATGCACGAACTGAAAAACGCAGGTCAAAATGAGCACTCGGCCCAAAAATGATGTCCAAATGACTAAACAATTGCCAGGTAGCTCCACTCTCATGAAGATAGCTCCTCAATTGGAGTTTGTCTTGGCGGTGCCTCCCAACAAGGTGCAGTAGCCAACAAAAAGGGAAGAGTAGATGAAGCTGTTACCCTCATACCGCCTCATTTACTTCTCTCTCTTACTGCTTAGATCTTTAGCATGAACGAGGCTCTGATACCATGAAAATATAATGGGGAGACAGAAGCTCGAGCTCTTGCAAGCACACACAAACCCTAGAAGAGAGGCTGAAAATATAATGGGGAGAAGGAAGCTTGAGCTCTTGCAAGCACACACACTCACACAAACCCTAGAAGAGAGGCTAAAAATTGTTCTTGTTACAAAAAAAGGTCTATAAAGGAGATAAAGTGACTAACACACATATACTAGAGTATATACAAGCGATCCATAATGTGAAATGCTAAAGTGGAATGGGTAGGTGTGGACTAGTTGGTGTAGTATAGCTATAGAATCTATCGAGAAGATATGTCGGTGATAGCTATCAAACCTACCGAGTGATAAAAATGTCGAACAGTCATGCACGCACCTCATTGAGTGTCAGCTCATGTTAAGCTTAACATCTCAAGTGATGGGATGGGAGGCGTTGAGAATGGCACCACTCATTAGGGGAAGGTTGAGGCCTATAGGGGCCCTTTAAGATGCCATGTGATTAAAAGGGCATTAAGGAAAAGAGCCAATCCTGTGATGCCATGTATACAAAAATGTTGGGTGATTAAAGGTGGTCAAAAGATTCTCTAGAAGATGCCTTTTTGTACTTTTCATTTCCAAAAAGTGGGGGGGAAAGTTTTTGAAATTTCAGACGTCCATAACTTCTACATATGAGCTCAAAATTTGTCGGAGATTACAAATCCAGAATCTACTCATCGAGCTCTTTCAGTAGATATGTCACATGATATAGTTTTGCTCGCTCGATTTCAAATTGAATTTTGGCGAGAAACTTTGAAATTCAAACTTCTAGCCGTTTGAAGAACAAGAAGGTATTTAAAGTCAAAGAAACTTAACGTTTTAACAAAAAGTCATTAAAATCATAATATGGCAGCTTAAAGGGCCCCTATAGACCTCAACCTTCCTCTAATGTATAATTCTCTCCTTTAAGGTGATGGGAGGCCTTGAAGGGGGGAATGTTACCACTCACATTCTCAATGTAAAGGGAGGACTTGACAATGGCACCATTTCCATTCTTCCTTTGAATTCAAGGGAGAATGGCAATGGTGGCATTCTCCTCTTCAAGGTGATGGGATGCCTTGAGAATGGCACCACTACCATTTTCCCCTTCAATCAAGGTGATTTGAGGCCTTGAGAATTACACCACTCCCATTCTTCCTTGAATGTAAGGGAGAGAATGATGGGAGGCCTTGAGAATGGCACAATTGCCATTATTCCTTGAATTTCAGGGAGAATGGTAGTGGTGCCATTCTCAAGGTCTCATATCACCTTGAATGTAAGGGAGATTGGTAGTGGTGACTTTTTGAAGGCCTACTATTACCTTGAATGTACAGGAGATAGGGGCCGTGGTGCCTTTGTGAAGGCCTCCCATCACCTTCAAGGTAAGAGACATTGGCAGTGTTGCCTTTCTGAAGGCCTCCCACCACCTTGAAGGGAAGAATGGCACCATTGTCATTCTTCCTTGCATTATCAACAAAGAATCGTAATGGTGCCATTATCAAGGTATGCCATCATTCTGATTGAAGGGAGGAATGGCACCACTACCATTCTCAAGGCTTCCCATCACCTTGATTGAAGGGGAGAATGACACCACTTTCATTCTCAGAGCAGCGTACCATCACCTAAAGGTAGGAATGACAATTCTACCATTATCAAGGCCTCCCATTGCATCACCTTAAAGGGGAGAATGGCACCACTGCCATTCTCCCTTATATTCAATGAGGAATGGCAGTGGTGCCATTATCAAGGCATCCCATCACTTTAAAGGGGGGAGTGACACCACTGCCATTCTCCCTTACATTCAAGAAAGAATGGTAGTGGTTCCATTCTCAAGGTCTCCCATCACCTTCATTAAAGGGGAGAATGGTACCAATGCTATTCTTATGGCTTCCCATCACCTAAAAGCAAAAAATGTCACCAGTGCCATTATCAAGGTCTCCCATCCCATCACCTTTAAGGGAAAAATGGTACCACTACCATTCTCCCTTACGTTCAAGGAAGAATGGCAGCAGGTACCATTCTCAAGGCCTCCCATTCCATCACCTTTAAGGGAAAAATGGTACCACTACCGTTCTCCCTTATGTTCAAGGAAGAATGGCAACAGGTACCATTCTCAAGGCCTCCCATCACCTTGAAAGATATAAAGGCACCACTGGCATTCTCCCTTACATTCAAGGAAGAATAGGAGTGGTGCCATTCTAAAGGCATCACATCACCTTGAAGGGGGGAAGAATAGGAGTGGTGCCATTCTAAAGGCATCACATCACCTTGAAGGGGGGAAGAATAGGAGTGGTGCCATTCTAAAGGCATCACATCACCTTGAAGGGGGGAATGGCACCGCTCCCTTTATTTCTTACATTCAAGGAAGAATGGCAGGGGTCGCATTCTCAGGTCATCCTATCATTTTTATTAAAGGGAGAAGGGAACCATTTCCATTCCCGCCTCCCATGACCTTAAAGGAAGAATGGCAGTGGTGCCATTCAAGGTGATGAGATGGGAGGCCTTGATAATGGAAGTGGTGACATTCTCCCCTTTCAGGTGATGGGAGGTCTTGAGAGTGGCATTTGTGGCATTCTCCCATTTAATCAAGCTAATGGGAGACCTTGAGAATTGCACCACTACCATTCTTCATTGAATGTAACGGAGAATGGAAGTGGTGCCAATCCCTAGTTCAAGGTGATGGGATGCCTTGAGAATGGCATCACTACTATTGTTCCTTGAATATAAGAGAGAATGGAAGTGGTGCCATTCTCACCTTAAAGATTATCAGAGGGCTTGAGAATGGCACCACACCATTCTTCCTTGAACCTAAGGGAGAATGGCAGTGGTGCCATTCCTCCCTTAAAGGTGATGAGATGGGAGGCCTTGACAATGGCAGTGGTGCCATTCTCCCCTTTACATTGAGGGGAGGAATTGAGAATGGTAGTGGTTCCATTGTCTTTTTCAATCACAATGATGGGATTCCTTGTAATGGCACCAGTGGCATCCTTCTTTGAATGTAAGAAAGAATGGCAGTGGAGTGTCATTCCCTCCTTCAAGATGACATCATGCCTTGAGAATGGCACCACTGCCCTTGTTCCTTATGTTTAAGGTGGCACTGCCTCAATTCTCAAGGTGATGATCAAAGGCCTTGAATTTAAGGGACAATGGCATCCCATCACCTTGCAGGAGGGAGGAGGGAATGGAACTACTACCATTCGCAAGGCTTCCCATCACCTTAATTGAAAGTGAGAATGGCACCAGTGTCATTCTTAGAGCCTCCCATAACCTTAAAGGTAGGGATGGTAGTGGTGCCATTATCAACACAATCACCATTACCACCAATGCCATTCTCCCTTATATTCAACAAAGAATGGTAGTGGTGGTGCCATTCTCAAGGGATCCCATCACCTTGAATGAGGAAAGGGCACCACTACCATTCTACCTTACATTTAAGAAAGAATGGTAGTGGTACCATTCTCAAGGTCTCCCATCACCTTGATTGAAGGGGATACTGGTACAAATGCCATTCTAAGGGCCTCCTATCACTTGAAAGGGGAGAATGCCACCACCACTCCCATTCTCAAGGCCTCCCATCCCATCATGTTGAAGGGAAGAATGGCACCATTACCATTCTCCATTACGTTCAAGGAAGAATGATAGTGGGTTCCATTATCAAGGCCTCCTATCACCTTGAAGGGGAGAATAGAACCACTAGCATTCTGTGTTACATTTAAGGAAGGATGGAAGTGGTGCCATTCTAAACGCATCCCATCACCCCATGAAGGGGGGAATGGCACCATTCCCTTTCTCTGTAGTAACATTCAAGGAGGAATAATGGTAGGGGAGCCATTTTTAGGGAATCCCATCATTTTGATTAAGGGTAATGGCACCAATACCATTCTCAAGGTGGTATAATGGCACCCTTCCATCCCATCACCTTGAAAGGCATAATGGTACCACTGCTATTCTCCCTTAGGTTCAAGGAGGAAGAATGGTAGGGGAGCCATTTTTAGAGAATCCCATCATTTTGATTAAAGGTAATGGCACCAATACCATTCTCAAGGTATAATGGCACCATCCCAGCACCACTGCCATTCTCCCTTACATTCTAAGAAGAATGGTAGTGGTTGCATTCTCAAGGAATCCCATCATTATGATTGAAGGAGAGAATGTCACCAATGCCATTCTCAACGTTTCTCATCACCTTGATTGAAGGGCACCATTGGAATTCTTCCTTGAATGTAAGGTAGAATGGCAGTGATACAATTCCCCCCCTTCTTCAAGGTGATGGGATGTTTTGGGAATGGCACTTGTGCTATTCGTCCTTGGATGTAAGGTAGAATGGCAGTGATACAATTCCCCCCCTTCTTCAAGGTGATGGGATGTTTTGGGAATGGCACTTGTGCTATTCGTCCTTGGATGTAAGGAAGGGAGAATGACAATGGTGCCATTCTCCCCTTTAAGGTGATGCGATATGAGGCCTTGAGAATGGCACCACTTTCATTCACCCCCTTAAGGTGATGGGAGGCCTTGAAGGGGGGAATGGAACCACTTCCATCCCATCAATTGAAGGGAAGAATGGCACCACTATCATTCTCAAGGTCATTAGGAATTTTTTGGACCCAAAGAGGGCCTCTTGGATTAACTTTGGATTAGGAATGGACCAATAGGAAGAGGATTGGGTGCACATTTTTGACTTCTTTGACCCTAGGGGGCCTAGGCTTTGGTTTGCGAATGGGGCCTAATTACTACTCTTGCCCCCCACCCTCTTGGGCCCAAACTTAGAGGTCCCCCCACCTAGAATTGTGTAGACTAAAAATTGGAAATTTTTAATTTTTTCCCAAAAGTGTGTTTTCCCTCTCAAACTTCCCCGCAACATACTCTAGGTTTGGAAAGCAACACCATATTGGGGAATATGAGAATTTCCCACAAGTTTGGGACACGTGGTCAAAAGTTTGGATTAACCACCATAACTTGAACACCACTAATCCAAAATGAGCGCTTTATAGCTCTTTAGATTCCATTATTCAAGCGCTTTCCAACGATAGGTCATATGATAGGGTTTTGAGAAACTTACAAACATGTTATCCATGTCCCCTTTTTTAAGTATTTAAAAATGGGAATTGGGAAATTCCTAAATTCACTAATATGGTGTTAAGCTCATTTTGAACTTCTTTCTTCCTTTTCTAAGCTCTCCATTGCTCTGCAAAAACTCCATACCTCTCAAGCTCTCCCTCCTTGTCAAGCTCCCTCTCCCTCTTTCTTCCTTTTCTAAGCTCTCCATTACTGCTAGCTGCAGAAACTCCACCCCTCTCAAGATCTCCCTCCTTCTCAAGCTCCCTCCCTCTCAATCTCCTTCTCCCTCTCCCTCTCTCTCTCTCTCACTCTCTCTCTCTTTCTCTCTCTCTCTCTCTCTCTCTCAAGCTCCCTCCCTCTCTATTGCTATAGAAACTCGATCCCTCTTTAGTCTACTCTAGGTTCAAGAAGCCTACTCTCAAACTCTAACCCTCTTTTAAGCTTTCCATTGCTGCACTGAAAACCCTAAACTTTCTCTCCTTTCCATTCCTTTATTGTAAAACAAGCTTTTCTTTTCCTTTCTTCTCTTTTCTTACTACCATGGCCTCTTCCAGTAATGTTAGAAGACCTAGGGAGAAGGTGGAAGAGCTTGTGTTGCATAACACAAGAGATGAGAATGGAGTTTGGGCTCCAACAAGATTTAGGGTTGGGGCTTGGGCCTACATGCAGCCAAGCTCTAAGGGACCACATCGAGTGCGTGAATTGGGAAATATGCTACATCATTAGAGGGGGCGGCTACAAGGCTTCAAGCATACTAAGAAGGAAGGACTTGTTGCCATAGTGCAACATGTGTATACCCTTGGAGACCTGTACATTCAAGGCCAACAACCAAGGTTTCCTTCAAATTGTTAATGTAACATAAACACAGCTTTAATAACATGCTAATATTGGATTTTTTATTTCAAATTTTCTTATAATTCTCCATTTTCTTATGTCTCTCTTCTGCAGATATTTTTCCCTCTAATTATGTTGAGAAACAACCACTCCAAAGCCTCACTGGAGTTTTCTATGCTATGCATGCATCCATTGGAGAGGCAATGTTTGTATCTCAAAGCCCAAGTGATCTTGTACATAACAATATCTTTTTCTTTTCTCACTCATATTTTGGAGATAAAAAATCAAGTTTATTTGGCAAGCTAGAAGAGATCCCCAACCCCCCTCTTAACAATCCCGAATGGCCCAAACCTGATGCTTGGACCGTCTTATGCTTAAAGTTTAAGATGGTAAGTGATATCAAGACATCACTCAAGTTTTCAAAGGCATCTAGGTCAGTAGGGCTAAATTGGTTTTGTCCTTTACATGTTTTTGTGCACATGTTTAATTCCATGCCAATGCACTAAACAAAACCAATGTATATTTATAAGGAGATATGGTCTAACCTCATTCAAGGATTACTAGGACAGGGTTGGGAGGTTAATGAGGGGTCACATCAAGGTGATGTGTACAAGTGCAGTGTCGTAGATTTTACAGTGTCTTTCAGGTTCTTGAAGGCATGCTCTATTTTTTACATGCATCTGCACTACCAAAGAAATTAATATTAGCATGTTATTAAAGATTTCATGTTACTTCTTGTTGTTCTCCATCTCCTTTTAACTTGAAATTAATATTAGATGGATGCAAAAGCACGGGACATGGAAACCACTTCAAGCCTTAGAAGAAGAAGAAATTATGCCTATTGAGGTAGCTCTGATGATGCAAAATCCATGGATGGATTGAGTGAGTGGCAGAAAGCAACAAGCATTGGAGCCTAGCAGACTTGCATCAACACTTTAGCATCATGGGCTTTGACAGTGTGGAAGAGTCATTTCAAGTTGATGAGAAGAAAGGTATATCTTATTCCACTACATGTCTAGAATTAGCCCTTACACTTTCTGGTTACTGTGCCACTTTCTATATTTTACAGACTGGGAAATGTAAGGTGGGGACAACCATGGTCTCAGAATCATGGCAAATGGGGGACTTTTGAATTTTGAGCAGCAAGGTGCATAGCCCCTACCAACACAGTAGGCATGTGAACTGAGCTTGAAGATGAACTGAGTATATGGAAAAATAGCCTCTGTTTTGATGAACTGCCTCTGTTTTGATGCATGTGAGGGGCAAGAGTTTGAGGATCGAGGTGACGACAGTGACAAGATTTCAAGTTAAAAGGAGATGGAGAACAACAAGAAGTAAATGTCACAAGAAGAGGGGCAAAAAATGAAGACATTATAAAAATTTTAGATTAGATGACACGCTTGTAATTTTGTAGCAGGCTCTTTTTTAGCCAATCTTTATTGAATTGAAATCTTAATATTTTTGCAAACTATAATTTTTTTGTCTAGCGGTCTAGTGTGAAAAGGCCAAACTTTAAATTTTAACTATAAATAGCCAAAGGTGCCTTCTTTCTCATTTTCACGCGATAGAAACCAAGCATGAGCTCACACTATCTCTTTGCATTCACATGGCTACCCACTTTGACAACTTCTGTGAGTTCCTCTCCACCACCCCGTGGGCAGGCAAGAGCGAGCTCTTTCTCATGTTCTCTCGTCATGAAGTTGACTTTGAAAAGCTGCTCGCCCTTGCGTCCCAACATTATGAGACACAGATTGCATACATGGAGCAATACTTGTCTCCCCACTCCATCTCCTTTTCCCATTGCCCCAATCATCGATGGTTCCTGTTAAGCTTCTTAAGTACATTCAACAGTATGCCCGCCCCTACATCCAGCTCCTTGAACGCTTCATCAACATCTGCATCCCCGCCGCCCCGCAGGAGCTTACTGTACCTTCAATCCGCAGGAGATGAAGAGGTTGGGGAAGGGCAATTTAGGAACTAGGTTCCTCTCGTGGCTTGCCAATTTTACGTTCCTTATCAGCGAATGAGGATTCGGATGAGGAGGTAGAGATGCCTGCATTGCAGTTGGCAGGGTATTTGAGGGATGACAAGGAAGTGAAGGCAGTAGGAACGAGTGCTGGTGTAGAAGAGCAGCTTGCATCAGAGCACTGGGTGCACAATTTGCAGCTGAACAGCCCACTATAGTAGAAGAGATGTGGGGCCATCTTCTCCACACAAGGAGAGCAAGGTGCTTCCAGAGCTTGACATCAATCTCTTGAGAACCATTGTGGTGGAAGGTGAGAAATACTTATTTCTTCATGACCTTGAAAAGGTAGCTGGCTTGAAAATGGATGAATGCTTGGGCATTATATGCACGCGATGTGAGGTGGACCCTCATACGTAACCTCGGTCCTCACCTAGATAGTGCTATATTAGCCCTTGGAGAATCTATCACAGAGACAGTTGCTTTGGTCAAGGAAACTGTGGTTGAGACTGCAAAGCAAGCCCTAGTTCCAGAGCAGGAATTCATAACCTTACAAGACAAGCTAGAGGCTGAAAAGGATACCCTTGCTGGGCTGGAGTGATGGAGGAGACCAAACCACCAAAAAAGGATGAGGCTAAGTACTCGATTGACCTCTCCGCCCCCACCAGCACTTTGGCAAAAGAACACATTGAGCAAGAGGTAATAATGGACCTTTTACAACCTAGAAACATTTGTAATTATGTATAGAAAAATATTTTGATTTTTCCTTTGATTACAGAGGGTGGTTGAAATTGACGCATTTGCTGGGAGAGGCGGCCAGCAGAGACTAGGACAAGGTCCATGGACATGATGCTGCGTTGGCACACTATCTTGGTCGACTTCTTGTGGATGGCATCACCATTATCCACAGGGACTACACCCCTCAATCTGCCTTCACTCTCTTCTTTTTGAAAGCCCTCTCTAAGGTGCTCTGTGTAGCCTCTATGGCACAGAGCACCAAATGTATAGTTCTGATTAAAAAATCCCTTGCCTTCAATGTTTTTGGTTCTGGATTTAGGGGTAAGCTTCTTGCTCGTATAGGTATAGCCAAAAGCACAGGCATAGAGGATCCTCAAGAAATAGCCCAATCACTCCTTGAGCACACTCGGCACAATAACAAGAGAAGGAAGCTCAATATTGTAAGAAAGCTTTTGTAAAGATGATGTATCACTTCTTATTTTATGAATACAATATAATTTTTGCAAACTTATTTTCATCAAGTATATCATTGTTTTCTCTAGTTTATACCATCATTGTTTTTGTGAATGCATCAGAAATGACCCTGTGGGAACCTGGGGGAGCAGTGCCAGAACAGTGTGAATTTTGAGCCTCCACCACTGCTACTGTAGAGCCCAAATTTGTAATGTTTTGGCATAGCTTCCCCAGCCCTTCAGGAGCAATTTTGATGTATTGGATGACAGATAATGTATTTTTACACATGATTAAAGGTATTTTTATCTTTTAAATTATTGTTTCTTATAATTAATGTACTCAATTTGATTATAAATGCATCAAAAATTATTCTGAGTAGCTGGGGGAGCAGTGCCAGAATAGTGCGAATTTTGAGCCTGCACCGCTACTGTAGAGCCCAAATTCGCACTGTTCTCGCATAGCTTCCCTAGCCCTCCAGGAGCAATTTTGATGCATTGTGGATGACAAATAATGTATTTTTAAACATGATTAAAAGTATTTTTATTTTATAAATTACTATTTTTTTTAATTAATATACTCAACTTCCATGCATTAGAAATGATCCTGAGTGGCTGGGGGAGCAGTGCGAGAACAGTGCAAATTTGGAGCCTGCACCGCCGATGTAGAGCCTAAATTCGCACTATTCTGGCATAGCTTCCCCAGTCCTCCAGGAGCAATTTTGATGCATTGGATGACAAACAATGTAATTTTACACATGATTAAAGCTGCTTTTATCTTATAAACTATTGTTTCTTACAATTAGTGTACTCAACTTCATAAATGCATCAAAAATGATCCTGAGTGGATGGGGGAGTAGTGACAGAACAATGAGAATTTTGAGCCTGCACTGCCGCTGCAGAGCGTAAATTCGCACTGTTCTGGCATAGCTTCTCCAGTCCTCCAAGAGCAATTTTGATGCATTGGATGATAAACACTATATTTTTACACATGATTAAAGGTGTTTTTATCTTATAAACTACTGTTTCTCATGATTAGTGTGCTCGGCTTCATATAAATGCATAAAAAATAATCGTGAGCGGCTAAGGGAGAAGTGCCTGAATAGTGCCAATTTTAAGCCTTCATCGCCATTGTGCAGAGGCCAAACTCGCACTGTTCTAGCAGAGCTGCCTCAGTCCTCCAAGAGCATTCTTGATGCCTTTAGTAACAAACTGGCACATGATAAACACTCCATGTTAAACAAACATGATGACACCGAGACATTGTAAGAGAAACTTAAAATTTTAATTATCACAAGGTTACAAATGAAAGCCACATAGGCTTGTTACAAAGGGGATTTGAAACAAAAGAGTTGCTTCAAAAAAAGGTTAACATCTAAGATCTCTAGATCATGTCTCGCTCGCCTCGAATGCGCCGAGCTAGTTGCATGTCCTTGTTTGGGAGATATGGTAATCCTCTTTGCATGTATTGCAAGAAGGTTGGTGTCTTCTAAAATCCCAACAACGTAAGTCTCGAGGCTTCTTGCAATGCTTCAAGGGCAATCCCCTACACACGGAACTCTGTTCTATATCGTTGGAGAATCTCCTTCACACTGTGCGAGAAAAAGGGGCTCTTCTTATCAGCAACTCAGTGTTCCTCTGATAAAACTTGATTTCTTGTAGAGCCCTATGCCCTTGGCGCATCCTTCTCCCTTGGAGCTCTCTGTGTGTTGTGTTAGTGCATTGGCGACATTGGGACTTCCTTGGCTTGAAGAGCTTGACATTTCTACGCTTGCGTGCACTTGTAGGAACCTCCTCTTGGTCTCTTTCATAGTCTGAATCGTCCTCCTCATGTTGTTGTGGTACCTGTGTATCAAGTTCCTCCCGGGTAGGTAGGGGACACTGTCTTGGTAGTAGGGTCTTGCCATCTATGGTGCTGCGCAATGTAAGAATGTTTTCACCAACCCAGTCAAACTACTCATCATCGGCCTCTCTATCTTGATCTTTGGGGTAGCTACATTGTGGGATCTTCTTCACAGGCTTGCTCCCACTAGAAGGGCATGCATGTGTGTGTGCGCTGGTGTTGCTGTGGGCAGAGAGTTGGACTCTAGTGATCCCATTGGGCGTGTCCTAGAATCCAAGGGGTCACTCTCTTCCGTGGTCGTTGGGTGTCTTGCACTGTGTTTTGTGAAGGCATGGTAACACGTGCAGTGTTCTTGGTTGGTGCGTGCCATATCCATGTACGACTATGCTAACGTGGTGATTGTTGAGATTCAAGCTCGATGTCAATGTGTGCCAGCTATGCTATGTGCGTGCCATATCCATGTATGACTATGCTAACGTGGTGATTGTTGAGATTCAAGCTCGATGTCAATGTGTGCCAGCTATGCTATGTGCTGGCATGCTAGGTAGCAGCATGTATGAGACATAAATGACCTCGTTCAGTTGGTCATAGAGTGTGGACATTAGCTAGGGTTAGCTGAGTGTGGACACAACACATAGTGTGTCTTGTTGTGTATTATAGATTATGGCTTTATGCAGTGTGTGAGACGGGAGATGGCTTCCCTCTATGGTTAGGGTTTGCTCTTGTGTGTGTCTCCTCTCCCTCTACCTATTTTTCATCATGGTATCAGAGCCTGGTGCTCTCTATTAGGGTTTATGAGTGAGTGAGAGAAGAGGGAGAAGAAGCTATGAAGAAAAGCTATGAAGCTTGCCATTGATGCTGTGAAGCTTGGAGCACATCGATTTCTATCAAATCTGAGAGCTTGGCCTACCGGGTAAGGTCTACTAAACACCCTTGAGAAGATTGCAGGTGATTCAAGCACAAACAAGGCAAATTAAGGTTGCCCAAAGCAAAAAGAAAATTTTGGTTTTTTGCAAGCTTTCCATTGAAGCTTGGAAGCGGTGATGTATAGAGAAAATAGTTACAAATCTCGCAAAGAAACATGTATGTGAAAAGGATGAATGTATTGGCAACTCATGTGCAAGCCCTACACTATTTTTGGAGCAAATATGATGCATTTGAGTGATTGAAAATTATTGGTTTTGAAGCCCTCACAAAACTGAGAAAAAGAGTCACTTGGTGGATGAAATTAACCCTAGTTTTTTGCAAAAATCATACAATTGATGGATTTTACACTTGCCTTGGAGTGTTACGCAAAATTATATGCTATCAATTGACAATTAAATCAACCCAAATCCTCTCTACAGCAGGCCGCACAGCTTCTACAGAGAAACAGAGCAGTTTTTTCAACTATTTGCTAAGTGGAGGACTCAAATCAACTATTGTGTCTGATAAATTCAAAAATTGGCTTAGAAATTGTGTGGTACATACACTTGAGAAGGAGGCTACATGATTTTTTGAATCAATTATGCCCTATGGATCTAGAAATGAGCTGATTAAACAGGCTATTTACTGTGTTTAGTGAAACACAGTGTGATTAATTGACTAATTACTCTCTCATCTTAAACAATTGGTCTAATTACTTTTACATGGAGTTAGTGGACATCATTTCTAAGGTAATGAATTCCTGGTCTCTCAATTTGAACAAGCATTGAAGATATTAGAGCAATTCTACTACTGGTTTTATTGGTTTTTTTGGTTTTTCTCAAAACAGAGAAGGGAGTTTGACAAAATTGATATGTACGCACCTTAGTTGGTGTTGATATGCAACATTGAGCTTTTTTAGGTGTCAATGCAAGTTATCCACACTTGATTGAACCACTACATTGCAATTTGGAGCCTTGGAAAGCATGCCAAAATAAGGTACCTCTTGGACTGCATATGCCAGTTCATTTTGGATGAATATAAGTTGATTTTCTACATCAAAAGTGAAGTTTGTTGAGTACTTTGGAGTATCTAGAATACTTATTAGAGTGTGGTTGAGTTGAGGAAGGCTCATTTACAAATTTAGACGTGTGCAGAAGGTGCATTTGCCTTGAGCAAATATGTTGGATAATCTAGTACAAATTGTGGGTGAAAATTTGGATAGAAAGAACTTCCAGGCATGGAAGTACAGGATCAAAAGCTTTAGGTTTTTTGGAATCTTTTTACAAGTGCTGAGCAATAGGTTATAGCTCATAAGAAATGGTCAAAAAGAGCATACAAAGTTTTGCATTATCTGTCTATATGTATTTCAGATGCTATACTCATACATATACATGATGCTAAGAATCCCAAGGATACATGGGATACATTGGTAAAGCTGTTTGATACAGACACTAGTGCTCTCGCAAGTCTCAATTGCTACAACAGATTCATAATGTGAAACGGAAAGGAAGGAGCATCCATGATTATGTACCAGAGATAAAGAAGTATGTAGATGCATTGGCAACAATCAATGCCCCCATGCCTAATAATGATTTGGTAGACATTACCTTGCGTGGTGCAAGGAGTATAAGTCTTTTGATACATCCATCTTGGTTCGGAGTACAAGTTTACCAGATTTTGATGAGTTGGTTTCACTCTTGCTTGTTGAGGAAATCAAACTCAGTGACACTTTTCATGATGCATATACTAGCCATGATGATAATGGCAAAAATCAAGCTTTCTATTCATAAAGAGGATTTAGAGGCAGGGGGAGATTTGCATTACGTGGCCATGGTAATGGTCATGGATGGCAGGACAGGTCACCACAACAGAATTTTCAGCCTACATATGGTGCTAGAGGTGGTCGTGGATATACACCTCAAAGAGGCAGAGGTAATCCTCGTGGTAGAGGACGTTGGCAAGGCCAACAAACATCTATGCAAAATGTGGAATGCCATTACTGTGGGAAATTTGGTCATATGGCACGTGATTGTTTCCACAAACAAAATGATTTGAGAGGGGATAGAGCACAACATGGTGAAAATTATGCATCAAGCAGTAATGATGGAAGCGCAAATCACTTGTTTACCATGAAACATGTTGTGGGATCTATGATGACAAATGCTGAAAATGATGACACTTGGTATATGGACTCTGGAGCATCAAACCATATGACTTGTCATGGTGAATGGTTTGAGCATATGAAGCCTATGGATGTGAAAGGCTATGTGGAGACAGGAGATAATACCCAACATGCCATCACACATGTTGGAAGTGTACCATTGATTATGCATAATGGTGAAATAAAATCTATGGCAGATGTCTTGTATGTGCCTTATATTACAAAAAGTTTGGCCTCAGTTGGTTAAATGGTGGAACAGGGACTACAGGTTCGTTTCAACTAGCATGGTTTCTTCGTTGAGGATTTCAAAAATGGATGTAGAGTCATTGCCAAAGGCAAGAAAGAAGGCAGGTTATTTAAGTTGGATGCTAGGATTCTTGAGTTGAAATCAGCCATGTTCTCTAAAAGCCGAAATGTGGTACACGACATTGACATGTGGCATAAAAGGATTGGGCATGTGAATATACAAAGGTTAAAGAACATGCAGGCAAGAGGAATTGTTAGTGGGCTACCTAGATTCAAGTATGATGGGAATATGCATGTTTGTGATGCCTGTCAGTTTGGAAAGCAGGGGAGGTTGCCATTTCCTAGAGAAGGCAACATGAGTAGCAGGCCACTTGAAATAGTTCATAGCGATGTATGGGGTCCTGCACAAAACCCATCCATCAAAGACAGTTTATATTATGTGACATTCATTGATGATTTTAGTAGAATGACTTGGATTTACTTTCTCACAGAGAAAAGTGAAGTGTTGGGAAAGTTTATGGATTTGAAAGCTTTTGCAGAGAAGCAATATGGATCTTGGATAAAATGTTTGAGGATAGATGGAGGTGGTGAATACACCTCACATGCTTTTAAGCATTTCTTGAGAAAGCATGGCATAAGAAGGCGGTTAACCTGCAGGTATACACCTCAGCAAAATGGTGTTGCTGAGAGGAAGAATAGTCATTTGTGAAGTGGCCAGGGCAATGCTCAATGAAAAGACCATGCCAGCGTGTGCCACTGCAATGTATATACTTAATAAGACCCCCATAGCAGCCATACATGGAAGTACGCCAGAGATGCGGCTTACAGGTTTTAGGCCACACATTGGACACGTCAAAGTGTTTGGTTGCATAGCTTATGTACATGTGCCTGATGAGAGGAAGTTGGATCCTAAGGTAGAAAAGTGTGTGTTTGTTGGATATGCATAGGATTGTAAGGCATACAAATGTTACAATCCACAAACTAGGCAAGTGGTTATCTCACGTGATGTGGTGTTTGATGAACTTGCTAGTTGGTACAAAGCAAAGGATGAGGGTGTCATTGATTCTCTTGATGCTTATGTGCATGTGAACTTGCCACAAGCAAGTTTTGTTGTTGCAGCAGAGTCTGAGAGTAGCACTGTACGTCCATGGTCAGGATGCTTGAGGCATGAGAGTGTGAGCACTGGGAGTAGTGCCTGTGGATAAAGGGAAAAAGAAAGTTGAAGGAATTGGAATTACAGGTTATGAGTTGTCAAGTTCAGAGAGTTTGGATGAGGAACTTGGCATACCCGTTTTATGCACACTTAGGTAGGATAGATATGTGCCACCACATGCTAGAGTGACAGGTGTTCAGAGTGATCCACATGCATTGTGGAGATCCCAAAGGGTTAGGTATCCAGTTGATAGGTTGACATATCGTGATTTTGCTATGCATTATGCATATGTGACTTCTTTGGTGAAGCATGTGGAACCTACATGCCATACAGAAGCTATTGGAAAGCATGTATGGGAGAAGGTAATGGATGTTGAGATGGACGCAATGGTTCATAAATGAAACCTGGGATTTGGTTGCATTACCACAAGACAAGAATGTTATTGGTTGCAAATGGGTTTACAAAGTGAAATGCAAGTCAGATGGTTCCATTAAATGCCATAAAGCAAGATTGGTAGATAGCTAAGGGTTATACACAAACCCAAGGCTTGGACTATGATGAAACATTTAGTCCAGTTGTGCAAAGATGGGAACAGTGAGAGCAGTCATTGCTATGGCTGCAGCAAATGGTTGGGAAATGCATCAAATGGATGTGAAAAATTCATTTCTAAATGGTGATCTACAAGAGGAAGTGTATATGGCACATCCAAAAGGATATATACACCCAAGATATCCCACTGTATGTAGATTAAAGAAAGCTTTATATAGTCTGAAGCAGGCACCTCGTGCTTGGAGTGAAAAGACGAGCAAATATCTTATCTCCCTTGGATTTCATGTTTGTACAGTAGATTCTTCACTCTATGTGAAGAAAACAGATCATGGGATTGTCTTACTTGTCATCTATGTGGATGACTTGATTGTCTCACAGGTGATCATGCTACAAATGTTATGCATGTCAAGAAAGCATTGAGTGGGCAGTTCGACATGAAAGACTTGGGTGAATTAAGATATTTTCTTGGAATTGAAGTGATCAAAGACCATATAGGTACATGGTTAGTGCAACGCCAATATGCATTGGATATGTTGGCAAAATATGTAATGTCAGGGTGTAAGCCAATGAGTACACCTTTGGAGCAGAATGTAAAGTTGCGGGCTGATTTTGGTGAAGAGTTGGATGATCCATCTATGTATAGAAAGATGGTTGGAAGCCTTATTTACATGACTATCACACGCCCGGATCTCAGTTATGCGGTGGGGCTAGTAAGCCAATTTATGAAGAGCCCCAGAAAACCTCATTTGGATGTAGTGAGACGCATTATGCGATATGTAAAGACCACTGCACATTATGGTCTTCTTTATGAGCATGGTAAGGGCTTGGATATACATGGCTACACAAACGCAGATTGGGCAAGTAGCTCATATGACAGGAGGTCTACTAGTGGATATGCCTTTACACTTGGAAGTGCCGTGGTGAGTTGGATTAGAAAAAAGAAACCTACTGTTGCTTTATCCAATAAAGAGGCTGAATACAGGGGTGCAGCCCATTACTACATGTGAAGGAATATGATTAAAGAGTCTCTTGGCTGATTTGGGTGAGCCTATTTTGATGGCAAGGTTGTCATTCACTGTGACAATAAGAGCAGCATACAGTTGGCCAAGAATCCAATTTTTCATGCGCGGACCAAACACATAGAGGTCCATTATCATTTTGTCAGAGAAAGTGTTGGATGGTATAGTAGATCTACAGTATGTGAAGACTGAAGAGCAGCTGGCTGACATCTTTACAAAGCCACTTAGCAGGGAGAAGTTTAAGTTCTTCCGTACTATGTTAGGAGTACGTGGGATGAGCTTGAGGGGGAGTGTTGAGAGCTTTGATAGCCCAAGCTCATCTACATCTTCATCTATGGCAGTACATCATGAGCTTGAGAGGGGACGTTGACATTCAAGCTCGATGCCAATGTGTGCTAGCTGTGCTATGTGCTGGCATGTTAGGTAGTAGCATGTGTGAGATATAAATAACCGCGTCCAGCTCGTCTCATAGAGTGTGGACATTAGCTAGGGTTAGCTGAGTGTGGACACGACACATAGTGTGTCTTGTGTATTATGGATTATGGCTTTATGCAGTGTGTAAGAAGGGATATGGCTTCCCTCTATGGTTAGGGTTTGCAATATACATTAGGGTTTGCTCCTGTGTGTGTGTATCCTCTTCCTCTACTTGTTTTTCATCAGTGATGTGTTGGTGTCCTTACGTGGGTGTCTACGTAGATCTTGAGCTCAAGCTCTCTAAAAAAGTGAAATGAAAATGAAGTGAGAGAAGGAACTATTAATAGTTTTTTTTTAGGGGAAAAAAAACCTAACTAAACTTATTTTCTTAGCCTTATTACGTCTAGATTTATGCTGGTGCATGCACAACCCAATGCCTCCCTTGTCTCCTCATTCGTGCATGCCAAGCACCATGCCTATGGGGAGCATTGGTCTGTAACCATTCAAGCTGAGCATGGCTTTTTGCAACCTTGCATGCCTCTTGTGCACGCTTAGATTGTTGAGCCCGCTCCCTAACCAATACCCTTCCAAAGGTTGTGTGATAAAACTAATTGAACATCTCTTGTAGATAGTTTGTACGTGCAAAAGCTCAGCCTCCATGTCTTGTATTTTTGAAATAAACCCCTCTTGCTTTATAATGTGATTTCTCCATCCCTTGGCTACTCCACATGTCGAGCGATCCATACTTGTTCATGAAATACGCACCATGCGCATAAACTATGTGCTGTACACATGATAATAGAATTTAATTAGAAAAAGTCAAAGTTAAAACACTAGTTTATTTTTTTACTATACAACTTACCATATAGTGTGTTACTTTACTCTCTCCCCAAGCACCTAGCACACTTTTGGTGAATTCTATGATATGTTTTTAGAATGATGCTCTTTCTTGGGCAGTTGTGCTACTTTGATTCATAATGCAAACCATGTTATTGAAATTTATCCAAATCTATTTGCGCATATTTACAAGAGCTGGCATTGGACAATCTACATTTTTGGTGATTGCACACAGGTCTCTCCAGAGTCCCCAAATCTTCTTTGAATTCTCTATGTTTGTTGGCTTCTCCAAAAATCTCCTTGACTTTGATCCAGTCATGGTGGAGACCTTTTGAGCAACCTCGTATGACATACCAGAGGCCTGCTTATTCACTTCAATTATCACATTTTTGCCATGGCAGCCCAGAGAATTCAAAAGATGCTCTAATTTGCCAAGGGCTGCAACTTTCCTCTCTTGTGTAGGCATTGTGAATGCATAATCGATATGGCAATCGATATGGCACTTAAACAATCGATCAAAGATTCTCATGAATGCATGAAATGTGCAAAAGTGAATATTCTTTAGTGGAAAATTAATGATGGGGCTCCAATTTGATTTCCTGTTTGGTTCTCCTAGCATATCACGAGACATGACACCTTCCACCCATCTTGCATTTGGTTGTTCCTCATCTTTATCATCAGTTGACTCGGTTGGATCTACTGCATCTTCTTGTTGCTTCTTCCCTTTCTTGGGACCTTTCGAGGCATCCTTCCCAAAAGAACCAACCTTCTGTATACCTTTTCCATTTGTCTTTTTCTGCCTAGGAATATCAATCTGAGCATTGCAGTATGGAGGACAAGGCTATCTTGATGTCGCGCCTTGAGCACAACCCATCATGCATTTAATTGTCTTCAAATCTCCCCCAAGATGCCAATCCACCTTGAACTTTCCTATGTTTTCTATATCTAAAAGTTGACCATCAATTTGCTTTTTGATTACATCTGTTATCCAGGGAGTCCTTTCAAACATCCATGTCGATACCTCATGCGTCTCCTTCAATACCTCGAATGCACCAAGCCACCAGACCTCTTTCTCAGATTGCACACTAAAACTTGGTTTGGTAGTCTTTTCCTATGCACAGATCATGGCCTCATTCATGAGCGTAATGCTCATACGTTCCAGCTTCCGGCTTTTCACCATTTGGCACTCATCTAGCTTGAGCAGCACAAATGAAAGTGTGCTCCCCAAAACTATAGATAAACAATAATTTATGATATTCAAAACAAAAAAATTATCTTCATTTTCTACTAAAAAACATGAATAGCAATTGCAAGTTCTCACCTTCTGGTGAAAGACCATAGAACTTCACCATAGCTTGTTGTAGTCTCTCACTGTGAGCAAAGATGTTATTGTAAACATCATAGTGAAATTCTATACTTTTTGTCTTGATTTTCTTTCTTTTCAACCCTGTGTCTAATGTTAGTGTGCCCTTAACGTGATAAAACTGTCCTATAGCTCGCTCCACATCATCATTATTGATACGCTTGACATTGTGAATCACGTTGAGTGTAGGAAATAAAGTGCGAGTGATTCCTTGTCTTAGAAATGCATCTTTTACAACCTGACGGATTGCTTGGTATCCTTTCATGCTGATTCCAGTCGCATCACAAGCATGTTGAATTAATGAAGAATCGATGGAGATGGTAATCTCGCTCACTACATTGTTAACAACAACTTGGCGTATTTTAGGATGATGAGGGTTAGTAATAATTGAGAGAATATCCTTGGTATTTAGAATGGCTTTGACCAACAAATCCTTCCATCCCTCTTCATTAGGACCACACACCTCTTGCAGAAAATTCGTGGCAGAACACAAATCATGACTATTTTGTTTAAATTATTGAGTGCATAATGAAAGTTTATGTTACTTAATTTGTTGTACGAATCCTTTTCTTCCATGCTCCACCTTTTAAACTCAAGAGATTCTATACCAGCCAATGTCTTTTTGCGTTCACGAGAGCGCCATTTGGCATTGCTTTGAGTCATTTGATAAGTTCCTCTAGCCTTTGAATCTTTGCATCCTTCTCCACATTCTCTATGAGGATCTCTTTGATTTTATCTGATGATGATGTTTTAAGTCCTTCTTGTAAAAGGCTGAATTGTTATTGAAGAATATGGGTTTGCCAAGCTCCACTTGTAATCAATCTTCTACAGTATCCTAACAAACCAAGCTCTCCTTCACCAACAAATTGCATAAAAGATAATAAATTGCGGAAAGGAGGGTTTGCTCTTAATGGAGGGTCAACTGGATAGAGATGCCCATCAACCCAAAGATCTACATTTTTCTCTTTGTAAGATTCCTCCCCCAACCCCCTTTTGATGTCTAGTATCTTCCCCTGTAATCAATCTCTCTAGAAAGAGAGAAGTATCAGAAACTAGTGAATTATTAAAGAATTCACAGTTCTTAGAGTAACAATGCATAAGACACTCTATATTTTGGCTTAGGTGGAGTAGAGTAACAAAGCATAAGACACTATCTATTCGGCTTAGGTGGAGTAGAGTAACAAAGCATAAGACACTATATTTTTTTCAACAAGGGAAGGCTTCTATTTATAGGAAAATTAGAGCTCCTAACCAAACAAACCGATTCTAGAATTTTCCAAGTCAGTTTGGTCACTTTTTGACCATTTTTAGGTCAGTTAAGCTAACTTTTTGGAACTAGACTTGAATGAGGAGAGAGGAGAGAGGAGAGATAAAATATCTCAATTTTTATGAGTTTAAAACTTATTCAAGTATGTGAAATATGCACCTCCTTTAAAGAACTCCCCTTCCTTACATATGTGTCATAATGGAATCATTTTAATATTGCTCATAGTTTTTTATTAATAAACCTTGTACATTTTCAACTCTTCATCTTATGTGAAATATGCACCTCCTTTAAAGAACTCCCCTTCCTTACATATGTGTCATAATGGAATCATTTTAATATTGCTCATAGTTTTTTACTAATAAACCTTGTACATTTTCAACTCTTCATCTTATGTGAAATATGCACCTCCTTTAAAGAACTCCCCTTCCTTACATATGTGTCATAATGGAATCATTTTAATATTGCTCATAGTTTTTTACTAATAAACCTTGTACATTTTCAACTCTTCATCTTATGTGAGCATTTAAGGGACTCCCCTTCCTTACATATGTGTCATAATAAAATCATTATTCGCAAAATATCTCATATCTTTAATATTGCTCATAGTTTTTTACTTATAAACCTTGTACATTTTCAACTCTTCATCTTATGTGAGCATTTACTCATTTTTGGGTATCTTCTTTTTACAATTTGGATTTATCTCCTCCCTACACATGGATTGATGCTATTGGCCCATAGGAACCTTAATTGGACCATAATGCAAAGATTTATGAAAATCTAGACCCTTAGACTAAGGTTCTTTATACCTATTTCTAATTAATTCCAATTACACATTGGAAAATTCTTTTTGAATTTCTGTTTCATGGGAATTCATCTTAATTATATGAGATATTTTTCTATCCAAAAATATTCAAAATCTGAATATTCTCTCTCTAGAATAATTTTCTCTCTCTAGGTTAAAACAATTAGAAACAAGGTCTTTATATTTCTGAAGAGGGATTGATTACAGGGGAAGATACTAGACATCAAAAGGGGTTGGGGGAGGAATCTTACATTCTACCCCACTTAAAAAATGCGAGATGTCCTCATCTCGCAACTTGGGATAATTTCGCAAGATGCACGAATATGAGACTTAGAGAAAAATTTTAATCACGATTAACCACCAAGAAAAGTCTTAAAGAGAGCAAGATTCAAAATAAGAACAAGATTTAAACTTTATTCATTCACGGAACTTATACAGTAAAGATAGAAGAACTCTTTACACTTCCATAAGCCCGTCCATCATATGATCACAAAAGCAGTCCTCACAAGCTGCACAAGTATAGGGTAACTTATCTATGGGAATGATTCTGCTGGTTATTGCCGCATCTATCTCAGTGGTATGAGGTGATCTAACAAAAGGACCTCTGAGAGGCAAGCCAAAAATGGGATAAAGGCATATCTTCTCATGAGGAAGAAAACACGCCAGTAAGAAGACCCGCTCAGAAAACCCAAGATGCCTTGATCTCATGACGCAGTAGTATCGGGGACCCAAACCCAAAGCTTCAATAACCATGGCCAAGCGGACATTGTTACAAAAGTGTTGCTGACCCCAGGATGTTACCCTAGTTATGTTTTGATAGGTCCGCCATTTGGTCTGCGCTACAGAAGTTCCTGGGTGAGGAAAAAGTGAGCGCTCATACTGTTCTATAAAATCTTTCTTCATAGACTCGCTTGCGTCTTGAAGGTGAGAAATCATCATGGATAAAACTAATTCCTGTTGTTGCCAAGCCATGAAGGAGATTAAGAAGAAGGGAGATCGATGGAAGTAAGATTACTATGAGCGACAGTTAAAGGTTACGACTTATATAAAGGAAGGAGCTAGCGTAACTTAGAAGCCAACGGTAACTTGCCACTGAAGTTTTATCGTCTTTCCATGATTTGGGTTTGACACATTTTTCTATAGAAGGCATTAGAAATTTTGAGATGAGGAGATAAAAGAAGTTTGTAGGCGAAGTCACCTACTTTCATTGCATTCAGATATAAGGGTCACAATATCTGGGGGATAACTTCTTATACTCCCCAAGAGATAAAGAACTTCTTTTGGGCCGTACTCGAATGAAAACCAAAACCTTGGTATCCAAAACACTGATTCTCACCTCTGAACTCACTGTTCTAAATCCTTAAAAAAAACAGGTGGGACTCTTGAGAAGTATTCTAGGGAAAGGGTCTTCCTTTTTTAAACAGAAACTTTCTTTTATTTTCGAGAGGGAATAATTATAAGATCAAAAAGGGAGATTCTTACTCCTGTATACCTTGAAGGATGGGGAGGAATCTTACATCCTACCCCACTTAAAAAGTGCGAGATGTCCTCATCTCGCAAGGTAGAGGACAACTCTTTTTCTTAAGATCCAATTTTATTCTGGGGTTCCTTATATTCTAGTCAACCCAATAGAATACTGGGATGAATATCCCTTATATAGAACTCATAATTAAATAACAATTCATTCAGATCTTATCATTCATATCTTTAACATGATAATGGCCCAATAAACCGAAAATTTTCCTTCTGAACATTCCTTCACGGGAATCTCAGTTAAGCTAGTCCTCAATTTGACATCCCTTAACTTGATCTACCGGTCAAGTATTAACAGTAGCAATCTGACAGCACAACCCACTAATCTCATAGTGATTTGCTGAATTCATTATCATCATTCTAGTTATGAATATCATCACAGGGACTCGTCCCATTCCCCCTCATTGTGGTTTCATTATATTTCAACTAATTTTTAAAAATCATCATTTTTCAATCAGAATTTTCAATCAGAATCCAAATCAATTCATCAATTCTCAAACAGAATTAAAAATCATATCAATCACATTCAAAATCATCATCTGGATAGCATTAACGCTTATAATTTCAAGTCTTAGATTTACTCGTATATACTGTCAGTAAAGAGCTGCAGTATACTCTCGGTATATATGGGTAGTCACGGCCCTTGGAATTATAAGGTAAATACCATCATGTCTAGGCCTCAAGCAAGTCAGGGTTCTATATAATTGCGAAACTTCCATTTGAAGACCCAATTACCAAATTATGACTTTCAGTTTGAATATCAAATTGTATGAATTATATCATACAATTATAACCTTTTTGTGTTTCTTGATAAATTTTTGACATATTTGTCTTCTCAGTTGATCTTTATTAACCAAATGCTCTGATACCAACTGTAAGATCCCTGTCCCCACCACCGAGCAACGGATTCGGGTACTGACAGCGGAAGTAGCGCTTCTCGCGCGGGACAGCCAGGGGTCCCACATTCAGGGCCTCGCCCACGGATATCCGAATAAGAGACTAATCCGTCGGTTGTTCCAAAACTGAACCCGGAAAAAACTTCCTTTACCGGAACGCACGGGCGATTCCACCAGGATAACTTTTTACTCTAACGTAGTCAAGATCATTTCTGATCGAGATGATCCAATTACATCTATAAGATACTTAGTCAGTTCAAGGAAGAAACTTGCACTTGGATCATTGGGATCAACGCTTTTTTCCTAATTCAAGAGGCACAGCCATTGATTCCTATCCATAGAACAGTTACTGTCCGGGATTTATTTTTTTCTATCGTAAAAACAAAAGTTTGAGTCTCGATTTACGGATCCATCAGTCCAGCCTACAATCCCATGGGTTAGCCAACCGCCCAACCACTGTAGTGATGGGGTCCAATTAAGAATTTAGGTTTTTTCCCGGGTACCAAGGAAAAGAGTTCCAAGGCCCCCTAGCCGGATGTTCATGCAAAATAAAACTAGTCACACCACTCACACACGCAATATGAAATTGCCTTTTCACATATTCAACCAGTTTAAAACAATCCTTTAATAAAACCATAGTATCACTGATCACCATCTTCCAATTTATCCAGTTGATTCTTAAATTTTCCATCATTCCTTCATCAGAGTATCTATGGCATCATTGGCAACTAGGATGCTCACCACCTGTCCACTCATCAGGGGCCGTTTCCTAATCCCTAGCCCATAATACTCGGTAATATAATCACTTATCAAGATGGACTCTCGTTGAAGATCAGCAAGATCAACCAACAGATCCATATAATGAGCCATGGACTCATCCATTGAAGACCAGCAAGGTCAATCAACCAGATCCATGCCCGATTTCAGAAAACAACTCCAACTCTGTTCCAATATCTTCCTCGACGCACGCGTGGGTATCCTAGGCGACCCAGAGCCCGAGCACCGTATGGTCAGCACCCTCTAGGATCCTTCGCAGGTAACCTAGCACTTCATGCATAGGCCGCTTCCTTGGCCCCTCATCCACCGTACCGGAAGCTCACCATTTTAATTGCACCGAGGCTGGTCAAGGCCTTGGCCAACCTTGCTACGCAAGACATCCTTCATTGACTCTCCATCAGCAGTTGCAACATTATCAGTTAGGTCTCCACGACCTTAATCACAAGATGGTCACAATGCTCCCCCAGCAATCTTGACATAAAACAGTCATTTACAAACAACATTTACAAACAGTTTACGATACAGTTTCTATTTTAACTTTCATTTTTTCACATTATCCCTCATCAATCCACATTACATATTCCATATTCCATTTATATGTGTACTCATCCCATCACATCATTTTCCATCTCAACACTTCATATTCCTTCACATCACATATCGTATATTCACATCCATACATATATCCACATCCACATCCACATTCACATCCATACATCCACATCTACATCCATACATCTATTTTCACATCCACATCTACATCCATACATCATTTTCCATCTCAACACTTCATATTCCTTCTCATCACATATCGTATATTCACATCCATACATATATCCACATCCACATCCACACATCCACACATCCACATCTACATGCACATTCACATCCACACATCCACATCTACATCCATACATCTATTTTCACATCCACATCTACATGCACATTCATGCATCCACATCCATACATCCACATCTACATGCACATTCACATCCATACATCCACATCTATATGCGTACATTCTCATCTACATGCATACATCCACATCTCTATGCATACATCCACATCCACATTCACATTCTCCTCATACAACTACATCTACATGCATACATCCACCTCCACATTCACATTCACATCTATACATCTACATCTACATGCATACATCCACCTCCACATCCACATCCACATCTACATCTACATGCATACATCCACCTCCAATTCAAATCCTCATCTATACATCTACATCTACATGCATACATCCACATCCACATCTATACATCTACATCTACATGCATACATCTACATCCACATCTATACATCTACATCTATATGCATACATCCACCTCCACATCCACATCCATACATCTACATCTACATGCATACATCCACCTCCACATCCACATCCACATCTACATCTACATGCATACATCCACCTCCAATTCAAATCCTCATCTATACATCTACATCTACATGCATACATCCACATCCACATCTATACATCTACATCTACATGCATACATCTACATCCACATCTATACATCTACATCTACATGCATACATCTACATCTCCATTCACATCCATACATCCATACATCTACATCTACATGCAAACATCCACATCTCCATGCATAATAAAATTCTTTTAATTAATCTAGGATGATAGTTCCTAGAATATGGTAGGAAGTCCTCTTTTTATGCTTTGAATGAAATTATTTTATGCGTAATTTCTATAAAAATTTTGCCATAGCTCCGCTACTATGACTGATAAATCTCAATTTTTTCTAAGGGATAAAGCTTATCATTAAGAAAATAATTAGAATGGTCTCTAATTGGATCATCAATCCATAATGGATTGAATCATCAACATGCATGAACTAAAAGCATAGAGAAAAAACCATTAATTTGGTCTCAGGCATAGCTTAATCTTGGATTAAGGAGAAGCTTTATGAAAAGCTTCATTTGGATTGAGAATGGGTCATGAGTATGACCATTTCTTAAGTGAGAGAGAGAAATTACATAAAAACCATTAGAATTTAAACATAAATGGAAATTAACTTCAATAGCATTTATTAAATTATGTAACTCTTCACTACTATAACTTCAATAGCATTAAAAAAAAAACCATACCAATTAAGCTTCTCAAGCTTGAGAGGGGTTGAGAAGAGAGAATCATTGAGAAATTATAGAAAAGATCAAAATTCAATATACTTACCTTATAATTTGCTTGATTCTTTATTCACAGTAGAGGCTCCCAACCAATCAATTGTTTTAGTATGTTGATGGAGCCACCAATGGGGATTGAAGAAAGAGAGAAGTATCAGAAACTAGTGAATTATTAAAGAATTCACAGTTCTTGGCTTAGGTAGAGTAGAGTAACAATGCATAAGACACTCTATATTTTGGCTTAGGTGGAGTAGAGTAACAAAGCATAAGACACTATCTATTTTGGCTTAGGTGGAGTAGAGTAACAAAGCATAAGACACTATCTATTTTGGCTTAGGTGGAGTAGAGTAACAAAGCATAAGACACTATATTTTTTTCAACAAGAGAAGGCTTCTATTTATAGGAAAATTTGAGCTCCTAACCAAACAAACCGATTCTAGAATTTTCCAAGTCAGTTTGGTCACTTTTTGACCATTTTTAGGTCAGTTAAGCTAACTTTTTGGAACTAGACTTGAATGAGGAGAGAGGAGAGATAAAATATCTTAATTTTATATGAGTTTAAAACTTATTCAAGCATGTGAAATATGCACCTCCTTTAAAGAACTCCCCTTCCTTACATATGTGTCATAATGGAATCATTTTAATATTGCTCATAGTTTTTTATTAATAAACCTTGTACATTTTCAACTCTTCATCTTATGTGAAATATGCACCTCCTTTAAAGAACTCTCTTCCTTACATATGTGTCATAATGGAATCATTTTAATATTGCTCATAGTTTTTTACTAATAAACCTTGTACATTTTCAACTCTTCATCTTATGTGAAATATGCACCTCCTTTAAAGAACTCCCCTTCCTTACATATGTGTCATAATGGAATCATTTTAATATTGCTCATAGTTTTTTACTAATAAACGTTGTACATTTTCAACTCTTCATCTTATGTGAGCATTTAAGGGACTCCCCTTCCTTACATATGTGTCATAATAAAATCATTATTCCCAAAATATCTCATATCTTTAATATTGCTCATAGTTTTTTACTTATAAACCTTGTACATTTTCAACTCTTCATCTTATGTGAGCATTTACTCATTTTTGGATATCTTCTTTTTACAATTTGGATTTATCTCCTCCCTACACATGGATTGATGCTATTGGCCCATAGGAATCTTAATTGGACCATAATCTAGACCCTTAGACTAAGGTTCTTTATACCTATTTCTAATTAATTCCAATTGCACATTGGAAAATTCTTTTTGAATTTCTGTTTCATGGGAATTCATCTTAATTATATGAGATATTTTTCTATCTAAAAATATTCAAAATCTGAATATTCTCTCTCTAGAATAATTTTCTCTCTCTAGGTTAAAACAGTTAGAAACAAGGTCTTTATATTTCTGAAGAGGGATTGATTACAGGAGAAGATACTAGACATCAAAAGGGGTTGGGGGAGGAATCTTACACACATGGATTGATGCTATTGGCCCATAGGAACCTTAATTGGACCATAATCCAAAGATTTATGAAAATCTAGACCCTTAGACTAAGGTTCTTTATACCTATTTCTAATTAATTTCAATTGCACATTGGAAAATTCTTTTTGAATTTCTGTTTCAGGGGAATTCATCTTAATTATATGAGATATTTTTCTATCCAAAAATATTCAAAATCTGAATATTCTCTCTCTAGAATAATTTTCTCTCTCTAGGTTAAAACAATTAGAAACAAGGTCTTTCCCCATTGGTGGCTCCATCAACATACTAAACCAATTGATTGGTTGGGGGCCTCTACCGTGAATAAAGAATCAAGCAAATTATAAGGTAAGTATATTGAATTTTGATCTTTTCTATAATTTCTCAATGATTCTCTCTTCTCAACCCCTCTCAAGCTTGAGAAGCTTAATTGGTATGGTTTTTTTTTTAATGCTATTGAAGTTAAGTGGTGAATAGTAGTGAAGAGTTACATAATTTAATAAATGCTATTGAAGTTAATTTCCATTTATGTTTAAATTCTAATGGTTTTTATGTAATTTCTCTCTCTCACTCAAGAAATGGTCATACTCATGACCCATTCTCAATCCAAATGAAGCTTTTCATAAAGCTTCTCCTTAATCCAAGATTAAGCTATGCCTGAGACCAAATTAATGGTTTTTTTTCTATGCTTTTAGTTTATGCATGTTGATGATTCAATTCATTATGGATTGATGATCCAATTAGAGACCATTCTAATTATTTCCTTAATGATAAGCTTTATCCCTTAGAAAAAATTGAGATTTATCAGTCATAGTAGCGGAGCTATGGCAAAATTTTTATAGAAATTACGCATAAAATAATTTCATTCAAAGCATAAAAAGATGACTTCCTACCATATTCTAGGAACTATCATCCTAGATTAATTAAAAGAATTTTATTATGCATGGAGATGTGGATGTTTGCATGTAGATGTAGATGTATGGATGTATGGATGTGAATGGAGATGTAGATGTATGCATGTAGATGTAGATGTATAGATGTGGATGTAGATGTATGCATGTAGATGTAGATGTATAGATGTGGATGTGGATGTATGCATGTAGATGTAGATGTATAGATGAGGATTTGAATTGGAGGTGGATGTATGCATGTAGATGTAGATGTGGATGTGGATGTGGAGGTGGATGTATGCATGTAGATGTAGATGTATAGATGTGAATGTGAATGTGGAGGTGGATGTATGCATGTAGATGTAATTGTATGAGGAGAATGTGAATGTGGATGTGGATGTATGCATAGAGATGTGGATGTATGCATGTAGATGAGAATGTATGCATATGGATGTGGATGTATGCATATAGATGTGGATGTATGGATGTGAATGTGCATGTAGATGTGGATGTATGGATGTGGATGCATGAATGTGCATGTAGATGTGGATGTGAAAATAGATGTATGGATGTAGATGTGGATGTGTGGATGTGAATGTGGATGTGGATGTGGATATATGTATGGATGTGAATATACGATATGTGAGAAGGAATATGAAGTGTTGAGATGGAAAATGATGTATGGATGTAGATGTGGATGTATGGATGTGAATGTGGATGTGGATGTGGATATATGTATGGATGTGAATATACGATATGTGATGTGAAGGAATATGAAGTGTTGAGATGGAAAATGATGTGATGGGATGAGTACACATATAAATGGAATATGGAATAGGTAATGTGGATTGATGAGGGATAATGTGGAAAAATGAAAGTTAAAATAGAAACTGTATTGTAAACTGTTTGTAAATGCTGTTTGTAAATGACTGTTTTATGTCAAGATTGCTGGGGGAGTATTGTGACCATCTTGTGATTAAGGTCGTGGAGACCTAACTGATAATGTTGCAACTGCTGAGACGGAGAGTCAATGAAGGACGTCTCGCGTAGCAAGGTCGACCGAGGTCTTGACCAGCCTCGGTGCGATTAAAATGGTGAGCTTCCGGTACGGTGGATGAGGGGCCAAGGAAGCGGCCTATGCGTGAAGCGCTAGGTTACCTGCGAAGGATCCTAGAGGGTGCTGACCATACGGTGCTCAGGCTCTGGGTCGCCTAGGATACCCACGCGTGCGTCGAGGAAGATATTGGAACAGAGTTGGAGTTGTTTTCTGAAATCGGGCATGGATCTGGTTGATTGACCTTGCTGGTCTTCAATGGATGAGTCCATGGCTCTTTATATGGATCTGTTGGTTGATCTTGCTGATCTTCAACGAGAGTCTTGATAAGTGATTATATTGCCGAGTATTATGGGCTAGGGATTAGGAAACGGCCGCTGAGTGGACAGGTGGTGAGCGTCCTAGTTGCCAATGATGCCATAGATACTCTGATAAAGGAATGATGGAAAAATTAAGAATCAACTGGATAAATTGGAAGATGGTGATCAGTGATACTATGGTTTTATTAAAGGATTGTTTTAAACTGGTTGAATCTGTGAAAAGGCAATTTCATATTGGGTGTGTGAGTGGTGTGACTAGTTTTATTTTGCATGAACATCCGGCTAGGGGGCCTTGGAACTCTTTTCCTTGGTACCCGGGAAAAAACCTAAATTCTTAATTGGACCCCATCACTACAGTGGTTGGGCGGTTGGCTAACCCATGGGATTGGATGGGGTTAGGCTGGACTGATGGATCCGTAAATCGAGACTCAAACTTTTGTTTTTACGATAGAAAAAAATAAATCCCGGACAGTAACTGTTCTATGGATAGGAATCAATGGCTGTGCCTCTTGAATGGGAAAAAAAGCGTTGATCCCAATGATCCAAGTGCAAGTTTCTTCCTTGAACTGACTAAGTATCTTATAGATGTAATTGGATCATCTCGATCAGAAATGATCTTGACTACGTTAGAGTAAAAAGTTATCCTGGTGGAATCGCCCGTGCGTTCCGATAAAGGAAGTTTTTTTCGGGTTCAGTTTTGGAACAACCGACGGATTAGTCTCTTATCCGGATATCCGTGCGCGAGGCCCCGAATGTGGGACCCTTGTCCCACGCGAGAAGCGCTACTTCCGCTGTTAGTACCCGAATCCGTTGCTCGGTGGGGACAGGGATCTTACAGTTGGTATCAGAGCATTTGGTTAATAAAGATCAACTGAGAAGACAAATATGTCAAAAATTTATCAAGAAACACAAAAAGGTTATAATTGTGTGATATAATTCATACAATTTGATATTCAAACTGAAAGTCATAATTTGGTAATTGGGTCTTCAAATGGAAGTTTTGCAATTATAATATTCCTCCCCATCCTTCAAGGTATACAGGAGTAAGAATCTCCCTTTTTGATCTTATAATTATTCCCTCTCTAAAATAAAAGAAAGTTTCTGTTTAAAAAAGGAAGACCCTTTCCCTAGAATACTTCTCAGGAGTCCCACCTGTTTTTTTTAAGGATTTAGAACAGTGAGTTCAGAGGTGAGAATCGGTGTTTTGGATACCAAGGTTTTGGTTTTCATTCGAGTACGGCCCAAAAGAAGTTCTTTATCTCTTGGGGAGTATAAGAAGTTATCCCCCAGATATTGTGACCCTTATATCTGAATGCAATGAAAGTAGGTGACTTCGCCTACAAGCTTCTTTTGTAAGATTCCTCTCCCAACCCCTTTTTGATGTCTAGTATCTTCCCCTGTAATCAATCCCTCTTCAGAAATATAAAGACCTTGTTTCTAACTGTTTTAGCTTAGAGAGAGAAAAATATTCTAGAGAGAGAATATTCAGATTTTGAATATTTTTGGATCGAAAAATATCTCTTATAATTCAGATGAGTTCCCCTGAAACAGAAATTTAAAAAGAATTTTCCAATGTGCAATTGGAATTAATTGGAAATAGGTATAAAGAACCTTAGCCTAAGGGTCTAGATTTTCAGAAAACTTTAGACTATGGTCCAATTAAGGTTTCTATGGGCCAATAGCATCAACCCATGTGTAGGGAGGAGATAAATCCAAATTGTAAAAAAAGAAAATACCCAAAAATGAGTAAATGCTCACATGAGGTGAAGAGTTGAAAATGTACAAGGTTTATTAGTAAAAAACTATGAGCAATATTAAAAATATGAGATATTTTGGGAATAATGATTTTATTATGACACATATGTAAGGAAGGGGAGTCCCTTAAATGCTCACATAAGATGAAGAGTTGAAAATGTACAAGGTTTATTAGTAAAAAACTATGAGCAATATTAAAATGATTCCATTATGACACATATGTAAGAAAGGAGAGTTCTTTAAAGGAGGTGCATATTTCACATAAGATGAAGAGTTGAAAATGTACAAGGTTTATTAATAAAAAACTATGATCAATATTAAAAATATGAGATATTTTGGGAATAATGATTTTATTATGACACATGTAAGGAAGGGGAGTCCCTTAAATGCTCACATAAGATGAAGAGTTGAAAATGTACAAGGCTTATTAGTAAAAAACTATGAGCAATATTAAAATGATTCCATTATGACACATATGTAAGGAAGGGGAATTCTTTAAAGGAGGTGCATAATTCACATGCTTGAATGAGTTTTAAACTCATAAAAATTGAGATATTTTATCTCTCCTCTCTCCTCATTCAAGTCTAGTTCCAAAAAGTTAGCTTAACTGACCTAAAAATGGTCAAAATGTGACCAAACTGACTTGGAAAATTCTAGAATCGGTTTGTTTGGTTAGGAGCTCAAATTTTCCTATAAATAGAAGCCTCCCCTTATTGAAAAAGACATAGAGTCTTATGCTTTGTTACTCTACTCCACCTAAGCCAAATTAGATAGAGTCTTATGCTTTGTTACTCTACTCCACCTAAGCCAAATTAGATAGAGTCTTATGCTTTGTTACTCTTCTCCACCTAAGCCAAATTAGATAGAGTCTTATGCTTTGTTACTCTACTCCACCTAAGCCAAATTAGATAGTGTCTTATGCTTTGTTACTCTACTCCACCTAAGCCAAATTAGATAGTGTCTTATGCCTTGTTACTCTACTCCACCTAAGCCAAAATATAGAGTGTCTTATGCATTGTTACTCTACTCTACCTAAGCCAAGAGTTGTGAATTCTTTAATAATGCACTAGTTTCTGATACTTCTCTCTTTCTTCAATCCCCATTGGTGGCTCCATCAATATACTAAACCAATTGATTGGTTGGGGGCCTCTACCGTGAATAAAGAATCAATTGATTGGTTGGGGGCCTCTACCGTGAATAAAGAATCAAGCAAATCATAAGGTAAGTATATTGAATTTGATCTTTTCTATAATTTCTCAATGATTCTCTCTTCTCAACCCCTCTCAAGCTTGAGAAGCTTAATTGGTATGGTTTTTTAAATGCTATTGAAGTTAATTGGTGAATAGTAGTGAAGAGTTACATAATTTAATAAATGCTATTGAAGTTAATTTCCATTTATGTTTAAATTCTAATGGTTTTTATGTAATTTCTCTCTCTCACTCAAGAAATAGTCATACTCATGACCCATTCTCAATCCAAATGAAGCTTTTCATAAAGCTTTTCCTTAATCCAAGATTAATCTATGCTTGAGACCAAATTAATGGCTTTTTTCTATGCTTTTAGTTTAAGCACATTGATGATTCAATCCATTATGGATTGATGACCCAATTAGAGACCATTCTGATTATTTCCTTAATGATAAGCTTAATCCTTAGAAAAAAATTGAGATTTATCAGTCATAGTAGTGGAGCTATGGCAAAATTTTTATAAAAATTACGCATAAAATAAATTCATTCAAAGCATAAAAAGAGGACTTCCTACCATATTCTAGGAACTATCATCCTAGATTAATTAAAAGAATTTTATTATGCATGGAGATGTGGATGTTTGCATGTAGATGTAGATGTATGGATGTGAGTGTGAATGTGGAGGTGGAAGTATGCATGGAGATGTGGTTGTATACATGTAGAAGTAGATGTATAGATGAGGATGTAAATAGAGATGTGGATGGATGCATGTAGATGTAGATGTATAGATGTGGATGTGAATGGAAATGTAGATGTATGCATGTAGATGTAGATGTATAGATGTGGATGTGGATGTATACATGTAGATGTAGATGTATAGATACGGATGTGGATGTGGAGGTGGATGTATACATGTAGATGTAGATGTATAGATGTAGATGTGGATGTGGAGGTGGATGGATGCATGTAGATGTAGATGTATAGATGTAGATGTGAATGGAGATGTGGATGTATGCATGTAGATGTAGATGTATGGAGGTGAATGTGAATGTGAATGTGGATGTGGATGTATGCATAGAGATGTAGATGTATGCATGTAGATGTGAATGTACGCATATAGATGTGGATGTATGGATGTGAATATACGATATGTGATGTGAGGGAATCTGAAATGATGAGATAGAAATGATGTGATGGGATGAGTATACATATAAATGGAATATGGAATAAGTAACGTAGATTGATGAGGGATAATGTGGAAAAATGAAAGTTAAAACAGAAATTATGTTGTAAACTGTTTGTAAATGCTGTTTGTAAATGATTGTTTTATGTCTAGAATGCTGGGGGGAGCATTTTGACCGTCTTGTGATTAAAGTCGTGATGGTAAAGTTGCAACTGCTGACGGGGAGTCAATGAAGGACGTCTTGCGTAGCAAGGTCGGCCGAGGTCTTGACCAGCCTCGGTGCGATTAAAATGGTGAGCTTCCGGTACGGTGGATGAGGGGCCAAGGAAGCGGCCTATGCGTGAAGCGCTAGGTTACCTGCGAAGGATCCTAGAGGGTGCTGACCATACGGTGCTCGTCTAGGATACCCACGCGTGCGTCGAGGAAGATATTGGAACAGAGTTGGAGTTGTTTTCTGAAATCGAGCATGGATCTGGTTGATTGACCTTGCTGGTCTTCAATGGATGAGTCCATGGCTCCTTATATGGATCCGTTGGTGGTTGATCTTGCTAATCTTCAACGAGAGTCCATCTTGATAAGTGATTATATTGCCAAGTATTATGGGCTAGGAACTATCGAAACGGCTCCTGAGCATTCTAGTTGCCAATGATGCCATAGATACTCTGATGAAGGAATGATGGGAAATTAAGAATCAATTGGATAAATTGGAAGATGGTGATCAATGATACTATGGTTTTATTAAAGGATTGTTTTAAACTGGTTGAATCTGGTTGAAAAAGGCAATTTCATATTGGTGGGTGTGTGAGTGGTGTGACTAGTTTTATTTTGCATGAACATCCGGCTAGGGGGCCTTGGAACTCTTTTCGTTGGTACCCGGGACAAAACCTAACCAAATTAAAAATTGGATCCCATCACTACAGTGGTTGGGTGGTTGGCTAACCCATGGGATCGGATGGGGTTAGGTTGGACTGATGGATCCGTAAATCGAGACTCAAACTTTTGTTTTTATGATTTAAAAAAAAATCCCAGACAGTAAAACTGTTCTATGGATAGGAATCAACGGCTGTGCCTCTTGAATGGGGAAAAAAGCGTTGATCCCAATGATCCAAGTGCAAGTTTCTTCCTTGAACTGACTAAGTATCTTATAGATGTAATTGGATCATCTCGATCAGAAATGATCTTGACTACGTTAGAGTAAAAAGTTTTCCTGGTGGAATCGCCCGTGCTTCCGGTTAAGAAAGTTTTTCAGGGTTCGGTTTTGGAACAACCGACGGATTAGTCTCTTATCCGGATATCCGTGTGCGAGGCCCCGAGTGTGGGACCCCTGTCCCGCGCGAGAAGCGCTACTTCCGCTGCCAGTACCCCGAATCCGTTGCTCGGTGGGAACGGGGATCTTACAGTTGGTATCAGAGCATTTGGTTAATAAAGATCAACTGAGAAGACAAATATGTCAAAAATTTATCAAGAAACACAAAAAGGTTATAATTGTGTGAGATAATTCATACAATTTGATATTCAAACGAAAATTCATAATTTGGTAATTGGGTCTTTAGATGGAAGTGCCGCAATTATATACAATCCCTGACTTGCTTGAGGCCTAGACATGATAGTATTTACCTTATAATTCCAAGGGCCGTGACTACCCGTATATACCGAGAGTATACTGCAGCTCTTTACTGACAATATATACGAGTAAATCTAAGACTTGAAATTATAAGCGTTAATGCTATCTAGATGATGATTTCGAATGTGATTGATATGATTTTTAATTCTGTTTGAGAATGAATGAATTGATTTGGATTCTGATTGAAAATGCTGATTGAAAAATGTTGATTTTTAAAAATTAGTTGAAATATAATGAAACCACAATGAGGGGGAATGGGACGAGTCCCTGTGATGATATTCATAACTAGAATGATGATAATGAATTCAGCAAATCACTATGAGATTAGTGGGTTGTGCTGTCAGATTGCTGCTATTAATACTTGACCGGTAGATCAAGTTAAGGGATGTCAAATTGAGAACTCGCTTGACTGAAATTTCCGTGGAGGAATGTTCCGAAGGAAACTTTTCGGTCTAATGGACCATTATCATGTTAAAGATATGAATGACATGATCTGAATAAATTGTTATTTAATGATGAGTTCTATATAAGGGATATTTATCCCAGTGTTCTGTTGGGTTGACCAGAATATAAGGAACCCTAGAATAAAATTGGATCTTAAGAAAAAGAGATGTCCTCTACCTTGCGAGATGAGGACATCTCGCGTTTTTTAAGTGGGGTAGAATGTAAGATTCCTCCCCAGCCTTCGAGGTATATAGGAGTAAGAAGCTCCCTTTCGGATCTTATAATTATTCCCTCTCTAAAATAAAAGAAAGTTTCTGTTTAAAAAAGGAATACCCTTTTCCTAAAATACTTCTCAGGAGTCACGCCTATTTTAAGGATTTAGAACAATGAGTTTAGAAGTGAGAATCGGTGTTTTGGATACCAAGGTTTTGGTTTTCATTCGAGTATGGCCCAAAAGAAGTTCTTTATCTCGTGGGGAGTATAAGAAGTTATCCCCCAGATATTGTGATCCTTATATCTGAATTCAATGAAAGTAGGTGACTTAGCCTACAAGTTTCTTTTATCTCTTCATCTCAAAATTCTTAATGCCTTCTATAGAAAAATGTGTCAAACACAAATCATGGAAAGACGGTAAAACTTCAGTGGCAAGTTACCGTTGGCTTCTAGGTTACGCTAGCTCCTTCCTCTATATAAGTCGTAACTTTTATTTGTCGCTCACAGTAATCTTACTCCCATCAATCTCCTTTCTTTCTTAATCTCCTTCATGGCTTGGCAACAAGAACTAGTTTTATCCATGATGATTTCTCACCTCTTCAAGACGCAAGAGAGTCTGTGAAGAAAGACTTTATAGAACAGTATGAGCGCTCACTTTTTCCCCACCTAGGAACTTCTGTAGCGCAGACCAAATGGCAGACCTATCAAAACATAACTAGGGTAACACCCTGGGGTCAGCAGTACTTTCGTAACAATGTCCGCTTGGCCATGGTTATCGAAGCCTTGGGTTTGGGTCCCCGATACTACTGCGTCATGAGATCAAGGCATCTTGGGTTTTCTGAGCGGGTCTTCTTACTGGCGTATTTTCTTCCTCATGAGAAGATATGCCTTTACCCCGTTTTTGGCTTGCCTCTCAGAGGTCCTTTTGTTGGATCACCTCATACCACTGAGATAGGTGCGGCAATAACCAGCAGAATCATTCCCATAGATGAGTTACCCTATACTTGTGCAGCTTGTGAGGACTGCTTTTGTGACCATATGATGGACGGGCTTATGGAACTGTAAAGAGTTCTTCTATCTTTACTGTATAAGTTCCGAGAATGAATAAAGTTTAAATCTTGTTCTTATCTTGCCCTCTTTAAGACTTTTCTTGGTGGTTAATCTTGATTAAAATTTTTCTCTAAGTCTCATATTCGTGCATCTTACGAAATTATCCCAAGCTCCGAGATGAGGACATCTCGCGTTTTTTAAGTGAGGTAGAATGTAAGATTCCTCTCCCAACCCCTTTTTGATGTCTAGTATCTTCCCCTGTAATCAATCCCTCTTCAGAAATATAAAGACCTTGTTTCTAACTGTTTTAGCTTAGAGAGAGAAAAATATTCTAGAGAGAGAATATTCAGATTTTGAATATTTTTGGATCGAAAAATATCTCTTATAATTCAGATGAGTTCCCCTGAAACAGAAATTTAAAAAGAATTTTCCAATGTGCAATTGGAATTAATTGGAAATAGGTATAAAGAACCTTAGCCTAAGGGTCTAGATTTTCAGAAAACTTTAGACTATGGTCCAATTAAGGTTTCTATGGGCCAATAGCATCAACCCATGTGTAGGGAGGAGATAAATCCAAATTGTAAAAAAAGAAAATACCCAAAAATGAGTAAATGCTCACATGAGGTGAAGAGTTGAAAATGTACAAGGTTTATTAGTAAAAAACTATGAGCAATATTAAAAATATGAGATATTTTGGGAATAATGATTTTATTATGACACATATGTAAGGAAGGGGAGTCCCTTAAATGCTCACATAAGATGAAGAGTTGAAAATGTACAAGGTTTATTAGTAAAAAACTATGAGCAATATTAAAATGATTCCATTATTACACATATGTAAGGAAGGAGAGTTCTTTAAAGGAGGTGCATATTTCACATAAGATGAAGAGTTGAAAATGTACAAGGTTTATTAATAAAAAACTATGAGCAATATTAAAAATATGAGATATTTTGGGAATAATGATTTTATTATGACACATATGTAAGGAAGGGGAGTCCCTTAAATGCTCACATAAGATGAAGAGTTGAAAATGTACAAGGCTTATTAGTAAAAAACTATGAGCAATATTAAAATGATTCCATTATGACACATATGTAAGGAAGGGGAATTCTTTAAAGGAGGTGCATAATTCACATGCTTGAATGAGTTTTAAACTCATAAAAATTGAGATATTTTATCTCTCCTCTCTCCTCATTCAAGTCTAGTTCCAAAAAGTTAGCTTAACTGACCTAAAAATGGTCAAAATGTGACCAAATTGACTTGGAAAATTCTAGAATCGGTTTGTTTGGTTAGGAGCTCAAATTTTCCTATAAATAGAAGCCTCCCCTTGTTGAAAAAGACATAGAGTCTTATGCTTTGTTACTCTACTCCACCTAAGCCAAATTAGATAGAGTCTTATGCTTTGTTACTCTACTCCACCTAAGCCAAATTAGATAGAGTCTTATGCTTTGTTACTCTACTCCACCTAAGCCAAATTAGATAGTGTCTTATGCCTTGTTACTCTACTCCACCTAAGCCAAAATATAGAGTGTCTTATGCATTGTTACTCTACTCTACCTAAGCCAAGAGTTGTGAATTCTTTAATAATGCACTAGTTTCTGATACTTCTCTCTTTCTTCAATCCCCATTGGTGGCTCCATCAATATACTAAACCAATTGATTGGTTGGGGGCCTCTACCGTGAATAAAGAATCAAGCAAATCATAAGGTAAGTATATTGAATTTTGATCTTTTCTATAATTTCTCAATGATTCTCTCTTCTCAACCCCTCTCAAGCTTGAGAAGCTTAATTGGTATGGTTTTTTAAATGCTATTGAAGTTAATTGGTGAATAGTAGTGAAGAGTTACATAATTTAATAAATGCTATTGAAGTTAATTTCCATTTATGTTTAAATTCTAATGGTTTTTATGTAATTTCTCTCTCTCACTCAAGAAATAGTCATACTCATGACCCATTCTCAATCCAAATGAAGCTTTTCATAAAGCTTTTCCTTAATCCAAGATTAATCTATGCTTGAGGCCAAATTAATGGCTTTTTTCTATGCTTTTAGTTTAAGCACATTGATGATTCAATCCATTATGGATTGATGACCCAATTAGAGACCATTCTGATTATTTCCTTAATGATAAGCTTAATCCTTAGAAAAAAATTGAGATTTATCAGTCATAGTAGCGGAGCTATGGCAAAATTTTTATAAAAATTACGCATAAAATAAATTCATTCAAAGCATAAAAAGAGGACTTCCTACCATATTCTAGGAACTATCATCCTAGATTAATTAAAAGAATTTTATTATGCATGGAGATGTGGATGTTTGCATGTAGATGTAGATGTATGGATGTGAGTGTGAATGTGGAGGTGGAAGTATGCATGGAGATGTGGTTGTATACATGTAGAAGTAGATGTATAGATGAGGATGTAAATAGAGATGTGGATGGATGCATGTAGATGTAGATGTATAGATGTGGATGTGAATGGAAATGTAGATGTATGCATGTAGATGTAGATGTATAGATGTGGATGTGGATGTATACATGTAGATGTAGATGTATAGATACGGATGTGGATGTGGAGGTGGATGTATACATGTAGATGTAGATGTATAGATGTAGATGTGGATGTGGAGGTGGATGGATGCATGTAGATGTAGATGTATAGATGTAGATGTGAATGGAGATGTGGATGTATGCATGTAGATGTAGATGTATGGAGGTGAATGTGAATGTGGATGTGGATGTATGCATAGAGATGTAGATGTATGCATGTAGATGTGAATGTACGCATATAGATGTGGATGTATGGATGTGAATATACGATATGTGATGTGAGGGAATCTGAAATGATGAGATAGAAATGATGTGATGGGATGAGTATACATATAAATGGAATATGGAATAAGTAACGTAGATTGATGAGTATACATATAAATGATGAGTATACATATAAATGGAATATGGAATAAGTAACGTAGATTGATGAGGGATAATGTGGAAAAATGAAAGTTAAAACAGAAATTGTGTTGTAAACTGTTTGTAAATGCTGTTTGTAAATGATTGTTTTATGTCAAGAATGCTGGGGGGAGCATTTTGACCGTCTTGTGATTAAAGTCGTGATGGTAAAGTTGCAACTGCTGATGGGGAGTCAATGAAGGACGTCTCGCATAGCAAGGTCGGCCGAGGTCTTGACCAGCCTCGGTGCGATTAAAATGGTGAGCTTCCGGTACGGTGGATGAGGGGCCAAGGAAGCGGCCTATGCGTGAAGCGCTAGGTTACCTGCGAAGGATCCTAGAGGGTGCTGACCATACGGTGCTCGCCTAGGATACCCACGCGTGCGTCGAGGAAGATATTGGAACAGAGTTGGAGTTGTTTTCTGAAATCGAGCATGGATCTGGTTGATTGACCTTGCTGGTCTTCAATGGATGAGTCCATGGCTCCTTATATGGATCCGTTGGTTGATCTTGCTGATCTTCAACGAGAGTCCATCTTGATAAGTGATTATATTGCCAAGTATTATGGGCTAGGAACTATCGAAACGGCTCCTGAGCGTTCTAGTTGCCAATGATGCCATAGATACTCTGATGAAGGAATGATGGGAAATTAAGAATCAATTGGATAAATTGGAAGATGGTGATCAATGATACTATGGTTTTATTAAAGGATTGTTTTAAACTGGTTGAATCTGGTTGAAAAAGGCAATTTCATATTGGTGGGTGTGTGAGTGGTGTGACTAGTTTTATTTTGCATGAACATCCGGCTAGGGGGCCTTGGAACTCTTTTCCTTGGTACCCGGGACAAAACCTAACCAAATTAAAAATTGGATCCCATCACTACAGTGGTTGGTGGGCGGTTGGCTAACCCATGGGATCGGATGGGGTTAGGCTAGACTGATGGATCCGTAAATCGAGACTCAAACTTTTGTTTTTACGATAGAAAAAAAAAATCCTGGACAGTAACTGTTCTATGGATAGGAATCAACGGCTGTGCCTCTTGAATGGGGAAAAAAGCGTTGATCCCAATGATCCAAGTGCAAGTTTCTTCCTTGAACTGACTAAGTATCTTATAGATGTAATTGGATCATCTCGATCAGAAATGATCTTGACTACGTTAGAGTAAAAAGTTATCCTGGTGGAATCGCCCGTGCTTCCGGTTATTTCAGTCTGGATCAAGGCCTGATCTTGGATTAATGGTCTCAAATTAAAGGAAGGTAAAACTAGGGATATTTATGCTTTAATGAGAAAAGGAGATGTTAATGTTATATATTGTAACAAAATATGGAATGTAAAGTGGAGTGCTTCTAGCTAGAAAAAGAGATGGCACTTGATCTGGAACTCCTAGGTCCCTAGGAAATTTCAAGTCTTTTTGTGGAAGGTCTGCATGTGGGCATTACCTATTGGTTATAAGCTGCATAAAAGAAACATGGCTGGTGGCATTTTCCCTAGATGCAGGTGTCTTCAATAGATAGTGACAAGCATGTGTTTTGGGAATGCCCAGCCTTAAGTAGAACTTGGTGCAAAACGGCTAAGTGGATTCATAAGGTTTTGAATATGCAAACCTTTTGGGAGGAGTGGCTTCTAGGGAAGTGGACAGGTAATGATGAGCACAATGGGTTGGTGTTCAACATTGTCAGAACATGCACTCTATGGGAAATGTGGACTAGCAGAAATGAAATTGTTTTTGTTTTTCAGGGTTCGGTTTTGGAACAACCGACGGATTAGTCTCTTATCCGGATATCCGTGGGCGAGGCCCCGAGTGTGGGACCCCTGTCCCGCGCGAGAAGCGCTACTTCCACTGCCAGTACCCCGAATCCGTTGCTCGGTGAGAACGGGGATCTTACATCTTTTATCTCCTCATCTCAAAATTCTTAATGCCTTCTATAGAAAAATGTGTCAAACCCAAATCATGGAAAGACAGTAAAACTTCAGTGGCAAGTTATCGTTGGCTTCTAAGTTACGCTAGCTCCTTCCTTTATATAAGTCGTAACCTTTAACTATCGCTCACAGTAATCTTACTTCCATCGATCTCCCTTCTTCTTAATCTCCTTCATGGCTCAGGAATTAGTTTTATCCATAATGATTTCTCACCTTCAAGACGCAAGCGAGTCTATGAAGAAAGATTTTATAGAACAGTATGAGCGCTCACTTTTTCCTCACCTAGGAACTTCTGTAGCGCAGACCAAATGGCGGACCTATCAAAACATAACTAGGGTAACACCCTGGGGTCAGCAACACTTTCGTAATAATGTCCGCTTGGCCATGGTTATTGAAGCTTTGGGTTTGGGTCCCCGATACTACTACGTCATGAGATCAAGGCATCTTGGGTTTTCTGAGCGGGTCTTCTTACTGGCGTGTTTTCTTTCTCATGAGAAGATATGCCTTTATCCCGTTTTTGGCTTGCCTCCTAGAGGTCCTTTTGTTAGATCACCTCATACCACTGAGATAGGTGCGGCAATAACCAGCAGAATCATTCCCATAGATGAGTTACCCTATACTTGTGCAGCTTGTGAGGACTGCTTTTGTGATCATATGATGGACGGGCTTATGGAAGTGTAAAGAGTTCTTCTATCTTTACTGTATAAGTTCCGTGAATGAATAAAGTTTAAATCTTGTTCTTATTTCGAATCTTGCTCTCTTTAAGACTTTTCTTGGTGGTTAATCGTGATTAAAATTTTTCTCTAAGTCTCATATTCGTGCATCTTGCGAAATTATCCCAAGTTGCGAGATGAGGACATCTCGCGTTTTTTAAGTGGGGTAGAATGTAAGATTCCTCCCCCAACCCCTTTTGATGTCTAGTATCTTCCCCTGTAATCAATCCCTCTTCAGAAATATAAAGACCTTGTTTCTAACTGTTTTAACCTAGAGAGAGAAAATTATTCTAGAGAGAGAATACTCAGATTTTGAATATTTTTGGATAGAAAAATATCTCATATAATTAAGATGAATTCCCATGAAACAGAAATTCAAAAAGAATTTTCCAATGTGCAATTGGAATTAATTAGAAATAGGTATAAAGAACCTTAGTCTAAGGGTCTAGATTTTCATAAATCTTTGCATTATGGTCCAATTAAGGTTCCTATGGGCCAATAGCATCAATCCATGTGTAGGGAGGAGATAAATCCAAATTGTAAAAAGAAGATACCCAAAAATGAGTAAATGCTCACATAAGATGAAGAGTTGAAAATGTACAAGGTTTATTAGTAAAAAACTATGAGCAATATTAAAGATATGAGATATTTTGGGAATAATGATTTTATTATGACACATATGTAAGGAAGGGGAGTCCCTTAAATGCTCACATAAGATGAAGAGTTGAAAATGTACAAGGTTTATTAGTAAAAAACTATGAGCAATATTAAAATGATTCCATTATGACACATATGTAAGGAAGGGGAGTTCTTTAAAGGAGGTGCATATTTCACATAAGATGAAGAGTTGAAAATGTACAAGGTTTATTAGTAAAAAACTATGAGCAATATTAAAATGATTCCATTATGACACATATGTAAGGAAGGGGAGTTCTTTAAAGGAGGTGCATATTTCACATAAGATGAAGAGTTGAAAATGTACAAGGTTTATTAATAAAAAACTATGAGCAATATTAAAATGATTCCATTATGACACATATGTAAGGAAGGGGAGTTCTTTAAAGGAGGTGCATATTTCACATGCTTGAATAAGTTTTAAACTCATAAAAATTGAGATATTTTATCTCTCCTCTCTCCTCATTCAAGTCTAGTTCCAAAAAGTTAGCTTAACTGACCTAGAAATGGTCAAAAAGTGACCAAACTGACTTGGAAAATTCTAGAATCGGTTTGTTTGGTTAGGAACTCAAATTTTCCTATAAATAGAAGCCTTCCCTTGTTGAAAAAAATATAGTGTCTTATGCTTTGTTACTCTACTCCACCTAAGTCAAAATAGATAGTGTCTTATGCTTTGTTACTCTACTCCACCTAAGCCAAAATAGATAGTGTCTTATGCTTTGTTACTCTACTCCACCTAAGCCAAAATATAGAGTGTCTTATGCATTGTTACTCTACTCTACCTAAGCCAAGAACTGTGAATTCTTTAATAATTCACTAGTTTCTGATACTTCTCTCTTTCTTCAATCCCCATTGGTGGCTCCATCAACATACTAAACCAATTGACTGGTTGGGGGCCTCTACCGTGAATAAAGAATCAAGTAAATTATAAGGTAAGTATATTGAATTTTGATCTTTTCTATAATTTCTCAATGATTCTCTCTTCTCAACCCCTCTCAAGCTTGAGAAGCTTAATTGGTATGGTTTTTTTTTTAATGCTATTGAAGTTAAGTGGTGAATAGTAGTGAAGAGTTACATAATTTAATAAATGCTATTGAAGTTAATTTCCATTTATGTTTAAATTCTAATGGTTTTTTTGTAATTTTTCTCTCTCACTCAAGAAATGGTCATACTCATGACCCATTCTCAATCCAAATGAAGCTTTTCATAAAGCTTCTCCTTAATCCAAGATTAAGCTATACCTGAGACCAAATTAATGGTTTTTTTTCTATGCTTTTAGTTTTTTTTTTCATAAAGCTTCTCCTTAATCCAAGATTAAGCTATGCCTGAGACCAAATTAATGGTTTTTTTTTATGCTTTTAGTTTTTTTTCTATGCTTTTAGTTTATGCATGTTGATGATTCAATCCATTATGGATTGATAATCCAATTAGAGACCATTCTAATTATTTCCTTAATGATAAGCTTTATCCCTTAGAAAAAATTGAGATTTATCAGTCATAGTAGCGGAGCTATGGCAAAATTTTTATAGAAATTACGCATAAAATAATTTCATTCAAAGCATAAAAAGAGGACTTCCTACCATATTCTAGGAACTATCATCCTAGATTAATTAAAAGAATTTTATTATGCATGGAGATGTGGATGTTTGCATGTAGATGTAGATGTATGGATGTATGGATGTGAATGGAGATGTAGATGTATGCATGTAGATGTAGATGTATAGATGTGGATGTAGATGTATACATGTAGATGTAGATGTATAGATGTGGATGTGGATGTATGCATGTAGATGTAGATGTATAGATGGGGATTTGAATTGGAGGTGGATGTATGCATGTAGATGTAGATGTGGATGTGGATGTGGAGGTGGATGTATGCATGTAGATGTAGATGTGGATGTGGATGTGGATGTGGAGGTGGATGTATGCTTGTAGATGGAGATGTATAGATGTGAATGTGAATGTGGAGGTGGATGTATGCATGTAGATGTTGTATGAGGAGAATGTGAATGTGGATGTGGATGTATGCATAGAGATGTGGATGTATGCATGTAGATGAGAATGTACGCATATAGATGTGGATGTATGGATGTGAATGTGCATGTAGATGTGGATGTGAAAATAGATGTATGGATGTAGATGTGGATGTGTGGATGTGAATGTGGATGTGGATGTGGATATATGTATGGATGTGAATATACGATATGTGATGAGAAGGAATATGAAGTGTTGAGATGGAAAATGATATATGGATGTAGATGTGGATGTGAAAATAGATGTATGGATGTAGATGTGGATGTATGGATGTGAATGTGGATGTGGATGTGGATATACGATATGTGATGTGAAGGAATATGAAGTGTTGAGATGGAAAATGATGTGATGGGATGAGTACACATATAAATGGAATATGGAATAGGTAATGTGGATTGATGAGGGATAATGTGGAAAAATGAAAGTTAAAATAGAAACTGTATTGTAAACTGTTTGTAAATGCTATTTGTAAATGACTGTTTTATGTCAAGATTGCTTGGGGAGCATTGTGACCATCTTGTGATTAAGGTCGTGGAGACCTAACTGATAATGTTGCAACTACTGAGACAGAGAGTCAATGAAGGACGTCTCGCGTAGCAAGGTCGGCCGAGGTCTTGACCAGCCTCGGTGCGATTAAAATGGTGAGCTTCTGGTACGGTGGATGAGGGGCCAAGGAAGCGGCCTATGCGTGAAGCGCTAGGTTACCTGCGAAGAATCCTAGAGGGTGCTGACCATACGGTGCTCGGGCTCTGGGTCGCCTAGGATACCCACGCGTGCGTCGAGGAAGATATTGGAACAGAGTTGGAGTTGTTTTCTGAAATCGGGCATGGATCTGGTTGATTGACCTTGCTGGTCTTCAATGGATGAGTCCATGGCTCTTTATATGGATCTGTTGGTTGATCTTGCTGATCTTCAATGAGAGTCCATCTTGATAAGTGATTATATTGCCGAGTATTATGGGCTAGGGATTAGGAAATGGCCCCTGAGTGGACAGGTGGTGAGCGTCCTAGTTGCCAATGATGCCATAGATACTCTGATGAAGGAATGATGGAAAAATTAAGAATCAACTGGATAAATTGGAAGATGGTGATCAGTGATACCATGGTTTTATTAAAGGATTGTTTTAAACTGGTTGAATCTGTGAAAAGGCAATTTCATATTGTGTGAGTGGTGTGACTAGTTTTATTTTGCATGAACATCTGGCTAGGGGGCCTTGGAACTCTTTTCCTTGGTACCCGGGAAAAAACCTAAATTCTTAATTGGACCCCATCACTACAGTGGTTGGGCGGTTGGCTAACCCATGGGATTGGATGGGGTTAGGCTGGACTGATGGATCCGTAAATCGAGACTCAAACTTTTGTTTTTACGATAGAAAAAAATAAATCCCGGACAGTAACTGTTCTATGGATAGGAATCAATGGCTGTGCCTCTTGAATGGGAAAAAAAGCGTTGATCCCAATGATCCAAGTGCAAGTTTCTTCCTTGAACTGACTAAGTATCTTATAGATGTAATTGGATCATCTCGATCAGAAATGATCTTGACTACGTTAGAGTAAAAAGTTATCCTGGTGGAATCGCCCGTGCGTTCTGGTAAAGGAAGTTTTTTCTGGGTTCAGTTTTGGAACAACCGACGGATTAGTCTCTTATCCGGATATCCGTGGTGGGCGAGGCCCCGAATGTGGGACCCCTGTCCCGCGCGAGAAGCGCTACTTCCGCTGTCAGTACCCGAATCCGTTGCTCAGTGGGGACAGGGATCTTACAATGTGTAGGGAGGAGATAAATCCAAATTGTAAAAAGAAGATACCCAAAAATGAGTAAATGCTCACATAAGATGAAGAGTTGAAAATGTACAAGGTTTATTAGTAAAAAATTATGAGCAATATTAAAAATATGAGATATTTTGGGAGTAATGATTTTATTATGACACATATGTAAGGAAGGGGAGTCCCTTAAATGCTCACATAAGATGAAGAGTTGAAAATGTACAAGGTTTATTAGTAAAAAACTATGAGCAATATTAAAATAATTCCATTATGACACATATGTAAGGAAGAGGAGTTCTTTAAGGAGGTGCATATATTCACATAAGATGAAGAGTTGAAAATGTACAAGGTTTATTGATTAAATTATGAGCAATATTAAAATGATTCCATTATGACACATATGTAAGGAAGGGGAGTTCTTTAAAGGAGGTGCATATTTCACATAAGATGAAGAGTTGAAAATGTACAAGGTTTATTAATAAAAAACTATGAGCAATATTAAAATGATTCCATTATGACACATATGTAAGGAAGGGGAGTTTTTTAAAGGAGGTGCATATTTCACATAAGATGAAGAGTTGAAAATGTACAAGGTTTATTAATAAAAAACTATGAACAATATTAAAATGATTCCATTATGACACATATGTAAGGAAGGGGAGCTTTTTAAAGGAGGTGCATATTTCACATGCTTGAATGAGTTTTAAACTCATAAAAATGGAGATATTTCATCTCTCCTCTCTCCTCATTCAAGTCTAGTTCCAAAAAGTTAGCTTAACTGACCAAAAAATGGTCAAATATTGACCAAACTGATTTAGAAAATTCTAGAATCAGTTTGTTTGGTTAGGAGCTCAATTTTTCCTATAAATAGAAGCCTCCCCCTTGTTGCAAAACATATAGTGTCTTATGCTTTGTTACTCTACTCCACCTAAGCCAAAACATATAGTGTCTTATGCTTTGTTACTCTACTCCACCTAAGCCAAAATATATAGTGTCTTATGCCTTGTTACTCTACTCCACCTAAGCCAAAATATAGAGTGTCTTATGCATTGTTACTCTACTCTACCTCGGCCAAGAACTGTGAATTCTTTAATAATTCACTAGTTTTGATACTTCTCTCTTTCTTCAATCCCCATTGGTGGCTCCATCAACATACTAAACCAATTGATTGGTTGGGGGCCTCTACCGTGAATAAAGAATCAAGCAAATCATAAGGTAAGTATATTGAATTTTGATCTTTTCTATAATTTATCAATGATTCTCTCTTCTCAACCCCTCTCAAGCTTGAGAAGCTTAATTGGTATGGTTTTTTTTTAAATGCTATTGAAGTTAATTGGTGAATAGTAGTGAAGAGTTACATAATTTAATAAATGCTATTGAAGTTAATTTCCATTTATGTTTAAATTCTAATGGTTTTTATGTAATTTCTCTCTCTCACTCAAGAAATGGTCATACTCATGACCCATTCTCAATCCAAATGAAGCTTTTCATAAAGCTTTTCCTTAATCCAAGATTAAGCTATGCTTGAGGCCAAATTAATGGCTTTTTTCTATACTTTTAGTTTATGCACATTGATGATTCAATCCCTTATGGATTGATGACCCAATTAGAGACCATTCTAATTATATCCTTAATGATAAGCTTTATCCCTTAGAAAAAAAATTGAGATTTATCAGTCATAGTAGCGAAGCTATGGCAAAATTTTTATAGAAATTACGCATAAAATAAATTCATTCAAAGCATAAAAAGAGGACTTCCTACCATACTCTAAGAACTATCATCCTAGATTAATTAAAAGAATTTTATTATGCATGGAGATGTGGATGTTGCATGTAGATGTAGATGTAGATGTATAGATGTAGATGGGAATGGAGATATGGATGTATGCATGTAGATGTAGATGTATAGATGTAGATGTGAATGGAGATGTGGATGTATACATGTAGATGTAGATGTATAGATGTAGATGTGGATGTATACATGTAGATGTAGATGTAGATGTGGATGTGGAGGTGGATGGATGCATGTAGATGTAGATGTATAGATGTATAGATGTAGATGGGAATAGAGATATGGATGTATGCATGTAGATGTAGATGTATAGATGTAGATGGGAATAGAGATATGGATGTATGCATGTAGATGTAGATGTATAGATGTAGATGGGAATGGAGATATGGATGTATGCATGTAGATGTAGATGTATAGATGTAGATGTGGATGTGGAGGTGGATGGATGCATGTAGATGTAGATGTATAGATGTAGATGTGGATGTGGAGGTGGATGGATGCATGTAGATGTAGATGTATAGATGTAGATGTGAATGGAGATGTGGATGTATGCATGTAGATGTAGGTGTATAGACGTAGATGTGGATGTAGAGGTGGATGTATGCATGTAGATGTAGATGTATAGATGTGGATGTGAATGTGGAGGTGGATGTATGCATGTAGATGTAGATGTATGGAGGTGAATGTGAATGTGGATGTGGATGTATGCATAGAGATGTAGATGTATGCATGTAGATGTGAATGTACGCATATAGATGTGGATGTATGGATGTGAATATTCGATATGTGATGTGAGGGAATTTGAAGTGTTGAGATGGAAATGATGTGATGGGATGAGTATACATATAAATGGGAATAGAGATATGGATGTATGCATGTAGATGTAGATGTATAGATGTAGATGGGAATAGAGATATGGATGTATGCATGTAGATGTAGATGTATAGATGTAGATGGGAATGGAGATATGGATGTATGCATGTAGATGTAGATGTATAGATGTAGATGTGGATGTGGAGGTGGATGGATGCATGTAGATGTAGATGTATAGATGTAGATGTGAATCGAGATGTGGATGTATGCATGTAGATGTAGGTGTATAGATATAGATGTGGATGTAGAGGTGGATGTATGCATGTAGATGTAGATGTATAGATGTGGATGTGGATGTAGAGGTGGATGTATGCATGTAGATGTAGATGTATAGATGTGGATGTGAATGTGGAGGTGGATGTATGCATGTAGATGTAGATGTATGGAGGTGAATGTGAATGTGGATGTGGATGTATGCATAGAGATGTAGATGTATGCATGTAGATGTGAATGTACGCATATAGATGTGGATGTATGGATGTGAATATTCGATATGTGATGTGAGGGAATCTGAAGTGATGAGATGGAAATGATGTGATGGGATGAGTATACATATAAATGGAATATGGAATGTGGAAAAATGAAAGTTAAAATAGAAATTGTATTGTAAACTGTTTGTAAATGCTGTTTGTAAATGATTGTTTTATGTCAAGAATGCTGGGGGGAGCATTTTGACCGTCTTGTGATTAAGGTCGTGATGATAAAGTTGCAACTGCTGACAGGGAGTCAATGAAGGACGTCTCGCGTAGCAAGGTCGGCCGAGGTCTTGACCAGCCTCGGTGCGATTAAAATGGTGAGCTTCCGGTACGGTGGATGAGGGGCCAAGGAAGCGGCCTATGAGTGAAGCGCTAGGTCACCTGCGAAGGATCCTAGAGGGTGCTGACCATACGGTGCTCGGGCTCTAGGTCGCCTAGGATACCCACGCGTGCGTCGAGGAAGATATTGGAACAGAGTTGGAGTTGTTTTCTGAAATCGGGCATGGATCTGGTTGATTGACCTTGCTGGTCTTCAATGGATGAGTCCATGGCTCTTTATATGGATTTGTTGGTTGATCTTGCTGATCTTCAACGAGAGTCCATCTTGATAAGTGATTATATTGCTGAGTATTAAGGGCTAGGAACTATCGAAACGGCCCCTGAGCGTTCTAGTTGCCAATGATGCCATAGATACTCTGATGAAGGAATGATCGGAAATTAAGAATCAATTGGATAAATTGGAAGATTGTGATCAGTGATTCTATGGTTTTATTAAAGGATTGTTTTAAACTGGTTGAATATGTGAAAAAGGCAATTTCATATTGGGTGTGTGAGTGGTGTGACTAGTTTTATTTTGCATGAACATCCGACTAGGGGGCCTTGGAACTCTTTTCCTTGGTACCCGGGACAAAACCTAACCAAATTCTTAATTGGATCCCATCACTACAGTGGTTGGGCGGTTGGCTAACCCATGGGACTGGATGGGGTTCGGCATGACTGATGGATCCGTAAATCGAGACTCAAACTTTTGTTTTTACGATAGAAAAAATAAATCCCGGATAGTAACTGTTCTATGGATAGGAATCAACGGCTGTGCCTCTTGAATGGGGAAAAAAGCGTTGATCCCAATGATCCAAGTGCAAGTTTCTTCCTTGAACTGACTAAGTACCTTATAGATGTAATTGGATCATCTCGATCAGAAATGATCTTGACTACGTTAGAGTAAAAAGTTATCCTGGTGGAATCGCCCGTGCTTTCCGATAAAGGAAGTTTTTTTTCCGGGTTCGGTTTTGGAACAACCGACGGATTAGTCTCTTATCCGGATATCCGTGGTGAGGCCCTGAATGTGGGACCCCTGTCCCGTGCGAGAAGTGCTACTTCCGCTACTAATATCCCGAATCTGTTGCTCGGTGGGAACAGGGATCTTACAGTTGGTATCAGAGCATTTGGTTAATAAAAATCAACTGAGAAGTCAAATATATCAAAAATTTATCAAGAAACACAAAAAGGTTATAATTGTGTGAGATAATTCATACAATTTGATATTCAAACTGAAATTTGTAATTTGGTAATTGGGTCTTCAGATGGAAGTTCCGCAATTATATAGAATCGCTGACTTGCTTGAGGCCTAGACATGATAGTATTTACCTTATAATTCCAAGGGCCGTTGACTACCCGTATATACCGAGAGTATACTGCAGCTCTTTACTGACAGTATATACGAGTAAATCTAAGGCTTGAAATTATAAGCGTTAATGCTATCCAGATGATGATTTCGAATGTGATTGATATGATTTTAATTCTGTTTGAGAATTGATGAATTGATTTGGATTCTGATTGAAAATGCTGATTGAAAAATGTTGATTTTTAAAAATTAGTTGAAACCACAATGAGGGAGAATGGGACGAGTCCTGTGATGATATTCATAACTAGAACGATGATAACAAATTCAGCAAATCACTATGAGATTAGTGGGTTGTGCTGTCAGATTGCTACTGTTAATACTTGACCGGTAGATCAAGTTAAGGGATGTCAAATTGAGAACTTGCTTGAATGAAATTTCCGTGGAGAAATGTTTCGAAGGAAACTTTTCGGTCTAATGGACCATTATCATGTTAAAGATATGAATGATATGATCTGAATAAATTGTTATTTAATGTTGAGTTCTATATAAAGGATATTTATCCCAGTGTTCTGTTGGGTTGACCAGAATATAAGGAACCCCAGAATAAAATTGAATCTTAAGAAAAAGAGCTGTCCTCTACCTTGCGAGATGAGGACATCTCGCACTTTTTAAGTGGGGTAGAATGTAAGATTTCTCCCCAACCTTCGAGGTATACATGAGTAAGAATCTCCCTTTCTGATTTTATAATTATTCCCTCTCTAAAATAAAAGAAAGTTTCTGTTTAAAAAAGGAAGACCCTTTCCCTAGAATACTTCTCAGGAGTCCCACCTATTTTAAGGATTTAGAACAATGAGTTCAGAAGTGAGAATCGGTGTTTTGGATACCAAGGTTTTGGTTTTCATTCGAGTATGGCCCAAAAGAAGTTCTTTATCTCTTGGGGAGTATAAGAAGTTATCCCCCAGATATTGTGACCCTTATATCTGAATTCAATGAAAGTAGGTGACTTAGCCTACAAGCTTCTTTTATCTCCTCATCTCAAAATTCTTAATGACTTCTATAGAAAAATGTGTCAAACACAAATCATGGAAAGACGGTAAAACTTCAGTGGCAAGTTACCGTTGGCTTCTAGGTTACGCTAGCTCCTTCCTCTATATAAGTCGTAACTTTTACTTGTCGCTCACAGTAATATTACTCCCATCAATCTCCTTTCTTTCTTAATCTCCTTCATGGCTTGGCAACAAGAACTAGTTTTATCCATGATGATTTCTCACCTTCAAGACGCAAGAGAGTCTGTGAAGAAAGACGTTATAGAACAGTATGAGCGCTCACTTTTTCCTCACCTAGGAACTTCTGTAGCGCAGACCAAATGGCGGACCTATCAAAACATAACTAGGGTAACACCGTGGGGTCAGCAGCACTTTCGTAACAATGTCCGCTTGGCCATGGTTATCGAAGCCTTGGGTTTGGGTCCCCGATACTACTGCGTCATGAGATCAAGGCATCTTGGGTTTTCTGAGCGGGTCTTCTTACTGGCGTGTTTTCTTCCTCATGAGAAGATATGCCTTTACCTCATTTTTGGCTTGCCTCTCCGAGGTCCTTTTGTTGGATCACCTCATACAACTGAGATAGGTGCGGCAATAACCAGCAGAATCATTCCCATAGATGAGTTACCCTATACTTGTGCAGCTTGTGAGGACTGCTTTTGTGACCATATGATGGACGGGGCTTATGGAAGTGTAAAGAGTTCTTCTATCTTATTGTATAAGTTCCGAGAATGAATAAAGTTTAAATCTTGTTCTTATCTTGCCCTCTTTAAGACTTTCTTGGTGGTTAATGTTGATTAAAATTTTTCTCTAAGTCTCATATTCGTGCATCTTGCGAAATTATCCCAAGTTGCGAGATGAGGACATCTCGCGTTTTTTAAGTGGGGTAGAATGTAAGATTCCTCCCCCAACCCCCTTTTGATGTCTAGTATCTTCCCCTGTAATCAATCTCTCTTCAGAAATTTAAAGACCTTGTTTCTAACTGATTTAACCTAGAGAGAGAAAAATATTCTAGAGAGAGAATATTCAGATTTTGAATATTTTTGGATAGAAAAATATCTCATATAATTAAGATGAATTCCCCTGAAACAGAAATTCAAAAAGAATTTTCCAATGTGCAATTGGAATTAATTAGAAATAGGTATAAAGAACCTTAGTCTAAGGGTCTAGATTTTCATAAATCTTTGGATTATGGTCCAATTAAGGTTCCTATGGACCAATAGCATCAATCCATGTGTAGGGAGGAGATAAATCCAAATTGTAAAAAGAAGATACCCAAAAATGAGTAAATGCTCACATAAGATGAAGAGTTGAAAATGTACAAGGTTTATTAGTAAAAATTATGAGCAATATTCAAAATATGAGATATTTTGGGAGTAATGATTTTATTATGACACATATGTAAGGAAGGGGAGTCCCTTAAATGCTCACATAAGATGAAGAGTTGAAAATGTACAAGGTTTATTAGTAAAAAACTATGAGCAATATTAAAATGATTCCATTATGACACATATGTAAGGAAGAGGAGTTCTTTAAAGGAGGTGCATATTTCACATAAGATAAAGAGTTGAAAATGTACAAGGTTTATTAATTAAATTATGAGCAATATTAAAATGATTCCATTATGACACCTATGTAAGGAATGTTGAAATTTGAGCTGAATGATGAGCTATGGTGGATCAAACACTAGAATCAACATGATTAAGAAAGTGATTAGCAAATGATTAACACGTAATTAGTGAATAATTATCAGGTAGATTAATGTAGGCATGGATACTCAAAAACCAGCAAATTCTCATTAGGGCTATGCCTCAATTTATAGAGTTTACATCAAGCATCAAATCCCATTGATTTCTCCATGATTTACTCCCTGAATATCTCCACCTCTTGCCTGATTCTCTCCACCTCTTCTCTTTTCCCTGAATATCTCCCAGAATATCTCCACACTCCTAAATTCCCTCATGCTACCCATTATTCTCTCCCAGTAGATTCTCCTAACCTTTTCACAGGTTCTTTCACAATTACATCTCTTCTTTTACAGCCTCTATCCAAGAGCTTGTTCCCACACACACCCTATTCACTTGTATATTTCAACACCTCCCCTCAAGTGAATAATCCTAGAACACCTAGACCCTATACCCAAGTTTGCCACCCTTTACTTGGTAGTCCGCGACCAGTGTCTACTCCTCCCCTCAAGTTATCTCAGCACAACTGGACCCTGTATCAAGTTTCTTTCTTACTTGACAGTCCGTGACCAGTGCCTCAAGTCCCTAAACTCCATAGTCCTTGACACTCTCTCTCTCAATGTGTCCAAGGCTACTATAAGTGCCCGTGACCTTGACTAAAGTGCTCACACATACATCTACCACGTGGCCTACATCATCGGTGGCTCAGAGGTGGTTTTACTTTATTGGGGCAGGTTACATTGGGTTGTGGGCTCTCTCTCTCTCTCTCTCTCAGAGATTTTTACATGGCTCCTCACTCTTTGGAGCCTCACATCTTCTCTTGTCTTCAGTCTTCTTCTCGTGGCAGCATCTCTCCACGCGTTCGTCTCTTCTTCCAGTCTTCTCGGGGCAGCTTCTCTTCTTGTGGCAGCTTCTCTTCTCGCGTCCATGTCTTCCTTCAGGTCTTCTTCTCGGTGTGGATCCTCTTCTTGGGAAGAGATATTCTTCTTCTTTCATGGCTGGGGCCATGAGCTCGTCCGTCAGGTCATTTTGCTCCATGTGAGCAACATGTTTCAATGTTTTGCTGACAGTTCCTTTGGGCTTTTTATGTTTATTTTGTATCATTATGCAATGCAAACCCAAATTTATGCGGGAGGTCTTACCTCTTGCCTTAATCTGGACAAGGGCAGTGTCTGTTCCCATTTTTACACTGATAAAATGTGCCCAATACATAATGCGTATAGCATTCATTCTCATGCACATTCCAAATGCAACTCTGGCTGTGAATAATCTTGAATTTGAGTGAGATTTACAGGCATTAACCAAGGGTTAAATGCAAAATGATGATTTTCACAATTTTATCAGCACAATTTTACCAGAAATTACACTAAATTGAGAGTAACCAATTTGTACGGGATGGTTGGAGTATCAAACCAACTCCGATTTGAAATCTGAAGTTATAGGGATCTGTATCAGATACCTAATGGTTAATTTGAACCCTCAATTGCACCAAAATACAGTGATTAGCACTGATTAATCACTGATTAGCAAATTAATGCTCTGGTTTGTGTGCAGAAAACAGAGTATGCGGGGAGCTCAGATCTGGTGCCTTCCACTTCAAATGAGCTCAAATGCTTTGAAAGGCATCAATAGCAATGAGTCTAGTAGAGGATTAAGCCAAGAAACACAAGATTTGAGCAAATAATGAAAGCTTAATCTCTGTTTTACCAAAGTCACCTGCAGATTTGATGAAGAGCTTTGATCTCTCTGTAGACTTGATGAAATTGATTTCTGTCTTCACCAGCTTGTAGAGCATGCTTGATTACCCCTTGTGCTAAAGGGAATTGAAGCAATTTGATTGGAGCAAGTAGCAATGGTAAAAATACCTCAGAAAAACGGCGCCTGTTAATCAGCGAAAATTCGATGCATCCGCCGGCGGTTTGCTGCGTGGAGTAGATAGGACTGAAGCTAAGGATGTTAGCTATTATGTGCTAGAAGGTCTAGCCCTAATTTGGAGTGTGCTAGATGCTAGAGACCCTCCACTGGCTGGGGGTGAAGGGGAAGAGTGAAAACTCACTAAAAACTGATTTTTTTTGCTAATTATCTTACTAATCCTGATTAATTCACTAATGGGCTCATAAATCTGGTTGATTCTAGGCATGGCTCTGATACCATGTTGAAATTTGAGCTGAATGATGAGCTATGGTGGATCAAACACTAGAATCAACATGATTAAGAAAGTGATTAGCAAATGATTAACACGTAATTAGTGAATAATTATCAGGTAGATTAATGTAGGCATGGATACTCAAAAACCAGCAAATTCTCATTAGGGCTATGCCTCAATTTATAGAGTTTACATCAAGCATCAAATCCCATTGATTTCTCCATGATTTACTCCCTGAATATCTCCACCTCTTGCCTGATTCTCTCCACCTCTTCTCTTTTCCCTGAATATCTCCCAGAATATCTCCACACTCCTAAATTCCCTCATGCTACCCATTATTCTCTCCCAGTAGATTCTCCTAACCTTTTCACAGGTTCTTTCACAATTACATCTCTTCTTTTACAGCCTCTATCCAAGAGTTTGTTCCCACACACACCCTATTCACTTGTATATTTCAACAAGGAAGGGGAGTTCTTTAAAGGAGGTGCATATTTCACATAAGATGAAGAGTTGAAAATGTACAAGGTTTATTAATAAAAAACTATGAGCAATATTAAAATGATTCCATTATGACACATATGTAAGGAAGAGAAGTTTTTAAAGGAGGTGCATATTTCACATAAGATGAAGAGTTGAAAATGTACAAGGTTTATTAATAAAAAACTATGAGCAATATTAAAATGATTCCATTATGACACATATGTAAGGAAGGGGAGTTTTTTAAAGGAGGTGCATATTTCACATGCTTGAATGGGTTTTAAACTCATAAAAATGGAGATATTTTATCTCTCCTCTCTCCTCATTCAAGTCTAGTTCCAAAAAGTTAGCTTAACTGACCAAAAAATGGTCAAATATTGACCAAACTGATTTAGAAAATTCTAGAATCAGTTTGTTTGGTTAGGAGCTCAATTTTTCCTATAAATAGAAGCCTCCCCCTTGTTGCAAAACATATAGTGTCTTATGCTTTGTTACTCTACTCCACCTAAGCCAAAACAAATAGTGTCTTATGCTTTGTTACTCTACTCCACCTAAGCCAAAATATATAGTGTCTTATGCTTTGTTACTCTACTCCACCTAAGCCAAAATATATAGTGTCTTATGCCTTGTTACTCTACTCCACCTAAGCGAAAATATAGAGTGTCTTATGCATTGTTACTCTACTCTACCTAAGCCAAGAACTGTGAATTCTTTAATAATTCACTAGTTTTGATGCTTCTCTCTTTCTTCAATCCCCATTGGTGGCTCCATCAACATACTAAACCAATTGATTGGTTGGGGGCCTCTACCGCGAATAAAGAATCAAGCAAATCATAAGGTAAGTATATTGAATTTTGATCTTTTCTATAATTTATCAATGATTCTCTCTTCTCAACCCCTCTCAAGCTTGAGAAGCTTAATTGGTATGGTTTTTTTTTAAATGCTATTGAAGTTAATTGGTGAATAGTAGTGAAGAGTTACATAATTTAATAAATGCTATTGAAGTTAATTTCCATTTATGTTTAAATTCTAATGGTTTTTATGTAATTTCTCTCTCTCACTCAAGAAATGGTCATACTCATGACCCATTCTCAATCCAAATGAAGCTTTTCATAAAGCTTTTCCTTAATCCAAGATTAAGCTATGCTTGAGGCCAAATTAAGGGCTTTTTTCTATACTTTTAGTTTATGCACATTGATGATTCAATCCCTTATGGATTGATGACCCAATTAGAGACCATTCTAATTATATCCTTAATGAAAAGCTTTATCCCTTAGAAAAAAAATTGAGATTTATCAGTCAATAGCGGAGCTATGGCAAAATTTTTATAGAAATTACGCATAAAATAAATTCATTCAAAGCATAAAAAGAGGACTTCCTACCATATTCTAAGAACTATCATCCTAGATTAATTAAAAGAATTTTATTATGCATGGAGATGTGGATGTTGCATGTAGATGTAGATGTATAGATGTAGATGGGAATGGAGATATGGATGTATGCATGTAGATGTAGATGTGGATGTATACATGTAGATGTAGATGTATAGATGTAGATGTGGATGTGGAGGTGGATGGATGCATGTAGATGTAGATGTATAGATGTAGATGTGGATGTGGAGGTGGATGGATGCATGTAGATGTAGATGTATAGATGTAGATGGGAATAGAGATATGGATGTATGCATGTAGATGTGGATGTATAGATGTAGATGGGAATAGAGATATGGATGTATGCATGTAGATGTAGATGTAGAGATGTAGATGGGAATGGAGATATGGATGTATGCATGTAGATGTATAGATGTAGATGGGAATGGAGATATGGATGTATACATGTAGATGTAGATGTATAGATGTAGATGTGGATGTGGAGGTGGATGGATGCATGTAGATGTAGATGTATAGATGTAGATGTGAATGGAGATGTGGATGTATGCATGTAGATGTAGGTGTATAGATATAGATGTGGATGTAGAGGTGGATGTATGCATGTAGATGTGGATGTATAGATGTGGATGTGAATGTGGAGGTGGATGTATGCATGTAGATGTAGATGTATGGAGGTGAATGTGAATGTGGATGTGGATCTATGCATAGAGATGTAGATGTATGCATGTAGATGTGAATGTACGCATATAGATGTGGATGTATGGATGTGAATATTCGATATGTGATGTGAGGGAATCTAAAGTGATGAGATGGAAATGATGTGATGGGATGAGTATACATATAAATGGGAATAGAGATATGGATTTATGCATGTAGATGTAGATGTATAGATGTAGATGGGAATAGAGATATGGATGTATGCATGTAGATGTAGATGTAGATGTATAGATGTAGATGTAGATGTATAGATGTAGATGGGAATGGAGATATGGATGTATGCATGTAGATGTAGATGTATAGATGTAGATGTGGATGGATGCATGTAGATGTAGATGTATAGATGTAGATGTGAATGGAGATGTGGATGTATGCATGTAGATGTAGGTGTATAGATGTAGATGTGGATGTAGAGGTGGATGTATGCATGTAGATGTAGATGTATAGATGTGGATGTGAATGTGGAGGTGGATGTATGCATGTAGATGTAGATGTATGGAGGTGAATGTGAATGTGGATGTGGATGTATGCATAGAGATGTAGATGTATGCATGTAGATGTGAATGTACGCATATAGATGTGGATGTATGGATGTGAATATTCGATATGTGATGTGAGGGAATCTGAAGTGATGAGATGGAAATGATGTGATGGGATGAGTATACATATAAATGGAATATGGAATGTTGAAAAATGAAAGTTAAAATAGAAATTATATTGTAAACTGTTTGTAAATGCTGTTTGTAAATGATTGTTTTATGTCAAGAATGCTGGGGGGAGCATTTTGACCGTCTTGTGATTAAGGTCGTGATGATAAAGTTGCAACTGCTGAGACGGGGAGTCAATGAAGGACGTCTCGCATAGCAAGGTCGGCCGAGGTCTTGACCAGCCTCGGTGCGATTAAAATGGTGAGCTTCCGGTACGATGGATGAGGGGCCAAAGAAGCGGCCTATGAGTGAAGCGCTAGGTCACCTGCGAAGGATCCTAGAGGGTGCTGACCATACGGTGCTCGGGCTCTGGGTCGCCTAGGATACCCACGCGTGCGTCGAGGAAGATATTGGAACAGAGTTGGAGTTGTTTTCTGAAATCGGGCATGGATCTGGTTGATTGACCTTGCTGGTCTTCAATGGATGAGTCCATGGCTCTTTATATGGATCTGTTGGTTGATCTTGCTGATCTTCAACGAGAGTCCATCTTGATAAGTGATTATATTACCGAGTATTAAGGGCTAGGAACTATCGAAACAGCCCCTGAGCGTTCTAGTTGCCAATGATGCCATAGATACTCTGATGAAGGAATGATGGGAAATTAAGAATCAATTGGATAAATTGGAAGATTGTGATCAGTGATACTATGGTTTTATTAAAGGATTGTTTTAAACTGGTTGAATCTTTGAAAAAGGCAATTTCATATTGGGTGTGTGAGTGGTGTGACTAGTTTTATTTTGCATGAATATCCGGCTAGGGGGCCTTGGAACTCTTTTCCTTGGTACCGGGACAAAACCTAACCAAATTCTTAATTGGATCCCATCACTACAGTGGTTGGGCGGTTGGCTAACCCATGGGACTGGGTGGATGGGGTTAGGCTGGACTGATGGATCCGTAAATCGAGACTCAAACTTTTGTTTTTACGATAGAAAAAATAAATCCCGGATAGTAACTGTTCTATGGATAGGAATCAACGGCGGCTGTGCCTCTTGAATGGGAAAAAAAGCATTGATCCCAATGATCCAAGTGCAAGTTTCTTCCTTGAACTGACTAAGTACCTTATAGATGTAATTGGATCATCTCGATCAGAAATGATCTTGACTACGTTAGAGTAAAAAGTTATCCTGGTGGAATCGCTCGTGCTTTCCGGTAAAGGAAGTTTTTTTTCCGGGTTCGGTTTTGGAACAACCGACGGATTAGTCTCTTATCTGGATATCCGTGGTGAGGCCCCGAATGTGAGACCCCTGTCCCGCGCGAGAAGTGCTACTTCCGCTGCTAATATCCTGAATCTGTTGCTCGGTGGGAACAGGGATCTTACACCTTAGCTATCCTACGAGCTTGGATAGATTGTGCATCAGTAGGATGGGTTTTTTTAGAGCTGCCATACTCTTCAGGAATACGAATGTGTAAATCAACCTTCCATGTTCTAGCTTCAGAAGGGGCTACACATAGCTTGCAAAGGCTCCATAGCTAAGCAGAGGAAGAAGCTAAAGCAGAGAGATCCTCATAAGGAGAGAGAGAGAGAGGGGAGGAGAGAGAGAGAGGGAGTGAGTGAGAGAGACTGTTATTGCAGGTTTAACACAAATCCGTTTTTCTAAGTAGAAAATGATATTTTTGATATACAAATATACTAACATGGAGTTTTTCATCAATAAATTACATCTATGAGGAAAATTAAAAAATAATAATTTTTGAGGTCCCCAGAATTTCACGATCTCACGGATGTAGTGACAGTTAGTTATGTTTATGAGGTTGTGGGGACCTAACAGTTAGTTATGGATGTACTGGCTCTTGACAGGCTTCTGACGTGACCCTTGAATTACAAGCTTTTTGGAGGAAAAATTTTATTTTCATCATACATATTGGTTGGGTGGTGTTTTTTCCACCTCAAAATGTAAAAAAAAATAAAAAATAAAAAATTTTCACTTTTTGGGACCCACCTTAATACGATAATGTTTTGCTGATGTAGAAGGGAGATATGGTGGGAGTTAATGAGAAAGGAGATTTCAAACTGACAAGAAAGATTCAATTTGTAGAGAGTGAAGATAAAAAATTCAAAAAGTAAGAAAGTATGAGAAAAGTCAAAAAGTAAGAGAGAGAGTATGAGAATATTCCCTTTAAAAAGTGAAACTAGGGGCGTATGGCTGTGGCAAGGAAAAAAATAGGGGTCATCATAGCCTTTGTCTCCCTTAAGCCCAGCTTTTTACGCTCTAATCCCTTAAAATTAGGAATCCTTAAATTAGGATGCCCTTTTCGGGTCCAAAAAATTCCTAATGTGATGGGAGGCCTTGAGAATGGCACCATTTCCATTCTTCCTTGAATGTAAGGGATAATGGAAGTTGTGCCATTCTTCCCTTCAAGGTGGTGGGATGCCTTGAGAATGGCACCACTGCCATTCTCCTCTTCAATCAAGGTGATTGGAGGTCTTTAGAATGACACCACTCCCATTCTTCCTTGAATGTAAGGGAGAATGAGAGTGGTGCCATTCCCTCTTACAGGTGATGGGAGGCCCTGAGAATGGGACCATTTTCATTCTTCCTTGAATGTAAGGGAGAATGGCAGTGATGCCATTCTCAAGGCCTCCCATCACCTTGAATTTAATGGATATTGGAAGTGGTTCCTTTCTCAAGGCCTCCCATCATCTTGAAGGTAAGGGAGATTAGGAGTTGGTGACTTTCTCAAGGCCTCCCATCACCTTGAAAGGGAGAATGGCAACACTGCCATTCTCCCTTAAATTCAAGGAAGAATTGCAGTGGTGCCATTCTTAAGACATCCCATCATTCTAGTTGAAGGGGAGAATGACATCACTTCAATTCTCAAGGCTACAAGTATTAATCTTGTAACCTAATTTTGCTTGAGTCTATTTCACATACTCATCATCATGAGTTAACTTAGATTACATCCACCTTAGATTAATCATCTTAATCATGTTTAATAAGTATAGGATTATGCTTGTTTAGGTAGATGTTTTGCTAGTAGGAGAGCTTGATCTATACTTTCATCATGAGTTAACTTAGATTACATCCACCTTAGATTAATCATCTTAATCATGTTTAATAAGTATAGGATTATGCTTGTTTAGGTAGATGTTTTGCTAGTAGGAGAGCTTGATCTATACTTTCATCATGGTATGAGAGCTTAGGTGTAGCTCTCCTAGTTTAGGTCTAGGTCATTAGAAACTCATTAGTTTCAATTAGAGAGATTAAGGACTATATTTAGATTAGTTTCTTGTTAAGTTATTCTCTTCATTCTTGCTACATTAGAGATTAGTTGTGTCAGGGAAAGTGTAAAAGAGACACAGTTTTGCTGAATTGAAAAAGGCTACCCTCCTTGAATTTAAGAGGGAGAGAATATCCAAAGAAGAGCAAGAAGGAGTCCTAATTCTCTCAGCATAGATCTCAATACAACAAAGAGAGAAGCATTTAATTCCACTAGCCCTGCAGCTTGGCTAGGCAATCAAATCAAGGCATCTTTGGAGATTATGCATCAAGTTGTTAGAGAATCCACATTCAAGAGAAGAGGCTTCCTTTATGTAGCATATTCAATCTAACTGCAACAGCCTAGTGAAAGACATAAGTCACACAAGGAGAGGTTCAGCAAACAAGTTCTCTGACCACACTTGTCATCTTCCTTACAATGCATCAGTCAACAAAGGAACCAATGGAAGAAACTCCTAGTGGGTGGATAGCAACCATAGCTTCTAGTGCACAGTGAAATTGATGAGGGTAGAGAAGAAAGGCGGCACACATAGTGAAGAGAGAGGGAAAGATTAGCTACCATGTACATCATCATTGAAGTATAATAGCTTCTCTCGTCAACAGAGTGGATGGAAAAAAGAGGGAAAGAATAGCTACCATGTACATCATCATCGAAGTATAGTAGCTTCTCTCGTCAACTGATGAGGGTAGAGAAGAAAGGCAGCACACATAGTGAAGAGAGAGGGAAAGAATAGCTACCATGTACATCATCATCGAAGTATAATAGCGTCTCTCGTCAACAGAGTGGATGCAAAAAAGAGGCCACCACTGCACAAAGGAAGAAGATAAGGTTCTCATTTAAAAATAAATTTAAAAAATGCTTAAGGCTTCATAAACCTTAGTCTCTTTTAAGCAATCCATTCACCTGCATTGCATTAAGGAGGGAAATCATTCACCTGCATTGCATTAAGGCTTCATAAACCTTAGCCTCTTTTAAGCAATCACCTAAGGAGGGAAATAGCTACCATGTATTTCCAAAATGTTTTTATATTGGCATGGTATTCATTTGCTTGGGTCTTGAAATCTCCATCAAAATTAGGAGCTCCATGACCAATGTCATCATCACAAAAATATTTTCACCAAAAATTTGTAAGACACCAATATTGTCAAGTACCCCATGAGATGTTTATGTGTGATGCAGGAAGGGCGCATATATCTAAATGAGTGGTGGATATCTTTCCCTGACTAGAGTCAAAAATAAGGTCTAAAAGCGGCCAAATGAGCACGTTGACATATGTTTGTGTGAAAGAGAAGAGTACAACCTTGGTAAAACTGCTGCAACCAAATGAATATGCAAGAGTAAGTGTGCACAAACAAAGCAACAAGAATGAAAGTAACAAGAAAAGCTACAATGAAGAAGAAAGAGAAGTTGCAAAAGTCTTACATAAAAAATCATCTTACTATCCATTTCTTAAACAAAAATTTGTTGTAAAAACTCCTACTTCCTACAAAAAGTGCTTGTAACTACCATCTGGCGCACTGATGATGTAGCCAAGGTAGAAGAAATAACCAAAAATTTGTTACCTCACCCTTAGAAGAGACCTCTAGACCTCAAGGATAGATCAAGTCTCTATCAAGGGGAGGATCTCACTCTTAAAGATGACCTCTAGGACTCAAAGATAGGTCAAGTCACCATCAACGGGAGGAAGTGCTAAAGTAGCACATGAGCCAAAGTTGCTCATAGCACATAGGAGAATGTAGAAAGTAAATAGTTAAATAACATTTTGTAAGTGACATCCAACCACCTTGAGCAGCCCAAGGATTTGGGAACAAGGGGGGGTGTTGGGAAATATGGTGCCAAAGAGCACAAGGAAAAGATAGGGAGTGAGTTAAGCCAAGAAAATGCAAACCCTAGCATGAAGCAAAAGGGTTTAATATCCCACATTGATGTATAGGCCCGAGGGTGTACCTCCTCATATAAAAGGGGGCCATTTCAAGGAATGGAATCATATCACTTGCACACATCTCAAGCCTCTTTATGAGTATAAGTTTTAATCTTGTAACCTAATTTTGCTTGAGTCTATTGCACATACTCATCATCATGAGTAAACTTAGACTACATTCACCTTAGATTAAACATCTTAATCATGTTTACTTAGTATAGTATTAGGCTTGATTAGGTATATGTTTTGCTACTAGGAGAGCTTGATCCATACTTTCAACCCTTGCAAGAGACCCTAGAACAGTATATGATATCTCGAATGCCCTCTGTTAAGTATCCATCAATTACAAGTGGTAAGATATGCTACAAATAGTCCATCTTTGATGTTAGTATCCATACAAATTTAAAAATGTTAAGAATAAGATAGAGCCATGACCTACCTTTAGAAAGTTATGCCAATCATGTGTCTTTAATCTAGATTGATTGTTATCATCCATAGTAAATGGAGCATGAATTTTTCTCCTTCCATATGCAAGCTAATAATGTAAAACTTGAGGTGCACCCATGTTATATAGGGTAAATACTACTTTGTTTTGAATTTTCCAAAACTTTAGAGCCACTTTTTGGGCCTCTTCTCATACATGGCCTTTTGTGCAACCTGTTTTTAATACATAAAATGTCTAATTATGAGCCTAATTTTGATTTTCATCAAAGGGGAAAAGCTGTGTAAGTGCATTATTTGTTGTATCTATAGGTGTAGACTACTTGTGCAAGCATAGTTATGATTAGTTTTTGATAAAAGATGATCAAATTTTACATTTTTATTTTTTACAGTTTTTTTAGAACTAGGCGATAAGAACCTACTTAAGTGGAGGCTAAGTTAGTGTCATACACATCAAATTATGGCTTATTTATCTCATCTTAAGCATGAAAACCAATAATCAATATTCTCATTGATAGGGCTACATTATTTTTTAGTGGCGTGATTGAGTTTTGATAATACGGGTTACTTTTGCTGATTTTATGCAACTTTTTTGGAAACAATTCTAGGAAAGGAAAATGATTTTTTTGGTGAACTTCTACCTCCTTGGACTGATGTATGCTATCAAAATATCTTGGGAAAAATGCTATTGATATCATTGGATTTTTTTTGAGAGAATGATGCTTGCATATTTGAAAAAATCCTGAAAAATGTTCATTTTCAAGACATATGCTACTTTGTTGCTTATGTACTTCCAAATAAAAAGGCATTTTATATGTTTAGCATTTTTTACATAAGCATAGCGTTATGTTCTACATACCCAATGAAGCATTTTGGTTTTTAAAGCCTACATTAGGAGTTTGATTTTTTTTCGCAACCCCCAAAAAAGGACACTTAAGTGTCCTGTTTTGGTACCAAACTAGTGTTAACACTACAATTAAAGCTCTTTGGTAGATCAGTGTTTGAATAGTCTCACATTTACTAATGTGGTTCCTTATGCCTTTAGAGGATTGTGTTCTTTTTGAGATGATCTTATCTACAATGTTTTTGATTGGGATTGTAATGATGGATATAAGTGTATAAAGTTTGAAGTTTCTAAATTTCATTGTTCTATGACCAGATACCTCCTGATGGATACTTGGTGAGATACATGTCCACCATGCATTGACCCTGATAGTACTCAACCTGAACATCGCGGGGGTTATAGTGCTCCTCCTTTTCAAACTCATTCTAGGTACTTTTATGCTCCCTTAGGTGAAAATCGTTGTGGGCATCACTTTGTCACTTTATTCTATCAACAGCATCACCCATTTCCACATTGTCAAGAGTGTGCACGACTCGTATTAGGAGAAGCTTCACACATTTGTTGGCTATGCTGCTCTTACTTTCGACAATATGGCACGGGCTTAATGAAACAAATTGTGGGAATTACACCCCAATGCCATAACCTTCTTAATGTGAGAGTACCAGACCGAGGACCAAATCAACGTAGATTACCTGAGGAGGTTCAAGCACAACAATGGAGGGATACATGCATAAATGACTTGCAACCACCTATCTTGCAAGCCCTCCTTCCCCCAGCCTCAACATGTCAATTTTGGATCACTATGAGTACCTATATTGAGCAGTTCCAAAATCAAAATTGTCTACTTAACCTTCCCATAGAACCAATGCTATATTTTAGCGAGGAAGCACTCCTTCCCTACCACCTTCTCTAGAGGCTAGTTTTTGTACAGGGTTGTCCCTGCATCCTGAAGTGATTGATACCATCTTTCCAATAGAAGTGAACATAGATCCACCACCAGTACAAGGGTAAGCTTATCAACTCAACAATAAGATCAACAAGCCAGGGCACTTTTCTCCCACTGGGTTTTTCCCCTCGGCTATATTCGTCGGTGATTGGTACCAATAACAAATTTTATTCCTTTCTTTTCTTTTCTTGTTTGTTAATAAACATTTTGCAAAGATCTCAGCTAAACAAGAGCATACAAACACGCCCCAATAGTCCACCTACCGTGCACACAAATTAGGAAGGGGGGAGACATGCAATGCCTACAAAGAGCAAAGAGAAGCAATCTGCACAATATCAGCAATGCATTAATGCAAATGCACAACATCAACGAGCACTACAATAGGTGTATTCAAATCATAATCTTTTGTTCTTTATGTGCTTTTAACTTTTGGATATATTGTTTGCATGTTCACACATAGTTGGCTGGTTTAAATTTTAAATTAGTTGTTAAAATGTGGTGAGTGATTTCTAGATTCTTAGAGGACTTAGTAGAAGGTATTTCTATTTGAAGACGGTGTAGGATATATACCAACGGAGTATGCCAAGTTCTTATGCTCTCGAAGTATATTAGTTATCCCTAGTGGTAGCTACCTCTTAGGTATGGGCTAGGTGCTAGGATTAATAAAAAATTTACGAAAATCATACCCTAAAAAATATAGACAAGTGAATCAAGACGACGTGTCTACAGCCATGTGGAATGCTTGGTAGGACCTGGGGTTGTCTTAGCACCTTGGGGCCGATGCCTTGGTTTCCATGGGGTGAACACTGACGTCTAAAAGGTTAAGAAAGACCTTCAAGGACTCTATCGCCTTGATGGATCCTGGTAGGACTCTGGGGTATATTATGGGCCCCGAGACCGATGCCCTCATCTTCATGGGGTACTCCTTATGTCAAAAAGAAAGAAAAGGGTCTGTCGCCCTTGAGATACTTAGCGGCCTTTAGATTCTCTTGGCGGAGGTCTCTTGGCCATTGCTTGGGTCTCATTGGGATGGAACCTTCCTCGTTATTCAACTTTTACACACACACACACACACACACACACAAAAGAAAAAAAAGAGGTCCAATCATCTTTGCTCATATTTAGGAGTCAGGTTGCCACGTAGGAATTACCGATGTGAGCTCATCTGATCATGGAAGGAGCAGCGGGTCATCATCTGGGTCTGAGTAGTACTCAGACTTATAGTATCACATATATATATATACTTATATACGATATATTACTTGAACAGGCACAGGCACAGGCACAAGCTGCTCCTACACCTGCTGATGCTCCTGCCATTGATGATCCACCCACCGCCACTGCTCCTACTAGACGTGAGCACTACTCATCGAACATGTATACCGATGTGAGCTCATCTGATCATGGAAGGAGCAGCGGGTCATCATCTGGGTCTGAGTAGTACTCAGACTTATAGTATCACATTCCATATTGACGATGTGGTTGTATATATATTTTTGTAACTAAAGCCATGGTCTTTTTTAGATAAACCAATTTGATTTTGTATATATTTGTTTATAATTAAAGCCATGGGCTACTTCGACATATGGACTCCCTTGTACATATGTGTACACATAAAATTTTGATAGTAATATTGAATCATGAATTGATAGTATTACATTCATGTCTGTCTTGAATCGTGTATTGACAATGTATGCATTCATGTCGTTCTTAAATCGTGTAATGACAATGCACTAAATCTTCCTCGTGGATGGGGCAATGCACCCCAAAAAAATCCAGAGAGTGCTATTGGGTGCTGGAATGCTGGAACAGCATATAAGCGCAGCTAAACTAACAACAAAACGCATGTATAAGCCCTCATATCAGCGCGTTTGATTGCATCCATACACGTGCTTTTACACGCATGTCTCTGGCCATGATGATACACGTGCTTTTACACGCATGTCTCTGGCCATGATGATACACGTGCTTTTACACGCATGTCTCTGGCCATGATGATACACGCGCTGATACACAGGCCTGCTACTTTTTTTCCACAAGTCATTTTCCGTGGCTAGGAGTGCGAGTATGAGCCCGATCCCTTGTAGTGAATTCACTAGCATGTAATGATCTAATAGCATTGAGTACAATGTATCTAGGTACATCTCTACTTATGTGCAGTGGCTCATGACTAGTGTCACACTCCACAAAAGTACAATTAGTTCTTTGATTCCTCCCTCTGCTACTGTGATTAGCCCTAATATATTTCCTTGAGTGGAAGGGCTACCACCATCGATATACAATCTCTATCATTCATTATGGTGGGTAATTCCTCTTCCAAACGAGAGAGGTAGCATTAGTACATAGCCCATATGTGGTCATACTCTTGATGTAGTGAGCAAGCTGATGCCATGGACTCCATGAATAGATAGGTCCACAAGATGTCCTAAGAGTGACCTTATGAGCAAGCTGATGCCATGGACTCCATGAATAGATAGGTCCACAAGATTTCCTAAGAGTGACCTTAGAGTGAACTGGGACATGTAAACCTGTGCAATAAAAAGACCTTGACCCTCACCGATAATTGAGGATGGCGTGATCACATAGCAAGCACCCCAGAAGCTAAAAACCTCTTGATCAGCTAAAAGTGATGCACCTAGCCAGCCGCCGCCATAATGTCTATGATTATGTCTTTATTATTAAAAGGTAGATGCCTAGGCAAGGAATAATTGTTAAGGAACCAAGAGGTAGCTAGTGTGCACATGCCTCCATTTGTAACTGAAGAACAACTTGATTTTGGCACTTGTGAGAGGAAGCATAGATTGATCAAGCCCATGAAAGACCTCATCATCATCAAGAAGATGTACAACTAGATTTGGCCATGATGATTGTACCTAGATGCATGTTATACGTCACTTTGTATATCAAGGCCATATATATTTTGAACGAGTCAATGTAGAATTCTTAGAAAACAAAATGTCACTTACCTTAGGCTGATCTTGTCTCTCAGGTATCGGTGCATAATGACATCTTCAAAAATATAGCTCGTGGATATGGCATTGCCATCGTGTCCATCGGTGAGACTGCCTCAACAATTCACACATCAACATGTAACTCTTTGGCTATAGTATGTTTGTGCCTCATCAGCTTCGTGCTGCATGGATCTAGAGGATGTCGCTCGGAAGATGTCAATGGAGATGAGGACATACCTCCTCACCCTATCATAGGATCTCATAGGCGTGCTGGAGGAGGACGAGTCAAAACATGTTTGCCATTGAAACAAACTAAAAATTATAGCAACTATTTGTTAAATTCAGTTATGTATGAGTTTACAGTAAAAATATTCATAGCATGTTTTATTTTTTTGCATCATATGAACCTAGTAAGTATTATTTGTACTTGTAATCTATATCTAGACTCATTGTTTTGTTACAACCTATGTCTATGTAATATGTAATTTGGTGATAGCTTGATGGGTGAGTGTTTGATAGCTCACAGTTGTTGATACATTCATTTATTTTTTATTCTAACTTCTTGGATATGACTTTGAAATGTGTAGGAGATATTGCATAGTGGCTGAGAATACCTACCCCACTAGTATGCCTCCTGAGTCTCCTGAGTCATCTCATGGAGGGCCTTTCGACGAGAGATGCGACTTAGGACACATTGGGATCAACAGAAGATATGTAATATTTACTCTCTAGCTATGTACTAATGATTGTCTTAGATATTAGCCTGTCTATATACACATGCTTTTTTATTCTGAACATATGTCTATAGGATGCAATACGTGCTAGTCTACAGGCTAGGCATACATAACGTCTTTGAAATATGAGAATACCTACCCCACTAGTATGCCTCCTCAGTTGTGGAGGGCCTTTTGACGGGAGATGCGACTTAGGACACATTGGAATCAACAGAAGATATGTAATATTTACTCTCTAGCTATGTACTAATGATTGTCTTAAATATTAGGTCTATATACACATGCTTTTTGATTCTGAATGTAAGATCCCTGTTCCCACCGAGCAACGGATTCGGGGTACTGGCAGCGGAAGTAGCGCTTCTCGCGTGGGACAGGGGTCCCACACTCGGGGCCTCGCCCACGGATATCCGGATAAGAGACTAATCCGTCGGTTGTTCCAAAACCGAACCCGAAAAAACTTCCTTTACCGGAAAGCACGGGCGATTCCACCAGGATAACTTTTTACTCTAACGTAGTCAAGATTATTTCTGATCGAGATGATCCGATTACATCTATAAGATACTTAGTCAGTTCAAGGAAGAAACTTGCACTTGGATCATTGGGATCAACGCTTTTTTCCCCATTCAAGAGGCACAGCCGTTGATTCCTATCCATAGAACAGTTACTGTCCGGGATTTATTTATTTTTTTTTTTCTATCGTAAAAACAAAAGTTTGAGTCTCGGTTTACGGATCCATCAGTCCAGCCTAACCCCATCCAATCCCATGGGTTAGCCAACCACCCAACCACTGTAGTGATGGGATCCAATTAAAAATTTGGTTAGGTTTTGTCCCGGGTACCAAGGAAAAGAGTTCCAAGGCCCCCTAGCCGGATGTTCATGCAAAATAAAACTAGTCACACCACTCACACACCCAATATGAAATTGCCTTTTTTTCAACCAGATTCAACCAGTTTAAAACAATCCTTTAATAAAACCATAGTATCATTGATCACCATCTTCCAATTTATCCAATTGATTCTTAATTTCCCATCATTCCTTCATCAGAGTATCTATGGCATCATTGGTAACTAGAACGCTCAGGAGCCGTTTCGATAGTTCCTAGCCCATAATACTTGGCAATATAATCACTTAACAAGATGGACTCTCGTTGAAGATCAGCAAGATCAACCAACAGATCCATATAAGGAGCCATGGACTCATCCATTGAAGACCAGCAAGGTCAATCAACCAGATCCATGCTCGATTTCAGAAAACAACTCCAACTCTGTTCCAATATCTTCCTCGACGCACGCGTGGGTATCCTAGGCAACCCAGAGCCCGAGCACCGTATGGTCAGCACCCTCTAGGATCCTTCGCAGGTAACCTAGCGCTTCACGCATAGGCCGCTTCCTTGGCCCCTCATCCACCGTACCGGAAGCTCACCATTTTAATCGCACCGAGGCTGGTCAAGACCTCGGCCGACCTTGCTACGCGAGACGTCCTTCATTGACTCCCCGTCAGCAGTTGCAACTTTACCATCACGACTTTAATCACAAGACGGTCAAAATGCTCCCCCCAGCATTCTTGACATAAAACAATCATTTACAAACAGCATTTACAAACAGTATTTACAAACAGTATTTACAAACAGTTTACAACACAATTTCTATTTTAACTTTCATTTTTCCACATTATCCTTTATCAATCTACATTACTTATTCCATATTCCATTTATATGTATACTCATCCCATCACATCATTTCTATCTCATCACTTCAGATTCCCTCACATCGCATATCGTATATTCACATCCATACATCCACATCTATATGCGTACATTCACATCTACATGCATACATCTACATCTCTATGCATACATCCACATCCACATTCACATTCACCTCCATACATCTACATCTACATGTATACATCCACATCTCCATTCACATCTACATCTATACATCTACATCTACATGCATCCATCCACCTCCACATCCACATCTACATCTATACATCTACATCTACATGCATACATCCATATCTCCATTCCCATCTACATCTATACATCTACATCTACATGCATCCATCTACCTCCACATCCACATCTACATCTATACATCTACATCTACATGTATACATCCACCTCCATATCCACATCCGTATCTATACATCTACATCTACATGTATACATCCACATCCACATCTATACATCTACATCTACATGCATACATCCACATCTCCATTCACATCTACATCTATACATCTACATCTACATGCATCCATCCACCTCCATATCCACATCTACATCTATACATCTACATCTACATGCAAACATCCACATCTCCATGCATGATAAAATTCTTTTAATTAATCTAGGATGATAGTTCCTAGAATATGGTAGAAAGTCCTCTTTTTATGCTTTGAATGAATTTATTTTATGCGTAATTTCTATAAAAATTTTGCCATAGCTCCGCTACTATGACTGATAAATTTTAATTTTTTTCTAAGGGATAAAGCTCATTATTAAAGAAATAATTAGAATGGTCTCTAATTGGATCATCAATCCATAATGGTCTCTAATTGGATCATTAAGAAAACAATTAGAATGGTCTCTAATTGGATCATCAATCCATAATGGTCTCTAATTGGATCATTAAGAAAACAATTAGAATGGTCTCTAATTGGATCATCAATCCATAATGGTCTCTAATTGGATCATTAAGAAAACAATTAGAATGGTCTCTAATTGGGTCATCAATCCATAATGGATTGAATCATCAATGTGCATAAACTAAAAGTATAGCAAAAAGCCATTAATTTGGCCTCAAGAATAGCTTAATCTTGGATTAAGGAAAAGCTTTATGAAAAGCTTCATTTGGATTGAGAATGGGTCATGAGTATGACCATTTCTTGAGTGAGAGAGAGAAATTATAAAAACCATTAGAATTTAAATATAAGTGGAAATTAACTTCTATAGCATTTATTAAATTATGTAACTCTTCACTACTATTCACCAATTAACTTCATTAGCATTTAAAAAAAACCATACCAATTAAACTTCTCAAGCTTGAGAGGGGTTGAGAAGAGAGAATCATTGAGAAATCATAGAAAAGATCGAAATTCAATATACTTACCTTATGATTTGCTTGATTCTTTATTCACGGTAGAGGCCCCCAACCAATCAATTGGTTTAGTATGTTGATGGAGCCACCAATGGAGATTGAAGAAAGAGAGAGGTATCAAAAACTAGTGAATTATTAAAGAATTCACAGTTCTTGGTTTAGGTAGAGTAGAGTAACAAGGCATAAGACACTATATATTTTAGCTTAGGTGGAGTAGAGTAACAAAGCATAAGACTCTATCTAATTTGGCTTAGGTGGAGTAGAGTAACAAAGCATAAGAGACTATGTTTTTTTCAACAAGGGGAGGCTTCTATTTATAGGAAAATTTGAGCTCCTAACCAAACAAACTGATTCTAGAATTTTCTAAGTCAGTTTGGTCACTTTTTGACCATTTTTAGGTCAGTTAAGCTAACTTTCTGGAACTAGACTTGAATGAGGAGAGAGGAGAGATGAAATATCTCAATTTTTATGAGTTTAAAACTCATTCAAGCATGTGAAATATGCACCTCCTTTAAAGAATTCCCCTTCCTTACATATGTGTCAAAATTGTATTGCTCATAGTTTTTTACTAATAAACCTTGTACATTTTCAACTCTTCATCTTATGTGAAATATGTACCTCCTTTAAAGAACTCCTCTTCCTTACATATGTGTCATAGTTTTTTTACTAATAACGCTTGTACATTTTCAACTCTTCATCTTATGTGAAATATGCACCTCCTTTAAAGAACTCCCCTTCCTTACATATGTGTTTATTTACTAATAAACCTTGTACATTTTCAACTCTTCATCTTATGTGAAATATGCACCTCCTTTAAAGAACTCCTCTTCCTTACATATGAGTTTATTTACTAATAAACCTTGTACATTTTCAACTCTTCATCTTATGTGAGCATTTACTCATTTTTTGGTATCTTCTTTTACAATTTGGATTTATCTCCTCCCTACACATGGATTGATGCTATTGGCCCATAGAAACCTTAATTGGACCATAGTCTAAAGATTTCTGAAAATCTAGGCCCTTAGACTAAGGTTCTTTATACCTATTTCCAATTAATTCCAATTGCACATTGGAAATTTCTTTTTGAATTTCTGTTTCAGGGGAACTTATTTTAATAAGATGAGTTATTTTTCTATCCAAAAATATTCATAATCTGAATATTCTCTCTCTAGAATATTTTCTCTCTCTAGGTTAAAACAGTTAGAAACAAGGTCTTTATATTTCTGAAGAGGGATTGATTACGGGGGAAGATACTAGACATTAAAAAGGGGGTTGGGGGAGGAATCTTACATTCTACCCCACTTAAAAAACGCGAGATGTCCTCATCTCGCAACTTGGGATAATTTCGCAAGATGCACGAATATGAGACTTAGAGAAAATTTTTAATCAAGATTAACCACCAAGAAAAGTCTTAAAGAGAGCAAGATTCAAAATAAGAACAAGATTTAAACTTTACTCATTCACGGGACTTATACAGTAAAGATAGAAGAACTCTTTACACTTCCATAAGCCCATCCATCATATGGTCACAAAAGCAGTCCTCACAAGCTGCACAAGTATAGGGTAACTCATCTATGGGAATGATTCTGCTGGTTATTGCCGCACCTATCTCAGTGGTATGAGGTGATCTAACAAAAGGACCTCTGAGAGGCAAGCCAAAAACGGGGTAAAGGCATATCTTCTCATGAGGAAGAAAACATGCCAGTAAAAAGACCCGCTCAGAAAACCCAAGATGCCTTGATCTCATGACACAGTAGTATCGGGGACCCAAACCCAAAGCTTCAATAACCATGGCCAAGCGGACATTGTTACGAAAGTGTTGCTGACCCCAGGGTGTTACCCTAGTTATGTTTTGATAGGTCCGCCATTTGGTCTGCGCTACAGAAGTTCCTAGGTGAGGAAAAAGTGAGCGCTCATACTGTTCTATAAAGTCTTTCTTCACAGACTCTCTTGCGTCTTGAAGGTGAGAAATCATCAGGGATAAAACTAATTCCTGTTGCCAAGCCATGAAGGAGATTAAGAAAGAAAGGAGATTGATGGGAGTAAGATTAGTGTGAGCGACAAGTAAAAGTTACGACTTATATAAAGGAAGGAGCTAGCGTAACCTAGAAGCCAACGGTAACTTGCCACTGAAGTTTTACCGTCTTTCCATGATTTGTGTTTGACACATTTTTCTATAGAAGGCATTAAGAATTTTGAGATGAGGAGATAAAAGAAACTTGTAGGCTAAGTCACCTACTTTCATTGAATTCAGATATAAGGATCACAATATCTGGGGGATAACTTCTTATACTCCCCAAGAGATAAAGAACTTCTTTTGGGCCATACTCGAATGAAAACCAAAACCTTGGTATCCAAAACACCGATTCTCACTTCTAAACTCATTGTTCTAAATCCTTAAATTAGGCGTGACTCCTGAGAAGTATTTTAGGAAAAGGGTATTCCTTTTTTAAACAGAAACTTTCTTTTATTTTAGAGAGGGAATAATTATAAGATCCGAAAGGGAGATTCTTACTCCTATATACCTCGAAGGCTGGGGAGGAATCTTACATCCTACCCCACTTAAAAAGTGCGAGATGTCCTCATCTCGCAAGGTAGAGGACAGCTCTTATTCTTAAGATCCAATTTTATTCTGGGGTTCCTTATATTCTGGTCAACCCAACAGAACACTGGGATAATTATCCCTTATATAGAACTCATCATTAAATAACAATTCATTCAGATCATATCATTCATATCTTTAACATGATAAGGTCCATTAGACCGAAAAGTTTCCTTCGGAACATTCCTCCACGGAAATTTCAGTTAAGCAAGTTCTCAATTTGACATCCCTTAACTTGATCTACCGGTCAAGTATTAACAGTAGCAATCTGACAGCACAACCCACTAATCTCATAGTGATTTGCTGAATTCGTTATCATCATTCTAGTTATGAATATCATCACAAGGACTCGTCCCATTCCCCCTCATTGTGGTTTCATTATATTTCAACTAATTTTTAAAAATCAACATTTTTCAATCAGCATTTTCAATCAGAAACCAAATCAATTCATTCATTCTCAAACAGAATTAAAAATCATATCAATCACATTCGAAATCATCATCTAGATAGCATTAACGCTTATAATTTCAAGTCTTAGATTTACTCGTATATACTGTCAGTAAAGAGCTGCAGTATACTCTCGGTATATACGCGTAGTCACGGCCCTTGGAATTATAAGGTAAATAATATCATGTCTACGCCTCAAGCAAGTCAGGGATTCTATATAATCGCGGTACTTCTATCTGGAGAACCAATTACCAAATTATGAATTTCAGTTTGAATATCAAATTGTATGAATTATATCACACAATTATAACCTTTTTGTGTTTCTTGATAAATTTTTGACATATTTGTCTTCTCAGTTGATCTTTATTAACCAAATGCTCTGATACCAACTGTAAGATCCCTGTTCCCACCGAGCAACGGATTCGGGGTACTGGCAGCGGAAGTAGCGCTTCTCGCGTGGGACAGGGGTCCCACACTCGGGGCCTCGCCCACGGATATCCGGATAAGAGACTAATCCGTCGGTTGTTCCAAAACCGAACCCGGAAAAACTTCCTTTACCGGAAAGCACGGGCGATTCCACCAGGATAACTTTTTACTCTAACGTAGTCAAGATTATTTCTGATCGAGATGATCCGATTACATCTATAAGATACTTAGTCAGTTCAAGGAAGAAACTTGCACTTGGATCATTGGGATCAACGCTTTTTTCCCCATTCAAGAGGCACAGCCGTTGATTCCTATCCATAGAACAGTTACTGTCCGGGATTTATTTATTTATTTTTTTTTCTATCGTAAAAACAAAAGTTTGAGTCTCGGTTTACGGATCCATCAGTCCAGCCTAACCCCATCCAATCCCATGGGTTAGCCAACCACCCAACCACTGTAGTGATGGGATCCAATTAAAAATTTGGTTAGGTTTTGTCCCGGGTACCAAGGAAAAGAGTTCCAAGGCCCCCTAGCCGGATGTTCATGCAAAATAAAACTAGTCACACCACTCACACACCCAATATGAAATTGCCTTTTTTTCAACCAGATTCAACCAGTTTAAAACAATCCTTTAATAAAACCATAGTATCATTGATCACCATCTTCCAATTTATCCAATTGATTCTTAATTTCCCATCATTCCTTCATCAGAGTATCTATGGCATCATTGGTAACTAGAACGCTCAGGAGCCGTTTCGATAGTTCCTAGCCCATAATACTTGGCAATATAATCACTTAACAAGATGGACTCTCGTTGAAGATCAGCAAGATCAACCAACAGATCCATATAAGGAGCCATGGACTCATCCATTGAAGACCAGCAAGGTCAATCAACCAGATCCATGCTCGATTTCAGAAAACAACTCCAACTCTGTTCCAATATCTTCCTCGACGCACGCGTGGGTATCCTAGGCAACCCAGAGCCCGAGCACCGTATGGTCAGCACCCTCTAGGATCCTTCGCAGGTAACCTAGCGCTTCACGCATAGGCCGCTTCCTTGGCCCCTCATCCACCGTACCGGAAGCTCACCATTTTAATCGCACCGAGGCTGGTCAAGACCTCGGCCGACCTTGCTACGCGAGACGTCCTTCATTGACTCCCCGTCAGCAGTTGCAACTTTACCATCACGACTTTAATCACAAGACGGTCAAAATGCTCCCCCCAGCATTCTTGACATAAAACAATCATTTACAAACAGCATTTACAAACAGTATTTACAAACAGTATTTACAAACAGTTTACAACACAATTTCTATTTTAACTTTCATTTTTCCACATTATCCTTTATCAATCTACATTACTTATTCCATATTCCATTTATATGTATACTCATCCCATCACATCATTTCTATCTCATCACTTCAGATTCCCTCACATCGCATATCGTATATTCACATCCATACATCCACATCTATATGCGTACATTCACATCTACATGCATACATCTACATCTCTATGCATACATCCACATCCACATTCACATTCACCTCCATACATCTACATCTACATGTATACATCCACATCTCCATTCACATCTACATCTATACATCTACATCTACATGCATCCATCCACCTCCACATCCACATCTACATCTATACATCTACATCTACATGCATACATCCATATCTCCATTCCCATCTACATCTATACATCTACATCTACATGCATCCATCTACCTCCACATCCACATCTACATCTATACATCTACATCTACATGTATACATCCACCTCCATATCCACATCCGTATCTATACATCTACATCTACATGTATACATCCACATCCACATCTATACATCTACATCTACATGCATACATCCACATCTCCATTCACATCTACATCTATACATCTACATCTACATGCATCCATCCACCTCCATATCCACATCTACATCTATACATCTACATCTACATGCAAACATCCACATCTCCATGCATGATAAAATTCTTTTAATTAATCTAGGATGATAGTTCCTAGAATATGGTAGAAAGTCCTCTTTTTATGCTTTGAATGAATTTATTTTATGCGTAATTTCTATAAAAATTTTGCCATAGCTCCGCTACTATGACTGATAAATTTTAATTTTTTTCTAAGGGATAAAGCTCATTATTAAAGAAATAATTAGAATGGTCTCTAATTGGATCATCAATCCATAATGGTCTCTAATTGGATCATTAAGAAAACAATTAGAATGGTCTCTAATTGGATCATCAATCCATAATGGTCTCTAATTGGATCATTAAGAAAACAATTAGAATGGTCTCTAATTGGATCATCAATCCATAATGGTCTCTAATTGGATCATTAAGAAAACAATTAGAATGGTCTCTAATTGGGTCATCAATCCATAATGGATTGAATCATCAATGTGCATAAACTAAAAGTATAGCAAAAAGCCATTAATTTGGCCTCAAGAATAGCTTAATCTTGGATTAAGGAAAAGCTTTATGAAAAGCTTCATTTGGATTGAGAATGGGTCATGAGTATGACCATTTCTTGAGTGAGAGAGAGAAATTATAAAAACCATTAGAATTTAAATATAAGTGGAAATTAACTTCTATAGCATTTATTAAATTATGTAACTCTTCACTACTATTCACCAATTAACTTCATTAGCATTTAAAAAAAACCATACCAATTAAACTTCTCAAGCTTGAGAGGGGTTGAGAAGAGAGAATCATTGAGAAATCATAGAAAAGATCGAAATTCAATATACTTACCTTATGATTTGCTTGATTCTTTATTCACGGTAGAGGCCCCCAACCAATCAATTGGTTTAGTATGTTGATGGAGCCACCAATGGAGATTGAAGAAAGAGAGAGGTATCAAAAACTAGTGAATTATTAAAGAATTCACAGTTCTTGGTTTAGGTAGAGTAGAGTAACAAGGCATAAGACACTATATATTTTAGCTTAGGTGGAGTAGAGTAACAAAGCATAAGACTCTATCTAATTTGGCTTAGGTGGAGTAGAGTAACAAAGCATAAGAGACTATGTTTTTTTCAACAAGGGGAGGCTTCTATTTATAGGAAAATTTGAGCTCCTAACCAAACAAACTGATTCTAGAATTTTCTAAGTCAGTTTGGTCACTTTTTGACCATTTTTAGGTCAGTTAAGCTAACTTTCTGGAACTAGACTTGAATGAGGAGAGAGGAGAGATGAAATATCTCAATTTTTATGAGTTTAAAACTCATTCAAGCATGTGAAATATGCACCTCCTTTAAAGAATTCCCCTTCCTTACATATGTGTCAAAATTGTATTGCTCATAGTTTTTTACTAATAAACCTTGTACATTTTCAACTCTTCATCTTATGTGAAATATGTACCTCCTTTAAAGAACTCCTCTTCCTTACATATGTGTCATAGTTTTTTTACTAATAACGCTTGTACATTTTCAACTCTTCATCTTATGTGAAATATGCACCTCCTTTAAAGAACTCCCCTTCCTTACATATGTGTTTATTTACTAATAAACCTTGTACATTTTCAACTCTTCATCTTATGTGAAATATGCACCTCCTTTAAAGAACTCCTCTTCCTTACATATGAGTTTATTTACTAATAAACCTTGTACATTTTCAACTCTTCATCTTATGTGAGCATTTACTCATTTTTTGGTATCTTCTTTTACAATTTGGATTTATCTCCTCCCTACACATGGATTGATGCTATTGGCCCATAGAAACCTTAATTGGACCATAGTCTAAAGATTTCTGAAAATCTAGGCCCTTAGACTAAGGTTCTTTATACCTATTTCCAATTAATTCCAATTGCACATTGGAAATTTCTTTTTGAATTTCTGTTTCAGGGGAACTTATTTTAATAAGATGAGTTATTTTTCTATCCAAAAATATTCATAATCTGAATATTCTCTCTCTAGAATATTTTCTCTCTCTAGGTTAAAACAGTTAGAAACAAGGTCTTTATATTTCTGAAGAGGGATTGATTACGGGGGAAGATACTAGACATTAAAAAGGGGGTTGGGGGAGGAATCTTACACTGAACATATGTCTATAGGATGCAATACGCGCTAGTCTATAGGCTAGGCATACATCACACATCTTCGAAATATGGGTAAGAAGGGCTTCATTGTTGCCACTTTTTTATGTTCACATTTTGTCTTAGACGTGCATGTAGGTGTGTATCTTAGGTTTTTTATATAAACCGATAACGCATTGGTTTTTAAATAACAAGTGAAGGATCACAAGCCCACTCTTCAGGAGATAGAGACGGCCACCTATTAGGGTTGTAGGTTTCAGAAGACCCGAATACCTCCACCAGCTACTTTTGTAAGGAATCTAGATTAAATGGCATTCAAATTCTAATTAAAATATTCAAACATCAACTAATTCAATTTTCTGAATGGTAGGAGTTTCATGATGATGAGGACATGATGGAGGTAGATCGATAGAGTGCCATTGGACATAAATGTATGTCGACGGAGGAGCGTGCATTAGGGGATGATTATCATGAGGACTACGAGACCATGGAGACTAGACAATCCTCCTTCTCCTTGCTCTAGATCCCTTACTTTTTTTGAGTCCCATTTTGTATTTGGAGATGAGTTTGTACATAGTTATACGTACTATTACCCATAGATATGAGTATAGGATTTAGTAGACTATGTTGGTCTCACATTCTACAATTTGTAATCATCATATTTTACCATTTACAGCCATTTTATCACTTTATATACTTTGTGCTTTTGTACGATTACATATATTTACATGAGCTTTTATTTTTGTTCGACTTTATGCAAAAATGTAATTTGCTTACTGATGTTATAATCTGCCATGTTGAAGATAGAGAGAGAGAGAGAGAGAGAGAGAGAGAGAGAGAGAGAGAGAGAGTTATAATCTGCCATGTTGAAGATAAAGAGAGAGAGAGAGAGAGAGAGAGAGAGAGAGAGTTATAATTTAATGTGTGAGCTCAATCCAATTCGAGTCGAGAGAAGGAGAGAGAGAAAGAGATAATGGGTACTTTTTTATTGTATGTAAGTGTGTGTGTGTGTGTGTGTGTGTGTGTGTGTGTGAGAGAGAGAGAGAGAGAGAGAGAGAGAGAGAGAGCGAGAGAGAGAAGTATTGTAATGAGAGACAGATAGAGTACTACCAGGAGTTGCTTAAGTGATACTTATGCGCATTGCCTATGGAACGTCTAAGCATTGCTACTGGGGTCGCTAAAGCAACGCTCCATAGCAGTGTCCAAATCAATGCCCGTAGAGCGACGCAAACAAGCGTCGCTAACGATCAGGTTGTGTTGTAGTAGTGAGATCTCTTACCTTGTAAGGCTTGTATGTGTTGAAAACCTACAAAATAAAACAAAATTAAGAAAAAAAGTTATTAATAACAAAATCTAATCTTAAATGACCTAAAAGTTCTTACAAACCCTATAAACATGTAAAAGAATAAAAGAAGAAAAATAGAAGAAAGAGATCTCTTACCCTGTGAAAAATACTCTAATGGTAAGCTTCAATAAGACGAGAAAAATAAGAAAAAAAAAACTTAATGGTTAAGCTTCAATAAGAAAGGAAAATACTCTTGATGGTTAGGCTTAAATAAGAAACAAAAATACTCTTAATGGTTAAGCTTCAATAACAAGAAAAAAGGATGAAAATTAAAAATTAAAAGAGAGGAAAGAGAAGGAAAATACTCACAATAAAGCTTTCATGGAAAGCTTGTTTACATAGGAGATGAAGGAAAAGAGTAGACATACCTTGCTTGAGCTTGAGGAGGATAGAGTAGGAGAGGTAAAAGTGATAGATTAGACATAAACCTGTAAAAAAACTGAGTACCGAGTTTAGTGCAAAGATAAAAAATTCATGACGACAAACGACGCAGCAAAAAAGTGGGATATATTTACAGTATAATAGCTTTTTTTCGTAGATCACCAACATTTTTCGTTGTTGAGTGTAGTAGTTTTTTGTTGCAAAAAATGCTACTAAGCAGCAGTGAAAAAGCACCGCTACGCAACGTTAGAACCCTCAATATATTCCTTCCGAAAACACTACAAAAATGCTCCTAAAAAATGTTGTTGTGCTCTCGATGTGTTGTACTATCTTTTATGTCTGCCGAATCCTCCTAGTCCTTAGGTTGCCCTAATTTGATGAAGATATGATACCAAAGACACTTTGGTGTCCTCAATTAACTCACTATTAACTGATCTAACCTCTGATGATGCTGAGGGCTAATGCTGACTCAAGTGGAATAGGTTTTCTTAGCTTTGAATCCGCTCAGACCTCTAAAACCTCCTCTAAACACTCAAACCAAACAAAATTAATTACAAAGCCTTTTGATCCACATCATACTTATTGATATAATTACATATATACATATACCTATCTAAATTCATGCACCTCATACATATACACATACAAATATACATACATACATGCAAGAGCTACCTACATACTAACATATATACATACATACATACATACATACATACTTTCTTACTTACTTAAAAATGAAAAACAATCCTTTAAAGATAAAAAATATATATACCGATCTTTAAAGTTCCAAACCATGAAAATCTCAATGACAAAGTCTTTTGATCCACATCATACTTATTGATATAATTATATATATATATATATATCTACCTAAATTCATACACCTCGTACATATACATATACATATATACATACAAGACCTACCTACGCACTAACATATACACATACATACATACTTTCTTACTTACTTAAATATAAAACACAATCTTTTAAAGATAAAAAATGTATATACCAATCTTTAAAGTTCCAAATCATAACAATCTCGATTACAAAGTCTTTTGATCCACAAATTATAGCATTCTTCTACGTGTCATTCCGACCTATCCTCTAATGAGAAATCTTCCAGACATGCTTTGGCTACCTCCATGTCATTCTCTATCCCCATATAGTGGTGGCTTTTTAACTCTTGGCATGCATGTCCCAAGCCTCCACATCCCACAAAAACGTCCAAGACACTATCTCCTTCACTTGAGAAGGTCTCCACCTACAATGAAATGCAATCATAAACGTGCGTCTGAGTATTTTGAAAAAGTAGCTATGAAAATGAACAGAATCAAAATTGTCTCACCTAAAGAACATAGCAGATCTTTCTGCACCACCTTGAGTGTAGCGCTCCAAGACCATCATGAGTTGGAATGGATGCTTCTTATTCTTCTCAAAAATGAAATTTCATTGAGCATTGAATAACTTCTTTGAAACATTTTACCCAGCCTCGCGATCAATAATAGGGACATGGCAATTTACTTAATAGAACATACTAAGTGCCAATGTATCCACCTTACCATGTTTGGATATCCATACCACATAAAGAAAAATATTTGAGAGATTATGACTTACTTGTTCTCCATTCTCATACAAATAACTTGAATCCACATGAACAGACATTGTTCGATGCATGATCAATCCAACTTTCTTTCCCATGGAATATATTTTAGGAAGTTGATCCATTAGACTCAAACACATAAACCAACCCTCATCAAGTTACCCTACTTTTTATACTGACAGGACTTTCTAAGTCTCGACCATTGCTTGACTTAGTTAAAGATAACTTTTCTCAACTCAATTTAGTTAAGTCTAGATTTCCATTCTATTTTGGATTCTCGATCCTTTTACAAGAGTTTCGGATTCCTTTTGCTCAAAATAAAATATACTCAATATTCCTCTTTTTGAATAAAAGATTTATGCATACGATCTCATGGGATTTACAAAATCAATTATACCCATAATTACTCTTTCTAATTAAAATTTATCTATATTCTCTCAATGCACCCCTATGAATATTTTCACCTTATCTCTATTTTCCCTAAATAGAATATCATGGAAAACTCTCTTTTAACATAAAGTATTCATGCACACCTACTAATCCATTTTTATCTAAATGAATTATATTCATTATCATTTTCATAATTCTCATAAATTAAATGAATCTAGAGAATTTGTGCATAACCTTCTTTATTTTTCAGACAAATGAATAATGCTCAAAACTCCACTTTTAGCATAAAATCTATTATGCATTAATTTATTTTTTAATTACATAAATTATACCATAGTTTCCTCGCATTTTCTATGAATTATATTCATTATCATTTTCATAATTCTCATGAATTAAATGAATCTAGAGAATTTGTGCATAACCTTCCTTCTTTATTTTTCAGACAAATGAATAATGCTCAAAACTCCACTTTTAGCATAAAATCTATTATGCATTAATTTATTTTTTAATGACACAAATTATACCATAGTTTCCTTGCATTTTCTATGAAATGATAATGCTTAAAATTTCACTTTTAAGCATAAAATTTAATTATGCATTAAAATTATTTTTTTAATAGTAAAAATTCTGTCATAATTTCTCTGCATTTTCTATGAAATAATAATACTCAAAGTTCGTCTTTTAGAATAAAAATTATTTATGCATAAACCTTCATTTTTTACTAATAAAATTTTGCCATAACTTCCCCGTATTTTCTATGAATTAAAAATGGTTAAAATAACACTTTTAACATAAAATTAGTTTATGCATAAACCTAAGCTTAAACATAAATATAATTACATTTAAGCACCTTGTTTATTTAAGAAAAAAATACCCAAATATGACTTTCGTATGAAAATAAATATAAGAATGTAAGAATAAGCTCTCTTTCACTTTAGAATAATAAATATGAATTTTCTTCACATAAAACAAGCATAAATGAATTAATCCTCATTTTAATTCGATTAAAAAATCATAAAAATGCTTAATCTCCCTCTCTAGCTTGTTAGGCCTAGAGTTTTGGTTAAGAAAATAAAATTAGGACTAAGATATATCCTTCCAAGAAGGATTAATCCATAAAGATGAGTATTCTTACAAAAAGAGAAATTTTCAAATCAAAAACATTACATTTAAGCATAAGAGATTAGCATTAATGCAATTTAAACAATAAAAATCAATAAAAGCATGGTTTTAAGAAGAAACCATGGATTAAAATGCTTCCGAAGAATCAGAGGAGTTAGGAAGAAGATTACCATTGAAGAAGAGAGTAAAACACCATTGTTTTAGGCTTACCCTTGGTTTTTGGCTTGATTCTTAGGGAAATGTGAAGCCCTCAAAGAAGAAGCTTGGCCACCAAGTAAAAGAGGGTAATCTCCAAGAGAAGAAGAGGATTAGCAAACCCCCAAAGCTTCACAATAGAGAGGCAAGGTAGAGAGATAATAGAAATATAGTAAACTGGAAATTACACTAGCATTGAGTTACTCCAATATCAAAATACAAAGCAATGGGGGTCTATTTGTAGGTGAGGGAGGCCACCAACCAATTTCAACTAGAATCTAGAGGCTTCTAGCTCCAGTTTGATCCACTTTAGACAAGTTTTAAACTAGTTTGGCTCACTTTTTTGATTTGGTTTGAAAGAGGAGAGAGGAGAGATGAGAGATAAAATATCTCATTTTTTTGAATTAAAAAACGTCCCCTTCATGTGATTTCTAGGCGCCTCCTTCATGAGCCCTCTCTCCCCTTCATGAGCCCTCTCTCCCCTTCATGTGATTTCTAGGCGCCTCCTTCATGAGCCCTCTCTCCCCTTCCTAAGGTGTCAAAATTTTATTTTTATACTAATAAATCACTTTTTTTACTAATAAACCCCAGTACTAGTCAACTCTTCATCTTTTGTGAAAATTCACTCATTGTTGGAGGATTTTCTTTTATTCTTTGCAATTTTCTTATTCTAACACTTTGATTAACCTTATTGGCTCTTTAGAACACTCTTTAGACCTTAATTAGATTTTTTTGAAATTTTGTACCCCTAGGCTAAGGTATCAAGTACACATAATCATTTAATTTCTAATGCATATTGAAAAACTCTTTTTGAAATTCTATTTCAAGAGATCTCTTACTATTGTTTGGGAGAAAATACTTATCCAAAAATATTTCAAAACTGTAGTACCTCTCGCTAGACCAAAAACAAGGAAAAATAATATTTTATTGCATTTTGAATTAGGAGATGATTACAGAGACGAAAGGGGAGGTTCTTACACCTTTACATCTCAAAAGCTAGAGGGAGGAATCTTGCACCCTACCACACTTAGAAAACGCAAGATGTCCTCATCTCGTAGCTAGAGGATAATCTCCTTCATCTCTTTCTTCTTCTATTACTTCGAGCGTTACTGCCTTGGAAGTAGATGGCTGGTTTGGGAATCTCTCTTTGGCTTCCCCTATTCTGAGGCTGAGGTCTTGCATTACTTTACATTGAAGCTGAGGGTTGGTTAGGGAATCTTTCTCTGGGGTTTCCCTGATTTTGACAGGAGGGACCTTGATTACTCTGGAAGGAAGACGCTAGCATCTGGAATCTTGGTCCTTGACTTTCTTGTCCCCTGAAAACCTTGATCCACCAAAAGGAGTTGGGCATTCCATGCTACGATGAGCGTATCCTTGGCAGCAGTTGAAGCATTTAATTCCTTTGTTCAAGGATGGAACTTTTGAAGTTGAGTTCCAGGGGATTGTGTTTCGGGGAAAAGGCCTTTCTTCCATTCTGGAACTTCCCATATCTTGGGTTTGGGACTAGGACCTTGTTGTCTCTTAAGAGGCAGAAAGTTAGAATCACCTTTCGGGGTTAGGAATCTTTTGAAAGACGATGGTGTTGGCTTCAGCAGGACCTTGACAACAAAGGCCTTGGCGAAATCCTCGCCATCCGCATTGCTTTAGCCATAGAGACTGGCTTAGAATTTTTCACCAAGGTATCCAAGGGTTCATTCATTCCCCGAATGAACCTGGCCCCATCAATTATTCTTCATCCAGTGGTGGCGGGTGAGTATTTGAGGAGGAGAGAGCATGCCTGGTGATATTCCTCCATAGTTCGCTCCCTTGGGTTAACTCCAGGAGCTCGTTCATCTTTATCTCCAAGAAGCCTAGAGGACAAAATCTTTTTCTGAGATATGCTTTTAGATCATTCCACGTCTAGGTGTTTCGATCCAAGCGGTTTGTCTCACAGTAGTTCCTCCACGCTACTCTGGTTGTTTCTATGATCTTCAGTCTAGCTAGAGCCACCTTACTCCTTTCATTGTAGCCTGTGACATTAAAGTACTCCTCCATAGCTTCAATGCACTTCTCTACTATTTCTCGCGACGAGTGTTCCCCTTAACCTTTGAAAGGTCCAAGTTGAGATCTATGAAGAACTTTGCAAACATCTGGGCCACGCTCTACTCATCACATCGGGGGCTAACATTTCTCCCATGACAACGTCGATCCATGATCCTATCAATATTAAAATTCTTTGTCAAGCCCCTTTTTCCAACTTAACCAAGACGAAGTGAAAAGATCACTTTATTTATAATTCGAATCCAAAAAGGAATTAAACTTTAGATCCAACCGACTCTGGGGTTCCTCAAAGTTTGGTCAACCCTCTCAAAATCCTGGGATAAAGTTTGGTCAACCCTCTCAGAATCCTAGGATAAAGATCCCTTCTATAAGAAGGAACATACAGAACTCATTTATTAGAAAATAGATCATTCATATCCTTAACACAATAATGGTTCATCAGACAAGTAATTTTCAATTATCATCTGAACATTCCCCACAAGAATTTCAATTTTATAGGTTCTCAATTTGTTATTTCATAATCGGGTCTACTAGGCCAAGTCAAGCTACAAATAATCTGTGTCAGCATGATCCACTTATCTTACAGTGATCTACTGAGAGTCTTTATCGTCTACCAAGCTACTAATATCATTACTCAAATTCTCTCCATTCATCATCATTATGACTTATTCAACTCATCTCCTTTTAACCAGAATCCCAAAAATCATTATCCTTCAATCAGAATCCAATTCAATTCATCAATTCTCAACTAGAATTCTAAAATCATATCCACCAGCATTCTAAATCATCATCTAGGATAGCATTTTTGCTTATAACTTCAAGGTCTTAGATTCACTCGTATATATTGTCAATATAGAGCTGTAGTTATACCCATGGTATATACAAGCGGCCAGGGTCCTTGGTGTTATAAGGTAAATGTCATCATATCTAGGCCTTAAGCAAGTCGGGGATTCCACACAAATGCGGTACTTTTATCTAGAAACCCAATTTTCAATTTATGAATTCCCATTAGGAATATCAATTTGTATAAGTTTTCACATACAATTACAATCTTTCGCTCTGGTAACTCATAAAATTTTGACATTTCTTGCTTCTTGGTTGATCAACTTCAACTAATTCGCTCTGATATCAACTGTAATATCCTTGCCCCCTTTGCGCATCAAACTCTAGAGTGCTGGGCAGCCAAAGTAGCAACCTTGCACATAGGGCAGAGCTTCCTACTCAGGGCCTTGCCCATGAATGTTCGGACAAGAGACTAATCTCTTAGTTCATCCAAAATCGAACCCAAAAAAAACTTTTCTTGCCCAGAAAGCATACTAGGCGATTCCTCCAAGAAAAATCTTCTAACGTAGTCAAGAGCCTTAACTATCATTTGTATTCTAATCGAACCCGCAGGTCACATGGCTAGTTCAAAGGAGGAACTTGCACTTGATTCATAGAGACCAACGCCTTTTTTCCCATCAAAAGAGGGACATCCATTGATTCTTTTTTCATAGAACAAGAATTTTATTACAAGAATCCATCAATCTAGCCTACCCCATCCAATCCCATGGGTTAGCCAACCGTCTAACCACTGTATTGATAGGATCCATTATAAAAATTTAGTTATGTTTTGTCAATGCCAAGGAAAAGAGTTCCTAGGTCCCCTAGCCAGCTCTCATGTAAAAATTAAAGACACGCTACTTACTCACCCAATATAAAATTGCATTTTCTTAGACTCAACTATTTCCCAAAACAGTATTGCAATAAAACCACAATGTTTATATCCTAATCCTCAATATTCCATTTCCAGATTCAATTTTTAACTTTTCCACTTTCCAACCATAAAATCCAATTTAAGTCATTCCTTCCTCAGCATACCTATGGCATCATCGACAACCAGAATGCTCACCACTTTCTCACTTAGGGGCCTTTTCAATAGTTCATAGCCCATAGTACCTACGAGTATAATCACATAAAATCCATATGGACTCTCTGAGTGAAGATCAACTAGATTATTCAATAAGATCGATGTAAAAGAGCCATGAGCTCATCCATTTGCAGACCAGCAAGGTCAATTAACCAGATCCATGCCCGTGTAGAGCTGAGCACCATATGGTTAGCACCCTCTAGGTTCCTTTACAGGGGTGACCTAGCGCTTCACTCATAAGCCGCTTCCTTGGTCCCTCATCCACCGTACCGTTTATTTGAACCAAAGTTGGTCAAGACCTCGGCCGACTTTGCCACACGAGATGTCCTTCATTCACTCTCTCCGCCAGCTATTTGCTTAGCATAAAACAATCTCAAAAAATAAGTTTCACGTAATACAGTTCCCAACAAAATTCTTACCGCATAAAATGACATTAGAAAGCAAGGCTCTATTTTACTGTAAAAACCTGAAACGTTTCATAAGCTGATTTTGAGACGACCATTTCGGCCACCTTTTTGACTTTCTTTTCGATGACCTTTTCAACGATTATTTCGACGACCTTTTTGATGCTTATTTTGACAGTCGCTACTTTTCATTCAAATTCAAAATCTTTTCAGATCTTGGCGACATTTCAAATTCCATATCACCGACTTTCGCCCTCCAAAATACTTAAGGGAGAATCCCCCTCCAAAAATAAGCATTCGTTCCTATTGCAAATCAATATGGAATCCATGGATGACGCCACACCCTCAAATTTTTTTGATTTAGAGGAGAAGACACTTTTCCCATTTACTCTCGCTGCAAATACCAAGTGGCTCGATGTCGACGTGATTATACAAAAAATGAGGAATATTTTTGGTGGAGCGATTGGAACATCTAATTAGTGGCAATGCGTGATGACGAACTAGTGGATATTTGGCCTGAATGATAGAGACCAACAAGAGTAGCCACAAACGAGGTGATCCAACAAACCGAGGACTTGAGGTGGATTCAGAGAAAATACTAGAACATGACATGGATGACATGATAAATTCCTTACATGATGCAATAGAAGATCGTGGTTTGGAACAAGAAGGGGTAGAAGAAATCACAGGACATGTGGAATACGCTTCCCAAGAAGAGAAAGGGCTACGCAAGCTTGCTCATCTTTCACTACATGAAGTATCTCCCTGACAACCATCCTTTGCGTGAGGGATTTCTAGGAAGGTCTCCTCGCATACGGAAGAGCAGTGATTGGAGGACCTTATGGGAGCTGGATCCAACCTACACACCTCCAAGAATGAAGCATCTATCCATTTTCCATCAACTTCCATACTGGAATAACCTTCTAGTGAACCATCTTCTTGGCCCAATGCACATTTTCAAGAATATAGCCGAGGTTTCTTGGAAAACCATCACAGGAGCAAAGGAGAGCAAGGCACAACGAGATAATTTATAAGAGGTTCAATGCATATGCAACACTTATGGGCCCAAAATAGAGCAGATGGGAAGGTGAAGCTACAAAAAGCACCTTGGGTCATGACAAAGGAAGAGCAACGGTGTGTAAAGAAGTGCATTAATGAGTTTCGTACCCCTACAGGATGCATGCATTGCTTGAAGGGAGCATTTACAAAGGACGATGAGCTTAGTGGCTTCAAGAGTCATGATTGGCACAAATTCTTACAATTCGCGCTTCCTATAGCCATCAAGGATTGCCTCAACGATGACATTAGAGCAACAATTTACAAAATTGGTGTAGTGGTGCGTTGGATATCAAGGAAAGAGATTAGTAGAGACACATTGGAAGCAGCACAATTAAACTCCATCGAGGCTATTACAATGGCTGAGAAATACTTTCTAACAAGTATTTTAACCATTCAAAATTGCACTTGCTAGTTCATGTGGTTGATGAAGTTACTATGGCTAGGGTTGTCCATAGCCAATGAATGTTTTTCTTGGAGAGATTTATGAAGACACTTAAAGGATTTGTTCGTCAAAGAGCTCATCCTGAAGTAGTATGGTAGCGGGATGGCTTGTTCCAGAATCACTTGTATATAAAACTGAATTTCTCAGTACGTCTGATCTGGATATGCCAAGATCATGGACACAAGAAGAAGATGATCGACTAGTTGGGAAAGAGCCACAAGGGAAAGGCCTTGTGAGAACAATGGATGTAGCATTATATGAGAAGATCAATAAATTTTGCATCTTAAACTCACATGCTATGGAGAAATGGATCAAGAGATATAACTTGGTGAAGGAGGCTGAAAGGGACTAAGCTCATTTGAGTTTTAGAAGGAGTCGAACAACCCCCACACTACCGTACCCAACAGAACTTGCACTGCTTCCAGACTTTCCTTCTAATAAATGGCTCGAGAAACCATACTGCAAGCTAAACACAAAGGTGAATCAATAAGTGATGAGGAGGAGGAGCTTGCATATGGTTGTGATTTCCATGTATGTGAGTTTGAGATAACTACGCATTGTCTTTTATGTTGTGCTTTCGTGAATTTTTACAATAAAAGTACTTATTTATTGTGCTTGCAGTATCGTAAGTTTGGGGCAATTTGGTCACGCGGATGTCACTTTCGAGTAGAAGGAATAGATAAAAAGAGAACAACATTTGATTGTGGTGTGAAGGCTAATTTCATGCAAGAAAGTCGTTCAAGTGCAAGTGATGGCAATACTAAAGTAGGCATGTTGGATTATTATGGAACAATCCAAGATATTATCAAGGTTGGATTTAGAAAGTTTGATATGTTCATTTTTGATGTGAAATGGTTCAAGTTGGTAACTCAAGGGACGCAAGTAACTGTACGCAAAGACAAGTGCAAGTTTCTTCAAGTAGACTGCACAAATATATGGATTGACCACACTGACACATTTGTGCTACCAGAGGACTGTGAGCAACAAGTCATCTTTGTGGAAAACCGGACAGATCATAAATGGTTGTTTGTGATCTAAATAAATCCACGTGGTAAACAAATATTTGAAGCGGGGTTGTTGCAAGATCAGGATGTCCAGTTTTATCCACTTTATGCTGGACTGGGACAATGCTTGGAGAGCAAATTTTGGGGGGCAAGGTACTTAAAATTTTGGGGGGCAAGGTACTTAAAATGAGATCAAGCAAATAATAGAAAATACGCTTGCCCTTAAATTAACCTAGTATAACTTAAATTAATATAAATTAGTCTAATTAATCAAAAATAATCAAAAATATGATGAAATGATAAACAAATGATCTTTCCATACTTAGAGTGATCCAATTTATTTTTCCATAGATGCACCATTACAAGTACACTAGTCCCTATAGGTTTTAGATGATTCACATCAAAAATGTAATTTTACTAATTAGATTATTAATATTTACAGGCCTTCTGATAGTCTGGAAGAATTTTAAAAAAGAGATCATTAAAAATCCAACCATTGGATTTGTAATTTTTACTAACCACCACATTATACTAATGTCTCAGTATCTACCAACTCTTTTGATCTACAAGATTGAGGATTTTAAGTGGTAGCTATTGTCTCAGTATCTACCAACTCTATAAGATTGAGGATTTTAAGTGGTAGCTATTGTGGGTACAAAAAGTGGCGTATATTATAACACTTTAAAGACCTTGAAATATTTAAAGAAAATAGACAAATATCTTAAAATTTTCTCGAAAAATCAAGTTAAGCTCCATATTATGTGAAGATCTAAGGTACAAAGTGGGAATCTCATATGAGTTTATATGCAAAAGATATTAGCATTTTATGGAATTAGTTCAAATTTGGGACAGGGTTTATACATAGACTTTGTACCTAAGAAAATGAAGACTTTTGACTATCTAATGCTTAATCAAATTATGTAACTATATTTCTAACTTTTAATATGATGTTCCAACAAAAGAACTTGAAACAAAATTCCTTCATTTACTAGGAGAGATTAGCCACTAAAGGTAAACAAATGCCTGTTTTTTACTGTTTACAGGGTGCCTGAGTGGACAAAACTGGGCACCCTGATCTTGCAACCACCCAGCGGCAAAAATAGCAGTTTTGACGAATTACCAAATGCTGAGGAACTCCCACCAGATCATGTGATGGTTGAGCATACACCACTAGCACCTTTGAACAATAAGAAAAACAAGAAGAAGACATAATAGTTGAGGAAGTAGGTGAGGCTCACACTGGATTAGGATTAGATGAAGGTGTACTCATTGAGCAAATACATCTTGAATGAGAAACATACACTAGAGATAATCTAGAAGAAGAAGAGATTCAAGATGAGTATGATCATGATGCATCGACAACTCTCATGCTAGAGCTAGAAGAGGATGACGACATGGATGAATTACTTTCGACTACTACAAGACAACCGGTTCCACCAATTGACAATGAAGAAGTATTTCTAGAAATAGATTTATTTGGAGCCATGGATCTCACTGAGGACAAGCAAGTTGATGATGAACTTTAATTTCATTGTAAAATAGAGCACTTTCTTAATTGCACCTTAGTGATGAGGAGGAGGAGCTAGCATTTGTCCTCCGTTCTACCCTCCTATCTCCCTTGCCCCCCTCTCTCTCTCTCTCTCTCATAGACACATATGCTTGCAAAGAGGTAGAAAGACAAAGCTCAAACACACCCTAGGGTGGGAACTAGCAAATATTATATATAAATTCAAATTTTAAAAAAAAATTCTCCATTGTTATTTCAACGCTCATTTTCATGCCTATTTCCATGAGTATTTTGACGCATATATCGACAATGTGACCAGGCGTGGAAACTAAGCATCAAAAAATAGTGATTCTCTTGTAGGGTGTATGCCCTCCTCGAGGAAATTTAGCAAGAGGGCATCAACGTTAACTGCACGAATGCGGTGAATATGGTAAACCTCTACATTTTTCACCCACCAAATATTTTTTCCCTCACTTTTTATTTTTGAGTTTTCTTTCCTTGAATACTTTTTGTTTGCAGGGACCAATGCCAAACCTTGAGGGCAACGATGATGATTAGGTTCTATGTATGGGAGTTGGACCTCTAAATACATTTTTGTTAGCTCTATGTATAAGCATACTTGGTGTACATATTTTTATCGGCTCCGTGAGCTGTCTAGTTTCTTCAACTTAATAAAAATCTAAGTTTTGTGACCTCTGAGTAGAGAATAGGGAAGTATTCTGTAAAATTGGTATACTGGTACATTCACCTGCAAGATTGCACCTTAGTGTAAAATTATTAAAAAAGAATTAAAACTTGCATCCGTCGAAATAAATGTCGCTATAAGCGTCGAAATACCAGTCGGAGAACAAGCATTATTGTCAATGTAAAAAAAAGTGTCGCAATAAGCATCAAAAAGGTAGTCGAAAAATACCTATTGCTTTTGATGGCTTTAATGTCACATATTTTGATGGCTTTAGCGGCTCCGTGAGCCGTCTAGTTTCTTCAACTTAATAAAAATCTAAGTTTTGTGACCTCTAAGTAGAGAATAGGGAAGTATTCTGTAAAATTGGTATACTGGTACATTCACTTGCAAGATTGCACCTTAGTGTAAAATTATTAAAAAAAATTAAAACCTGCATCTATGGAAATAGATGTCGCTATAAGTGTCGAAATACCAGTCGGAACAAGCATTATTGTCAATATAAAAAATAGTGTCGCCATAAGCATTGAAAAGGTAGTCGAAAAATACCTATTGCTTTTGATGGCTTTAATGTCACATATTTCAATGCATATATACACATGTATTTCCACATGCATATCGATGGTTCCATATCAATGCTTTTATCAATGTGCATATCGATGCTTTCGAAGATTTTTTACATGTTTATTTGTGTCAAAAAAAACATAAAAAATGAAACTGCATGCAATAGTGTGAATGAGGCCATTAACATCAATGCTAGAAAGGTATATTTAGAAGTGTATGGACATCCTCTCTATCGTCATCCAAATTATCCATTACTTTTTACAAAGAAGTTGCATATGTCTTTTGTCATAGCAACTACTAGGAACTTTAGCTCCAAAGAAGCTACACAAGTAGTGGTAGACATCCTACAGGAAACTGTCACATCATTCACTCATGAGATGAGGACCTCAATCTTTCACTACAAGGCTTGAGATGCATGAATCAAAAGAAGAGTTATGCTCTGAAATAAGAAGACAAGAGACCAATCTGAAAAGGTGGCAAGATCAAGCCACAACCCAACTACAGCTTCAGGAGAGGAGGCATCACGAAGAAGAGAGCTAGCTGCGTACCCTAGAAGGTGTGATAGCCCCAATCTAGCCATATCTTAATCATACAACTTAATCCATGCAAGCATTGAAAGTCACTTAATCGTGATATTTCTACATAGTAATATAATCAAATAAAATCTCTCAAATAGCAAAATAAGCATGCATGCCATATCCAAGATTCTTATCACATAAAAAAAGAATCGTAGAATCTCTAACAAACATTCACATAATAGAAATATCTATTAATTAAAACATAGCATCTCAATCAATCAATATGTATGTTTCTATCTCAAAGATTGTGCCATCATCACCTTGCTCTCGACAGCATGGTTAGTCATAATGACTGAAATCCAGCCAATCTAGGGCTTTCCGATGCTGCCCGTCCACCCAACCTCCACACTGGACATCGCAGCTATCTTGGGGGTATGCCGCCTCTTTCTGAATCTCGTTCTCTCTGGGTTCTACCACATGTCTCCCAGAGGGCAAAAATCTTGCTCCCTATTTGGTGTTCCCTATCTAAGGACGACCTCGAATCTCAAAATCTCATACCGAGTCTCATCATCATACACATGCATATCAGTCATTCTTACAAATGCATATCAATTATTCATTTCAAACAAAGAAATCACTAGTCATGCTTATCAGTCTTCAATCTTTCAAGACAAGCATATTCAAATCAATCAAAATCAACCTCAAGTGTAGAAACAAGCTTTTAATTCAAACAGTCCTTAAGTTCTCTTAGGCTTTTAATTCTTTCATGTCATATATGAATCTTTGTTTTTAATATAATTAATTATTATGTTCTAACTAGTAAGATCATCTCTAGTTGCATTAGCTAAGTCATAAACCATGCTTATGTATTAGTCCATCCGGTCTATATAGACAAGGTAGTCAACCTTGATAGTAAGATTATTATGTTCTAACTAGTAAGATCATCTCTAGTTGCATTAGCTAAGTCATAAACCATGCTTATGTATTAGTCCATCCGGTCTATATAGACAAGGTAGTCAACCTTGATAGTGATTTCTAAGGCAAAGCTTGATGATCGGTCTCTTTGGGAGTGTAGCATCCTTCAATATATCTTTAATTAGAGAAAAGTCAAAACTATAAATTTTTAGGACTTCTAATGCTCTATAAAACATATCTCAGTGATGGTTCTCTAAAAATGACTTCTAAGGTCTCTTTGAAAGCATTAAAAATGGTGATAGTTTTGTTTTCAACATAAAACTATCAAAAATAGCCAAGTGCTCTACTTTGCACTGGAATAACTCAAAAACAAAAATAGCCAAGTGCTCTACTTTGCACTGGAATAACTCAAAAACAAAAGGGATTTGGCTTTCTAGACTCTCATACACTCTTGTAGAGTTTCTTTTCCTCTAAAAATTTTGTGTTTACATCAACATCTAATTCTAAATACATAGACAGATAAACTCTTTGCAAAATGGCTCCTCATGGAGGTTTTACCTAGAAACTAGTCATAAACTAGTCAAATATTCTATTTTCTAATTCTTTAACTCCTTTATACTAAGGTGATCATTTTTAAAATAAATTCAACTGTTAAGCATGCCATACCTCAACTTAGATTCTCTCATATACATGCGTATCAATTTATTTATTTAATCTCAAAAGAATTTAAAGCAAATTAATAAAAAGAGTGTTTGTGTACTTTCCCGATATATTTGCTCATTGATTGGAAATCCATGTCTAGTCTCCAGAAGGTATGGAAGAGCTGTTTATAGCTTTGGCAAGCCTCTCAGATCTGTTGTCAGGGTGCAACTTGCAAAACAGGTATAACTTCGCACGTAGTTATCAGAAACTAGTCACGTAGATACTTAAAATTACTAACCTACCGTGGACGAAATCGTCAAAATCAACTATATGTGAAAGTCACCTCTAAAAATAAATCACGTTTTACTTTTTTTAAAATCAAATTTTGATTTGTATGTCCATATACAGACTTAAAGGCTTTCTTTGAGCATACTTAATAATTGAAAATGCAATCTTGAATTTTCACTTAATTTTAACACTTAGAGTTGTTTCTTGCTCTGAAAAACTACTGGAATTCATTACTAAAATCTATAACATCCAAAACTTAGGATTATGTTTAATCATAACTTGGTTAAACTGGGAGGTATGTTACCCATTAAAGTTTGATAATATGTACAGGAAGATTTAGAGCGAAAGGGGGTGACATATAAGTTAGCTCATCTCTTTGGCTAGTATACGTTGCGATGTGGTCAAATGTTACTATCATTTATCTTGCTTGATGTAATATATGATAATAGATAATCATTGCAAATTGTGTCAGTATTCCCTTCTTGAAGGTTTTTATACAATTTTTAGTATGTAAGTTGAGTACAAGTATCTCATGGAAGTAGCTCGACAAGAACATTATGAGTTATGATAGATTGTAATAGTCCACATTCATGTGCTCTTACCAAAAGGAGGTTTAATAGTGGATGATCTAAAATAAGTGAGATGAAAGCTAGACTCTACTAAAAGCTAGGGTATAAACTCATATTGATGAATGTTTAATTGTGTGGAGAAAGGGTTGGCTGTGTATTTAATGACATAGGTCTATGATCATAGTTGGTAGTCGGTGCCACTATCCATGGTGTAGACTATACCTGTCCATGATCAACAGTCAAAGAAAGGGTTAGCCATGTATTTGGTGACATAGGTCCATGATCATACTCGGAAGCTGAAAACAGGTTGCTTGGACTTCTTAATCAGAAGATAGATTCTTAAAAAGCCAAGTGGTTAGAAAGAGATATTGAGATGGATGAGTGCTCGTGTGCTCTACGAAAGCTGGGAAGGGAGAAGGCTCCTAGTTTGGAGGGTCTCTCAACTGAGTTTTTCATAGCCTTTTGGCTTTCATTAAAAGAGGTGGGCGACATCTACAAGAAAGATTTTAAATAGGGTCTTTGGGACAAGGTTTTTAAAGAAGGGCTTGTGAAACTCATTCCTAAATAGACTGCTTGTATAGCAGGTTTGGGCATTGGAGGCCTGTCACTTTATTGACTGTGATGTATAAAATTTTAGCCAAGGTGATTTCCCTTAGAATTACTCTTGTGTTGCAAGAGATCATCTCAAAAAAACAATATGGCTTTATTAAAGGTAGGTCTATTTATGATAATATCTTTGCTGCTCTACTAGGTAGAGATGTGGCCATTAAAACTCAGTAAAAATGCATTATGATGCAATTGGACCTTGAGAAAGCCGATGATAGGATACAGTGGTCATTCATTTCTAGGGTGATGGAAAGAATGGGATTTGGAGCTAGAATGGTCACATGTATTTATACTCTCTCCTTGGGTGGGTATTCTAAAGTTATTCTCAATGGAAGAGTAGTAGGGGGGTTTGGAATCAATAGGTCAGTCAGACAAGGGTGCCCATTAGCTCCCTTACTTTTTGCCATTGCTTCGCACCCTCTAATATTTTCACTAGAGCTAGCTTGCAGGGAAGGGACGATCACATGTTTAAAACTCAAGCGCAGTGAGCAACTGGTAGTTCAATGCTTTGCTGATGATTCTCTGTTATTCTTAAAAGAAACTAAGAACAACAATGTGAGATTGGCCCTAGAACTTGTTCAGGAGTTTGCCAATGCTTCAGGTTCTAAATGAAACATTTTGAAATCTAGGATCATAAGCTTGATTGAGGAAAATGATTTTGATCTTCAGAGGTAGGGATGTGAGATGGTACAAGAGGGTCATATTGTTACACTGCTTGGGATGCCTTTTGGGGTTGGATTTACTAATAAACAATTGGTCTATGGGCCATTAATAGGTTTGTGGAGAAATTGAAGAAGTGGGAAGGTTTGAAAGTTCCCTTCCATAACAAAAATGATATCTACAACTCAATGTTGAATGCTTATATCATGTTTTTAAGTCTTGTATTAAAATTTGGGAAGTGTCATTGTTTAGAAGAAGATCATAGGTCCTATCAGAGACTTTTTGTAGAGAAATGATATTGGTAAGAAAAGAGTTTCTACTTGGCTAGTCTGGGAGAAGTTGTCAGTGCCCAAAAGGGAAGGGGGTATTGGTATCATTCACTTGCCGACTCATTGTGCTGCCAAAAGGACTTTGATGATACCTAGGGTGCTATCACAAGTTTCTACTTGGACCTTGATGATACCTAGGGTGCTATCACAAGTTTCTACTTGGACCTTGATGATAAGGGAATTGGTGGAAATGGCTGAGGTATTGGCCAAGGGCAGATGGGGGAACTTAAACTCGAAAGACAAATTGCTCCTCTAAAAATCACATGCTCAGATATTTGCAAAATGCTATGCAACTGCTAGAAAGATAATCTGGGCCTCATGGTTTGGGATGGTGGGGGAGGGGAATTGGGAATTCCATGTTATCCTTGGGGTTATGGTGGACTCATAAGTTTAATCCCCCTTTAGCTGCACTTGATATTGAAGTGGAAAAGACTCCTAATAACAAAGGTATTAGATATGTGGCTGACTGTTGGGATAGGGATGTGGCTGGGTGGAAAGAGGTAAACCTCTTATATGTGGAGTTTCTAGTAACCAAGAAAGAGAGAGCCTTGATGACTCCGGAGTTGTTACATAGGGAATTATGCTTCCACAGCCACTTTGAAGGCTACATGTACAGGATTACAGGATACAGAGCTGATGTATAAATGTATATGCATGTGCTGGTCTGTATGTAATGTAAATAAAATTAGATCTTTGGACCTGGATTTGCTGATTTAGAATCTAGAGAGAAATATTCCTTGATTACTTCCTTGATTTTGGTTGAGCTTCATGCATATTAGGGTATTTGTTGGATGCACGTGAGGTGTTAGATTGAGAAGAAAAGGCCTCCAAGATTTGGTCCTAAAACTCAGAGATGGTACCGCAAGAAGGAGAAACAGATGGATCACACTTTTGTTGGTTTTATTGAGAACCCAGTTGGCACTAGACCTACTATCAAGGTGTGGTAAAAGTATGGGGGAATGTTGGAAAAACTGTCTCCCCGAGGATGCACTACTAAGGCCATGATGGAGGCTTGCTTATCATTGGGGTATCATATCTCCTGGGGATATTTATACTTTAATGAGAAAAGGAGATGTTAATGTGATATATTGTAATAAAATATGGAATGTAAAGTGGAGTGCTTCTAGCTAGAAAAAGAGATGGCACTTGATCTGGAACTCCTCGGTCCCTAGGAAATTTCAAGTCTTTTTGTGGAAGGTCTGCATGTGGGCATTACCTATTGGTTATAAGCTGCATAAAAGAAACATGGCTGGTGGCATTTGCCCTAGATGTAGGTCTTCAATAGAAAGTGACAAGCATGTGTTTTGGGAATGCCCAGCCTTAAGTAGAACTTGGTGCAAAAGGGCTAAGTGGATTCAAAAGGGTTTGAATATGCAAACCTTTTGGGAGGAGTGGCTTCTAGGGAAGTGGACAGTTCATGATGAGCACAATGGGTTGGTGTTCAACAGTGTCAGAACATGCACTCTATGGGAAATCTGGACTAGCAGAAATGAAATTATTTTTTTGAAGGCTACATGTATAGGATTACAGGATATAGAGCTGATGTATAAATGTATATGCATGTGCTGGTCTGTATGTAAAATTAGGTCTTTGGACCTGGATTTACTGATTTAGAATCTAGAGAGGAATATTCCTTGATTACTTCCTTGATTTTGGTTGAGCTTCATGCATATTAGGGTATTTGTTGGATGCAGGTGAGGTGTTGGATTGAGAAGAAAAGGCCTCCAAGATTTGGTCCTAAAACTTAGAGATGGTACCGCAAGGAGAAACAGATGGATCACACTTTTGTTGCTTTTATTGAGAACCCAGTTGGCACTAGACCTACTATCAAGGTGTGGTAAAAGTATGGGGGAATGTTAGAAAAATTGTCTCCCCGAGGATGCACTATTGAGGCCATGATGGAGGCTTGCTTATCATTGGGGTATCAGATCTCCTGGGATCAGTCTAGCTTCTTGTGTGAGGATGAAAGATGGGAATTTCTTTGTAAAATCTTGAATGAGATAAAAAAGGAGTAGATAGTTTTGTTCATGATTGACTTTGAATAGTTAGTATAAATATATTATTGGTCCCAAAAAAGGAAGGAGGTTTTATATTATATGAAATCTAATGTGCTAGAAGCCTTTTTTTTTTAAAGAGAGATCTTTTGCCTGAGTCCCCACGCTCTTTAAAAAAAGTCACATTTTGTTGTCTTTCAAGGGAATCATGCATGCTTTCATCTTCTCCCTTAGCATGTGGATCGAATTTGTTGGGGGTCAACAAGGCATTTACAATCAAGTGCTGACTAGTTTTGGCCTCATGAAGATTCATCCTGGACTCTAGTGGTTGGTTCTTTGGTACGTGCTTTCTATATTTATATCTAAAAGGCTGAGCTTCAATTCAAACCAAATTAGTATCATGGCCACGCGTGGTTCTCCACTAGTCGTATTGCTGCTTGCAATGCTTCTTCTTGACTTGCATGCCCATGCAGCAGTGTTCGAAAAAAACCAAAATCGTATATCTTTTTATACCTTCTTAAAAATCAAAAGTAAGTTCTTATATTGCCAAGTGTAAAATTTTTTCTCTAAAATTCTTAAAAGTTTTATAAGTTTTATTTTGAATTTTACACTTTAAAAAACTCTCGCGACAAAATAACTCGAGTATCAAGAGAATGTACTAATAAATGACTTTAAAACACTCTCACAACAAAATGATTGGTGACATCAATAGAATTTACTAAATTGTTGATTGCGAAATTTATGAGTAAAATGATATTTATCATTCAAGAAAATAGAATTTTGCTTCCACAAGAATATCATCCATGCTTGTGCATAAATGCACTACAAATATTGCATTGGGTCCTAAAAGAAGCTAAGACTAGTTGAATTTATTTTACTCACAAGCTCCCAAATCCTTCATGCTCCTCCATCTCCTAATGAAAAGAAGGTTGTATTATACGTTAGTATTTTGTTATGAAGGCATTAATAATGTATTTAACCTCTAAAGTTTTTAGAAATACATTTCAGTATTCATTTGTAAAAGCATGTCTTGTCATAATGGCATCAAGCCTCCAAATCTCTATTGTTGAGCTAAAGTCGAACTCCGGCATTGGAGGACCTTCGATGGATACTCGCATTAAGGAAGTTGTACTCTTTGTCGATATTTTGTATACTAAAGCCACGCTCACAAATTGCAGTACTAGAGCATTGGACTAATGCAACTTGGACTAATGCAACTTGCGCTAGCTTTAGCAACCCTTCATACTTTTCTTGTAGAGTGATATTGTTACTTATGCAAGACCAAGTGTCCTGCAAATTCCACCCTTTCCAATCATTAGTGGCTTGAATCTTGAATGTAAGTTTTCGAAGAGATATTGGATCTACAAATTTCTCCATTAACTCACCATTTGCAAGTTTGCTTTCTCCACATAAAATGATATCAACCTATCTAATTGATCAGCTCCAAAATTCTTAAGTAGCTTTCTAGGAGGATAGCAAGATAGAGAGAGTATTTTAAAACAAACCAAGGTAGAGTTATCCACAAATCTCTCTTTCAAATCTTTAATAACACTTAATGTGAATGCTTTTTGAAAGCTAATAACCAATTCAATATCAGAGCCATCAGAAGAGCGAGATATCTTTTTTCTACAAAAATGGTCACCTTTTATTGAAGATTGTAAACCATGGAGAAAAACCTTATCTGGTCCATAATCAGGAATAATAGGAAAACCCCTTATATCTTACTTTCTTGCATTCATGTCAATATCTGGTTCTGACGTAAACTTTATTTCCAATGCACCAATCTCAGAATTCACAATGCCAGGAATACTAGTAATATCAACATATGACTTTTGAAATATTTTACTTAACTTTGTCAAATGTTGATATAGATTTGCTAAGAAATGTAATGCATAAATGAGTTCTAGAGAAGACAATTTGCTAAAGACTACGAGATTTGCTAAGAAATGTAATGCATAAATGAGTTCTAGATTTGCTAAGAAATGTAATGCATAAATGAGTTCTAGAGAAGACAATTTGCTAAAGACTACGAGATTCTCACTCTCAAAGAACTCAAGAAGAGGCTCTAGCGAGTCACCAAACTTTGCTAAAACCATTGATCTACTCACCCATCTAATTGAATGAATTTTATCCAATCAAAGTATTGAGCATTCAAATTCTTCTTGTAATTCTTTCAATTTGTCTTTGCGGATGACACTCTTTCTAAAAAGAGTTGTGACTTAATTCACAGTGGAATCTATAGCTCCTACAAATGGAAACTTTTCTATGATTTTAGATGCACAAAGATTTGTGCGATGAGCCACACAATGCATAGATGTCATGAAAGGACAAGACTCCTTTAATCTAGTAGACACCCCGGATCTCTTTCCTATCATTATAGATGCACCATCAGATCCAAATCCAGATCCAAATCCAACCAACTTTCTTAAGGCCAATCCATTTTCTAAGATCAATTTTATTAAAGAATTATACAAGCCCTCAGCAGTACGATCCCCAATAACATCTACAAATCCAAAAAAAGATGTACAGGGACAATGATTCTCTAGATATAAGATGCATATACTATCATGTGCTCATCGATAGATATATCTGTAGATTCATCTATCATGATCCCAAAACAAGGAGAATTTTTTAATCGTTCTACTATATTATGTGACAATGCTTTACCAAAATATTGAACAAAAGTTGCACAACTCTTATCATTGTTGTGCATATGTTCGGGTACATTGGGAGTTTTGCATTCTCGCAGAAACTCTAACATTGTCACAAACTTGTTTAATGGGATATCATTTTTAGCAAGAAAATAGGCAGTACAAAATAGATTAGTAATCTCTTCGTCATGTGTTTCATTTTGTTTGCTCAATCCTACTTCAAGACTTCCTCTTGATATAGAACAAATCAATGATAATCCATGTGTGTGAGAGCATGCATGTGTACTTAAAGCACTATGCTGCATGTTTTGTGCACCTATTGTTGCAAACTCACTTTTGCAATTAGGATCCTCCATGCAAACCTTACAATACATGCGTGCTTTCTCTCTATCAAATTCCAGCCAATGAAATTCACTTCTCCAATTTTCACACCACGATAACCTAGCTCTTTTTCTATGCGTAGCCTCGTTTTCATCAATCTCTTACAGTAAAATCATTGGCAATAATTTTTTCATCAATTTCTTTACTTGACCTTTTACCTTTTTTCTTCTTATCTCGTGACCACAACTTCTTTACTAAATCCTCCAAATCCGAGTAGTGTGAATTGCATAAAAGCCATCTGAAATATTTGAAATGTATTATTACGATAATATGTTCCTTGTAAATTAATTTTTTAACCAAGAAATGGCAAGTCATGTCAAGTTGTATGTCTCAACATATCTAAAAATTAAAAGAAAAAAGATGCTGAGTAGTTGTGAATGAGAGACATGGAGAAGAGATGCAAGCCAGAAAAGAGATGGAGAGAGGCAAGCTAAACAAAATTTAACTGGACCTTAATCCTACAAAGTTTGATGCCAATCAAACTTAATCCTACAAAGTTTGATGCCAATCAATGGTTTGCAAAGCGTTCGAACTTTGTACCCGAGCCACAACCTATATCAATCCTGCACAACCTATAGCATGTTATTGATTGATGTGAATCCTTCTCCCTCTCAATCGTCTCCTATCGATTCTCTCTCTCTCTCTCTCTCTCTCTCTATATATATATATATATATATATATATATACAGAAATCGGCTGATTCTTTCTCCCTCTCTCTGCAGAGATTGCTCTATTCGAATATTTATATTCGCTCTATTACAATATATATATATACAATTTGAGGGAGATTATTCGCTCCTACCCACACTCTTATCGAACACACAGAAATCGGCTAATTCTTTCTCTTAATCTCTTTGCAATATATAGCCTACTTTCTCTCTCTCTCTCGATGGGCAATTGGATGGTCCTTCTATTCATGGCTTTTTCCTTCCTCTCTATTATGCTGCTGGGCTAGCAGCCCAACAATCATCTACAGAGAGTGCACACTATTGTGCTATACACACACACACAATTTGAGTAAATCCCTCTCTATTTGCTCCTACACACACACTTATCGAACACACACACACACACACACTCAAATCTCCTCCCTTTCACTACTCGGTTACCGATAACAGACACAGACACTACTGATTCAAAGTTTTTGCATACCCGAAAAGAGAAGTGGTAGCGTGTGTTTGGTCCGGTCGTGGTGATAGAACACTGACCCCTTTGTCCTTCCCTTCTGCGAACTCGGGACTCGCACAGTCGGTTGCAAGTTGCAAGTTACGAGTAAGAGTCGAACTTGGCACTGTGGCAGCACAGTGAGGGTCAAGCACCGGTGAGACCGGGTAGCATTGACTCTTGAGTCTTAAGGAAATGTACTATATGTAGTGAGCAGTGAGGGGGGTGCTAAGTGTGGACCACTGGAGTCCTGGACTGTAAGCGTCGAGGACTCGAGCGATAAGATAATGGATAAAGGTGAAGTTTATTTGTGACTCGTGAGGTAAAAATTTATAGTGTAATTTTATAAATATTTTAAAACGTTTAGATTCCATAACTATTAAAAATAAACGTTTAGATTCAATATTACATAACGTTTAAATTTTTTTGATTTGTATTAATATTTATAATATATATATATAGTATTAAAATATGGTATATATATATATATTTTATTTCAACTAATAAAGGTGAAGTACCTTTGACTCTTATAGTTTGAAAGGTATTTTGATTATTCCTTTTTTTACTAAAAGGTATCAAACCTTTTGTAAAATTTTTTTTGAAGGTTTTGCATACCTTCATTCTTGGAATAAGAAATTAAAATTTGAAAATTGAAGGTGCAAATTACACTGTACCCGGGTTTTTTTTGAACACCCTCCTGCAGGGACTCTAGTGCTTGGTTCTTTGGTACCTGTGCTTTCTGTATTTATAGCTAAAAGGCTGAGCTTGAATTCAAACCAAATTAGTATCATGGCCACGCGTGGTTCTCCACTAGTCGTCTTGCTGCTTGCAACGCTTCTTCTTGACTTGCATGGCCATGCAGTAACCTCTCGGCAAGGCAGGCAGGCAGGCAGGGGCGACCTAGGCGACCGTCACGCAATGCTGCAATCTGCAATATTTTCTGTTAAATGCAAGCAGCAGATCATCATATGATGTTTCGATTAATGTCTCTTAATGCAGCTACACGCATTGAAGTGATATTATCATAATGCAATGTGAGAATCGAAGTCTGACCTGTTATGTGTGCCATAAACGATATATTGGATACGGCGACTGCTGGCATCGACGTAGACGAGTACTACCCGCCCAGCCCCATCAGCGCCACCATATCTGAGATTTCCGCGGGTCTGCCCTTGCACACTCGTTTCATCCTCTACAACACGGGCACAATATGCTTCGGTCAAGGAGTGGGCGCTATCATAGGCGACGATCTCGTGCAGGTAAGAGCTCTAATCAGACTGCTACTTATATTTATTTCTACAATAACGATTTTATTCCAAAATTTTCGATCTTTCCAACAGAATTATGATGAGAAAACGCAGAGGAAACCAGAAAACAAATTCCCACTTTCAATCCTCACACATTCACTACTTTGTAATAAGAAGATCATCAATTGAGCAACTTGTGCTCACATTTGTATTGTTTTATTAGACGGAGCAAGAAAAGCATTAATTGAGCAAGTTTGAACTTACAATTCAGGCATTCATCAACAACATGCTTGGTGTTGTACGAAATCAAATTGCACAAGGATTCGGTTTTGGGGTAGTTGTAGAGGGGGCTACTGATCAAAATCTGCTTGAGGAAGGATCGGTCAAGCTGATGATGGAGCAGCAACTCCCAACACAGACGAAGCGGCAGGGCCTTCTGACAATAACCGAAATCGCCATGACGAACTCTCTGTTATCACAGGTACCAAGAAAAGAATCCTCTTCTCCTAATTAGCAATAGTACAAAATGATATGCCCCCTTTCAACTAGTTAACGGGTCTAATTAATTAATTGAAACCTTGGGTTTTTAAGGTCCTATCTCTTTGTCCACCTCCAATTCCTCATCCTTCTCCTCCTACCTCTTACTCGTCTGTCTACCACTCCTTTGATGCTCCTTGTCATCTTCTTACTACAATTGCCTATCACCTCTTCAATATGGGTCCCAAATTCTCTTTCACATTATTTAACTAGACTTGATGTGTACGCGGCTTGCTGTTTTTATACCCGCTCACAAACAATCGAGGAGGCGAATGCTCTCAAAGAAGCACGAAGCCTAAGTATCTAAGGTTGTGTTGCAAGCTTAGCATTAATTAACAAATGCGAAGGCGAATGCTCTCAAAGAAGCACGAAGCCTAAGTATCTAAGGTTGTGTTGCAAGCTTAGCATTAATTAATTAATGCTTTCCAAAAAAACTTTCGGGGGACCCATTTGATCCCTAATATGAATCTTAGATATCCACTCTTATAATCGAATTCACTCAAAAGTGTTGCCCCACCTTCTATCATCCGACAAAACAAGCTTACATTATAATAGCAATTTCTTGATTTGAATAGTTTTTATGAGTGCTTGGAATCTTTCAAGATAGTTCTCAAAGGGAGTGATTAGGAATATGTACATGCGGAAATTTTTTAAAAGTATCCCCCTTTTCGGTGGTCATATTTTCACATCTGCACAATTCAAAAAAAAAACATGTCCAAAATGTGTTCTCAGCACTTTCAAAGGTGGTACCCCCTTGTTGAGGTACTCAGATACGTGTGTCTTTCCTTTGGAAATTTTTCATTAATAACCAATTAATGTTGATTTTCAGGTGTATCTCATCTTGAAAGGTTCAATAAGATACACAACTATGAATAAAGCATACTCCAATGTCTGTCCTCCTTCTAGGAGTCAGCACAAGTTTCCTCTCCATGGTTTAAACAATAAAACATCCAACTCTTCCACACTTTTAAGTGATTCAAGCATACAAGATTGCCCACCCTATAACTATGCTCTCTTCACATCCAATTATGACATCAATGTATTGGTATCTGGAACTCCCGATTTCCCTAACCTCATATATTTCCCTAGTGAGAAGTACTTTTTAATCATGCAGGCATATTGCAATTTAGTACTCTATAAGAGCAATGATGATGGATTAAAAATGCCTCTTTGGGCTTATGGTGATGCTTGTTATATCAAAGGCTCTAACTGTTTTGCTCACCTTAACCTAGATGGAACTTTTGCTGTGTATGATGGGAATGGAGACAATCTATGGTTTACATCCACACAATGTTCTAGTGGCCCAGGATGTTTGTCCGACACCTACCTTGCAGTCCAAGATGATGGAAATCTGGTTTTGTACCTTCTTGACATGGGGGTTGCCATTTGGGCAAGCAACACATTCCAATAACACAGACATTGCAATTTACCAAGTAGAAGTTCGTGGTCTCCCCACATGTTTTGTGAGAACCAAAAACATGCATCTCTGAAGTATTGGATATATAATTAGAATAAGCTTTCACACCTTGTTTTGTGGATTTCTAGGCAACCTTTTAAATTCCCATACCCTTATCCACATACTAGGTGGTTGTAAAAAATCATACTTTTATATTCTCATATATGAGTAAATGATTTGTTGATTTTAAGAGCCACATGCAAAATAGTTATTGCTCAATATGTAATTTACATTATACAAGTCATATGAGTTTGTAGATGAGGTTTATTGCTCATGTAGTTTACATTGAGAAGTCATATCAAGTTTGTAGATGAGGTTTCTTCAAAGAAAGTAGCACCACTACCTACATTTATTAAATCAAAAGTAAAAGTAAGTAAATAATGCAATACCTTGTGTGGTGGCTATAGGTGATGGCTTCTATAACACCACCAGTAGACGCACAAGAATAAAATGTAAGAGGCACTAGGATCCCAACTCTAAAGGCACCAATCAACTTAGACTCTTCCCTATGACCTCTGGTTGACACAAATGAACACCTTTATATCTTCAATCAGAGTTGGTTGTTACCTCCAAGTGTCCTCCTCGATTAGATCAAATCACCAAGACCTCTGATCTTTAGTCTAAATGTCTCAGCTGACTTTAGTTGACAAGTAGTTGACCTAAATCTCTCCCAGCTACCCCAGTCAAATCAGATATTGGCTCTCACCTGAATTAGACACTATATGATGAGGCCCATGTCAAACAAGTGTCAATACCATCACACTTCAAAACCTTACTTTAGAACTCAATAGTACTTTCCAACACTCCCTTGCTAACGTGAATTCACCTCAGGTGATTCAGAAATGACAAAAACAGCCTCCGAAATCCTCATTTTGTCTCTAGTCCAAAATGAGTCCTCCTAGATCCTCTATAATCCTCTCGTACACCAGCTAACCTTATGGTCTAGCTAGCCTCAATCTCTCTACCCCAGAACCACGCTAAACATCCGATTATGCTCTGTGGAACTTCTGTTGACACTGATCCAACTGGTCTTTACTCTTACCAATTCTGCTTTCGGAAGCAAATCCAAACAACTCAGAAACCCTACCTGGATCAGGAACTTTCTCTTTTATGTTTTTTGATTCCTCCTAGCCCTTAGGCTACCATAATTTCATGGAGATATGATACCAAAGAGACTATGAACTGATCTAACCTCTGATTGTTGACCACTGACAAACTGACTCAGCTGAAATAGGTTTTCTTAACTGTGAATCCTCTAAGACCTCTAAACCCTCAAACCACACCAAGATATAACCTTATAGACATCCAATTCACCACAATCAAGTCACAGTTGATCCAAAATGCACACAAACCTGCCCGGCTTTCTGATTGACATACTCAACTCAGAATAACTTCGCTTAAATGCAAAAGTTCAAAAAATATATTTTATCTCATCAACTGACTCCCTAGACGTACACAATTGCTGGTATAGCTAACACTCTTTTGACCTTATTTGGCTGTTTTCTTCTCAATGGAAGATGACTGCTTTAATTATGACACGACTTTGACTCCTAGAACATGAGACATATATGCACAGTTGCACTATCTCAACAAAGACAAATAGATCAACTCAAACCAAGCTCCATATCACAAATTCTCATTAACTATGACATAGATACCATCCATACACTTTCTGTTTTGGTCTTTCTACATGTGCTCTTATCCATTCATGATGACACATTAATTTTTGCCACTTACATATCATCCTCCTTATATACACTAATGTTCCATCATTTCATGTTTGTTTTGAGCTTTGGGCTCCTCTCACATATTGCCCCAAGCTTTCAGTGAAATACTTTGAAGTGTTTCACACTTTATTTTCTGCTTTCACATAACCCTTATATGATATGACCTAAATCTTAGGCCATCACTCTGTTGACATGCATCTGACCTCCCAAGTTCTACATTGATATGTCCCATTAGAAAATACCTCATGTATAATAAAAGGACCTTCCCACTTAACTATAAACGTAGTGTCCAGAGGATTATTGTATCTGAGGACCAACATTCCCTTCTTCAAGTCTTTTCTTCCTAGTTTCTCATTAAAAGTCTCAATCCTCCTCTAATTTATCATATCGTATCATTTTATAGCCTCCTCTATGTCCAACAGTAAAGAATATAAATTGTTCAACCTTTTTTTCTCTTCCTGATGCTTCACCAGATTGAGGTGCCTCAATTTGGAGGAGGAGATCTTTGAAAATAACGGCCTCAACAATTTGGTTGAGGACCTCAGGTTTATAATCCTCCTCCTTGCCTTGTACCATGCCTCCAATTGAGACATCCTCCACCTCTACCTCTTCATCAGAGCCTTGCTCACCACAAAGGTATATGAAGGTGGCAACCTAAGAGACGAAATCAAGGCCAATCTTCCCCCTCTGAGGTGCAAGCATCTCCTCCTTGGTGATCTACTTGTAGTGACCATCAAGGAGCACAATATCTTGGAATTTTTGCAACCTCCTGAGGGCATTCGTGTCATTCTTGTTGATATATCATAGGAGATTGCATGGCACCCAATCACTATCCTCCTATGGTAGCTTGACAATTCAAGGCCTCATGTATTCCTCCATGTAGTCAAGAGTACCTCCGATAGTCCTCTTCTGCCCAAGAGGATTGTCATTCCAAAGTCAATCTTGCGGGAGAAGATAAAGAAAAGTTTCTCTCTGTCAAGACACTCGGTCCTCTTCAAGAACTCGAGAAACCTCTCGTATGCCATGTTTGGATCCATGCTGTAAGGGAGTGACGAATGCTAGAAATGGAGAGATGAGTGCTAAAAGAGAGATGAGTGCTAAAAGAGAGGAACTTCAAAACTAATGTTACAAACTGATAGGTCCTATATTTATAGACCTCAAAATTAAACATTGGGCATTTCAGATTATAACATAAGTGACCAGTAAATAACCCCAAATTTATATAAAGATATAAATTAAATCATCGACAAGACATAACACAAGTGGTCATTCACAAGGAACCATCATTTTATAATGGGTTTGATACAAAACCATCTTAATTACAAAAAAAAAGACAAATAGCCCCTCGACGACTTGTGACACTAGCTTTGAAGTTCGAATTTGCATCCACCATTACTTCAGTATTTTCAAACCTTTAAGCTCCTCGAAACGTTGATGACATGGAAGCGGTATAGCTATATATGCCTTTACAGGGTGTCACACTTCCACACACTGATACAACACACCCAGAACACCAGACCTAAGAGTATGTACAAAACTTTATTTCAATTCAAGTCTTCATCTTTATAGAGTTGTACATTTATCACATCCTCAGAACCATCATCATCTAACACCCATTCATAATCAGCCCACTCCCCCTCAGGATATGAACTATGACTGACCAGTACCCTGCATCACTCTCAGAATAAACAACCTCAAATATAGAACCATCTTCAAAGTACAGTTCTTCGATATTCGGACCAAACTCCAAGACAATATACATATCAGAGGTGGGCTATCCTCAAAGCTTTTCTTCAAATTTACAAAACTGTATTTTTCGGACAGCAAACTATTACAGCCCCAAAAAAACCCTTACAAACACTGAGAACAACTACTCAGATGTCTACTGGAAAGATCCTTCACATTCTTCGTCAGACATTGTCTCAAAGACAAGTACTCCAGCTGAGAGCATGTGAGCAGGGAGTATTTGGAAGTTCATCCATTGCTCATCCCTGATATGCAAAAGACAAGTACTCCAGCTGAGAGCATGTGAGCAGGGAGTATTTGGAAGTTCATCCATTGCTCATCCCTGATATGCAAAATCACAGAGCAAATATGACCATGCACTTCTGAAAACACTACTATTGGATTGATTTCATCTCCAAGGTCTATGGAATTAATCCGTGGTCCCAACTCCAAGATCAAATACATTCCTCAGATCATTTTCAGCATTAAAGCCTCCAAGAAAACTTAACAAACACTGTGTCTCCTTTGCTACTACAACTCGGCCAGGCAATTCAGCCTTAAAACAATCCACTTTTATTTCATGTAACTGCAAACAAACTCCACAAAACTCTTCCAGTTCAGCTCCTTCTACTGCTGTTTTGCTGCAGCCAACTATTCAACAATTCAGAAAACACCTCTTTTCCTCTTGCTCTAGGCTTGTATCACCTCCAGCAAAAATACAACAAACTGAAACACTCAAAACAGATCTGAAATTCACTATTTCCAGCAAGTTCCCTGACCAAAACCTCCTCCTGTAGCCTCTCCCCTATTTCACACAAAACCTCCTCCTGTAGCCTCTCCCCTATTTCACACAAAATTTGAACACTGTATCCTTCACTATTTCCAGCAAGTTCCCTGACCAAAACCTCCTCCTGTAGCCTCTCCCCTATTTCACACAAAATTTGAACACTGTATCCTTCAAAACTGTGGCAAATACAGTCAAAATACACCCAAAAAATAGCTTGAAATCCTCCAGGACTGATTTCAGCAACCTATATTGTCTCAATTCCATCTTGGCCTATCTCTTTTCTGTTCCTTGGCACCAGAAAACTCTAAAAAAACAACTCGCCTACTTTTTGATCACTTGTTTGGCTTCTGTTTGGCCCAGAAATAGCTCGGTCTACTTCTCAAGCCCTCACTGGAATCTCCAGAATCTGACTGTCCTTCGCAATGAAAATGCACTTCCTGGCTCTTCCTTGCTTCCTGCAGCCTCCTTTCAACAACTTCAGTAACTCAGGCTCGCAATTTGCTCTTCAGGCATCTGTAGCAAGCTTTCTATCTGGTCTCTTCTGCATCCACCACTTCACAACTTCTCAAACAACTCTTCCAGGCTCTCTATCTCCACGCAAAACTGCAAAATGAGCTCTGTAGGCTTCAAAACTGGGCACCTACTCAAGGAGACTTCCTGAGCCTTCTAGACTGACAATTGGCTTCCTGCATGTCTCCCAAGTGTGCAGAACAGACACATGGTGGCATGTATGGCTACCACCCACTCCAAATTAAGCTCCTATTGCACATAGGCTCCCAGTCAGCCCACCAACCATGTCACAAGGTAACCTTAAAAACTCATAAAACTTTACAAAATTTGTGCAAAAAAGTTTTTATTTTCTCTCTCTACACTCTCTCTCTCCTGCACATTTAATTTTATCTCAACCGAGACTCAGAATTGACCAAAACTGATTGCATATTCCTGAAGCTCTTAGTATTCTGCACAGTATATACACATCATCGGTCTTTATTTTTGTCCACACATATTTAGCAACCCCCTATTTTTGCTGAGATGTTCATGTCCAGCAGAGCTGTACAAACAAAGATGTGATATTCAGATCTTCCTCTGTACTCTCCACAACCTCCTAACATGCATCATAAGCTTCCCGATCTTTTTCCTTCAAGGCTAACATCAACTAAGCAAAATATTTCTTTAATCGCAGTTTATTCACTCTTCTTTTATGCTTCTTTCCATTTAAATCAATAAGTTGTCAGGAACAATAGCAGCTTCTCTTTCAGGATGCATACTCTCAATCTTTGGCATCTTCACAAACTTCTTCGACTCTTCTTGTATTCCCAACTACCTCAGACGCTTCACCTTCCACTTCTTCTCTCGAGCAACTCTAACAGCTTCCTCAAAGCTATCCAGATTCTTCAGCTCCACCTTCAGATGGAGGGTTGCCAGCCACAAACCGGTCTCTCTTCAGCTCCACCTTCAGATGGAGGGTTGCCAGCCCCACAAACCGGTCTTTATCATCTGCGGGGGTACTTCAGACATCAAAGCCTCACACCATAGACTCCACAATCTACCAAACTCAATCAAATACTGATCCACATCCTTTCCATCCTTTTGCTGAATTTTACACAACTCTTTCTACACATCATTCGGGCTTCTTACACGGGCAAACTGTGTCAAAAATGCAGCTCTAGCTACACGGTACTCACGGTCCTGTTGATGAGCATTTCTGTGTGTAGTGACAAACATCTGTAGCCATGCTTTTGCATCACCTTGTAAGCAATAAGTTAAAATCTGAGAGATGATCTCCAGGGTTGCCCTGTCTTTCATCAAAGCTGTAAACTCCATCTTTTCCAGAAATTTAAACGCACTTTCATGCGGTAATCCCCAATATTCTGGAAAGTCCTGAGCCATCTCTTCAATCTTTCTTCACACAAACCCCTGCCTTCTTTCACAAACCCCAAAGGAAATTTCTTCCTCTGTGGAGGCACCAAAAAGTGATGACACGGAAGTGGTATAGCTATATATGCCTTTATGGGGTGTTACACTTCCACACACTGATACAACACACCCAGAACACCAGACCTAAGAGTATGTACAAAACTTTATTTCAATTCAAGTCTTTGTCTTTATAGAGTTGTACATCTATCACATCCTCAGAACCATCATCATCTAGCACCCATTCATAATCAGCCCACTCCTCCTCAGGATATGAACTATGACTGACCAGTACCCTGCATCACTCTCAGAATACACAACCTCAAATATAGAACCATCTTCAAAGTACAATTTTCGTAGCAAAAAGATATCTCGCTCTTCTAATGGCTCTGATATTGAATTGGTTATTAGCTTTCAAAAAGTATTCACATTAAGTGTTATTAAAGATTTGAAAGAGAGATTTGTGGTGTGGATAACTCTACCTTGGTTTGTTTTAAAATACTCTCTCCATCTTGCTATCCTCTTGGAAAGCTACTTAAGAAGTTTGGAGCTGATGAATTAGATAGGTTGATATCATTTTATGGAGAAAGCAAACTTGCAAATGGTGAGTTAATTTGTAGATCCAATATCTCTTCGAAGAGAATACCTTACATTCAAGATTCAAGCCACTAATGATTGGAAAGGGTGGAATTTGCAGGACACTTGGTCTTGCATAAGTAACAATATCACTCTACAAGAAAAGTATGAAGGGTTGCTAAAGCTAGCGCAAGTTGCATTAGTCCAATGCTCTAGTACTACAATTTATGAGCGTGGCTTTAGTATACAGAATATCAACAAAGAGTACAACTTCCTTAATGTGAGTCGAAGGTCCTCCAATGTCGGAGTTCGACTTTAGCTCAAGAATAGAGATTTGGAGGCTTGATGCCATTATGACAAGACATGCTTTTACAAATGAATACTGAAAGGTATTTCTAAAAACTTTAGAGGTTAAATACATTATTAATGCCTTCATAACAAAGTACTAACGTATAATACGACCTTCTTTTCATTAGGAGATGGAGGAGAGATGGAGGAGCATGAAGGATTTGGGAGCTTGTGAGTAAAATAAATTCAACCAGTCTTAGCTTCTTTTAGGACCCAATGCAATATTTGTAGTGCATTTATGCACAAGCATGGATGATATTCTTGTGGAAGTAGAATTCTATTTTCTTGAATGATAAATATCATTTTACTCATGAATTTTGCAATCAACAATTTAGTAAATTCTACTGATGTCACCAATATTTTGTTGCGAGAGTGTTTTAAAGTCATTTATTAGTACATTCTCTTGATACCCGAGTTATTTTGTCGCGAGAGTTTTTTAAAGTGTAAAATTCAAAATAAAACTTATAAAACTTTTAAGAATTTTAGAGAAACTTACTTTTGATTTTTAAGAAGGTATAAAAAGATATAGGATTTTGGTTTTTTTCGAACACTGCTGCATGGGCATGCAAGTCAAGAAGAAGCATTGCAAGCAGCAAGACGACTAGTGGAGAACCACACATGGCCATGATACTAATTTGGTTTGAATTGAAGCTCAACCTTTTAGCTATAAATATAGAAAGCACGTTAGTTTTACCTTCCTTTAATTTGAGACCATTTGAGACCATTAATCCAAGATCAATCCTTGATCCAGACTGAAATATCAGTGGCTGTGGAAGCATAATTCCCTATGTAACAACTCCGGAGTCATCAAGGCTCTCTCTTTCTTGGTTAATAGAAACTCCACATATAAAAGTTTTACCTCTTTCCACCCAGCCACATCCCTATCCCAACAGTCAGCCACATATAAGAGGTTTACCTCTTTCCACCCAGCCACATCCCTATCCCAACAGTCAGCCACATATAAGAGGTTTACCTCTCTCCACCCAGCCACATCCCTATCCCAACAGTCAGCCACATGTCTAATACCTTTGTTATTAGGAGTCTTTTCCACTTCAATATCAAGTGTAGCTAAAGGGGGATTAAACTTATGAGTCCACCATAACCCCAAGGATAACATGGAATTCCCAATTCCCCTCCCCCACCATCCCAAACCATGAGGCCCAGATTATCTTTCTATAGCATTTTGCAAATATCTGAGCATGCGATTTTTAGAGGAGCATGTGAGAACAATTTGTCTTTCGAGTTTAAGTTCCCCCATCTGCCCTTGGCCAATACCTCAACCATTTACACCAATTCCCTTATCATCAAGGTCCAAGTAGAAACTTGTGATAGCACCCTAGGTAGCATCAAAGTCCTTCTGGCAGCACAATGAGTCAGCAAGTGAATGATACCAATACCCCCTTCCCTTTTGGGCACTGACAACTTCTCCAAGCCCAGCCAAGTAGAAATTCTTTTCTTAGCAATATCATTTCTCTACAAAAAGTCTCTGATAGGACCTATGATCTCCTTCCAATGACACTTCCCAAATTTTAATACAAGACTTAAAAACATGATATAAGCATTCAACATTGAGTTGTAGATATCATTTTTGTTATGGAAGGGAACTTTCAAACCTTCCCACTTCTTCAATTTCTCCACAAACCTATTAATGGCCCACATGACCAACTGTTTATTAGTAAGTCCAACCCCAAAAGGCATCCCAAGCAGTGTAACAATATGACCCTTTTGTACCACCTCACATCCCTACCTCTGAAGATCAAAATCATTTTCCTCAATCAAGCTTATGATCCTAGATTTCAAAATGTTTCATTTAGAACCTGAACCATTGGCAAACTCCTGAACAAGTTCTAGGGCCAATCTCACATTGTTGTTCTCAGTTTCTTTTAAGAATAACAAAGAATCATCAACAAAGCATTGAACTACCAGCTGCTCACTGCGCTTGAGTTTTAAACATGTGATCTTCCCTTCCCTGCAAGCTAGCTCTAGTGAAAATATTAGAGGGTGCGAACCAATGGCAAAAAGTAAGGGGGCTAATGGGCACCCTTTTCTAATTGACCTATTGATTCCAAACCGCCCTACTACTCTTCCATTGAGAATAACTTTAGAATACCCACCCAAGGAGAGAGTATAAATACATGTGACCATTCTAGCTCCAAATCCCATTCTTTCCATCACCCTAGAAATGAATGACCACTGTATCCTATCAGCGGCTTTCTCAAGGTCCAATTGCATCATAATGCATTTCTACTGAGTTTTAATGGCCACATCTCTACCCAGTAGAGCAGCAAAGATATTATCATAAATAGACCTAACTTTAATAAAGCCATATTGTTTTTTTGAGATGATCTCTTGCAACATAAGAGTAATTCTAAGGGCAATCACCTTGGCTAAAGTTTTATACATCACAGTCAATAAAGTGATAGGCCTCCAATGCCCAAACCTGCTATACAAGCAGTCTATTTAGGAATGAGTTTCACAAGCCCTTCTTTAAAAACCTTGTCCCAAAGACCCTATTTAAAAGATTTCTTGTAGATGTCGCCCACCTCTTTTAATGAAAGCCAAAAGGCTATGAAAAACTCAGTTGAGAGACCCTCCAAACTAGGAGCCTTCTCCCTTCCCAGCTTTCGTAGAGCACACCAGCACTCACCCATCTCAATATCTCTTTCTAACCACTTGGCTTTTTAAGAATCTATCTTTTGATTAAGAAGTCCAAGCAACCTATTTTCAGCTTGAAATATCCTCAAGGAGTAGTCCTCTTTCAGACTCAATGTTTAACCCAATAACTTGACCCATTTCAGAACAAGTGATTTGGAGGATTACCATCCTCATCCAAAATGTTTCCCACAATTACTCTATCACCTTTATTCTTGAAGAGTTTAAAAAACCTATTGTCTGGTTTGTTTTGTTACTAAATAGATTCCTTCTGACCTAATACTCATGTTCTCTATAACATTTATCCTCCTTAGCTTTGATGTTAGCCTGATACTTAAAATACAACTTAGTGTCATCAAAGTCCAGCCCTAAAGTCTGCCTTCTTCCTTTCTTGGGACCAATAATATATTTATATTAACTATTCATAGTTAGTCATACATCACCTCCAAGAAGACAACTATCTACTTTTTTATCTCATTCAAGATTTTACAAAGAAATTCCCATCTTTTATCCTCACACAAGAAGCTAGACTGATCCTAGGAGATTTGATACCCCAATTATAAGCACGCCTCCATCATGGCCTTAGTAGTGCAACCCCGGGGTTACTGTTTTTCCAACATTCCCCCGTGCTTTGACCACCCCTTGACAATAGATCTAGTGCCAACTGGGTTCTCGATAAAAGCAACAAAAGTGTGATCTATCTATTTTTGTTGCGATACCGTCTCTGAGTTTTAGAACCAAATCTGGGAGGCCTTTTCTTGTCAATCCAACACCTCACCTGCATCCAACAAATCCACATTAGGTAGAGAACCCCAGTATGCATGAAGCTCAGCCAAAATCAGGAAAATAATCAAGGCATATTTCTCTGTAGATTTTGAATCACCCAAAGACCTAATTTTATTCACAGTACATACAGACCAGCACATGCATATACATTTATACATCTGCTCAACATCTTGCAATCTTGTACATGTAGCCTTCGAAAAAACAATTTCATTTATGCTAGTCTAAATTTCCCATAGAGTTCATGTTCTGACAATGTTGAACACCAACCCACTGTGCTCATCATTAACTGCCCACTTCCTTAGAAGCCAATCCTCCCAAAAGGTTTGCATATTCAGACCCTTCTGAATCCACTTAGTCATTTTGCACCAAGTGCTCGTTAAGGCTCGACATTCCCAAGACACATGCTTGCCACTTTCTATTCAAGACCTACATCTAGGGCGAATGCCACTAGCCATGTTTCTTTTATGCAGCTTATAACCAATAGGTAATGCCCACATGTAAACCTTCCACAAAAAGACTTGAAATTTCCTAGGGACCTGACAGTTCCAGATCAAGTGCCATCTCTTTTTCTAACTAGAAGCACTCCACTTTACATTCCCTTTTCTCATTAAAGCATAAATATCCCTAGTTTTCCCTTCCTTTGATTTGACACCATTAATCCAAGATGAGTCCTTGATCACAATGCCGAGGTTGGAGTTTACAACAACACTTGATTGTACATGCCTGGTTGACCCCCAACAAATTCGATCCACATGATAAGGGAGAAGATAAAAGCATGCATGATACCCTTCAAAAACAACAAAATGTGACTTTTTTAAAAGAGTGTTAGGTTTCATCCATGATACATAATATAAAACCTCCTTCCTACAAGTCCTTATCCTAAGCTAAATACCGTTTCTCTTTTTATTTTGGCATGCCTTCCCAAGCATTTATATTGAGTCCATTTTTTATTCAGCTAGCTTTGGTCAAAATACTCGCTTCGCTCCTCTTTTTTTTTCCTTACCTAAAGATACTACATTTTCTAGGCATTAAGCATGTGACCCATGTCGCCTCCTCCCATGAAATCACTTCGCTTGTTGACATGTTTTTTAGGTAGGTCCCCATCTCCTATGACTTCCTCAAGTTACCCCCATGCATCCCTTGCATTCTTGTACCCTTGACTCCTTTATATTAAGAAAAGTGTGTATTTGTGTGCATATGCATATGCCTCCTTCACTTAAGGTCGAAATCCCATAGAGGAACCCTTTCAAATGAGCCACAACTCAACTAGATATATTGTTGGATATCAATGCTCCACTCTCAGATATTATAAATATTATCTAATAACCAACTAGCTCATGTTTATAACCTCACGTTTGTATGGCACCCATTACAAAGAGTAGCCCCATTATTGAGCAAAGTGGGTGCATGGTATCTTTGTATTCATATAGAAAGGTGGCATTGGAAGCCAGATGGTTTAGAGACAACTTAGAGTAGATTTGTCTTATTAGTAAATACACTACATGCTATAGTGGAATAAAATCCCATTTTCTCTGACTATGATCATGGACAGGTATAGTCTACACCATGGATAGTGGCACCGACTACCAACTATGATCATAGACCTATGTCATCAAATACACAGCCAACCCTTTCTCCACACAATTAAACATTCATCAATATGAGTTTATACCCTAGCTTTTAATAGAGTCTAGCCTTCATCTCACTTATTTTAGATCATCCACTATTAAACCTCCTTTTGGTAAGAGCACATGAATGTGGACTGTTACCATCTATCATAACTCATAATATTCTTGTCGAGCTACTTCCATGAGATACTTGTACTCAACTTACATACTAAAAATTGTATAAAAACCTTTAAGAAGGGAATACTGACACAATTTGCAATGATTATCTATTATCATATATTACATCAAGCAAGATAAATGATAGTAACATTTGACCACATCACAACGTATACTAGCCAAAGAGATGAGCTAACTTATATGTCACCCCCTTTGGCTCTAAATCTTCCTGTACATATTATCAAACTTTAATGGGTAACATACCTCCCAGTTTAACCAAGTTATGATTAAACATAATCCTAAGTTTTGGATGTTATAGATTTTAGTAATGAATTCCAGTAGTTTTTCAGAGTAAGAAACAACTCTAAGTGTTAAAATTAAGTGAAAATTCAAGATTGCATTTTCAATTATTAAGTATGCTCAAAGAAAGCCTTTAACTCTATATATGGACATAATCAAAATTTGATTTAAAAAAAAGTAAAACGTGACCTATTTTTAGAGGTAACTTTCACATACAGTTGATTTTGACGATTCCGCCCATGGTAGGTTATAGACCGCATGCATTCTAGTAATTTTAAGTATCCACATGACTAGTAATTTTAAGAATCCACATGACTAGTTTCTGATAACTATGTGTGAAGTTATACCTATTGTAGGTTGCAGCCCTGACAACAGATCTGAGAGGCTTGCCAAATCTACAAACAGCTATTCCATACCTGTTGGAGACTAGACATGGATTTCCAATCAATCAAGACATCAGCAAATATATCAGGGAAGTACACAAACACTCTTTTTATTAATTTGCTTTAAATTCTTTTGAGATTAAATAAATAAATTGATACGCATGTATATGAGAGAATCTAAGTTGAGGTATGGCATGCTTAACAGTTGAATTTATTAATTAAAAATGATCACCTTAGTCTAAAGGAGTTAAAGAATTAGAAAATAGAATATTTGACTAGTTTATGACTAGATTCTAGGTAAAACCTCCATGAGGGACCATTTTGTGAAGAGTTTATCTGTCCATGTATTTAGAATTAGATGTTGATGTAAACACAAAATTTTTAGAGGAAAAGAAACTCTACAAGAGTGTATGAGACTCTAGAAAGCCAAATCCCTTTTGTTTTTGAGTTATTCCAGTGCAAAGTAGAGCACTTGGCTATTTTTGACAGTTTTATGCTGAAAACAAAACTGTGACCATTTTTAAAAGATAGATTGAAGGATACTACTCTCCCAAAGAGACCGATCGTCAAGCTTTGCCTTAGAAATCACTATCAAGGTTGACTACCTTGTCTATATAGATCGGATGGACTAATACATAAGCATGGTTTATGACTTAGCTAATGCAACTAGAGATGATCTTATTGGTTAGAACATGATAATTAATTATATTAAAAACAAAGATTCATATATGACATGAAAGAATTAAAAGCCTAAGAGAACTTAAGGACTGTTTGAATTAAAAGCATGTTTCTACACTTGAGGTTGATTTTGATTGATTTGAATATGCTTGTCTTGAAAGATTGTAGACTGATAAGCATGACTAGTGATTGCTTTGTTTGAAATGAATAATTGATATGCATTTGTAAGAATGACTGATATGCATGTGTATGATGATGAGACTCGGCATGAGATTTTGAGATTCGGGTCGGTCGTCCTTAGACAGGGAACACCAGATAGGGAGCGAGATTTATGCCCTCTCGGAGACATGTGGTAGAACTTAGAGAGAATGAGATTCAGAAAGAGGCGACATACCCCCAAGATAGCTGCGATGTCCAGTGTGGAGGTTGGGTGGATGGGCAGCATCGGAGAAAGCCCTAGATTGGCTAGATTTCAGTCATTATGACTAACCATGCTATCGAGAGCAAGGTGATGATGGCACAATCTTTGAGATAGAAACATACATATTGATTGATTGAGATGCTATGTTTTAATTAATAGATATTTCTATTATGTGAATGTTTGTTAGAGATTCTACGATTATTTTTTTATGTGATAAGAATCTTGGATATGGCATGCATGCTTATTTTGCTTTTTGAGAGATTTGATTTGATTATATTACTATGTAGAAATATCACGATTAAGTGACTTTCAATGCTTGCATGGATTAAGTTGTATGATTAAGATATGGCTAGATTGGGGCTATCACACCTTGTAGGGTACGCAGCTAGCTCTCTTCTTCGTGATGCCTCCTCTCCTGTGAAGCAGTAGTTGGGGTTATGGCTTGATCTTGCCACCTTTTCAGATTGGTCTCTTGTCTTCTTATTTCAGAGCATAACTCTTCTTTTGATTCATGCATCTCAAGCCTTGTACTGAAAGATTGAGGTCCTCATCTCATGAGTGAATGTGACAGTTTCTTGTAGGATGTCTACCACTACTTGTGTAGCTTCTTTGGAGCTAAAGTTCCTAGTAGTTGCTATGACAAAATACATATACAACTTCTTTGTAAAAAGTAATGGATAATTTGGATGATGATGGAGAGGATGTCCATACACTTCTAAATATACCTTTCTAGCATTGATGTTAATGGCCTCATTCACACTATTGCAGGCGGTTTCATTTTTTACGTTTTTTTTTGACAGAAATAAACATGTAAAAAATCTTCGAAAGCATCAATATGCACATTGATAAAAGCATTGATATGGAACCATCGATATGCATGTGGAAATACATGTGTATATATGCATCGAAATATGTGACATTAAAGCCATCAAAAGCAATAGGTATTTTTCGACTACCTTTTCAATGCTTATGGCGACACTATTTTTTATATTGACAATAATGCTTGTTTCGATTGGTATTTCGACGCTTATAGCGACATCTATTTCGACAGATGCAGGTTTTAATTTTTTTTAATAATTTTACACTAAGGTGCAATCTTGCAGGTGAATGTACCAGTATACCAATTTTACAGAATACTTCCCTATTCTCTACTTAGAGGGTCTCTACTTAGAGGTCACAAAACTTAGATTTTTATTAAGTTGAAGAAACTAGACGGCTCACGGAGCCGCTAAAAATATGTACACCAAATATGCTTATACATAGAGCTAACAAAAATGTATTTAGAGGTCCAACTCCCATACATAGAACCTAATCATCATCGTTGCCCTCAAGGTTTGGCATTGGTCCCTGCAAACAAAAAGTATTCAAGGGGAAAAAACTCAGAAATAAAAAGTGAGGGAAAAAATATTTGATGGGTGGAAAATGTAGAGGTTTACCATATTTGATGGGTGGAAAATGTAGAGGTTTACCATATTTGATGGGTGGAAAATGTAGAGGTTTACCATATTCACCACATTCGTGCAGTTATAACGTTGATGCCCTCTTGCTCAAGTTCCTCAAGGAGGGCATACACCCTACAAGATAATCACTATTTTTCAATGCATAGTTTCCACGCCTGGTCACATTGTCAATATATGTGTCGAAATACTCGTGGAAATAGGCATGAAAATGAGCGTTGAAATAACAGTGGAGAATTTATTTTTTTAAAATTTAAATTTATATATAATATTTGCTAGTTCTCACCCTAGGGAGTGTTTGAGCCTTGTCTTTCTACCTCTTTGCAAGCATATGTGTATATGAGAGAGAGAGAGAGAGAGAGAGAGAGAGAGAGAGAGAGGGGGGGGGGCGGGGGAGATAGGAGGGTAGAACTTCCATCACACTCTTTAAAGGAGGACAAATGCTAGCTCCTCCTCCTCATCACTAAGGTGCAATTAAGAAAGTGCTCTATTTTACAATGAAATTAAAGTTCATCATCAACTTGCTCGTCCTCAGTGAGATCCATGGCTCCAAATAAATCTATTTCTAGAAATACTTCTTCATTGCCAATTCATGGAACCGGTTGTCTTGTAGTAGTCGAAAGTAATTCATCCATGTCGTCATCCTCTTCTAGCTCTAGCATGAGAGTTGTCGATGCATCATGATCATACTCAACTTGAATCTCTTCTTCTTCTAGATTATCTCTAGTGTATGTTTCTCATTCAAGATATATTTGCTCAATGAGTACACCTTAATCTGATCCTAATCCAGTGTGAGCCTCACCTACTTCCTCAACTATTATGTCTTCTTCTTGTTCTTGTTGTTGTTCAAAAGGTGCTAGTGGTGTATGCTCAACCATCACATGATCTGGTGGGAGTTCCTCAGCATTTGGTAATTCGTCAAACTGCTATTTTTGCCTCTTCAAATATTTGTTTACCATGTGGATTTATTCGGATCACAAACAACCATTTATGATCTGTCCGGTCTTCCACAAAGATGACTTGCTCATAGTCCTCTGGTAGCACAAATGTGTCAGTGTGGTCAGTCCATATCTTTGTGCAGTCTACTTAAAGAAATCCACACTTGTCTTTGCGTACAGTTACTTGAACCCCTTGAGCTACCAACTTGAACCATTTCACATCAAAAATGAACATATCAAACTTTCTAAATCCAACCTTGATAATATCTTGGATTGTTCCATAATAATCCAACATGCCTACTTTAGTATTGCCATCACTTGCACTTCAATGACTTTCTTGCATGAAATTAGCCTTCACACCACAATCAAATTGTTGAAAGATTGGTAGAGGGGGAGGAGACACATACACAGGAGCAAACCCTAATGTATATTGCAAACCCTAACCATAGAGGGAAGCCATGTCCACTCTCACACAAAGCATAATGCACTAATCCATAATCCACACAACACACAATGAGTTGTGTCCACACTCTACTAACCCTAGCTAATGTCCACACAGTATGACCAGCTGGACACGCGGTCATTTATGTCTCACACATGTTCCTACCTAATCTGCCAGCACATAGTATAGCTGGCTCATACTGACATCGAGCTTGAATATCTCAACAGCCCCTCTCAAGCTCATGATGTACTGCCGATGAAGATGTAGATGAGCTTGGGATATCAAGACTCTCAACACTCCCCCTCAAGCTCATCCCATGTACTCCCAACATAGTCCGGAAGTACTCAAACTTCTCCCTGCTAAGTGGCTTCGTAAAGATGTTTGCCACCTGCTCATCAGTCTTCACATAGTGAAGATCAACTGTACCATCCAGCACCTTTTCTCTGACAAAGTGATAATGGACCTCTATGTGTTTGGTCCTCGCATGAAACACTGGATTCTTTGCCAACTGTATACTGCTCATGTTGTCACAATGAATGACAACTTTGCCATCAAGAGGCTCACATAAATCTGCCAAGAGACTCTTTAACCATATAGCCTCACAAGTAGCAATGGCTGCTCCTCTGTACTCAGCCTCTGTACTGGACAAAGCAACTGTAGGTTGCTTTTTGCTACTCCAACTCACCACGGCACTTCCAAGTGTAAAAGCATATCCACTAGTAGACCTCCTGTCATATGCGCTACCTGCCCAATCAGCATCTGTGTAGCCATGTATGTCCAAGATTTTACCACTCTCATAAAATAAACCATAATGTGCTGTGGTCTTCACATATCTCATTATGCGTCTCACTGCATCCAAATGTGGTTTCCTGGGACTCTGCATAAACTGGCTGACTAGCCCCACTGCATAACTCAAATCCGGGCGTGTGATAGTCATATATATGAGACTACCAACCATCTTCCTGTACATAGAAGGATCATCCAATTCCTCGCCATAATCAGCCCGCAACTTCATATTTTGCTCCAATGGTGTACTCATAGGCTTACACCCTGTCATGCCATACTTTGCCAACATATCCAATGCATATTGGCGCTGTACTAACCAAGTACCTGCATGATCTTTCACCACTTCAATGCTTACACCCTGTCATGCCATACTTTGCCAACATATCCAATGCATATTGGCGCTGTACTAACCAAGTACCTGCATGATCTTTCACCACTTCAATGCCAAGGAAATATCTCAACTCACTAAGATCTTTCATGTCAAATTGCCCACTCAAAGCTTTCTTGACATGCATCACATCTGCACCATGATCACCTGTGATAATCAAGTCATCCACATAGATGACTAGTAAAACAATCCCATGCTGTGTCTTCTTCACATAGAGTGAAGAATCTGCTGTAGAAATCTGAAAACCAAGTGAGATAAGATATCTACTCATCTTATCACTCCAAGCACGTGGTGCTTGCTTCAGACCATATAATGCCTTTTTCAACCTGCATACGTGAGTGGGATATCTAGGGTGTACATACCCTTTTGGCTGTGCCATGTATACTTCCTCTTATAGTTCTCCATTCAGAAATGCATTCTTAACATCCATCTGATGCATTTCCCAGCCATTAGCTGTGCAGCCATAGCAATGACTGCTCGCACTGTGCCCATCTTAGCCACTGGACTAAACGTCTCATCATAATCCAATCCTTGGGTCTGTGCATAACCCTTTGCTACCAATCTAGCTTTATGTCTCTCAATAGAACCATCAGATTTGCACTTCACTTTGTAAACCCATTTACATCCAATAACATTCTTGTCCTTTGGTAGTGCAACCAAGTCCCATGTATCATTATGGACCAATGCGTCCATCTCCACATCCATTGCTTTTTCCCATACATGCTCTCCAATAGCCTCTGTATAGCATGTAGGTTCCACATGCTTCACCATAGATGTCATGTATGCATAGTGCATAGCAAAATCTCTATATGTCAATCTGTCAACAGGATATCTCACCCTCTGGGATCTCCGCAATGCATGTGGGTCACTCTGTACACCTGTAACTCTAGCATGTGGTGGCACATATCTGTCCTATCTAGCACCAGGTGTGCGTAAAACAGGTATGCCAAGCTCCTCATCCAAACTCTCAGAACTAGATGACTCATAACCTGTGATTCCAATTCCTTCGACTTTCTTTTTGCCTTTGTCCATAGCACTACTCCCAGTGCTCACACTCTCATCAAACGTCCTGACCATGGACGTACACTGCTACTCTCAGCTTCTGCTGGCTGCTGCTGCTGCTGGCCCAGACATAGTAGTAGAACTAGAACTTGCTTGTGATGGCAAGTTCACATGTACATCAGCCTCAAGTGACTCAATAACACCCTCATCTTTTGCTTTATACCAACTAGCAAGCTCATCAAACACCACATCACGTGAGATGACCACTTGTCTAGTTTGTGGAATATAACACTTGTAGGCCTTTCGATACTGTGCATATCCAACAAATACACATTTCTCTGCTTTAGGATCCAACTTCCTTCTTCTTTCATCAGGCACATGCACATAAGCTATGCATCCAAAAACTTTAAGATGTCCAATGTCTGGCCTGTAAACCTGTGAGCCGCATCTCTGGCGTGCTTCCAGGAATGGCTGTTGTAGGTGTTTTGTTCAATATATAAACTGCAGTAGCACATGCTTCTGCCCAATAGTAATCTGGCATGCTCTTTTCATTAAGCATTGCCCTTGCCACTTCACATATAACTCTATTCTTTCTCTCAGCCACACCATTCTGCTGAGGTGTATACCTGCATGTCAACTGTCTTCTTATTCCATGCTTCCTCAAGAAATGCTCAAAAGCTTTTGAGGTGTATTCACCACCTCCATCTGTCCTCAGACATTTAATCCAACAGCCATACTGCTTTTCTGCAAAAGCTTTGAAATCCATGAATTTTTCCAACACTTCACTCTTCTCTTTCAGAAAGTATATCCATGTCATCCTGCTAAAGTCATCAATGAATGTAACATAGTATAAACTGCCTTTGATAGATGGGTTTTGTGCAGCATATTTGCTACAATAATGGCATTCCACATCTTGTATAGCATTTTGTTGGCCTTGCCAACATCCTCGACCATGGGGGTTACCTCTGCCTCGCTAAGGTGCATAACCACGACCACCTCGAGCACTATATGAAGGCTGAAAATTCTGTTATGGAGGCCTATCCTGCCATCCACGACCATTACCACCACGTCCACGTGATGCAAATCTCCCCCTGTCTCTAAAGCCTCTCTTCGAGTAGAAAGCCTGATTTCTGCCATCATCATGGCTAGTAGATACATCCAAAAATGAATCACTGAGCTTGATTTCCTCAACCAACAAGAGGGAAACCAACTCATCGAAGTCGGGTAGACCTGTACTCCTCACTGAGATAGATGTATCAAAAGATTTGTATTCCTTGCCAAGACCACGCAAGGTGACATCCACCAAATCATCATCAGGCATGGGGGCATTTATTGTGGCCAATGCATCTGCAAACTTCTTGATTTCTTGCACATAATCATGTATGCTTCTTTTATTCCTTTTCACATTGTGTATCTGCTGTCGCAATTGAGATTTGCGAGCACTCGTATCTATATCAAACATCTTGACCAAAGTATCCCATGCATCTTTGGGATTCTCAGCATCCTGAATGTGTATGAGCATAGCATCAGATATACATATAGACAAATAATGCAGCACTTTGAATGCTCTCTCTGACCATTGCTTATGAGCAATATGTGTAGGTTGCCGAGGTAGCTCAAGCTCAGGCTCAGCACCTGTAATGAGATTCCAAAATCCTTTTCCTTTCAAGAAACTCTTTATCCTGTACTTCCATGCCTGGAAGTTCTTCCTATCCAGCTTTTCACCAACAATCTGAATTGGATTGTCCGACATGTTGCTCAATGCGTACACTTTCCGCACACTTCAAATCTGTAAATGAGCCTTCCTCAGCTCAACCACACTCAAATGAATGTTCCAGATACTCCAAGGTAGCCAACAAACTCCAAATTTGATGTGGAAAATCAACCTATAATCATCCGAGATGAACTGAGTCACGCAGTGCGGGATACCCTGAATTGACACGCCTTCCAAGGCTCCAAATCGCAATGTAATGGTGCAATCAAGTATAGGCAACTTGCATTGACACCTAATGAACCTCAATGTTGAGTATCAACTCCATCTGACATGTGTAATTATCAATTTTTGAAAACCCCTTTTTCTGTTTTTGGAAAAACCAGAAAAACCAGAAAAACCAGTAATGATTTGGCTCTAATTTCTTCAATATTTGACCAAATTGAGCAACCAGGCATTCATTGGCTTAGCAATAGTGTCCATCAACTCCATGTAAGAGGAATTTGTCCAATTGTAAAACACCAAAGATTAATTGCTCTATTAAAATGCTCTCTTTCTCTGCCAACCAGTGCCTGTTTTAATCAGCTCATTCCCAGCTCAATTAAGCATCATTGACCAAACAAATCACATAGCCCTCTTCTCCAAGATGTAAAGCATCCAATTGCTAAGGAATTTGTGGAATATATCAAGCACCAAGTGAGAAATCAATCTCCTCGTAGGCAAAAAACCAGAAAACTGCCCTATTTTCACTCTGTGAGCTGCACCGCCTGCAATTAGGGGATTTGGGAGGCTTTGTGATACTAATTGAAGATGGTTTTAAGTCCCCAAGACACCTAGGCATGTGTGTGATCCACCAATGGTTCAAATTTTGCCAAAATCTCACTCCAAATGCATCAATTTTGGGCTTCCTCTTCTCTGTTTTGTGAGAGCTCAAAAAACCAGTAATTTCACTCAATCAAATGCATGTAAATTGCTCCAAAAATTGTTCAAGGCTTGCACATGGGTTGCTAATACATCCCTCTTTGTCAAATACATGTTTGCTTTGCCAGATTTACATGTATTTCCACCATACATCAATGTTCCCAAGCTTTAATGGAAAGCTTCAAAAACCAGAATTTTGCTTTGCTTTGATTTGCTCTAAAATGCTTTGCTTTTGCATGTTTCACCTGCAATCCACTCAAGGATGTTTAGAGGACCTTACCCGGTAGGCCAAGCTTTCAGATCTGATAGTATTTGGTGTGCTCCAAGCTTCACAGCTCCAATGGACAGCTTCACAGCTTCACAGCTTCACAGCTCCAATGGACAGCTTCACAGCTTCTTTTCACAGCTGCTTCTCCCTCTTCACTCACTCACTCATAAACCCTAATAAACAGCACAAGGCTCTGATACCATGTTGAAAGATCGGTAGAGGGGGAGGAGACACACACAGGAGAAAACCCTAATGTATATTGCAAACCCTAACCATAGAGGGAAGCCATGTCCACTCTCACACAAAGCATAATGCACTAATCCATAATCCACACAACACACAATAAGTTGTGTCCACACTCTACTAACCCTAGCTAATGTCCACACACTATGACCAGCTGGACACGCGGTCATTTATGTCTCACACATGTTCCTACCTAATCTGCCAGCACATAGTATAGCTGGCTCATACTGACATCGAGCTTGAATATCTCAACACAAATGTTGTTCTCTTTCTATCTATTCCTTCTACTCGAAAGTGACATCCGCGTGACCAAATTGCCCCAAACTTATGATACTGCAAGCACAATAAATAAGTACTTTTATTGTAGAAATTCACGAAAGCACAACATAAAAGACAATGCGTAGTTATCTCAAACTCACATACATGGAAATCACAACCATATGCAAGCTCCTCCTCCTCATCACTTATCGATTCACCTTTGTGTTTAGCTTGCAGTATGGTTTCTCGAGCCATTTATTAGAAGGAAAGTCTGGAAGCAGTGCAAGTTCTGTTGGGTACGGTAGTGTGGGGGATGTTCGACTCCTTCTAAAATTCAAACGAGCTTGGTCCCTTTCAGCCTCCTTCACCAAAGTTATATCTCTTCATCCATTTCTCCATAGCATGTGAGTTTAAGATGCAAAATTTATTGATCTTCTCATATAATGCTACATCCATTGTTCTCACAAGGCCTTTCCCTTGTGGCTCTTTCCCAACTAGTCGATCATCTTCTTCTTGTGTCCATGATCTTGGCATATCCGGATCAGACGTACTGAGAAATTCAGTTATATATACAAGTGATTCTTGAACAAGCCATCCTGCTGCCATACTACTTCAGGATGAGCTCTTTAATGAACAAATCCTTTAAGTGTCTTCATAAATCTCTCCAAGAAAAACATTCATTGGCTATGGACAACCCTAGCCATAATAACTTCATCAACCACATGAAGTAGCAAGTGCAATTTTGAATGGTTAAAATACTTGTTAGAAAGTATTTCTTAGCCATTGTAATAGCCTCAATGGAGTTTAATTGTGCTGCTTCCAATGTGTCTCTACTAATCTATTTCCTTGGTATCCAACGCACCACTACACCAATTTTGTAAATTGTTGCTCTAATGTCATCGTTGAGGCAATCCTTGATGGCTATAGGAAGCGTGAATTGTAAGAATTTGTGTCAATCATGACTCTTAAAGCCACTAAGCTCATCGTCCTTTGTAAATGCTTTTTTCAAGCAATGCATGCATCCTGTAGGGGTACGAAACTCACTAATGCACTTCTTTACACACCGTTGCTCTTCCTTTGTCATGACCCAAGGTGCTTTTTGTAGCTTCACCTTCCCATCTGCTCTATTTTGGGCCCATAAGTGTTGCATATGCATTGAACCTCTTGTAAATTATCTCGTTGTGCCTTGCTCTCCTTTGCTCCTGTGATGGTTTTCCAAAGAACCTCGGCTATATTCTTGAAAATGTGCATTGGGCCAAGAAGATGGTTCACTAGAAGGTTATTCCAGTATGGAAGTTGATGGAAAATGGATAGATGCTTACTATTGTGAGACAAACCGCTTGGATCAAAACACCTAGACGTGATCTAAAAGCATATCTCAGAAAAAGATTTTGTCCTCCAGGCTTCTTGGAGATAAAGATGAACGAGCTCCTACAACTAACCCAAGGGAGCTGAACTATGGAGGAATATCACTAAGCATACGCTCTCCTCCTCAAATACTCACCCGCGCTCGATGAAGAATAGGTGATGGGGCCAGGTTCATTCGAGAAATGAATGAACCCTTGGATACCTTGGTGAAAAATGCTAAGCCAGTCTCTATGGCTAAAGCAATGTGGATGGCGAGGATTTCACAAAGGCCTTTGTTGTTGTGTCAAGGCCCCGCCGAAGCCAACACCATCGTCTTTCAAAAAACCAAGTCACCTTCCATGAATTGTGGGACAACGCAAGTGACGGTCATGCCATGCCTTGCGACAGTTTTGTTCCATGGCTAATGCTTGATTGATACAGGCATGGGTTTCTTCAAGGATGGAGAGCCGTAAAATGCTAGCTGCATGTGAGGTATGAGGGTCAGAGGAGCATGGTGAGCCCACCCTAGGGGAGCCACTGTTGAACTTGAAGGGGGAGATTGCTTCCAGAATGAATGCAAGTTGGAATGGAGTGTGCTGGGTGTGGTGGCCTTGGAGGCTATGTGGTAGGCTCAAAGTACACCAAAATGAGAGCATTGAGGCATTGTCAAGGATGCTGGTGGCAAGCCTTGTGAAGTAGTCAGCACACAGGGGAGTGGTTATAGAGTGAGCACAAACAAGGGGTCAAGGGGCCGAGTCCTATGATCCCTCTTTTTCATGAGAGCTATAAATAGGGAGCACGTGCTAGTTTTTTGTGGTACATTGCAAGCAAACGATAAGAGAGAGAGAGTGAGAGAGAGACAGAGACAGAGAGGGAAGGAGAGAGGGAGGGGGAGGGGAGAGAATGCAATCATGACATAAAGGAATACATGAGAAGAGAATTATGATATACTTAAAGCTTGTGAGGGTACTTCGGGCATTGGAGGAGAGGCCCGGAGGGAGCATGGCATGAAATTTCCTTGTCATGAGTGCTTTTGGTAAAGCGGCAAGGAGGGGTATTAGGTACTTGGATGTGAAGACTTGGCCCCAACTTGTGCCTAGAATTGGACTAGGTGTACAAGGGTGGGAAGGCTTGGCTGGGAGATCGGCAAGCATGAATCTCTTCTCCAACATACAATCGACTCTATTGCAAGCATGCCGAGGCTATGGTAGCCATTGATCACTTGATTGGATATGCCAAGGATGTTTGCTAGTGGTCAAGCATAAAGATCACATGAACAAGTATATGCCTTTGATGATGATTATGTGGGGAATTACATCATGATTGGATATTGGGCAATTGAATTTATATTTTGATTAAGATTTGGGCCAAATTGCTGGGGAAACTATGGCAAAAATTTTGTAAAATTTCTGCGCTCTGTAGTGGGCAAAGAAGTGCAATTTAGTCCCAACTTGCTCAAGATCTCTCAAGGGCCTTTGGAAGTCTTAAAAGGGTGTTTTAAGGTGGTTCCAACCAACTATGTGGTGATTCAAACACCATCTCAGGATGCAACGTGGACAGTTTTGTCAGGCTAAAAACCCTAATTCGGTCAAAAATGGTGCGAACTAAATTGAAGGTGTTTACATAGCTTGAGAACACTATTCAAGAGCTTCCCAATGAGCCAAATAGTTTTCAATTCCGTGACCATATGGATATTCAACCCTCATAGTTGTCTTTCAGCTAAAAGTCAAAAAAGAGAGATATAGGGGTGCTCGAAGTGGTGATCCAGGTTGATAGAAGTGTTCTTCTCATCGAGACGGACGTGGAAAGCCTTTGATCTTTCAATTTCGACATCAGTAGCACCAAAAAGCCCTCATTTGGTACCATGGGTGACCGTGAATAAGAGGGAATGCCTTTACGTAACCTAAGTAATCACATGGTGAATGAGAGCATGTTAGGACACACAAGTGGAAGTACACAATTTTCTTTGAAGCACATTACTTTGGATATTCTAAAGGTTCCTATCACCGAAGCTATGAAGGATGCACAAAGGGATATTTGCTTCCAAAACAGTGAGTTTTTGAGGCAAAATGGGGAGCATATGCGGCAAAACAATGTTCTCATGGAGAAAATGTCCAATGCTATGAATAAGGGCTTCAAGAAGCTTGGTGATGGGATAAATGAAGTGCAAAGGTGTGTGGAAAATATTGATACTTCCCTTGATAGGACAAGAGGCTGGTCACAACCACAAAGATCACTTCAAATCCATCATCTTGTGGGCTTAATCGACATGGAAAGGTTGAAATTGAGGTGAAAACTTCCAATGGGTACACTCAAGGTATGAAGACAGCACTTCAAGAGAACCCAAAAGATGTTTCTCATGTTGATTCACCATTGTGAAAGCCTTATGAAAAGGAAGGAATGCATAGGCAAGATTTGATGGAGTCCAAACAAAAGAAAATAGCCATAATTTCCAATGAAGATAACAAAGATAGATATGCACGGTTATATGATGAGGTCATACATTCCAAGCTGCCAAAGTCCTTGACAAAGGATAAATTTGTGGATTGTATGATTTCTACTTCTATTGGAAGCTTTTGGTTCAAGCATGGTGAATAATTTGTGGAATCTTTGCTCTCTTTTGATGGGGAAGGAGTCACTTGTATTCAGCTCAAGGAATGGACTCACAATTGGGATGCCTACTTTGTGCATTTCCATGCAATGTAGGTGACAAAGTGAAGCAAGTGACATGCAAATTTAGAGGCAAAGCGAGACAATGGTGGCTGCAAGTAATGCATGTGTACAAAAATGAGATTGGGAAAATTTAGCCTATGAAGTGGTACAAAACTTTGTGGCTACTCAAGAGAAATGGAGATTTAGGGAGAAATGCATGCCATTATTACATGTGGATTCATTATTACATGTGGTCAATTATGAGTCTCGGTTGAAATAAAATTAAATGTGCAGGAGAGAGAGTGTAGAGAGAGAAAATAAAAACTTTTCTGCACAAATTTTGTAAAGTTTTATGAGTTTTTAAGGTTACCTTGTGACATGGTTGGTGGGCTGTGAACTGGGAGCCTGTGTTAATAGGAGCTTAATTTAGAGGGGGTGGTAGCCATATATGCCACCATGTGTCTATTCTGCACACTTGGAAGACATGCAGGAAGCCAATTGTCAGTCTAGAAGGCTTAGGAAGCCTCCTGGAATAGGCGCCCAGTTTTTGAAGCCTAGAGAGCTCATTTTGTAGTTTTGCGTGGAGATAGAGAGCCTGGAAGAGCTGTTTGAGAAGTTGTGAAGCGATGGAGATAGAGGGGGTGGTAGCCATATATGCCACCATGTGTTTGTTCTGCACACTTGGAAGACATGCAGGAAGCCAATTGTCAGTCTAGAAGGCTTAGGAAGCCTCCTGGAATAGGCGCCCAGTTTTTGAAGCCTAGAGAGCTCATTTTGAAGTTTTGCGTGGAGATAGAGAGCCTGGAAGAGCTGTTTGCGAAGTTGTGAAGCGGTGAATGTAGGGGAGACCAGATGGAAAGCTTGCTACAGATGCCTGAAGAGAAAATTGCGAGGCTAAGTTGCTGAATTTGCTGAGTGGAGGCTGCAGGAAGCAAGGAAGCAAGGAAGAGCCAGGAACTGCATTTTCATGCGAAGGATAGTCGGATTCTAGAGATTCCAGTCAGGAGGGCCTGAGAAGTAGATCGAGCTGTTTTTGGGCCAAACAAGTGATCAAAAAGTAGGCGAGTTGTTTTTTAGAGTTTTCTGGTGCCAAGGAACAAGAAAGAGACAGCCGAGATGGAATTGAGACAGTATAGGTTGCTAAAATCAGTCCTGGAGGATTTTGAGCTGTTTTTTGGGTGTATTTTGACTGTATTTGCCACAGTTTTTGAGGATACAGTGTTCAAATTTTGTGTGGAATAGGGGAGAGGCTACGGGAGGAGGTTTTGGTCAGGAAACTTGCTGGAAATAGTGAATTTTAGATCTGTTTTGAGTGTTTCAGTTTGCTGTATATTTGGAGAGGAGTTTTGGAGGTGATACAAGCCCGGAGCAAGAGGAAAAGAGGTGTTTTTTGAATTGTTGAATAGTTGGCTGCAGCAAAACAGCAACAGAAGGAGCTGAAGTGGAAGAGTTTTGTGGAGTTTGTTTGCAGTTACATGTAATAAAAGTGGACTGTTTTAAGGCTAAATTGCCTGGCCCAGTTGTAGCAAAGGAGACATAGTGTTTGTTGAGTTTTCTTGGAGGCTTTAATGCTGAAAATGATCTACATCTGCTGAGGAATGTATTTGATCTTGGAGTTGGGACCACGGATTAATTCCATAGACCTTGGAGATGAAATCAATCCAATAGTAGTGTTTTTAGAAGTGCATGGTCATATTTACTCTGTGATTTTGCATATCAGGGATGATCATCTTCTTGCATAATCTTCAGTTCTAGCTCTTTACGTAGGTAAGCGATTTTTGCCTCGTTAGGACCTGCATACAAACCAGCTAGAATATCCCAAGCCTGTTTTGCTATTTTAGCTGAACGAATATGTGGGGTGATGTTACGTTTGACAGAAAGTGCAATCAAGGCATGAGCCTGTGCATCTTTACCATCCCAACGAGCTTGTTCACAGCAGTGGGTAAAACAGCAGCAACAGTAGAGCTGCTAGAACCTGCAACATCCTCAACAGATCCTACATCCGCAGAACCTGGACATACATCCATACCCTGCACAATGTTTCACACTCCTTTTGCAACTGCATCATATATGCCCAAAGTGGGTAGTTGCTGTCTCCATTCAGCAGACAACATGCGAAATACATCATTGTTGTTATCAGCCATGGCCACTAAACTGAAACTGATGCAAAAGCTACTTGTAATGAAGCAAAGACTGAACAGAAGACAACTTGTGCTATGTAGCACGATCCACAATAGAACACGTATGCCTGTTTTGCAGAAAACTGCACTGTCAAAATTTCTGCAGAAAATGACGAAAACACCTGTGCAGAACCTGAAATGCAAAAACGGAGCCCGAAATGACCTCAGATGCAAATTCAGAGAACGCAAAGCCCTGCGGGTCGATTTGTAGAGTATAGGGACCTGCAAGCGCTCGTAAAAACTCACCTCAATCGGAGAACATGAGTCGAAGGGTGCTGGCGGTGTAGCCCTGGGAGCCGATGCCTGCTCTGATACCAATTGTTTGAATTAGGGTTGCAGGAAAGCACACAAAGCTTGGAGAAGAAGGAGCAAGAATGCACACAACACAAAGTATTAGATTGTGTCAATGTACAAAAGATAAGTTAGCCCTAGTATGATGGGCGTATATACTAGCCGGGGGAAAAAACCTCCTAAAGAGGAAAAAAGTGCCCCGGCGGTCCTAAGTGTGTTCACACACATCACTGCCTATATATATATATGGCAACAGTATTTTTCGGACAGCAAACTATTACAACACAAACAGCCCCCAAAAAAACCCTTACAAACAACCAAAAAAAAAACCCTTACAAACACTGAGAACAACTACTCAGATGTCTACTGGTGGAAAGATCCTTCACATTCTTCATCAGACATTGTCTCAACAAGTACTCCAGCTGAGAGCATGTGAGCAGGAAACATTTGGAAGTTCATCCATTGCTGACATGAATGTTTTTCTTGTTGAGATTAAAGATCTCAAAGAACAGTTGATTTCTGCAGGTGAGATTATTCCTAATCATTCTCTTGTGCAGACTGTTCTTGATACTTTACCTGAGACATATCAGACTTTTGCTTCCACGTGGAGACTTCTTAATGAGGACAGACCTGATGCTGTCAAGTATGATACTTTAGTCAATAAGCGCTTGCAAGAAGCGCAGTCCAGGCAAAACAGTGCCAGGCAGCAGCGTGCAGTTGAGATCAAGCATTTATTGCTGCCCAGCAGAGAAGAAGTGGTAAGGCAGCTCCTTCCACTGTTTCTTCTCCTATTAGTAGGTCTGCAACTTCTTCTCCTTCCACAGGTAGCAACAATAAGTCTGAGAAGGCTCTTAATAAAGGCAAAAAAAAGACCAGGTGCAACTATTATAAAGCAAATGATCATGTCATTAAGAATTTCCCTAAGCTAAAGGCTAAAGAGGCAAAGAAGAAAGAGTCAAATGCAGCCACAATAGCGGATGCTTCTACAAATGCAGATTCTGCAAATGTTATGCAGGATACAAAATGGGCGTTTAGTGTGTATTGCCAGTATGACCCATCTGTACATGATGCATGTTTGGCAGTTTCTGTTGACTCTCATGTATGGTATTTTGATAGTGGTGCTACAAAGCACATTACCTCGCATTGTGATATGTTCACTTCTCTTGAGGCTGTCCCTAATGGGAATACTCTCACATGTGCCAATAATGCTTCTTACCTAGTGAAGGGCATTGGTACAATTATGCTTACTACTGCAAATGGCAGCGCTTTCACACTTTGTGTGGAAGATTCAGCAAATGCAGTTTCTGATGAAAAGGCAGTTTCAGATGCAAAACTATGGCATGCTCGTTTTGGTCATCTGAACTTTGCTAGTTTGCTGCGTTTGCAGAAATTTGATATGGTTGCTTCATTGCCCCCTCTTGAGGCACCATTGAAACATGTTTGTGAAGGCTGTATTTTGGGCAAAATGCAGCGTTCTGTGTTTCCAAAGGATGGTTCTGTACGGGCCACTCGCAAATTACAGCTTGTACATAGTGATGTATGTGGGCCTATGCAAACTCTGTCATTTGGTACACTTGTACTTCGTGACTTTCATTGATGATTACTCAAGGCATGCATGGGTATATCCACTGAAGGCAAAGTCCGAAGTGTTTTTGTGCTTCAAACAGTTTTTTCTTATGGTTGAAAATGTATCCAATTGTACTGTGGGCACCCTCCGTTCTGATCGAGGGGGGGAGTACATGTCTAAAGAGTTTGATGCATTTCTGGCCAGTCATGGAATAAAACACCAATGTACAGTGCCATATACCTCTCAGCAAAATGGTGTTGCTGAGAGGAAAAACAGGTCACTTATGGAGATGGGATGAGATGGTACGATGTATGGTCAAGAGCCAAGCTTTACCACATGCGTTTTGGCTTGAGGCTGTCATGTGTGCTGCGTATGTACTCAATAGGTGTCCCACTAAGGCTTTGCAGTCTATTACTCCATACAAAGCTTGGCATGGCAGGAAGCCTTCTATTGGTCACTTACGTGTCTTTGGTTGTTGCAGAGACAGGTGTGAGCTCACGGGATGTATTTGATACGTTATTGCCTCTATTTACAGGTGGGAATTCAAATGTAAGTCCTAATGAGGCAAATATTCAGCCTATGCAGATTTCAAATGACATCATAGATCAGCCTATTTCTGATGCAGATTTACAGGATATAATTCATGAGGATAGGGCTGAAAATGAGCAGGCTAGAGGTATGCCTAAATGGCTGGTGCAAACCTTGCGTGATAGTAAAATTGATGCACCTATGTCTAGTCGTACTCGTTCAGGTTTTCAGCATGCCTCTTATGCATCAGATTGTTATGCTTTGGCTGTGTCTAGTATGTGTGAAGAGGAAGAACCTCTTTCATTTGATGAGGCACAAAATTCAAAAAATTGGTTGGCTGCAATGCAAAGTGAATATGATGCTATAATGAAGAATGGTACATGGTCTTTGTGTGATTTGCCTATTGGTAAAAAGGCCATTGGATGTAAGTGGGTTTTTAAATTGAAACGAAAGCCAGATGGTAGTGTTGATCGCTATAAGGCTAGACTTGTTTTGCAAAGGGTTATGCTCAAGAAAAGGGCATTGATTTTGATGAGACCTTTGCTCCCACTTGTCGTATGACTACCATTCGTAGCATTTGTGCATTGGTAGCTCATAATGGTTGGAATGTACATCAGTTGGACATAAAGACCACGTTCTTGAATGGAGATTTGCATGAGGAGGTGTATGTATCGCAGCCTCGTGGCTTTGTTCAAAGAGGGCAGGAAAACAAAGTGTGCAGGTTGAAAAAGGCTTTATATGGTTTAAAGAAAGCTCCACGAGCTTGGTATGAAAAGATACATGCATATTTGACTGCACATGGGTTTCAGAATAGTCCAACAGAAAGCACTTTGTATGTTAAACGTGTGGATGGTGTACATCTAATCATTGCTCTCTATGTCGATGACATGCTGCTCACAGGACCAAATGAGAGTCATATTGCTGATTTTAAGGCTGATTTGAATGCCTCTTTTGAGATGTCATATTTGGGGCATTTGCATCATTATTTGGGGATACAATTTAAGTAGTGTGACGGAGGTATTGCTTTGTGTCAGACAAAGTATATTGAGACATTGTTGTGGAGATTTGGCCTTGAAGACTGCAAGCCTATTGCTACTCCAATGGAGACAAGTTTGAAGTTGAGTCTTCATGATGTTGGAGATCACTTTGATGTCACACTCTATCAGACAGCTATTATGTATGCATTACGAGGCCGGACATTCAGTTTGCAGTCTCACAGGTGAGCAGGTTTATGCATAGCCCAGGGTCTCAGCATTGAAAGGCAGTTAAATGCATCTTTTGCTACTTGAGTGGCACCATACATCTTGGGTTGTTTTATCCCAAGGGGGGATCGTTTGCCGTAATATTTACATGCTTTTTTGGACTCAGATTGGGCTGGTTGCTATGACACGAGTGTCCACAAGTGGTTTTTGTTTCATGCTCAGTAGCTCATGCATATCTTGGTTGAGCAAGAAGCAACCTACTGTGGCCACTTCTAGTTGTGAAGCTGAGTACAAGGCAGCTTTCACAGCTACGGTTGAGTGTGTGTGGTCTCAGACGGCTTATGGCTAACTTGGGTGTTGGAGTCTGCCACCTCTATCTTCACTGACAGTTAGAGCGCATTGGCAGTTGCGAGAAACCCAGTTTTTCATGCTCGCACAAAGCACATTGAGGTGCATTATCACTATGTCAGGGAGAGACTCTCAGCAGGAGAGATCAGCTTGGCCTATGTGCCAACACAGGACAACCTCGCTGATCTTTTCACAAAGGCACTTCCTCGTGAGAAGTTCGAAGCTTTTCGCAAAGCTTTGGGCTTGCTCCCCTTTGTGGACTGGTCTACTTTGGGCATGGCACTCCCCTATACATGAGTGCTAGCTCTCGTTCACACCATCACTCCCAAGGGGGATTTGTTGCCATATATATATATAGGCAGTGATGTGTGTGAACACACTTAGGACCGCCGGTGCACTTTTTTCCTCTTTAGGAGGTTTTTTCCCCCGGCTTGTATATACGCCCATCATACTAGGGCTAACTTATCTTTTGTACAATGACACAATCTAATACTTTGTGTTGTGTGCATTCCTGCTTCTTCTTCTCCAAGCTTTGTGTGCTTTCCTGCAACCCTAATTCTAACAAATACAGTTTTGTAAATTTGAAGAAAAGCTTTGAGGATAGCCCACCTCTGATATGTATATTGTCCTGGAGTTTGGTCTAGATATCGAAGAACTGTACTTTGAACGTGGTTCTATATTTGAGGTTGTGTATTCTGAGAGTGATGCAGGGTACTGGTCAGTCATAGTTCATATCCTGAGGGGGAGTGGGCTGATTATGAATGGGTGTTAGATGATGATGGTTCTGAGGATGTGATGGATTTACAACTCTATAAAGACGAAGACTTGAATTGAAATAAAGTTTTGTACATACTCTTAGGTTTGGTGTTCTGGGTGTTGTATCAGTGTGTGGAAGTGTGACACCCTATAAAGGCATATATAGCTATACCGCTTCCATGTCATCACTTTTTGGTGCCTCCACAGAGGAAGAAATTTCCTTCGGTTTGTGAAAGAAGGCAAGGGTTTGTGTGAAGAAAGATTGAAGAGTGGGCTCAGGACTTTCCAGAATATTGGGGATTACCGCATGAAAGTGCCGCATGAAAGTGCGTTTAAATTTCTGGAAAAGATGGAGTTTACAGCTTTGATGAAAGACAGGGCAACCTCGGAGATCCTCTCTCAAATTTTAACTTATTGCTTACAAGGTGATGCAAAAGCATGGCTACAGATGTTTGTGACTACACTCAGGAATGCTCATCAACAGGACCGTGAGTACGATGTAGCTAGAGCTGCATTTTTGACACAGTTTGCCCATGTAAGAAGCCTGAATGATGTGTGGAAAGAGTTGTGTAAAATTCAGCAGAAGGATGGATAGGATGTGGATCAGTATTTGATTGAGTTTGGTAGACTGTGGAGCCTATGGTGTGAGGCTTTGATTCCTGAAGTACCCCCGCAGATGATAAAGAGAGACCACCCTCCATCTGAAGGTGGAGCTGAAGAATCTGGATAGCTTTGAGGAAGCTGTCAGAGTTGCTCGAGAGAAGGAGTGGAAGGTGAAGCGTCTGAGGTAGTTGGGAATACAAGAAGAGTCGAAGAAGTTTGTGAAGATGCCACAGATTGAGAGTATGCATCCTGAAAGAGAAGCTGCTATTGTTCCTGAAGGATACTTTGAAGAGAGACAGTCATGATGTAGTGGAACTCATGAAGTCTTTAAGTTTGAATTAGATGGAAGCAGGTGGAAGGGGAAGAAGACGGGGTGCTCCAAATAATACAAGAGATATTCTGCCAACAGGTGAAGGAAATATGGGAGGATCAGGGAGAGGACGAGGCTATTATTTAAGCAATGTCAAATGCTGGAATTGTGGGGAGTGGGGACATATCAGCCCTCAATGTGATAAACTAGCTAGGGTGGGTGGTGAAATTTATCCCGTGATGCAAAGAACTAATGATAGATCAGGAGATCACAGTATTGAGGTAAAAGATCCAAGTTAGCCCTCTACCAGTGGAGTTAGCCCTCTACCAGTATTGAGGTAAAGGGGACCGGCTCTTAGCTTGATAGGAGTGGAGACTATTCCAGAGATCATGCATGTGGCCAAGAGGACAAGAAGTGCAATGGCGGAAGTTGAACCGTCATCTAAGAAAGGAAAACATGTCCAATTTGACATCAGTCCCCCTCAATCAGAGAAGAAGAAAAGAAAGCCAAGAAGACGCTATAAAACTTCAAATTTGTGTATCGGTCAAGGTCAGGAAGAATACACCCTGATGGGTGATTTGAAAGGAAGGGCAGCCAATATAACTTTCACCCAATTGCTTGGATTGTGCCCAAAGCTCAAGAGAGAGTGGAAGAGGTTGGCAAATCCGAGGAAAACAAATGAGCAAGAGCCCACGCAAGGTGAAATGGAGTTGATGTCTGTGGAAGATGAGAGAAGAAGGGGATGTGATGCCCATTGGCAAGTGCACAACGGATGAAAGAGAAGGAAAGGGAGTAGCTGGACCCAGCCGTAAGAAGGGAAAGCAGCAGGAAGGGAAAGATGTGAAAGCCAAAAGGAAACGGAAGCCTCGTAGAAGGTTCCAGGTGTCAGACTTCCCACTCGCGGGGATGGGCAAACCAGCTATGACTTGAAATCTGATTTGGTGAACAGGAAGGCCAACATCACCTTTGGACAGTTGGTGGAGATGGTGCCAAAATTGAGAAGGCAATGGAAGGGACTTGTGAATCCAATGGAAAAGGAGTCAGAGAAGAGGTCAGTCAAAGTACTATCTTTAGAAGAGCTTCCAGATATTTGCCCTATTGTGGAGGTGTGGAGTAAAGGTAGGAACCTGTTGAAATTTGAGCATAATTATGAGCTATGGTGGATCATACACTAGAATCAACATGATTAACAAAGTGATTAGCAAATGATTAAGACGTAATTAGTGAATAATTAGCAAATAGATTAATGTAGGCATGGATACTCAAAAACCAGCAAAATCTCATTAGGGCTATGCCTCAATTTATAGAGTTTACATCAAGCATCAAATCCCATTGATTTCTCCATGATTCACTCCCAGAATATCTCCACCTTTTGCCTGATTCTCTCCACCTCTTCTCTTTTCCCTGATTATCTCCCAGAATATCTCCACACTCCTAAATTCCCTCATGCTACCCATTATTCTCTCCCAGTAGATTCTTCTCACCTTTTCATAGGTTCTTTCACAATTACATCTTCTCTTTTACAGCCTCTATCCAAGAGCTTGTTCCCACACACACCCTATTCACTTGTATATTTCAACACCTCCCCTCAAGTGAATAATCCTAGCACACCTGGACCCTGTATCAAGTTTCCCTCTTACTTGATAGCCCGCGACCAGTGCCTCAAGTCCCTAAACTCCATAGTCCTTGACACACTCTCTCTCAATGTGTCCAAGGCTACTATAAGTGCCCGCGACCTTGACTAAAGTGCTCACACATACATCTACCACGTGGCCTACATCATCAGAGGTGGTTTTACTTTATTGGGGTAGGTTACATTGGGTTGTGGAGTCTCTCTCTCTCTCTCTCTCTCTCTCTGAGATTTTCACATGGCTCTTCACTCTTTGGAGCCTCACATCTTCTCTTCTCTTCAGTCTTCTTGTCGTGGCAGCTTCTCTCCACTCGTCCGTCTCTTCTTTCAGTCTTCTCGGGGTAGCTTCTCTTCTCGGGGCAGCTTCTCTTCTTGTGGGGCAGCTTCTCTTCTCGTGTCCATGTCTTCCTTCAGATCTTCTTCTCGGTGTGGATCCTCTTCTTGGGAAGAGATATTCTTCTTCTTTCATGGCTGGGGCCATGAGCTCGTCCGTCAGGTCATTTTGCTCCATGTGAGCAACATGTTTCAATGTTTTGCTGAAAGTTCCTTTGGGCTTTTGATGTTCATCTTTTATCATTATGCAATGCAAACCCAAATTTATGCGGGAGATCTTACCTCTTGCCTTAATCTGGACAAGGGCAGTGTCTGTTCCCATTTTTACACTGATGCAATGTGCCCAATACATAATGCGTATAGCATTCATTCTCATGCACATTCCAAATGCAATTCTGGCTATGAATAATCTTGAATTTGAGTGAGATTTACAGGCATTAACCAAGGGTTACATGCAAAATGATGATTTTCACAATTTTATCAGCACAATTTTACTAGAAATTACATTAAATTAAGGGTAACCAATTTGTACGGGATGGTTGGAGTATCAAACCAACTCCGATTTGCAATCTGAAGTTATAGGGATCTGTATCAGATACCTAATGGTTAATTTGAACCCTCAATTGCACCAAAGTATAGTGATTAGTACTGATTAATCACTGATTAGCAAATTAATGCTCTGTTTTGTGTACAAAAAATAGAGTATGTGGGGAGTCCAGATCTGGTGCCTTCCACTTCAAATGAGCTCAAATGCTTTCAAAGGCATCAATAGCAATGAGTCTAGTAGAGGATTAAGCCAAGAAACACAAGATTTGACCAAATAATGAAAGCTTAAGCTCTGTTTTACCAAAGTCACCTCCTGCAGATTTGATGAAGAGCTTGGATCTCACTGTAGACTTGATGAAACTCAATTTTGTCTTCACCAGCTTGTAGAGCATGCTTGATTACCCCTTGGGCTAGGAGGAATTAGAAAAATTTGTCTTGATGAAGCAACAATGGCAAAAATCCCTCAGAAAAACGGTGCCCAGCAACAATCAGCGAAAATCGGCGCATTTTGATGGCAGTTTGCTGCGTTTTTTGCATAGGCTTGAAGCCATAGATGTTACCTAGCTAGTGCTAAAAGATTATTCCCTAACTCTATGTGTGCAAGGTGCTAGAGATCCTCCACTGGCTGGGGGTAAAGGGGAGAAGTGAAAACTCACTAAAATTTTGATTTTTTGCTAATTACCTACTAATCCTAATTAATTAAACTTGGTTGATTCTAGGCATGGCTCTGATAATTACCTACTAATCCTAATTAATTAATTAACTAATAGGCTCATAAACCTGGTTGATTCTAGGCATGGCTCTGATACCATGTTGAAATTTGAGCATAATGATGAGCTATGGTGGATCATACACTAGAATCAACATGATTAACAAAGTGATTAGCAAATGATTAAGACGTTGTGTATAGTTTTTTGGGAACCTCCAACTCAACTTGTACATGTGTACATGAGTGTTGTTCATGTTGTGGTGAAGTCATGGGGGCACCCATTGACTCAGTGTGGGCGTCGTGGATGCGACAGTCAGGCTTTTGGTTTTGATGGAGGTGTATGTGCAGAGAAAAAAGTTGAGATCCTGGAAGCACAGCCTATTCGAAATGAGGGTCAGATGGAGATGGTATCAGCTGCTCGGCCACTTGAATTGTGTATGCGTCCGCATGGACAATGGGCACTTGGAAGGTCGCATTGAAGGTATGTGGAAGTAAGGGCAATAAAGATAAGGGGGTGATGTGCCATGGGCACTTGGAAGGTCGCATTGAAGGTATGTGGAAGTAAGGGCAATAAAGATAAGGGGGTGATGTGCCATGGGCATGGTGTGAAAAGAGAACATGGTAGCCATCTTCAAAATAAATAAATAAAATAAGAAAAACGTAGCCAGCTGGTGGTCTACGTGGAAATTGGAATGGCTGCCAGCGCATACTTCTGGAAGCCGGCCAGCGCAACAATGGTTCTCGGTCGCTATGGAGGTGATAGCGGGGAAGTCGGTAGTTGCAGAAAGGAGAGGAAGGATCACTATGTGGAGAGGAGGGGGGACTCTGTGAGGCTCAGGAGCGGTGTGCAGCCGCGGGTGTGGTTGTAGTGGTGGGGGGTCTCGTTGGAGCGCAGGACAGCGGAGCCCCGAGCTGCAGCCAGGCGTTGCAGAAGAAGCTTTGGGGCGTGTGCCACCAGGCGCTAGAGGGAAGGGATGTCGACGACCTGCAAAAAGAGGCCGACTGTGAGGTTGGCTGAAGGAGCCGACGTGTGGGAGCTTGTGGGAGCTAGTGGAAGCTGGTGAGGAAGGCGCCAGTTGTAAGGTGACAGGCTGGAAGGCTAGCGAAGGTGTGGAGCACAGCTGCAGGTCTGCGAGACGAGGAGAGAAGAAGTGGTGACGTGTGGAGGTAGCCAGACGGCTGTTGGCATCAAAGGACTTATGGGGGGCTGGTGACTGCAGCCGTAAGTGTGTGCAGAGATGCGAAGGTGGTGATTGGGACGACAGAGAAACGGGCTGACAGTGGTAGCGCTGGTTTGAATGGAGGCGGATCATGGTGACTGAGCAAGTGCAGTGGGTTGTAGAGAAGCTACTGTGGTTGACAGGTGGTTTCGACTGGCAAGAGAACCGCCTGGAGTGTTTTCTTGATTATATGGTTGCCATCTGTGAAGACAGGGAGGTTGAGAGGTGTGGCTGGGTTTTGTTTTTGCTTTAAGGACTGGTAGTGTGCTGGTGGTGTAGCAGAGAGACCCTCAGCTGAAGAGCAAAGTTTATGGGGCAGTGCTGGTGGTATAGCAGAGTGGACCTCAGCTAAGGGGCAGAGCAGAGAACGAAAAGGTCTGCTGGAGAAGAGAAGCAAGGAGCGAAGGGATTTGGAGCGACCAGGAGCTGGAGAGGGCTGATTACGAGCGGGTGCTTGATGAAGCTGGTGTCTGGGATATTTTGGGATATCCTCCTCTGTAAAGGTCAAGGTGCTTTCTGAAATATGAGTCTTGTTCATGCTCTTTGGTCTGGTGTTCTGGTGTGTTTGCATGCGTGTGTGGAAGTGTGGTACCCTATAAAGGCATAAACAGCTTTACCGCTTCCGTGCCATCACTTTTTGGTGCCTCCACAGAGGAGCAGATTTCCTCTGGTTTGTGAAAGAAGATAGGGGCTGTGTGAAGCAAGATTTGGAAAGATGGCTCAAGATTTTCCAGAGTATTGGGGATTGCCACAGGAGAGTGCAGTCAGGTTTCTGGAGAAAATGGAATTTATAGCCTTGATGAAAGACAGGGCAACTCCGGAGATCCTTTCTCAGATTTTGGCTTATTGCTTGCAAGGTGATGCAAAAGCATGGTTACAGATGTTTGTGACTACACACAGGAATGTTCATCGAGACAGGATCCTGAGTACCGTGTAGTCAGAGCTGCCTTTTTGGCACAGTTTGTCCATGTGAAGAGTCCGAATGAAGTGTGGAAAGAGTTGTGTAACATTTAGCAGAAGGACGGTCAGGATGTGGATCAGTATTTGATAGAGTTTGGTAGACTGTGGAGTCTATGGTGTGAGGCTCTGATTCCTGAAGTACCCCCGCAGATGATTAAGAGGGAGCGGTTTGTGGCTGGTCTAGAGCCAACAATCCGTCTGAAGGTGGAGTTGAAGAACCTGGATAGCTTTGAGGAGGCTGTCAGAGTTGCTCGTGAGAAAGAGTGGAAGGTGAAGCGTCTGAGGCAGATGGGAATGCAGGAAGAGCCAAAGAGGTTTGTGAAGGTGCCAGAGATTGAGAGTATGCATCCTGGAAGGAAAGCTGCTGTTGTTCCTAAACAGGAGGATTATTTGAAAAGGGAGGTTCATGATGCAGTGGAGCTCATGAAGTCTTTAAGTGTGAATTGGATAGAGTCTGCAAGAAGAGGACGAGGCATAGGTGATATGGGAAGGAAGACTGATGCATCATCTGGTTTTGAAGGAAATTCAGCAGATATTGGAAGAGGGAGAGGGTATCCGTGTGATATGCAATGCCAGAATTGTGGTGAGTGGGGTCATATTAGTCCACAATGTGAGAGACCAGCCAAAGCTAATGGTGGCATATATCAATTGTCTTTGGGAATGAGTGATAAGGTGACATATATCAATTGTCTTTGGGAATGAGTGGCATATATCAATTGTCTTTGATAAGGTGATGGGCCCTAATATGCAGGTGAAGGATGCAATTCAGCCCCATGTTTGTGAAGCCCATGATGGGCCCTAATATGCAGGTGAAGGATGCAATTCAGCCCCATGTTTGTGAAGCCCATGAGGTCACATTTGCAGAGCAAGGTATGGGATAGATTAGCCTGTTGGAAATGAAGAAGGATGAGATTTCTGGAATCAGCCCTGAAGAGTTTTCAGAAGGTGAGGAGGAGAAGGATGGAATAATTGATGATGCTGTGGATTGTGAAAGTGATACTAGTGCTGTGGAGCCTGATGAGTTTGAGTATGGATATGGCTTGAATGATCTCTTTGATTCAGAGAAGAGTAACAACTTGCAGGTGCCAGTACTTCAGCTAGTCAAGGTGGAGAGTGATGATCAAGGTGTTACTAGTGATGTTGATGTGCTGAAGGGAAGTGAGTGTATGATGGACACACCACATGTGGATGCTCAGCATATGGATGAGCAATTTGGTTGTAGTTCGAGTCTGGCAGGTTGCCCAGAAGGAGAGTTGGAAGCCAATGATGTGGGTTGGAAGCCAATGATGTGGGTTGGAAATTGAGTGACCGTGAGGTGGAAATTGATGATGAGATGTCTGTTATTTCGGTACATGATTATGAGTGGGAGTCAGATAAGTCAGAGAGGAGTAGAGGTGAGGGATGGATGTTTCCATCACAAGGTTATGTGAGCTGGTATGGAGGAGGAAGTGTTACAGTAGATGGTCATGAGGCCATACATGAAGAGCCAAGGGGGTTGCTGAGAGTGGAAAGCCATGACAGGGTGTATCAATGGTTGTTTGATGGAGGAGAATGCTTGAAGGACTGGAAGGTAGATGCACCGAGGTTTTTGTTTGATCCAGGGGGATAAATGGTTTCTGTTTGTGCAGCTGGACATAAATGTCTCAGCAGAAAAAAGGGGGTTGCTAAATATGTGTGTAGTTTTTTGGGAACCTCCAACTCAATCTGTACATGTGTACATGAGTGTTGTTCATGTTGTGGTGAAGTCATGGGGGCACCCATTGACTCAGTGTGGGCGTCATGGATGCGGCAGTTAGGCTTTTGGTTTTGATGGAGGTGTATGTGCAGAGAAAAAAGTTGAGATCCTGGAAGCACAGCCTATCCGGAACGAGGGTCAGATGGAGATGGTATCAGCTGCTCGGCCACTTGAATTGTGTATGCGTCCGCATGGACAATGGGCACTTGGAAGGTCGCATTGAAGGTATGTGGAAGTAAGGGCAATAAAGATAAGGCGGTGATGTGCCATGGGCATGGTGTGAAAAGAGAACATGGTGGCCATCTTCAAAATAAATAAATAAAATAAGAAAAACGTAGCCAGCTGGTGGTCTACTTCTGGAAGCCGGCCAGCGCAACAATGGTTCTCGCTGTGGAGGTGATAGCGGGGAAGTCGGTAGTTGCAGAAAGGAGAGGAAGGATCGCTGTGTGGAGAGGAGGGGGGACTCTCTGAGGCTCAGGAGCGGTGTGCAGCCGTGGGGTGTGGTTGCAGTGGTGGGGGGTCTCGTTGGAGCGCAGGACAGCGGAGCCCCGTGTGTGTTGTGTGGCGAGCTGCAGAGCAGCCACAGGCGCGCTGTAGAAGAAGCTCTGGGGCGTGTGCCGCCAGGCGGCGCTAGAGGGAAGGGATGTCGACGAACTGCAAGAAGAGGCCGACTGTGAGGTTGGCTGAAGGAGACGACGTGTGGGAGCTTGTGGGAGCTAGTGGAAGCTGGTGTGGAAGGCGCCAGTTGTTGTAAGGTGACAGGCTGGAAGGCTAGCGAAGGTGTGGAGCGCAGCCTGCAGGTCTGCGAGACGACGAGGAGAGAAGAAGTGGTGACGTGTGGAGGTAGCCAGACGGCTGTTGGCGTCAAAGGACTTATGGGCTGGTGACTGCAGCCGTAAGTGTGTGCAGAGATGCGAAGGTGGTGATTGGGACAGAGAAACGGGCTGACAGTGTTCGAGTGTGGGCCTGGTGCTAAGAGCAGGGGGGCTGAAGCGCAAGGTGTGATGCTGTAGAAGAAGGGTAGCGCTGGTTTGAATGGAGGCGGATCATGGTGACTGAGCAAGTGCAGTGGGTTGTAGAGAAGCTACTGTGGTGAAAGGTGGTTTCGACTGGCAAGAGAACCGCCTGGAGTGTTTTCTTGATTATATGGTTGCCATCTGTGGAAGACAGGGAGGTTGAGAGGTGTGGCTGGGTTTTGTTTTTGCTTTAAGGACTGGTAGTGTGCTGGTGGTGTAGCAGAGAGACCCTCAGCAGCTGAAGAGCAGAGTTTATGGGGCAGTGCTGGTGGTATAGCAGAGTGGACCTCAGCTAAGGGGCAGAGCAGAGAACGAAAAGGTCTGCTGCTGCTACAGAGAAGCAAGGAGCGAAGGGATTTGGAGCGACCAGGAGCTGGAGAGGGCTGATTACGAGCGGGTGCTTGATGAAGCTGGTGTCTGGGATATTTTGGGATATCCTCCTCTGTAAAGGTCAAGGTTCTTTCTGAAATATGAGTCTTGTTCATGCTCTTTGGTCTGGTATTCTGGTGTGTTTGCATGCGTGTGTGGAAGTGTGGTACCCTATAAAGGCGTAAACAGCTTTACCGCTTCCGTGCCATCAACGTAATTAGTGAATAATTAGCAAATAGATTAATGTAGGCACGAATACTCAAAAACCAGCAAATTCTCATTAGGGCTATGCCTCAATTTATAGAGTTTACATCAAGCATCAAATCCCATTGATTTCTCCATGATTCACTCCCAGAATATCTCCACCTTTTGCCTGATTCTCTCCACCTCTTCTCTTTTCCCTGATTATCTCCCAGAATATCTCCACACTCCTAAATTCCCTCATGCTACCCATTATTCTCTCCCAGTAGATTCTTCTCACCTTTTCACATGTTCTTTCACAATTACATCTTCTCTTTTACAGCCTCTATCCAAGAGCTTGTTCCCACACACACCCTATTCACTTGTATATTTCAACAAACCTTGGTCAGGCCTATATAGATGGAGGAGCTCAAATCTGTGTGATTACCCAATCATGTGTGGAGCAGTCAGGGTGTCTGGGGGTTTCTGGTTTTCGAATGAGAATGGCTAATCATCAAAAGGTAAAATGTCTTGGTATGGTAAAGGAGTTGGAAATTGAAGCTTTTAATGTCAAAGCTACTGTAGATTTTCATGTGATGCCTGTGGGTCTTAGTGCTTTTCCAATTATTCTTGGATGACCATGGTTGCGAGTGGTGGGTGCAGTACAAGACTGGAGGTATGGGACCATAATAAGCGGGGTAATAAAAAATCTTTTGAGATGCATAGTAGGAGATCTTTGAATGATGTGTGGGAGAGGCCATAGGATTCGAGTGAAGAAACTACCACCAGTACTTTTGAATCGGAGATGGATTCATCGACCACTGCTTCTAGTGAAGAAGAGGCAGATGTGGCTTTCTTAATATCAGAGCAACAAGGTAATGAAGATAAAGAAGTGCATGAAGTGGGTGGTGCTGAGGGAGAAGATACCTTGGGGTCATATGAAGTAATCGAGGAATTACTACAACCAAAGATAGAAGTGAAGAAGAAGCAGGAGCTGATTGAAGGAATCCTGATGAGTCCGGATCTCTCGAGTGGAGAAAAGGTTAGATATGTTAATATGCTGTCTCATTTTTAAGAATTGTTCATCACCTCTTATAAGGAGATTCAAGGATTTAAAGGGCTAGATTTGAGGATTGAATTGAAAGAAGGTGTAAAAACAGTTAGGCAGAAGCTTCGCAGGATGGGACGAGAACAAATGCAGGCCCTGAGAGAGGAAGTTGATAAGCTGTTGAGTGCAGGTTTCATTACACAAGTGGACACAGCTGAGCGGGTAAGTCCTATAGTGGTGAGTCCAAAGAAGGATGGCAGGTGGCATATATGTGTGGATTTCAAGCCTTTGAATGCTGCTACAAAGAAGGATTCTTACCCCCTACCTTTTTTGGATGAGATCTTAGATACTGTAGCTGGATATGAAAGGTATAGTGTTTGTGATATGTTTTCAGGTTATTTCCAGTTAAAGATTGCAGAAGAAGATCAGCGCAAGACGACTTTCATTACACCGTGGGAGTGTTTCTGCTACAAAGTTCTTCCTTTTGGATTGATGAATGGGCCAGCCTACTATCAGAAAAGGAAAAATTGGGTATTATCTCCTTTTTTGAACAAGTTTGTTAAGGATTTTATTGATGATTTTTGTATATACAGCTCCAGGCAAGAGCATTGTGATAGGCTGGCTACAGTTTTTTCAGCTCCAGGCAAGAGCATTGTGATAGGTTGGCTACAGTTTTTCAGCATTATGATGAGTGTGGTGGTCAATTAAATCCAAAAAAGTGTTGGGCAAATTGGGTATTATCTCCTTTTTTGAACGAGTTTGTTAAGGATTTTATTGATGATTTTTGTATATACAGCTCCAGGCAAGAGCATTGTGATAGGCTGGCTACAGTTTTTCAGCGTTATGATGAGTGTGGTGGTCAATTAAATCCAAAAAAGTGTTTTTTGGCTCAGCCGAGGGTGAAACTCTTGGGCCATGTTGTTTCAGAGAATGGTATTGATCCAGATCCTGATAAAGTCAAGTCTCTTCTTCTTCTTCCTACACCAATGAATACAAGGCAACTGACTACTTTTGTGCAAAAGGTGAAGTATATGGCTCGATTCATCTCTCTATCTTCACAGTTGTTACATCCTTTGTAGCAACAAGCAGCAAAGCATGATCCTTTACATTGGTCGGAGGAGTGTGAGGTAGTTTTTCAGAAAGTAAAAGAGGTGTTGGGAGCTATTCCTACAATGCAGGCGCCTAACTGGGAATAGGTATTTTATGTCAACCCTTCAGTACGTGAAGATGCAATTGGAGCTATGTTGTTACAGAAGGGGAAAGAATCACATTATATGCAACTAATCTACTGTGCTAGCAGGGTAAAACTTGCTAGAGAAAGTTTTTTATTAGAAGTGGAACTTGTTATGGTTAGTGTGATGTATGCATGTAGGCAGTTCCGCCATTACTTGTTGCCTCGCCCCTTTGTGTTTTTGATGAGCTACACTTTTTTGCCTCAGTTGATAAATGGCACAAATTTATCTAAGGCTATGATGAAGTGGGTGATTGAGTTGCAGGAGTTTACTTTCTCATTCTTGGTGGAAGAGAGTACCAGGGCTACCTTAGCTGATCTATTGACATATAAGGAGAGTCCTCTTCTTATAAAGGAGGAGACCATCAAGAAGCCAGTTGAGGATGCGACTGAGTTGGTGAATGCACACTTATTATATTTTGATGGTTCCTACAGGAAAATCCATGATGCAGCCTCAGGAGGTTTGGTGCTTTATGATCCACAGGGTTGCCTTGTTTTTAAGAAGGGTGTTAAGGTGGATGCACATAGCAACAATGAAGCGGAGTATCTGACTTTGGAAGTTGGATTGAAAATATGTTTGAAGCATGGTGTACACAGGATTCGCATTCGAGGAGATGCATCACTTGTGGTAAAACAGGTGTTGGAAGTTTGGAAGTCAAAGAATATGTCACTCAAAGAGAGGTGTTTCAAGATTAAAGATTTGTTGAAGGAATTTGAAGCTTGGAGTCTTAAGCATGTGGATCGAGGCCATAATGAGGAGGCTCATGAAACAGCCCAGGGAATGATTTGGTGAAGTTTTTGTTCTTAAAGCTCATGCATCATTTTATTGTGGCAGGGAGAATTTATAGGATGTTGAGGAGTTTTTGTTAACAGGGATCATTCCTAGTGGTATTGAAAGATCAAAAAAATATGGTTTCATCAAGAAGGCTGCAAGGTATGTGATGGTTGGTGATGCTTTGTATCTGAAAGGGGATTGACTTGATAATGCGACGGGTACCTTGGAAGGAAGAAATCTTACAAAGATGAAGATCAGTCGCAATTTTACCACACCTTACTATCCACAGTGTAATGGCTTGAATGAGCGTTTCAATGGTGAATTGATCAAGATTTTATCTAAGGTGATAGAGCGACAAGGCAAGAATTGGGATTTGGAGTTGCCTGCTGCCTTGTGGGCATACAGGATAGCAATTAAGACTGGTACTGGTTTCACTCCATTTCATCTTGTTTATGGAAAAGAAGCCTTATTGCCTATTGAGGTGGAGATACCAGCTGTTAAAATGTTGGAAAAGATTTTGGAAGAACCTAAAGATGCCCTTAAAGAGCGGCTGTTATATTTACAAGAAGCACAGCTGAACAGGGATAATGCTTTGAAGCATTATGAAGATATGCAGGCAAGGACGTTGGAGAAGTTCAACAAGAAAATTAAAAGCAAAGGAATTATGAAGGATGACTTGGTATTACGTTATAATAGCAAGCTGGATAATTCCTTTCATAAGAAGTTTCAAATTAAGTGGGAGGGACCTTTCTTGGTGATGCAAAGATTTGCAAATGGTACCTATCAATTGGCAGATTTAGATGGGACTTTGCATGCTTCCAGGGTAAATGGATACAGCTGAAGAAGTATTATGCATGTTTGATGGTGATTGTACAGGATGCAATATTTGAAGATGTGATTTCAAATGAAGGGCGGTTTTTGGATATGGATTTAGGTCTTGAAATGCTTTTTACTCTGCTGATCATGAATGATTCAGCAGGCTGGGGGTTTGGCAAAGTATGTTAGGCAAGATTCTGTAAAGGTGTTTTGAGTCCGTGTATATATGGGATGCATGGTGTGCAATAAAACTTTGCCCTGAATGCCTTGGCAAATGTACAGACTGAATGGCTTTGGAGTGAGTTAGTACATGCATTTTTCTTTGAAGCAGCTATTTGAGACTTGAAGTTTTTATTGTATGAGCTTTCCATTTGTCAAGAGGGTGTTTTGGATGTGTGCAAATAAGAGGTAGGAGAGCATGAGGGTGTCAATGATAGGGTTTTGGTGAGCCTCTAGTGGAAATAGATGTACATATGCTGGTTATGTGGAGAGAGCAGAGCTAATGCTAGAGGTTTTCGTTTTTGGTGTGCGTGAAAGGCCGCTGGGTAGAGTGAAGAGACCACCTTGCAGAGACACTGCAGCAGCAGACGGACACGGAAGAGGCGTAGTAGCCAAGGGTGCTCGAAGGTTGCTCTGGAGTCTGCAGACAGCGTAAAGAAGGGCAGGTGCCGCCTCATTGATACAAGGCCTTGCGGGTACTGTTGCAGCCATGAGAAGGTAAGAGCCCCCTAGTAAAATGAGAAGGTGCTAAGCGGAGCTGCCTTGGTGCGAGAGGCTGGTCGTCAACGAGACAGAGAAGAGCTGCAAGCAGAGAGGGTGACAAGAAGGGTGGCGGCCTCTGGGTGGTGTGCGCAGAAGGAGGCGTAGCCTTGTTGTTTGCTTTGGGTTGCCTCTGCAGGTGCTGACGCAAGCAAAGAGAAAGGTGGTGGGCGACAAGGTGAGAGACCGTGTGGTGCCGGCAAAGGCAGTTTTGCTGGTGACAGAGAAAGGCAGCGTTGGAAGCTTTGGTGGTGGCTGGTGACGACTGCAAGCGAGTAGGGCTGGTGTGATATAGCCGCCTCGTACGAGACCAGAGAGTGGCCGCCTCAAAGTTGGTGACTAGTGTTGGTTCGTTGGTTGCAGCCACCTTTGGAGCCTGGAGCGCAGACACATGGCCTCTCTGACCAACGTGAAGCACTAGTGAAGCAAAGGCACGGGTGAGTTGGGTTGGCTAGTAGGCCACCGTTGAAGCTTAAGGGAAAGCAGGGTGGTAGACATACCAAGAGGAGTCGCCCTCTGGCAGAAACACAGAAGGGAGAGTGCAGAGCAGATAGAAAAGGAGGGTTCCTCAGGAAGAGCAAAGGGAGCTGGCGAATTGCTACAGCCAAAGGGACTTGTGAAAAGGTGACTGCCTTGTTTCGAGGCCTCTGGTGTGAGACCAAGAGAAAGCTTTGGGTAGCAGTGTGTGTGAGTTGTTTGCTATGAGTGTGTGATAAAAGGAGAGTGCGAGGAAGAGTGGATTGAAGCTTGTAAATTGATAAAATTTATGTGTGATGGATGACCCTTTGTAAATGGACAGATAGGGTTTGTGTTGATGATATGTGAGTGGCTTAGCCTTGCTAACAGATAAAAGGCCTTGATAATGAGATATGTGAGCCGTTGAAGCTATCTTTTCTTTGGTCTCTGTGTGGTGTTTTGAGAGATTTCTATTTCCAGCATCGTGCTGGTGGTGCCCCTTGTGTTTGTTGTGTCTTCCAAGGCTGCTGGGTAGGTAGCTATAGAGGCATTTCTCCTTTTCCTAGCCTCCCGACACCAAGTATATGGGATAATGTGGAGGAGAGTTAGTCTAGTGGATTTTTAAGTGCTTTAGTGCCAAGTATAGGGGTTGATGTGGATGAGAGTTAATCTAGAGGATTGTCTAGTGCTTTAATGCCAAGTATATGGGTTGATGTGGAGGAGAGAAAAGATATAGATGAATCAATTACCAACACACTTTATAAGACCTAAAAGACTCAATATATTGTACATCCTAGCAACTTTCCAAAGATGAATCAATTACCAAGAGACTTTATAAGACCTAAAATACTCAATTTATTGTACATCCTGGCAACTTTCCAAAGAAGGGGAATGGAACTTACTCTACAAGTCTTACAAACATAAAGGCAAATACAAAGGTTTTGAGAAAATACAACTTCAAGCACATTACTCCACTTGGTATAGTGCAGCTGTAAGCCCTTGATGACAATGTGCTTCATTGAAATGGACTCCAAAAGGGCCATAAAAGTATGTGTCTACCCTTCCAACACTTGTCCCACCCTTGTCCAAAAGGGCAGCCATTTGTCCGCTTTCATGACCACCTCTTGACCAAAAAGGGTAGCCATTTGTCCGCTTTTTTGACCACCACTTAACCAAAAAGGGTAGCCATTTGTCCGCTTTCATGACCACCTCTTGACCAAAAAGGGTAGCCATTTGTTTGTTTTTTTTACCAACCCTTGGCCACAATGGCGAGCATGTGTCTATCCTTTCAACACTTTTCCATCCTTTTAAAAAACCGTTATCTGTGCTTTTGAAACCCCCATTGTACAAAAGGGTGTTCATGTTTCCACTCTTTTGACATTTGTCCACCCTTTTGGAGGGGCGAAAGTGTCCACCCCATAATTTTGCTCTTTCCACCCCCTCTTTTTGTAGTGGAAGTAGAAAGTATAACAAGAGGACCATTGTAGATCAAGTCTGATAAAAAAGGAGCAATCGTATGTGTCATGGTTATAAAATGTATTCCCAATGTGACACTTATTAGCGGCACACTACAAATTGTGTTGCTTGGAACCTTGTTAGTGGTGGTGACACTCTTAGCATCACATTTTAAAAATTTTGGCTTCAAACAATACATTGCCTAAAGTGACACTATATAACCCCTTTGTTTGTTGTAACAAGATCATTATTATTATCGTGTTGCTAGCATAGTTATATGGTTTTAAATGCATGAGAAAAATAGCCATAATCAAATGCTAATGGCATTGAATTTCTACTCATAAAACTCAACCAAATTACAAACTTTCACCATCAAAGTGCATTAAGAAAAAATTTGAAATCCCTAAACTAAATATATATTTATAAATTTTACACCATGTTAAAATGAAATATATTTGTAAATCTAAATTTATTTTTTCAAATACATAAATGAAATATATTTACAAAAGAAAAGGATTGTTAGAGAAGAATAATAGTCCATCATAGTAATAAAGCATTGACGCCACATTTTGTGAATCATAGATCAACAAAAAGAAAAACTATTGGGATAGTTTTATTATTAGATCCTTTCGAGTAGCCATTACTACTAGAAACTTAGCCATGTTTCTTGCAATGGAAATAAGTATAATCCTAGAAGATGGGGGTGGATGTGATATTTGCATTTGGAGTGTTGCGATGAAATTTAGAATGGTGTTATAATACTATAATGGTGTTATAATGATATTTGCATTTGGAGTGTTGCGATGAAATTTAGAATGGTGTTATAATACTATAATGGTGTTGCGATGAAATTTAGAATGGTGTTATAATACTATAGTAGTTGTAAAAAAGATGTGGAACCATTTGTTTCTTACTATCACAACCTTATCCTAAATGTTTAGTCTTGAGCTTATCCTAGATGTTTTATTCGGATAGTTTTATTAGATCCTTTTTAGTGCCATTACAACTAGAAACTTAGACCTGTTTCTTGTAATATATATAATCCTAGAAGATGGATAGATGTGCTATTTGCATTTGGAGTGTTGTGATCTAATTTAGAATGGCTATAATACTAAATTAGCCGTAAACAAATATGTGGAACCATTTGTTTCTTACTATCACAACCTTATCCTAAATGTTTAGTCTTGAGGTTATCCTAAATGTTTAGTCTTGAGGTTATCCTAAATGTTTAGTCTTGAGCTTATCCTAGATGTTTAGTTTATAAAGTTTTGGATTGTGTGATGATAAGGAATTGATTTTTATATCCTCCAATCTTTGAGGCACCTAATCATACTGCGTGAAGACAAGAAATTGACCCATTTTTATATTTAAAACCACGCCTAGCCACCCACTATCTAATTTGATGCTTTTTATGTCCAACATATTTTGAATATAGAAAAATGAACTTTTCATGCAATTTAATATTCATAAATTCCCTTTTAATATTTTGACTTTTTGATACTATGGCTTTTACCACTTCTTGTTTTTCTCACTTGTGGGGATTCTTAGTTGTTAATAAATGTATTAAATTTAGGTTCATGTTCCCAATGCAAGGAAGACTTGAATTTTTTATGCTTTCCCAAATCGAGATTTTGAAATAATACCAAAAGTTAGTACTCTTCTTGATATACAACATGATTCACATTTGAGAGCAAGAGATTGATTGGACCTTAGAAAAAATATAGGCATTGTTAGCATATAGAAATTTTTTAAGGGGAAAAAGAAGCCCTTGGACTTGTGGAATTTTTTAAACCAAGAAAGTGAAGACTCTTTTGAAAGGGAATTTAAAGGGGATTACTTTTTACAAAAAAAGCACACATACACGTCTGCATTTGAAAAAATACAATATAGAATTAAAAATAAGACATTATAGATGTTGGTTGGATGTAAACCTCAAAAATATTACATCAAGACAACGACAAGAACATCGTGCATGCTAACCTGTAAGCATCATGATATCATTCTTGGTATGCAAATTAATTTCTATGGTTGGTATCGTGCAACTAAGCCTTTGTCTTTTTTGGCAAGATCCGAATGGGAATATCCAATTTAGAAGCTGTACAATTGAGAATACAAAAAAAACACACATCGTTTTAAAACCATTGTGTTGGTGGGATGCTATGACCAATGTAGACCTCATAGGTGATTTGTATGTGACCTAAAATAGATGGATTAACAATATCAACTTATCAAGTTTTAGAAAGACTATATTGGCTTAATTTCCTTGAGCTATCATTAAATAAAATTTAAATGCAATGGACTATTCATAGTGATTATAATGATGAACTTAAAATTTTGGCATGGAAGATTACCGTTAAGTTACTCTTACAAAATTTATCACCATTAGTTACTCTCAAAATTTTTGCATGGAAGATTATCGTTAGTTACTCTTACAGAATTTGTGTTTAACTCCCGAGGTGTCCACTCTTCAGAAATGTATCATATCAAGTGAGTTAACTGACGAGATGTTTTTAAATCATGCCATACACAATGTATACAAGGGTCATATTTATAGGTTTCCTTTGTAGTATTTATACATAGGGGTATAAAAAACATTGAAGGATACATGTATGCATACATTAGATGATTTTATAAAAAGGAGTTTGTATACAATATGGGGTCCTTTAAAAACAAAAAATGTAAAAGGGGGTTTATATATAGGGGCTTGAATGCATATGATATGGACATCTCTTGAAGAGTGACCGTCCCGGGGGGGTTAACTATTTATGTGAGCCATGCCCTTGAAGTATTTTAGTATCATAATTATTTTAAAATTATTAATCTTGATGTCATGTCACGCGTTCAAAACCCACATCCAAAGATTCATCCATTCTCATCCCATATCATTCATTCACATCCCGATTCACATGACATCTCATCCATTCACATCCCATATCATTCATTCACATCCTGATTCACATGACATCACATCCATTCACATCTCATATCATTCATTCACATCCCGATTCACATGACATCACTTCCATTCACGTCCCATATCATTCATTCACATCCTGATTCACATGACATCACTTCCATTCACGTCCCATATCATTCATTCACATCCTAATTCACATGACATCACATCTCATATCATTCATTCACATCCCGATTCACATGACATCACCGAGGTTTTTTATAAAAGGATGTGTCAATCCACATAAATTGCCACCTTTTATGTTCAACTAATGTGAAGGTAGGGGTCTAGATGGGGTCTAGATGTGAGCTCTTTCAGTCTACATAGTCTTGGAGTTGTCAATGCAAATGTGAGGTTTTGGGGTAGTATGACAAAGGAGGCGATCTAAACAAAATGAATTCACTCTAAAATGAGCTTAAAAAGATTTTGGAAGATTTCTTCCTCGAATTCGCAAAATTATTCTGGGTGTGCATTGTACTCAAGGTGGTATGGCTACTCATTTTACACCACTAGGTGCCGATAGATTTTTCTTTAGTTGTCCATTTGTTGGCTAAGGTTTGGCTGTAGACCCATTTTGCCACTTGATATCCAAAATAATGAACAACACACAACATTGTACTTAAGGTGGTATGGCTACTCATTTTTATACCACTAGGTACCAATAGGTTTTGCTTTAGTTGCCCATTTGTTGGCTAGGGTTTGATTGTAGACCCATTTTGCCACTTGATAGGCCAAAATAATGGGCAACACATTGCATTTTGATACTTGTGTAACATGCCCCTAGTATTACAATACACATTGTGGCATAAAGCTAATAAGTGGTGTCAAAGTTGCAAGTTGTGGATCATCTCCTTAGTTTTAATGATTATGTAGTCTAGGTGTTTTATCACTACAACAATTAGGTATTCTATGTGTGACTAGCCTATAAGATTTTGATGCTTAAATTTGATAATGATTCATCTTGGGTATATGGGTTACTAGAGTGGCATGTGTTAATTTTTGCATCCCCACTCCTCCACCTCCCCTCATTTGCCGCCTAAGTTCCATTATAGGCATTTGATAATTCTTTTAATTTTGAAATAATGGTCAAATTATATGTTTAGCCTCAATACTCGCTCACATTATTCATTGACACCTCATGCATAATGAATTATTGGTTTTTCTATTACATTTCAAACAAAAGGGGGAAAAAAGGAGAAAAGTTTAATTGTGGTATTAAACAAAAGGGATACGTCATAATTATATGCTCAAAATTTTATGTTCTATCCACTATTAGTTCCAAAGGAAAAAAGAATTTTAAAGTTACTTAAGTATCATATTTTCAACAAAAGATAAATGACAAACTTAAGTACTATAAATTAACAAAGTTATTCAATTTTAAAAAGAGAAATACTTGAAGTGTAAAAATGAAATATTTAAAACAAATAAAATAAACATGTACACATCCACAATTTATTTAATTATACTCAACATTAACAAATGTTAATTAAATTTAAATAACACAAAATAACTTCATCTACAAAAAATTGTCAAGTTCAAAGCTCCTCACCAAAAAACTAAAGAGATTGACAAACTTGAATAACACAAAACAACTTCATCTAGAAAAAAATGTCAAGTTCAAAGCTCCTCACCAAAAAACTATCAAGGCACCAACTCTTTAGCAAAGTTTACTAAGGAAACAATTAATCCTCCTTGCCTAAGGTAAAAAAAGCCAAATGATTTTTTTTAAACTTTTTAGCACTCCTTAACAGGAATACTACAATTTCTCAAAGCCAAGGCCAAGGAACACTATGAGGAGATGCACAAAACCATTATTTATATAGCATACGTTTTCATACGAGGCTTTTGTAAATCACTTTTCCTATGGAAAAAAAGTGGATTTTTTTTCCTATGAAAAGGGCTTTTTGTTCAAAAAGAGAATTTATTGATATATGAAGTATTATTAAGAAATTACGAGAAAAATCTTCTATTATACACAAAAATAAATAAATATACGAGTTGTATAATGAAACTTAGTCTACCACAACCGTCCCCCAAAAAAACCAAGTTTCAATGTGGGAGGTGGGTTGGCTAACTCACATTGCAAAAAAACTTCATCTCTAAAATTCAGTGGTATATTTACTAATTTTAAATGATTGGAAGATATTTATAACAAAAACCTCTCCAAAGTCTAAGAATTTTAAGACTTTAAATAGAAGTTTTTTTTTTGCATGTGAGTTACCGAACCCACCTCTCTCCACATACACAAACATAATAGGTTCACTTAGTGCCCCCCCCTCTCCCATAAGTGGTTCTAGCTCAGGGGGTGCACTACTAGAAAACCCTCGGTATCACGTGCGTTCAAGAGGTATTTTCAAAACCCCTTAACTAAAGTTTTCCCCCCAATAAAACAACCCTTCTTTACTTATGAACTAAATTATGTTTTTCTAAAATTAAATTAAAAAACCCCTCTTGTTAATGTAATTGTGTTAATTTTTCTCAATGTTTCTAATTAAAAAACCCCTACTGTTGAACTCACATGGTACACTAACATTTTTTGAGTTGAACCCCCCGAGGGTTCTAGACAAATTTGCATAAGACTCTTAAGCTCACTACACATTACCATCTTAGAAAGGGCGGTGATCAAATGTGAGATTTAATTTTGTTCATTCAATCACACCCCAAAATATGAAGGCCCAACGATGAATATTGATATGTTTAATGTGGAAACTTTCCCTTAGTGGTTACCCATGGATAAGAGAGGAGTTGCGGGTGACCAATCCTCTCTACTTGTTGAGAAGAGGCATAAACATAATGTTACCCATGGCCTATAATGAGAGAGAAGTTTTGGGTGACCTATCCTCTCTACTTGGTTGTGAGAAGAGGCGTCTACATAATGTTGCGAATTAAGGCTCCACCTAGCTTGAGTTCTAGAGTTAGCCTTTGTTTGCCAAGAGGCCCCATTAGGAAGAGGAGTTTGCAAAATGTTTTGAATTTAGACTCTACCCAACTTGAGCTTTAGAGCTGTGCAATTTTAGCCTCCGTAGTAGCAAAGATATGCATGCCCTACAAAGTGTGTTAAAGTTCTTACTCATTGATGTACATCCTTGCTTATGGGTCCTTTTATACACGCTATTGAAAAAGTTGGATTCGTTTGGGGCGTAAAATCCATGGTAACAAACTTCTTATAACCTAGTTTGTTAGATCCTAAAATAGTAAAATCCATTGAGTGCAAAGTTGATGATCCCCACATTGGCAATGCTTTTTTTGCTTACATCACAACTACATGGCTAGCCAAATTAGCTAAGGAAATTGTAGTTATTCCAATTTTGGTACATTTACAAAGTTAGTGGTGATGTTTTCTTACAGCCTTTGATAGATCCTCAGCTTTTTGATTAGAAAATGGAAGAGCTATGTTACCCTAGGAGCATAGGATATATGGGCGATTGAAATGATGGGTGATGTTTTGTTCATAGTCTTTGATAGATTCTTAGCCTTGTTGATTGGATGGAAGAGCTATGTTACCCTAGGGGCATAGGATTGAAATGATAGGTGCTAACAAAGCATGCCATACGTCCTCGCTTATGTTTCAAAAAAAGCATATTCTTGGAATTTTACCTTTGTGTTTGCCATTGGATTCATTGAACAATGATGTGTACTTTTTTTCCTCTCATCACGTGCCACTAAGGTAGTAGATATCACTTGATTTAGCAAATTACAAAATTTTGGGTGATTTTTTGCCTTGCCTAGTTACTTATTTGGCAAGAAAGTTCAAATTTTGTAATACAGTATGTAGGTTATAGCCATCATCTTAGCATAGCTTAGATGTCACTAAGTGAGCCTTCTTAGAGCCTCAACCCACTGCTCACTTACTCTATGTTGCCTACTACTGTATGTCATGGTTTTAGTCAGAACTATAGTAGGGAAATTCAATTCAAATTTCTTCTGGCAGTTGGAAATTTGCCGAGAAACTGAAGATGTGTCTATATAATTGAGCAACTTTGAAAAACCAAGTGCTAAACCATTTTTTTGAAATTTTTGTTTTCTCATTGAGTGAGAAGGGATTATTGTTTTTGTTTGAAGGAATTGAGCCGCTGAAGAAAATGTGCACACACTATCTTAAGAGCACCTAATATTTCTGTCTACTCAGGTGGGACATTAGAGGAGAGAAGGTGCACATGGAATCCCCTTTGCATGATGTGTTAGATTTTTGCAAGCCTTACTAACCAATTTTTGAAGCTCAAGTGGGTTCTATTGATGCATAAGTTAACCAGTTTTATAACTATTAGAATCTTTAAATTCAATGCCGGTTTTCTCAATTTGAGTGGTGAAAATTACACTAAAGGACGTTTGTTTCACACTGGTGCGGTGGCCCTCTTTACTCTATAATTCATAAAGGAGCCGCGGCCCACATCCTATACGTATGATGAGTCAATGAATCAATCAGCGACATGGCCCATAGCCCAGGGGCTGGTGAGGCTGGCTGGGGTCCACTGTAAAGAAAGTCAACGCAAATGCAAGGAACACGTGGCGTGCTGTCATTGATGAAGGAAGCGGTAAGGAATCAAAAGTATCTGGAATTGAGCTCCTTTTCATGCGCATTTAAAGCAAATTGTAAAACTAAATAATTTATACTTGGATGAAGTATGAGCTTTCCCATTCGGGGAATCGTCCCTCAACACAGAGGTGCGTGCATGGGGGCTCTACCCCACAACTGCAACAATGGCATCGCTGGGTCCTTCCCACCATCACGATTCACCACCATCTTCGAACGCTCAAACATGGCCTCCAAGTTCCCGCCCGCCCTTGCTGCGCCTGCCCACCCGCTGCGCTCTCCCCTTGTCGCCAAAGACCCACCCCCCTTCCCCTACTCTCTCTCTCTCTCTCTCTCTCTTCGCTTTCCATCGCCATAGCTAAGTAAACCCTGTGCGCACACACACATACAGAGTTTCCATGGCCTCCTCTCAAGCTAGCAGGTGGATCTCGTTCCTCGAACGCGACCTCCTCGATGATGACCCTCCACAGACGGACGCCACTCTCTTCTGGAACGCCAGGTTCTGCAAACTCTAACCCTAACCTTTCATTTCAACTCTAGAGCCAATTCTAACTCTAACCCTAACCGGAGTTCCACCTTCTAACGCTACTTCCGGAGGAAATAGGGTTTCTCCTGCGGGGAAGGGATGGGATACATCATTGCGTTAACCTAACTTCTGAGAGCTCAACATTTGCGTTGTGCTGCACACATATCAGAAACCCCCCATTATCAGATTGTTTGCAGTTGCAACATCATGTGTATGCGTGTGCGTGCGTTCTGTGTGCTGGGCGGTTTGTGTGTGTGTGTGTGTGTGTGTGAGAGAGAGAGAGAGAGAGAGAGAGAGAGAGAGAGAGAGCTTTTGACTTGTTCTTTGTGGAGTGTGGGTTCTATGCAAAGCTTATTCCAACTGATTTGTCTGCCTTTTTCTACCCTCAGTGCAGAGAATGAGAATCTTAAAGCGGTTTCCTTCAGTCAAGACAACCCGAAGAAAAGGTTTGACAACATGGCCAACCCTTGGCAGTTTTCTCTAGTAGAGTAGCTAAGTAACTCTATTTTGTTGTACAATCATGTACACAGTTGGCGTGCTGTGTGGACATAGCTTGCAATGCTATGTGTCTATCTGTTTTAAGTCCTACATCAACCGCTCAAGCAGTACTCTCAACAAAGACAGGGTTACGCGACACATCTTAGGCACATCTTTGATTAACTTAGCCGAACCTCAGGAGCCGCCAGTGATGAAGCCATCTTCCTGAGATGCAGCCCTTCTCCATCATCTTGCCACATACTCTATACTTCCCTTTGATCTTTGTAGCTAACTCAGCTTCCTCCTCATGCCTAACTGCTACCATGGATATTTGAGTATCCTCCTATTCCATGAAGCTAGAGTGATGCAGATGTCGCCCTTCTGGTTAAGCGACACATCTTAGGCACGTCAATTATGCAAGCTTTGATTAACTTGGGTGAACCTCAGGAGCCGCCTGTGATGAAGTCATCATCTTGAGATGCAGCCCTATTCCATCATCCTGCCACATACTCTATACTGCCCATTTGATCTTAATAGCTAACTCAACTTGCTCCTTATGCCTTTAACTGCTACCATGGATAGTTGAGTATCCTCCTATCGCTCTTAGAATTCAATGAAGCTAGAGTGATGCAGATGTTGCCCTTCTGTTTGCAATACGTAGTTTTGTAACGCTTAAAGTGTGGGGTGCATATGAATGAATGGGAGCAGGACCACTGCAGACACCTGTATGGCTCTATCAAGGTTGTGGCTTCGTCCTTGGTTTAGCAGCCCTAGCACTTGCTTGCAGAATGGCTGCAGGGCTTTGTAAAGACTCTATCATGGTTGGACTTACCTCATAGATTTAAGGTAACAGGTATCATCATTCAGCTCTTTTTTGAGCTGTCTGAGAAGCTGCAACTCTTCTCCATGATGGGTTCAAGGCACCCGGAAGGCCTGCCATCCCTCTCAATCTTTTTCTATTCAAGAAGTAGGGAGGCCATGTGAAAAACTAGATGATAAACCTGCAGCTCCAGCGCTATCTATTGTTTGAATTTTCTACATTTTGGACGGTTGGTGTTTCTTGGTCACTTTTTACTTTATTTGAGGGGGGGAAAGGAGGCTTAGGGCTTGTAGTTTTTGTGGGTTTTGTACGCAGGAGCAGGGATGAATGCCCCAGTGGAGGTGCAAAAGCTTGTCGGGAGAAAATGCGCAGAGACAGACTTAATGACAGGTGTGTGGCATCTAATCTTGAATTTAGTACTTAACTGATCAATTAATCAACTGAGTGTGTTATCCTTGGGCCTTCGCCCACAGGTGGTGTTGAGATGATCTACGTTTTGGGTCCATGGGGTCTATTCCATTAAGCAAGGTTCTTGGGGTCTGCGTTGTTGCACTGCCCCCTCTCAGTTAACAATTCCCACAAAGCTTCGTCCCTATGTAGACTGTGCCCTGTATTGTTTGTTGTCACATTGTCATGTCCCAAGGCAAAGGACACACACACCTGTTTGACGAAGGATTGTACACCAAGATTTAAGCTTGAGGTAGCCTATGAGACAACCCAAACAATTTGTGGAGAGAGAGAGAGAGAGAGAGAGAGAGAGAGAGAGAGAGAGAGAGAGAGAGAGAGATTTTGCAATGCTCCAAAGCCTCATTGTGTCCTTGGGAGGTTGGATGGTATCAATTACGAGACTCAACTGGCTGCAGTTGGCATCTAAAGAGTTTCTTGAATTCGTATGGGTCTTAAATGCAAGTGCAGAGGTCATGCACGTGCAAGATTTGCGAGTATAGTTTAGGTTAAATGTCTGGACCGCATTGAAGCCAGCTATGGTTTGCAAAAATAAGAAGGGAACTTTACGTTAGATGTGCTATCTTCACAAGGAATGCAGGAAGCATGTATTTTACTTTAAATGCCTTGGATTTATTCATAATATCATCTGATCTTTAGATTCATGGAGTTGAGTGCGGTCCTTGAGCCTGACAAGCCCCCCAAAACAGACAAAGCTTCGATTCTTCGTGATGCAGCTAGGATCTTGGGCCAGCTTCGTACAGAAGCCCAGCATTTGAAAGATGCAAACCATCAACTTCAAGAAACCATCAAGGAATTAAAGGTTTTGATTACGACCCTTACCATGCCATCAGCTAAGGTTGAAGTTTTTAATTTAATTTGACAAATGCAACAATCCTTCAAACAACATTGATTTCTTGTTCGCTCATGAAAATTCAATTATTCAAAAACTAGTGTCTGTGCCACGCCATAAGGTATCATTAGGATTATTTTGAAGGACTTTATACACTTCTAAACTCAGGTGGAGAAGAATGAGCTCCGGGATGAAAAGCTTAGTTTAAAGTGTGAAAAAGAGAGATTAGAGAAACGGTTGAAGAGCGTCAACATTCTTCCCGGCGGCTACGTGGCGCACCCGGCAGCAGTACACGCGGCCGTTGCTGCATATTCTTCACAAAGCCAGTCTCGTTTTACTAAGTCTACTTCATTCCCTGAAATGTCCTTCCCAACGACAATGTCACAATGGATGCCTCCAGCTACAGTAGACATTTCAAATGACCATGTGCTCAGGCCACCAGTTGCTTAAGCACTGTAAAATATACTTCTATATCTGTGTTAGGGCTAAGATATCATACATGAGGTAATCACCATTTCAGCAAGAATGGTGGAGGACGAGATATGTTAGTTGTACTTAGTGTTTTGGCTCTTGCATTTATCTTAGAGCTTGTTCATATTGTTATTGCCATAAAGAACGACTCTGGGCGCATTCACCATGCCTGATGAGATCGTTACCTTAGAGACAAGAGGAGGATTGCTCTTAGGCCTGCGTTGCATTTTTGGATGGTATCATGAGGATTAAGAAATATCAGATGGATACGTTAAAAAAAAACAAATGAAAGTATTAAGTGAAGATAGATTATTTTATGCATGGTGAAGTGTTTTCGAATGTGTGTGTGTGTGTGTGTGAGAGAGAGAGAGAGAGAGAAAGAGAGAGAGAGAGAGCATTGGCTACAATTTGCTTAAGGTGATGGTAAATGATAACATTACCTTTTATGGTGGGTAAATTTGTGCTCTTGCGTCGGATGTTTTGTTTCTCTGTTAGGCTCTGTGTTTGGATAGATGTGAGCCTGCAAAGACGCCATTTGAGGTAATATCGTTGTCAACAAGATGCTCTAACGGACGGAAAATCCATTTTATATCTACGCAGGTAGGTAGGTATATACATAAATACATACACATGTACACTCTGCAGTTAGAAAAGCTACGGGTTCATGCAGCCACACCTTATGATAGCCACACGTTAGGGAGGCAGTCACCAGACAAAGAACCAACCTACACTGAAGGTTTCGATTTCACTTGATTTTGATGGCTCAATTTTCTCACCTCAAAATACGAGAGGTCTTCAAAGAAGAGGCTGCCCTAGTAAAGCAACTCTGCTGCAAGATGAATCACAACAACGCATGAAATAAATTGATAAGTTCCTTGCACTAGGCTGCTTCATGGAAGATTCCAAGTGGATGTCTCATCATTGTCATAGTTCTTAGGAATAATGGGAAGGTCTTGCTAAGGTCCTCATTGTCACAGTTCTTAAGAAAAATGGGAAGCTAGATCACATGAATGCAAAGTCAAAGAAAAATCCATTTCTTTTTCCATTACCAACGCAGTATATGCAGTAATGGGCCATGAAATGTCTTCTTTCATGAACGTGTTTAACACCATGTAACCAAATATTGGTGGTTCCCAAGGAGTAAGAGAAAATTGTTTTTGTTTTTCAAAATAGAATATGTCAAACACCCCAACTAAGAGTCCACTTACATGTGTGTCCGTTTAAGATCTACACACATAATAGACACATTTTGCTCGAGTAGCATGCCCAAGCTACTACAAACATGCACATCTGATTATCTCATAAACACGGAAACATATAGAAACTTGGTATCCAACCAAAGGATCCAAACCACAGATACACTATGATAAGCCACCCCCAAGCTAGAGGTCAAGGCCACCTTGGCAAGCTCGAACCCTCGAGATATACTAGAGGTCAAGGCCACCTTGGCAAGCACACACCCCTAGCCCTCAACTAGCGCGACTAGCCACTAGGCAACACAAGCTAGGTTTCCTCGGAGAACCCACTCCCAAGGCAGAGTCAACATGTAAAAACACTCCACCAATGAGCCACAAATCCAACTATATAGCCTTATGATCGGTGCATATTGCAATAAGAACCATGTTCGGACAACCTTTAATACTAGCCACATTATGTCAATCTCGGGACATTCTCCCCCTACTAATGAGAAGAAGACTGGGAGAGAAGATCAGAATATTGAACTAGAGTGAAGCAACATTCTCCCAAGCATCGTCTTCATTGATCCCTCATCTAATCAACTACTTAGTAATAAGGGTGTGATCCCTACAATCCACAATCGCTATTAGCTCATGAGGAATTCAAACGACTAGATTCTCAGTCTTGCAAGCTCCTGGTCAGAAACCAAGTTATCTCATGCACCCAGTCCCTTCACATGAAAGACATGATGCCCATTTTCTCCATCTGAGAGACAACCTATAAGCAACCTCATTAATCTTCAAGACCAAATAATATCCAACAAATTTTTATAGACTTTCAAGTCCGTACTAGGTGAGAACCTTTTGGAATTATCAAGTAAACCAATTGACCTTCTTTCGGGACTCTAGCTGATCACTTTAGGTTAGTATAAAATTGCAATCTACCTTGGTACATTTTATGCTCTCTTGCAAATTGCAACATCTCTTGTTGTTGTTTCAAGAAGTCAACTCACGCTTTCTCTAAGTTAATCATCATGGGTAAAGACAATATTAGATAATTTGGAGAAAATATCACACTTTGCGAATCAACTTTTCAATATCGTTTGTCTATAGTTTTGGCCATATCTTGAGCATACGTACTCCAAGTTTGTCCGAGATTATAGATTTAGATTCTACTCTTAAATACCTTTCCAACAAAATGTCACATGAGGGGGTTTTGAAAAATCTTGGATAGGTTCACCTTGATCCCATTTTTCAAATGGGAATGGGAAATTTTCCCAAATTATCTAATATGGTAATGGTATCTTGGTTAAAAGCTATACATCAGTGTAAAAGGACTCATCTTAGTAGCAGAATCCTTAGAACCATTGTACTAGCAGAAGATAGTTTTCCCAATTAGACCCCAATAAGATTGCATCACTGAGATATATGCATGCAACATGTCCACCATCATTTGATTCACATGTTCTTTGTGTTGAGAGTTAAGGTGACATGTGAACTAGAGAGAAGAGTTGAAAATTATCCCACATTGATGTATAAGCCTAAGAGGGTACCTCCTCATGTAAATGGAGGACATTTCAAGCAATAAATATATCACTTGAACTTATCTCAAGTTTCTCTATGTGTCCAAGTTAATCTATCTTGGAGTAAACTTGAGTGCAATTTAATTAGTACACACTCATCATTATGAGTTCATTTAGGTTTCACCCACCTTAGATTAAACATGCTAGTTGTGTTATCATCACTAGTGTAAGATTAGGCTTTAGATGTCTTATTATTAGGAGAGCTTGATCCGTGATTGTTTACATGGTATCATAGCTTATGTCTAGCTCTCCTAGTTTAGGTAGCTTATTAGCAAGTGATTAGTATGTTTGATTAGAGCTTCATTAGTGATCAGAGATTAATTAGAGTTCATGTATTCTAGTTCATTATCGTGTAGCCTTCTTCTCCAAGCAAGGAGGAGCTCTCCTATATGCAAAGTAGACACCACTATTATGTGGTAGCAAGAAACTCAGCCAAAAGGCAACATTATAGCCCTCAAGGGTAGTTGTGAGAGAGAGAGAGAGAGATGGAGATGGAATCTCCATTGACACACTAAGAAGATTACAAAGGCGGTCATCTTTAAAAGGGATTAGAGCTATCTACTACGATAGCATTGTAGCTTGCCATTTACACATTGTTGTCTGTCTTGACAACCATCTTCACATTCATCTTCAGTACAGTAGAGAGCACCATCCTTAGAGTTGAGCACCATCTCTCAGCAGATCGAGGTTTGGCAGCACACACAACAAGCGCCCATAAGTAGACATGGAGTAGCCCGAGTAGCAGTATCAGTGCAACGCAGGCACAAAGCATAAACTTCAACGTGAAGGTGATGACCTGTAGTACACACAACAACAAAGAGCAAGAGCGACCACCAGCAAATACTGGACCATCGACACAGTCCTCAGTAGACTGCATAGGCACAACTGCTGAAGTAAGCGAAGTAGATGATAACAGCACATCTCAGTCAGGCTCTAGCAAATCTATAGGGCAACCGTCATCATAACACTTTGGTAGGAGGTGTGTCAGAGCCAAGCAAAGCATTGAGAGAGGTAGCTATGGCCAATGTCATGGCTTACCAAGGCGGTGGCGGAAGGAGTGAAAGCGTGGCAAGCTTAGTTGTTGCTAGCAGAGAGAACTAGCGACCAGTCTTGCAAGCAGCAACCGGTGCCAAGGAGCGCAGAATTAAAGACAAGGTTACATTTCTATTTTTTTTAAAAATACAAATACAAATTCTGAAGGTTTAATAAACCTTGCCCTCTATTAAGAGGTGGTTCACACACAAAAAAGTGGGGCAAAAAATGCCATATAATTCGTAGTCTTGTCAACAACATGTGTGGTTTGGGCATCATCATATATGTGTCAAAATCTTCATATTGTAAAACTTATAGCATGCTTGCATCAAATACATCTTTCATCAAAGTGTGCATTATATCCATCATATCTTAACCTTCAATAGGGTATTTAACTCTTGTAGACATGTGTACACCTGGATCACTGCCAAGTGTTCTCCAAACATCCCTAGTTCTTCTTGCACTAGGAGAAATCACTGATGGAATCCCAAGCTCCTCATCATGGCTCCCCTCAAAGCCACTAGAGTCACCATCCTCTATGAGTGACTTGCTAATCAGGTATAAAAGGTTGATCTAGCTTTTTCTTCTTTACTGATACATGTGTATCTGCATTTATCCTAAACCTGCTTGGCCAAGGACAAACACTGAATCCACTGCTAGAGGACTCTCCAAGTTCACTAAGCACGTATGATTGCTTCTTTACATGTGGGGCAACATCATTACTTCTTATGTTTGCATCTTTAGTTACCTTCACTAGTGGAGATATACCATGCTATTTATCTCATCAAAGATAAAATCTCTTCTTACTTGCATTTTATGAGTGATAGGGTTATAATATCTATAATGTTTTTGCAACATAACTATTGAAGATGTATTTATTTTCCTTTGGATCCAAATTTTTTCTTATATCGGGTGATAGGTTTCCATGAACATGTGTGTTAAGGCTAAGAGATAGCAGAGAGGGAACCACTCACCTCTACCTCTATACTAAGAGATAGTTGAGAGGAAACCACTCACCTCAACGTGTCATGGGGATCTTTCTGATGGCTGAGCTCATAGCCCTTGAGGTTTCCAAGCTCAACACTGCCATGAATAGCTTACCATTCGTCTTCTCCTATGAGCATTGCACATCGTCGTGTTGCACTATAGACACTACTCCTTTCTTTCACCTCAAATCACTTACACACTGATCAAATTACCTTAAATCAAAAATCGGACCGCTTCGCTAAATAAACTTTGGAGATGTAGGAGTCCAAGATTTTGTACACAATTGTACCCAAACTACTAATCTTATTGATGCACAAAGGCAAGATACAATTATGATAGGGAGTATGGCATCACTCAAGCCCTCACAATGACATAACTAGCTTCAAGCTTCACTATCTCCTTACACACTAGAGTATGGCATCACTCAAGCCCTCACAATGACATAACTAGCTTCAAGCTTCAAGCTTCACTATCTCCTTACACACTAGAGTTAGGAGTGGTGTACAATGTGTGTAATCTCCCCCTTTTTCAAGGAATGGAAGGGGCTCTATTTATAGGTTTGGGAAGCCCCAATTAGGATTAAGCCTAATCAATCTTATTATGAAAAATCATAGATTATGGATTTTTTATTTTGAAATGAGAGTGGGCCTCTTCTTATCCCTTGAGTCACATGGATGTGGGCTCAAGGTGAGAGAATTATTGAAGATGAGAGGCGAGTGTGATGTAGAGGTTTGAGCAAATAACTTGTAGTAATGCCTACTCCAAAAGTAGTAGAGTGGATGCTTATTTACAAATGGTAGTGGTTAGTAGTTAGTAATCACTATAAAAGGTTAGTAATACAATGTACAAAATGAGTGTGAGGAGTAAAGATTTGGAAAGATCCTTTATGTGGTTGAAAGCTCGAAGAAGCTTGGATTCTCCCATGTGTAGATCTTTAAGTTAACCGCCGGTCTCCTTCTTGCATTTGACGCCACAAAAGTTAATTGAGGTGAAGAACATGGGGATTTTTGTAGATGGAAACCCCATATTTGCAGAGGTTAATATGATACATTCATGCTAAAGTTTTATGTATTTTTTGAGATTGGGAAAATAATTTAGTAATATGGGAGTAGTAGGGAGAGAAATGGAGATGAGGTATGGGTGTAGAGTAGAAATGAGAGCAAATGAAGATGGAAGGAGAGGGAAAAGGTGGAGAGGGTGAGAGAGGACATGAAGTTTGCAGGTTTGATGGAGTGAGAAAGGAATGAATAAGTATGTAGGTGATGAATGTGTAAGGGAGGTGAGAAGAGACTAGGTGTACCTTGCTTTAAAATCTTTGTGTGGGTCTCCATTGGTGGAATTTCTTGATAGCTCCAAGAGTGAGCCCCCCAATACATCATACCCTGACCTTAGAGACTCAAGTGTATGTGGACACTTGCATGGAGGAGATTTTTTCTATTTTATAAAGGATTTACATAATAAGAAAAAACAAGCTAGTATTTAACTAGTCAACATATCATGACAATATGGTTATTATGATAGGAAAATAAAATAAACAAAGAGATCTATTTGTAAATAAAATATACAAAAATAATTGATATATGAAAAAGTATTTAATGAAAATATATAAAATATTTAATAGTAAAAAATATATCCAAAAATACTAAACTATGGAAGTCAAAAGGGAGGGAGACCCTCATTATTTTAGGGTAGATGAGAGAATAAAAGATGAAATAGTCTAAGGGAAAAAGTGATTTGGGTAGTAGGCTTTCTACATGGTGTGGGTGGAAATGTGAGAGCATAAGAGTTACTTATGCATGGTGAAGTTGAAGCATATGTACAATGATGGTCCAAAATTATTATGAAGAAATAATAATAATAATAATAATAAATAAAATATACTTAGGTTTTGTAATACACACACCTAATGAAGTATTTACATATTTGAGAAAATAGAGACCCCCATATTTAGGCCCTTATATGAAATGAAATATTTACACAAAATGGACCGTAATAATTTAATTTATTTTTGATGAGTAGCTAGCAATATTTTTTTTAATATAATAAAAATATATATATAGAAGATATGGGTAAAGTCCCTAACGCACACACGCCTATTTACAGAGTGAAAAGGTATTTATGACAAAGAGTTTATGTGATTTTCCTTGGCCGAGGTAGCTCCTTATGGTAATGTGGATAGCTGAAAAAATGGCTATCATTTAGCCCTCCCCCTAGATGATGGTATATTCATGTACCATCATAATGTAGGCCTTCTAAAGCAAGTGGTGTAATGTGGTTCTCTTGTCCATCTTTCTTCTATTCCTTGTGTTTTGCACCACATCCATCACTCAAACCACATAACTTACATGCCCTTTTATCTCCTTTTTGTGGTTGCTTCTATAAGTCTATCGGTAGAATGCGACTCAAGTATGGCTTGAGTCTGTAGCCATTAACCTTCTTAGAATGTACTTTGCCATCCAAATCCATGAGCTGATAATAGCTAGAGTTGAAAACCTTCTTGACAATGTATGGTCCCTGCCATCTAGTTTCAAACTTGGCATCAAACCGATTATCAAGTCGATTGTCATACCTTAGCACAAGATCTCCTTCTTTGATGCCCTTGTCTTTCAAAGTTGCATTGAACTTCTCCGCTGCTTGCATGGCTTTTCTTCTATAACACTCGTATGGAGCTTCTCTTTTCCACTCTAGCTCAACTAAAGTGAGAAGTTGATCTACCCATGCATCTTGATCTCCTAGTCCACCTTTTCCATGTAGCTACATTGTTGGAATGTTGAGCTCAATAGGCTGCAATGCTTCTTAACCATAAACCAAGTGAAAGGGCATAAACCCCGTTGCTTCTCGGTAGATAGTCCGGTATGCCCATAGTGCTCCATCAAGGAACTCATCCCAAAGCTTCGTCTTGTTCTCCACCATCTTCCTTATGATTCTTGCAATAACACCATTAGCCTTCTCTACTAACCCATTTGATTGGGGATAGTAGGGTGTGCTATGATGATGTGAAAATGAAGCTCTTCACAAACTTCGATGAGCAAACCTTTTCTAAAACCTGGACCATTGTCAGAAACAATCTCCAAGGGGGTGCCAAATCTGCAATATATATGAGTGTAAACAAATTTGCTTACAGTCTTTCCATTCACCCTTGCCACACTTTGAGCCTCCACCCACCTAGTCATGTAGTCTATAGCCACTAAGATGTACAATTTTCCATTTTTAGTTCTAGGTAGTGGACCCATAGCATCAATGCCCCATTTTTCAAATGGACCACTTGCAATGACTAATTGGCGTGGACCATGTAGCAACCTCTTATTACCATTGACTTGGCAGTTATGATAGCTCCTACACCAATGTTGGACATCCACATGTAAGCTTGGCCAAACATACCCAGCAAGCAAAATCTTTTTCACAGTTAGTTCTTGAGCAAAATGGCCACCACATGCTTCTTCATGCAAACCCTCTAAAATGGCTGGAATCTCCTTGGTTGTTGGTACCCTTCTGCACACTTGATCTTTTCCTTTTTGGTAGAGGGCACCTTCTAAGAACAAGAAAGAACTTGCCCTCTTCATGAGCCTCCTCTTTTGTGCCTTTGTGAAGTCTTGTGGGAATTCACCTTCCAAGATGTAGCTCACTATGGGAGCCAGTGCCTCCATTCCTTGGTACCGTAGTTGCTTAATAGCCGCTGCAGCCAAGACTACTACTTGCATTTCCTTCTTAACACATGCAACAGCTTGTTGTGCAAGTAGATCAGCATCCTCATTTTGTTTCCTAGGAATATGATACAATTGCACCTCCTCAAATTGATTAAACAGCCTACGTATAGCATGAACCTTTTGCCTTAATCTTTCATTCTTGCATGCCGAAATGCCTAAAATTTACCTTACAATAAGAACTGCATCCCCTTTTACCAGGAGACGTTGTATCCCTTGATTGATGCACACCTTCAAGCCATGAAGTAGTATGTTGTACTCTGCTTCATTGTTGCTAGTAGAACTTGGCAAGTTGACCTTCTCCTTCATAACCACCTCTCCATTTGGGTTGAGCAGCACCAGCCCTCCCCCTGCTTTACCTGTGGATTTTCTAAAAGCTCCATCAAAGAACAAGGTGAATGCATTAGGTATAGTTTTGGGTGGTGGCAATGGTAGGGTCTTTACTTCAGGCACCTTAATCTCCTTTTCATGCACTCTATAAGTGAGAATCCTTGCCAATTGTGCACGCACACTATCTTCTACCTTGAAAGAGTATTGGAATTCTTGCAATTCCATAACCCACTTTGTGATTCTAGCACTGATAGTCATTTGAGAAGACACCCAAGGAAACAAATTTTCTGTAGTGAGAATTACAAAAGGTTTTGGTAACAAGTAGGATCTAAATTTTCTCACCGCAAAGATGAGAGCAAGCATCATGAGTTCCGCTTCCTTGTAGCCTTTCTCCATGACATTCATGACCCTACTAACAAAGTAGATGGGCCGCATCCTAGTACTGTGGAGATCTTGCTGTAACAAAAGTGCACCCACTGTTTCCTTTCCAACACTAGAGCTAACAAAGAAAGTGTACTCCCAACAAGGAGGCATGAGTGTTGGTAGCTCTGACAAAATGACTTTAATGTTACAAAAGTACTCCTCAAGCTCATCAGACCATGCAAACTCTACTTGTTGAGTCAATTTTTACAAGGGGTGAAGTAACTCTGAGGCTAAGTGAATGAAGCGTGACATGTACTTCACCTTTTGAATGAATGAGATGGCCTCCTTGAGACTCTTTGGAGATGGTAGGTCGATAAGAGCCTTTGCCTTTGTAGGATCCACCTCAATGCCTTTGGAAGAAACCTTATGACCCAGCAAGATTACTTCATCCTCACCAATATGACATTTGTCGGGATTGAGTTGGCCCCCCATGTCGTAGAGTTTCCTCAAGCCTTCTTCTACCCTCTACACATGCAATGACTTAGAGCTATAGATGCAAAAATCCTCTATGAACACTCTAATGGATTTTCCAAAGAATGCTTGAAACACCATGTTCATGAAACGTTGAAATGTCGCTGAAGCATTGGTTAAACCAAATGGCATGACTCTGAAAGCATAACAACCCCAAGGAGTGATGAAGGTTGTTTTCAATTGATAATGCAATCCCAATTTGAAAGTAACCCGAGTAGCCATCACATATTGTATACTTCTCATGACCTGCTACCTCATTTAGGATTTCATCTTGAAATGGGAGAGGAAAGTGGTCCCTTTTTGTCGCCTCGTTGAGTGGACGATAGTCCACACACACCCTCCATTTGCCGTTCTTCTTGGGAGTGACCACGACGAGAGAGACCCACTCTGAATTTTCTACAGGATATATGAATCCCGCTGCTAGAAGCTTCCTCACCTCTTTGAGTAGTGCTTGCTCCTTGATGACTCCTAGTCTTCGTAGCCATGCCCTAACTCTCCGCAATTCCAACATTGCAAGAGTCGCCTAGGTCGTTGCTCTCGTTCTTCAACCCTTTTAGCTTGGCCCTTCTGTTCCATAGCTTGTGCAAAGTGGATAGACAAGTTATTTAAAGACCATTTAACTTTTCTATCACCTCGACTGTGACCTCAGGTAATTCTCTACGAGTGCAAGACTGTACCTCTTCCCTAGGCTTTAAGTCATCAAAGATAAAGCCCCCTCTAAGCATACACCTCATCTTTCGGAGTTTCTTGGTAGCCCTAGCCTCAGCAGCATCAAATGTTGTGGGCTCTCCTAACTCTACTTGCAATTTTAGTGATGGTACATCCCTGCAATAAATCTCTCCTTCTTCAAGAATTCTGCACCATCTCCAGGGTTAGGAAGACTATGCAACCAAAGAGTCCAAAGACGTAAGAATTCTTGTTTATAACTCAAGTAGTCCTCTAGATCCTTTTGCTTATGAGCAACTATTTCTTGCCATAGCTTTTGTGTGTTCAAAGGAGTGAAGTAATTGTCTCTAAAAAGTTGCATGACCCCCTTGTAATCTACTCGTGCGGGTGTAGGTAGAGATTGAAACCAAGTGGAAGCATCTCTTCGTAGGACCAACTCAAACATGTCTAAGCATTCTTGGTCTCCTACCACTCTCTTTATGTGGAGTGCCATTCTAAAGTTTGATAAGAATAACTCGGCATCCCCAAGTCGTGGACATCATAATTCCTCTCATGCGTTCTGAGTTTTTTGGATTCATAGGCCACTGCATGACCTTCTTGCATGAGTGCACCTCCTAGGGCAAAACCACTTGCATCAGTTACTACCTCAAAGGGTAGAGAGAAATCTGGTAGCTTCAGAACGAGATTGGTTACCAAGGCCGGTCTTCAGCTTATCAAAAGCACTTTGGCACCTGGCAGACCATTGAAACGGAATATTCTTCTTGAGAAGATTAGTCAGGGGGGAAGCTATGAGAGCATACTTTGGTATAAAAATTCTATACCAACCAATCAATCCCAAGAATCCTCTGACTTCTTTCACTGTCTTTGGTTCAGGCTAATCTATGACTGCTTGGACTTTTGCGAAATCTGGAGAAATTCCATCTTTGGATACCAGAAAGCCCAAGTATTAACATGGTCGGTAGAGAGAAAGTGCATTTGCTCTTTTTTGCAAAGAGTTGGTGCTTCCTTAGAATCTCAAGAACTTTTCTGACATGAGCTTCATGGTTAGCTGCATTCTTTGAGTAAATCAGAATATCATCAAAGAAAACAAGAACAAAATCATCCAAGTATTCTCTGAGAATGTCTTGCATTAAGCGATTGTAGCTGGGGCATTTGTCAATCCAAACGGCATGACAGTGAATCCATAATGCCCATACCGAGTATTGATGGCTGTCTTTGGAATATCTTGCTCATTAATCCTGATATGGTAATACCCTGATTTGAGATCTATCTTAGTGAAGATCTCGGCTCCACTTAGCCTGTCCAAAAGCTCATCAATTCTAGGAATATGATACTTATTCTTAACTGTCAGCAGCTGATTTAGACCTCTTTAGTCCACACACAGAGTCTAAGCGTTCCATCTTTCTTTTTCTGAAAGAGAACTGGCGCACCCCAAGGTGAAGCTCTCAGTGGGGTCAATTCTATCACATGATCTACTTCTTGAATTGGAGGCATCTCTGTTAATTCTGCTGGGAATAAATCATCATATTCACTTAACCATTCAGGTTCTTTAGCTTTTAACTTTGAGTCTACCGGATTCATGTTGACAAGATAAATGTGCTGCTTCTTTCTTCCTTTTAGTAACTTAGAAGCCTTTACTAACTGTAGACTTGGGGATCCTCAAATTCCGGTTCCTTGAACCTTGTTTCTGTGAGGTCATGGAAGGAAATGGTTCCATTATGACATTCCAAGGATCCCGTCGAAAACTCCCAAATGTATAACTTTGAATTGATAGTCAGTTAAACTCCTCTCTAGGTTGAACTAAATACGTTCTGTTTCAAGGTGAGTGAAAAGAATCTTCCCACTTGCCAATTCAACTTGCATAGGTTTCCCTGATTTTTTATCTAAGACTAGCTTACGCAAGCATCCAGGGGAAATGAATGAATGAGAATTGTTTGAATCAATCAAAAGCTTAAAAGGTTTACCTTGATACTTTGCCGGAGTATGGATGATTGAGAACTGACAGTTAGGCCCTTAGTTTTCAATTGCAGCATAGATCTGCCCTCTTTCCTCTTCTACTACATCTGAAATTGTGACTGCTCTGGCTGCTATAGTATGAGAGGCAGAACTTTTTCTCTTTGGTTGCCCCAGTTCTGGGAAGGAGTTCTGAGGTTACTCTGGATAGAGGTAGATGGCTGAGTTGGAGTTCTTCTGGGGTTTCCTTGGCTTGGGTGAGACGGACCCTGATTAGATTGGTATGAAGGAGTTGGTCTCTGAACTCGGGGTCCTTAACTTCCCAGTCCCATCATTGACATGGCAAGAGTCGGGCAGTCTTTCAGCTGGTTGGTGACCAAAACCTTGGCATCCAAAACATCAATTTTCACTTCTAAGCTCATCCCTCTGATTTCTTGAAAGAGGTGGGGCTCCTGAGAAAGTATTCTGGTGGGGAAGGATCTTCCTTCACTTTTGAATTTTCCTGCATCGTGATTCTTATTCGGGCCTTGCTGCCTCTTTGGGGGTGGAATGTTTGAAGTACTTCCCTGGGTTTGGAATCTTTTAAAGTTAGAGGGTGCAGGCTTCAGCAGGACCTTTACTACAAAGGCTTTGGCAAAATCCTTTGCCATTCTTACGGCTTCAGCCATGGACACTGGCTTGGCATTTTTGACCAGTGTGTCCAAGGGTTCGTTCATTCCCCAAATGAACCTGGCCATGAGTTGTTCTTCATCTAGAGGTGGTGAATATTTGAGTAGAAGAGCAAAGGCGTGGTGATATTCCTCGATGGTTTTGCTCCCCTGCTTTAGCTCTAAGAATTCGTTCATTTTGATTTCCAAAAATCCAAGGGGACAAAATCTCTTTCTCAAATGGGTTTTTAGGTCGTTCCAGGACTGAGTATTTCTGTCCAGACGGTTGGTGTCACAGTGGTTCCTCCATGCTACCCTGGCTGTTTCCACTATTTTCAGCCTGGCAGCAAGAGCCATTTTGCTCTGCTCATTGTAGCCTGTGACGTCAAAATATTCTTCCATGGCTTCCACCCATTTCTCCATAGCCTCGCCTAGGTTCTCTCCTTCTCCTTTGGCTGAGTCCTATGAAGAGCCTTGCGCGAACATCAGGGTCAAGCTCGTCATCTTCAGAGAGAGGGTCTAGCTGACGGCCACGGTTTCCTCGTCTCATGATTCTGCCAAAAATTTATATATTATTGAATTTTTATTTTGATATCATCCACGAGATCCTAAGACTTATGAGGTTCGGAAAACAATTTCTTAAACAAGATAATGATCTTATTGGAGATCTATGACATATGTCCGATAATAGATTTTTCTTTATCAGATCGTCCAAACAATCACTTATACAACATTGAATTTTTATCCGAAAAACATTTCTTTATTTATATAATAGTTGCAATATGTACATCGAGAAGCTCGGCTCCAGAATTCAAAATCTCCTCAGGGGTCACATAAGACGACTGGGCCATAGCCATCATGCCCTGATACAAACGTTCACTTACTGACAAGGGAGCTATTATTTTCTCCTTAGGAATAAAACAACTAAGGAGTCTATAGACTTGGCGCATGAAAGTATGAAATTTCGAGGCGTCGATGAATGATATAGAATGACACCATGCACCATTTTTAGCTTTAACAGAATCATTGCCAATGAGAGGTTCTGCTCTACAGCATTCCACGGCGGTCGCAAGAGGCGTGGACATACTGCCTTGCAAACCACTTATGCTGTTGTCTCTCCGCTGGGTTAGGAAAATATAAATCCTCAAAATGGCGTGCGAGTCTTGCTCGGCTTGTTTGCGTTGAAGCGGAAGAAATGAGATGCTTGAAGGTGAACACAGTCATATCTTGAGACTGGGTGAGGTCGGGAATACCAGATAAATAGGGAACTTCCATCTATAAAAACAATTTCTTTGATTAAAAATTCTTCATTAAAGAAGCTTACGGATTGAAAATACATTATAAAAAATGCTTTTTCTGAGTTTTTTATTATCAAATTCTGATGAGAATTTATTTATCCTTATTAGCTTTCAACAAAGCTCTAATACCAAATGTGAGATCCCTCTCCCCCCTCCGTGCACCGGCGGACTCCTGGTAGTTGATAGAGCGGAAGCAGCCCCCTCATACGCGGGCAGGGTTTCTCACTCAGGGCCTCGCCCACGAATATCCGGGTACGAGACTAGGTTGGTGGTCACTCCGAAAACGGAAACCGAGAAAATTTCCCATGCCCAGAAAGCAGGGACGATTCCACCTTTTTGAATTTTCTTAACGAATTTTTCTTACGAGATCAATCGAAACTATCCTTCACCTGAATAAACAAGATAGAAGGAACTATCACTGAATAATTTGATCATCTGAGCAATTTCAATGCTTTTTCCTAATCAAGATCAGGCACAACCATTGATCCACTCAATTGAGAAAATTTATCAGGGAATTAACTAACTACTCGAATCCTAGCGTAATCCTAAGATTTTTCAGTTTGATTATTAAAACTCCACTGAATCCGGCCCATGGGTTTTAGCCACCAGGAATCGGTAGAACCAAACAAGTACTCACCCACCCATAATTGAATGCCTTTTTCAACTTTAGATTTAGAAAACAGGTATGCATACACTCCTCTTTAAAACTAATATAAAAATAATCCATTGATAAAACAAATATGGTCACACATTTCATAACTCAAAATTTCCATTCAATCCCTTGTTTAACAAAAAGAGTATCACTCTGGACTCTCCGTTGGGACCAGCTGGTCAGCCAACAAGATCCTGTACAGATTACAATAATCATTTCGTCAACATTCATATATATATCTTCCACCACATACGCATGGGTGTCCTAAGCACCACGAGCCCGTGCATCGCCTGGTCACAACCCTCCAGGATCCTCCTTAGGTGTCCTGGTACTTCACTTAGGGACCGCTTCGTCGACCCTCGCCCATCGTACCGAAAGCACACCATTTTTCACCATACCTAGGCTGGTCAAGACCTGGGCAGGTTTTTGCCGTGTGAGCTGTCCCTTGAACACTCCCCGCCAGCTGTTGCAACCGAACTTCCCTTAGATAAACACATATGCCAAATGCTCCCTCTAGCATTCTGGCATAAGAGAGTCCTTTAAGAAAACAGGGTTTCTATGCAAGTTTTAAGTTTTGATTTTGTTTTTGAATACAATGGTTATATCTTAATTCAACTTAGTTTCAGATTCGGTGGGTGATTTGAGTGTATTTTTCTTGAACTGGGCACATCGTCATTGATCGAAACTCATGAAGGAATTAGGTCTTGGTCAATAGTCTGAATAAGAGTTTGGGTCTGCAAAGGTTCTTCCTAAACTATCTTTCTTGAAAGGTAATATTTCAATTTCTCTTTTTCTAAATTTCGTTCATTGAATATTTGCTTACACATTTCTAAACTAAACATGAATTCCTATGAGGAATAAAATAATCATTTATCTCGATCTCTGACTTCGATAGTTTATTTGAATTTTCTCATTACCATCTTAGTGAATATGAAACGGTAGAATTTCCTCTCACAGATTATCTACTTATTCATTTTTCTAATTTTTGCGAAAATCAAACAGAGGATTAAAGAGAACCCTTATTTAAATATAAAAATTTATATATGCATCTATTTATGCATGAAATCCAATTCTAATCAAAGTCACACTTTTATCATCATAAAAATCATTTATGATGAAAAATCACTCTTTTAATATGAAAGAATTTCTTTTACACATCCATTTATGCATAAAAATCATTTATGATGAAAATCACACTTTTAAAAATATCTTTTATGCATCCATTTATGCATAAAAATCATTTATCATGAAAATTACACTTTTAATATAAAAAACTATCTTTTATGCATCCATTTATGCATAAAAATCATTTATGATGAAAATCACACTTTTAATATAAAAATTATCTTTTATGCATAGGTTTATGTATACAAATTATTTATGATGAAAATCACTCTTTTAATATAAAAGAATTTCTTTTATGCATCCGTTTATGCATAAAAATCATTTATGATGAAAATCACTCTTTTAATATAAATGAATTTCTTTTATGCATCCATTTATGCATAAAAATCATTCATGATGAAAGTCACACTTTTAATATAAAAAATATCTTTTATGCATCCATTAATGCATAAACATCATTTATGATGAAAATCACTCTTTTAATATAAAAAATCTCATTTATGCATAAAAGTCATTTATGATGAAAATCACACTTTTAATATAAAAATATCTTTTATGCATATGTTTATGGATACAAATTATTTATGATAAAAATCACTCTTTTAATATAAAAAAATTTCTTTTATGCATCCATTTATGCATAAAAATCATTTATGATGAAAATCACACTTTTAATATAAAAAATATTTTTTATGCATATGTATATGTATACAAATTATTTATGATGAAAATCACTCTTTTAATATAAAAGAATTTCTTTTATGCATCCATTTATGCATAAAAATCATTTATGATGAAAATCACACTTTTAATATAAAAAATATATCTTTCATGCATACAAATCATTTATGATGAAAATCACTCTTGTAATATAAAAGAATTTCTTTTATGCATCTCTTTATGCATAAAAATCATTTATGATAAAAATCACACTTTTAATATAAAAAAATATCTTTTATGCATATGTTTATGCATACAAATCATTTATGATGAAAATCACTCTTTTAATATAAAAGAATTTTCTTTATGCATCCATTTATGCATAAAAATCATTTATGATGAAAATCACTCTTTTAATATAAAAGAATTTCTTTTATGCATCCATTTATGCATAAAAATTATTTATGATGAAAATCACACTTTTAATATAAAAAAATATCTTTTATGCATATGTTTATGCATACAAATCATTTAAGATGAAAATCACTCTTTTATAATTAAAATAAAATTTCAATAAGCTTCCTTCTATACATAGAATTTAATTCTAAAGAAAGTAACATTTTTTTAATAAAATATTTTTAGTTAGCATTTTTCTATTTCTAGGATGAAAATAACACTTTAAGAATACATATACGATGGGAATCTCTTTTTGAATTAAAAAAAAGTAAAACTTATTTTTCACAATTTTAGAAAATTTTGCCAAAACCTTCTTTGTATGGCTGACCATTTTTCAAATTTTAACTCTCTAAAATTAATTAGAAGTTCACCAAGAGTAATAAATCATTCTAATGTAAACATTTTCTACTTATCAAAGAGAAACATTATGAAAAACTTGATTTTATCCATTAATCATTCATCTAGGATAAGGAATTGTTGGATTTACTAAAGAAGAGGGGGGAATGCCTTTTTCCAATGAGGCATAACATCATATTCATATTAGAGATAACAAAAATCATAAAAAACCATAAAATGAAATAGTAAAGAGAAGAATCTCCAACTTACAAGGAGAATTTGAGAGCTTTCGTTTGGCTTTATGGTTTGAGGGATCTACTCTTGTTTGAAACAAGAGTGGCCACCAATCTTTAGAAGAGGGAAGGTCAAAAACTTAATGAATTATGAGTAAATTCACAATTTTTGGCTCTTGGGAGAAGTAGGGTAACAGTGAAAAAACATTATTGAGCTTCAACAAATGGGAAGGCTTCTATTTATAGGAAAAAGTGAGCTTCTAACCAAGCCAATTGATTCTAGAATTTTCGAGATCAGTTTGGTCAATTTTTGACCATTTTTTGGTCAGTTTAGTCCACTTTTTGGATCTAGTTGAAACAGGAGAGAGGAGAGATAAAAATATCTCATTATTTGGGAGTTTAAAACTCTCCCACACATGTGAAATAGGTGCCTCCTTCATGAGGTGAATTCCCCCATACTGAGGTGTCAAAAATGCATCATTTCTTCTAAATATCTCTCTTTTTTAACTATTAACCTTGTCCTTAGTCAACTCTTCATCTTATGTGAGTATTTACTCATTTTTGGGAGATTTTTCTTTTATTCTTCCATTTATCTCCTCCCTACATTTGGGTGAATCTTATTGGTCCATAGGAACCTTAATTTCAAATTTTGAAAAAAATCTTGACCCCCCTAGGATAAGGCCTCTTGAACAGATTATACTTGATTTCTAATGCACCTTCTGAAAATCTTTTTGAACTTCTGTTTCGGGGGAACTTATTTTAATAAGAAGAGATATTTTTCCATCCAAAAATATTTAAAAATTGAATTACCACTCTCTAGAAGATTTTCTCTCTCTAGGCCAAAACTGGTAGAAACAAGATCTTTTATATTTTTGAAGAGGGATTTGATTACAGGGGAAGATGCTGGACATCTTGAGAGTTTGAGGACTATTTTCAGCCTGGCAAGAGTCATTTTGCTCTGCTCATTGTAGCTTGTGATGTCAAAATATTCTTCCATGGCTTCCACCAATTTCTCCACAGCCTCGCCTAGGTTCTCTCCTTCTCCTTTGAAGGGTCCTGGCTGAGTCCTATGGAGAGCCTTGCGAACATCACGGTCAAGCTCGTCATCTTCAGAGAGAGGGTTTGGCTGCCACACGGTTTCCTCATCTCATGATTTTGCCAAAAATTTATATATTATTGAATTTATATTTTGATACCATCCACGAGATCCTAAGACTTATGAGGTTCGGAAAACAATTTCTTAAACAAGATAATGATCTTATTGGAGATCTATGACATATGTTCGATAACAGATTTTTCTTTATCAGATAGCCCATAAACAATCACAACAGGTAATTTTTATCCGAAAAACATTTCTTTATTTATATAATAGCTGCAATATATACACAGAGCAGCTCGGCTCCAGAATTCAAAATCTCCTCAGGAGTCGTATAAGACGACGGTACTGGTGGGCCATGGCCATGCCATAGCTATTATTTTCTCCTTAGGAATAAAACAACTAAGGAGTCTGTAGACTTGGCATGAAAGTCTGAAATTTCGAGGCGTCGAATGATATAGAATGACGCCACGCACCATTTTCAACTTTAACAAAATCATCGCCAATGAGAGGTTCTGCGACAACATTTCACGGTAGTCGTAAGAGGCGTGGACATACTGCCCTGCAAACCACTTATGTTGTTGTCTCTCCGCTGGGTTAGGAAAATCTAAATCCTCAAAATGGCGTGCGAGTCTTGCTTGGCTTGTTTGAGTTGAAGCGGAAGAAATGAGATGCTCGAAGGTGAACGCAGTCATATCTTGAGACTGGGTGAGGTCAGGAATACCAGATAAATAGGGAACTTCCATCTATAAAAACAATTTCTTTGATTAAAAATTCTTCATTAAAGAAGCTTACGGAATCAAAATACATTATCAAAAATACTTTTTTTGAGTTTTATTATCAATTTCTGATAAGAATTTATTTATCCTTATTAGTTTTCAACAAAGCTCTGATACCAACTGTGAGATCCGTCTGTCCCCTCCGTGCACCAGACTCCCGGTAGCTGACAGCAGCGGAAGTAGCTCCCTCATACGCGGGGCACGGTTTCTCACTCAGGGCCTCGCCTACGAATATCCGCGCGCACGAGACTAGATTGGTGGTCACTCCGAGAACCGAAACCGGGAAAATTTCCCATGCCCGAAAAGTGGGGACGATTCCACCTTTTTGAATTTTCTTAACGAATTTTTCTGACGAGATCAATCTAAACTATCCTTCACCTGAATAAACAAAATAGAAGGAACTATCACTGAATAATTTGATCATCTGAGCAATTTCAATGCTTTTTTCCTAATCAAGATCAGGCACAACCGTTGATCCACTCAATTGAGAAAATTTATCAGGGAATTAACTAACTACTCGAATCCTAGCAAAATCCTAAGATTTTTCAGTTTAATTATTTAAACTCCATTAACTGACCCCATCCGGTAGCCACCACCCTACCACTGGAATCGGTAGAACCAAACAAGTACTCACCCACCCATAATTGAATGCCTTTCTTAACTTTAGCTTTAGAAACAAGTACTCACCCACCCAAACAAGTACTCACCCACCCATAATTGAATGCCTTTCTTAACTTTAGCTTTAGAAACAAGTACTCACCCACCCATAATTGAATGCCTTTCTTAACTTTAGCTTTAGAAAACAGTAATGTACACACTCCTCTTTAAAACTTTAATATAAAAATAATCCATTGATAAAACAGATATGGTCACAGATTTCATAAGTCAAAATTTCCATTCAATCCCTTGTTTCACAAAAAGAGTACCACTTTGGACTCTCCGTGTTGGGATGAGCTGGTCAGCAATAACAGATTACAATAATCATTTCGTCAACATTCATATATATATCTTCCATGACATACGCATGGGTGTCCTAAGCACCACAAGCCCGTGCATCGCCTGGTCAGAACCCTCCAGGATCCTCCTTAGGTGTCCTGGTACTTCACTTAGGGACCGCTTCGTCGGCCCTCGCCCATCGTACCGAAAGCACACCATTTTTCACCATACCCAGGCTGCTTAAGACCTGGGCAGGTTTTTGCCGCGTGAGCTCTCCCTTGAACACTTCCCGCCGCCAGCTGTTGCAACCGAACTTCCCTTAGATAAACACATATGCCAAATGCTTCCTCCCCAGCATTCTGGCGTAAGAGAGTCCTTAAGAAAACAAAGTTTCTATGCAAGTTTTCAGTGTTGATTTTGTTTTTGAATACAATGGTTATATCTTATTTCTCTATCCCAATACTTCTAGATCACAGGTCTAGATTCCCAAGCAGAATTCCTCAAATTCTGTAATCTTGATCCTCAGATCAAAATCAAAGGTCTCAACTTAGTTTCAGATTCGGTGGGTGATTTGAGTGCATTTTTCCTGAACTGAGCACATCGTCATTGATCGAAACTCAAAAAGGAATTAGGTCTTGGTCAATAGTCTGAATCAGAGTTTGGGTCTACAAAGGTTCTTCCTAAACTATCTTTCTTGAAAGGTAATATTTCAATTTCTCTTTTTCTAAATTTCGTTCATTGAATATTTGCTTACATATTTCTAAACTAAACATGAATTCCTATGAGGAATAAAATAATCATTTATCTCGATCTCCGACTTCGATAGTTTATTTGAATTTTCTCATTACCATCTTAGTGAATATGAAACGGTAGAATTTCCTCTCACAGATTATCTACTTATTCATTTTTTTCAATTTTTGCAAAAATCAAACAGAGGATTAAAAACAACCCTTATTTAAATATAAAAATTTCTATATGCATCTATTTATGCATGAAATCCAATTCTGGTGAAAGTCACACTTTTATCATCATGAAAATCATTTATGATGAAAAATCACTCTTTTAATATGAAAGAATTTTTTAATGCATCCATTTATGCATAAAAATCATTTACGATGAAAATCACACTTTTAATATAAAAATTATTTTTTAATATAAAAATCATTTATGATGAAAATTACACTTTTAATATAAAAAATATCTTTTATACATCCATTTATGCATAAAAATCATTTATGATGAAAATCACACTTTTAATATAAAAATTATCTTTTATGCATAGGTTTATGCATACAAATCATTTATGATGAAAATCACTCTTTTAATATAAAAGAATTTCTTTTATGCATCCATTTATGCATAAAAAATCATTTATGATGAAAATCACTCTTTTAATATAAAAGAATTTCTTTTATGCATCCATTTATGCATAAAAATCATTTATGATGAAGATCACTCTTTTAATATAAAAGAATTTCTTTTATGCATAAAAATCATTTATGATAAAAATCACACTTTTAATATAAAAAATATCTTTTATGTATCTATTTATGCATAAAAATCATTTATGATAAAAATCACACTTTTTATATAAAAAATATCATTTATGCATAAAAATCATTTATGATGAAAATCACACTTTTAATATATAAAAAATATCTTTTATGCATATAAATTATTTATGATGAAAATCCCTCTTTTAATATAAAAGAATTTCTTTTATACATAAAAATCATTTATGATGAAAATCACACTTTTAATATAAAAAAATATCTTTTATGCATATGTTTATGGATACAAATCATTTATGTGATGAAAATCACTCTTTTAATATAAAAGAATTTCTTTTATGCATAAAAATCATTTATGATGAAAATCACAATTTTAATATACAAAAATTTCTTTTATGCATATGTTTATGCATATAAATCATTTATGATGAAAATCACTCTTTTAATATAAAAGAATTTCTTTTATGCATCCATTTATGCAGAAAAATCATTTATGATGAAAATCACTTTTAATATAAAAAAATATCTTTTATGCATATGTTTATGCATACAAATCATTTATGATGAAAATCATTCTTTTAATATAAAAGAATTTCTTTTATGCATCCATTTATGCATAAAAATCATTTATGATGAAAATCACTCTTTTAATATAAAAGAATTTCTTTCATGCATCCATTTATGCATAAAAATCATTTATGATGAAAATCACTCTTTTAATATAAAAGAATTTCTTTTATGCATACAAATTATTTATGATGAGAATCACTCTTTTATGATCAAAATAAAATTTCAATAAGCTTCCTTTTATACATAGAATTTAATTCTAAAGAAAGTAACATTTTTTAAAATAAAATATTTTTAGTAAGCATTTTTCTATACCTAGGATGCAAATAACACTTTAAGAATACATATACGATGGGAATTACTCTTTTTGAATAAAAAAAAGTAAAACTTATTTTTCACAATTTTAGAAAATTTCACCAAACCTCCTTTGTATGGCTGACCATTTTTCAAATTTCAACTCTTTTAAATTAATTAGAAGTTCACCAGAGTATTTAAATCATTCTAATGTAAACATTTTCTACTTATCAAAGAGAAACATTATGAAAAACTTGATGTTATCCAATCATTCATCTAGGATAAAGAATGGTTGGATTTACTAAAGAAGAGAGGGGAATGCCTTTTTTCAATGAGGCATAACATCATATTCATATTAGAGATAACAAAAATCATAAAAAATCATAAAATGAAATAGTAAAGAGAAGAATCTCCAACTTACAAGGAGAATTTGAGAGCTTTCCTTTGGCTTGATGGTTTGAGGGATCTACTCTTGTTTGAAACAAGAGTGGCCACCAATCTTTAGAAGAGGGAAGGTCAAAAACTAATGAATTATGAGTAAATTCATAGTTTTTGGCTCTTGGGAGAAGTAGGGTAACAGTGCAAAAACACTATTGAGCTTCAACAAAGGGAAAGGCTTATATTTATAGGAAAAAGTGAGCTTCTAACCAAGCCAATTGATTCTAGAATTTTCCAGATCAGTTTGGTCAATTTTTGACCATTTTTGGGTTTTTTTGGATCTAGTTGAAATAGGAGAGATAAAAATATCTCATTATTTGGGAGTTTAAAACTCATTCAAGCATGTGAAATAGGCGCCTCCTTCATGAGGAGAATTTTTGACCATTTTTGGGTCTTTTTGGATCTAGTTGAAACAAGAGAAAAAAATATCTCATTATTTGGGAGTTTAAAACTCATTCAAGCATGTGAAATAGGCGCCTCCTTCATGAGGGAAATTCCCGCATACTGAGGTGTCAAAAATGCATCATTTCACCTAAATATCTCTCTTTTTTAACTATTAACCTTGTCCTTTGTCCTTAGTCCACAACTCTTCATCTTATGTGAGTATTTACTCATTTTTGGGGGATTTTTCTTTTATTCTTCTATTTATCTCCTCCCTACATTTGGATGAATCTTATTGGTCCATAGGAACCTTAATTTAAAATTTCAAAAAAATCTTCACCTCCGAGGATAATGTGTCTAGATTATACTTAATTTCTAATGCACCTTCTGAAAATCTTTTTGAAATTCTGTTCTAGGGAAACTTATTTTAATAAGATGAGGTATTTTTCTATCCAAAAATATTTAAAATCTGAATATTCTCTCTCTAGAATATTTTCTCTCTCTAGGCCAAAACTGGTATAAACAAGATCTTTTATATTTTTGAAGAGGTATTTGATTACAGGGGAAGATGTTGAACATCTTGAGAGGTTGGGGAGGAATCTTACATTCTCTCCCACTTGAAAAATGCGAGATGCCCTCATCTCGCAAACTGGGGGTAATCCCGCACAGATTGGCTTTATTCTCCCAGGTGGCATCTTCAAAAGGATAGAACTTCCATTTTACCAATAATTCTCTGAGAATTCTGTTCCTGAGAATCTTCTCTCGAACATCAAGAATTTCTTCAGATTGGAGTTCCATCTGCCCTTGGGTTGAAGAGGTTAGGATTTCATCATCAAGTACATGATTTGGGCTTGGCACATATTTCTTTAGAAGGCTTACATGAAATACGTTATTAACTTAGATGAGGAGGTAGAAGAAGCTCGTAGGCTAAGTCACCTACTTTCTTTGTAATCAGATATGGCCCACAATATCTGGGGGATAACTTCTTGTACTTCCCAAGAGATAGAGAACTTCTTTTGGACCGTACTCTAATGAAGACCATATCTGTTTCTTCAAACTTTCTGTCTATCCTCTTCTTATTAGCATACTGCTTCTGTCGATCCTGGGCAGCTTTAATATCTTTACGAATTGACTGCATCTGCTGCTCCATGTTATCAAGCATCTGTCTAGACATCTCGACCCTAATCAATGGGTCGGACCAAGTTAATGGAGTTAAGTAATCTTGTCCATACAGAGCTTTAAAAGGGCTCATCCCGATACTTCGGTGTGATAAGAAGCATTGTAGGCGAACTCAACTAGGTACAGATAGCTTAGCCACTTCTTGGGTTTCCTGCCACCCACAATATGAGCGAAGTATATCTTCAATTACTTGGTTTACCCTTTCAGTTTGACCATCGGTCTCAGGGTGATAAGTTGTGCTGAGATCCAAGAAAGTTCCCACTGCTTCGACGAAAAATGCAGTCTAGAATCTTGAAGTAAACTTGGAATCTCGATCACTTACTATTCTCCTGGGTAGGCCATGCAATCTGAAGATTTCTTTGAGGAACACTCTGACCACATCCACTGTAGTGTAGGTTTCTTTTACTGGGATTAAATGGGCAACTTTGGTTAGTCTGTCAACTACCACAAAAATGGAGTTATAACCTGGTTGCACTAAAGGTAATCTAGTAATAAAGTCCATATACTGATACATTCCCACTTCATCTGGGGGATGTCCAATGGATGTAACTTCCCAGGCATTTTTACTCTTTCAGCTTTGACTTTCTGGCATGTTAGACATTGATGTACATGATTCGGTACATCCTTTTTAAGACCAGACCAAAAGAAGCTTTTCTTTATAGACATGTAGGTCTTGATGAAACTTGGATGTCGTGCTATAAGGCTGTCATGGGCTTCATTCAAAATTTGGTCCTTGGTTCCCTCATCATTGGGAATGCATAGCCTGCGCGATTATAATACATAATGCCATCATCCAGGCTATACCCTTGAACTCTGTTCAACTCCTATGGAGTTTTGCTTTCCTACATAAGTAGGGTAGCAATAGAGCCAAAGAATCTATCCTGCATGATCTTCTTTCTTGCTTTAATAATCAAAGGATTTGATACTATAGTAATTTCAAGCAAGGAGGCTTTTCTGCTGAGGGCATCTGCTACCACATTTTCTTTGCCTGGGCGGTACTTGACTTCAAAATCAAATTCTTGCAGGATCTGCATCCACCTTCTTTGGCGCATGTTGATGCCCTTCTGAGTAAAGATCCACTTTAAGCTCTGATGATCTATCATCAAAGTGAATCTTTTTCCCAGTAGGTAATGTCTCCAAAACTTTAAGGCATAGACTACTGAAAGTAATTCCAGGTCGTGAACAGCATAATTCCTCTCATGCGTTCTGAGCTTTCGGGATTCATAGGCCACTAAATGACCTTCCTGCATGAGTGCACCTCCCAGGGCAAAACCACTTGCATCAGTTACTACCTCAAGGGTAGAGAGAAATCTGGCAGCTTCAGAACGGGACTGGTTACCAGCAGGGCTATCTTCAGCTTATCCTCAAAAGCGCTCTGGCACCTGGCAGACCATTGAAATGGGGTATTCTTTTTGAGAAGGTTAGTCAAGGGGGAAGCTATGAGAGCATACTTTGGTATAAAAATTCTATACCAACCAGTCATCCCAAGAATCCTGTGACTTCTTTCACTCTCTTTGGTTCAGGCCAATAGAAAGTGCATTTGCTCTTTTTGGCAAAGAGTTGGTGCTTCCTTAGAATCTCAAGGACTTTTCGGACATGAGTCTCATGGTCAGCTGCATTCTTTGAGTAAATCAGAATGTCATCAAAGAAAACTAGAACAAAATCATCCAAGTATTCTCTGAGAATGTCTTGCATTAAGCGATTGAATGTAGTTGGGGCATTTGTCAATCCAAACGGCATGATAGTAAATTCATAAATCCCATAGCGAGTATTGATGGCTGTTTTTGGTATATCTTGATCATTGATCCTGATCTGGTAATACCCGGATTTGATATCTATCTTTATGAAGATCTGGGATCCATTTAGCCTGTCTAGAAGCTCATCAATTCTTGGGATAGGATACTTATTCTTAACTGTCAGCAGCTGATTTAGACCTCTGTAGTCTACATAGAGTCTAAGCGTTCCATCTTTCTTTTTCTGAAAGAAAACTGGCGCACCCCAAGGTGAAACACTGGGTCTTACAAACCCTTGTTCTAATAGCTGTCTAAGCTGCTCCTTGAGTTTGATGGCTTCAGGAACTGGCATTTTGTACGTGCGCAGGGCTACTGGCTAAGCTCTGGGGGTCAATTCAATCATATGATCTACTTCTCGAATTGGAGGCATTTCACTTAGCTCTGTTGGGAATAGATCATCAAATTCACTTAAACATTCTGGTTCTTTTGCCTTAAGCTTTGAGTCTACTGGGTTCATTTTGACAACATAAATTTGCTGCTTCTTACTAAGTCCTTTCAGCAACCTGGAAGCTTTTACTAACTGAAGGTCTAGGGATTCGAAAACTCCAGTTCCTTGAACTTTGTTCCCATGAAGGTCATGGAAGGAAATGGTTCCATTGTGACAGTGTATGTCAGCTTGACTTTTGTGGAGCCAATCCATTCCAAGGATCCCGTCAAAAACTCCTAGAGGTAAGACTTTGAACTGACAGTCGGTTACATTACCATCTAGATTGAACTGGATAAGATCTGTCTCATGGGTGGGTGAAAAGAGTCTTCCCACCACTGGCCAATTCAACTTGCATAGGTTTCCTTGATTTCTGTTCTAAGACTAGCTTACGCAAGCATCCAGGGGAAATGAATGAATGAGAACTGCGTGAATCAATCAAAAGTTTAAAAGGCTTACCTTGATATTCTGCTAGAGTATGGATGACTAAGAACTGATGGTTTGGTCCTTGGTTTTCAATTGCAGCATATATCTGCCCTCTTTCCTCTTCTACTACATCTGAAATTGTGACTGCTCTGGCTGCTGCAGTAGTCTGAGGCGGAACTCTTTCTCTTTGGTTACCCCAGTTCTAGGAAGGAGTTCTGGGTTACTCTGGAGAGAGGCAGATGGCTGAACTGGAGTTCTTCTGGGGTTACCCTGGCTTGGGCGAGACGGACCTTGATTGGACTGGTATGAAGGGGTTGGTCTCTGAGCTCGGGGTCCTTGACTTCCCTATCCCCTTGACATGGCAGGAGTCGAGCAGTCTTTTAGTTGGTGACCAAAACCTTGGCACCCAAAACATCGGTTTTGATGCAACTGGCAGGGAATGACCACTCGGTTCAGATCCCAAAAGGTATATCCACACGTAACTAACCCCCAAGCCCTTTGACTAAGGTCCAAGAATTACATAAGAAAGACCTAACACTTGGCACAGCCTGGTGGCTAAATTTTTTCCCAAAAATTTGACCTGAACCCTCTCACATGATGATGCTTTATGAAAATGCTTGATGATTTTGTGAAATTTTGTGCATAGATCAATCATGCAAAACTTCTTGCAATCATCTCCCATGCAACACTCCTCACAAATGTATGGACACTCCTTCGTGCAATGCTCATGCTTCAAACAAATAGAGCACTTCTTCTTCTTCTTTTTACCCATCTCACATGTACTTTAAAATGGCATGCTTAAGCTCTCACAAATGATGCACCACACCATTGCAAGACCAAGTACATGCATGCGAGGAAGAGCTTGGTGCTATACCAAGATCCCAATCATACACCATACATGGCTGCTTAAACTAGTCATAGTACTCTCTCTCTAGGCTGCACTCGGCCCCCTCCGACCTACAAAAATGTTGCCACGGGCCACCTTCTAAGATCTCAACTGTGTAACTGCCATCCTTGTGCTCTTCAATTTTGTTGCTCAACGCTTCAATCGTGCAATCCACTGTGATTCCCTACTATGCCCTCCTTGCTAAGACTGGTAATGGTTGAAACTGCAACCTTCTCCTGCTACTTCCCCTGATAGCTCTGTTCAACAAGGTTTCTCTAAGAAATGTCCTGAAAGTGCTTGAGAATACTGGTGGATTCTAAGCATCCCCCAACACTTCCTGCTTCTGCATTAACATTTGAATCACTATTTAAAATTGGAATGCCCGAATCAGATTCAGATTGTATCGAACCTGCCGGAATCCCTTCTCCTAGAACAGCATCCACAAACTGATCATGTACTTCTTCCTCATCATCAATATCCTTTGCTTCTTGATCCAATGTTTCCTCCTCTACATCTTCTTCCAAAACAGTTTCCAAAGGTCCACTTGTCCATGGAGGAACTTCATAATCTGAATCATAATCATCACCTTCTTCGTCATCATTCCTGCTTATTAAAGCAGCATCAGCATCTCTGGCCCTTAACCTTGTATAATATCATCTTGAATTCCCCGAATTATCTTCAGACATCCAAGGCTAGCGGTCCTCTGAATATGTCATATCCTCCCAGAACTCAGGGCATTCGAACTCGCAGGATTGCCAGTGTGTACATGGCCTTAAAAAGGTTCTGTACAAGGCATTAACAAACAATACTCACTCAACACCATTCAGAGCACAGACTCTGATTTGTCACAACAGCATAATGATTGCACAAACATCAAGAAAGACATGATAAACGCTGAGCAAAGACATAGCAGAACTTCTCCTTCATTCATTAGTGATCAGAATCCTCGCATTCCCTAGATGCAACTGTCAGGGAATGAACACTCGGTTCAGATCCCAAAAGGTACATCCACACGTAACTAACCCCCAAGCCCGTTGACTAAGGTCTAAGAATTACATAAGAAAGTCCTAACAACTCCTGAGAAAGTATTCTAGGGGAAGGGTCTTCCTTCACTTCGGAACCTTCATGCATTCTGATTATGATTCGGGCCTTGCTGCCTCTTCGGAGGTGGAAAGTTTGAAGTACTTCCTTGGGCTTGGAATCTTTTAAAGTTAGAGGGTGTAGGCTTTGGCGGGACCTTCACTATTACAAAGGCTTTGGCAAAATCTTTTGCCATTCTTACTGCTTCAGCCATGGACACTGGCTTGGCATTTTTAACCAGTGTGTCCAAGGGTTCGTTCATTCCCGGAATGAACTTGGCCATGAGTTGTTTTTCATCTAGAGGTGGTGAATATTTGAGTAGAAGAGCAAAGGCCTGGTGATATTCCTTGATGGTTTTGCTCTCCTGCTTTAGCTCTAAAAATTCGTTCATTTTGGTTTCCAAAAATCCACGAGGACAAAATCTCTTTCTTAGATAGGTTTTTAGGTCGTTAGAGGACTGAGTATTTCTGTCTAGATGGTTGGTGTCACAGTGGTTCCTCCATGCTACCCTGGCTGTTTTCACTATTTTTAGCCAGGCGGCAAGAGCCATTTTGCTCCGCTCATTGAAGCCTATGACGTGGACATTAGCTAGGGTTAGCTTAGTGTGGACACAACACATAGTGTGTGTTGTGTATTATGGATTATGGCTTTATGCATTTTGTGAGAAGGGAGATGGCTTCCCTCTAGGGTTTGCAATATACATTAGGGTTTTCTCCCCTGTGTGTGTCTCCTCTCCCTCTATCTATTTTTCAACATGGTATCAGCGCGCCTGGTGCTCTCTATTAGGGTTTTTGAGTGAGTGAGAGAAGAGGGAGAAGAAGCTGTGAAGCTTGCCATTGATGCTATGAAGCTTGGAGCACACCGATTTCTATCAGATCTGAGAGCTTGGCCTACCGAGTAAGGACTACTAAACACCCTTGAGTGGATTGCAGGTGATTGAAGCACAAACAAGGCAAATTAGGGTTGCCCAAAGCAAAAGAAAATTCTGGTTTTTTTTGCAAGCTTTCCATTGGAGCTTGGAAGTGGTGATGTATGGTGAAAATGGATGCAAATATTATAAAGAAACATGTATCTGCCAAGGGGAATGTATTGGCAACTCATGTGCAAGCCCTACAATGAATTTGGAGCAAGTATGATGCATTTGAGTGATTGAGAAATTATTGTTTTTGAAGCTCTCACAAAATAGAGAAGAGAGGTCAATTTTTGATGAAATTAAACCTAGTTTTTTGTAAAAATCAAACAATTGATGGGTTGTACATATGCCTTGGAGTGTTAGGTAACTATACATGGTCTCAATTGACACTACAAACATCCCGAATTCCCTTAGGAGGAGCAGGCGGCGCAGATAGCACTATAGAAACATAGTATTTTGTTGAAATTTTGCAAGACGAGGTCAAATACAAGCTATTTGATTGGTTAACTTCAAAATTGGCTTAGCAAATTTGTGATTCACACAAGTGAGAAGGTTGCTATATGATTGGTTGGAGCAATTATGAACTATGGAGCTGGAAATGAGCTGATTAAACAGGCTGTCTACTGTGATTAATAAAATAGAGTGTGATTAATCGGCTAATTACTCTCTCATCTTAAACAATTGGTCTAATTCCTTTTACATGGAGTTAGTGGGCATCATTGCTAAGCTAATGAATGCCTAGTCTCTCAACTTGGATAAGCATTGAAGAAATTAGAGCAATTCTACTACTGGTTTTTACTGTTTTTTTTTTGTTTTTCTCAAAACAGAGAAGGGGTTTGACAAAATTGGTATGTACGCACCTTGGTTGGTGTTGATATGCAACATTGAGCTTGTTTATGTGTCAATGCAAGTTATCCACACTTGATTGAACCACTACATTGCAATTTGAAGCCTTGGAAAGTGTGCCAAAACAGGGTACCTTCGACTGCGTATGCCAGTTCATTTTGGATGTAATCAGTTTGATTTTCTACATCAAAAGTGAAGTTTGTTGAGTACTTTGGAGTATCTAGAACACTCATTAGAGTGTGGTTGAGCTGAGGAAGGCTTGTTTACAGATTTGGATGTGTGCAGAAGGTGCATTTGCATTGAGCAAATATGTTAGACAACCCAGTACAAATTGTGGGTGAAAAATTGAATAGGAAGAACTTCCAGGCATGGAAGTACATGATTAAAAGTTTTCTGAAGGGAAAAGGTTTTTGGATCCTTATTACAGGTGCAGAGCTAGAGCCAGAGCTAGAGCCAAAACTACCCCGACAACCTACACAGCAAGGTTATAGCTCATAATAAGCAATGGTCAAAAAGAGCATACAAAGTTTTGCGTTACCTGTCTATATGTATCTCAGATGCTATTCTCATACATATACATGATGCTGAGAATCCCAAGGATGCATGGGATACATTGGTAAAGCTGTTTGATATATAGACACTAGTTCTTGCAAAGTCTTAGTTGTGACAATAGATTCATAATGTGAAACGGAAAGGAAGGAGCATCCATGATTATGTACAAGAGATAAAGAAGTATGCAGATGTATTGGCAACAATCAATGCCCCCATGCCTGATGATGATTTGGTAGACATTACCTTGCGTGGTCTTGGCAAGGAGTATAAGTCTTTTGATACATCCATCTCGGTTCGGAGTACAGGTTTACCAGATTTTTATGAGTTGGTTTCACTCTTGCTTGTTGAGGAAATCAAACTCAGTGACTCCTTTCATGATGCTATCTACTAGCCATGATGATAATGGCAGAAATCAGGCTTTCTATTCTGGGAATATGCATGTTTGTGATGCATGTCAGTTTGGAAAGCAAGCAAGGTTGCCGTTTCCTAGAGAAGGCAACATGAGTAGCAGGCCACTTGAAATAGTTCATAGCGATGTATGGGGTCCTGCACAAAACTCATCCATTAAAGGCAGCTTATATTATGTGACATTCATTTGATGATTTCAGCAGAATGACGTGGATTTACTTTCTCAAAGAGAAAAGTGAAGTGTTGGAAAAGTTTATGGACTTCAAAACTTTTGTAGAGAAGCAATATGGCTCTTGGATAAAATGTTTGAGGACAGATGGAGGTGGTGAATACACCTCACATGCTTTTGATTTCTTGAGAAAGCATGGCATAAGAAGGTAGTTAACTTGTAGGTATACACCTCAGCAAAATGATGTTGCTGTGCTGAGAGAAAGAATAGAGTCATTTATGATGTGGCCAGGGTGATGCTCAATGAAAAAAGCATGCCAGACTATTATTGGGCAAAAGCATGTGCCACCGCAGTGTATATACTTAATAAGACACCCATAGCAGCCATACATGGAAGTATGCTAGAGATGCGGCTTATAGGTTTTAGGCCAGACATTGGACACCTCAAAGTGTTTGGTTGCATAGCTTATGTACATGTGCCTGACGAGAGAAGGAGGAAGTTGGATCCTAAGGTAGAAAAGTGTGTGTTTGTTGGATATGCACACGATCTCAAGGCATATAAATGTTACAATCCTTAAACTAGGCAAGTGGTTATCTCACGAGATGTGGTGTTACAATCCTTAAACTAGGCAAGTGGTTATCTCACGAGATGTGGTGTTTGATGATCTTGCTAGTTGGTACAAAGTAAAGGATGAGGGTGTCATTGATTCTCTTGATGCTGATGTGCATGTGAACTTGCCACAAGCAAGTTCTATTTCTATGTCTGGACCAGGAGAGTCTAAGAGTAGCACTATACGTCCATGGTCATGACACTTGAGACATGAGAGTGTGAGCACTGGGAGTAGTGCTATGGATAAAGGGAAAAAGAAGGTTGAAGGAATTGGCATTACAGGTTATGAGTCGTCAAGTTCAGAGAGTTTGGATGAGGGACTTGGCATACCAGTTTTATGCACACCTGGTGCAAGGCAGAGTAGATATGTGCCTCCACATGCTAGAGTGACAGGTGTTCAGAGTGATATGCATGCATTGCGGAGATCCCAAAGGGTCAGGTATCTAGTTGACAGGTTGACATATCGTGATTTTGCTATGCATTATGCATATATGACCTCTTTGGTGAAGCATGTGGAACCTACATGCTATACAAAAGCTATTGGAAAGCATGTATGGGAGAAGGCAATGGTGGATGTTGAGATGGACGCATTGGTTCATAATGAAACATGGAATTTTGTTGCCTTACCCCACAAGGCAAAAATGTCATTGGTTGCAAATGGGTTTACAAGGTGAAATGCAAGTCAGATGGTTCCATTGAACGCCATAAAGCGAGATTGGTAGCTACAACCCAAGGCTTGGACTATGATGAAACATTCAATCTAGTTGCAAAGATGGTAACAGTGAGAGTAGTCATTGCTATGGCTGCAGCAAATGGTTGGGAAATGCATCAAATGGATGTGAAAAATGCATTTCTAAATGGTGATCTACAAGAAGAAGTTTATATGGCACAGCCAGAAGGATATGTACACCCAAGATATCCCACTCATGTTGTATGCAGATTAAAGAAAGCATTATATGGTTTGAAGCAAGCACCTCGTGCTTGGAGTGATAAGATGAGCCGATATCTTATCTCCCTTGGATTTCAGATTTCTTTAGCAGATTCTTCACTCTATGTGAAGAAAACAGATCATGGGATTGTCTTGTCATCTATGTGGATGACTTGATTGTCACAGGAGATCATGCAACAGATGTCATGCATGTCAAGAAGGCATTGAGTGGGTAGTTCGACGTGAAAGACTTGGGTGAATTAAGATATTTTCTTGGAATTGAAGTGATCAAAGACCATGCAAGTACATGGTTAGTGCAACACCAATATGCATTGGATATGTTGGAAAAATATGAGATGACAGGGTGTAAGCCAATGAGTACACCTTTGGAGCAGAATGTGAAGTTGCGGGCTGATTTTGGTGAAGAGTTGGATGATCCATCTATGTATAGAAAGATGGTTGGAAGCCTCATTTACATGACTATCTATGTATAGAAAGATGGTTGGAAGCCTCATTTACATGACTATCACATGACCGGATCTCAGTTATCGGATCTCAGTTATCGGATCTCAGTTATGCTGTGGGGCTAGTAAGCCAATTTATGCAGAGCCCCAGAAAACCTCATTTGGATGCAGTGAGACGCATTATGCGATATGTAAAGACCACTGCACATTATGGTCTTCTTTATGAGCATGGTAAAGGCTTGGATGTACATGGCTACACAGACGCAGATTGGGTAGGTAGCTCATATGACAAGAGGTCTACTAGTGGTTATGCCTTTATATTTGGAAGTGCAGTGGTGAGTTGGAGTAGCAAAAAGCAACCTACTGTTGTTTTATCTAGTACAGAGGCTGAATACAGGGGTGCAGAATTGCTACATGTGAAGGAGTATGGTTAAAGAGTCTCTTGGTGGTGGCTGATTTGGGTGAGCCTATTGATGGCAAGGTTGTCATTCATTGTGACAACATGAGCAGCATACAATTGGCTAAGAATCTAGTTTTTCATGTGCAGACCAAACACATAGAAGTCCACTATCACTTTGTCAGAGAGAAAGTGTTGGATGGTACAGTGGATCTGCAGTATGTGAAGACTGAAGAGTAGATGGCCGACATCTTTACAAAGCCACTTAGCAGGGAGAAGTTTGAGTACTTCTGTACTATGTTGGGAGTACGTGGGATGAGCTTGAGGGGGAGTGTTGAGAGCTTTGATAGCCCAAGCTCATCTACATCTTCATCTATGGCAGTACATCATGAGCTTGAGAGGGGCTGTTTGAGATTCAAGCTCGATGTCGTGTGCCAGCTATGTTATGTTCTGGCATGTTAGGTAGGAACATGCGTGAGACATAGATGACCATGTCTAGCTGGTCATAGTGTGTGGACATTAGCTAGGGTTAGCTTAGTATGGACACAACACATAGTGTGTGTTGTGTATTATGGATTATGGCTTTATGCATTGTGTGAGAAGGGAGATGGCTTCCCTCTATGGTTAGGGTTTGCAATATACATTAGGGTTTGCTCTTGTGTGTGTGTCTCCTCTCCCTCTACCTGTTTTTCAACACTAGCTGACGTAGAGGAGAGGATACCTTGCTGGATACGTAGGATCAGTTTAGCTAGTTGGTTGGGGATAGTCAATTCGGAGGCAATTAGGTGTCAATTGTCATCAGTAATTGTGTAATATCCCTTCAAGTTGAGAGGAGAGGATACCTTGTTGGATACGTAGGATCAGTTTAGCTAGTTGGTTGGGGATAGTCAATTCAGAGGCAACTAGATGTCAATTGTCATCAGCAAAGAGTTAATTGTGTAATATCCCTTCAAGTTGAGAGATACCTGAGGGTTTGTGGGTATTCGAGGACATTTGAGGAAGGCTATTATTTACTGTAGGCTTGTGAGGTAGATGGTTATGTACTAGATTCCTGAGGTAGAACTCAACAAAGTGGAAATTCAAGGAAAGGTTGGAATATGAAAGCAGGTGGAGAGTTGGTATCCAACATGTTTATGACATCCAAGAGAAATTATTGTCAGCTCTTGGGGAAACTATTTAGTTCTGAGGGGTTCTTCTACAGGGTTTTGAGGCTAGCTAACATAGGAGGATATTTTGGGAGCTTAGAGGATGGATTTCTAATTGGGAACAAGTAGAGTACTTTGGAAATAGTTTATAGTTGGAAGCTATCTTGGTCAGGAGTCAACTAAGGTTAGGAGGGGCTCTTAGTTTGGAAGATTAGAGATACTGGAGTTGAGATCTGACCTAGGAGGACAATTTGAATAGGCAGTTAGACTAAATGGGGTTGTTGGGAGGGTGTTGAAGTGCTCAACTATTTCGATTAAGGATCTGAGGACATCAATTAGGTTGTTGGTGCCCTCTATTGTTGTTTCTACTGGGTGGTGGTGCTAGTGACAATTTCCTACTCACGGTGGTGTTTTGGACGGAGTTATAAAGGCAAGTTCTCCCGAACACATCATGGTTTTGGTGCCTCCACAGAGGAGGGATTTCAAGGTGCCCTTTAGTATTTTGGGGTTGTTGCAAGATCAGGGTGTCCAGTTTTATCCAGTTTATGCTGGACTGGGACAATGCTTGGAGAGAAAATTTTGGGGGGCAAGGTACTTAAAATGAGATTAAGCAAATAATAGAAAATATGCTTGTCCTTAAATGAACCCAATATAACTTAAATTAATATAAATTAGTCTAATTAATCAAAATTAATCAAAATGATGAAATGATAAACAGATGATCTTTCCATACTTAGAGTGATCCAATTTATTTTTCCATAGATGCACCATTACAAGTACACTAGTCCCTATAGGTTTTAGATGATTTACATCAAAAATGTAATTTTACTAATTAGATTATTAATATTTGCAGGCCTTCTAATAGTCTGGAAGAATTTTGAAAAAGAATTTTAAGGTACTTAAAATGAGATTAAGCAAATAATAGAAAATATGCTTGCCCTTAAATGAACCCAATATAACTTAAATTAATATAAATTAGTCTAATTAATCAAAATTAATCAAAATGATGAAATGATAAACAGATGATCTTTCCATACCTAGAGTGATCCAATTTATTTTTCCATAGATGCACCATTACAAGTACACTAGTCCCTATAGGTTTCAGATGATTTACATCAAAAATGTAATTTTACTAATTAGATTATTAATATTTGCAGGCCTTCTAATAGTCTGAAAGAATTTTGAAAAAGAGATCATTAAAAATCCAACCATTGGACTTATAATTTTTACTAACCACCACATTCTACTAATGTCTCAGTATCTACCCACTCTTTTGATCTACAAGATTGATGATTTTAAGTGGTAGCTATTGTGGGTACAAAAAGTGGCGTATATTATAACATTTTAAAGACCTTGAAATATTTAAAGAAAATAGACAAATATCTTAAAATTTTCTTGAAAAATCAAGTTAAGCTCCATATTATGTGAAGATCTAAGGTACAAAGTGGAAATCTCATATGAGTTTATATGTAAAAGATATTAGCATTTTATGGAATCTGTAAGATCCCTGTTCCCACCGAGCAACGGATTCGGGGTACTGGCAGCGGAAGTAGCGCTTCTCGCGTGGGACAGGGGTCCCACACTCGGGGCCTCGCCCACGGATATCCGGATAAGAGACTAATCCGTCGATTGTTCCAAAACCGAACCCGGAAAAACTTCCTTTACCGGAAAGCACGGGCGATTCCACCTGGATAACTTTTTACTCTAACGTAGTCAAGATCATTTCTGATCGAGATGATCCGATTACATCTATAAGATACTTAGTCAGTTCAAGGAAGAAACTTGCACTTGGATCATTGGGATCAACGCTTTTTTTCCCCATTCAAGAGGCACAGCCGTTGATTCCTATCCATAGAACAGTTACTGTCCGGGATTTTTTTTTTTCTATCGTAAAAACAAAAGTTTGAGTCTCGGTTTACGGATCCATCAGTCCAGCCTAACCCCATCCAATCCCATGGGTTAGCCAACCGCCCAACCACTGTAGTGATGGGATCCAATTAAAAATTTGGTTAGGTTTTGTCCCGGGTACCAAGGAAAAGAGTTCCAAGGCCCCCTAGCCGGATGTTCATGCAAAATAAAACTAGTCACACCACTCACACACCCAATATGAAATTGCCTTTTTTCCAACCAGATTCAACCAGTTTAAAACAATCCTTTAATAAAACCATAGTATCATTGATCACCATCTTCCAATTTATCCCATTGATTCTTAATTTTCCATCATTCCTTCATCAGAGTATATATGGCATCATTGGCAACTAGAACGCTCAGGGGCCGTTTCGATAGTTCCTAGCCTTTAATAATTTTCCATCATTCCTTCATCAGAGTATATATGGCATCATTGGTAACTAGAACGCTCAGGAGCCGTTTCGATAGTTCCTAGCCCATAATACTTGGCAATATAATCACTTAACAAGATGGACTCTCGTTGAAGATCAGCAAGATCAACCAACAGATCCATATAAGGAGCCATGGACTCATCCATTGAAGACCAGCAAGGTCAATCAACCAGATCCATGCTCGATTTCAGAAAACAACTCCAACTCTGTTCCAATATCTTCCTCGACGCACGCGTGGGTATCCTAGGCAACCCAGAGCCCGAGCACCGTATGGTCAGCACCCTCTAGGATCCTTCGCAGGTAACCTAGCGCTTCACGCATAGGCCGCTTCCTTGGCCCCTCATCCACCGTACCGGAAGCTCACCATTTTAATCGCACCAAGGCTGGTCAAGACCTCGGCCAACCTTGCTACGCGAGACGTCCTTCATTGACTCCCCGTCAGCAGTTGCAACTTTACCATCACGACTTTAATCACAAGACGGTCAAAATGCTCCCCCCAGCATTCTTGACATAAAACAATCATTTACAAACAGCATTTACAAACAGTATTTACAAACAGTATTTACAAACAGTTTACAACACAATTTCTATTTTAACTTTCATTTTTCCACATTATCCTTTATCAATCTACATTACTTATTCCATATTCCATTTATATGTATACTCATCCCATCACATCATTTCTATCTCATCACTTCAGATTCCCTCACATCGCATATCGTATATTCACATCCATACATCCACATCTATATGCGTACATTCACATCTACATGCATACATCTACATCTCTATGCATACATCCACATCCACATTCACATTCACCTCCATACATCTACATCTACATGTATACATCCACATCTCCATTCACATCTACATCTATACATCTACATCTACATGCATCCATCCACCTCCACATCCACATCTACATCTATACATCTACATCTACATGCATACATCCATATCTCCATTCCCATCTACATCTATACATCTACATCTACATGCATCCATCTACCTCCACATCCACATCTACATCTATACATCTACATCTACATGCATACATCCATATCTCCATTCCCATCTACATCTATACATCTACATCTACATGCATCCATCTACCTCCACATCCACATCTACATCTACATGCATCCATCTACCTCCACATCCATCTACCTCCACATCCACATCTACATCTATACATCTACATCTACATGTATACATCCACCTCCATATCCACATCCGTATCTATACATCTACATCTACATGTATACATCCACATCCACATCTATATATCTACATCTACATGCATACATCCACATCTCCATTCACATCTACATCTATACATCTACATCTACATGCATCCATCCACCTCCATATCCACATCTACATCTATACATCTACATCTACATGCAAACATCCACATCTCCATGCATGATAAAATTCTTTTAATTAATCTAGGATGATAGTTCCTAGAATATGGTAGAAAGTCCTCTTTTTATGCTTTGAATGAATTTATTTTATGCGTAATTTCTATAAAAATTTTGCCATAGCTCCGCTACTATGACTGATAAATCTCAATTTTTTTCTAAGGGATAAAGCTCATTATTAAAGAAATAATTAGAATGGTCTCTAATTGGGTCATCAATCCATAATGGTCTCTAATTGGATCATTAAGAAAACAATTAGAATGGTCTCTAATTGGATCATCAATCCATAATGGTCTCTAATTGGATCATTAAGAAAACAATTAGAATGGTCTCTAATTGGATCATCAATCCATAATGGTCTCTAATTGGATCATTAAGAAAACAATTAGAATGGTCTCTAATTGGGTCATTAATCCATAATGGATTGAATCATCAATGTGCATAAACTAAAAGCATAGCAAAAAGCTATTAATTTGGCCTCAAGAATAGCTTAATCTTGGATTAAGGAAAAGCTTTATGAAAAGCTTCATTTGGATTGAGAATGGGTCATGAGTATGACCATTTCTTGAGTGAGAGAGAGAAATTATAAAAACCATTAGAATTTAAATATAAGTGGAAATTAACTTCTATAGCATTTATTAAATTATGTAACTCTTCACTACTATTCACCAATTAACTTCATTAGCATTTAAAAAAAACCATACCAATTAAACTTCTCAAGCTTGAGAGGGGTTGAGAAGAGAGAATCATTGAGAAATCATAGAAAAGATCGAAATTCAATATACTTACCTTATGATTTGCTTGATTCTTTATTCACGGTAGAGGCCCCCAACCAATCAATTGGTTTAGTATGTTGATGGAGCCACCAATGGAGATTGAAGAAAGAGAGAGGTATCAAAAACTAGTGAATTATTAAAGAATTCACAGTTCTTGGCTTAGGTAGAGTAGAGTAACAAGGCATAAGACACTATATATTTTAGCTTAGGTGGAGTAGAGTAACAAAGCATAAGACTCTATCTAATTTGGCTTAGGTGGAGTAGAGTTACAAAGCATAAGAGACTATATATTTTGGCTTAGGTGGAGTAGAGTAACAAAGCATAAGAGACTATATATTTTGGCTTAGGTGGAGTAGAGTAACAAAGCATAAGAGACTATATATTTTGGCTTAGGTGGAGTAGAGTAACAAAGCATAAGAGACTATGTTTTTTTCAACAAGGGGAGGCTTCTATTTATAGGAAAATTTGAGCTCCTAACCAAACAAACTGATTCTAGAATTTTCTAAGTCAGTTTGGTCACTTTTTGACCATTTTTAGGTCAGTTAAGCTAACTTTCTGGAACTAGACTTGAATGAGGAGAGAGGAGAGATGAAATATCTCAATTTTTATGAGTTTAAAACTCATTCAAGCATGTGAAATATGCACCTCCTTTAAAGAATTCCCCTTCCTTACATATGTGTCAAAATTGTATTGCTCATAGTTTTTTACTAATAAACCTTGTACATTTTCAACTCTTCATCTTATGTGAAATATGCACCTCCTTTAAAGAACTCCTCTTCCTTACATATGTGTCATAGTTTTTTTACTAATAAGCCTTGTACATTTTCAACTCTTCATCTTATGTGAAATATGCACCTCCTTTAAAGAACTCCCCTTCCTTACATATGTGTTTATTTATTAATAAACCTTGTACATTTTCAACTCTTCATCTTATGTGAAATATGCACCTCCTTTAAAGAACTCCTCTTCCTTACATATGAGTTTATTTACTAATAAACCTTGTACATTTTCAACTCTTCATCTTATGTGAGCATTTACTCATTTTTGGGTATCTTCTTTTACAATTTGGATTTATCTCCTCCCTACACATGGATTGATGCTATTGGCCCATAGAAACCTTAATTGGACCATAGTCTAAAGATTTCTGAAAATCTAGGCCCTTAGACTAAGGTTCTTTATACCTATTTCCAATTAATTCCAATTGCACATTGGAAATTTCTTTTTGAATTTCTGTTTCAGGGGAACTTATTTTAATAAGATGAGTTATTTTTCTATCCAAAAATATTCATAATCTGAATATTCTCTCTCTAGAATATTTTCTCTCTCTAGGTTAAAACAGTTAGAAACAAGGTCTTTATATTTCTGAAGAGGGATTGATTACGGGGGAAGATACTAGACATCAAAAAGGGGGTTGGGGGAGGAATCTTACATTCTACCCCACTTAAAAAACGCGAGATGTCCTCATCTCGCAACTTGGGATAATTTCGCAAGATGCACGAATATGAGACTTAGAGAAAATTTTTAATCAAGATTAACCACCAAGAAAAGTCTTAAAGAGAGCAAGATTCAAAATAAGAACAAGATTTAAACTTTACTCATTCACGGGACTTATACAGTAAAGATAGAAGAACTCTTTACACTTCCATAAGCCCATCCATCATATGGTCACAAAAGCAGTCCTCACAAGCTGCACAAGTATAGGGTAACTCATCTATGGGAATGATTCTGCTGGTTATTGCCGCACCTATCTCAGTGGTATGAGGTGATCTAACAAAAGGACCTCTGAGAGGCAAGCCAAAAACGGGGTAAAGGCATATCTTCTCATGAGGAAGAAAACATGCCAGTATGAAGACCCGCTCAGAAAACCCAAGATGCCTTGATCTCATGACACAGTAGTATCGGGGACCCAAACCCAAAGCTTCAATAACCATGGCCAAGCGGACATTGTTACGAAAGTGTTGCTGACCCCAGGGTGTTACCCTAGTTATGTTTTGATAGGTCCGCCATTTGGTCTGCGCTACAGAAGTTCCTAGGTGAGGAAAAAGTGAGCGCTCATACTGTTCTATAAAGTCTTTCTTCACAGACTCTCTTGCGTCTTGAAGGTGAGAAATCATCAGGGATAAAACTAATTCCTGTTGCCAGGCCGCCATGAAGGAGATTACGAAAGAAAGGAGATTGATGGGAGTAAGATTACTGTGAGCGACAAGTAAAAGTTACGACTTATATAAAGGAAGGAGCTAGCGTAACCTAGAAGCCAACGGTAACTTGCCACTGAAGTTTTACCGTCTTTCCATGATTTGTGTTTGACACATTTTTCTATAGAAGGCATTAAGAATTTTGAGATGAGGAGATAAAAGAAGCTTGTAGGCTAAGTCACCTACTTTCATTAAATTCAGATATAAGGGTCACAATATCTGGGGGATAACTTCTTATACTCCCCAAGAGATAAAGAACTTCTTTTGGGCCGTACTCGAATGAAAATCAAAACCTTGGTATCCAAAACACCGATTCTCACTTCTAAACTCATTGTTCTAAATCCTTAAAACAGGCGTGACTCCTGAGAAGTATTCTAGGAAAAGGGTCTTCCTTTTTTAAACAGAAATTTTCTTTTATTTTAGAGAGAGAATAATTATAAGATCAGAAAGGAAGATTCTTACTCCAGTATACCTCGAGGGTTGGGGAGGAATCTTACATTCTACCCCACTTAAAAAGTGCGAGATGTCCTCATCTCGCAAGGTAGAGGACAGCTCTTATTCTTAAGATCCAATTTTATTCTGGGGTTCCTTATATTCTGGTCAACCCAACAGAACACTGGGATAATTATCCCTTATATAGAACTCATCATTAAATAACAATTCATTCAGATCATATCATTCATATCTTTAACATGATAAGGTCCATTAGACCGAAAAGTTTCCTTCGGAACATTCCTCCACGGAAATTTCAGTTAAGCAAGTTCTCAATTTGACATCCCTTAACTTGATCTACCGGTCAAGTATTAACAGTAGCAATCTGACAGCACAACCCACTAATCTCATAGTGATTTGCTGAATTCGTTATCATCATTCTAGTTATGAATATCATCACAAGGACTCGTCCCATTCCCCCTCATTGTGGTTTCATTATATTTCAACTAATTTTTAAAAATCAACATTTTTCAATCAGCATTTTCAATCAGAATCCAAATCAATTCATTCATTCTCAAACAGAATTAAAAATCATATCAATCACATTCGAAATCATCATCTAGATAGCATTAACGCTTATAATTTCAAGTCTTAGATTTACTCGTATATACTGTCAGTAAAGAGCTGCAGTATACTCTCGGTATATACGGGTATTCACGGCCCTTGGAATTATAAGGTAAATACCATCATATCTAGGCCTCAAGCAAGTCAGGGATTTTATATAATTGCGGTACTTCCATTTGAAGACCCAATTACCAAATTATAAGTTTCAGTTTGAATATCAAATTGTATGAATTATATCACACAATTATAACCTTTTTGTCTTTCTAGATAAATTTTTGACATATTTGTCTTCTCAGTTGATCTTTATTAACCTGGCTCTGATACCAACTGTAAGATCCCTGTTCCCACCGAGCAACGGATTCGGGGTACTGGCAGCGGAAGTAGCGCTTCTCGCGTGGGACAGGGGTCCCACACTCGGGGCCTCGCCCACGGATATCCGGATAAGAGACTAATCCGTCGATTGTTCCAAAACCGAACCCGGAAAAACTTCCTTTACCGGAAAGCACGGGCGATTCCACCTGGATAACTTTTTACTCTAACGTAGTCAAGATCATTTCTGATCGAGATGATCCGATTACATCTATAAGATACTTAGTCAGTTCAAGGAAGAAACTTGCACTTGGATCATTGGGATCAACGCTTTTTTCCCCATTCAAGAGGCACAGCCGTTGATTCCTATCCATAGAACAGTTACTGTCCGGGATTTTTTTTTTTCTATCGTAAAAACAAAAGTTTGAGTCTCGGTTTACGGATCCATCAGTCCAGCCTAACCCCATCCAATCCCATGGGTTAGCCAACCGCCCAACCACTGTAGTGATGGGATCCAATTAAAAATTTGGTTAGGTTTTGTCCCGGGTACCAAGGAAAAGAGTTCCAAGGCCCCCTAGCCGGATGTTCATGCAAAATAAAACTAGTCACACCACTCACACACCCAATATGAAATTGCCTTTTTTCCAACCAGATTCAACCAGTTTAAAACAATCCTTTAATAAAACCATAGTATCATTGATCACCATCTTCCAATTTATCCCATTGATTCTTAATTTTCCATCATTCCTTCATCAGAGTATATATGGCATCATTGGCAACTAGAACGCTCAGGGGCCGTTTCGATAGTTCCTAGCCTTTAATAATTTTCCATCATTCCTTCATCAGAGTATATATGGCATCATTGGTAACTAGAACGCTCAGGAGCCGTTTCGATAGTTCCTAGCCCATAATACTTGGCAATATAATCACTTAACAAGATGGACTCTCGTTGAAGATCAGCAAGATCAACCAACAGATCCATATAAGGAGCCATGGACTCATCCATTGAAGACCAGCAAGGTCAATCAACCAGATCCATGCTCGATTTCAGAAAACAACTCCAACTCTGTTCCAATATCTTCCTCGACGCACGCGTGGGTATCCTAGGCAACCCAGAGCCCGAGCACCGTATGGTCAGCACCCTCTAGGATCCTTCGCAGGTAACCTAGCGCTTCACGCATAGGCCGCTTCCTTGGCCCCTCATCCACCGTACCGGAAGCTCACCATTTTAATCGCACCGAGGCTGGTCAAGACCTCGGCCAACCTTGCTACGCGAGACGTCCTTCATTGACTCCCCGTCAGCAGTTGCAACTTTACCATCACGACTTTAATCACAAGACGGTCAAAATGCTCCCCCCAGCATTCTTGACATAAAACAATCATTTACAAACAGCATTTACAAACAGTATTTACAAACAGTATTTACAAACAGTTTACAACACAATTTCTATTTTAACTTTCATTTTTCCACATTATCCTTTATCAATCTACATTACTTATTCCATATTCCATTTATATGTATACTCATCCCATCACATCATTTCTATCTCATCACTTCAGATTCCCTCACATCGCATATCGTATATTCACATCCATACATCCACATCTATATGCGTACATTCACATCTACATGCATACATCTACATCTCTATGCATACATCCACATCCACATTCACATTCACCTCCATACATCTACATCTACATGTATACATCCACATCTCCATTCACATCTACATCTATACATCTACATCTACATGCATCCATCCACCTCCACATCCACATCTACATCTATACATCTACATCTACATGCATACATCCATATCTCCATTCCCATCTACATCTATACATCTACATCTACATGCATCCATCTACCTCCACATCCACATCTACATCTATACATCTACATCTACATGCATACATCCATATCTCCATTCCCATCTACATCTATACATCTACATCTACATGCATCCATCTACCTCCACATCCACATCTACATCTACATGCATCCATCTACCTCCACATCCATCTACCTCCACATCCACATCTACATCTATACATCTACATCTACATGTATACATCCACCTCCATATCCACATCCGTATCTATACATCTACATCTACATGTATACATCCACATCCACATCTATATATCTACATCTACATGCATACATCCACATCTCCATTCACATCTACATCTATACATCTACATCTACATGCATCCATCCACCTCCATATCCACATCTACATCTATACATCTACATCTACATGCAAACATCCACATCTCCATGCATGATAAAATTCTTTTAATTAATCTAGGATGATAGTTCCTAGAATATGGTAGAAAGTCCTCTTTTTATGCTTTGAATGAATTTATTTTATGCGTAATTTCTATAAAAATTTTGCCATAGCTCCGCTACTATGACTGATAAATCTCAATTTTTTTCTAAGGGATAAAGCTCATTATTAAAGAAATAATTAGAATGGTCTCTAATTGGGTCATCAATCCATAATGGTCTCTAATTGGATCATTAAGAAAACAATTAGAATGGTCTCTAATTGGATCATCAATCCATAATGGTCTCTAATTGGATCATTAAGAAAACAATTAGAATGGTCTCTAATTGGATCATCAATCCATAATGGTCTCTAATTGGATCATTAAGAAAACAATTAGAATGGTCTCTAATTGGGTCATTAATCCATAATGGATTGAATCATCAATGTGCATAAACTAAAAGCATAGCAAAAAGCTATTAATTTGGCCTCAAGAATAGCTTAATCTTGGATTAAGGAAAAGCTTTATGAAAAGCTTCATTTGGATTGAGAATGGGTCATGAGTATGACCATTTCTTGAGTGAGAGAGAGAAATTATAAAAACCATTAGAATTTAAATATAAGTGGAAATTAACTTCTATAGCATTTATTAAATTATGTAACTCTTCACTACTATTCACCAATTAACTTCATTAGCATTTAAAAAAAACCATACCAATTAAACTTCTCAAGCTTGAGAGGGGTTGAGAAGAGAGAATCATTGAGAAATCATAGAAAAGATCGAAATTCAATATACTTACCTTATGATTTGCTTGATTCTTTATTCACGGTAGAGGCCCCCAACCAATCAATTGGTTTAGTATGTTGATGGAGCCACCAATGGAGATTGAAGAAAGAGAGAGGTATCAAAAACTAGTGAATTATTAAAGAATTCACAGTTCTTGGCTTAGGTAGAGTAGAGTAACAAGGCATAAGACACTATATATTTTAGCTTAGGTGGAGTAGAGTAACAAAGCATAAGACTCTATCTAATTTGGCTTAGGTGGAGTAGAGTTACAAAGCATAAGAGACTATATATTTTGGCTTAGGTGGAGTAGAGTAACAAAGCATAAGAGACTATATATTTTGGCTTAGGTGGAGTAGAGTAACAAAGCATAAGAGACTATATATTTTGGCTTAGGTGGAGTAGAGTAACAAAGCATAAGAGACTATGTTTTTTTCAACAAGGGGAGGCTTCTATTTATAGGAAAATTTGAGCTCCTAACCAAACAAACTGATTCTAGAATTTTCTAAGTCAGTTTGGTCACTTTTTGACCATTTTTAGGTCAGTTAAGCTAACTTTCTGGAACTAGACTTGAATGAGGAGAGAGGAGAGATGAAATATCTCAATTTTTATGAGTTTAAAACTCATTCAAGCATGTGAAATATGCACCTCCTTTAAAGAATTCCCCTTCCTTACATATGTGTCAAAATTGTATTGCTCATAGTTTTTTACTAATAAACCTTGTACATTTTCAACTCTTCATCTTATGTGAAATATGCACCTCCTTTAAAGAACTCCTCTTCCTTACATATGTGTCATAGTTTTTTTACTAATAAGCCTTGTACATTTTCAACTCTTCATCTTATGTGAAATATGCACCTCCTTTAAAGAACTCCCCTTCCTTACATATGTGTTTATTTATTAATAAACCTTGTACATTTTCAACTCTTCATCTTATGTGAAATATGCACCTCCTTTAAAGAACTCCTCTTCCTTACATATGAGTTTATTTACTAATAAACCTTGTACATTTTCAACTCTTCATCTTATGTGAGCATTTACTCATTTTTGGGTATCTTCTTTTACAATTTGGATTTATCTCCTCCCTACACATGGATTGATGCTATTGGCCCATAGAAACCTTAATTGGACCATAGTCTAAAGATTTCTGAAAATCTAGGCCCTTAGACTAAGGTTCTTTATACCTATTTCCAATTAATTCCAATTGCACATTGGAAATTTCTTTTTGAATTTCTGTTTCAGGGGAACTTATTTTAATAAGATGAGTTATTTTTCTATCCAAAAATATTCATAATCTGAATATTCTCTCTCTAGAATATTTTCTCTCTCTAGGTTAAAACAGTTAGAAACAAGGTCTTTATATTTCTGAAGAGGGATTGATTACGGGGGAAGATACTAGACATCAAAAAGGGGGTTGGGGGAGGAATCTTACAGAATCAATTCAAATTTGGGAAAGGGTGTATTCATTGACTTTGTACCTAAGAAAATGAGGACTTTTGACTATCTAATGCTTAATCAAATTATGCAACTATATTTTCAACTTTGAATATGATGTTCCAACAAAAGAACTTGAAACGAAATTCCTTCATTTACTAGGAGAGATTAGCCACTAAAGGTAAATGCCTATTTTTTTACTGTTTTATAGGGTGCCTGAGTGGACAAAACTGGGCACCCTGATCTTGCAACCACTCTTTGGTAGAAGCTAAGAAGGGTCAGTTGTTGAGATGGCTGCAATGATATCTTGTCCTCTATTCTCACCAGTCATGCTAATGTGAGGACCCATTGGAAATTTTAGCCGAGATGGGGATGGCAGCTTTTACATTTGGGAAGGATAGAGACGATGACAAATTGACACTATTGTCCATGTTGTTGAAAGGGGATGGCAAAAGATGGTTCCAAACTTGGAGAGGCTAGCCACATCAGGGGAAGGCATATGAAGATGCCAAAGGAGATCTGGTGGAGTATTACAAGAAGGGTGAATCCCCGGAGGCTATATGGCAGGACATTAAAAAATTAAAGCATAGTTTACGTGATGTGTTTGATAGATTTGTGGATTGTTTTGAGGACCTATGGGGAAGATTGGTGGATGCTTCCTTGGGAGCAAAGCACCCACCTGTCCTCCTTAAAATGGATATATTCATTCAATCTCTTCATTCATGCTGATCTGAAAGAGAAGGTGGAGTTAAAAAGACCAGGAGCCTTTGATGAAGCCTTAAGCATTGCAAGAGAGAAGGAATGGAAGCTTCAGAGGTTGACTAAGAAGAAAATGGAGGTTCCAGATGAGAACAGACCTACTATGACTGGGAAGAGAAGGACATAAGAAGAGATGACTGCTCCAGTTCCAATGGTGGTTGATGAGAGGAAGAAGCAGAGGAGGACCCAACTTGAATCTCCAATGTTTCAATTGTATGGAAAGGGATCATATCTCTCCTCAGTGTCCTTAACCTAGGAGAATGGGAGGAGATATGTATCCTTTGGCACCTAGGAAGGAGGAAAGGAAAGATGTCAGAATGGAAGAGGAGATTCCAAATCCACAGGGACCTCAGGTTTAGCCAAAACCAGCCAATGGGCCTAGACAAGGTGAAGTTAATCTAATTGGTATGGATGAAGAAGCTGATATGTTAGCTAATAAAAGAACTATGGGTGCAAATGGTGAAGATGAAGTAGGATCATCTAGGAGGAAGAAGGGAAAGCAAGTGGAGGGGACAATTTCAAAGAGTGTAAGAGGAAGAGCAGGCCCAGAAGGCATATTGGAATGCAAGATTTCCTTTAAGGGCTCAGGAGGAAGAGTATGATCTAATGAGGGATCTCAAGCAGAAGGGACGTAGTCTGACTTCTCCCTAGCTATTGTAGCTATGTCCTAAACTCAAGAGAACATGTAGTAAACTGGTTAGCAAAAGGGTTTCTAGGAAAGAGAAGAAAGAAGGTCAACTGAATGTAGTGCACGTAAAAGGAGATAAGGACTATTTGCTTGTCATGGTTGCCTAGGTAAATAAATTTAAAGTTTACAAAGTATACATTGATGGTGGTGCCTAGGTTTGTGTAATGACCCAATAGACTATGGAGGCTTTAAGGTTGAAGGTAAGTGCACCTTCTAAGTTTAGAGTTAGAATGGCAAATAATCCAAAATGTAAGATGTTCAGGGGTGGTAAAGAAGTTGCAGGTAAACATTCTTGGACAAGAAGATGAATTGGATGTTCATATCATGCCAGTGTCGGGAGGCTCGGAAAAGAAGAAATGCCTCTATAGCTACCTACCCAACACCCTTAGAAGACACAATAAACACCACAGGCACCACCAGCACAATGCTGGAAACAGAGATCTCTCAAGACACCACACGGATTCAAGCCAGAATATACACCAACACCTTCAATTCACACTAAGAACCATTTCCCCACTCTCTAAACACCATATGCACACACCCAAAGCTTGTACAGTGGAAAGAAGAGTTACTTAAAACTTCTTGCATAACACTGCTTACAAGGTCCTCTTCAGAGACAAATCCCAATACACATATCCTTAATCAGATGGCAGGCCAAGACTTTTATTTGCACAAGTCTCCAGAGAAAAAAGTTTCTTCTCCACAGCCGGCATCAACACCTTCGCTCCTGGCCCCCCTCGTGCTCTCCACAAGCCTGGTTTTCTCTCCTCCGGGTCCTTCACGAGCTGTGTTTGCATGAGCTTGGTCCGCTTGCTCTGTAGGAGCTTGTGTCTCTTGGACGCCCAACCCACACTCTCCTCGAGCTATGGCGGTGGCTCTTCACACGAAAGCTCTGCTCACAAGCTTCCCAATGCTTCAATGCTCTCCATGAGCCTCTCTAGCCACTGTCCAGGCGATCACACAGGCGGCCACTTTCAGCTTCACCACCTCTTCAGCTGCACTCTACCAGCGGCTACCTATGTCTCCACGCTAGCTGCTACGTTACCACTTCAAGGTGGCCTTCTTCTCTCTGCACTGCCTTTGCTCCAGGCCGCTGCTCATCACAGGGCGGTTCCTCTACTCGCCTTTCCCTTCACTCACATCCGGGCTCCTCCAGCTAACACCAGTAGAGAGAACCTCTCCAAGCTTGCTTTCAACGAGGCGGCTGCTACCAGACCTTGACCCCAGGCATCTCCTCTCCCAACGTTGGCTCACCAGGTACGCGCTGCTTCTTTTTCAGAATCACCAGCCACGTCTTCTCTATCCGCACTCATGCCCACACATCCTCTCTGTTGGTTTCCCACGCCGTCTTCTACAGCCCTTCTACAGAGAAGACGGTTGGTACCACCTTCTCTGTGCCTGGCTGCAGATCACCCCCACGGCCTTTCTGCACGATCACTCGCCAGGCTCTGCCCACACCAACACTAGCAACACAAGGTGGCAACCTTCTGGAGCTCTTCGCTTGTCTTCAGAACCCGGAGCCCTCTGCACAGCTGCACCTTAGTGCCCCTTCTCTGGCTCCTCAGCAAGGCGGTTCCTCACCCTCCTCGCCTCTCGTCCACCAGCGCCTCTGCAAGGGCGACTCTCTTCTGGTCGGTGACCCAGGGTCTCTCTCCTTCTTCACGCCTTCACGCTTCTTCACCAACAGCTTCTAGATAGCGTGCTCGCAGCTACACCAAACCCCACGTGGCCCCTTCACTAGCTGGCCACATAATATATGTTTTTTATTTTTTTTAAAGTCTTAAGGATGGCCACCAATACTAAAAGGGCTCTTCCTTTTCTTGTGTTTTTCCAGAAGAAACGGCGCCCATACTTTCCTTCCAAAACAATGCTGCCAGAGCTGCCCACAGCTTCGTGATCAACTTACCAAACCTAACAATTTCCTAGTCGGTGCCCTGCTTTTAGCAACCATCTGCACACCATATTGTTGCAATAAAACTTCCAGATCTCCCGCATCTGCTCCCAAAAAAAACACATGCATATACCAACTTACTGCCAAACCACCCGGCCTGTACATTTGCCAGGGCATTTAAGGCAAAGTTTATTCACAAACCACGCATCCCATATGTACACGGACTCAAAACACCTTTACAGAAAAATGCCTGACATACTTTGCCCAACCCCTAGCCTACTGAATCATTCATGATCAGCAGTAAAAAGCATTTTAAGACCTAAATCCATATCCAAAAACTGCCCTTCATCTAAAATCATATCTTCAGATACTGCATCCTGTACAATCACCATCAAACGTGCATAATACTTCTTCAGCCTGTATCCATTCACCCTGGAAGCATGTAAAGTCCCATCTAAATCTGCCAATTGATAGGTACCATTTGCAAATCCTTGCATCACCAAGAAAGGTCCTTCCCACTTAATCTGAAACTTCTTATGAAAGGAATTATCCAACCTGCTATTATAACGTAATACCAAGTCATCCTTCATAATTCCTTTGCTTTGAATTTTCTTGTTGAACTTCTCCAACGTCCTTGCCTGCATATCTTCATAATGCTTCAAAGCATTGTCCCTGTTTAGCTGTGCTTCTTGTAAATATAACAGCCGCTCTTTAAGGGTATCTTTAGGCTCTTCCAAAAGCTTTTTCAACATTTTAACAGCTGGTATCTCCACCTCAATAGGCAATAAGGCTTCCCTCCATAAACAAGATGAAATGGAGTGAAACCCGTACACCAGTTTTAATCACTGTCCTGTATGCCCACAAGGCAGCAGGCAACTCCAGATCCCAATTCTTGCCTTGTTGCTCTGTCTCACCTTAGATAAAATCTTGATCAATTTACCATTGAAACGCTCATTCAGGCCATTACACTGTGGATAGTAAGGTGTGGTAAAACTGCGAGACTGATCTTCATTTTTGTACACAAATAGTCCATAAGCTCTGCTCTGAAACCTGGACCTTGATTAGAAAGCAATTCCAATGGCACACCAAATTTACAACAAATATCCTGATATACAAACTTTGCCACCTCCTTAGCAGTAATTTGTTTCACTGCCTTTGCTTCCGCCCATCTAGAAAGGTAATCAACTGCAGTCAAGATGTAGCACTTTCCTTGGCTAGTAATAGGCAATGTTCCCACAGCATCAATTCCCCATTTTTCAAAAACATCATAAGCAAGAATTGTCTTCCTCATTTCAGGCCTTAATATCCGTCTACTGTGAGCTTGGCATTGTTTGCATGACCTGCACCAATGATTTACATCCTTATGTACACTTGGCCATACATAACCTTCTTGCAAGACTTTATGCAAGGTAATCTTTGAGGCAAAATGTCCACCGCATGCTCCTTCATGGTTTTCCTTAAGAATTTTGTAGATTTCTTCCTTCCAAGGTACCCGTCGCATTATCAAATCAATTCCCTTCAAATACAAAGCATCACCAACCATCACATACCTTGCAGCTTTCCTGATGAAACCATATTTTTTTGATTTGTCAATACCATTAGGAATCATCCCTATCAACAAAAACTCCTCAACATCCTGTAAATTCTCCCTGCACCACAATAAAATGATGCATGAGTTTTAAGAACAAAAACTTCACCAATCATTCCCTGGACTGATTCATGAGCCTCCTCATTATGGCCTCGATCCACATGCTTAAGACTCCAAGCTTCAAATTCCTTCAACAAACCTTTAATCTTGAAACACATTTCTTTGAGTAACATATTCTTTGACTTCCAAACTCCCAATACCTGTTTTACCACAAGCAATGCATCTCCTTGAATGCGAATCCTATGTACACCATGCTTCAAACATATTTGCAATCCAACTTCCAGAGTCAGATACTCCGCTTCATTGTTGTTATGTGCATCCACTTTAACACCCTTTTTAAAAACAAGGCAACCCTGTGGATCATAAAGCACCAAACCTCCTGAGGCTGCATCATGGCTTTTCCTGTAAGAACCATCAAAATACAATAAGTGTGCATTCACTAATTCAGCCACATCCTCAACTGCTGGCTTCTTGATGGTTTCCTCCTTTATAAGAAGAGGACACTCCTTATATGTCAGTAGATCAGCTAAGGTAGCCCTGGTACTCTCCTCCACCAGGAATGAGAAAGTAAACTCTTGCAACTCAATCACCCACTTCATCATAGCTTTAGATAAATTTGTGCCATTTATCAACTGAGGCGGCAAAAAAGTGTAGCTCGTCAAAAACACAAAGGGGCGGGGCAACAAGTAATGGCGGAACCGCCTACATGCATACATCACACTAACCATAATAAGTTCCACTTCTGATAACAACCTTTCTCTGGCAAGTTTTACCCTGCTAGCACAGTAGACTGGTTGCATATAATGTGATTCTTTCCCCTTCTGTAACAACATAGCTCCAATAGCATCTTCACTACTGAAGGATTGACATAAAATACCTGTTCCTAGTTAGGCGCCTGCATTGTAGGAATAGCTCCCAACACCTCTTTCACTTTTTGGAAAACTACCTCACACTCCTCCGTCCAATGCAAAGGATCATGCTTTGCTGCTTACTGCAAAGGATATAACAACTGTGAAGATAGAGAGATGAAACGAGCCATATACTTCACCTTTTGCACAAAAGTAGCCAGTTGCCTTGTATTCTTTGGTGTAGGAAGAAGAAGAAGAGACTTGACTTTATTAAGATCTGGATCAATACCATTCTCTGAAACAACATGGCCCAAGAGCTTCACTCTCGGTTGAGCCAAAAAACACTTTTTTGGATTTAATTGACCACCACACTCATCATAACGCTGAAAAACTGTAGCCAGCCTATCACAATGCTCTTGTCTGGAGCTGTATATACAAAAATCATCAATAAAATCCTTGACAAACTTGTTCAAAAAAGGAGATAATACCCAATTTGCCCTTCTCTGATAGTAGGCTGGTCCATTCATCAATCCAAAAGGAAGAACTTTGTAGCAGAAACACCCCCATGGTGTAATGAAAGTCGTCTTGCGCTGATCTTCTTCTGCAATCTTTAATTGTAAATGACCTGAAAACCCATCACAAACACTATACCTTTCATATCCAGCTACAGTATCCAAGATCTCATCCAAAAAAGGTAGGGGGTAAGAATCCTTCTTTGTAGCAGCATTCAAAGGCTTGAAATCCACACATATACGCCACCTGCCATCTTTCTTTGGACTCACCACTGTAGGACTTACCCACTCAGCTGTGTCCACTAGTGTAATGAAACCTGCACTCAACAGCTTATCAACTTCCTCTCTCAGGGCCTGCATTTGTTCTCGTCCCATCCTGCGAAGCTTCTGCCTAACTATTTTTACACCTTCTTTCAATTCAATCCTCAAATCTGGCCCTTTAAATCCTCGAATCTCCCTATAAGAGGTGATGAACAATTCTGGAAAATGAGACAGCATATTTACATATCTAACCTTTTCTCCACTCGAGAGATCCGGACTCAGCATTCCTTTAATCAGCTCCTGCTTCTTCTTCACTTCTATCTTTGGCTGCAGTAATTCCTCGATCACTTCATACGACCCCAAGGTATCTTCTCCCTCAGCACCCACTTCATGCACTTCTTTATCTTCATTACCTTGTTGCTCTGATATTAGGAAAGCCACATCTGCCTCCTCTTCACTAGAAGCAGTAGTCGATGAATCCATCTCCGATTTAGAAGTACTGGTGGTAGTTTCCTCTTCACTCGAATCCTGTGGCCTCTCCCACACATCATTCAACGATCTCCTACCATGCATCTCAAAAGATTTTCTATTACCCCGCTTATTATGCAAAGAAATGGTCCCATACCTCCAGTCTTGTACTGCACCCACCACTCGCAACCAGGGTCGTCCAAGAATAATTGGAAAAGCACCAAGACCCGTAGGCATCACATGAAAATCTACAGTAGCTTTGACATTAAAAGCTTCAATTTCCAACTCCTTAATCATACCAAGACATTTTACCTTTGATGATTAGCCATCCTGATTCGAAAACCAGAAACCCCAAACACCCTCAAGCCTGACTGCTCCACACATGATTGGGTAATCACATAGATTTGAGCTCCTCCATCTATATAGGCATGACCAAGGTTCCTACCTTTACTCCACACCTCCACAATAGGGCAAATATCTGGAAGCTCTTCTAAAGATAGTACTTTGATTGACTCCTTTTCCATTGGATTCACAAGTCCCTTCCATTGCCTTCTCAATTTTGGCACCATCTCCACCAACTGCCCAAAGGTGATGTTGGCCTTCCTGTTCACCAAATCAGATTTCAAGTCATAGCTAGTTTGCCCATCCCCCCCAGTGACACCTGGAACCTTCTACGAGGCTTCCATTTCCTTTTAGCTTTCACATCTTCTCCTTCTTGCTGCTTCCCCTTCTTACGGCTGGGTCCAGCCACCCCTTTTCCTTCTCTTTCATCCGTTGTGCGCTTGCCAACGGGCATCACATCCCCTTCTTCTCTCACCTGAACATTCTCCAGAGTAACAACATTCACGACCTTTGCCTTCCCCTTCTCTTCAGCTGTGATTCCACTGGGGCCTGCTTGATCCTTGATATTAATACCATAATCATTTGACCTATCAGGTAACTGTGAAGGTAGTGGGTACATATCACCAACCATTCGCTGAGGCTTATCACAATATGTACTCAGATGACCAAGCTCACCACAGTAGGGATGAAACGACGGCCCCTACCGCGACCACGTCCATACCCTGCTTGTCCATCTCCCCCTTCATGATTATTGCCTCTGCCTCTACCACGTCCACCACCTGTACTTCCCATTAAATTTAAGCTCAAATTCTTCATAAGATCAACCATTTGTTTCATATCCTGTCGTAATCCCTCATCAGAAACTACAAGAACCATAGGTACTCCTTGACTAGCTTGTGGCACCATCTGCATAGCTTGGGCAGTGGGCTTCATCCTCTCAATCACTGCATTCATGGGTGTAGCCTCCACTCTACGAATCTCTGGCTATACTACAACTGGAATCATCCCCAGCTAATTCATCCATTGCAGCTTCCAATCCTTTGATTTGGCAATTTCCACCGCATCCTCATAAGACCTGGGCTTCTTCAATTCCACTTTCCAGCGAATACTCCTCTTAAGCCTGGCTACAAACTTGTTTTTCTTCATCATGTCAGGAGGTACTTGGTCTTCCCCTAAAGCCCTGCATAAAGTCTCCCACAGCAAAGAAAATTTCTTGACATAATCATCAATTGATTCCAACTCACCTTGTGTCAGAGCTTGCACCTCATGCCAAACCTTGTCGGGGTCTTCTACCTTCTTGAACCTGTTGCTAAGTGCTGTCTTTCATCCATTCTTGGTCATATCAATACGTGGAATAGCAACCCTCATAAGATCTGTACCAGGTCCTTGCATCCCCTTTCAAGCAAATGCTCAGTAGCCGCAACACCTGTACCGACTCATTGATGTGGTTGCTTATGCATGCAACCTCCATCCTTTCCAGGAAATCTGCCACATCCTCATTAGGGCTACCATAAAACTCTAGATAAGACATCATTTTAACCCCCAAATTTCACCTTGAAACCCAAGAAAAACACCTTCCCTGAAACTCTCAACTCCTAGGGCATACACCCTAGTAAACTGAAGAAAATAGAAGAGCTATCCTCAGTGGGGGCACCAGAAGACTGTCGGGAGGCTGGGAAAAGAAGAAATGCCTCTATAGCTACCTACCCAGCAGCCTTAGAAGACACAATAAACACCAAGGGCACCACCAGCACAATGCTGGAAACAGAGATCTCTCAAGACACCACAACACGGATTCAAGCCAGAATATACACCAACACCTTCAATTCACACTAAGAACCATTTCCCCACTCTCTAAACACCATATGCACACACCCAAAGCTTGTATAGTGGAAAGAAGAGCTACTTAAAACTTCTTGCATAACACTGCTTACAAGGTCCTCTTCAGAGACAAATCCCAATACACATATCCTTAATCAGATGGCAGGCCAGGACTTTTATTTGCACAAGTCTCTAAAGAAAAAAGTTTCTTCTCCACCACAGCCGGCATCAACACCTTCGCTCCTGGCCCCCCTCGTGCTCTCCACAAGCCTGGTTTTCTCTCCTTTGGGTCCTTCATGAGTTGTGTTTGCATGAGCTTGGTCCGCTTGCTCTGTAGGAGCTTGTGTCTCTTGGACGCCCAACCCACACTCTCCTCGAGCTATGGCAGTGGCTCTTCACACGAAAGCTCTGCTCACAAGCTTCCCAATGCTTCAATGCTCTCCGCGAGCCTCTCTAGCCACTGTCCAGGCGATCACATAGGCGGCCACTTTCAGCTTCACCACCTCTTCAGCTGCACTCTACCAGGCTCACAAGGCGGCTACCTATGTCTCCACGCGAGCTGCTACATTACCACTTCAAGGTGGCCTTCTGCTCTCTGCACTGCCTTCGCTCCAGGCCGCTGCTCACACAGGGCGGTTCCTCTACTCGCCTTTCCCTTCACTCACATCCGGGCTCCTCCAGCTAACGCCAGCAGAGAGAACCTCTCCAAGTTTGCTTTCAAGAGGCGGCTGCTACCAGACCTTGACCCTAGGTGTCTCCTCTCCCAACGTCAGCTCACTAGGTACCCGCTGCTTCTTTTTTAGAATCACCAGCCACGTCTTCTCTATCCGCACTCACGCCCACACATCCTCTCTGTTTTGGTTTCCCACGCCGTCTTCTACAGCCCTTCACGTACAAGGTGGCTGGTACCACCTTCTCTGCGCCTGCAGATCACCCCCACGGCCTCTCTGCACGATCACTTGCCAGGCTCTGCACGATCACTCGCCAGACTCTGCCCACACCAGCAGTTACTCACTAGCAACACAAGGTGGCAACCTTCTGGAGCTCTTCGCTTGTCTTCAGAACCCGGAGCCCTCTGCACAGCTGCACCTTAGCGCCCCTTCTCTGGCTCCTCAGCAAGGCGGTTCCTCACCCTCCCCGCCTTCGTCTGCACCAGCGCCTCTGCAAGGGCGACCTTCTCTTCTCGTCGTCGGCGACCCAGGGTCTCTCTCCTTCTAAGCGGCCAACCCCCAGCCTATCTTCACGCCTTCACGCTTCTTCGCCAGCTTCTAGATAGCGTGCTGGCAACTACACCAAACCCCACGTGGCCCCTTCACTAGCTGGCCACATAATATATGTTTTTTATTTATTTTTTTTAAAGTCTTAAGGATGGCCACCAATACTAAAAGGGCTCTTCCTTTTCTTGTGTTTTTCCAGAAGAAACGGCGCCCATACTTTCCTTCCAAAACAATGCTGCCAGAGCTGCCCACAGCTTCGTGATCAGCAGCATCAACTTACCAAACCCGACAATTTCCCAGTCATCGGTGCCCTGCTTTTAGCAACCATCTGCACACCATATTGTTGCAATAAAACTTCCAGATCTCTCGCATCTACTCCCAAAAAAAACACATGCATATACCAACTTACTGCCAAACCACCCGGCCTGTACATTTGCCAGGGCATTTAAGGCAAAGTTTATTCACAAACCACGCATCCCATATGTACATGGACTCAAAACACCTTTATAGAAAAAGGCCTGACACCAGCAAGGAAAGAATCTTATCCATTAATTTTGGGGAGACCATGGCTGATAGCAATGAGAGAGCAGGGCAAGATTGGTGGAGAGGACACCTTATCTTGGGGCTAGATCAGCCTGCTAGAAAACAAGTTATATATGACATAGCCAAGGGGAGATAATCTATTTTAGAGAGTGCCTCATAAGATGAAGATGAAGAAACCAGTTTCACAAAGGACTCAAAAACAGAGGAGGAAAACTTAGAGGATGATGAAGGGGGAAGTTCAACTACTGCTAGAGCCAGATTTTGACCTCATGTGCATGTCTCTACAACTATGTACAGAGGAAGGGGAGAAGTAGAAAATTGAGGTTGAAGTGCAGTCAGATAAGGAAGAAGTCTTACAGAAAATGCTTGCCAAGGACCTAGCTATGGCTGAGAGGAAAGAGTATCTGACTATGTTGCAGTACTTTCCAGATCTTTTCATTTCATCCTTTACTCAAGTAAGGGGGGTATCAGCTGTGTAACATGAGATAAAATTGAAGCTAGAAGCTAAACGAGTTGTGAAAAGATTGAGAAGATTAAGGGTTGGGTAGCCCAGCAGGTATTGAGAGAGGAGGTGAATAAGCTATTAAAAGCAGGGTTCATCTTCCCAGTGGACAATTCTAAGTGGGCTTCATCTGTAGTGAATGGGAAGTGGAGATTCTGTGTTGACTTTAAGCCTCTGAATGTTGTAAACCCAGAGAGATCACTATCCACTACCCTTCCAAGATGAGATTTTAGATAGTGTAGCTAGGCATGAAAGATATAGTGTCTGTGATGGATATTCTGGATACTTTCAAATTTCAATTTCCCCAGAAGGTCTGAAGAAAACCACTTTCATTACCCCATGGGAGTGTTTTGCATACAGAGTTATGCCCTTTGGGCTTATATTACAAATACTCCTGCTGTTTCCAAAGGTTTATGAATTTGGTGTTTGAGCCCTAATTGGGGTCCTTCATCAGAGTGTTTATTGATGATTTTTGTATCTACAGTGGTAGATGGATCTATTGTGAAAAGTTGAGGATGGCTCTAAAGAGGCTGGATGATCTAGGTGGTCAGCTCAACCCTGACAAATGTCATTTGACTTAGGCCAAGGTAACTCTAATTGGAAATGTAGTTTCTGAGAATGGGATTGAGCTTGATCCTCCCAAAAGTACAAGATTTCCTCTTATTGGAGGCACCTCAGAATGTGAAGCAGCTGTTGATATTCACACATAAGGTAAGATACCTTGCCAGATTCATTTATCTTTTGTCTCAGGATTTATATCCATTGCAACAGGCATCCCAAAGGGATCACTTTATGTGGCAAGACGGATGAAGAGGCCCTTCTACAGGTTAAGGAAATTCTTAGCTATTTGTGCCCCTAACTGGAGTAAAGAGTTTTATGTAAATCCTAGTGTGGGTGAAGATGCCATAGGTGCAGTACTGTTACAGTAGGGAAGGGATCATTCTTATATGAGCCCATTATATTTTGTCAACATAACAAATACATTAGGAGAAATGACATATTCTGAAGTAAAGCTAGTGATGGTGGTTGTGGTGTTTGTTTTAAAATATTCAGATCTTATTTACTTTCAGAGCCTTTCACTATATTGACCCATTACTCTTTACTTCCTGGTTTGATTCAGTTTGACCTTCCATCTAAGAGATTGTCTAAATGGTTGGTTGAGCTACAAGAGTTTCAATTCACTTGTATAGTGGAAGATAGCACAAGAGCTACATTGACAAATATCTCAACATACAAACAGAATCCTTTGGTATTGAGGGAAGAGATAGTGATGATGAGGGAAGAGATAGTGATGATGAGGAAAGTGCCCAGGTGGAAAGACCCTGCAGCAGATCTGCCAAATGCTTTTACTCTATTTTTTGATGGGGCTTTTCAGAGATGCTCAAGTGTGGCCAGTGGAGGAGTAGTTTTGTTACCAGAAGGTACAATAGTATGTCAAGAAGGGATGAAGCTGCAAGTGCAGACCATTAATGAAGTTGAGTATGCCACTTTAGAGTATGGACTTCAACAGTGTCTTAAGAGAAGAATTAGCAGGCTTGTTATTAATGGAAACACCTTATCGATCATCACGCAACTTCAAACTATCTGGAAGGCCGATAACCCCAAAGTGAAAGAATCGTGCTTTCAAATAAGAAGAATGCTCCAGAAATTTCAAAGAGGTACAGATTCAACATGTGAAAAAACGAGGCTACAGATGCATTAGCAAAAGGGGATTTAGGCAAGGATTTGAATGTATATGACTTGATTGTAAGCCATCCCAACTATGTTGTTGGAAGAGAGAGTTTACAAGAAACTGAGGAGTTTTTGCACACAGGTCTAGTGCCTTCAAGCTTATCTAGAAAATAAAGATATGGTTTCATAAGGAAGGCTCTACAATACACTATTGTGAATGATCAACTTTACATGAAGGGCAAGGATTTAATTCTGAGAAGGATTCCAACCAAGGAGGAGATCTTTGCCATTATGGCCTCCTGCCATGAAGGGGTCTGTGGAGGGCACTTTGCCCTGAAGCTATCTCTGAGGAAGATTCTGACTGGTTATGTATGGCCGAGTTTGAGGAAGATGTTTATCATTGGTGTAGAAGCTGTGAGCCCTATCAAAAGCAAGGCAGGAGGGTGTTACATCATGAGTTGAGAAAAACCATTGTATCATGTGGGGCTTTTGAAAAGTAGGAATTAGATGCAATTGGTCCTTTGCCCACAACTGCTAGGGGCAAGACCTACATCCTTATTACTGGAGTGCACTATCTGCCAGATGGGCTGAGGATAGATGTGTGAAGAGTATTACTGCTAGAGAGGTGGCCAAATTTGTTTTTGAAGACATCTGTGCAAGGTTTGGCATGCCATTAGAACTATTGATAGATCAAGGGCCTAGGTTTAGAGGACAAATAGTACATGAGCTTATACAGAAGATCCATATCACACACAGGTTTTCAACACCTTACTATCCACAGTGTAATGGGCTGGTTGAGAGATTCAATGGGGAGTTGTATACCATGTTAACCAAGTTTCTAGAAGAACATCCTAAACAATGGGGCTTACATGTATCCCCAGCTCAATGGGCTTATAGGATAGCTGTGATGAGGACAGCTACAAAATTTTGACCCTACCACTTGGGTCTTTGGGAAAGAAGTCCTAATACCCATTGAAGTTGAAATACCAATTTCTTCTAAAACATCAAGAAAGGGCATAGATGAGTATGAAGAGAGGTTGCTAGATCTTCAAGAGCTGCAGCAGCTGACTCTAGAGAAGAAGCTTTGGACCACTACATACACTTAAGAAATAGGAGAGCTAATATTTTCAATGAGATAGTTAAGGATAAAGGCATCAACAAAGAGGAAGATCTTGTGCTCAACTATAATAACAAAATATATACCAAGTTCCAAATCAAGTTGGAAGGTCCCTTCAAGGTTATGCATATTTATGAGCATGGTACTTATCAGCTTGTAGATTTGGATAATCACATCCATTCAAAAAGAGTTAATGGCTACAAGATCAAAACATATTGGTGCAGAATCATTATAGTTCAAAAAGATTCAGAGACAGTGGATAGAGGCCTGCTTGTTACTACAGAAGAACATGGAGAAGCTTATTGGGACTTGGTTTGTTGAGGATTATTTCAATGAGGCCATAGCATTTGGTTGAGCATAAATGCTCTAACCATGGGGGTTCTGGCAAAATATGATAGGATTTTTTGTGGCCAAAGGGATATGCTCAAACAAGATGCCCATTCAACCCCAAGGAAAGAAAATAACAAATTGGGTATGGTTAGGGACCTTAGGAAATATAGGATTGTTGCATGGATATCTGCACATTCATAAACTAGATGTTATTTGATGTTGTTAGGTGAAGCGAGGACTATTGCATGGAGAATAGAGCACAAACACGTGAAGAGGTAGAAGAGAGAAAGTTTATATGTGTGAGAGCATTGTGTGTTGTTGGGAAGTTTGCTGTGAAACTTGTTGGATATTAGTTGGCTTGTTCAGAGAAGGGCAATAGGGGATTGTAGAGGAGACTTAGATCTTTCTAGAGCAAGGATTGTAGAGGTGATAGAGGGTTCTGCGTGGAAAGTGGTGCCCCAGAACCTCTCACATTGCATCACTGTTGGAACTTGGATAAGATTAAGGATTGCTCAAAACACTTCCCAGTTGTGTTGGATGGTTGAGGCGTGCAAGCTGTTGCTGCAGCTCTTTGTTATTATTAATCTTGATAGGATTGAGAATAAAAATTTAGTTTCTATTGAGGCAATTTATGTGAGATTTCTTTTGATCTATTTATGTTTTCTCTCATCTTCTCAATTCCCAATTCTCAAGATCTATTGTGAGTTGCATAGTTTTCTTAAAAATCACAGAACGTCAAGTTGTGTGGAATTAAAGAGTTATTTTGTTTGTTTTTTGTTCAATCAGTGTTGTTTGTATGGAATTCTATTGAAGGTAAGGCTGTGAGTGAAGAACTAACTTTGGTTGAGTCAGTGTTGGGTCAGTTAGCTTGTGTAGGGGTCAGTTAGCTTGTGTAGGGGTCACAATCATAGTCAGTTGTACATCAGTATTATCAGGGTGGTGTAGGGACCTTGATCTAAATTGTTTGAGTTGAGGGGAAGTTATTATGTGTCTTAGCTTACTGTTAGCAGCTTACTGTTAGAGATCTGTCAAAGAATAGTTGTCTCAATAGTTAGAAGGCTTTGTAGTCTGGCAGGGTTTCGGTTGGCAGCACTGAGACACTTCTTGTCAGTCTAAGGTTGATTTCTTGTTTGTTTTAAGAGTTTTAAGGCTCCAGAGGTGCTATTTGACATAGAGGAGAGGATACCTACAACCTTTGGATCAGTTTAGCTAGTTGGTTGGGGACAATAAATTCAGAGTGCCAATTGTAGTGAGCAAATAGTTAATTGTGATATCCCTTCAAGTTGAGAGATTCCTGAGGGTTTATGGGTGTCTAAGGACATTTGGGAAAGACTGATTTACTATAGTCTTTTGAGGTAGACGGTTATATGCCATATTCCTAACACATAGCTCAGCAAAACAAGTGCAAGTGCAAGGAAAGGTCAGCGAGTGACAGATAATCCAAGAAAATCTAGGATTGTTGCTATAAGGTCCGTTGACATTGGAGGATTATAGAGGATATTGGAGGACTTGATTTGGACTCAAGTAAGCCATCAGAATTCGAAAGCAGGTGGAGAGTTAGTATCTGACTTGTTTGTGATAGCCAAGAAAAATTGCTGCTTACTCTACTGGTCAGTTAAGGGTATCTGTTTGCTTCTAAGGGATTCCATTGTAGGTTTTTGAGTCTAGCTAGCATAGGAGGACATTCTGGGAGCCTAGAGGATGGATTTTTGATTAGGAACAAGTAGAGGACTTTGGAAATAGTTTATAGCTATTTCTATGGTAGTTGGAAGCTATCTTGGCCAGTTGGTTGAGGTCAAGAGGGGCTCTTAGTTGGAAGATTAGAGATACTAGAGGTTTAAGCTAACCTAGGAGGACAATTTGAATAGGTACTTGGATTGAATGGGGAGGTTAGGAGGGTGTTGATGTGCTCAACTGTGTTGGCTAAGGATTTGAGGATGTCATATGGGGTGTTGGTGCCCTCTATTGTTGTTTCTATTGGGTGGTGGTGCTAGTGACAATATCCTCCTCACGATGGTGTGATTTGGACAGGGCTATAAAGGTAGGTTCTCTTGGACACATCAGCGTGTTCACATTATGGACCGCATGTGCATAGTACTTTAGTACTTATGTTGTATTTACCTTATCTTTTTTTGGGTAGAACCTTTTTGTTGTAAAGAAGAAAAAGAACAAATTTTTAGCCTCTCATCTTGTGTGCTCTCTTCTAGGGTTAATGTGAGAGTGTGCGTGCTTGTAAGATCTCAACACCTCAAGCTCTCTTCCTTCCTGCATCTTTTCACATATCACTAAAGCTCATGCATAAGCTTTATGTGTATAGTTTTATGCCTAAAAGCTTTATGTTTTTGGCTAAATACATATATATTAACACTAGTTTGGTGATGGGACATAAAGTTATCCATGGATATGTTTATGTCTTGTTTATATACCAGCTTTATGGAATTATTTAGAACACATGGATAGTAAATATCAAAGATTTCCTTTTCTCATATCAGGTACATAGTAAAGGAAAATTAAAATTTTCTAGGATCACATTGGTTACATTTAGGCTTTTGAAATTCATAACAATTCATAGGCCAAATTAGAGTCATAATTGTTGAGATGTCAAGGTCAACATGAGTTGACACTCACAAGGTGCTTGCATGACCATTCGGCATTTACATCACTGGCGGTTTTGGTAGCTGGCACCGACATATCTTCGCTAGAGATTCTATAGCTGGACTACATCGACTAGTCGACACCTACCCACTCCTCTTAGTGTGTTCACATTATGGACCACTTGTATATACTCTATTATGTGTGTTAGTCACTTTATCTTCTTTTGTAGACCTCTTTTGTTGTGTGAAGAAGAAGAAGAATTTTCAGCCTCTCACCTTGTGTGTTCTCTTCTAGGGTTTGTGTGAGTGTGTGTGTGCTTGGCAAGCGCTCAAGCTCTCTTCTCCCATGCACCTTTTCATGGTGTCAGAGCTTGGTTCATACTAATAAGGGGGGCTGAGTGGCAAGCAAGAGAAGAACATGAAGCGGTACGAGTGTAAGAGCTTCATCTACTCTTCCCCCTTTGTGTTGGCTCTACTACACCCTTGTTGTTGGGAGCTCGGGGGGCACTCGCAAACAAACTCTAACTGAGGAGATTTCTTTGCGGGAGAAGAGCTATATGAGGGCAAGTATATATTTTGTCGAACAGAACTTTTCAGGCTGAAAATGCATTTCAGGCACATTTGGACCTTCGTTTTTCAGTTCCTAGGCATTCACGGGCACTGCGGGTAAGTTTTGATTCTCTGTAGAACGTTGCTTTTGAAACTACAGGAAGGGTGATTAGTTGTGCAAACAGTGTGTGTGCTGCAAAGAGGTCTTAAAGTTGCCATTAAGTGTATGTATTCAACTTAAGGTCACTGGTTGTGACCCAAACTGTCTCACTGGCTGTGACAGTTTGGATACAGTATAGTACCGCTATAGAGAATACAACAATTTATGCAAGTCAAACAAGAGTGCTGTTTTTGGTAGATTTGTGTTATAGACAAGATGTTGAATGATGGAATAAATGAGATTTTTGCAGAGAAGATTGAAAAGAACAACTTCCATGCTTGGAGGTCCAGACTAACAAATTTCCTTAGATGATGATGGGAAAAGGTTACTAGGACTACATTGAAGGTGAACATGAGGAGGCACCAGAGATACCGAAGATTAATCCAACTACTGTAGATGTAAAAGAACTAAAGGATTGGAATCAAGGAGCAAGGAAAGTCATGTATTGGTTTTCTATCAGCATACAAGACACTATGATTGGGCTTATATAGGATGCCATCACCTAAGGAGACATGGGATACCATGGTGAAGCTGTATGAAACTTAAACCAAGGCATGAAAGATTCAGTTAAAGAATGAGCTTGATACTGTGGAGAACAAAAATATGTCTGTGAATGATTATGCATTGAAGATCAAGGGCATTGTAGAATCCCTTGCATCACTTGGTGTTTCTATGATGATGATGATAAGGTGGAAGTGTGTCAATGTGGTCTTGGGCCAGAATACAAGGTGTTCAAGATGTCTATTCAGACTTGAAGGAGAACATTCCAAACTTCACAGATTTGGTATCAATGCTGATCATTGAAGAGAAGAATTTGGGTGAAGATCAACGGTCTTCACAAAACAAAAATAGTTCAGAGCAACAGGCCTTCTACACAAGTTTAGGTAGAGGAAGAGGTAGAGGTCGTGGATGTTGCCAAGGTTTTGATTGAACAAGTAATCAAAATTATGGTCAGCAACAATAATAGTCCCAAGATTCGTAACAACACATAGGTGGAAGAGGCCAGTTTTAGAGGAAGGGGGAGTCAAAGAGGTTGTGAAGGGGGAATCAAAGAGGTTGTGGTAATTGGAAAAGGAAGTATAATGATATACAAGGTTGTTTTAATGTGGTAAGCCTGGAAATGTGTAGGCAGATTGCTATAAGAAGCAAAGTGACATGCAAAATGGAAAAGTGCAACAAAACTGAATCAATAAACAACGAATTGTCTTTGAGACAATAAAGTTTTCAATGATAGGACCCAAAGCATGGAAAAGAAACTCAAGTGTGAAATCTTCAATTAAATTCTATAACACCCTGCAATGCTAAGATTATGAGATTAATCATTTAGAGAGGAGCTGCAAGTGCAAGCAACTCTAGTAGCCAATGTGCGCAACACATTGGCGATTCTTAAGTAGCCAAGAAACAAAGAAGAGTTGTTCTTAAAGAAAAGTACTTTGACCATGCTGATGAACTCAACTGAAGACATGCCTAAGACAAGGAGTCAATGGCACTTTATTTCCTACACTCAAGGTGATTCATTCACAATGTCAAGTGTATCAATAATGATGATGTGCAGGGAGCTATAGGACAATTTTATCACGTTGAGGGCACACTAACATTAAACACAGGGTCGAGCAGAAAGAAAATCAAGACAACAAGAACAGAATTTCACTATGATGTTTACAATAACATCTTTGTTCATATTGAGAGCCTACAACAAGCTGTGGTGAAGTTCTATGGTCTTTCACCAGAAGGTGAGAGCTTGCAATTGCTACTATTCATGTTTTTTAGTAGAAAATGAAGATGATTATTTTGTTTTAAATATTGTAAATTACCATTTATTTGCAGTTTTGGGGAGCACACTCTCATTTGTGCTCCAGGTAGATGAGTGCCAAATTGTGAAAGGTCGGAAGCTGGAAGGTATGAGCATTACGCTCATGAATGAGGCCATGATATGTGCATGGGAAAAGACTACCAAACCAAGTTTTAGTGTGCAATCTGAGAAAGAGGTTTGGTGGCTTGGTGCATTTGAGGTACCGAAGGAGATACACGAGGTAGTGACATGGATGTTTGAAAGGACTCCCAGGATAACAGATGTAATCAAAAAGCAAATTGATGGTCAACTTTTAGATGTAGAAAACATAGGAAAGTTCAAGCTGGATTAGCATCTTGGGGAAGATTTGAAGACAATTAAATGCATGATGGGTTGTGCTCAAGGCGCGACATCAAGATGGCCTTGTCCATACTGCAATGCTCAGATTGATATTCCTAGGTAGAAAATGAAAAATGGAAAAGGTATGCAGAAGGTTGGTTCTGTTGGGAAGGATGCCTCAAAAGGTCCTAAGAAAGGGAAGAAGCAACATGAAGATGCAATAGATCCAACCGAGTCAACTGATGAGATGAAGATGAGGAACAACCAAATGCAAGACGGGTGGATAGTGTCATGTCTCCTGATATGCTAGGAGAACCAACATCATAGCCTTTGTCTCCCTTAAGCCCAGCTTTTTAAGCTTTAATCCCTTAAAATAGGAATCCTTATTAGGAGGCCCTTTTTGGGTCCAAAAATTTCCTAATGCTCACATATGTTTGTTAACAGTAACCTTTTCACTAGCATGCTATCAGCAGAAGTCACCTATGTTAGTTAACAGTATACCAGTCTTCTCTTCTTTGGGAAAACAAAGAGGCTAGTTAGTTAACAGTATACATGTATGCTAGTTAGTTCTCTAGCTAGGTAGTTATTAGTCACGTGTATGCTAGTTAACAGTTACCAGTATGCTAGTTAACTGTTACCTGTGGTAGTTAGTAGTCACTTGTATGCTAGATAACAGCTCAGGGGGGGTCACTTGTATAAATATGTAAGTATCACGTGGGTTCAACAGAAGGACATTTTAAATATTTAAAACTTACAGAAATATATTTACAGAGGGGATTTATTTATTGTATTTTAAAAAAAATTACAGATTTGAATAGGAAAGGATACATTATATTCACTAAAAAATTCACAGATAAGGGACTTTTTAAATAGGCCTTGAACGCACGTGATATAGAGGATTTACATATAGTGACCCCCCCCCCCCCCCCCCGAGGATAACAGTCACCTGTATGCTAGTTAACAGTCACATGTATGCTAGTTAAGAGTCACCAGTCTTTTTTCTAGGAAAATAAAGAATGTGCAATCTATTTTACTGTGCCACAACTATGGAAAGCCAAGACACATGGCAAGAGACTACTACAGCAAACTCAGTGGAGAAGGAACGACATCGGTAAACTTCATGGAGATTCCTAAGGGAAGTGGAGTCAGATCATCTTTTCTAAGAGAGAGAGAGAGAGACCCCACAACCCAATGTAACCTACCCCAAAAGAGTAAAACCACCTCTGAGCCACCGATGATGTAGGCCATGTGGTAGATGTATGTGTGAGCACTTTAGTCAAGGTCACACACTTGTAGTAGCCTTGGACACATAGAGAGAGAGTGTCAAGGACTATGAGTTTAGGGACTTGAGGCACTGGTCGCGGACTATCAAGTAAGAGGGAAACTTGTATAGGGTCGAGGTGTGCTAGGAGTATTCACTTGAGGGGAGGTGTTGAAATATACAAGTGAATAGGGTGTGTGCGGGAACAAGCCCTTAGCAAGAGGCTGTAAAAGAGAATCTGTAAATGTAAGAGAAGCTGTGAAAAGGTGAGAAGTATCTACTGGGAGAGAATAAAGGGTAGCATGAGGAGATTTAGGAGGTGTGGAGATATTCTAGGAAGAGGTGGAGAGAATCAAGCAAAAGAGATGGAGTGAATCAAGGAGAAATTAGTGGGATTAGATGCTTGGATGTAAACCCTATAAATTAAGGCATTGGCCTGATGAGAATTTGTTGGTTTTTGATTATCCATACCTACATTAAGCTCTCAGTTAATTACTCACTAATCACATCTTAATTATCATCTAATCTCTTTTCTAATGATGTTGATTCTAGCATTTGTCCACCATAGCTCATCACTGCTGAAAATTCAACATGGTATCAGATGCTAGCCTAGAATCCATTAATCTTATGAGCCCATTATCTTGCTAATTACTTAGCTAATTACGATTAGTAGATAAGAGAGAGAGAGAGAGAGAGAAACCCCACAACCCAATGTAACCTGCCCCAATAGAGTAAAACCACCTCTGAGCTACCGATGATGTAGGCCATGTGGTAGATGTATATGTGAGCACTTTAGTCAAGGTCATGGGCACTTGTAGTAGCCTTGGACACATAGAGAGAGAGAGTGTGAAAGACTATGAGTTTAGGGACTTAAGGCACTGGTCTCGCGGACTATCAAGTACGAGGGAAACTTGGTATAGGGTCAAGGTGTGCTAGGAGTATTCACTTGAGGGGAGGTGTTGAAATATACAAGTGAATAGGGTGTGTGCGGGAATAAGCCCTTAGCAAGAGGCTGTAAAAGAGAATCTGTAAATGTGAGAGAAGCTATGAAAAGGTGAGAAGTATCTACTGGGAGAGAATAAAGGGTAGCATGAGGAGATTTAGGAGGTGTGGAGATATTCTATGAAGAGGTGGAGAGAATCAAGCAAAAGAGGTGGAGTGAATTAAGGAGAAATTAGTGGGATTAGATGCTTGAATGTAAACCCTATAAATTGAGGCATTGGCCTAATGAGAATTTGTTGGTTTTTTATTATCCATGCCTACATTAAGCTATCAATTAATTTCTCACTAATCATGTCTTAATTATCATCTAATCTCTTTTCTAATGATGTTGATTCTAGCATTTGATCCACCATAGCTCATCACATTGCTGCAAATTTAACATCTTCGTCATCAAGAAGGGGTTTGGAATCAGGCAAGGGTTGCAAAATATGATAATCCTAGGAAGGAACATGTGCTTTGTTGACCCATCTATTCCAACAATCATGCATACATGCATCACAAAAGCAAGCTAAATGTCTAATGGCAAGTCCTGTAGAATCCCATGGGTTATGAGCATGAATGGCATGCACAAAGCATGACTTTGGGATAGGTTCACAATTCCACTTTACCTCCCTATTTACATCTCCTACTTTGAGCCGCCCCTTCCAATGATGTAGCATATTCCCCAGTTGATGCACTTGATGTGGTCCCTTAGAGCTGGGTTGCATGTAGACCCAAGCCCCAACCTTGAATCTTGTTGGAGCCCAAACTCCATTCTCATCTCTTGTGTTATGCAACACAAGCTCTTCCACCTTCTCCCTAGGTCTTCTCACATTACTGGAAAGAGGCCATGGTGGTAACAAAAGAGAAGGGAAAAAAAAAGCTTGTTTTACAACATAGGAGTGGAGAGGAGAGAAAGTTTTGGGTTTTCAGTGCAGCAATGGAAAGCTTAAAAGAGGGTTAGAGTTTGAGAATAGGCTTCCAGAACCTAGAGTAGACTAAAGAGGGATTGAGTTTCTGCAACAATGGAGAGGGAGGGAGCTTGAGAGAGAGAGAGAAAGGGAGAATGAGAGGGAGGGAGCTTGAGAGAGAGAGAGAGGGAGGGAGATTGAGAGAGCGACAGAGAGAGAGAGGGAGGGAGCTTGAGAGAGAGAGAGAGAGAGAGAGAGAGAGAGAGAGGGGGGGAGCTTGAGAGAGAGAGAGAGAGAGAGAGAGAGAGGGAGATTGAGAGGGAGGGAGCTTGAGAAGGAGGGAGAGCTTGAGAGGGATGGAGTTTCTGCAGCAATGGAGAGCTTAGAAAAGGAAGAAAGAGAGAGAGGGAGCTTAGAAAAGGAGGAAAGAGGGAGAGGGAGCTTGAGAAGGAGGGAAAGCTTGAGAGGTATGGAGTTTTTGTAGCAATGGAGAGCTTAGAAGAGAAAGAAAAAGGATCAAAATGAGCTTTCCAAACCTAGAGTATGTTGGGGGAAGTTTGAGAGGGAAAACACACTTTTGGGAAAAAATTAAAAATTTTTAATTTTTAGGGTTTTTAATTTGCGTAATTCTAGGTGGGGGACCTCTAAGTTTGGGCCACCCAAGAGGTAAGGAGACAAGAGTAGTAATTAGGCCCCATTAGCAAACCAAAGCCTAGGCCCCCTAGGGTCAAAGAAGTCAAAAATGTGCACCCAGCCCTCTTCCTATTGGTCCATTCCTAATCAAAAGTTAATCCAAGAGGCCCTCTTTGAGTCCAAAAAATTCTAATGGACTGTTAACTAGAATACTAGGAATTATTAACTAGCATACTGGTAACTATCAACTAGCATACAAGTGACTGTTAACTGACTAGAGAGAATAGAATAGGTGCCTCTTTGTTTTGACAGAGAACAGAAGGCTGGTATATTGTTAACTAACATAGGTATTGTTGACAGCATGCTAGTGGAAAGGTGACTATTAACACACATATTAGTAACTGTTAACTAGCATATAGGTGACTGTTAACTAGCATACTGGTAACTTTTAGCTAGCATACAGAAGACTGTTAACTAACTAACTACACAAAACAGAATAGGTGCCTCTTTGTTTTCCCAGTGAAAAGAAGATTGGTATACTGTTAACTACCACACCAGGGATTGTTAACTAGCATACTGCTAACTGTTAACTAGCTTACCAGGGATTGCTAACAACCAGTAGTAACTATTAGCTAGCATACACGTGACTATTAACTAGCATACCAGGTAACAACCAGTAGTAACTATTAGCTAGCATACACGTGACTATTAACTAGCATACTAGGGACTGTTAACTAGCACTGATAACTATTAACTAGCATACAAGTGACTATTAACTAAACATATTGACTAAGGCTAGAGAGAATAGGTGACTGTTGTAACTAATCAACAAGTGACTCATTTGAACAAACAACACTCTTTCATAAACTGTACATTTGAGTTTATACACACTTTAATAGACTACACATTCTTTGAATGTATATTCATTGTAATGATTACATATTGGGCCAAAATTTTACAAAAGCCCCTCGAAAAGGCCGCAAGAGGTGAAAAGAAGTATTGATTATATATTGGGCCACAAATTTACAAAATCCCTCTAAAGCTACTTTTTGGTTACCATGTAAAACACTTCCAGGCTCTCTTTATCCAAGGGTGTACACATAAGATTGGCGATTGCATGCTCTAGACGGTTCTTTGCAAGCAACCAATGCCAAATCCAATTAAGAATCTTGTCATTAAGAACCCTACGATTTCTGACATTTCCACGTCTACAAGCTTTAGAATGATTAAACAACAGTGACGTGGGTTTTTGAAACACTTGTGAGCTGAATCATCAACTATTAAAATGTTCGAATCGTTAAATTACTTGTAGTGGCTCCAGAAATCAAACAGGCACTTATAAAAAATCAGCTTTTCTGTTCTAGGAACTTTTGCGAAAGGACAAAATTTGGCTTGCTAATTTGGTTGCAGACTCTGGAAATGCTGCCCTTAGCAGCCTGCTTACATTCTTTGACCTCGCACAACTCCATATAAACACAGTGAAGTTCTCCATGCACCATAGCAAAAATGCAGAGGCTCCCTCATGGATAAATACTCGCTCTCCAGGGGCATATGTCACCTCTTTCATCCGTGTTGTATACCTTGGGATGTATTCACCTTCCCTAACATGGCACAATAGCACACCATTAAGATCTAGTATCAATGCTCTACGATCATTCTCCTCTAAAGCTGGTTTCTGGTTCAAATCTGGCTCTTCACATGCTACTGCTCAGGTAGCACTCGATCAATCACTATTTCTTCCACTTTCCTTACTACCTATTTTCTTTTCCTTTGTTTTCATTTTTTTACTACTGGCTGTGACCCAGGGGCCAACAATGTCTTTAACTGTTCATCATCAACTATGATCGGTATGTTTAGATGTGTAAACACCTCACTAAACTAATTGTAGGCTTGAAAACTTGCATCCAAACACAAAACTTGAGGCACCCAAAGAACATGCATTAAACCCCCCACTGACAAGTCAACTGCAATACATAAACATGGGGACCCCTACATCACTAGAACAAAGTATCCTGCAAACAAAGTTGTACTACTTAGGCACTCATATAGAAAATTGGATCTCACGGATTAAAAAATGACATTTTTTATTATATCGTTGGTTTACAAAACATAGTTCCAATATAACTTTGAGAACTACAAAATACACCGCCTCCATGAGGTGTGCAACTACTACGATGGACAAAAGAAAGACCTAGCCTTGTAACCTCATAGTTTCTTACATGCACGAGTTTTGCCAACTTTTACACTAGGTGATTTTGGTTTATGGGATTTTGTTGTACCTGCTGTTACCTTCCATTTCTTTGCAGGAGATGCTCGGCTCACCATGTGCTCACGACCCTTCTTCCTTGCAATTTGACCTTCAAGGTGACCCAAGGGAGAGTCATCTCCTACATTCACAATCTTTGGATCATACCCTTGACTTTCCAACTCTAGGACATCAACAATTTATTCATATGGGGCAGATGGTAGTGCATCCTCTTGGAGATGGTCTGATTCATCTTGTATCTTTTCCTCCTCCAACTCTTGTGTCTCACTATAACTCAAGTCCTGTTTGTCACCTTTTTTCTCCAAATTTGACATGTTGTAAATAGGGCATATGTCAACACTGACACTATCAGTAGCATACTTCAAATTGGCCAAATCTGCAGAAGAGTCATTGTTTTCACCACCCTTATCCTGCATGTGCATATGACCCGCTGTTACGCTACTCTCCATTTTCCCACATGAAAACATATTTTGGGCATTTGTTCTCGTCTTGATGAGCTGCATGTGAATGGAGCTACAAAAATAGACAAACCAACTGGAAAACATAAGTACAAATTAGAAAGTATTTGGTATCTAACATATGAGTCTAGGGAGTAGTTGACTGCACTAGCGTATGGGTGCTATCTACATATGAGTGCTAACTAACAGACCTAGTCAAATACTAGTTGTTAACAAAATATACTTGAGTGCTAACTAACAGACCTAGTCAAATACTAGTGAACATGTGATTGTTAACAAAACATACTCGAGTGCTAACTAACATAGCTGACTGTTGACTAGCATGCTAATGAACAGGTGACTGTTAACTAAACATATTTAATTGCTATAGCTAACATGGGTGGTTGTTGGCTAGCATGCTAGTGAACAGGTGGTTGTTAAATAATATGTTGGAAATTGTTAACAAGCATACTAGGAAGTGTTGTCTCTAGGCATACTGGGTACTATTAACTATCATGCTTGTTAACAGGTGATTGTTAACAAGCATAGTGGGCATTGTTAACTAGCATACTGATAAGTGTTAACTAGCATACTGGGGACTAGAAAATAGCATAGTGAGGACTATAAACTAGCATATTAGGGGACTAGAAAATAGCATAGTGAGGACTATAAACTAGCATAGTGAGGACTATAAACTAGCATATTAGGCACTGTTAACTATTATGGTTGTTAATAGGTGACTATTAACAAGCATACTAGGCATTATTAACTATCATGCTTGTTAACAGGTGACTGTTAACAAGCATACTTGGCACTATTAAACAAGCATACTGGTAAGTGTTAACTAGCATACTGAGGACTAAAAATTAGCATATAGGTGACTATTGACTAGCATACTATTGAATAGGTGACTACTAACTAGGAAATGTTGAGTGCTAATTAACATAGGTGACTATTGACTAGCATGTTAGTGACTATTGAATAGGTGACTACTAACTAGGAAATGTTGAGTGCTAATTAACATAGGTGACTATTGACTAGCATGTTAGTGACTGTTAACTAGCATACTAGATCCTATCAACTACCATACATGTGAGTGTTAACTAGCATATTGGTGACAAATTATATACATGTAAAAATGAAACAAAGGTCTTTACCTGCTCTCCAAACCACACTCAAATGAGCACTACGTAGAATAACCATAGTACAATAGGAAAATATACATCGATCCCTAAGAGTGCATAATGATGCAAAGCACATTGAGTGATATGTGTGCTTGCATGGAAGTACCACCAACATAAGGGTTTCGTTGACGCTGAAACCCTGCCCACACCCAACACACTTTCCTACTATAATAAGGTTGTCTATGGTGTGGGAGACCAGAGAAGGTGGAGATGGGAAGAGGCACACTTGCTGGCCCGCTTCGACTCTACTAAGCATCTCTACAAGCAAAGCATGCTGTATTTCTAGCTCCTTGATTACATCAGCCTGTAGCTCCATATCAACCTACAGTCAATAAGTATCCATATAGAAAACACACATAAGGCAGTCAATTAAAACGTACACACATACAAAAATATATAAAAAACATAAAAACTAATAAATTCACCTCAATCAACTGACACTCACAAGGCGTCTGCATGACCGTTCAGCAGCTTAACATGATCTGACATTCACGAGGCACCTGCATGACCGTTCGACATTTACATCACTTCATGAGTTGGAGTTGAACTTGAGGGGGAGTGTTGAGATGTCAAGCTCAATATGAGCTGACACTCACAAGGCATCTACATGACCGTTCAGCAGCTTAACAGAAGCTGACATTCACGAGGCACCTGCATGACCGTTCGACATTTACATCACTGGTGGGTTTGGTAGCTAGCACCGACATATCTTCACCAGAGACTCTACAGAGCTAGACTACACCGACTAGTCCACACCTACCCACTCCTCTTAGAGTGTTCACAATGTTATGGACTGCTTGTATATACTCTATCATGTGTGTTAGTCACTTTATCTTCTTTGTAGATCTCTTTTGTTGTGTGAAGAAGAAGAAGATTTTTTAGTCTCTCACCTTGTGTGTTCTCTTGTAGGGTTTGTGTGAGTGTGTGTGTGCTTACAAGAGCTCAAGCTCTCTTCTCCCCTGCATCTTTTCAATAATGTAGAGCTATTTGGACTATATTTGGATCAAAGGCTTTAATTAGCCAATTTGTCATTGTTTTTCAAAGTTTTTGGATATGCATTGCTTCACAAACATATACATATGGTGTAATAAAGTTCATCTTAGGCTCAAAAATCAATTAGAACTCCAAAATTTAGGTCTAAGGTATTTAGCTATCGTTAAAAAAATTAACTTTGAGGATTTTTAAAGCTAATCAAACAAACATAGACTAGGACCAAATCTTGCACACATGTTATATACAATGTTATGTTTTGCTGGTGTACTTTGTGAGAACTAATCACATATACACCTATCCTTTTAGGCACTTTGTTCTAGATAAAAGTTTATAAATTTTGAACCATATTTATTACTATAGAGTAAGAGACTATTGCATGCATTTTTAAACATCTCATATGGCTTTAAGTGGAATAATTAGTCATTTTATATGATAATAAACACTATTTTGATAAGTTTCTCACTACACGATCCAAATATAAGCAAGGGTTCATATACGATGTTTTGTTATCAATGCAATTTTGAAAGTTGAGACCATCACCTTGTCTTCTAAGTAAATTGAAATATTTAGATATGTATTCTTGACCGATTGCTTTAGTGGGTACATTGATTTATTAGTATATTTAAAGTAAATCACCATATAAGCTCACACTATTGTCGTATTTTGGGTGTCAAAGACTCAACAACTAAAAAGAGTTCGTAAGAAATAAATTTAAATGAATTAATGATTAATGCAATAAATTTTTCTTTCATGGAAAATATCTCTCATCTCCTAAATACTATGTAAGTTTAGGAGAAGTTTATAATGAGTCAAGATCATTTTTTAATTGCATGTAGGAATCTACTTTGTAAATTCGGTGGATTATAATACTAGATATACCTCTACTTATGGAAATTATATTTAAGATTATTTTTATCATTTTAATCTTTTTCTAAGGTTTGCCACATTCATGAAGACATGACTTAGAAGAGAAATGCTAAAATTTCATTTCCATTCACAAGATATGAATTTCTTAGCAAACCCCTGAAAAGACATATTTATGTCTTGTTGAGCTACCAAACTAGTGTTAAGCTTATGTGTAAAGCTTAAGAATAAATCTTATGCATAAAGCTTAAGTATAAATCTTAAGCATAAAGCTTATGCATAAGTATAATTATGGCTTAATATATATGCATTAATCTTATACATAAAGCTTATGTATAAGCATAATTATGGCTTAATATATGCATTAAAAGCTTATGCATAAAGCTTATGTATAAGCATAATTATGGCTTAATATATGCATTAAAAGCTTATGTGTAAAGCTTTATGCATAAAGCTTGTACTTATACATAAGATTTATAATTAAGTTTTATGCATAACCTTAATGTATATATATTAAGCCATAAACATAAAGCTTTTTTTGCATAAATCCATATGCATAAAGCTTATGCATTAAGACATATACATAAAACTTATGTGATTCAATGGTTTCCTAATGGTATCTCTTTTCCAATGTAGAATGTGGTTCTTTTCTCTTATTTCATTAATGTGGCCAAGGTGGGGAGATGTAGACGCGATGAGGTTTGTTTCTAAGTTGTTCTTGCCATTTTAGCTTTAATGCGATGAGGTTTTTCATTTCTTGCCATGTTCTTACCCTCGCTCTATGTTATGTATATAGGGATATTGCGAGACCTCAAGCTCACCACTTATTCCATGTGGCAGTGACCCAACCCTCACCACTTTTGTTAATGTAAGGGCCACATTCAAAGAAGTTAGCCAATGATTGTCTAGCTAATATGGCCCAAGTGTTGCTACTCATTTTGGACGAGAAACACTATCACTACCTTAAACACCCACTCTATCGACCAATTCAAACTGCCCATCAAACTCTATTTTCCTCTATTATCCCTAGCACCCGCACTACTCCTCTTTAAACCCCTACACATTTGGATTCGTGTCATTCTAGGGGTAGTAGAGGTGGGGGAGGGTCTTGCCTAGGTGGATATTTTGTGGTAGATGCAGAGGTGTCTAAAAATGACATATTCCGTTTTCCTCTATTATCCCTAGTGTGCCCACACTACTCCTCTTCAAACCCCTACACATTCGTATTCGCGTTAGTCTAGGGGTAGTAGAGGTGGGGGAGGGTCTTGCCTAGGTAGATATTTTGGGGTATATCCACTGGTGTCTAAATGAGATATCCCCCAACCCTATTGATGAGCGGGTCTCTGAGGATTGGGTTCGAACAAGAGATCACACCCACACCACCTTATGGGTGCACAAGCAAGGACTAGAGAAAGTGCATCCAAGATGCAAGGGAGAAAAAGGAGTGGAAAGAATAGAAATCAGCCCACCACTCAAAAATGGATACTTTTGGCTCAATGCATTGGGGGTTGGGTGGGAAGGATTGTTAGAAGGGCCTCTTTGTAAGTCCTTGTTGAGAATCCCTCAATTGAGAATAATTATAATTACTTCTCATAATGTTTATATTTATTCCCTTTTTCTTGGCAGGAAATGATTGTTGGTCATATCACCCTACAAGGTAGGAAGTGGATTATCTACACTACCACATGCAAACAATGAGACTTGGTAATGGTTGCTTGAGGGGCCAGGACGGAGTCATTACCAACAACAAAGAGAAACTCCATGGAGCTATTAGCGGTTCTGGAGAGGATGAGGTATTTCTTGACGTCAACGAGGAAGGAGAAAAAGATGACAAGGAATGGCCCATTCATGATGATCATCTTGATGTAGCCCTACTACCTGGGCTTAGTGCTTATGCACCTTATTATGTTCTTGTCTTTTTGCTTTGCCTATAATAAGTTTTGCTATAATTTGAGAATTACTTTGCCAAAATGATTAAGTAATACAGTCTATATTTTGGCCTCAACTTTATGCAAAATAGTTATCTTTAATTTATCTATACTTTGGCCTCAATCTTGTAAATTTGTTACCTCCATCTTCACTTGCATACTTGTACATGTACAAGTAAAAAAACAGGGGGATCCCCTTGGACATGCACTGCGGTTTCAAGCAAGACAAGCCTACTATTGGCGCAGTTTTGGCCCAACGGGCCACAATTTTCAAAGCCTATGAAAATACCACAAAGTTGCCTAGCTACTAGCGTGGTAATACCTCCGTTTTGTTGTAGTGTATAATAAATGTAAACTTTATTAAAAAAAAGGGTTTTTCATTTATATGGCATTGTCAAAGCATTATTAGAGCCCTCATGTTCTTGAAATAATTGGTCCACCTCAAATCTCTTTTTGTTAGTTGATAGATTAGAAAATAAGCAAATACATTCTTTTTTTTTTTTGTGCATTCTACTCCTAATGTGTGCACTACTTTGTTAATAATTAGATGTTTGGAAACATGGTATCTAAGTTGCTCCATCAGGTTTGCGAGTGTGACTTTCTTTTGAAAAAACTAAAGGCTCGTTATAGAGCGATCTCTCAAGTATACGTGAGTATAACCCTAATGCATTTGAATCTTATTCTTCTTTTTTTTCTTTTTTCTTTTGAAAAAAATAAAGGCTCGTTATAGAGCGATCTCTCAAGTATACGTGAGTATAACCCTAATGCATTTGAATCTTATTCTTCTTTTTTTTTCTTTTTTCTTTTTGTGGAAAAAGATGTGTGTGTGCTGCGTTTAAAGGTAAAGAAAGTAACGACTAAGAAAAAAAAAACCGCAGATGTCTAATTTTGAGAGATTCCTACCGTCAGTTTCATCTTAATGTCTTTTAAAAAAAAATCAATACAAACGTGAAGAACCCCTTTCATGAAACTAAATTTAAAAAAATCAATACAAACGTGAAGAACCCCTTTCATGAAACTAAATTAAAAAATCTAAGGTAAACCTTAAGAGCTGAACTTGTGTGAAGAAAATGTAATTGATCAGTATTTTATTTGAGGGTTCTACAATAAAAGAATGCCTCGAGTCACAAATTTACAGGGTCAGGGTCAGGGTGACGGGTCACAAATTTACAGGGTCAGGGTCAGGGTGACGGGTCACAAATTTACAGGGTTAGGGTCTCGTGTTACTGTGTTAGGCTTTGTGTGTTCGTGTTAAAGAAAAGGAAGTAATACTAGTCTCCTCTATGAGGGAAGCCTGGAAAGCTAGCACGACCTGTCGGGTAACGTGTAGTGCCACATGACATAGTAGTCGGCATGGAAAGGCCCGGTGCTTGGACTGCTTCACCCAAGCCACTCACTGCTTTAGGTTGGCTGAGTATTGAAGTGATGGCCGCAGCCAAGGCGGCGGTGAAGTTAGGATCAGATGTGATAGCAGCAGTTGCGGCACTGACGCTCTCAAGGAGGTTAGGGTTAGGGTTGGGGATAGGGTTAGGACGGGCGAGGTGGTTGCCGGCTAAATTGGCCGCAATTAAGCCATGTTGGTAGAGACTTTGATTCGCAATCTCTTGGTGGTGGTTAGAGTTTATGGAGAAGGGGAAATCCATGGAGGGAGGGGCAAAGGCTTGCAGGAGATGGGAGCTGCCCAAAGCTTGCATAGAAGGTGCACCGGGCAAGATTGCATTGCTTGCGAAGGGTAGAGCAAAGGCCGCAGCCTGCTGCATGCAATTGGCCAACTGTTGTTGAAGGTTGAATTGCGTTGTAGAGACGTTATGGTTTGTTAGGTCTAAGGTGATGGTGGAGAATGGGGCTGATGCCGACATGCATGCTGAGGCCGGCAGAATGCGGCTTGCAAAGTAGTTGGCAGCGCCCATGGAAGACAGCTCTGCGCTTGTTGTAGAGCCCGCCAAAAGCATGGACGCTGCAGCCGAGGTGGTGGTCGCCATCGCTGTTGCTACTGGAGGTAGCGCATGGTTGTGATTTCCCTCGTACGTTGTGATAAGTATGGCGGTATCCTCAGCGCACCGTTGCACCTGGTAATTTTAAAAATACAAAATGAAAAAAAATCCGGGGTCAAAGTCAGATCCGACTTTCAATCTTCACAAGGTCCAATAGCTAACATTGACAAAATCTTGTACAAATCAACCTTGATAAAATCCTATATTTCTGAGAAGTCGTTGCGTCCTCTCTCCTAAAGACCCTCTCTAATTTTTGGGGGTGCTTCTCTCTCTTTTGTCTCTCTATCTCTCGCTCTTTGTGTGCTTTTGTCTCTCTATCTCTCGCTCTTTGTGTGCTTTTTAAAAAAAGTAAGAAGCCCTTTTTTACAAGCATTGCGCCACTCATGCACACCACAAATGTATTTTTTTTTCTTTCCATACTAGGGACTCTTTGGTGTGTTTTTTTTTCTAGAAGCCTCTTTTTTACAAGCATTGCGCCACTCATGCACACCACAAATGTATTTTTTTTTCTTTCCATACTAGGGACTCTTTGGTGTGTTTTTTTTTCTAGAAGCCTCTTTTTTCGAGAGATGCAATGCAAAGCTTTGTGCTACTCACTCTACTCACGCACACCACATATGTTAGGGTTCAAACCCTGGTCCATTCTTTTAGGTGGGTAAAATGGCCTAAGGTAGACCACTCCAGCAGCTAGAGCCTAGTGACACCTTTGTGTGCTTTTTGAATAATTCTTTCCATATATAAACAAACTTGTGCATAATTTATGTACTTTTTGAACTTCCACAATACGACTAGACCCCCGCCCTTAAATTATTGTCCTCTATACCCTAGGCTTGTCAAATCAAATGCCCTAATTCTAATAATGAGTACTAGTTGATTACTTTCCAAGTTCGATGCTTTCCACCTTAAACCTTAGTTGCTAGAAGCTGCTTGTTTGTATATAAAAACACATACTAAATGAAAAAAAAAACATAAGTTTATGTGGAAAAAAGAACTCTGAAAATTTCAAAAATAAAAAGTTTTATGAATACTTTTAGAAAGCTCGTTGCTATGGTAGATTTTGAAATAGTGAACCTTACCCTACGTCTTCAGAAATTTCAAAAATACATACATCATCCTCAAGTAGAATTACGTGAAGTAATTAGTTTAAAAATATATATATCTCTCGAAAACCCCCAAGTAATTAGTTTATATATATCTCGAAAACCCCCTGCTCGAGTTCACTAGGTAAAGCCAAATCAATGGCCTTGTCACTTAGCGTTATCAATTACTACCTTAGCGTACTCAATTACTGCCCTAAGCACTAACAAGTGACAAATGCTTGCTTGAATCGGATGGAGCAGCGTCATTGCACACCTGAAGAACGGTCACCCTTCTTATTGTTTTTTGTTTTTTAATTTAAAAGAACTCACTTGAGAGTTCTCTGTACTTGTTCAAAGAGACCTCTTTGAGGGGTTGTAGTTTGCACTTATAAGCAGTGAGCATTTTGATTCATGATTTAAAAAAAATGAGTGACAGATGCCTTAGTTAATTGCCTAGTTTACCTGCTTCCGAACTGAGCATCCTGGAGCCATCGTGCAACGATAATAAGCCCGTGGGCAAGGATTGCCTTTAGCTATTTTCTGTCCATACTTCCTCCATTGACAACCGTCATTCAACTGCACACAGATTTAGAAAGGAATTTTAAACATGCTTAATCTAATGGTAATTTCAAGAGTTTAAAAGTTTAATCAGCTGTTTGTTGGTGCTTTTAATTACCATCGGTGCATCGGATCTCGCACGAACTGAAACCCGAGCCTTTCGCACCATTGCATCACTCTGCTGATCAACTGTCGGCTTGGGCACCGAATTCGTATCTAGATTCGCGGTAGGAATTCCGGCAGCCTCTTGCGGATCCGGTGACGGAGTACGTTCCAGACCCTTAGTGGCCTCGTTCATCTCCTCTGGTGACTGAGTATGTTCCGGACCCTTAGTGGCCTCGTTCATCTCCTCCATTGATTTTGCTCTCTTGGGTGAGCTCAAGAGATCCAAATTAAGAATATTGCGTTTCTGATTGCGGGAGTTCCTCTTTGCAACGTCACTCTCCGTCCCAGCAGAGGTAATAGAGTCTGAGGTGCTTTCAACGGGGGCCTCTTCTCCTTTCTCCGTAGAGGAGGCAGCGCCGCGATTCGTAACTATATGTGCAGGCTCTTGCTGGGTAGACTGATCAGAACACAATCCATCGTAAGCTTACTGCTACATACACAACGTTGGTGCGTTTTTCCTACGTTTTCTGATTAAATTCAATACCGGTAAATTTATGGCAGCGTTAATGAGCTGATCGTGCTGGGTTTTTTGTTGCTGCTGTAACAGACTCATCAAGTGCAGCTGCAAACGTTTGTAATTGCCAGTCACGTCCATCAGAGTGAGCTTGAGCCTTTCATTCTCATCGCTTATTCTTTTTAATTCCTGCTGAAGAACACCCATCTGCGAGTATATGCAGTTTGTTATAATTATTACACAAAAATCTGTCCAACAACTAGAACACATGCATAGAGGAATCTCGAGATTTTCTCAAACGCAGACATGGATAGAGGAATCATGGGACATGTAAAGCTTACCTGATTAACTGTAGCTCTGGTGTCAAAGCCTTTGATCTGATGGGCAAGAAGGGGTCTGATCGGATGCTCAATGTCAGTGCTACCCACATGACTGGCCTGAAGTAAGGCTCGATACATATAATCAATGCTCGACACCATATACTCATAGCAATAGATGGAAAAATTAAGGTTAATTACATTGCCGTTTCAATTAATAATACACGAAGTTCAAGCGGTAAGAATTTTACGAGAAGATTTTTCTCCACAAGAGGACTTGATTGATGGGCGCTGTTGGCTGGAGCAGGGTGGTCAGGGAAGTGATCACGGGTGGCGGCGGTAGTGGCCAGAGCTGGGGACTGTCCGGGATGGTTGAGGTCGGCCTCGGGGTCCTCTTCTTGAAGCGTGATGGAGAGGTCAAAGGAGCGGGCGGGGCGCCCGGCTGGTGAACGCGCGGGGATCATACTGGGCAAGGGCGTCTTGCGGGAGTGTTCGAGGGAGAGGAAAGGGTGCAAGAGAGGGGGAGGCGGGAGGAGTTGCAGAGAACCGTTCATGCAAGGAGTTTTAAGGAGGAACAAGAAAAAGATACCGAAGTGTATAAAAGAATGCAAGCTCGTTGTTTTATACCAGACGTGCGTCCGCACACCTGAGTGCCGAGTGCTTTTAGTCAACGCCACGCAACCCCTTTTTTCCACTGCAGGGACCGCCTTCTTTGACTACGTAACACGTTGCGTTCCTTTTTATTAAAATTCCCCCTTAGCATCATCCTTTCTACGCCCTCTTTCCTTAAATTTCTTCACGCCGTTCCTTGTAATGTACGTAGTACATAAAGGATGAAAGTGTCGAGGTATTGCGTACACCATGTTTCTTCCTTGCATTAACTTGGATGAAAACAGATGTATCGTGGCGCTAAGACAAAACTCGTGTTAGAGAGAGGAGAGAGAAAGAGAGGAAAAACGTTCTTCATCTAGGAAGAAAGAAAAGAAGGGAGGAAATCAAGAGGAAAGAAAAGTGAAGAAAGAAAAAAAGAGAAAGAGGGTGGGACCCGGGGGACGATAAGAACTTGGAGATAAGAGTGCATCGTGGCGGAGGAGAAGAACATACTAACAAAATGGTCCATCTAATGGCCATTTTACACTCTCAAGTTAGCTAAGAATCACGAGTGGAATTTTGTGATGACACATCAACAAAAGAAACTTTCAAAAGTAGTTGATCAATGGGCTAGATGTCCACGGAAAGACACAAAAGAAGAGGGGGAGCATAAGAACTTGGGAGAAAAACGATAAGAAGAGAGAGGGGACGTGGGGGAGCATAAGAACTTGGGAGATAGGGTGCAAAGTGGCGGTTGTGAAGGCTGGTCAGGAAGGCCATTCTAGCAAAATGTCCCAACCCCGATGGTTGTTTTTGCATTGTCACACTAGCGATTTGGTAAGTTGGGTTCGGTAGAGTCATGAGTGAGTTTGGTGTTCACAGGTCAACGAAAGAAATTTTAAAAAATAGTTGATGGGTTAACGTGGGCTAAATGACCATGACAAAGAGAAAAATGGATTCTCTATAATATTTTCCCTTTTACCATAGACTCATGTTTTTTTCACTATTTTCTTGGATAAATATATACGATGACTCTCGCGGTTTGGGAAAAGACAAGTTCATTTAGCCTAGAACTTGTTCAATCTTCAAAAAGGCTTCTCAAATTGATGGAAGGAGGAAAATTTCATTTTCTTTTTTAAAAGATATATTCATAATAAGATTGAAATATGAAGAGAATGCTTCTTCAAAGCTACAAACTTCTCTTTAATCCATGGTGAAAAGCTACAAATTTACAAATTTCTCTTTAATCCATGGTGAAAAGAAAAAGATTAATAAAATGTTCGATAAAGATTTTCTCCCAAACAATATTGGTGAGAGGGGTAAAACACGCCATTTCTTGTGTGTCACATGTAGGTCGTTTGTTGCTTCCCACGCGTGTATATAACCAAAAAATGATTCCATGTTCCAATTTTGTTTTGGAGCCGAGACTAATGCTTGAAAAACCTATAATTTTGCCAATGTCATATTTTAAAGGAGTAAAAATCACACATTTTACTTATAAACCTCACATTTTCTCTACTAGATTCTAGTTACTTTCAAGCATTATCTTCATTATGATTGGTTGAAAAAAATGTTTTTTTTTCACGCATTGGCTTACACCTTGGTTTCAGAGCTTCAAAGGAAATATGGGCAGGTTTTATGGCGAGATTTACAAAGAGTGGACAATGGGGTTGGCCGAAAAGGCTCCAAATGTTGATCAAAAATCCCATGCAAACAACCACTATCACTTGGGTGTTCAGAAAGCACATCACTTTCTTTATGTACACTTTGTACTAGAGTAAATATTAACTACTATTGGGCCTTTTGAGATTTAATTTTTTTTTTGAATGGTTGTTTCAAGTTTCCCTCGATGAGGTAGATGATGTGAGTGGGTATTCTAGTTTCCTTTATGGGTGTAGGGTTCTCTGCCCCGAGTAGTATTCCCTCGAGAATCTGGTTGTATCTTTGTTTGTACATGTGTTTTCCTTTCCTCTATGTAACAAGGGCCTTGATGATGAGTTAGGAGCCAAGGGGTGTTGAAGTGTTAGCCTTGCTACCTGGGTCGCATTATATACAAGGGAGGTGTGAGTAATGAGTTGACTCCGACACAACATGTGATGGGGTTAGAAGGCAGTGTCTTTCTTTCGGGTTGGGTCTCACCATCTTCGCTCCGAAGGGGGGTTTACTAGGATATTCAGAGCGTCATCCATATGATACAACCCTTGTATGTGTTATTTGTGTGTGTATGCATGTGGACCACCTCTTATGAGGAGATAAGATAAGTGTGCCATGTGGCAACATTGTGTTGAGTCATAAGATAGGGTTTTATACCTACATGTGTGTGTGTGAGATTGTGTTGAGTCATAAGATAAGGTTTTATACCTACAAAAAGGCATTGTTCTCACATCAATCAAACATATCAGTCAAATCGAGGTGTGCACCACTCTCTCTCTCTCTCTCTCTCTAGTCTCTCCTTTTCTCTCTGCAGTCACTCTCTCTCTCTCTCATATGAAGAAAACACTACAAGGGATCGGGCTCATACCCGCGCTCTTAGCCGCTAAAAATGACTTGTGAAAAAAAGTAGCGGGCCCGTGTATCAGCGCGTGTATCATCGCGGCCAGAGACATGCGTGTAAAACCGCGTGTATAGTAAAACTCAGACGCGCGTATACACGGGTGCGTAGCCGTGTTTTTTACACAGACGCATTTATACACACGGCTATAAACGTGTTTTCTTAAATTAGACGCGCTTATACACGGGTGTATAGCCGCATCCTGTTCAGTTCCAATATACCAGACGCGTTTATACCTGCGTCGATACACGCGTTTGTTTAATTTAGATGCACTGATACACGCGTGATTGCCAGTTTTTACGCATTAATACACGCGTAATTTCCAGGGTAGCCGCGCATATACACGCGAGTTTTAGCAGTTTTGACGCGTTTATACACGCGAACAGAGAGCCAAAAAAAAAATCCAGACAGTGCTATTTGGTGCCTGAATACTGTTCCTTCCACCCAGCACCCAATAGCACTCTCTGGTTTAGGGTTTTTGGTGCATTAGACCATCCCATTAGACCATCCACGAAGAACATATGCACGAGGGAGATTAAGACAAGAACGACATGAATGCATACATTGTCATTACACGATTCAAGACAGACATGAATGTAATACTATCGATCAATCAATTCAATATTACTATCAAAATTTCATACATGTATACAAGGGAGTCCATATCTCGAAGTAGCCCATGGCTTGAGTTTACAAAAAAATATATACAATCACATCCTCAATATGGAATGTGATACTACAAGTCTGAGTGCTACTCAGACCCAGATGATGACTCGGTGCTCCCCCCATGCTCAGATGAGCTCACATCGGTCGGAATGTCCGAGGAGTAGTGCTCACGTCCACCCTCTGCAGCGGCGGCCGGTGAATCATCAGAGCAGCTTGTGCCTGTTCAAGTAATATATAGTATATAAGTATATATATATGCAATTCAATAAACCAAAACCATTCGTTACGAATTTTCAAGTACCTGTCGACCGTATGGTCTCATGGCCAACTCAAACTGCGCGTCCGTAATACGTCCCTCGGCTCTGAAGATGGCCCACGTGTCACGTCTGCTATGCCGGCGAGCATACGCAGTATCGTGGGTTGTGGGCTTCCTCCCCATAACCCGTCGTCGCTGTATCATAATCAACACAATTTGTAAGATTAAAACAATCATAGAATCAATGAATTAAGTAAACAATCAAATAAAGTGGCAGGATACTTACGAACTCTGCCTCCCATGACTCGACGCCGCCAGATCCGAAATGCAAAGATCCAACGGTCTCCATCTGGATCCGTCGTGCCTCCACATGCTGCCTGCTCTTCACGCCACCCTCTGCTCGTTTCTTTGCCTGCTTCCACTCGCGTTTGTGCGCAGTGTGGCAGGTTTCTCGGCAGGATAGCCACCCGCAGCTACATTTAGCCGGTCATCGTACGCGAGTTTTTTAAGGTGAGATCTTTTATTACTTAAGATCTCCCTTATTCGCGTCCTTCCCCATACATCCGAGAATGTAGCATGTGGGGGATTGGGGTACCGACTATGTACAGCCTCTATCACCTCCCATCTTTAAATTTAATAAAACAATTTCTATATGAGTTTGATACTACCCCACGCATGTACTCCATTACCTCCCTCCCCCTCGCATCCATCACTATCCCGCCCCTATCCGTCACATCATAGCAAACCACTCTCTCCATCTCTCTCATCTCCTCCTCTTCCAAACTGTCTCCTCTAACTCTTCTCCCTCTATCTCCTCTCTCACCGCGTGCTCTACTACCTCCCCCACCTCCCCCACCTCCCCCACCAAAGCACCCGCCGCATCCTCCACTGCTCCCACTCTTCCTACTGCTGCGGGTGGAGTCACGACTTGGGGATTGTCTACGTGACGGTGGCTGTGAGCCCTGACGTGACGGTGGCTCTGAGGGAGCATGTGATGGTGGCTGTGAGGGTGTACGTGAGTGTGTCTGGGACGAGGTATGTCTCCTCGGTGGACGTGGAAGAGGAGAAGCTGCATGCCGTCTCGTCGGACTCGGAGGAATAGACGGCACTGGAGTGCCCTGGATACTCGCGGTAGGGGTATAGACACCAGGCAGGGAAGGAGGGGGATGGGCATACATATACTCTGTAAGCTCAACCGGACCAGGTTGGCGCCCAAAGTGATTCATCATCTCCATCAACCAATTGCTGTACGCAAATGGATCGGATGAAGAACCTGGAATATCCATAAAGAACCTGCAACAAACATCTTCATGTACATCATGGGCTGTCTCTTGACTCACACAAATTAAATCATTCAAGTCAAGAGAAATCTGAAACGCCGCAGTTTTCTGTCTGCAGAAACGCGTGTATACACCCGTCAAAAAACGCGTGTATACACCCGTCCAAAAACGCGTGTATATGCGCGTGAACATACTTTGCAGACAGGTTACACGCGCTTCTACACGCGTTCTTACACGCGACCTGCGAAAAAAATTTCTCGAAAAGACCGACCCCCCGACAAAGACAGAATGTCCTTATAAAAGGACCAGCCATTGTCGCCCCTGTTAGGATGCAAAAAGACAAACCCAATCGTGTGCAAAAAGACAAACCCAAAGAGCAAAGAGCAAAGTAAACAAATCTGACAAAAGAGACAAGGCACAGGACAAAGTGACTCACCTCTGAAAAAGTGAGTCTTCTCTGCTCCTTCTCTGCTCCCTCCTTCTCCCGTGTGTGTGCTCCTTTCTCTGCTCCTTCTCTGCTCCCTCCTTGCTGTTGGAAGAGGCGAAAACAGGCGCACTGTTGATTTCTTAGTTCAAAATCTATATTTGGGGAAGGCGGGCTATTTTTAGTTTAAACATACTGCCGCGTTTATATTCGCGTGTATAAACGCAGGTATATTCGCGTGTATGTGATTTTAGCTACGTTTATACACGCGTTTTGCAGACATTACCCGCGTGAATACACGCGATTTTTAGGAAGTAGCCGCGTTAATACACGCAATTTTCAGGAGATAGCCGCGTCAATACACGCGATTTTGTGCTTTCATTAAAAACATATAATGATTTTGTGTTTTCTGATTTGTACACAGGATGTCATCAACCTCTTCAAGCAGTTCTGGAGAAGATGAGACAATGCGTCATCGTAATCGCGATGTGTGGTTGGGACAACGGATCAAATGTATGTGTAATCGATGTCAAGGATGCATTGTACGAGCACGTCGAATCACCTTGAATCACATCTCCATGTATGGAGAATGGAATCAAACAGGTTTAGAGGTGAGTAGATGTAAATTGATGGTATTCAAATGACTCATGGTATCCAAATTAAATTAATAGAGTTGTAACATATAATTTGATAAATTGAAGCAGGATGCAGTACCACACCCTAACATGGTACCCTACGCGCGACGAGAGCACGTAAAGCGTCGACGAGATGATGCTGGAGCTTCGGGATCTATTGTTAGAGATGAGTGGGAAAGGGACGACAATAGCCCTGCACCCCACGAAGTTGTGGAAGAGGAGGTGCTTGATGATATGATGCGGAATCTTTTTAAGGATGATCCCAAAGGTATGGACGACGATGATATGGAACAAGAGCATCTTTATAAGGCTTCATCGACATCGGTGTTTGAAGGGTGCACATTCTCAGTTTTACGTGCTTCACTTGAACTACTTAATATACAAACAGTTTATGGATGGAGCAATGCCAGTCTTGACGCATTGTTGAAGTAAGCATTCTAACTTCCAAATTTGAATTAGTGGTTTAAGGTATAGGATTTAAGACTAATTATAATTGATGATATTGGATGCAGGCTATTATCAAACATGCTTCCAAAGGAGAATAGACTACCCACCTCAAGAGACATAGCGAGGCGCTATGTGACATCTCTTGGAGGACTGGATTATGATAAAATACATGCATGCGTCAATGATTGCATTCTCTTTCGTGGGACGCATAAGGAGGCTCTACATTGTCCCACTTGTGGTGAAGCAAGGTACAGAACAGATATGAAGAGTTTTGATGTACCTCGTAAAGTCTTGCGACACTTTCCTATAATTCCTCGCATCAAACACATGTTCAAGTGCAAATCCATAGCAGAGCTCATGTCATGGCATTCCTCGCATCGATCGGATGATGGCATGTGGAGAATTCCCGCAGACACTCCTGCTTGGAAGCATATTGAAGATGAGTGGCCCAGCTTTAAAACAGAGCCCAGAAACTTGAGACTTGGCCTGGGTATGGATGGAGTGAATCCATTTGGTTTCAAAAGCACCGCATACAGCGTGTGGCCAGTTGTGTTGGTGAATTACAACCTTCCACCATCAATGGCGATCAAGAAGGGACATCTTATGTTATCCCTTCTAATTCCAGGGAAACATAAAGTCAAGCATATGGATGTTTATCTTGAACCACTGATTGATGAGTTGGAGGAACTATGGAGAGGTGTTGCGGTGGTGGACATTAGTAGGCCTCCCTTCTCTCGACACTTTGACTTAAAAGCAGTGTTGATGTGGACAATGCATGACTTTCCAGGATACAGCGATTGTTCTGGTAAGAATTCTAATTACCTCCCTACTCTATTACTATTGGCTATATATATTAATTAGACGGTTTGACTTTATTATTCTAACTTTTTCCTATATTTTAACAGGTTTGAAAACATCGGGTAAACATGCATGTCCTGTTTGTGGCCCTTCGTTAGTACATGAGTATGCTGATGGTTTGTGTAAGACTATATTCGATAATCATCATCGATTTCTCCCCTCAGATCATCCTAAATATGTTGCTAGTAAGAGTAATATTCCTCCACAAACACTTCGTGCAAAAGATTGGAAGCCTATTTGGGAGTCTACAACTATTCTTCCTCCAGATGGCATGAACAGGTATAGTGATGTTTTTTCAATCTTGTTTTTGTGTAGTCTCTAATTGGATTAAAGGTCACATAGAGCAATCCCTTGTGCAGGTACTCCATTTTTTTCCGGCTGCCATATTGGACCCATCTTAAGATCAACCATCTTCTTGATCCCATGCACATCTTCAAGAATGTGGGATCTGGTATTTGGGAACATATTACTGGTAAACGAGATAATGTTAGCGTACGTGAGGACTTGCGGATCGCAGGACGTATGCGTCAAGCTTGGCCACGAGAGGTGGGTGGGCACGTTCGTCTTCCGCCTGCACCATGGATTATATCAAAGAAAGAGGAGAAGCAGGTAAAGCAGGCCATCACCACTTTGCGTACTCCCACTGGATGCATGAGATCATTGAAGGGAGCCTTTACAACCACTAAGAAAAGAGGCGTTGAGCAACTATATGGGTTGAAGTCCCACGATTGGCACAAGATGCTTCAAGTAAGTGTTTTCCAAGTCTTGTACGTACGTTGAAATGAAATTTTGTAATGCCATAAACCATAAATGTGCTCTTATGTGCGCAGTTCATACTACCTACTAAGATCAACCATCTTCTTGATCCCATGCACATCTTCAAGAATGTGGGATCTGGTATTTGGGAACATATTACTGGTAAACGAGATAATGTTAGTGTACGTGAGGACTTGCGGGTCGCAGGACGTATGCGTCAAGCTTGGCCACGAGAGGTGGGTGGGCACGTTCGTCTTCCGCCTGCACCATGGATTATATCAAAGAAAGAGGAGAAGCAGGTAAAGCAGGCCATCACCACTTTGCGTACTCCCACTGGATGCATGAGATCATTGAAGGGAGCCTTTACAACCACTAAGAAAAGAGGCGTTGAGCAACTATATGGGTTGAAGTCCCACGATTGGCACAAGATGCTTCAAGTAAGTGTTTTCCAAGTCTTGTACGTACGTTGAAATGAAATTTTGTAATGCCATAAACCATAAATGTGCTCTTATGTGCGCAGTTCATACTACCTACTAGCATCGACCATTGTGCGAATAAGAGTTTGAAAAAATGTATTTATAAGATGGGCGAGCTTGTGAGGTATGTAAAAACCCATGCTCAGATCACCCTTCATTATACCTTGCAAAATGAACGTGCATGAGGTATAACGTACTATTTATTTATTTTTCAGATATGTTAGTTCCAAAGCAATTGATCCAGCCACGTTGGATGATGCGCGTGTTATGGCAGTGGAGGTGGTTTGTTTGGTAGAGGAGACTTTTCCGCGAACCATTCTCACAAGTCAACTACATCTCATTGTGCATTTAGTGGACGAAATTGCTTTATGTGGTACTGTGCATGCACGTTGGATGTTCTTCCTAGAGCGCTTCATGAAGACCTTAAAAGACTTTGTGAGGCAAAGTGCAAGGCCTGAAGGAAGCATGGCCGAGGGTTGGTTGATACAAGAGTCTCTTGTATATATTTCAGAATTTCTTGGTCAGGTGGACAGCTCTTTGCCACGACTATGGAGCAATGAAGAGGACTTGAGGATGACCTCTATTGTGCCGGACAGAGTAAAGTAATTGACAGAACATTGATTGATGATCTCAATTTCACTTGTATCCTTAATAGTGATGTGATGAGCAGATGGGTTACAAGATATGAGGATGCAAAGACAAAAAGACAAGCAGAAAGAGCTCTCTTTCGGAGGCAACATGGCTCTCGGAAGGCGTACCCTAAGCATATAGCAACACTTCCGAATGATATCCATGTTGATTGGTTGCATGAGGAAATGGAGAGAGCAGAGAGCGACGAGGGGCTGCATATCACGGCGGAAGAATGGGAGTATGCACGAGGATGCATGTCAAAGGTACATAGAACTAATGTTTTGCATTAGTTGTAAGTGATTTGCTTTTAATATTTATTCACATTACTTACACAAATATTGCTTCTATTTTGGTCCAGTGCACTATGTTCAATGCTATATGGTGTGAAGGCAAGCATTTTCGAACACAAAGAATTGATGAAAAGAGAAATACACAAGATTGCGGTGTCATTAGTAGCTTTGAGGGAGCTAATGGAAAAATGGATGATTATTGTGGCATAATCCAAGACATATTTAGGCTTGACTTTCGTCGCTTCTTTGTGTATGTTTTGGATGTCAAATGGCAAATGAACGTGGTGGAAAAAGAGCCTGATGCAACGATAAAACGCCATGCAAGTGGATATGTAACTATTGACTCTACAAAGTTCTGGCAAACAAAGAAAGATAGGCTCGTATTGCCACAACAATGTGAGCAGGTATATATGCATTTTTTTACTAATGTGTTTCATGTACATATATATCTAAGCTCGCGTACCCCTTGACTTTTGATATGCTAATTAATTACTGTACTGTGTGTATTTGAGTAGGTTATCTATCTACCAATGGTGCATGACATCAAATGGTGGTACGTCATCCCTATTGCACCACGTTCCAAAGTGATGTATAATACATTCACTGATATGGAGCATATGGAGGATGTAACAAGCCGCAATGAAGATGACGTCGAACATGCCATTGAAGATGTTGTGATCGATGATCAAGAAATAAGAGATGATCATGATAATGAGGATGAGCATGCCATTTCTCATGATCATGAGAATGACCCTACCATTGAGGATGATGGTGATGTTGATGAGGATGATCAGGACATCGATACCATTATCAATGGAGTACAGAATATCGATAGTGGAATAAATTTAATCGTAGCCTTACCAATTGATCAAATGGATATTGATGTTGATCGTTTGGCAAGGATGGATCTTATTGAAGATGAGATCGAACCCTAACCAATCCGTCACTGTATGTTCTAAATTGATGCCATTTCTATCATCTCATATGCATGATTTATTTTTGAATATATTTCATTGTTGTAAATGCATGTAGTGGGATTGTGTAATGATGTATACTGTAATGTACTATGAGATGGTTTAAGGAAAATAGTTTTTAATTTTGTAAAGGAATTCAGTTTTTTTTCAGTTTTTCTCTGCCATGCGTGTATTAATCCGCGTATAGCAGCGTGTATTTATCCGTGTATAATAGCGAGTATTACCCCGTAAATATTATCGTGTATAGATGCGTGTATTACTGCGTGTATATAAACGCGTTTATACACGCGTTGATAAATGCAAATATACACGCGAACTTAAATGCTAAAATACACGCGCCCGATTCTATTCAAATACAAGCGCGACCATACACGCGTTCTTAAATTATCGCGTGTATGAAACGCGTGTATGGCAGCATTGTCTTGTAGTGAAAGGCCTCCAGAGACACATAGTCACCCCTAGCAGTTGTGGTCAAGAAGATTTGCACTGGGGGGTGTGGTGGGTAGGAACCTGAGGGTTTGAGAAAAGACGGGTTCAGTTCATCGTGGAGGTTGCTCCACCAAGCTCCACGTATGGAATTCCACCTCATCTCAACGTATGAAAATTCCACCTCATCTTGTAGAGGACTTTACCTCATCTTATAGAGGAGTTTGAGAAAAGCATGCTCCAACTTTTCAAAAAATAGTAGTAATTGGATGAAACCATATGAAGAAAATGCTTGTATAAAATTGCCTTTTCCTATACAAACCATGGTGAGAAGGATTTATGTGCGGTTCAGGTTTCCCTAAAACTGAGGATCCAGGGACCTGTGCGCTGCAGCCTCCTGGAAACTTCAGCGGACATGAAAAAGGCGCAAGAAACTGAGGGCTGCGAAACCCGCCCGCAGGTATCTCAGGCGGTGTCCCTACTACCGGGCCACCGTCATGTTCTCAGAAAACGTTGACCCCTTGCTACACGTAATTGGGCCTCGTCAGCTCAGCAGAAGTTTCTTTGCAAGCTGCTGCGGGAATCCGGAGGAAGAGACGTGGACCGTGGACGGTGGGAAGCCCGACTTTTTGGAGAACGTAGGAAAAGGAGACGTAACCGCAGAGCCGCACGTTCCTGCTACCAACATCACGTTAACAACGTGGCATAGCCAGACCAGTCCTCCCCCTCCCTTAGTCGCCTTCAGCGAGACGTAAATGCAACTGCGGTTCGCAATTCGTCAACATAGCAAAAGATGCTCTTACATACATTGCTGCTGCCGTCGTTGACATGACCCACGACCTGCAAAAAGCCAGACCATAGGCAAGGTAAGCGGCACAGCATTCACAACAATTTCGTATTCCCAAAGAAATTTTAATTACGTCAACATGTAGAACACTAGCATCTCGCGACCATGCTATCGTTAATTTACACGTTTTACTGCATGCAATATTATTATTGTTGTTTGCCAATGTTGGGCGTAATGCCTAATTGACCGCCAAGCGTGGCTGGCCGCCCATCATGAAGACGACGAAAGGCATTTTCCAGAGACACACCTCATCACATACGATAAATTTGTAACTACTCTTGATAATGGAAGAGAGAAATATGCAGGCTTGCCAGCTTTTCTACATGGTATCAGATGGGTACCTTGGAGCCTGTTGGGGGCCCTACCCCTATTTTTCTCGCAAAGAAGACAATCCGCGACCTAGAAGACTCCCGAGCACAATCTTTGATTGATGCGTGGAATATTTTTGCAGGGCACAAACTGATCACCCTTCCCTTATGCAAGCCCAAGAGGCACAGAAAATAGTAGCCCAAGACATGCATGCGGTACCCATACGTTTGCAGATGGAGCAGGCCACAGCATCGACCTAGGCCTCAGAGTGGCATTTGTAGTAGATTTCAATTGACCCTACTATGATTGTGGGAAAAGGCCCTTTTGTGGCTGAAGATAAAGGCCACAATGCAGACGATTCAAACTCAGAAGGCAATAGTCATGAAAGCCACAATGCCGATGGCGTTAAAACTGAAGGCCACAATGACAAATTAAATGGCAATGAAGATAAAGGCCATGATGCAGCATACCCTATAGCCAATGACACAGAATCTGCAATTCACGATGAACATAATGTTGATGAAGGCCTGACGAAGATGCCAACAATGATGCGAATTCGGATGGGAACGATGATGAGGTTGCACTTATGCATCAGATGATGACTACGATATTATTATTATTATTATCGAAAATATTATTACATGTTTTATTACATGCAACATTATTACTATTATTATCATTCTACGTCATGACAATATTATTATTATTATCCTAAATAATATGCTATTATTATTATTATCCTAAATAATATGCTACGATATTATTATTATTATTATCGAAAATATTATTACATGTTTTATTACATGCAATATTATTACTATTATTATCATTCTACGTCATGACAATATTATTATTATTATCCTAAATAATATGCTATTTTGAATATCATGACGTTAATATTCACACGTTTTTTTACCATGTTTTACCCGAAAATATTGATATTTATATTGTTAAGATTAAAACTCAATAACATAATAACATTGTTATTTTAATATTTATACTAGTAAAATTATATGCTTTAAATATTACGACGTTAGTATTCACACGTTAATGCTAGCAGTTTGCTTTTAATTCCAGTATGCTTACCTAGTAAGCGTCCTCATTTAATCTCCACAAAAAGAGTCTTAGGATTACCGCTAAAGTCTCATCGCGGTCTCTCCAAGTAATTAACTTTTTTTATAGAAAGCTTTTTCTCTAAGACTTAGAGTCACTCACATCGTACACAAAAAGTAAACAACCTCTTCTGCTACCAAGAAAAGTAACTTCCAAGAATTTGCCAAAGCAACTTCACCAGCTTTTTCATTGAAAATCGCCACGAACAAATCTTGAGAAGCGATTCACTAGTGGGCTTGCAGTCCCACCAAAATAAAAGGTTAGGGAGCGGTTCCCTGGTTGAAAGTGCATCGGGGTGAATGGTCCTTCTCTTATATATATATATATATAAGAGAGTTATGATTCTATATATGCATGCCAAAATTGCTTTAAAAAAGGAAAATAAAAAGAAATGTTTCCTTGGCATCTTCACATGTTGTGAATCATACTGAGTCCAAGTTAGCTATTCATCAAGAGAGAAACATAGGTAATGTAAGTACAAGCTCATAGTCTCATCCTAATGTTCAAATATTTGCATGTGACAGTGAAAGAAATGCAGGAAAAATCAATTTAAAAATGAGATTTACGAAACAAAGTAATTTGTGGTTGCATTTAAAGTGGAGTCAAGCATTTGTGGCATGTAGTATACCCTTTAATGTCGTGTGTAAATCAATCTTTCAAGATGCATTTGTAAGAAATCACCATACAAAGTATTGAATTGTAGCAGAAAGAAGTGGAGAGAAAATACTATTATTGCTTACAAACTTTGATTATGAATTGGATGGTTGCCCGTCCACCCATGCACTTCGGGTAAGGAGATTTAATGGCGATCTAGATAGACTTTGGATGGTGCATGCCTTGCTTACAAGAGTGCTAATAAGCTACTTGATAAACAAAGGCTGGCAAACTAGTCTATATGTAGTACCCACGGTTAGCATAAATGTAGGTTAGCCACATTAGCAACCCAAGACTTGACCATATGATCAGACTCAAACCATATCATCAGACTCAAACCATATTAGATCATCTAGACCCTTAGAGGGGCCCCGAAACCTGAGAACATTTTGTCCTTAGTTTTTTGTCTCTAGGACTCACTAATATAGTCACATAGCCCGCATAAACATGCATCCTACTTAACTTAGGAGAGTGCAAGTCTACATAAGTCGTCTCCTAATCATCTGGCCACACTTAGCCACTATCCATAGTGTCTAAACTAGGAACTAGAAAGTGTTGAACTTCTCATCACCATTAATGATTACTCCTCATATAGGGGGCCTTACAAAATAGTAACATCACAAGAGGGTGGAGCATTGAGAGCAAATGTTTTTCCAACACCACCACCTGTCAATGTCCACCTATTCGAGTGAACTACTGCTTTGGTCCAACGTCAAGTTGATGAAGATGGCACTGAAGTATCTCTCTCCTAAGAGCCTTTGTGAAAATATTTACACAATTCTCTCTGTTGTTGAACAGTAAACAAGCTCCACCTCTCCATCCATGATAAGCTCATGCACATAATGATAATGTATCAGAATGTGCTTCATGTGAGCATGAACGGGTTCTTGTAAATCATCATGCATATAACTTTGTTGATAGGTATAGTGCTTGGGGGGTTCACCTCTAAGAAATGTTATGTATCACGTGCATTCGAGGGCTATTTAAAAAACCCCTTACACTTACATACTTTTATGAATAAAATGACCCCTTTTTTTCACAAACTTATGGTATAAATGTAATTCTGTAACTTTTTTGAATTAATATACCCCTCATGATGTACTCACTACATATTTTTATGTGAAACCCCCGAGGTACAGTGTCACTTCAATCCAATGACAAGTTACTGAAGATGGAGCTCTAGTAAATCTCTTAGGGAACAAGAGCCTTTGTGAAAATATCTCCTCAATTCACTATCATTGGAAACTAGACAAGCTCCACCTCTCCATCCATGATAGCTCATAGTGTACGAATAGTTTGTCAATCTAGCTATGGGGATGCATGTCTCTGGAAAGTCGAACCCTTCAGCCTATGTAAAACCCTTCGCCACATGAGACTTGCCTTATACATATCCAATGTATCATTAGATTTTTACTTGGCCTTGGCCTTCCAAACCCACTTGGTGCCAATAGCCTTTTGTTTTGTAATACGATCCATAACATCCCAAGTATGGTTTCTCAAAATTAAGTCATACTCTGACTGCATCTCCCCCCCTCTGATTTGGACCTACTAATCCTTCCTACAAGCTTGCTGGCTCCTCTACTTTCATTATCTCAACCAATCAAGGCCATAATGACAATCTGAGTGGAGGCCCTCTTTTACCCCTCTATTCTCTTAGGTATATGGAGAGTATATGCATAATGGCTGACTCTTTTCTAATTATTAACGTGACCTTTTTTATCTAAGAGCTACTTCACCCCATTAGGAATTTTTTGGACCCAAAAAGGGCCTCCTAAGGATTCCTAGTTTTAAGGGATTAGAGCTTAAAAAGCTGGGCTTAAGGGAGACAAAGGCTATGATGACCCCTATTTTTTGCCTTGCCACATCAGCCATACCCCCCTAGTTTCACTTTTTAAAGGGAATATTTTCATACTCTCTCTCTCTTACTTTTTGACTTTTCTCATACTTTTTGAATTTTTTATCTTCACTCTCTACAAATTGAATCTTTCTTGTCGGTTTGAAATCTCCTCTCATTAACTCCCACCATATCTCCCTTCCACATCAGCAAAACATTCTCGTATTTAGGTGGGCCCCAAAAAGTGAAATTTTTTTATTCTTTTACATTTTGAGGTGGAAAAAACACCACCCAACCAATATGTATGATGAAAATAATTTTTCTCCTCCAAAAAGCTTGTAATTCAAGGGTCACGTCAGAAGCCTGTCCATGAGCCAGTACATCCATAACTAACTGTCAGACGGATTGGTGTTAAACCTACAAACAGCAAAGTTTTAACAGTCTCTCTCACTCCCTCTCTCTCGCTCTCTCTCTCGCTCTCTCTCTCTCTCTCTCTCTCTCTCTCTCTCTCACAATGCAGCCACCCCAGAGATCAAGACAGAGAGGCCGATGATGAGCAGTTCGTCGACTGGGTTGGTGAAAACATTCCTACATTGTGGAGCACCATAGGTGGCAAGACCCTACTACCAGGACAGGGTTCCCTACCAACCCGGGAGGAACTTGATACACAGGTACAGGAGGAGGAGGATTCAGACTATGAGAGAGACTAAGAGGAGGTTCCTGCAAGTGCACGCAAGCGTAGAAAGGTAAAGCTCTTCAAGCCAAGGAAGTCCCAACCTTGCCAAAACGCACTAACACAACACAGAGAGCTCCAAGGAGAAGGATGCGCCAAGGACATAGGGCTCTACGAGAAATCAAGTTTTATCAGAGGAACACTGAGTTGCTGATAAGAAGAGCCCCTTTCGCTCGCACAATGAAGGAGATTCTCCAACGATATAGAACAGAGTTCCGTGTGCAGGGGATTGCCCTTGAAGCATTGCAAGAAGCCTCCAAGGCTTACCTTGTTGAGCTTTTTGAAGACACCAACCCCCTTGCAATACATACAAAGAGGATTACCATATCTACCAAGGACATGCAACTACCTCGGCGCTTTTGAGGCAAGCAAGACACGATCTAGAGATCTTAGATATTAACCTTTTTTTTGAAGCAACTCTTTTGTTTCAAACCCCCCTTTGTAACAAGCCCATCTGGCTTTCATTTGTAACCTTCTCATAATTAAAATTTTAAGTTTCCCTTACAATGTCTCCGGTGTCATCATGTTTGTTTAACATAGAGTGTCATCACGTTTGTTTAACATGGAGTGTCTATCATGTGCCAGTTTGTCACCCAAGGCATCAGAAATGCTCCTGGAGTACTGAGGAAGCTGTGCCACAACAGTGCGAATTTGGCCTCTACAGTGGCGATGTAGGCTCAAAATTCGCATTGTTCTGGCACTTTTGCCCTAGCCACTCAGGATCATTTCTGATGCATTTATAATGAAGTCGAGCAAACTAATTGTGAGAAATAGTAGTTTATAAGATAAAAACACCTTTAATCATGTGTAAAAATATAGTGTTTATCATCTAATGCATCAGAAATACTCTGGGAGGACTGGGGAAGCTATGCCAGAATAGTGCGAATTTAGGCTCTACAGCGGCGGTGCAGGCTCAAAATTCGCACTATTCTTGCACTGCTCCCCCAGCCACTCAGGATCATTTCTGATTTTATAATGAAGTTGAGTACAGTAATTGTGAGAAACAATAGTTTATAAGATAAAAACAACTTTAATCATGTATGTAAAATTACATTGTTTGTCATCCAATGCATCAGAATTGCTCCTGGAGGACTGGGGAAGCTATGCGAGAACAGTGCGAATTTAGGCTCTGAAGCGGTGGTGCAGGCTCAAAATTCGCATTGTTCTGGCACTGCTCCCCCAGCCACTCAAGATCATTTCTGATGCATTTATAATGAAGTTGACTACATTAATTATAAAAACAGTAATTTACAAAATAAAAATACCTTTAATCATGTATAAAAATACATTATTTGTCATCTAATGCATCAAAATTACTCCTGGAGGGCTAGGGAAGTTATGCCAGAACAGTGCGAATTTGGGCTCTACAGCAGCGGTGCAGGCTCAAATTCGCACTGTCATTTCAATAAACTAAGTGTTTTAATAAAATGAAAAAATGCACCATCCTGAACATGTGCACACAATGAATAAAATCTCCGACTGTAGATTCACATCTGCAGTTTCACGTCTACTAATTCACGTCTTAACTTTCACGACTTTATGTTTCACATCATAACTTTCACATCATATCTTTCACGTCCTGGATTTTTACATCATGGACTTTCACGACTTTATGTTTCACGTCATGACTTTCATGCCCTGTTCTTTCACATCATCACAATTCACGTCCTATCTTTCATGTCTTGGACTTTCACGTTAGGTCTTTCAACCTCAGTAAATAGGTTCTGAGGACAGAACCTACATCAGGAAGGGGGGAATGTTAATCCCATTTAGATTAACAACATGATCCTCAATTGAGGACATTAATAAGTGTCATGCAAAGGCACTATAAAGGTTGTACATTATGAGATATTGGCCACCCAAGGCCTAGTTAGTAAGTTTTGGGTGCCCAAGTGTGAATAAGTGCCAATTGTATATAAGGCATTTTCTTAATGAAAAGGACACAATCTCCTTTGTGCTATTGAGAGTTCTCCCCTTATGCTTTGTGAGAGAGTGAGGAGTGAGAGCATTCTAGCATTGTGCCTATTTCATGCTTGTGTGTTTATGCTTGTATGAGAGAGTGTGATTGGTCTATGTGATGGTGTGAGCGACTCCACGGTGATGACAGAGTGGAGGTGGAGCTTGGAGTTTGGAGATTTACAAGTGAGCTTGGAGGCCTCAAGGGACTCGAGATCAAAGTGTTGGTAAGTACCCCACGACAGTTGTGTTCTATTGCTAATCCATTAGGTGAATGTGTAGAGTTTCCTCTTGGAGGTGAGCTGTCCCATAACAGTTTGCAGGTTTGGTTTAACCCTGATCGCTATTATGTAGAAGACTTCAAAGATAAGTGCAGGTTGGTTGCAAAAGGCAACAGAGTGGGCAGAATGTTTACAATGAATCTGAATATACCTGAAGTGAGTGTTGTAATGTTTGCAAATGGTTTAGGGGTTGTTACAGATATAGACATTTGGCATAAGAATATTGGGCATGTCAATGTGCAAAGAATGAAGTCTATGCAGACTAAAGAAATTGTGACAGGGTTGTTGCCTAAGTTTAAAGTTGAATGTATGCAGAAAGTTTGTGAAGCATGTCAATTTGGAAAGAAAACAAAACATGTATTTCCACATGACAGAAATGTGAGCAGGAATGTGCTAGATGTTGTGTATTCAGATGTATGGGATCTTGCAAAGACTATGTCTATGGGTGGTTGTAGGTACTACGTAACATTCATTGATGACCACATAAGGAAAGTGTGGGTGTACTTCATGAAGGAGAAGAGTGAAGTGTTCACTCATTTTCAGAATTATAAAGTTATGGCTGAAAAACAGACAAGAAAGCATGTGAAGTGCCTAAGGTCAAATGGAGGGGGAGAATACTTCTCCAATGAGCTCTTTGAATTCTTATGAAAGAATGGCATTTAGAGACAATTTACATCTAGATACACTCCGTTAGCAAAATCGAGTTCTTGAGCGAAAAAATAGGCACATTGCAGATATAGCACAAGCATTGATGGTGGCTGAGAAGAATATGCCACGTAGCTATTGGGCTGAGGCTGTGGGCTGAGGCTGTGTCTACATCAGTTTATATCATGAACATGACTCCTACTGCAGCCATACATGATGTAACGCCAGAGGAGAAGTTTACTGACAAGAAACCTGATTTGTCTCACTTGAAAGTTTTTGGATGTATTGCATATGTGCATATGCCAAATAAGTTACATACTAAGCTGGATCCAAAACCAGAAAATGCCCAAGAAATATCTGAGCTCCCCTAGATCTTTCATTTCAAACTTCTGTCTACGCAAGATCTTTACATCAAAGACCTCTGCATCGTGGTCCCATGTAATAATGATGAGGTCATCTACATAGATGACAACAAGCACAACCCCTCTATCACTGTGTCTCACATACAATGAGAAATCTGCATTGGCTACATGAAAGCCAATAGTGACAAGATATTCAGAAAATCTTGTCAGACCATGCTCTTGGTGCTTGTTTTAAGCCATACAAGGCTTTCTTCAACCTGTAAACATGCTCGGGGTAACTGACATCCTCATAACCAGGTGGCTGCAACATATACACCTCTTCCTGCAAATCCCCATGCAAGAATGCATTCTTTACATCCATCTGATGTAAAGACCATTGCTTTGACGTAGCCACTGCTATCACAACTCTTAGTGTTGCCATCTTGGCAACTGGGCTGAAAGTTTCCTCATAATCAATGCCATATGTCTGCGCATATCCTTTGGCTACCAATCTAGCCTTGTACCTACTTATGCTTCCATCACTGTTATGTTTTACTTTGGCTACCAATCTAGCCTTGTACCTACTTATGCTTCCATCACTGTTATGTTTTACTTTGTACACCCACTTGCATCCAATGGCTTTCTTGCCTTCAGGTAGTTGCACTAAATCCCAAGTCTCATTTCCATATAGTGCATCCATCTCCTCATCCATAGCTTTCTCCCAACACACATTTCCAACAGCCTCATCAATGCATGTGGGCTCTACAACCTGCACAACTTTTGCCATGTATCTATAGTGATGTGCCACATAACCATCATAGGTAAACCTCTGCATAGGATTTTTCACTCTCCCAGATCTTCGCAGCTTTGCATTCATGGCTTCCATAGCCTTTTTTACACCAGGTGTTCTCATAGCTGGTATCCCAAGATCCTCTAGAAATGTCAGGCATACTAAGGGGCTCAACCACTTTCTCTTTACCTTTATGTGATGTACTAATCACATTTACAGGACTGGTATTATGATGCAGCCTACCACTCCATGGTCTATCAACTGAACCACTAGATGGGGACTCTCCTAGTCCACTCAAAGACTGTGTGATTGCTGACTTGTATTCTGTGCAACCACATTTCCACTCACATCAGTCCCAACAGCTTCTTTTTCAACAGCATACCAGCTGCTCATCTCATCAAAAACAACATCCCTGCTTACCCTCAACTTACGTGTAGCAGGTTATAACACCTGTATCCCTTTTGCTCAAGGGAATATCCAAAAAACACACATTTTTTAGCTTTTGGATCCAGCTTAGTTCTTAGCTCATTTGGGACATGCACATATGTAATGCATCCAAAGACTTTCAGATGAGACAAATCAGCTTTTCTACAGTAACCCTCTCCTCTAGAGTTACATCATGTATGGCTGTAGTTGGAGTCCTATTCATGATGTAAACTGCTGTAGAAACAGCCTCAGCCCAATAGCTATGCGGCATATTCTTCTCTTCCATCAATGCTCGCGCAATCTCACCAATGTGCCTATTTTTTTTGCTCAGCAACTCCATTTTGGTGCGGAGTGTATCTGCATGTAAACTGTCTCTGAATACCATTCTTTTGTAAAAATTTAGAGAACTCATTGGAGAAGTACTCTCCCCCTCCATCTGACCTTAGGCACTAGCCTTGTAGCCGCCCCTTCCAATGATGTAGCGTATTCCCCACTTGATGCACTCGATGTGGTCCCTTAGAGCTTGGTTGCATGTTGGAGCCCAAACTCCATTCTCATCTCTTGTTTTATGCAGCACAAGCTCTTCCACCTTCTCCCTAGGTCTTCTCACATTACTGGAAGAGGCCATGGTGGTAAGAAAAGAGAAGGGAAAAGAAAAGCTTGTTTTACAACAAAGGAGTGGAGAGGAGAGAAAGTTCAGGGTTTTCAGTGCAACAATGGTGAAAGCTTAAAAGAGGGTTAGAGTTTGAGAATAGGCTTCCTGAACCTAGAGTAGACTAAAGAGGGATAGAGTTTCTTAAAAAATGGAGAGAGAGGGAGCTTGAGAGAGAGAGAGAGGGAGATTGAGAGGGAGGGAGCTTGAGAAGGAGGGAGAGCTTGAGAAGGAGGGAGAGCTTGAGAGGGATGGAGTTTCTGCAACAATGGAGAGCTTAGAAAAGGAAGAAAGAGGGAGAGGGAGCTTGAGAAGGAGGGAGAGCTTGAGAGGTATGGAGTTTTTGCAGCAATGGAGAGCTTAGAAGAGGAAGAAAGAGGTTCAAAATGAGCTTTCCAAACCTAGAGTATGTTGGGGGGAAGTTTGAGAGGGAAAACACACTTTTGGGATACAGGTGACTGTTAACTAGCATACTCGTAACTATTAGTAGCTAGCATACAGGAGACTATTAACTAACTAACTACACGAAACAGAATAGGTGCCTCTTTGTTTTCCCAGTGAAAAGAAGATTTGTATATTGTTAACTACCATACTAGGGATTGTTAACTAGCATACCAGTGAAAAGAAGATTTGTATATTGTTAACTACCATACTAGGGATTGTTAACTAGCATACTATTAATTGTTAACTAGCTTACTAGGGATTGTTAACTGCCACAGTAGTAACTGTTAGCTAGCATATAGGTGACTATTAACTAGCATACTAGGGACTGTTAACTAGCACTGGTAAAACTATTTACTAGCATACAAGTGTTTATTGCATGCTCTAGATGGTTCTCTGCAAGCAGCCAATGCCAAATCCAATTAAGAATCTTGTCATTATTAAGAATTCTGTGATTTTTGACATTTCCACGTCTACAAGCTTTGGAATGATTAAACAACAGTGACATGGGTTTTTGAAACACTTGTGAGATCAATCATCAACTATTAAAGTGTTCGAATCGTTAAATTGCTTGTAGTGGCTCCAGAAATTAGACAGGCACTTATAAAAAATCAGCTTTTCTGTTCCAGGAGCTTTTGCGTTGTCCTTGAAAAGATGAAGGGAAGAAGAGAGCTTCAGCTCTCTTCTCCCCTGTAAGCACACACACACACTCACAAAACCCTAAAAGAGAACACACAAGGTGAGAGTCTAAAAATCTTCTTCTTCTTCACTCAACACTCAACACACCATATGAAAAGATAATCAAATACATACTAGGGTTCTCTATAGTATGAACGCAACTAAATGAGCTGGCGCTGTAACTATGCCAATCTCTAGAATGGCTGTCACACAGCCTGTCATCCCACTGGCCGTATATCACCCATGATCTCACCAACCATGCCAGTGGTGTAAGTGTGGGGCCTATTCCCTAGGCGGGTCATCAGTGTCCACCGTCTCACTAGATGAGCTCGATATCTCAACACTCCCCCCCAAGCTCAACTCCATCTCATGTACACCAAGCAAAGCCTTGAATTTGTGGAGCTTCTCTGTACCCAATGCTTTGGTGAAGATGTCAGCTACCTGATCCTGTGTGCTGACATAAACAAGGTTAACGTCTCCTGCTGCGCCAAAACCTTCTCTCTAACACCCATGTCAAGGGGACAGGGAAGTCAAGGACCCCGAGTTTAGAGACCAACCCCTTCATATACCAGTATAATCAGGGTCCGTCTCGCCCAAGCTAGGGAAACCCCAGAAGAACTCCAGCTCAGCCATCTGCCTCTGTCCAGAGTAACCTCAAAACTCCTTCCCAGAACACTGGGGCAACCAAAGAGAAAGAGTTCCGCCTCAGACTGCAGCAGCCAGAGTAGTCACAATTTCATATGTAGTAGAAGAGAAAAGAGGGCAGATCTATGCTGCAATTGAGAATCAAGGGCCTAACCAGCAGTTTTCAGTTATCCATACTAGAGTAGAGTATCATTCTCATTCATTCATTTCCCCTGGATGCTTGCGTAAGGCTAGTCTTAGAACAGAAATCAGGGAAACCTATGCAAGTGGAATTGGCCAGTGGAAAGACTCTTTTCACTCACCATGAGATAGATCTTATCCAGTTCAAACTAGATGGTAATGTGACCAACTGTTAGTTCAAAGTCTTACCTCTGGGAGTTTTTGATGGGATCCTTGGAATGGATTGGCTCCACAAAAATCAAGCTAACATACATTGTCACAATGGAACCATTTCCTTCCATGACCTTCACGGGAATAAAGTTCAAGGAACTGGAGTTTCTAGATCCCCAGACCTTTAGTTAGTAAAAGCTTCTAGGTTGTTGAAAGGACTTAGGAAGAAGCAGTAAATTTATGTTGTCAAAATGAACCCAGTAGACTCAAAGCTTAAGGCTAAAGAACCAGAATGGTTAAGTGAATTTGATGATCTATTCCCAGCAGAACTAACTGAAATGCTTCCAATTCGGGAAGTAGATCATGTGATAGAATTAACCCCCTGAGCTCAGCCCTGCGCACGTACAAAATGCCAGTTCCTGAAGCCATCGAACTCAAGGAGCAGCTTAGACAGCTGTTGGGTTATTGCAAGATCAGGGTGTCCAGTTTAATCCAGTTTATGCTTGACTGGGACAATGCTTGGAGAGCAAATTTTGGGGGGGCAAGGTACTTAAAATGAGATCAAGCAAATAATAGAAAATACGCTTGTCCTTAAATTAACCCAATATAACTTAAATTAATATAAATTAGCCTAATTAATCAAAATTAATCAAAAATATAATGAAATGATAAACAAATGATCTTTCCATACTTAGAGTGATCCAATTTATTTTTCCATAGATGCACCATTACAAGTACACTAGTCCCTATAGGTTTTAGATGATTCACATCAAAAATGTAATTTTACCAATTAGATTATTAATATTTGCAGGCCTTCTGATAGTCTAGAAGAATTTTGAAAAAGAGATCATTAAAAATCCAACCATTGGATTTGCAATTTTTACTAACCACCACATTCTACTAATATCTCAGTATCTACCCACTCTTTTGATCTACAAGATTGAGGATTTTAAGTGGTAGCTATTGTGGGTACAAAAAGTGGTGTATATTATAACACTTTAAAGACCTTGAAATATTAAAAGAAAATAGACAAATTTATTAAAATTTTCTTGAAAAATCAAGTTAAGCTCCATATTATGTGAAGATCTAAGGTACAAAGTGGGAATCTCATATGAGTTTATATGTAAAAGATATTCGCATTTTATGGAATCAGTTCAAATTTGGGACACCGTGTATACATTGACTTTTACCTAAGAAAATGAGGACTTTTGACTATCTAATGCTTAATCAAATTATGCAACTATATTTCCAACTTTGAATATGATGTTCTAACAAAAGAACTTGAAACGAAATTCCTTCATTTACTAGGAGAGATTAGCTACTAAAGGTATACAAATGCCTGTTTTTTTACTATTTACGGGGTGCCTGAGTGGACAAAATTGGGCACCCTGATCTTGCAACCACCCTGTTAGAACAAGGGTTTGTAAGACCCATTGTTTCACCTTGGGGTGCTCCAGTTCTCTTTCAGAAAAAGAAAGATGGAACGCTTAGACTCTGTGTGAACTACAGAGGTCTAAATTAGCTCTGCTGATAGTTAAGAATAAGTATCCTATCCCAAGAATTGATGAGCTTTTGGACAGGCTAAATGGAGCCCAGATCTTCACAAAGATAGATCTCAAATCCGGGTATTACCAGATCACGATCAATGATCAAGATATACCAAAAACAGCCATCAATACTCACTATGGGCATTATGAATTTACTGTCATGCCGTTCGGATTAACTAATGCCCACCTACATTCAATCGCCTAATGCAAGACATCCTCAGAGAATACTTGGATGATTTTGTTCTAGTTTTCTTTGATGACATTCTAATTTACTCAAGGAATGCAGCTGACCATGAGACTCATGTCAGAAAAGTTCTTGAGATTCGAAGCAAGCATCAACTCTTTGCCAAAAAGAGCAAATGCACTCTCTGACCACGTTGAATACTTGGGCTTTTTGGTATCCAAAGATGGAATTTCTCCAGATTTTGCAAAAGTCCAAGCAGTTAGATTGGCCAGAACCAAAGACAGTGAAAGAAGTCAGAGGATTCTTGGGATTGACTGGTTGGTATAGGATTTTTATACCAAAGTATGCTCTCATAGCTTCCCCCCTGACTAATCATCTCAAGAAAAATATTCCGTTTCAGTGGTCTACCAGGTGCCAGAGTGCTTTTGATAAGATGAAGACTACCTTGGTAACCAGTCCCGTTCTGAAGCTGCCAGATTTCTCTCTACCCTTTGAGGTAGTAAAACTGATGCAAGTGGTTTTGCCCTGGGAGGTGCACTCATGCAGGAAGGTCATGCAATAGCCTATGAGTCCCGAAAGCTCAGAACGCATGAGAGGAATTATGCTGTCCACCATGACCTGGAATTACTTTCAGTAGTCTATGCCTTAAAGTTGTGGAGACATTACCTACTGGGAAAAGATTCACTTTGATGATAGATCATCAGAGCTTAAAGTGGATCTTTACTTAGAAGGACCTCAACATGTGCCAAAGAAGGTGGATGCAAACCCTGCAGGAATTTGATTTTGAAATTAAGTACCGCCTAGGCAAAGAAAATGTGGTAGCAGATGCCCTCAGCAGAAAAGCCTCCTTGCTTGCAATTATTGTACTATCAAATCCTTTAATTATTGAAGCAAGTGAGAAGATCATACAGGATAGATTCTTTGGCCCTATTGCTACCCTACTTATGCAGGAAAGCAAAACTCCACGGGAGTTGAACAGAGTTCAAGGGTACAGCCTAGATGATGGCATTATGTATTATAATCGCAGGCTATGCATTCCCAATGATGAGGAAACCAAGGGACAAATTTTGAATGAAGCCCATGATAGCCTTATAGCAGGACATCCAGGTTTCATCAAAACCTACATGTCTGTAAAGAAAAGCTTCTTTTGGCCTAGTCTAAAAAAGGATGTACTGAATCATGTACGTCAATGTCTAGCATGCCAGAAAGTCAAAGCTGAAAGAGTAAAAATGCCTGGGAAGTTACATCCATTGGACATGAAGTGGGAATGTATCAGTATGGACTTTATTACTGGATTACCTTCAGTGCAATCAGGTTACAACTTCATTTTTGTGATAGTTGACAGACTAACCAAAGTTGCCCATCTGATCCCAGTAAAAGAAACCTACACTGCAGTGGATGTGGCCAGAGTGTTCCTCAAAGAAATCTTCATATTGCATGGCCTACCCAGGAGAATAGTAAGTGATCAAGATCCCAAGTTTACTTCAAGGTTCTGGACTACATTATTGGAAGCAGTGGAAACTTTCCTGGATCTCAGCACAGCTTATCACCTTGAGACCAATGGTCAAACTGAAAGGGTAAACCAAGTAATCGATACTTCCATCATGCTGTGGGCAGGGAACCCAAGAAGTGGCTAAGCTATCAGCACCTAGTCGAGTTCACCTACAATGCTTCTTACCACCGAAGTATCGGGATGAGCCCTTTTAAAGCTCTGTGTGGACAAGATTGCTTAACTCCATTAACTTGGTCCGACCCATTGATTAGGGTCGAGATATCCAGAAAGATGCTTGACGACATGGAGCAGCAAATGCAGGCAATTCGTAAAGATATAAAAGCTGCCCAGGATAGACAAAAGCAATATGCAGATAAGAAGAGGACAGATAGAGAATGCAAAGAAGCAGATATGGTCTTCATTCGAGTACGGCCCAAAAGAAGTTCTCTATCTCTTGGGAAGTACAAGAAATTATCCCCCAGATATTGTGGGCCATATCTGATTACAAAGAAAGTAGGTGACTTAGCCTATGAGCTTCTTCTGCCTCCTCATCTCAAAGTTCATAATGTATTTCATGTAAGTCTTCTAAAGAAATATGTGCCAAGCCCAAATCATGTACTTAATGATGAAATCTTAACCACTCCAACCTGAAGAAATTCTTGATGTTCGAGAAAAGATCCTCAGAAATAGAATTCTCAGAGAATTATTAGTAAAATGGAAGTTCTATCCTTTTGAAGATGCCACCTGGGAGAATGAAGCCGATCTGTTGAGCGGGATTACCCCCAGTTTGCAAGATGAGGACATCTCGCGTTTTTCAAGTGGGAGATCTAGTAAGATTCCTCCCCGGCCTCTCAAGATGTCCAGCATCTTCCCTTGTAATCAAATCCCTCTTCAGAAATATAAAAGATCTTGTTTCTACCAGTTTTGGCCTAGAGAGAGAAAATATTCTAGAAAGAGAATATTCAGATTTTAAATATTTTTGGATAGAAAAATATCTCATCTTATTAAAATAAGTTTCCCTGAATACAGAAGTTCAAAAAGATTTTCAGAAGGTGCATTAGAAATTAAGTATAATCTGTTCAAGAGGCATTATCCTGGGGGTGAAGATATTTTTTCGAAATTTTAAATTAAGGTTCCTATGGACCAATAAGATTCATCCAAATATAGGGAGGAGATAAATGAATAAATAAAAGAAAAATCCCCCAAAAATGAGTAAATACTCACATAAGATGAAGAATTGACTAAGGACAAGGTTAATAGCTAAAAAAGAGAGATATTTAGGTGAAATGATGCATTTTTGACACCTCTGCATGGGGGAATTCCCCTCATGAATGAGGCGCCTATTTCACATGCTTGAATGAGTTTTAAACTCCCAAATAATGGGATATTTTTATCTCTCCTCTCTCCTGTTTCAACTAGATCCAAAAAGTGAGCAAAACTGACCTAAAAATGGTCAAAAATTGACCAAACTGATCTGGAAATTCTAGAATCAATTGGCTTGGTTAGAAGCTCACTTTTTACTATAAATAGAAGCCCTCCCCTTTGTTGAAACTTAATAGTATTTTGCACTATTACCCTATCTCTCCCAAGTGCCAAAAACAGTGAATTGTATTCATAATTCATTAGTTTTTGACCTTCCCTCTTCCAAAAGATTGGTGGCCACTCTTGTCTCAAACAAGAGTTGAACCCTCAAACCATCAAGCCAAAGGAAAGCTCTCAAAAGTCATTAGTAAGTTGGTGATTCTTCTCTTTTTCATTTATTTTATGGTTTTTATGGTTTTTATGGTTTTTTATGCTTTTTGTCTTCTCTAAAATTGCAAGTGATGTTATGCCTCATTGCAAAAGGCATTCCCCTCTCTTCTCTAGTAAATCCAACCATTCTCTATCCTAGGTGAATGATTAATGATTAAAGTCAAGTTTTTTATAATGTTTGTCTTAAATAAGTAGAAAAATGTTTACTTTAGAATAATTTCAATACTCTTGGGGTACACTTTTAATTAATTTTTAGAGACTTAAAATTTGAAAAATGGTCAGCCATACAAAGGAGGTTATGGCAAAAATTTTGAAAATTAGTGAAATAAATTTCATCTTTTATTATTCTAAAAGAGTAATCCTTATGGTTTCTATATTCTAAAGTATCATTTTCATGCATAGAAGATGCATTTTGATTATTTGTATAAAAGAAAATTTGTATTATTATAAAAGTATTACCTTCATTATATTTGATGTTTATGCATAAAAACATGCATAAACATTATATTTGATGTTTATGCATAAAAACATGCATAAAATATTTTTTTTATAAAAGTGTTACTTTTATCATATTTGAATTTCATGCATAGAAGTATGCATAAAAGATATTTTTTTATTATAAAAGTGTTACTTTTATCATATTTGATTTTTATACATAAAAGTATGCATAAAAGATTATTTTTTTATTATAAAAGTGTTACTTCTATCATAATTGATTTTCATGCATAGAAGTATGCATAAAAAAATAAAAGATTATTTTTTTATTATAAAAGTGTTACTTCTATCATAATTGATTTTCATGCATAGAAGTATGCATAAAAGATTATTATTTTATTATAAAAGTGTTACTTCTATCATAATTAATTTTCATGCATAAAAGATTTTTTTATTATTATAAAAGTGTTACTTTTATCATATTTGAATTTCATGCATAGAAGTATGCATAAAAGATTATTATTTTATTATAAAAGTGTTTCCTTTTCCATATTTGAATTTCATGCATAGAAGTATGCATAAAAGATATTATTTTATTATAAAAGTGTTACTTTTATCATATTTGAATTTCATGCATAGAAGTATGCATAAAAGATTATTATTTTATTATAAAAGTGTTACTTTTATCATATTTGAATTTCATGCATAAAAGTATGCATAAAAGATATTTCTTTTATTATAAAAGTGTTACTTTTATCATATTTGAATTTCATGCATAAAAGATATTTTTTTATTATAAAAGTGTTACTTTTATCATATTTGATTTTCATGCATAGAAGTATGCATAAAAGATTAATTTTTTAATTATAAAAGTGTACTTTCATCATAAATAATTTTATGCATAAATGGGTGCATAAAAGATATTTTTTTATATTAAAAGTGTGATTTTCATCATAAATGGTTTTTATGCATAAATGGATGCATAAAAGATTTTTGTATATTAAAAGTGTGATTTTCATCATAAATGGTTTTTATACATAAATGGGTGCATAAAAGATATTTTTTATTAAAAGAGTGATTTTCACCATAAATGATTTTTTTATGATGATAAAAGTGTGACTTTCATCAGAATTGGATTTTTTGCATAATTAGATGCATATAGAATCTTTATCATTAAATAAGGGTTCTCTTTAATCTTCTGTTAATTTTCGTAAAAATTTGGAAAATGAATAGGTAGATAATATGTGAGAGGAAATTCTACCATTTCATATTCACTAAGATGGTAATGAGAAAATTCAATTAACTATCAAAGTGGGAGATCGAGATAAATGATTATTTTATTCCTTTTAAGAAATCCATGTTTTAGAAATCTGTAAGCAAATATTCGTCGAACGAAACTTAGAAAAAGAGAAATTGAAATAGTACCTTTCAAGAAAGATAGTTTAGGAAGAACCTTTCCAGACCACCCAAACTCTGATTCAGACTATTGACCAAGACCTAATCCCTTCGTCAATGACGATGTGATCAGTTCAAGAAAAATGTACTCAAATCTCCCACCGAATCTGAAACTAAGTTAAGACTTTTAATTTTGATCTGAGGATCAAGTTAACAGAATTCGAGGAATTCTGTTTGGAATTCACACCTAGATCTAGAAGTATTAGGATACGGATTTAAGATTATTCATGGTTTTCAAACAAAAATCAAAACAAAACTTGCATACAAAACCCTGTTTTCTTAAAAGACTGTCTTACGCTGGAGAGAGCATTTGGCATATATGTTTATCTAAGGGAAGTTCGGTTGCAACAGCTGGCAGGGAGTGTTCAAGGGACAGCTCACGCGGCAAAGCCTGCCGAGGTCTTGACCAGACTCGGTATGGTTAAAATGGTGCGCTTCCAGTATGATGGACGAGGGCCGACGAAACGGTCCTGAGTGAAGTGCCAGGACACCTAAGGAGGATCCTGGAGGGTTCTGACCAAGCGATGCACGGGCTCGCGGTGCCGAGGACACCCATTCATATGTCGAGGAAGATATTGTATGACAGACCAATGTTATTGTAATCTATCACTGGATCTCGTTGTTGACTCGCTGGTCTCAACAACGGAGAGTCTAGAGTGATACTGTTTTGTGAGAAACAAAGGACTCAATGGAGATTTTGAAGTATGACATGTGTAACCAGTAAATTGTTTGTCAATGGATCGTTTTTATTAAAGCTTTAAAGAGGAGTGTGTGCGTATCTGTTTTCTAAAGCTAAAGATAAGAAAGGCATTTCAATTATGGATGGGTGTGTACTTGTTTGGTTCCACCGATTCCAGTGGTAGGGTGGTGGCTAATAACCCATGGGCCAGCTGGAATCATGGAGTTTTAATAATCAAACTGAAAAATCTTAGGATTACGCTAGGCTTCGAGTAGATAGTTAATGCCCTAATAAATTTCTCGATTGAGTGCATCAACGGCTGTGCCTAATCTTGATTAGGAAAAAAACGTTGAATTGCTCAAATGATCAAATTATATCAGTGATAGTTTCCTTCTATCTAGTTTATTCAAGTGAAGGATAGTTTAGATTCTGATCTCGTTAGAAAACTCGTTAAGAAAAATTCAAAAAGGTGGAATCGTCCCCACTTTTCGAGCATGGAAAATTTTCCCGGTTTCGATTTTCGGAGTGACCACTAGCCTAGTCTCGTACTCGGATATTCGTGGGCGAGGCCCTGAGTGAGAAACCCTGCCCCGCGCATGAGGGGGCGGCCTTCGCTATCAGCTACCGAGAATCCGACGTGTGGAGGGGGTAGAGGGATCTCACAATTGAGCTTTTCCCTCAGTACTCTCATGAACCACTCGCTCAATGTGACTGGGGGCAAGTTTATTAGGCTAGTCTAGGTGCATTAGCAATGCCTTGAATTCTACCACATAATCCTCTATTAGCCTCTTCTTAAGTCTGCCTCTGTAGCTTTTCCAATACTTCCGTGATGGTCTTGTCTCTCATGAGTATTTTTTGGGAAAGCCTTCTTTAATTCTTCAAATGTGTGGAAGTGCTCCAGACCATATTGAGCATACTAGCTAGTGGCTTTACCACCCAGAGTTGTCATAAAGCACTTTGTCTTTTGTGGCAATGGGGCTTGGGTGGCAAAGAAGGTGGTCTTGAAGGCAAAGATGTGAGCATCTTGATCCTCCTCACTCTAGCCCTTGAACTTCAAGTATTTAAGAGACATCCTTCCCACACTTACCGAGTTTTCTTCTTCTTGATCTTCGAGTCTCCTATTTTTGAAGAGTCTAGTGTTCTTCTTCTCCCTCTTGATTTCTCCAAGGTTCCCAATTCTGCCATTCTTGGTTTTGTTAGCGCAAAATCCCTTCGAAGTCTTCTTGGACGATGTGGTCACCCTTCACTTCGTGAGGCCCCTGACTGCCTACGGTGGCACTACATTTCTCTTCATAAGCTTTCTTCATTCTCCATATAATGTGCAGTGCACTCCTATGATTCGCTCTTGAACATATCCTTGACACAAGGACTTGTGCACTTCCTCTCTTGATCTACCCCGACTAGCTTCTCTATTCAGACTTTCTATATTAAACTATCTTCTACCTTCCTATTCCCCTTCATGACATACCATTCCCCATTAGGATTGCTTCCTACTCCCCTTCCTTACATACCATTCCCCATTAGGATTGCTTCCTACTCCCCTTCCTTACATACCATTCCCCATTAGGATCACCAAAAGTTTTGGTGTCTCGTCAAAACCCGCTGGTCAAGACCCGACACTTATGCGGTTCTGAACTACCTAGTTGGCACTTAAAGAGTAGCAAATAATGCAAGTGTACCTAATGCTACAAGCCAATGCTGGCACATTGAACTGCCATTCTGCCTAAGCTTGGGTAGGTAGTTGTGATTATATGCAAGTTAGTTCCTAGGCCTTCATGATTCCGGATAGGAGTTAACATCCAAAAAGGCATGCAAATAACATAGAATTGACATAGAATAGATGGAACTATGCAATGAAGAATATAGATAAGTTAGAGACCAACCCATGAGACATTATTCAATATTAGATTGGACTCTCAACAGCACAATACATTGACAATCACTCACCTCATGAACTCTTGAGCTCAACTATCCATTTAGTAATATATCTCTCTATTCCACTCACTTGGGAATTTGCTTATATCTAGTCGGGTACTACCCGTTTGCGAGAAGAAGCCATTACAAAGTTGTACAAGAAAGCTTAACACATAATTGTTTGTTACAAAATGGGACAATCTGTGCAGCGGCCAAATAGGTTGGTTGGCCACCAATAGTCTGGCACATAGAGGACATCAAACAACTTCCTAGTATCGCCATTTCTAGAAACAAAACAAATGGTACCTAGATCCATATTTGGGTATTTAGCATCATTTCCAACTACTGGTGCTAGGATGGACTCCTCCATAGTTGCCAAACATCTAGCCATTCATTAGGAACTCAATGGAGTTTTTTTGGGCCCTTTAATTTGCCATGAGATTATAGAAACGTTTAACTTTTTGACAAATAGGAGCCCGCCATGTAAGCAAAAACCATTGGTGATTAAGAGAGGTGTAAGAGTGGTCAAAGGGTGCACTTTTCCTCCCAAAAGGGGGGTTGGGGTAATTTTACAATTTTCGGACCTCCATAACTTCTACATACAAGCTCCGATTTGAGCGGAGATTACAGATCCGTGATCTACGCATCAAGAGCTTTCCATAGATATGTTACATGATATGGTTTTATTCGCTAGATTTTAAATTCCATTTTTCCTCCAAATTTCAAATTCGAATAAAGTAGCCGTTTTGAAGCTTCGAATTAGAAAACGTTTCTTCTTAAGAGAAAAGGTTTGACTCCCTTAAACTGCCAAATAAAAGGGCCCAAGAAGACTCCATTGAGGTCCTAATGGAGTGGTCATATGTGAGGATACTCCAATGTAGATGATCCATGAATCATTCTGCCTTTGCACACATTTATTTAATTACCATAAAAACTCTAATTTTTTTCATCACTATTGTAAGACTCCTTCTTCAAATTCTTCTAACTACCATTCTTCTCATCATCTTCCTTCAGTCTACATGATTTGAGCACATGACCATGATTTTTGAGCACATGACCATGATTTTTGTAATAGAAACACTTTGCCTTTGATTTCTTTGAGTCTACATGATTTGAGCACATGACCATGATTTCTTTGAGTCTACATGATTTGAGCACATGACCATGATTTTTGTAATAGAAACACTTTGCCTTTGATTTCTTTGAGTCTACATGATTTGAGCACATGACCATGATTTTTGTAATAGAAACACTTTGCCTTTGATTTCTTTGTTAGGGTTACCAGAGCCCTTCCCCTTGCCTTTCTTTGCATTTGTGAAGAATGCAAAGTCACTACCATTTCTAACTTTAAAATACATCTCCTCCTCCACTAGTGTTTTGGGAACAAACTCCTAAGAAACGTAAGAGGCAAGTCGCACAAGTATGTGTTTTGGCCACATGACTAGGTTTGTCTCGCAACAATAGAAACACTTTGCCTTTGATTTCTTCTTCTTCCAAAAGCATTGGGGTTACCTTTCCCTTTCCCTTTCCCTTTCTTTACATTAGCAAAGAATGTAGTGTCACTACCAATTTTTTACTTTAAAACACAACTCCTTAATCACCCACCATCTTTGCGATAAAATTCTCAAAAGTAGAAGGTGGGTGTTAAGCTCACACCCTAACGTGTCGTGGGAAGTTACCGATCCGCCGCCGCCGAGCTTGACCTATGCTCAAAATCTCCACTATTTATCGTCGCTATCCTCCCGCACTCATTGTCACACCGAGATGGTTGCTAATCCAATGGGTGGTGCAACCTCTCTCCGTGAAGATCGTGTGGGATATCCTCCCGCACTGATTGTCACACCGAGATGGTTGCTAATCCAATGGGTGGTGCAACCTCTCTCCGTGAAGATCGTGTGGGATATCCACAGAAGACGATCGTGGTGATAGCCTAATCACTCAATCAAGAGGGAGAGAAGAAGCAAGAGGGAAGCAAGAGAGAACAAGTGATTAGTCTTAATCACTCCCTAATCCTTACCCTAAGCACACCACACATGCTATATCAAAGTTGAAAGAGAGAGAGAGAGAGAGAGAGAGAGAGAGAGAGAGAGAGAGAGAGAGAGAGAGAACAATCCACTTCTATTGCACTAATGGGAGAATGAGTTACAAACAAGAGAAGTTGGCATTTATAGTTCCAAGCCTTTTCCCACTAGGCCTGCTCGGGAGTAAGTGACCCGAGGTGCCAAAACATAGCTATAAGGCTTTTCTTTATGATTTGGCCAACTGATTGACATCCTCTTGCTCAAGACTTGGAAGTGTCTTTAGGGTGTTTCTCTCATCAAATGACGAGATTTACAATATAGTGTGGGCACCCATTACATAAGTGTCTTTAGGTTGTTTCTCTCATCAAATGATAAGATTTGCAATATAGTGTGGGCACCCATTACATAAGTGTGCGGACATAGTTCATAGGAACGTCTTAACCACACATGGTTAACATACTCCCTTTCCTAAACTCAATCGCATCCTCTTGATCAGTTCATAGGAACGTCTTAACCACACATGGTTAACATACTCCCTTTCCTAAACTCGATCGCATCCTCTTGATCAGTAAGAGGTTGTTGAGGCACTCTTGGAAGTGGAGCACTTTGTTGGTTCTCTTGTCTCTCTAGAAATGAGAGGGGCTGGGGGGGTTAGTAAGATGGAAAGAAGCTAATGGAGTCCTAGCAATTATCCATCTAGTCATATGGGCTTTTATGAATTTGCTTTCTTGTATGTGCCCACTACTACTCTTTATCTTATTTTTGGTGTTTTTTATTTTTTGTCACCTTTGTGTTGTGAGAGGAGTCAGAGTACTTGTTGGAATAAGTAGACTAGCACAGAACACTTAATGACTAATATCCAAGTGGTAAGTCATGGTGTTGATGAGGGGTTAGTAAAACAACACTGTTAGTAAGCAAGTGGTTGGGGGGGGGTAGATTCTAGAGGGACAAGGAGGTACTCGCATGGAAATTTCTTATGCTCTGAGATGATGGATGTCAATGGCGATGTACATGTGGCTGTAGCATCTTCATCAATACAGCTTAATGGGTATCTTGGCTCCCGTGGGTGTTGATTTATTGGGGGTCAGTTTTCTCTCTTTTTCTTGTAGTGGTTTGTCTTCTTCTGTCGTTGAAGCTCATGGGATTGGTATCCTATGTTGATAGGAGTGGTAATTGATGGTGAGGATCCATAGGTGTTGAGCATAAGAAGACGTTATGGGTAGGATTGATTAGGCATGAAGCAAAGTTATTTGGGCAAAGCGGGGGTGATTAAGAAGCTCCAAGAAATGGGTCCTACGACAACTGACCAAGCTTACGTCCAGCATGGTCCCCCCATCCAGAGATGTACCTTGATGGCCCAATTGATGAAGCTTTGTGCGGTGTGTGCGCATATGATAGAGCCCAGTGAGAATTGCAGGTGTTGTGAATGGGCAAGGGAAAAAGGTGTTCTTGGTGGTCCTGATCACCTAGACATTCCTAATCACCTAGAGACTCTCTTTTTTTGGTCCTCCTTGTGGGTGAGTACTTACATGTGTTTAGTGGTCAGTACCCCAAAATATGGTTTTGTACTGAGTAGCCCATTTGGCAGGATTTACGCGCTTACCTTTGAGGTTGTCTTTGAGTGGCTATGGGCCAGGTCGCATTGTCTTGTGATCCAGCCACACTGCCCACGTATCCCCAGCTCGGTGGGCAGGTTTGAAATTTGCATCGCCAATGTAGCGCCAGGTCGCATTGCTATTTCAAAAGCGTATGAGCAAACAAAACTGAGACGTCGAGAACCACGACAGCATAGATGTAGCACAAAGGAAAAAGCTCTAATGTGCAGAAAGGTACATGCTCCACTCTGTGTGTATCGCCATGGGTGGTTAGTTAGTTCAGGCCGTCGTCAAGGGACCTCCATGGACATATGTGCCTGGATTGGATGCCCTCATTGCACGAAGGAGCCGTGGTTGAGAGAGCATCGATGGCAGCATGTGGTTGTTGTGAGAAAGGATGGGCAGCCCACCACTGTGTGTGTGTGTGTGTGAGAGAGAGAGAGAGAGAGAGAGAGAGAGAGAGCAACATGCTCCGCTATGTGTGTGTGTGCAGCTCGCCATCCCTCGGATGTCTACATCGTCCAAGCTCTATGGCCCAGCCAATCAATGTGCCTCTAGTGTGGCTGAGCTCTGGAACCAACTGCTGCAGTGCTTGCTCGTTTGACTGCTCAGTCTCTAGTCTAAAGAAGTCTGTGATTTGCCTCTGCAAGTGTCTCTCTCTCTCTCTCTGACTGTCTCCCTCATAACACCCTCTCTATGACGATGTAGCTCAAGAAAGTATAATCCCAAGCATCTCTGGTCCTGATATCTCATGACTCTGACAGTGATCTGAAGTGATACCTAGATGTTTTTGCTAGCTACCTAGGAACTCTTAATGACACCAGACTACTGAAGCACTCTGCATTCTACTCTTGTGTCAATAGTGCTCATATTTTGTGTGGTCCAAAGTATGTGTAGGGTTCTTTCTTCATAAGAGAGTACATTGTTGCTGATGGTTGCTATCCTTTGCTTCCATGGTTGATCAGATTCTATGCTTATGCCTATTTGTGTTGTGTTCATTATACAGGTTGATATCATGGTCTCATTTGATAAATGTGCAATTTTGATGCTACTTTGTATGGTTTCCACAATTTGAGCAGTCTTTCAACACCTCCAGAATCTACATGGCTGGTCCGAGGAGACATGCTTACGCACTTTACATCTCCGAAGGAGAGTTTGCTACTACAACCAAGCAAGGCAATGTGATCTCTTGATCCCCTTGATTCATGCTTTCATTGGACATTCTTGCATGAAGGCCTTTATTGCACGACGTGCCATCTCGGAGTGGTATGTGAAACCACGAACTCTCCATTGGTGGAATTACTACCTTGGGTTCACTTGTGCTGATGATCAAAGATTCAAGACCATGTTTAGGCTTTCGTTGCCTCTCTTCCAAAACATTGTGGACCTAGAGAACAATTACAACAAGGGAATATACCAAAGCCATTTGCACGTATCAAAGGAAGAGTACTCTCTGTTTAAAAATAGGTTGCGATGGGAGTATTTCGGCTTGCAAACAACAGGGGCATCCATGTTGGCCATAAGTGAGCTTTTTGGTGTTGGAAAGTCCACGGTTGTGGAAACTATTAATAAGTTTGTCAAGTCCTTGCTAGTGCACCAAAGATAGTTTATTTGCTAGCCAAAAACAGCAAGTGAGATGGAGAAGATTAAGGCAGGCTTCTTTGATAAGCAAGGCTTGCCCAATGTATGTGGAGCTATGGATGCCACACACATTGTAATGGAGAGACCACAAGGTGAGCTGGCCTTGGATTGGTATGATCAGAACAAGAATTACTCAATGCTTGTTCAAGCTGTTGTTGATAGTGAGATGCGCTACCTAGATGTTTTTGCTGGATATCCAGTATCTGTGAATGACACTAGGTTGTTGAAGAACTCTGCATTCTACTCTTGTGCCAGTAGTGATCGTATTTTGTGTGGTCCAAAGTATGTGCAGGGTTCTTTCTCCATAAGAGAGTACATTGTTGCCGATGGTGGCTATCCATTGCTTCCGTGTGGTTGATGAGACCTTACAGAACTCCCTCAACTCCAACTGAAAAGCTTTTCAATTATAAGATTTCATCGATGAGAATTGTGGCAGAACGTGCATTTGGCTACCTTAAAATGAAGTGGAGATATTTGCATGGCAAAGTGAGAAAACCATATCCGTATTACTTGTCAAGGGTCATCATTGTATCATGCATGTTACACAACATGTGTTTCAATTATGCTAAGGAAATGGAAGAGACATCTGGAGGACTTGATGAATGTGATATGCTGATGGATGAGATGGATGAGTTGACAACACCTGAACTAACAATAGATGAACCATTGAAAGATGTAGAAACCATGAGAGATTCCTTAGCAAAGTTTGTGCATCCCTTTTGAAGCTACAAAGGCTGTAGATTACGGTGGTCCATGTTTAGTGATGCTTCAAGTGCAATGTATTTATTTTTGAGCATCATGCATGTATACATGTAAGTTTTTTGAGGAGACTAGTCACTTACTTGAGCTGAAAGACTATCCCAAACTCTGATGAGTTCACATATCCACAACTTTTGCTGGCACAGATTTGTAACTAAATTTCAGGTGTAACAAGTAGGATTCTCGTGATTTTCTGACGTGTTTCTATGTCTATTCCACACTTGGAGGATTCTTCATCCCAACAAAGAAACCATGTGGATTTGGGAAATGTCTATTGTTTGTGAAATTTAGTTTTCTTTTTCTTGGGTTCTTGACTAGTTACCCAAGCTGGCCCTATTAATCGGATAACTGATCTGTCATTTATTAACAACCGATCTCTCATTTCTTTCTGCCATTGCTAACCATCTCATTGCTACCGATCTGTCATTGCTACCGATCTGTCATTGCGAGCCATATCAGATCATGCCCACAACAAGGCCATCATATGCTCCATGTGTGGTAGACAACACATAATGCTTGAATACCTTTCTCAAGCCTAACAGAGCAGTCAGCATCAGACTCAGAAAGACCCTTGGCCCTCATCACAAGTTGTATTCTGTACTCAAAAAGACCCTTGGACCCTTGGTCCTCATGAGACTGAAAAAGACCCTTGGCCCTCATCCCTTTTCAAGAAGCCAGTTAAGTTTCCAAGGGCATCGAGAAGTGGCCCAAAAAGGTGATTGTGGGTAAAGTTCAGCTTGACCAGGCTAGTAATCCTGCCCAGCTCCTCGGGGGGGGTCACTATATGTAGAATACCCCTATCGCGTGTGTTCAAGGTCTATATTTTAAATCCCTTATCTGAGAATTTTTTTATCCATATAATATCCCCTTTTCTTTATGAATCTGTAAAATTTTTTTAACTTTTTTTAAATAATAACCTTATGTAAATATATTTCTGTAAGTTTCATGAATTAAAAATATGCTTCTATTGAACGCACGTGATATTCACATTTTTCTGTGAGTGACCCCCCCCGAGCCCAGCTCTCGAGCCCAGCTCTGAGGGGATTCTACCACTGAGATTGTTGTGACCCAGATTCAGACCTTGCAGTCGGTTGAGTTCTACGAACCTTGCCGAAATGCTGTCAGATAGAGCATTATTAGACGATTTGCAAGATTTAGCATTAAGGATTATTAAACAAAAAATGCTCTTCTCCGTGGATGAAGTGCTTGAGCAGGTTGCCCCCACTGTCGATTATGCAACAAGCATTTTACGCAGATAAGGTCATCCATAGCGTGGAGGCAAACGCTTGTACGTGCATAGAAATAACTCGAGAACATAGCCTCACTCACACCAGCAGGCTCGTTATTGCAACACACGAGAACATAGCCTCACTCAGACCAGTAGGTTCGTTATTGCAACACACGAGAATTAGTAAATACTCACAAAGTTGAAGCCACTGCTGCAAAGAATGCCTCCCGCTCCCGACGCATAGTTTACTCCTTGCAGTAAAGCCTGCCCCTTGGTGGTAGGATCGAGGTATGGTGGTGGGAAAGGTAGGTTGATAAGCTCAGCTGCATTAAACACTTCCAAACGGTTTATTAAAGCCTTCATTAATTGGGCGCTCTCTGCACCACCCCACACAATGATTTACCCTTCACAAAATAGCGAAACCATACACCAGAACCTCAGAGAAGGGATTGAGTTAACCATGATATACTGATAACGTCAAGGACCGTCTTGCCATTGTAGAATCTCCCAGTTGGTCCTTTGGGGAAATCAATCCCAAAGGGGAGCTGGTTGGCCCAGGCTACAGACACAATGTAGATGTTGTTGCCAACATCTATGAGGGAGTCCCCAAAGATGAAGAAGGCAGGGAAAGGCTTAGTAGAAGGGGTTCCATTCTGCCCTTGCACTCCTGCTACTACTGAGAGCAAGCCCACAACTGAGAACAAAACAAAGTTGGTGCTCCAGCAGCCCATTGAGAAAGGGGGAGCCTAACCTAGCACAGCTAAAGTCTGTTTCTCAGAGTGTGCACAGTGCAGTATTAGGCATGTCTATATGGCGGTGGGGAGAGTTGGTGCTCCAGCAGCCCATTGAGAAAGGGGGAGCCTAACCTAGCACAGCTAAAGTCTGTTTCTCAGAGTGTGCATAGTGCAGTATTAGGCATGTCTATATGGCGGTGGGGAGAGGAGGAGAAGCCAGTCACCTACCCTGCTAGCTATATGGCACTACTAAGGAAAATCACTAGCGTGGAGCCTCTCAGGCAGCTTCTACAGATCATATCTACTCCTCTCATCCTGCTCTCTATTTTTCAGTAACAAATATGACAGCCTCTCCTCCCTTAATTTTTCTTCCTCAGCATGATACTCGATATGATCAACAACATTTTTCTTGGGATAATCTGCATCGTAGTAGTTATCAGCAACAACAGCTGCATCAATGGGATAAGCGTGCAATTTGCTCAGCGGATCAGCATATATATAATCAGCACTATGTAGGGGGCGGATCAGCTATAGGAGCCCCTTCTAGATGTAGGGCTTTTGAGAGCTGGAGCAGATCATCATTTGCGCTTTCATTTAAAGGGAATCAAAAGAAAGCATACAAGACATAAACAAGAAGGTACAAGTGTATGCAGCATAAACTAAACCAGCAAATAGAAAGCACATACACTGCATATATAGTTTAAATATTGAAAATTAGTCATTAAGCCTTAGATATGTAGATACAAATTGTCTGAAACCAAAACATTGCTACTTGGATGATTGCCTATATAGTTCAAAATATCACAAGATCAAGGCCATATGTTGAATTTGCACATACAGACTGTTTGTAATTTCAGCTACAAAATGTACCAAAAATATGCCATGTCTAGGAGAGATCGCTACTACATTTGATTGCCAGCCATGCTTGAGGAAGATACTTGTAGAGCGAAGCATTGAAAAGCATTAGCAATTTGCTTCAAGGATTGATTAGACTCTTCTTCTAAAGCCACGCACTTGCTTCAAGGATTGATGAGTCTACAATACCGTGATATGAACTCCCATCGTTCATCTTGTGTTTTCAATGTGGCAGCAAGATTCCCATCTTTCTTATCTTCTATAAGTTTTGCACGTGCATCCATTAATGTGATGGTTTCCTTGAGTGACCAATTCCTACCCCGGAAAAATAATTTTTGTGGTGCAAAAGGTTGATCTTTTGAAGGTGTTGTCTGCTGGAAATCAATAGTTTTTGAGTGTGGATGTGGAGTAGACTGCATTTGGTCTCGCTTGCAAGCTATTTCATTAGTTGGTTTTATTGATTTTCTAGCCACTGCTGAAGAACTTGATACCTTGGTTCTTTTCCTCCCTACCTTGGGGGTTTTGCCTCTTAAACTAGGCTCATTTTTCATGCAATTGGTGATGCTTTCTAATGGGGTTCAAACTACTCCTGGCATGCACTTAGAGGACAATGGTTCAGAAGGTTTTGGAGACATATGCATACTATCTTGAGCATTCTTGCTAATAGAATGAAAGAGGGAAGAATCATAAGAGTGCTCAGACATTTGTGTCGAAGGAACATATTCTTCTTCCCACAACATATTTAAATCTGGAGTGTATATGTTTTCCATTAAACCTGTATTAAAATTGGCACACATAAACATCCACATGCTAACTCGGAACAAAAAGAGAAGAAAAAAATCAGCAATTGAGAAACTTATAAAGAATGTAAATTTTAACCTGCAGAAAGAAGCCTCTTGTAATCTTTAAAGTTGGAGAATAGATTTGAAACCTGCACAAATAAAAGAAATGTTTTAGAGTCAATATATGAGGCTGGACTGAGAAATATGAGATTAGATTGGAGTTCCTTTGTGGCTAGATTGTTTACGTACACATAGATGCAATCTGTTGAAGAGAGAGACTAATGTTAGTAAAAAAACTTGTGTGTGTGTGTGTACAGAGAGAAAGAGAGAGAGAGAGAGAGAGAGAGAGAGAGAGAGCGAACAGATTTTTCTAGTTACCTCAAGACTCTTCTCAGCCTGATTTGTGAGAGGGAGAGAGAGAGAGACAGAGAGAGAGAGAGAGAGAGAGAGAGAGAGAGAGAGAGAGAGAACATATTTTTTTTTACCTCAAGACTCTTCTCAGCCTGCGTTTGAAGAGTGACGTGTGAGAAGATAGTCCACATTTTAAAGGCTTGGGGAAAGTGGAAAATGCATTTGAGCTGGATCCAGCTAGAAGGGCCCGTCAAAAATCGGAGGACTTATTCGAGCAGGATCCTGCCCATCCCAACACATGATGGCAAGATGGCAGGAAAACAAATGCGACCTTCAGCCGCCCTGCCAAATCCATCGATACCTTCTCTATGTGCAGTTAAGAGGACATAACGCGACCTGGCCCTATATAAGCTCTAACATTTGTGGTACTGCCCCATGATTTGGTGATGAAGTTGAGGGGCGGGGTGGAGCTTCGAGAACGAGGCTCTTTTCCTTAAAAGGACTAGGCGACTTGAGCTTTTGAGTGCCCATAGGTTGTGTGTGGGAAAGTCCATAGGACTTGGTGGATGAACATGGAACTTCCTTGCTCGTTAGTCACCAAACAATCTACATCAATTGGATAGGTATATTGGCTTGGTTTGTGTGGTTTGGGACAATTGTTAAGGGTTATATCATGGGATCCAAAATGATGGAGTTTCCATCATTGAAGCCTTGGGCTTCTAAGAAATGTTTAGGCACCCATCATTGCCAAGAGTGATGAGGTCCTCTAGTTGACAAGGAGGACTTATTCGAGCAGGATCCTGCCCATCCCAACACATGATGGCAAGATGGCAGGAAAACAAATGCGACCTTCAGCCGCCCTGCCAAATCCATCGATACCTTCTCTATGTGCAGTTAAGAGGACATAACGCGACCTGGCCCTATATAAGCTCTAACATTTGTGGTACTGCCCCATGATTTGGTGATGAAGTTGAGGGGCGGGGTGGAGCTTCGAGAACGAGGCTCTTTTCCTTAAAAGGACTAGGCGACTTGAGCTTTTGAGTGCCCATAGGTTGTGTGTGGGAAAGTCCATAGGACTTGGTGGATGAACATGGAACTTCCTTGCTCATTAGTCACCAAACAATCTACATCAATTGGATAGGTATATTGGCTTGGTTTGTGTGGTTTGGGACAATTGTTAAGGGTTATATCATGGGATCCAAAATGATGGAGTTTCCATCATTGAAGCCTTGGGCTTCTAAGAAATGTTTAGGCACCCATCATTGCCAAGAGTGATGAGGTCCTCTAGTTGACAAGGCTTCTTGGTTTTTTATCCACGAGGCTTTGAACTACGTGTAGATTGTCATGTTGAAGACAAGCTTTCAATTGTGGCCTTAGGAGCCACAGATGTGTGTTGCCTTCATGAAAGCATTGAGCTTTAAGCACATTGGTAGGCACCCATTGTTGTTGGGCTTGGGGTTTCCTAACCTTCAGCCGTTGGGCCTTTTTTCATAGCTCTCCTTGGGTAGTTATTGTGGTGGATGAGCACATCCGACGTTCTTGGGTAACCAAAGGTGAGTGTTGCCTTCATAATAGCCTTGTGCTCTGAGCAGGTGGTCGGGGACAAGAAATGTTGAAGTTTTGTCTTAGGGTTGGTTTTTATCTGCTTTTTTTTCTTTTTGCACTTGTGTTTTGGAGATGGCCATTTTGGGATCCAGAGCTCTATGTAGCTGGGTGGAAGCATAAATAAGTACTACACTTTTATGGGTTAGAAGCTGTTTTTCAATCGGTTTGTTAATAACTCTTTTGATAGAAAAAATTTGAAACCCAAAAAAAAAATCAAAAAACTATTTCGTAAAAAAACTAAGAATTTAAAAAAGCACTTCTACAGGATCCTTTGAAATGGTTGGGTGCACATCCTGTCGCTCGTGTGTTCATTTGTTGTGTCATGCACTTGTTGTGTCAGGTTTTCACCGCCTTCCTTCTCCACCAAAAAAAATAGTGTGTACGTAGCCTCGCACAGCAATCCTGATGAGAGTGGACTTGTGTGCATGCGCGGGCATCCTTTGCTATTGGAACATCTCCTTAGCTAATGGCTAATCAGGTGTTAGCAATGTGCCTCAGCCCATTAAGATGCTCTCTGCTCTTGATGTCAACTTAACATGCCCCTTTGTTTCTTCATTGATTGCCTTATCATTCAAGCATGAGTTTCTGCTAATAGATTGGCTAAGCAATGTGCCTCAGCCCATTAAGATGCTCTCTGCTCTTGATGTCAACTTAACATGCCCCTTTGTTTCTTCATTGATTGCCTTATCATTCAAGCATGAGTTTCTGCTAATAGATTGGCTAAGGAACTACTATGTGGCTTGTCATTCAAGCTATTAATAGACTACCTCTCTCAATTAATTATTTGCTACTAATTATGTCAAGTGGGTGCCACCTCCATACACCAAAAGCAAGCATGAAAAAGTGTGCATCATACAACAATGGTGCTGCGAACAAGAGGCCAGAAGTTGAAGCTTCAAACCATTCAGCCAAAGTTTTACAAGTTCATGACGCTATATCAGATGGTGTACCAGGAGCCACCTGTAAATGGTGAGGTTGCAGCATGGTTTGCAAAGGCATTCTCTTTTGAAAATTATCGGTCCACACAATTGGCAACCGACAAGACTGCACACGAGGTTGCTTGGAAAGTGATGGCTAAGAACTCACTTAACCATGTGCAAAAACACAAGGGACTTCCAAACAAACTAGCAAGAGTGTCATCGCATATATCACTTGTAAGATTCCTCCCTCTATCTTTTGATGATGAAAAGATGTAAGAACCTCCCCTTTAGTCTCTTGTAAACTTTCCCCCCTTCATAAATGGAAAAGATCTTGTTTGACCCTGTTTTTAGCCTAAAGAGAGAAAATATTCTAGAGAGAGGTAATACAGTTTTGAAATATTTTTGAATACAAAGTTATCCTTTAAATTTAAGATGAATTTCCCTAAAACATAAGTTTAAAAAGAGTTTTTCAATCTGCATTATAAATTAATTGAATATGTGCACTGGACACCTTAGCCTAGGGGTACCTATTTTAAGAAAATATGAAAAAAGGTCCAAAGAGTGTTCTAATGGGCCTATAGGATTATTCCAAGTGTTTGAATAAGGAAAATTCAAGAATAAAAGAAAATCTCCCAAAAATGAGTAAATTCTCAGATAAGATGAAGAGTTGACTAGTACTAGTACTTAAGTAGTATAAAAATGTGAATTTTGACACCTCACGAGAGAGAGAAAACCCCACATTAATGCGGCGCCTAGAAATCACATCAAGGAGGTCATTTTTTATTCAAAAAAATCATAAATTAGCTAGATATTTCATCTCTCATCTCTCCTCTTCCAAACTACATCAAAAACTAAGCATAACTAGTCTAAAACTTGTCCAAATTGGATCAAGCTCGAAGCCTCTAGATCCCAATTGGACTTGGTTGGTGGCCTCCCTCACCTATTAATAGAGCCCCATTCCTTTGTAATTTCATCTTAGAGTATTTCCATGCTAGTGCAATTTTTATTTTAGTGTATTTCCTTTATCCCTCTTCCTTGCCTCTGCATTGTGAAGCTTTGGTGCTTCACTAAACCTCTTCTTCTTATCATTATTACCCTCTTCTCCTGGTGGCTAAGCCTCTTTCTTGAGGGCTACAAATCTTTTGCAAGGTAAAGAATCAAGCAAACCAAGGGTAAGCCTAAACAATGATGTTTACTCTCTTTTTTATGTTAATCTTCTTCCCAACCTCTCTCATGCTTGAGAGGCATTTTATTTTATGGGTTACCATGCCTTTCTTGATGAAATAATTTTATGTTTATGCTTAGACTTATTCATAAACTAATTTTTATATTAAAAGTGAAAATTTAAGCATTCTTAATTCATAGAAAATGTGGGGAAGCTATGGCAAAATTTAAATCATTAGAAAATGAATTTATGCATAATAAATTTTATGCTAATAGTAGAATTTTGGGCATTCTTAATTCATAGTGAATGTGGGAAGCTGTGGAAAAATCTTATCATTAGAAAATGAAGGTTTATGCATAATAAATTTTATTCTAAAAGTGGAATTTTAAGCATTCTCATTTCATAGAAAATGCGAGGAAACTATGGTAAAACTTTTATCATTAGAATATGAGTTTATGCATAAATTAAATTTTATGCCAAAAGTGGAGTTTTGAGCATTATTCATTTGCCAAAAAAATAAAGAAGGTTATGCACAAATTTTTCTATATTCATTCAATTTATGAGAATTATTGAAAAGGATTATGAATATAATTCATTTAGATAAAAATGAATTGGTATGTGTACATAAGTATTTTATGCTAAAAGAGGAATTATGGGTATAGTTAATTTTCCCATAAGGATGTATGCATAAATCTTTTATTCAAGGAATATTGAGCATATTTTATTTTGGGAAAATAGAGAAAAGAATGTGAAAATAGGGGTGCATCGAGAAAACATGGATAAATTTTAATCAGAAAGAGGAATCATGAACATATTTAACTTTTGGAATTTTAAAGTATACGTCTAGAATCTCAAGAAATAGAATCTTAAGTACATTCTGAACGGGAAAAGAGATTTCCCAAAAAAGACAAGAAACATGCTTAGTTGGATGAATGAAAATACTCTCACTGACTTATTTCTAGATTCTTTGAAAAAGGATTTTGAAATTCTTGAAAGGATCGAGGATCCAAAAGAGAACAAAAATTTAGACTTAATTGAATTAAGTCAAGAAAAAGTTACCTTTAACTGAGCCAAGTAATGGCCGAGACTTAGAAAGTTTTATCAGTATGAAAAGTAGAGTAACTATACTTTTAACCTGCTTGATTGTGAAACAAAGATTCTGATAACTAGATCAAGGAAAGTTGATAATCAAACCTTATTCGCCCAAAGAAAAAAGAAACCATCTTGTTTGTGGAAATTGGATTGAGGAGTGGAATGATGTGAAGTGATGTGGATTGATGTGGAATGATGTGGAATGATGTGAATTGATGAGGAGTGATGCATAGTGATGTGTGGAATGATGTGGAGTGATGTAAGGTGATGTGGAATGATATGAATTGATGAGGAGTGATATGTGGAATGTGTGGAATGATGTGGAGTGATGTGGATTGATTAGGATTGATATAGTAGATGTGGATTGATGTGGATTGATGTGTGGAATGATATGAAGTGATGTGGATTGATAAGGATTGATGTGGAATATGGGATAACTCACCCTGGCCGCCGCGGATCGTTAAGAGAGAACCCAAAGAGAAATGATGAGGAATGTTATGGAAAGATATGAATTTTGTTTGGAAACTGTATTTGCATGTGAAACCTGTTTTTTAAAGATTGTTTTACGTCAAGAATGCTGGGAAAGCATTTTGACTATCTTAAGGAGGAATGAGATCCTGGGATGACCTAAGTGGAAAATGTTGTATAACAACTGACGAAGAGTCAAAGAAGGAGGTCTTGCATGGCTAGGTCTTGGCTAAGGTCTTGACCAACCTCACTTCGCTTAAAATGATGAGCTTCTAGATGAGGGACCAAGGAAGCGGCCTATGAGTGAAGCGCTAGGCCACCTACTATAGCGAACGAGCCTAGAGAGTGCTGACCATATGGTGCTCGGGCTCTAGGTCCCAAGATACCCACGCATGCATTGAGAAAGAAAATGAGTTGGAGTTGTTTTTTGAACGCGGGCATGGATCTAGTTGATTGGCCTTACTAGTCTTCAAAGGATGAGTTCATGGCTCTTTTTGATAATGGATCTTGTTGGTTGATCTAGTTAATCTTCAATGGAGAGTCCGTATGGATTTTATGGGATTATACTCCTAGGTACTATGAGCTAGGAACTATTAAAAAGGCCCCCAAGTGAAGTACTAGATGAGCCTAGAGGGACTGACCATGTGGTGAGTGTTCTAGTTGCCAATGATGCCATAGGTATGCTGAGGAAGGAATGAATGGAATATGGATTTTATGAGATTACACTCCTAGGTACTATAAGCTAGGAACTATTGAAAAGGCCCCTGAGTAAAGTAGTAGTTGACCAGGTGGTGAGCGTTTTGGTTGCCAATGATACTATAGGTATGCTGAGGAAAGAATGATTGGAATTTGGATTTATGGTTGGAAAGTGGAAAAGTTGGAACTTAGACCCTCGAAATGGAATACTAAGGATTATGATGGAAACACTGTGGTTTTATTGCAATTCTGTTTGGAAATACTGAGGATTATCATGGAAACACTGTGGTTTTATTGTAATTCTGTTTGAAAATAGTTGAATCTGAGAAAAAGGCAATTTCATATTGTGGGTGTGTAAGTGGTGTGTCTTCTTAATTATTGCATGAGAACTAGCTAGGGGGCTTGGGAACTCTTTTCCCTGGTACAGGGGACAAAACATAACTAAATTTTTATAATGGATCCTATCAATATAGTGGTTGGACGGTTGGCTAACCCATGGGATTGGATGGGGTAGGCTGGATCAATGGATTAATGTAATAAAATTGAATTTTGTTCAAGTTACAATAGTTGAAGCAAGTCACAGGATAATTCTTGTTCTATGGAAAAGAATCAACGATTGTGCCTCAAGAGCCGCCGGACTAGTCCCTTGCCCGGGATATTCGTTTCGTAGGCGAGGCCCCGAATGGGAAGTTTTGCCCTGCGCGTGAGGTTGCTACTTCTGCTGCCAGCACTCCAGATTTTGATGCGCAAAGAGGGCATGGATCTCACAGCTGGTATCAAAGTAATTTGGTTGAAGTTGATAAACCAAGAAGCAAGAAATGTCAAAAAATTATGAATTACTAGTGAAAGACCCGTGTAGTACTGAAATTTGTACAAGTTGATATTCAAAATGGAGATTCATAAATTGGGAATTAGGTTTTTAGATGGAAGTACCACAATTGTGTGGAATCCCCAACTTGCTTGAGGCCTAGATATGATGGAATTTGCCTTATAACACCAAGGGCCATGTGAGAACCTGTATATATCGTGGGTATAACTGCAGCTCTATACTAACAATATATACGAGTGAATCTAAGACCTTGAAGTTATGAGCAAAAATGCTATCCTAGATGATGAATTGATTTTTTGAATGCTGGTTCATATGATTTTAGAATTCTGGTTGAAAATTGATTTGGATTCTAATTGAAAGATGATGATTTTTGAATTCTGGTTGAAAATAGATAAGTTGAATAAGTCATGATGATGATGAATGGAGAGAATTCCAGTTGATGATGTTAGTAGCTTGGTAGACGATCAAGACTTTCAGCAGATCACTATGAGATTAGTGGATTGTGCTGATATATTGTTCGCAACTTGACCACCTTGCCCCAATGGACCAAATTGTGGAATGACGAATCCAGAACCTATATAACTGAAATTTCCATGGGGAATGTGATGTTAATTAGAAATTACTGGTCTGATGTACCATTATTGTGTTATGGATATGAATGATCTATTTTCTAATAATGAGTTATATATGCTTCTTCCTATAGAAGGGATCTATATCCCAGGATTTTGAGAGGGTTGACCAAACTTTAAGGAACCCTAGAATCAATTTGGATCTAAAGTTTAATTCCTTTTTGGATTCGGTTTATAAATAAAGTGGTCTTTTCACTTGAGCTTCTTTGAGCATCTTGTTAAGTTAGAAAAAGGGACTTGACAAGGAATTTTCATATTGATAGGATCATGGATCGAGGTCGTCGTGGTAGAACTGTTAGCCCCCGACTCAATGATGAGGAAGAGCTCAATCCAGATATTCGCAAAGCTCTTCATAGATCTCAACCTAGACCTTTCAAAGGTGAAGGGGAGCACTTGGGAGAAAAACAGTATAGAAGTGGATCGAAGCTATGGAGGAATACTTCAATGTCACATGTTACAACAATAAAAGTAAGGTGACTCTTGCTAGGTTGAAGATTGTAGAGACAACCAGAGTAGCATGGAGGAACCACTGCAAGATAAACCGCTTGGATCAGAACACATAGATGTGGGATGATCTCAAGGCATACCTTAGAAAGAGATTTTGTCCTCCAGCCTTCTTGGAAACAAAGATGAATGAGTTCCTTGAGCTAATCGAGGGGCGCGGAACTATGGAGGAATATCACCAGGCATTCGCTCTCCTCCTCAAATACTCACCAATCGCTGGATGAAGAATAGTTGATGGCCAGGTTCATTCAGGGAATGAACAAACCCTTGGATACCTTGGTGAAGAATGCTAAGCCAGTCCAAGTATGGTATGACAGGCTGTAAGCCTATTTCCGTGCCATTGGATCAGAATGGCAAGTTGAGTGCAGATTCAGGAGAGATCTTGGAGGATCCTACTATGTATAGGCGCATAGTAGGAAGTTTAATCTACATGACGATCACCAGACCAGATTTGAGCTATGCTGTTGGGTTGGTGAGTCAATTTATGCAGGTTCCATGGAAACCGCATTTGGATGCAGTGAGACGCATACTGAGGTATGTGAGGTCTACTTTGCATTGTGGACTATTCTATGAGACTGGGACAGAGATATGTGTACATGGGTACACAGATGCTGATTGGGCTGGTAGTATCTCAGATAGGAGATCTACTAGTGGATTCATGTTTTCTTTGGGGAGTGCTGCTATGACTTGGAGCAGCAAGAAGCAGCCTACGGTTGCTCTATCGAGTACAGAAGCCGAGTACAGAGGAGCTGCTATGGCAGCATGTGAGGTAGCTTGGTTGAGAAAGCTACTTGCAGATTTGGGTCTATCAGTGGATAGACAAGTTGTCATTTTCTGTGACAACATTAGCAGTATACAGTTGGCCAGGAACCCAGTTTTTCATGCTCACACACGAAGCATATAGAGGTCCACTACCACTTTGTCAGAGAGAAGGTCTTGGCAGGAGACCTTGACCTTGTTTATGTCAGCACAAAGGATCAGGTAGCTGACATCTTCACCAAAGCATTGGGTACAGAGAAGCTCCGCAGATTCAGGGCTTCGCTTGGTGTACATGAGATGGAGTTGAGCTCGAGGGGGAGTGTTGAGATATCGAGCTCGTCTAGTGAGGTGGTGGACACTGATGACCCACCTGGGGGATAGGCCCCACACTTACACCACCCACTGGCATGGTTGGTGAGATCTTGGGTGATAAGCGGCCAGTGGGATGATAGGCTGTGTGACAGCCATTCTAGAGACTAGCATAGTTATAGCGCCAGCTCATTTAGTTGGGTTCACACTATAGAGAACCCGTGTATGTATTGGTTGAGTACCTTTCATATTATGTGTACTCTTATCTTGTATATGGTGTGTTGAGTGTTGAGTAGAGAAGAAGAAGACTTTTAGCCTCTCACCTTGTGTGTTCTCTATTCGGGTTTTGTGAGTGTGTGTGCTTGCAAGAGCTCAAGCTCTCTTCCCCCCTGCATCTTTTCAGCTATGGGAAAATTTATATCATTAGAAAATGAATTTATGCATAGTAAATTTTATGCTAAAAGTAGAATTTTGAGCATTTTGAATTAATAGTAAATGTGGGGAAGCTATGGAAAAATTTATCATTACAAAATGAAGGTTTATGCTTTGCATAATAATTTTTATTCTAAAAGTGGAATTTTAAGCATTCTCATTTCATAGAAAATGTGAGGCAGGTGGTGAAGTTAACTACTAAAGTCTAGACGAACTGGTATTTAAGTGCCAAGCTAGGCTTAGAAGTGGAGATAAGAAATTCTCCAAGAAGGAGGAGGCTAGGTACAAATGGAAAACCTTCACCAACAAAAGGAGACCTAATGAGTATCTCTTCAAGTTAACTGAAAAGTTGAGAGGCAAGGAGGTTGTAGGTAGGATTTTGGACGATAATGGGCAAGAGCTGAAAGGGATGAGATTGATAGCTAGGAAATGGATGGAGCACTTAGGTGAAACTCTCAGTATCAAAGGAGGATCTATCAGCTACTAGAAGTGTCCAAGTTGAATCCAAGATTTTGGAATAGGTTAATAGGAGTCTGGATTTTGATAGAGCTAAATGACTAGAATGGTTCATTGAACTGGAGGAATGCTGGGAGGCCCTCCTAAGACTAGGGAGAGAGAAGTCTCCTGGATGGGATGGACTATCTGTGGAGTTTTTTATTGCATTTTGGCCCTCTCTTAAGGAGTTTTTTTGGAGAATGTGCAGTGAAGCCTTTAAATCAGGCAACTTGGATATGGACTTAAAAGAAGGGTTGGTGAAACTGATCCTTAAATATATTGTGTGACAAGTTTCATCACTGGAGGCCTAGTATCACTTTGTTCACTGGAGGCCTATCACTTTGTTGACTATTATATATAAAATCTTGGCCAGAGTCATTGCCATTAGAATAACCCTTGCCCTTTAGGAGATGATTTCTAAAAAGTAGCATGGTTTTATTAAGGGGAGATCCATTTACGACAACATTTATGATACTATGTTGGTGGGTAGGGATGTGGCTTTGAAGACTAAGCAAAAATGTATTCTTCTGGATTGTTGCAAGATCAGGGTATCCAGTTTTGTCCAGTTTATGCAGAACTGGGACATAGCTTGGAGAGCAAATTTTGGGGGGCAAGGTACTTAAAATTAGATCAAGCAAATAATAAAAAATACACTTGCTCTTAAATTAACCTAATATAACTTAAATTAATATAAATTAGTCTAATTAATCAAAAATATGATGAAATAATAAACAAATGATCTTTCCATACTTAGAGTGATCCAATTTATTTTTCCATAGATGCACCATTACAAGTACACTAGTCCCTATAGGTTTTAGATGATTCACATCAAAAATGTAATTTTACTAATTAGATTATTAATATTTGCAGGCCTTCTGATAGTCTGGAAGAATTTTGAAAAAGAGATCATTAAAAATCCAACCATTGGATTTGCAATTTTTACTAACCACCACATTCTACTAATGTCTTAGTATCTACCCACTCTTTTGATCTACAAGATTGAGGATTTTAAGTGGTAGCTATTGTGGGTACAAAAACATGCGTATATTATAACACTTTAGAGACCTTGATTTATGCACCTATTTATGTATAAAATCAAAATTGATGAGAATAACTCTTTTGAAATAAAAATAAATTTCTTTCTGCACCTTTCTATGCATAAAAGCAAAATTGATGAGAATAACTCTTTTGAAATAAAAATAAATTTCTTTATGCACCTTTCTATGCATAAAATCAAAATTGATGAAAATAACTCTTTTGAAATAAAAATAAATTTCTTTATGCACCTATTTATGCATAAAATCAAAATTGATGAGAATAACTCTTTTGAAATAAAAATAATTTCTTTATGCACCTTTCTATGCATAAAATCAAAATTGATGAGAATAACTCTTTTGAAATAAAAAGAAATTTCTTTATGCATCTTTCTATGCATAAAATCAAAATTGATGAAAATAACTCTTTTGCAATAAAAATAAATTTCTTTATGCACCTATTTATGCATGAAATCAAAATTGATGAGAATAACTCTTTTGAAATAAAATTACGCTTTTTTGGATAATAAAAGATAAAACTTATTTCATCAATTTTTAGAAAATTTTGCCATAACCTCCTTTGTATGGCTGACCACTTTTCAATTTTTCCTAACTTAAAATTACTTAAAAATTATCCCCAATTGGTTTTAAGCACTCTAAACTAATCAAATTTTACTTTTGAAAGAGAAACAATATGAAAAATTTATTTCCAACAATTAGATTACTTAACTAGGATAAAGAAGGGCTGAATTTAAGAATGAGAGAGGGGGAAAGCCTTTCCAAGAAGGCATAGCATCTGTTTAAATTTTAAGATAACAAACAATTTAGAAAACCATTAAAAGAATAAGAAAAAGTAAGATTTCTTACTTACATGAAATTCTGGGAGCTTTCCTTTGGCTTGATGGTTTGAGGGATCTACTCTTGTTTGCAACAAGAGTGGCCACCAATTCTATAGAAGAGGGAATGGTCAAAAACTAGTGAGTTATTAAGAAATTCACAATTCTTGGCTCTTGGGAGGAGTAGAGTAACAAGGCATAAAACACATTAAGCTTCAACAAAGGGGGAGGCTTCTATTTAAAGGAAAAAGTGAGCTTCTAACCAAGCAAATTGATTCTAGAATTTTCCAAATCAGCTTGGTCGATTTTTGACCATTTTTAGGTCAGTTTAGCTTACTTTTTGGAAGTAGACTTGAATTAGGAGAGAGGAGAGATGAAATATCTCAATTTTTGATAATTTTAAACTCCACCACACATGTGAAGTAGGCGCCTCCTTTATTAGGGGGGAATTCCCATTGTGAGGTGTCAAAAATCCATTTTTTTAGTAATTCCTTTGGTCCTTAGTCCACTCTTCATCTTATGTGAGTATTTACTCATTTTTTGGGGGATTTTCTTTATTTCTTCTATTTATCTTCTCCACACATTTGGATGAATCTGACTGGCCCCTCAAAACCTTAATTTAAAATTTTTCAAAAATTTGGATCCCCAGGATAAGACCTCTTTAACAAATTATACTTGATTTCTAATGCATCTTCTAAAAATCTTTTTGAACTTCTGTATTCAAAATTTGAATAACCTCTCTCTAGAATATTTTCTCTCTCTAAGCTAGAACAGGTAGAAACAAGATCTTTTATATTTCTTAAGAGGGATTTGATTACAGGGAAAGATACTGGATATCCTGAGAGGCTGGGGAGGAATCTTACATTCTACTCCACTTAAAAAACGCGAGATGTCCTCATCTCGCAAAACTAGAGGAGAATTATTTTCCTTAAGATCCAATTGATTCTGGGCTCCTTATAGTCTAGAGAACCCAACAGAATCCTGGGATAAAGATCCTTTATATAAAACTCATCATCAGATAATAATTCACTCAGAACGTAACATTCAATCCTTATCACAATAATGGTCCATTAGACCGAGATTTCTATCTGAACAGTCCGCCATGGAAATTTTCAATTTTACTACAGAGTTTTAATTTGACACCCCTTATCTTGATCCATTGGGTCAAGAGTTAACAGCAGCAATCTGCCAGCACAATCCACTAATCTCATAGTGATTTGCTGAAGTCATTAACGTCATTCTAGCTACCAACATTATCACAGGGACTCGTCCCATTCATCCTTTTTGTGGTTTTTCTTAGTTATTACAATTCAGCCAGAATTCAAAAATCTTCATTTTTCAATCAGAATCCAAATCAACTCATCACCTCTCAATCAGAATTTAAAATCATATTAACCACATTCAAATTCATCATCTAGATAGTATTAATGGTTACAATTTCAAGTCTTAGATTTACTCGTATATACTGCCAGTAAAGAGCTACAGTTATACCCTCGTTATATATGGGTAGTCACGATCCTTGGAACTATAAGGTAAATACCATCGTGTCTAGGCCTCAAGCAAGTCAGGGATTCCATACAATTGCAGTACTTCCATCTGAAGACCCAATTACTAATTTACGAATCTCAGTTTGAATATTAACTATAAGGTAAATATTAATTTGTATGAATTTCATCGCACAATTATAACCTTTTACTGCTTCTTCATAAATTTTTGACATTTTTGGCTTCTCAATCGATCCTCATTAGCCAAATTTGCTCTGATACCAGTTGTAGGATCCCTGACCCCACTGCGCAACGAATTTGGGGGTGCTAGTAGTGGAAGTAGCACTTCTTGCACGGGGCAGTATCCCACAGTCGGGGCCTCGCCCACGGATATCCAAACAAGAGACTAATTCATCGGTTCTTCCAAAACCGAACTCGAAAAAACTTCTCTTGCTCGAAAAGCACGCGCGATTCCTCTAGGATAACTTTTCTCTAACGTAGTCAAAAGCTTGAACTAACTGAACTGATCTGACCGAAACCGTAAGTCCCATAATCAGATCAGGGAAAAGATTGTACTTGGATCATAGAGACCAACGCTTTTTCCCTCATTGAGAGGCACAGCTGTTGATTCTTTTCCATAAAACAATTTTTATCCAGGATTTACCTCATCTATCGTACTATACAGAAATTGAGTCTCAATTTACGGATCCATCAGTCTAGCCTAACCCCATCCAGTCCCATGGGTTAGCCAACCACTGTAGTGATGGGATCCAATTAGGAATTTAGTTAGGTTTTATCCCAGGTACCAAGGAAAAGAGTTCCCAGGCCCCCTAGGTGGATATTCATGCAAACATAAAACTAGTCACACCACTTACACAACCAATATAAACTTACCTTTTTCATAGATTCAACAATCTTAAAACAATCATTTAATGAAACCATAGTGTTACTGATCATAATCCTCTAATTATCCAATTGAATCCTAAATTCCAATTCCTTCTTGAATCCTAAATTCCAATTCCTTCCTTTATCGGTGTACCTATGGCATCATTGGCAACCAGAACGCCCCACACCACCTAATCACTCAAGGGCCTTTTCAATAGTTTCTAGCTCATAGTTACCGACAACATAATCACATAAAAATATCCTGATGGAATCTCTGTTGAAGATCAGCAAGATCAACAAATCCATAAAAATATCCTGATGGAATCTCTGTTGAAGATCAGCAAGATCAACAAATCCATATAAAAAAACCATGGACTCATCCGTTTTGAGGACCAGTAAGGTCAATCACCAGATCCATGCCCGAATTCAAGAAAATAACTCTTACTCCGTTTTGAGGACCAGTAAGGTCAATCAACGAGATCCATGCCCGAATTCAAGAAAATAACTCTTACTCCTTGTTCCAATATCTTCTTCGGCGCGACCCAAAGCCCGAGCACCGTATGGTCAGCACCCTCTAGGATCCTTCGCAGGTCACCTAGCGCTTCACTCATGGGCTGCTTCCTTGGTCCCTCATCCACTGTACCAGAAGCTCACCATTTAATCAAACCGAGGTTGGTCAAGACCCCGGTCGACCTTGTTACACGAGACGTCCTCCGATGACTCTCCGTCCAGCAGTTGCAACTTTAACAGATAGGTCTCCACGACCTCAATTCACAAGACGGTCAAAATGCTTCCCCAACATTCTTGACATAAAACAGTCATTTAAAAATAGATTTCACAAACAATTACAGTTCCAACAATATTTTTATCTTTTCTCAATACTCTGCATCCTTTCACATTAGACCCCATCTTTTTTTCATCTTACCACAATTTTATTTTCATCATCAATCCCTATCACATCACATCATTCCTACATCAAATCACATCCAATCGCATCATCCATACATCAATCCACATCATCCATACAACCATCCACATCAATCCACACGTCAATCCTCCACATCATTCAAACATCCATGCACATCAATCCACATTATGCACACATCAATCCACCTCATCCATACATCCATCCACATCATCCAAATCATTCACTCATCATACACACACCAATCCACATCAATCCACATTATCCACACATCCATCCATATCTTCCATACATCCATCCACATCAATCCACATCATTCAAACATCCATGCACATCAATCCACCTCATTTCATAAGCACTCCCATTCTCATCTAATCACATCTTTTTCTATCTGATCACTTATTTTCTCATTTTTCTATCTGATCACTTATTTTCTCATTTTTCTATCTGATCACTTATTTTCTCATTTTTGCTCATCAGATCTCACCCACTTGCATCTACCTATATATCTCATCCCTTCACATACATTAACATCTATCTAGTTTACATCGCATCTTATCACATTCATTTCACATCACATCTCATTCATTCACATCCTGATTCACATGCTAACACATTCATTCATGTCCCTTATCGTTCTTCATTCACATTCTGATTCACATCACATCACATCCATTCACATCCCTTATCATTCATTGACATCCTATATCATTCATTCACATCCCGATTCACATCACATCATCACATCCATTCACATTCCCTATCATTCATTCACATCCTATATCATTCATTCACATCCCGATTCATATGCTATCACATTCATTCACATCCTATATCATTCATTCACATCCCTTATCATTCATATCTATCCAATTTACTTCACATCTCATCGCTTCAATTCTTATTCATATCCATCACATTTACATCCACATATATTCTCCCACATACATCGACATCCATACTCATCACATACATATCCACATCTATCCTTTCACATACATCCACATCCATACTTATCACATACACATCCACATCTATCCTTTCACATATATACACATCCATACTTATCACATACACATCCACATCTATCCTTTCACATACACTCATCCATATCCATTCTTTAACATACATCCACTTTTATTCTTCACATACATCCACATCCATCCATCCATTCATTCCCATCTATCTGATTTGCATCCCATCTCATCACATCTATTATCATCACATCTATCCATCCATTCATTCTCATCTATTTGATTCATATCACATATCATCACATCTATCTACCTTTCATTCTCATCCATGCATTCATTCTCATCTATTTGATTCATATCACATATCATCACATCTATCTACCTTTCATTCTCATTACTTCAATTCATTCTCATCACATCTATCCATCCATTCATTCTCATCACATATCATCACATCTATCTACCTTTCATTCTCATTACTTCAATTTTCATCACATCTATTCTCTATTCATTCTCATCTATCTGATTCACATCCCATCACATCCATTCTTAGAATGCAAGAGAATCCTTATATTTTTATATAAAGATTCTTTACACATCTATTTATGCATAATTTCAATTTTAAGGAGAATAACACTTTAAAAATAAATCTTTTATGCATCTTTCTATGCATAAATTCAGTTTTAATGAGAATAACTCTTTTGAAATAAAAATTTCTTTATGCATCATTCTATGCATAAAATCAAAATTGATGAGAATAACTCTTTTGAAATAAAAATAAATTCTTTATGCACCTATTCATGCATAAAATTTAAATTGATGAGAATAACTCTTTTAAAATAAAAATAAATTCTTTATGCACCTATTTATGCATAAAATCAAAATTGATGAGAATAACTCTTTTGAAATAAAAATAAATTTCCTTATGCACCTTTCTATGCATAAAATCAAAATTGATGAGAATAACTCTTTTGGAATAAAAATAAAATCTTTATGCACCTATTTATGCATAAAATCAAAATTGATGAGAATAACTCTTTTGAAATAAAAATAAATTTCTTTATGCACCTATTTATGCATAAAATCAAAATTGATGAGAATCACGCTTTTGAAATAAAAATAAATTTCTTTATGCACCTTTCTATGCATCAAATCAAAATTGATGAGAATAACTCTTTTGGAATAAAAACAAATTTCTTTATGCACCTTTCTATACATAAAATCAAAATTGATGAAAATAACTCTTTTGAAATAAAAATATTTTTTTATGCACCTATTTATGCATAAAATCAAAATTGATGAGAATAACTCTTTTAAAATAAAAATAAATTTCTTTATGCACTTTTCTATGCATAAAATCAAAATTGATAAGAATAACTCTTTTGAATTAAAAAAAATCTTTATGCACCTTTCTATGCATAAAATCAAAATTGATGAAAATAACTCTTTTGAAATAAAAATAAATTTCTTTATGCACCTATTTATGCATAAAATCAAAATTGATGAGAATAACTCTTTTGGAATAAAAATAATTTCTTTATGCACCTTTCTATGCATAAAATCAAAATTGATGAGAATAACTCTTTTGGAATAAAAATAATTTCTTTATGCACCTATTTATGCATAAAATAAAATTTATGAAAATAACTCTTTTGAAATAAAAATAATTTTCTTTATGCATCTTTCTATGCATAAAATAAAAATTACACTTTTAGAATACACAATTGGTGGGGATTACTCTTTTTTGGATAATAAAAGATAAAACTTATTTTACCAATTTTTAGAAAATTTCACCATAACCTCCTTTGTATGGCTGACCATTTTTTAATTTTTCCTAACTTAAAATTACTTTAAAATTATCCCCAATTGGTTTTAAGCACTCTAAACTAATCAAATTTTACTTTTAAAAGAGAAAAAATATGAAAAGTTTAATTCCAATAATTAGATTACTTAACTAGGTAAAGAAGGGCTGAATTTAAGATTGAGAGATGGGAAAAGACTTTTCAAGAAGGCATAGCATCTGTTTATCATTTTAAGATAACAAACAATTTAGAAAACCATTAAAAGAATAAGAAAAAGTAAGATTTCTTACTTACATGAAATTCTAGGAGCTTTCCTTTGGCTTGATGGTTTGAGGGATCTACTCTTGTTTGCAACAAGAGTGGCCACCAATTCTTTAGAAGAGGGAATGGTCAAAAACTAGTGAATTATTAAGAAATTCACAGTTCTTGGCTCTTGGGAGGAGTAGAGTAACAATGCATAAAACACTATTAAGCTTCAACAAAGGGGGAGGCTTCTATTTAAAGGAAAAAGTGAGCTTCTAACCAAGCAAACTGATTCTAGAACTTTCCAAATCAGTTTGGTCAATTTTTGACCATTTTTAGGTCAGTTTAGCTTACTTTTTGAAACTAGACTTGAATTAGGAGAGAGGAGAGTTGAAATATCTTAATTTTTTTTAATTTGAAACTCCACCACACATGTGAAGTAGGTGCCTCCTTCATGAGGGGGGAATTCCCATTGTGAGGTGTCAAAAATCCATTTTCTTAGTAATTCCTTTGGTCCTTAGTCCACTCTTCATCTTATGTGAGTATTTACTCATTTTTGGGGGGATTTTATTTATTTCTTCTATTTATCTTTTCCACACATTTGGATGAATCTAATTGGCCCCTCAAAACCTTAATTTTATTTTTTTTGAAAATCTGGACCCCTAGGATAAGGCCTCTTGAACAGATTATACTTGATTTCTAATGCACCTTCTGACAATCTTTTTGAAGTTCTGTTTCGGGGGAACTTATTTTAATAAGAAAAGATATTTTTCCATCCAAAAATATTCAAAATTTGAATAACCTCTCTCTAAGCTAGAATAGGTAGAAACAAGATCTTTTATATTTCTTAAGAGGGATTTGATTACAGGGGAAGATACTGGATATCCTGAGAGGCTGGGGAGGAATCTTACAGGGAAAAACAAGGTAAAACAAAAGCCCCAGTAGCCCCATGAAGAAAATTTGACATTACATTTGATTAATGGGGCTATTGGGCTTTTTATGCCTTGTTTTTCCATCTCTCTCATGTGCCTTGGTCATTGGTTCATAGCCCTTATTTTCCATCAAGCCCGGCATGGCTTCTTTTCCCTCCCGGCACTCAAGGACTTAGGTAGTACTAATGACCTCATATGAGAAGACAGCAAGCGAGCCATAGTTAGAACATATAGCAAGCACATGAGCCACACTTGGCATACATATGGCTCAATGTTTTTCATCATGGACACTAAGCATGTTAGAAGGGATATGCAAGCACATGGCCACTAAGCATGTTAGAAGGGATATGCAAGCACATGGCCAAGTGGACACGAAGCATGTTAGAAGGGCTATGCAAGCACATGGCCAAGTGAGGTGCAACCACATGGCTCAATGTGTTACATCATGGACACTAGGCATGTTAGAAGGGCTATGCAAGTACATGGCCAAGTGAGGCTTAGCCACATGGTAGCTCCGAAAATAGTTCCCCTGCTCGTAAAGGGAAGCAGCAATGTGTGTGTCACCAACTACTAGTAATCTATAGAGCCACTAAACTATATATAAGCCTTTTTAGAATTTTGGCCTATAAGTGAATTATTATGATTGTTTGTGTGAAATTTGGGCCTTTTTAGAATTTGGGCCTATAAGTTAGTTATTATGATTGTTTGTGTGAAATTCTCAAAACTAGTCATCCCCACACAACGCGTGCTACACTCTTGTGCTTTAGCAAGTACATATGATTGCACCTGCTTCAATCCTCCACCTTGTTGTACATCAAGCATTGTCAAAAATACCTCCAGTGGAATTTCTACATGAGGTTAGCTCAATTAGGCACGTTTCAAAAAATTTAGATCTTGCAAGTAGGTTATCTATATTGCTTGATGTAACTATTTCGCTAATGTTACCCTTGGCCTTCCACTCTGCCAGGGGTCCTCCATCTTTTGGTTTCCTCATAGATCTCAGTTTCTTCATCGGCCTTGGTGTGATGTGGGTGTCTCTCTCATTTTGTGTCCTTGTCGTGCTATGGACTACCCTTTTCCTTGGAACCTTTTCCACTAGCTACTACTGTAGGATAGGTTGATGACATTTTTTAGCCTTATTAATCAATGTTCTTTGCCTTTTTAGCTACCCTAACCTCTTTTGTCGTTGCCTTATTTTGTCTTATTGGTTTTGCCTCTTTCCTTCGAGTTTGTTTGGTTTTTGTACCATGGTGATGGGTGTCAAAATTAATGTGTGCATGTTTTTAGAGTTAGAGAAAGAGAGACAGAGAGAGAGACAGAGAGAGACAAGAAAGTGAGAATGAGGAGAATGAGTTATTATAGGTATTATAGGGCCAAAAATGGCATTATGAACTCAGAAAAGACCCTTGATTTTTTTAAAAATAAAAATTCTCAATCGCGTAAAAAAAAGGCAAGATATAGAGCAAAACTTCTTTTTTTATTCCAACACAAGTACATATGCAACAATTGTACAAGCTACATGACAACTTTTGCCCAATTCTTTCCATGTCTTCTCATTGTCAATTGCCAAGTGGCATGGCAAAACAAGGGTGAATGTTTGCTTCCACTTTTTAAAATTTACGTTGGATTTTCAGATGGCCTTGGCACAATCTTGCATGCTTGTGCCCTATCCATGTTCAATAAGATATATCAAAAAAACCAATTGAACATCTCTTCCAAATCATTTGTGTGATTCTTTCCTCCCGTATGATGGAGTGTTTTTGAAGTATAGTGGGACTTCTCCATTCCTTAAGTGGTCCCCCCACATGTCCAAGGAGCCATATTTGTTCATAAAATATGCACCATATGCACATATAGTATATGCTACAAAAAATGAACTATTAATGAGAAATAACAATCATACATATTACGTACTTTCAACATCAAAGACTCAAAACTCCAAAACTAAATCTTGCATAAACCTACCATATAATGAGTGATGTTTGTCTCTCCCCAACTATCCACCATATCTTGTGTGAATGACTCAAGCTCTGTCTTGAAGGTACTTTGTTGTTATGCTCCATTATGCTGCTTCTATTCATTAGCATCATAATGTTGTTGAAGCAAACCCAAAGAATAGATTATTGTAGTAGACGAAGGCTTATAATGTTACAATCCTTTGTCCACATTAGGCAAAATATGAACTCTCATTTTTTCCATTTAAGAATTTTCACACCTCCTCTCTCTAGAAAAATGGACTCATGGTGATTTTTTTGCAAATCAAATCAAAGTTGATGGAGATTGATCATTTGGAATCTACTCATCTCAGAGACCTTTCCAATGATATATAGCATGATGGAAAATTTTTATTATTTCAGAAGTGCCCAAATTGGTAATTAAATGGCATTTAATCTACTTATCGAAACCTTTCCAATTATATATAGCATGATGGGAAATTTTGATTATGCAAGAAGTCCCCAAATTGGTGATGACATGGCTTGTTACCGCATGATTTATGGTGCATACTCTTTCCTACGTCTTGACTAGGCAATGGCAGGAGCAGAAGTGATGGCAATGGCAGGAGTGGAAGTGATGGCAATGGTGAGGATGATGTCAATGGTGACTCTTGATTAGAGAAGGCCTTGGTCTCGTCTCCATAAGCTAGACCACCAACATCAAGGAGGTTACATGCCATGTCATCACCAATTTGGGGACTTCTTGAATAATTAAAATTTCCCATCATGCTATATATCATTGGAAAGGTCTCGATGAGTAGATTCCAAATGTGCAATCCTGCCAACTTTTGATTTGATTTACAAAAAATTCACCATGAGCCCATTTTTCTAGAGAGAGGAAGTGTGGAAATCCTTAAGGGGAAAAAATGAGAGCCCATATTTTGCCTAATGTTTACAAAGGTCTTTCCATAGCTCCTAAGATAAAGTGGAATCGTCCTTATTAGGGCTTCTTGAGAAATCGCCTTGCCTTTGCTCCACTCTTGAGAAATCGCCTTACCTTTGCTCCACTCATGGAGACTTGTTGGGCCACCTTGCTGGTCATTCCAGATGCTTACTTGTTAATCGCTTTCTTGACGTTTCCTCCATGGCATCCCAAGCTTTTAGTTAACTCCTCCACTTTGCAGCTTTCTTTTGTTTCTCTATTGGCATTACAAATGTAAAGTCGATATAGAACTTAAGTAATGAATCAAAGATCTGCATGAATGCATGGAGCATGCAAAGATGGATATTGTCTAGTGAGAATGGAATGATGGGCTTCCAACTTACATCTAACCTATCTCTATTGGGAACTACCAACATGTTGCATAACATGAATCCACCAACCCATTTCCCATCATCCACTTCTTCCTCTTTTCCATCACCATCACTAGTTCAGTTCTCCCTGGGTATTATAGATCCCTTCCCCTTAGTAGCACCATTTTGCATAGCTAGCACTCTTTCCCTTCTCATCATCACTGGCCACATGATTGTCCTCATCCTCTGCATGCTTCTCCTTGCCTTTGTTTTTTTTTCTACTTCACCCATGCAAAATGGGCAAGGATAGCGAGTAGAGGCACCTTGGTGATAACCAAGAATACACTTGATGGTCTTCAAGTCTCCACCCAAATGCAACTCCACATTAAATGTACCTACTTGTGCTACATGTCGCAATCTGTCAATTAGCTAATCCTCTACCTCTGTGATGCATGCAATTGTCTCAAGCATCCAAGCTAAGACCTCATATATTTCCTTCGACACTTCAAAGGCTCTAAGCCAACATATTTCCTTCTTGGATTGAACACTAAATTAAGTAGGTTGTTTGTCTTGTTCTCGCTTGTGTCCCATGCTGCATGTGCCATTGCCTCATTCATCAAGTTGATGCTAATATACTCTAACTTTCTCCCAAGTTTGAAAATCTTGCACTCATCCAATTTAAGTGAAAGATCCATGCTCCCTCTCCACAATGAATTCAAGGATGCTAGTAGCAGAAGTAGCACTTCTTTGCGCAGGGCAGAGCCTCTCACTCGGGGCCACGCCCACGGATGTCCGGACAAGTGACTAATCCCTCGCTTCTTCCAAAACCCGAACCCGGAAAAACTTCCCTCGCCAAGAAAGCACGGGCGATTCCTCTAAGATATTTTTATTCTAACGTAGTCAAGGTCATCACTAACCAAACTAATCTGGCCGAACCCATAAGTCACATGGTCAGATCAAGGAAAAGACTTGCACTTGGATCATAGAGACCAACGCTTTTTTCCTCATCGAGAGGCACAGCCATTGATTCTTTTCCACAGAACAAGGACTGTCTGGGATTTACTTCATCTATCTTACCATAATAAAATTGAGTCTCATTTTAGGGATCCATCAGTCCAGCCTAACCCCATCCAGTCCCATGGGTTAGCCAACCATCAGCCTAACCCCATCCAGTCCCATGGGTTAGCCAACCGCCCAGCCACTGTAGTGATAGAATCCATTTAGGAATCTGGTTATGTTTTGTCCTGGGTACCAGGGAAAAGAGTTCCCAGGTCCCCCTAGCTGGCGCTTCAAGCAAAGTTCAAGATAGTCACACAACTTACACACTCAATCTTTTAATGAAACCATCTTTCAAGCAAAGTTCAAGATAGTCACACCACTTACACACCCAATATGAAATCGCCTTTTTCACAGATTCAGTTGTCTTTAAAACAATCTTTTAATGAAACCATAGTATCACTGATCATAATCCTCCAAAATATCCGGTTGAATTCTAATTTTCAATCATTCCTTCATCGGTGTACCTATGGCATCATTGGCAACAACCAGAACATTCACCACCTGTCCACTCAAGGGCCTTTTCAATAGTTCCTAGCTCATAGTACCCAGAAATATATTCACTTATAAAAATCTAAATGGACTCTTCGTTGAAGATCAGCAAGATCAACCAACAGATCCATATAAAAGAGCCATGGACTCATCCATTGAGGACCAGCAAGGTCAATCAACCAGATCCATGCCCGAATTCAGAAAACAACTCTTACTCCGTGTTTCAATATCTTCCTTGACGCACACGTGGGTATCTTCGGTGACCCAGAGCCCGAGCACGGTATGGTCAGCACCCTCTCTAGGATCCTTCGTCTCGCAGGTCACCTAGTGCTTCACTCATAGGCCGCTTCCTTGGTCCCTCATCCACCGTACCGAAAGCTCACCATTTAAATCGAACCGAGGCGGCTCGATCATGCTACTACGCGAGACGTCCTCCGTTGACTCTCCGTCAGCTGTTGCAACTTTATCACTTAGGTCTCCACCACGACCTCATTCACAAGACGGTCAAAATGCTTCCCCAGCATTCTTGACATAAAACAGTCATTTAAAAAGAGGTCATAAATACAGTTTATATAACAAACTCTCGTCTTTTCACATTGTTCCACATCCAATCATATGTATTCCTATCATCCTTCATCCATTCTTATCCAATCACATCATTTTCCATCTCATCACATCTTTCCACATTTATACTCATCACATCCAATCATATGTATTCCTATCATCCTTCATCATCATCCTTTATCCATTCTCATCCAATCACATCATTTTCCATCTCATCACATCTTTCCACATTTATACTCATCACATCTCATCCACTCGCATCTACCCATATCCACTCGCATCTACCCATATCCACATCTCATCACATCACATTCATTCACATCTTATCCATTCACATCTACCCAGATCCACATCACATCACATCACATCCATTTCACCTCACATCTCATTCATTCACATCTATCTCGATTTGCATCCCATAACATCTCATCCATTCACATCATATCTCATCCATTCACATCATATCTCATTCATTCACATCTATCCCGATTCACATCACATCACATATCATCCATTCACATCTATCCCAATTTACATCATATCACATCACATCTCATTCATTCACATCTATCTTGATTCACATCACATCACATCCATTCACATCACATATCATCCATTCACATCTATCCCAATTTACATCATATCACATCACATCCATTTCACATCACATCTCACCCATTCACACTTATCCTGACTCACATCACATCACATCCATTCACATTCATCACATCACATCACATCACATTCATTGTATCCCCATTCCATCACATACATTCTATCCACATTACATCACGTCCACATCTATCCAAATCATATCTCATTTATTCCATCCACTTTACATCACATCCACATCTTATCTCATTCATACACATTTCATCTTATCTCATTCATACACATCCCATCTCATTCATCCACATCCATCCAATCATTCACATGCACGACTATCCACATCTATCCATACATTCACATCTATCACTTCACACCCACATATATTCACATCACATCACATTTCATCCACATCTCTTTACATCACATCACATCTCATCCATATTCACATCCACATCTCTTTACATTACATCACATCTACATCACATTCACATCCACATCCCCTTACATCACATCACATCTCATCCACATCCACATCACATTCACATCCATATCTCTTTTTAGCACATCACATCTCATCCACATCCACATCACTTTCACATCCACATCCCTTTACATTACATTCTTTCACATACACATCCACATCCATTTACATCACACTCTTTCACATACACATCCACATCCATTGACATCCCATCTCACCCTTTCACATATCCTCTTATCTCATTCTCATCTCATCATTCACATCCACATCCATTTACTTCACATCTCATCCACATTCATTTTCATCACATCACATCCTATCACATCTTATCGCATCTATTCACATCCTATCGTATCCTATTTACATCTTATCACATCTATTCACATCCTATTCACATCCCATTTACATCTTATCATATCTTATTTCCATTTAGTAGCTTTTCCTACTTTGATACCGATAATGGGACTTTTTCTAAATTTCTTCCAATTATTTAGCTTAGATAAAGGTTCTTTTTCTCAACGACTATTTCCATATTCTTTCTCAATTTCTCAAATGATTTATATTCAATGTTTCTCTTTTGAGTAAAAGAGTTCATGGGATTTACAAAAATCAATTCTAAATTGAATTATACTAAGAATTCCTCTTTTCCCCATTTAATTTCTTGGATCTCAAATATCATGGGAATTCCTCTTTTTGCATTTGATTAATTGCATTCCAAATTTCATGGGAATTCCTCTTTTATCATAAAATAAATTTATCTAAATCTACTCTTTTAAATTTAGATAAAATATCCATTAATTCCAATATACCAAGAATTTCACTTTTCCATTTAAATGATTGAATTCCAATGCCATGGGAATTCCTCTTTTATCATTTAAATATTTCTCATACATAAAATAAATTTATCTAAAATTTCTCTTTTAAATTTAGATAAAATATCCATTAATTCCAATATACCAAGAATTTTACTTTTTCCATTTAAATGATTTAATTACATTGTCATGGGAATTCCTCTTTTATCATTTAAATATTTCTCATACATAAAATAAATTTATCTAAAATTTCTCTTTTAAATTTAGATAAAATATCCATTAACTCCAATATATCAAGATTTTCACTTTTCCCATTTAAATGATTGAATTCCAATGTCATGGGAATTTCTCTTTTTTCATTTAAATAAAATTACCTCAATATCCTCTTTTTTTAATTATTTAATTATGCATAAACCTTAAAAGTTAGTTTTCCATTGAAGATGATAAAAATCATTCTTTTAGCCTAGGATATTTAATCTTAGAATATGATAGGAAGTCCTCTTTTCACGTTATGCATAGAAATGAATTATGTATCAATTTCTTAAAAATTTTACCATAGCTATACTGATAATTTTTAATATTTTTGAAAAGACTAAGATTTAGTAATGTAATTATGATAGTATAAATATCTTTTAACACTAAATACAATTTATGGATTTAACTCATAAGATTACCATAATTTACTAGCATATAAGTATAAAAACCATTTTCTTAACCTCTAGCTTCACAAGCCTAGAGCTTGATTTGTGAATTGAGAATTTCTTCATGAGAATCATCAATTGAATATAAAATTGATCATAGGAATGACCATTCTCTCGGGGAGAGAGAGATAAACATAAAAGCATCCTAAATTAAGCATAAATGTAAACTTTTCTTAATTATTTATTACAACTCTTAAGAAAAGCTTCATTTGCATTATAAACACTTAATTAAAAATTTCTCAAGCTTGAGAGAGGTTGAGAAGTGAGAAACATTAAGAATGGTAGAGAAAAACCATAAAATTACACTTTACCTCTTGTTTTTGCTTGCTTCTCTATCATAGAAGAAGCCCCCAACCAATCAATTGGTTAGTGTGTTGAAAGGAAAGCTCCAAGGATGGTTGAAGAGAGAGAGAGGCTCCACTCTCTCCAAAAGTAGAGGATTTTTAAGGGAAAATAAAAAATATCATTATTTTAATGTAATACTGGCATGGTATAGTTCACAGATTTTTTTACAAAAGACTAAGGATCTATTTATAGTAAGGTGAGGGAGGCCTCTAACCAAGTCCAACTAGGTTCTAGAATTTTGCAGGTTCAGTTTCGTTGAATTTGGACAAGATTTGGACCTAGTTCGGCTCCCTTTTGATTTGGTTTGATCTAGGAGAGAGGAGAGATAAAAATATCACAATTTTTTTGAGTTAAAAACTCCACCACATGTGTGAAATAGGTGCCGCCTTGAAACCCCCCCTTTTCCTTTACCAAGGTGTCAAAATGGTATCATTATATCAACTTTTTAGTAATATCTCATAGTTTTTAACTAATAAACCTTGTACTCAGTCAACTCTTCATCTTATGTGGGCATTTACTCATTTTTGGGTATTTTCTTTTATTCATTGAATTTATCTCCTCCCCACACTTGGATTGATCCTATTGGCCCATAGGAACCTTAATTGGACCATAATCTAAAAATTTCTGAAAATCTAGACCCTTAGGCTAAGGTCCTTTATAAACATTTTCAATTAATTCCAATTGCACATTGGAAAGTTCTTTTTGAATTTCTATTTCAGGGGAAACCATTTTAAACACTAGGAGGATTTTTATATCCAAAAATATCTCAATTTTGGATTACCTCCCTCTAGACATTTTCTCTCTCCAGGCCAAAACAGGATCTTTCTTCTATTTTAGAGAGGGGAATAACTATAGGGGAGGTTCTTACTCCTTTACACCTCAAAACTGGAGGGAGGAATCTTATATTAAGCACAAATGTTAGTGTGTCTCCTAACACTATAAATCACAAATAAATATCTTGTTACCACTATATGCAAGGTAGTAATTCTCAAACTAAAAAATGCAAGAGGAAAAAAACCTCACCATGCAAGGAAAGGCGATAGAACCTCACCATGGCTTGCAAAGCCATTGTTGAAGGCATCATATTGAAAGACTGTCTAGTGATTTGTTAGCCTTTCCCCCGAAACTTTCTACTAGTATACACTTGATGGTCTTCAAGTCTCCACCCAAATGCAACTCCACATTAAATGTACCTACTTCTGCTACATGTAGCAATCTGTCAATTAGCCAATCCTTTACCTTTGTGATGCATGCAATTGTCTCGAACATCTAAGCTAAGACCGCATATATTTCCTTCAACACTTCAAAGGCTCTAAGCCAACATATTTACTTCTTGGATTGAACACTAAATTAAGTAGGTTGTTTGTCTCGTTCTCGCTTGTGTCCCACGCTGCATGTGTCATTGCCTCATTCATCAAGTTGATGCTAATATACTCTAACTTTCTCCCAAGTTTGAAAATCTCACACTCATCCAATTTAAGTGAAAGATCCATGCCCCCTCCGCGCAATGAATTCGGGGGTGCTAGTAGCAGAAGTAGCACTTTTTTGCGCAGGGGGCAGAGCCTCTCACTCGGGGCCTCGCCCACGGATGTCCTGAAAAGGGACTAATCCCTCGGTTCTTCCAAAACCTGAACCCAAAAAAACTTCCCTCGCCCACAAAGCACAGGCGATTCCTCCAAGATATTTTTATTCTAAAGTAGTCAAGGTCATCACTAGCCAAACTAATCTGGCCGAACCCGAAAGTTACATGGTCAGATCAAGGAAAAGACTTACACTTGGATCATAGAAACCAACGCTTTTTCCCTCATCGAGAGGCACAGCCATTGATTCTTTTCCATAGAACAAGGACTGTCCGAGATTTACTTCATCTATCGTACCATAATAGAATTGATGCTCATTTTAGGGATCCATCAGTCCAGCCTAGCCCCATCCAATCCCATCGGTTAGCCAACCGCCCAACCATTGTAGTGATAGAATCCATTTAGGAATCTGGTTATGTTTTGTCTTGGGTACTAGGGGGAAAAGAGTTCCCGAGCTGGCACTTCAAGCAAAGTTCAAGATAGTCACACTACTTACACACCCAATATGAAATTGCCTTTTTCACAGATTCAGTTGTCTTTAAAATAATATTTTAATGAAACCATAGTATCACTGATCATAATCCTCCACCAAAATATCCGGTTGAATTCTAATTTCCAATCATTCCTTCATCGGTGTACCTATGGCATCATTGGCAATAACCAGAACGTTCACCACCTGTCCAGTCAAGGGCCTTTTCAATAGTTCCTAGCTCATAGTACCCAAAAATATATTCACTTATAAAAATCCAAATGGACTCTTCGTTAAAGATCAGCAAGATCAACCAACAAATCTATATAAAAGAGCCATGGACTCATCCGTTTTGAGGACCAGCAATGTCAATCAACTAGATCCATGCTCGAATTCAGAAAACAACTCTTACTTCTTGTTTTAATATCTTCCTTGATGCACGCATGGGTATCTTCGGCGACCCAAAGCCCGAGCACGGTATGGTCAGCACCCTTTAGGATCCTTCGCAGGTCACCTAGCGCTACACTCATAGGCCGCTTCCTTGGTCCCTCATCCACCGTACCAGAAGCTCACCATTTAAATCAAACTAAGGCTCCACATCCACATCCACATCTCTTTTTAGCACGTCACATCTCATCCACATCCACTTCACTTTCACATCCACATCCCTTTACATTACATTATTCTTTCACATACACATCCACATCCATTTACATCACACTCTTTCACATACACATCCACATCCATTTACATCTATTTACATCTATTTACATCACATTCTTTCACATACACATCCATAGCCATTGACATCCCATGTCACCCTTTCACATATTGTTGCATTTTTTTCCGCCCTATCCTTCACGTCGTACCCTCACTTGTGTTTCACGCGCACAACATTTTTTTTGCAAGAAGAAACCTTCGTCGAAGCACCGCAATCAAGGGTGTGTGGGTTGAAGGGGCTTGGCCCACTTTAAAATATTATAAACTTTGCTTGGCCCATTTAAAATTTAAAAGCTCTAAACCTTAGCTTGAAGGGCATGGCCCACTTGGATTTTTTTTAAGACTTTAAACCTTAATGGGAAAATCGCCAACTCATGCATTGAATCGAATCGCCGTTGCCATGCGCAGCGCATGAAGTGAAACGTCGCCTCGCCCCAGCTACCTGCGCACGTTCGATTGAAGAGGGAGGGGATGCGACCATTCCCTCTGCCGGCCTCTATGCTGTGAGCTTTGTCAGTTGTACTTGCCAGCCTACCTGCGCTGTGAGCAGAAGCAGAGAATCAAACCCCTTGCTAACGGCCAGCCTATGTGCTGTGAGCAAAGAGGCTGTGGAAAAGAACTAGGCCCTTGGCGCTGTGCGCAGATACAAAAAGAAGCAACCCTCGCCAATCATCATTTCAGTCCGGTGTGCAGAGGAGGCGACAGAGTCCCATGCGCTCCCTCACACAAAAAGGAAAAGAGAGAAAGATACGACCCATTACGACCTGGATCGCAGCGATCCAGAACAGTTTCATTGAAGGAAAAAAATTCTCTCCATACCATTCGGTTTTTTTTTTTAAATAAAAGCTTTCCTTTAAAAGAGAAAAAAGTATCATTAAAAAAAAGAGAGGAATGTTTCAATTCTCATTTGATTAGGGAAAAAGAGTTTTAAAAAAAAGAGTTAAAAGAAGAAAACAATAAAAGCATAACCACATTCATTTCTTTTCATTGCAAGAGAAGAAAAGAAGAACAGGAAAAGAAAGAGAAGACATTGGCAACAAAGAATCAAAAGCGAATTTTCGGTGGAAAGCAAAATCCTAATTTCACATTCACACATTCATATAGCCACATATTAGAAAACCCTCGTAATTGTTTGTATTTTTAAAATTTCAAAGCATTGTAAAATTCAACCCCCTTGAGGGTCGTGAGGGAATTGTTCATCGTGGAAGCATCATCGGAAAGCTCACAAAGGTTTCATCAACACAACAAAGAAGAAGTAGCCAGATAAGCTTTTCCTCGCTCTTTCTTTTTTCTCATCATAAAGAGCTTCATAAATTTGTCTTGTAAATCAAACACTTGCACACCAAATCCAATAAACAAAGCGTATTTCACACTACATTTTGCTTCCATTGTTATCATAGTATTACCTCGATATTTTGTCATTTGTCAGAAGAGTTCATAGCACACGTTCGTATTTACTAGTGTCTTCTCCATTGAGGTATTGGGAGAGTGTAGTATTATTCCTTGTTGGATATCTGGAGGGGTCGTCAGTTCTGTCCCCTTTGCTTCGCCTGTCCAGATATTTCCCAAACACATATCCTCTCATCTCATTCTCATCTCATCATTCACATCCACATCCATTTACCTTACATCTCATCCACATTCATTTTCATCACACCACATCCTATCACATCCCATTCACATCTTATCACATCCTATAGCATCCCATTTACATCTTATCACATCTATTCACATCCTATCACATCCCATTTACATCTTATTGCATCCATTCAGATCCTATCGTATCCTATTTACATCTTATCACATCTATTCACATTCTATCACATCCTATTCACATTCTATCACATCCCATTTACATCTTATCACATCTTATTCCCATCCCATTTACATCTTATCACATCTTATTCCCATTTAGTAGCTTTTCCTACTTTGATACCGATAATGGGACTTTTTCTAAATTTCTTCCAATTGTTTGGCTTAGATAAAGGTTCTTTTTCTCGACGACTATTTCCATATTCTTTCTCAATTTCTCAAATGAACTACATTCAATATTCCTCTTTTGAATAAAAGAATTCATGGGATTTACAAAAATCAATTCTACCCATATTTTCACTTTTGATAAGTATTCATAAATTGAATTATACTAAGCATTCCTCTTTTTCCCATTTAATTTCTTAGATCTCAAATATCATGGGAATTCCTCTTTCTGCATTTAATTAATTGCATTTCAAATTTCATGGGAATTCCTCTTTTATCATAAAATAAATTTATCTAAATTTTCTCTTTTAATATTAGATAAAATATCCATTAATTCCAATATACCAAGAATTCTACTTTTTCCATTTAAATGATTGAATTCCAATGTCTTGGGAATTTCACTTTTATCATTTAAATATTTCTCATACATAAAATAAATTTATCTAAAATTTCTCTTTTAAATTTAGATAAAATATCCATTAATTCCAATATACCAAGAATTTTACTTTTTCCATTTAAATGATTGAATTCCAATATCATGGAAATTTCTCTTTTTTCATTTAAATAAAATTATCTCAATATTTTCTTTTCTTAATTATTTAATTATTCATAAATCTTAAAAGTTAGTTTTCCATTGAATGTGATGAAAATCATTCTTTTAGCCTAGGATATTTAATCCTAGAATATGGTAGGAAGTTCTTTTTTCACATTATGCATAAGAATGAATTATGTATCAATTTCTTAAAAAATTTACCATAGCTCCGCTGCTATTACTGATAATTTTCAATATTTTTGAAAAGACTAAGATTTAGTAATGTAATTATGATAGTATAACTATCTTTTAACCTTGAATACAATTTATGAATTTAACTCATAAGATTACCATACTTTACTAGCATATAAGTATAAAAACCATTTTCTTGACCTCTAGCTTCACAAGCCTAGAGTTTGATTTGTGAATTGAGAATTTCTTCATGAGAAGCATCAGTTGAATAGAGAATTGGTCATAGGAATGACCATTCTTTGGGGGAGAGAGAGATAAACATAAAAGCATCCTAAATTAAGCATAAATGTAAACTTTTCTTAATTATTCATTATAACTCTTAAGAAAAGCTTCATTTGCATTATAAACACTTAATTAAAATCTTCTCAAGCTTGAGAGGGGTTGAGAAGTGAGAAACATTAAGAATAGTAGAGAAAAACCATAAAATTACACTTTACCTCTTGTTTTTCCATGCTTCTCTATCATAGAAGAAGCCCCCAACCAATCAATTGGTTAGTGTGTGGAAAGGAAAGCTCCAAGGATGGTTGAAGAGAGAGAGAGAGGCTCCTTTCTCTCCAAAAGTAGAGGATTTTTAAGGAAAAATAAAAAATATCATTATTTTAATGTAATACTGGCATGGTATAGTTCACAGATTTTTTTACAAAAGACTAAGGATCTATTTATAGGTGAGGGAGGCCTCTAACCAAGTCCAACTAGGTTCTAGAATTTTGCAGGTTCAGTTTGGCTGAATTTGGACAAGATTTGGACCTAGTTCGGCTCCCTTTTGATTTGGTTTGATCTACGAAAGAGGAGAGATAAAAATATCACAATTTTTTTGAGTTAAAAACTCCACCACATGTGTGAAATAGGTGCTGCCTTGAAACCCCCCCCCTTTTCCTTTACCAAGGTGTCAAAATGGTATCATTATACCAATTTTTTAGTAATATCTCATAGTTTTTAACTAATAAACCTTGTACTCAGTCAACTCTTCATCTTATGTGGGCATTTACTCATTTTTGGGTATTCTCATTTATTCATTGGATTTATCTCCTCCCCACACTTGGATTGATCCTATTGGCCCATAGGAACCTTAATTGGACCATAATCTAAAAATTTCTGAAAATCTAGACCCTTAGGCTAAGGTCCTTTATAAACATTTTCAACTAATTCCAATTGCACATTGGAAAGTTCTTTTTGAATTTCTATTTCAGGGGAAACCATTTTAGACACTAGGAGGATTTTTATATCCAAAAATATCTCAATTTTGGATTACCTCCCTCTAGACATTTTCTCTCTCCAAGCCAAAACAGGGTAAAACAGGATCTTTCTTCTATTTCAGAGAGGGGAATAATTATAGAGGAGATTCTTACTCCTTTACACCTCAAAAGCTGGAGGGAGGAATCTTACATTAAGCACAAATGTTAGTGTGTCTCCTAACACTATGAATCACAAATGAATATCTTGTTACTAGGTAGTAATTCTCAAACTAAAAAATGCAAGAGGAAAAAAACCTCACCATGCAAGGAAAGGCGATAGAACTTGACCATGGCTTGCAAAGCCATTGTTGAAGGCATCATATTGAAAGACCATCTAGTGATTTGTTAGCCTTTGCCTCGGAACTTTCTAGTATCAATTTGCCTTCGACATGGAAATACTACCCCACACATCTTTTCACTTCATCATTATTAGTTCTCTTGCATGCAATCTCATGCTTCCAAAGGGCATCCTTTATTAGATAATGTATTGCCTCATAGCACTTTGTACTAATTCTAGCTTCATCGCATGCATTTTGAATATCTATTAAGCTAAGAAAGTCTCTGAGGTTCAATATGACTTCCTTTGTCATTACTTCATGCAAGGGCTTGCAATCATGAAGCAAAGCAATAAGGTCTGACCGCTTGATGCATGAATGCACCAAATCCTCCACCCATCAATGGTATTACCACAAGCCTCTTCAAGCAAATCCCTACTGTAAAGAAAACCCTAATCATTGTTAAAAATTAATGGCACTAAGTTAATAAGAATAATTAGCCAAATCGAAGTGTAAACTTACTTTGTGGCATGAATCCTTCTTTTGAAAGCTCCATTGTAACACCATATTAGTGAATTTGGGAATTTCCCAATTCCCATTTTTGAATACTTAAAAAAGGGGACATGGATAACATGTTTGTAAGTTTCTCAAAACCCTATCATATGACCTATCGTTCGAAAGCGCTTGAAAAATGGAATCTAAAGAGCTATAAAGCACTCATTTTGGATTAGTGGTGTTCAAGTTATGGTTAATCCAAACTTTTTACCACGTGTCCCAAACTTGTGGGAAATTCCCATATTCCCCAATATGGTGTTTTGTCCACCCACTGCAAGACTTTTTAATTGATTCCAACACTCTCTTTCACTCCCTACCTTCATTTGGGATTCTTTTTAACTATTTCAATGTCTTCTAGCTTCAAGATGCATGCATCCTTCTCTCCATTTGTGGAGTCTACCTCCTTTATCTTTTGATTGGTCTCTAGCAAAGCTTACTGCTGGCACTGATGTAGAAGCGATCACATGCACTATAGTTGAGAATGTAGATATTGGCTTTGTAATTCTCTAGACATGGGTAGCCTTTTGCAATAGCCCAATAATCTCTTATCCCCTTCACTCACAAATTGTACAAATGTGAACAAGTCCTTGAATGGATGAGTATCTTGAATGGATAGATTGAGGGGGTAAAGTGACTCCCATCAACCCAAAGATCTACATTCTTTTTGCACTCCTTAATGTATACATAGTATGAGGTTGTTTAGGATTAGCATGCTTGAAACATGCATACTCCTCTCTCAAGAATGTGCATATGTACATCAAGCTTATGCTTACATAGTGTCGTTTAGTATTAGTGATTTCTTATGAGTCTTCATCAAGATTATAATGGTGTGATTGTGAAGGATTAGAGTGTTGTGATTGTATATTATTTGAGGAGTTTTAGAGGAAAAATGAGAAAAAATAGGTTTTTAATCATTCTCATAGGTTGGGAGATGGTTTTTGAGAGAACCTTTCGACCTCTAGCATCCCCCCATTAACTACTCAAATTGCCACATCATCAAAAATGTGTATGAGGATGGAGGGGGAGGGAAATTCATCTTTTTTTTTGGGGACTCATTTTACCTATAAAACTCTTTCCTAACCTATTTTAATGATTAAATTCTAATTTTAATCATTTTCTCACAATAACTACTTTAAGAAAAAACCTATATTAATGATTAAATTTTATTTTTTCCTTATTTCCTAACTACTTTAAGAAAAACCCCCTAAGGCTTTTTTAACAAACATTTCTCCTTCTTTAATTTTTTGATTTTCAAGCATTCCATCTCATTTCTTTTTGAATTTTTATTTCCGGCCTCTCTCCTTTCTTGTCACGTTAAAAAACGCTTTTTGGGTCATCATAACTTAACCTTCTCTCCTCTAGGGCCTCCCATTAACTACCCAATTGCCACCTCATCAAAAACGTATTTAGGGGTGGGGGAAATATAAATAAAAATCACTTTTTCTTATTTTGGTTCTTTTTATTTAGCTTTAATCCCTTAAAATTAGGAATCCTTAGAGGACCCTTTTGGAGTCCAAATGCCTCCGCCTAATAGTTTCACTGTGAAGCTGAATACTCTTGGTAAGGAATACTACGAGTTTTAGACCTAAGAGTAGTTTGAGACAAAATTTCTTGATTCTCGGAACTAATTGCTCTCCTCATCGATGAGTAAATTAAATATTAGGGTAGTTTCATCCTTTGGAAATTCATATAAGCAAGCCTTCTACTCATATACAAGTAGAGATAGAGGTAGATCATCAATTAAAGGCCGAGATGCAAGCTATTTTAAAAATGAAAATTATGGGTAGTGTGAAAACAACAAGAATATAACGTATATATAGGTGGAAGATACCACTCTAAAGGTAGGGAGAGACATAGAGGTTAAGGTGGTTTGTAAAGAAATCAAAAAATAATAGCAAATGGAAGAGGCAACTCTAAGGGTAGGGAGAGCTAGAGAGGCTGAGGTAATTGGCAAAAAAATCAAAATTCAAATAGCATAGAGTGCTATTACTATGGCAAACCAAGGCACATGGCAAAGGACTATTTTAAAAAATAGAATTATATCAAAAGTGGAAACTATGCATCATCAAGTAAATAAGGTGATAATAGAAGGGAGAAACTATTTATGATGCAGCACAATGTCATGCTCAGTTCCATGATAGGAGACGTGTCAGGATTGGGTGATATTTGGATTTTAGAACCTCTAACTAGTCATGTGGTTTAAAAACTATTTAGAACCTCTAACTAGTCATGTGGTTTAAAAACTATTTATGATGCAACACAATGTCATGCTCAATTCCATGATAGGAGATGTGTTAGGATTGGGTGATATTTGGATTTTAGAACCTCTAACTAGTCATGTGGTTTAAAAATATACAGAAAATGGTTTAGAGATATCTCTAAGCCACTCACCATGACCAGTTATGATGAGTGGTTCAGAGATATATAGAAAATGGATATGTGAAAATAGGTGATGACGATGTGTGCGCATCTCAGTGTGCATGTTGATAAAGTGCCATTGTCTATGGAGGATAACAAAAAATAGTACTTGGTAGATGTACTTCATGTTCCAAATATTACAAAGAACCTAGTTTTTGTTAGAGACAAATATGATTGAGCAAGGTCTATAAGTGAGGTTCAACCCTCAAGGGTGTTTTGTAGAAGACATGACGTTCAACTCTCTATTGATGCAAACTTTATTTATAAAAAAATTTCAAGGAGAATCACTTTACATATGTTTTATTTCACTTTCTTTGTCTAGTAACATTTTGTGCAGCATTAACATTTATATCTAGTTTATGTCTACTAATATTTTTTTCAACATTAACATTTATATCTAATTTATGTCTACTAACATTTTGTGCAACACTAACATTTATATTTAATCTATGTTTACTAACATTTATGTCTAATTTATATCTACTAACATTTTATGTCTAATTTATATCTACTAACATTTTATGCACACGATTTTCCACCACATATCTTATATTGGTGTTCAAACTTTCCGTACACCTAAAATCCTATCTTTAGCTTATTAGCAATTCACATTATGTTTGGCCATGGGCCCTAGTGATGTGAGAAATACCATCCCATAAGGCCCACCTATAAGTCTTGTATGTATTAGTAGAGATAGGCTATCGATGCACCCACTTGAGTTGGGCAGTCGGATAAAGTGCCTTGTATGTATACAATCTTAATTGATGATGTGAATGGGGAGAACTATTGAGATATCAAGCTCCACTAGTGTTGCAGACATTGGGACTTGCTTGAATGATAGCTTCTGTACTTATTCCACTGGCATGGTTGGTGATATTATGGTTAATATGTCACCCAAGTGGATGACCTGAGTGGATGAACCATATCTAGATTACTAGAGTATGGCATAGTTATAGTGTTAACTTATATAGTTAGGGACTGACCATTGTATGTTATAGGAGAGTACTTTCCCGTATAGTATGTACTCTTATATCTTTAGTTTATGGTTATAAAGAAGAGAAGAAGAAAGAAGAAAATTCAACCATCCATCTCTATCTCATGTCTTGCTCTTTCTTATGTGTGTTTTTCCCTCTCAATCTCTCCCTCTCCCCTACATTCTCTTTATGGTATTAGAGCTCTATTTCATATGAGAGCTAATGAGGTAAGCAAGAGGTAAGAACAAGGCAAGCAAGGAAGTCATACAAGAGTAAGGGTATTTTTGTTATGAGACTAATAGGAAACACTAAAATCTAAGACTAGGAAAGATTATTTATATGTAAAAGGTTTGCATATAAATAAGATTCAGGGGTTTTCAAATAGGAAATACCTAAGCAATGTGGTTAATACGCATTAAAATTAAAGTAAAAAAGGAAGTAAATGGTTCACAATGGAAGCTCAAAGGACACAAAAGAGGGAAGGGGTATCTGAAGATACATTTAGCTAATGAAAAGGCAATGTTAGCCAATGAAAGGTTAAGGGGCTGAAGTTGAAAGGCATTAGGCAAAATTTGGACTCAAAAGAGGGCCCTCTAAGATTTTTTTCTAGAAAAATCGGCTGATGACTAAATTTTTACAAATCAAATCATTTTTTTTTGGAGATTGTATATTAAGAATCAACTCTTTGAGATCTTTCCAATGATATATAGCATGATGGAAAATGTCCCATATTCAACAAGTTCCCAAATTGGTGATGAGATTACATGCCACATAATCACCAATTTGGGAACTTCTTGAATAAGAAAAATTGCCCATCAATTTTATTTGATTTGTAAAAATTTAGCCATCGACCCATTTTTCTAGAGAAAGGTGACATGGCATTTCTTGAGGGTCCATTTTTAGTCCAAATTGTGTCGAATGTCATGCACCACTTAGGCCTATATAACCATGAGTTTAGGGATATGGTTGGGTGGAGAATCAAGGCACTAGTCTTACAAGTTCTCAAGCTTATAATACAAGGAGCATTACATTGGTAGTATCAGAGCCAAGTTCTTTCTCTTCCATGTTTCCATTAATCCACTCTCATTGCTAACTCTAAACTCTACTTATACCCATTAATCTCTATACACTAATCTCTTTTCTATTCATTTTCATAATTTATTTCCTATGTTTTTCAAATCTTCTCTATACAAAATACCTCTTGTCTAATAAATTGGGCATACCTCTTACCTAATAAATTGAGCATACTTTGGAGTTCTACAAAGAGCAAGTAGAGTACAAGATAACCTTGAAAGATTATTGAAGCAATTATCAACAAGAAGGAATTAACAGAATTATTCTTCACATCATTAGGAACAATTCATAATTACCCCAACCAAGTAAGATCATTGTGATGCATTTTTTGCTTTGTAAGAAATTTTTCATTTTACTAGCTTCTCAAGGTGGAAAGGATGAAAATGGTGAGAGGGGGAAAACCTAATGTCCTCTTTCTACATTTGGAAGAGGATATTACAAAACCAAATGAAATAGATATGCAAGATTTAGACCTTAATGATTATGAGGATATGGAAATAAAGAAAATTAAACAAAGGATCTCTAATATAGAAAATAAACTTGAGAAAATGATGGGTCTTCTTAGCTCCTTAATATATGAGGGGAAGGATTGAGAGTAAAAGAAATATCTTAAAGTGATATTGGTGAGAGAAGGGAAAAAACTCTAGAAAAAGGTTTTTTTAAGGAATAACATTCAAAAAAAGCAAAATTTCAATCCTAGTAACATTCTAAAAAATAAAGATTTTAAGAGTGTGGTTAAAGAAAAACTTTATATCTCTTATCTTCAGCAAGGATATGGTAAAAATCATTGTCTGAATATGTCCCAAGGATAAGAACTTACTGAGAATCATAATGATAAACCTAAAGGAAAATCAGTGTACAATATTTAAGTGTTGACATTTAAGGATTCTCCTAAATATAATGTTGTCTCGCGACCACAGATATAATTATTGGGAAAGAATGATTATTTTCATTGGGGAAATTTTTTTCAAAACACTATTTACATAATACACTAACATTTGAGCATAAAGGAAAATGTATTACGTTGCAAAGAGAGCACAATGTACCATCATCTCCTTTGATATGTAATATTGAGCTCCAAAAGCTTCATCAAGGTAATGAAATAGAACAAATGTTTTTTTATTATGCAATGCCTCAATTTAAAAACCATTGTGAAAAGCTTGATTCAAGTATTTGTGAAGTAGTTAATTCTTCATTGAACAATTTATTAGAAGAATTTAAAGATGTTTTTTCGGAAAGATTGCCAAAAGATTTACCTCTGAATAGAGAGATAAATCATCCCATAGAAGTTTTAAGGATTTAAAAGCAATTAGTAAGCCATCTTATAGAGTAATTTGACTAAAAGATAAGAAGTTGAAAAATAGTTAGCCGGATATTTAGAACACATCTTTATTAGGCCAAGTAAGTTTCCTTGGACTTCACCAAATTGAATATTATTTAAGAAAAAAGATGGATCTATGCGCTTGTGCATAGATTAACGTGGATTGAATGCAATCATAATATTAAAAATAAATTTCTTATTCCCAGGATAGATGAGTTGTTTGATCAACTCAAAGGTGCTAAATATTTTAGTATGATAGACTTAAGGTCTAGATGTCATCAAAAATTTAAGAATTAGAATTGATGTTGTGCCAAAAATAGTATTTATGACATCTTTTGGAAACTATGAGTTTTTAGTTATGCCTTTTGGCCTAACTAATTCTCCCACCACTTTTATGACCATGATGAACACTATACTTCATCCTTAGGAAAATTTGTGGTGATTTTTATTAATGAAATACTAGTCTTTAGTCAAAATGAACAAGAACATATTGAGCACCTTAGAAAAGTATAATTTATGAGGAAAAAGAAATTATTCACTAAAAAATATAAATATAACTTCTTCAAAAAGGAAGTGCGATATCTTGGACACAATGTCCAAGGAAGGGATTTGTATGGATCCTGATAAAGTTGAAGCTATATTGAGATGAAAGTCCCCATCCAATATAGATGAATTACAAACCTTTTTAGTACTTGCAAGGTTCTATCAAAATTTATGAGGAATTATGCTAAGATAGTTGTTTCAATGATGAACCAGCTTAAAGGAAAAGGAAAACAATTTAGTTGGACTCATGATCAACTAGTTTTGAAAAATTAAAAGTAGCAATAGCTACTGCTCCTATTTTGCAAATAGTGGATCTAAATGAACCATTTGTATTGGAAACAAATGCTAGTAATTTTTTTGTAAGAGAAATATTAATTATTGTAGAAGGGAAGGCTAGTTGCATTTGAAAATAAAAAGTTGGACAAAGATCAAAGTAACTATTCAGCTTATGAAAAATAATTGCATTGTGCATGCTCTTAAAAAGTGACATCATTATTTGTATGGTTCTAATCTTGAAGTATTATTTGACCATAAAAGTCCATTCATGCTAATGTATGGATTTCAACCTAGAGCACCCATAGTAGGGTTACAAAAATAAAAATTTCAGTGTAAAAGACTTTCTCAAAGACATGCAAGACATGCTAAACATTGCAAGAAGTAACGTTAAGAGAGTGTTGGATCGTTCTATTAGTTATGAGAAAGGAAAAAGAGGACCAATTAATTTTGAAGGTGTTTTATTTTATGTAAAAGTTTTTGAAAAGTCAAAAACTTTAAAAAGTGGGAAAGTTTCAAAGTTAAGTCCAAGGTATTGTGGTCCTTATACAATACTTAAAAATTTTGAAAGTGTAGCTTATAAGGTAACTTTACCTAAAGGATCCACCAGAGTACATCCTATGTTTCATGTTAGTAGACTGAAAAGCAAGATAGGAAACAATAACAAGATCATTGGATATAAAAAGCTATAGTTGATTTTATAGAACTACCTATTCTTCCACATGAGCCTGAAAAGATTCTTGCAAATATTGAGAAAAGAAAACTAGACATTCTATGTTTAAATAATGTTTAGTAAAGTGGAAAGATAGACTAGAAGAAGGATAAAATTAGGAAAGAGTGGCTACACTAAAGAAAAAGTTTCCTGAGTTTGTTTCGAGGATGAAAACTTTTCTTTCAAGGGGAGAAATGTTATGAGACCAACAAGAAACACTAAAATGTAAGACTAGGAAATATTATTTACATGTAAAAGGTTTGCATATAAATAAGGTTCAAGGAATTTCAAATAGGAAATACCTAAACAATGGTTAATAGGAATTAAAGTTAAAGTAAAAATAGAAGGGACACATAAGAGGGCACCCCCTTCTAGGGGTAGCTAAAGAGACATTTGGCTAATTAAAAGGCAATGTTAGCCAATGAAAGGTCAAGAGGCTGAAGTTTGAAGGTCATGCACTACTTAGGCGTATATAACCATGAGTTTAGGGTCCATTTGGGATATGGTTGGGTGGAGAATCAAAGCACTAGTCTTACAAGTCCTCAAGCTTATAATGCAAGGGGCATTACAGTTTCCATCTCTTCAGCCTTTTTTAATTTTGGAGCAACATATTTGGTAGCTATGAGCGCTACATGAAGACAAGGGGAAGTCATTGTTTCACACTAAGGCATCCTCCTTGGCATGAATAAGACCTGGTTATGTACAGTTAAATTTGTTAACTATAATTTTACACATTTTGGCATGATTTGGACACATTTCAGGCCCTATTTTGGCTCTATAAATTTTTTGTAAAGCACTCTATGAAGTGTCGATTTTGACTGAGTATGCCCAATTTTTGGTATGATAGTTTGTGTGCACAAAATGTAAGTGTTGTAGAATGTGTTGATAGACATATTTTTATGAGACTGGCTCATATATAGTTGTAGTATCAAAGGTTTACAGTTTGGCATGAACTCATGCTAATACCATTATATCAAGTATCACTTCACATGAACTCGTGCTTTTTTCCATTACCATATAGCTCCCAGACATCAAACCAACATCAAACCAACATCACCATATAGCTCCCAAACATCAAACCAACATCCCACAAACATGTGAATCAAGTACATGTGTTCATTGCATCTCTTACCATCTCATAGGCATGTCATATGTCATTCCATAGCATGTAAACGGCTATGAATGGCAACTAGGGCATCAAAATGACTTGAAATCAATCATGTAACATCTCCAATGGCAAATATGTAGCCATAGAAGCTATCAAATGCATTAGTTTTTTCTCAATGCCAAGTATGAGTGCATAAGTAAGCATTACGACACCATTGAAGCATTCCAGGTACATAGGCATGGCTAATAGCATGTGTAAATGACCAATTTCTAAAAATTAAGGTTTTTGTGAAGAAAAACCCAAAATCAAGTGATAGGTATGATGAATAATCCATCAAATCTTGCAAGAAATAGATGTAGCAACTCACCAAAAGCAACAGGGAAGCTTAAGTTCTTCAAAAATGATGAATAACAACTCCATGAAACTAGATGATAGGCGCCCTTCCCTCTTCATGAATCCCACGTGTTTGCTTCTTTTAGCTTATAGAAAAGGGAAGTAGATGCTCACCATAGCTTGTTTTCACCTTAACAAAGGCTTGTTTTCACCATAGATTTTCACCTTAAGAAAGGCTAGGGAAGGGGCATAGCAAACAACAATGGTGGACCCCATTGCCATTTTGCAACTTCTACACAAGAAGAGCTTCAAATGTTTTCCTCCTGCCCATAGAGGAATTTCCAACTATTTCTAGGGTTTTGGAAAGATGAAAAGAATTCCTATAATGCCCAATGTTATGGCTCTAAAGCTCTAGATGGCCAATGTGCAGAGATTCCAACCACAAGATCAAGATTTCTACGGTTTCCAAGCACAATAGAAAGGCTAAAATGTGCAGAGATTCCAACCACAAGATCAAGATTTCTAGGGTTTCCAAGCACAAAAGAAAGGCTAAAAATTCCATGAAAATGTGCAAACATTTTGGGAAAAATTTGGGAAAAAATGGATTGAGAGAAAAAGCTCTAATACCATTGCAAGAGAGGGGCTACTCAAGGCATGGAGTAGGCATGGGTGTAGGTCACCATCCTTGATAATTAAAGGGAGGCTAAGAAAGCCATGGAAGCTTAAATAGTTGTAATTGTGAGTAGTGATGATTAATGATGATTAGTAAACTTACAAAGTTATCATTTATACTAAGCCCCATGTTCATAATCACTTAAGCTTTTGGCTCCCACACTTGGCCTTGGCTTAAGCCCATTACCCATGGTCTTATCCTCATTATTTAGCCCATAGCCTATAAGTATTATATTTACATGTGTCCGGGCTCCCACATCATTACATTTTCCCTTTGGTGTTTTTTGTTAAGAAACATGAGTACCTCAAGCAAGAATGCTATGGTGTGAGCTATGGAAGTTAAGAGAATGCTAAGGTGGATGAAGCCTATGATTTCTTATGATGATGATGAATGTGTTGTGCTAATTATGAAGCTTTAGAATCAAGTTCAATTAAGGTTACGAGATCGAGACTTATACTCATAGAAATACTTGAGATAGCTTGCATGATTTGATTTCTTGACCCCTTTTATATGAGATGAGTATAAATTGGCTTTGCTTGCTCATGTGGGATTATGCTAGGTGTGCTAAATACTCACTCCCTAACAAGGCTTGTGCTCCATGGTATCATATTTCTCAATACTCCCCCTTGGTTCCATATTCTTAGGCTACTGCAAAGTGGTAAGATGCAAGGTTTACAACTTTAGTATCCCCCTAGGTGCTAGATCAGATATTCTCATTGGTAGGGTTTGATTAAAACAAAAAACAAGAGACTAGGTATACTCATTTGGTAACCTTTACAACACTTAAGATAAAACACAAGCTTAAATAGTGAGGTTTATTAATGTAGCTCTTAGAAGAGCATGTCATTGGAAATCTCCTCTTTGCTCGATAAATACTCCACATAGTTATCTTATTGTTTCTTGAATCTGCTTTAGCTTGTGCTTGAGTCTATATTTGCTTCAATGGTAGTGTCCCATCATTCCATAGTGAAAGCTTTTGTTGGTGGTTTTATTGAAGATTCCTTGGTTTCTATAATTTATGGTTCCTTGTAGTTAAATATTTAGCGTCCTTTCTTGTTCAAGAAGTGATGAGATGCATCCTTCAAATGTGGGTGATCTAATATTCTTTAATGTGGTCACTAATGCATCCATAACCTGGTAGTATGATCTTCAAGAGAATTTCTAATGCATCCTTATCTCTTATCTTTGCATCTATGCTTTCCAATTGGGTCATGATGCTAATGCATCCTCCTCTTGTATCTTTGCATCTATGCCTTCGAATTGGGTCATGATACTCTTCATTTTGCTCACATGTTCTATTAGTGACTCATTGAACTTCATTTCTAACCCATATATAAACTTATTGATTTATTGGTTTAGCCCCAAACACATTGTTTAACTCTTCTGATGCATTTTTGGCATTATTCTCAATGTGGTGAATGAGGTTAGGCCCCAAATGTAACCTAATGAGTGATAATGTTTGCTCATCTTTCTCTACCCACTCATTAGTTTTGTCATTAGGTGCATCTTTTTTAACCATTAGGGGAAGGTTGAGGTCTATGGGGGCCCTTTAAGCTGCCATATTATGTTTTTAAGTACTTTTGCTTAAGGACTCTAAGCATACTTTGACTAGGCCTGACAAGGGAATCTTTATGCAATCATTATTTGAATTTCTATTTTTTCAAATATATATTTGCTTGAGCTAAAATGGGGGTAACTTTTTGGTTTCCCCAAATTCAAAATGGCTGAAAAGCCTTCCCTCCTCTCTTCCCTCCACGTTTAGGTCCCCCCCCCACTTTCTCTCTCTACATTCTCTCTCTAAGACGCCCTCGTTTCTCTACCACTCTCTTTCTCTTCCCCTTTCTCACATTTGGGTGTGCCATGGCTCTGCATCTCTGATTAGTAAGCTTCCATAACCTCTGCACTTCCAAATGCAGATATCTCACACTGTCTCATCCTCCATGCCTCATCTTTTTATCATTTTCTGCTCTCTCTCTCTCTCTCTCTCTCTCTCTCTCTCTCTCTCTCTCTCTCTCTCTCTCTCTCTCTCTCTCTCTCTCTCTCATGTCTTTCCCCCATTGAAGTGCAAAAAATCCCTCTGTCAACCTCCATAGCTTCAGATCTTACCATTTTCCATTCTTGCATTGTTTACCATACATATCCCCTACTTCTGTCTGCAATCTACATCTCTCTCTCTCTCTCTCTCTCTCTCTCTCTCTACTGTATTATGCTGCAAAACATCAATCTACCATTTTCTATGCCTCTTGCCATCTTCCTTGTCCTTTCTCCTATTACCTAATCAGAAGATCTATGACCTTCTAATATTTTTTACAGCAAAACTTCATTGCACTCTCCTCAAAATACCCTATCCTCACTCTTACATTGTGTTCTACAAGAAGCTCTTTTCAGCATTGCCTAACCCTAAAGAAAATGCCACGTGAAGATATATCTAACAGAGCACCAAAGTTCAGGTTACATGTAGATTTGGCTGCTGAGTATGCTACCATCCGCCGCAGCACAAAATCAAGTGGTGTGACCGATGTGCCATTGGGTACTCTTCGATCACAAGGGCGAAAATGTATTGACCTCTGGACAAATGGATTCATATACCCTATTGACCTGCTCACTAATGCTACACCTCATTTTGTTAATATCACTACATTTCTTAGTTATGTAGGTGATGGAGCTAATGGTCTATTTGGCTATTGTAGGAGGCTTTCTTTTGTTGCAGCTCAGGAATCGCATTCAAGACTGCATTTTTGAGGCTTATGGCTTGAGTTGCAGCAGCAACACAAGAAGGACATTGATAGGCTTAAAAAAGCGTCAGTCCCTAGAAACCTTGGCAACCCTAAGTGGAGCAAGAAAACGACGTGTACGAGCAACAAGGTAACTTCTATTCTTGCCATTGTTTTGCAGGCCTTTCTATTTTGTGAAACATTTGATGTTATTTTGTATTTATGTTCCATGTAGAAATATTGCTGGGGATATGATGGGATATGAAGGTGGTGCTGAGGAATGTAGAGCAGGCATATTGAAACATGTTGTTAAGTTATCAGACATATATAAGCTGCTAGAAGATCCCACATGCAAAATATCTAAGCAAATCCGAAACAAAATTTCTGGAGAGCTGCAAAATATGTTAAGCTTCATATAGATTATGGATGCATGTGATAGTGCCGGTGTCAGTAGGAAGGGATATGAAGCCATTTACAGGGTGTTTACACTGGGTCATCGTGCTAAAGGTTTTCTTCGACCCATGCTACCAACTCCATACAGTGTAACCATGGCAAGAAAAAGTGCAAACTCAGAAATTGCGACCATGTTAGGTGGCTACCGTCATGTGGAGGATGCTCTGCCTGTATGTACTACAAAGGTATTTGAATACAACAAGTACAACAATGTCTTTATTGATTTAAGGACCCTTCAAAGAGCTATGATTTCTTATTATGGTCTAAGCATTGAGGAGTGCCAAGGTCAGCATGTGTTTGTGTTAAAGCTTGATGAGTGTCAAATTGTAAAAGGACGAAAATTAGAAAGAGTCAGCCTCACACTTATGAACAGGGCTATCAAAGGAAATCTGGAACAGGATGATAATCTTCTTGACTGTAGTGCACAAGCCTCAAATTCCAACAAGGGAAGTCAATCTCAGGGAAAAGATTACTATGGAGTGCAATCAAAAAAGAATATATGGTGGTTATCAGCATTTGAGCTTCCACAGGAGACGAATGATACATTGCGATGGTACCTTACCCGAACAGGCATCCCAAATGTCATATCATTGCAATCAAAAGGAGAAACTTTGCATGTGGAAGATGTAGAAACATTTACAGTTGAGTGGCACATGGCAGGTGATTTAAAGACATTGAAGTGTATGCTGGGATGCAAGCTAGGAGCAAATACTTTTTTTCCATGTATTTATTGCTGCCATTCAAAATCAGAGTATATTGATCGCGGCAAAGCTTCAGGCAAGGTTGCAGCCACCAAGACGACCAAATCTCATACAAAGGGCAAGAGAAATGTACAACCAACTTCAATGAGTACAACGCAAAACAAAGATCCAAAGAAACCTATGCAGTGGGTTAATGGCATCATGAATTGTAATACCAATTGTCCGCCTAATCGTGATCAAGAAGATATCTCATGGAGCCCTATATTAGAGATTCCACTTTCCCGTGTTCATATTTGCACGCTTCATGCTAGGTTACGCATAATGGACAAATTACTGAAGTTACATATCAATTATGCATGGAATATGGAGCCTGAACATCTTCGCAACGAATGCATCAGTAAGCTAGAAGATGTCCTTTCAAGCGTGGGACTTCATGGTGGTGCTGTAAAGTTAACTAAGGATACTAAAAAGTCAGGACCGGTTCAGGATAATCCAAACAAAATATGCATGGGTGGGTCCAAAGCAAGACACCTTCTCTCAAATTACGAGGGGTACAATAGTCACACAAAATATGAATTATGGAAGGCCATTTGTGAATGCACCACTTATCGTGGGAATAATGCAGAGCTTGGTCTCAAGCGGGCAAGGCTGTGGGAGTCACTTGACAAAATGATTCAATTGCTAGAAAAGGCTCCACTTGTTGCTGAGGAGATTGCAAACTTAAAGACTGCAATACATACATTTACTCAGCAAATGGTTGATGCATGGGGAGAAACGCATATCACCCACTATATGGTATTTACCTTTCTATCTATTTACTGATATTAATCGCCAAATAGTAAAATTCTGATATGATCTTTGTTGCAGCACATTATATTTGCCCACGCACAGTTTTTTCTCGACGAATATGGTCCAATGGCAATTTGGAGCACCCAAGGAATGGAGCGCTCTCATTATCAAGCTAAGGTAGCATACTTTAAGAACACCCGACATGGTGGAGGTGGTAAGGAAAAAAGTAATGCCTTGCATGAGATGTTTAATTGGTTTTATCGCAGTTTGGGAGGTCGACGCCGACAGAAACCAAAAGGGCAGGTGTCATTACTACGAAGGGTTGTAAAAAATGTCAATCTGCAAAACGAGCAATTGCATGGTGAGCATCAAAAGTGCCGTGCATGGGATGCGTGAGTGGTTCGCTGCGCGGAGGCGTATGGGTCGAAAATGGGTTCCATATTAAAAAATTGTAGCCTTTTTTAAGTTAAAGCTTTTTTATTAATGTCTAGAGATTTTTTTAATTAATAAGTTTTTTTCAAAAACTATATAAACCTGTAAAAGTGAGTTTTAAAATTACATTTTCACGTTCATTCACTCGTGTAAGTCAATGGATGGCTAGAACTAAGCACACTGCACGCAAAACTGAGAACCCAAACGTACCGTCTGGTGCACACAACTTGATACACGCACTCGCCGCGGCACAGGCATTTCAACAAGTGCAAAAACGTATCAAAAAGAAGCATACAAGCATGGACAGAGAGGTAGAGACCCGACAGGAAGATGTACAGCCGGATGTGTTTTCAGGACTGGACAATATTGAGGATGTCTCCAAGCAGCGTGGAGACACCGGCTCATTTAGAGCCACGCGTACACCATTCCCCCGAAGAGGCTGAGCAGCAAGAGCGTGTGCTGGAAGAGCAACAACGCCAGATTGATGAGAAGGAGCATAGAAGAAGAGAGCAACAGCAAGCCCTATTCCCTCAGCAGCTAGAAGAGGAGCTAAGGGTCGCATTTGAGGAAGACCAGGAAGCACTTCTGTGTATTGAGCAAGAGCAGTATCAACAGGCTGCTGACTTCTATGAAGCAGAGGAAATAAGCCATCGTGAAGAGCAGGATAGGCTCTTAGCACAAACACTACATGAGGAACTTGAGAGACGTCAGCCCCCGTCTCCACCTAAAAAACAAAGAATAAAGATTCGTGTCAAGAGAAAGAAGGAACGTGCAAACAGGCAGCAAGAGGTGGAGATGGAAGAGGAGGATCGACGACAAGTAGAGGAGCAAAGGGAGAGGGAAAGACTAGAGCGGGAGGAGCAAAGGGAGAGGGAAAGACTGGAGCAGGAGGTGCAAAGGGAGAGGGAAAGACGAGAACAAAGAATTCAACAAGCACGCATATTAAAACAAGAACAAGAAAAGAAGAAGGTAGAAGCAAGTAAAAGAAGACTAAATCTAGATCCAGCCGAGCAAGAAAGGCGAAAAAAATTTAGAAATGATAGACAACCATGGGAAGAGAGGTCGCATCCACCACCACCCCCTGTAGCCAACAAGAAGAGAAGATGGAAACCAGGGACCGTGGCTCTGCGAGAAATCAAAAAGTACCAAAAGAGCATAGACCCCATCATGGCGAAGGCCCCTTTTGCAAGAGTTGTAAAAGAAGTCATCGAGTACAGTGAGGCAGGGTCACTCGAGTACAGAGTACGGCACTGGAGGCCCTGCAAGAGGCGTCAGAAACAATTTTGGTCTCTCTATTTCAAGATTCGGTGCTGTGCCATGCTCACGCCAAACGGGTGACCCTAAAGCCTGGTGACATGGCACTTGCACTACGTTTACGTCAGGATAAAGCGCTCCATAAGGAAGGCTTTATAGGATAGGATTAAGCTTTTAGGCGGCGGCCTTTGTGCCTTTTGTAATCTCGACATTGTAATACATTTTTTTGAATCTATAAGATATTGTCAATGACTCGTTAACCAACGTATTCATTTGTTTCAACTGTGTTATAAAAGCAGACATTTCATTTCTTGTACTGTTGTTTGAATGGGTAAAACTGTTGATCATGTATTAAGAGCCTTAGTTAAACAGGAACAAAATTTATATTATTGATAAGGTGATTGTGAAACGTTATCTTGAACAAAGGATCCTTACATAGTGAAGAAACAAAATTATATTGAATTTATTTTAGGTCCAAAAAAAAGGCTTAAAGCTCAATAAGGCCTTAGAAAAGCTCAGGGACAAAAAAAAAGGTTATTTGGGGCTCAAAATCACCTGGTGAAGTCTAGCATTAGATAGAACATTTTTTAAAAAAGCAACAGTTTTCTTTTTTTTTTAATGTTTCTAGGCAGAGTAATCATCAAAAAAAGTGCACACAATGCATTAATGTGTGAAAAAATGATCTAAACAAGGCTGTGCGCTACGGCGCGAATTCAAGCCTGGTCTGCAGTTTGAAAGGCATAAATTCGTGCCGTAGCGCACAGCCTTTTTTTTTTTAATTTTTGGACTCTTTCCAGCATTATGTGCACTTTTTTGATGAAAAATATGCTTACAAACATCAAAAAACATAAAAAAATTTTGATTTTTTTAAAATTGTTCAGATTTTGTACTGCCAGATTTCAGCTGGATGTTAAGTGACATTCAAAGAACAAATATTTGATCATTATCAATGAAATTTCCTACACATTCACATGCCTGCCAAAAGTTTAGAGGGCACAGTGCTGACACAACAAATAAACAAGAGAAATGGTTCAGACTTCTTAGAAACATTACAATTAAAAAGGTATACATTTTGTATTGATTTTGTAGAAAGAAAATTACAAGTTCCTGAGAAGATTTCTGAGAGCTTCTTTAGCTTCGTCACTCTGCGTGGCTTTCTCACCTAGGCTATTAGCTATAATAATAGGATTGGTTACACCTTTGGAGATTGATGTAGCACAATGGCTTAGCACATGGCCGGTGTAGTTGCCTGCAAATGTATACATAGCTGCCTCCCTGCTAATAAGTATACATTTGTTTGCATTATTTGCTAGCCCATCTTCGGTGAGAACCCCACTTAGAGCTTTACACTTGATGAGCTCTACTTGTGCCTCCTCAGAGTACTCTAAATGGATTACTCTGAGGAGAGAGGCTAGGAAGGTAATGAATCAGGGAGGTGTCTCGTCCATCGGATTGCACACGAACTCCACCTCCACGTGCAGCAAACTTGTCAAAAATATAAGCTTTCTACAAGAGAAAAAAATCAGGTGTTAGTAATAACTCACTTATAAATATGAAGGCACAACTTTGATTTAACCCCACCTCAATGTCATCATCACATTGGCTAATGTGTGGGTTGCATATGTCTATACTGCTTCCACGCTCCTCAACTGATGTATCTACATGCAAGCGCTTCTGTGGTTGAAATGCTTCTTGAGGGACACTTTCATACTCTGCTGCTACATTTTCTATAGCAACAAGAGCATTGGAAACAGTTTCCTCAATTGTACGTTCTGTATTATAACCTTGGAATGCTAGCGCTTTGGTAAGATCATGGTCATCAAAATCAATCTGTACACCTGCAGTCTGTTCCTCAAGTGTGTCTTCTTTGCAGAAACCAGACCCAATTGCTAATATGCTTAGGGCCTCATCCTCCCTTAACCCCAAGGATTTACAAATGTCATCAAGGAAAAGAAATTCCTTGTTATCCATGATGATGGGATTCAAAGTGGTTACATCCAACTCAGGGATCTCTTCCACAATTTCATCCCCTTCGAGGTCACGATGAGGCTCTTCATCCTCAGTTGACCCTTGTTGGAGAAGCACCAAGGCCATGGACGCTTCAGCTTCTTCTGAGAAAACCTCTTCCACCTCGCCTTTGGATTCCTTCACAAGAGCTACTTCCTTTTTCACTGCCTTTCCCTTCTTTTTTTCTGTATCCCTGGCTTCTTGCAAAAACAGTGCTAATGTCATATCCCATGAAAGGAAGGTGGTGCCTACATTACCAACATGCAATTCATAAACGGTGTCATCATCTTCGACCCTATAATTGCTAGATGTAATCCCTTTCAAAAATCGGTTGAGCCTGAATCGGAACGACTTGTCACCATGGTACAGATGCCTGATTAAGTCCACTGGAACCCATTTAGTGGTGGATTCAGGCAATTGCACGACATATTGTGCCACTACATCATTCATGTACTGGACCTGCTCTTGAAAAGCCTATGCATGAAGGTCTATTCTGCATATCAATCACCCCCTCAAAAATGGCGATGTTCTCACCTGCACCTGCTGAGAGCCCAATTTTCTCAAGTTTTGCGCGTAGCGAGTTAGAGCTTGAAGCCATGGCGGGATATTGAAGGGAAATAGAAACTGCAAGATCTTAAGAATGAAATGAGCTTTATAGAGCAAAACATATTCTTATAAAGCATTCCACTATAAGATTTAATAAATTTAGAGCTTGAAGCCATGGCGGGATATTGAAGGGAAATAGAAACTACAAGATCTTAAGAATGAAATGAGCTTTATAGAGCAAAACCTATTCTTATAAAGCATTCCACTATAAGATTTAATAAATTTATAGAACATACTTAAAAATTTTAAAATTAACAAAATTAAAATCCAAATTGCAGTGAGATATAGAGGACATTGGGACTATGGTGCAATCAATAATTGTGTATTCAAAAGTACACCGCTATAAATTATCGCCCAAAATCACTCAAAATGTTACCTAAGTCTGCAACTTAACAGTCTTTCAAGCTAAGGACCCTAGGGGGCTCCAATGACACAGAGTGTATGTTTCTCTGACCTTTGACGCATGGGTCGATTAGAAACAACAAACTTGAATTGGTTCCTTACATTAAAGGACATGACAATACGATCTCTCAACTGAGCAAAATTCCAATTATCATTAACTACCACTGTATGCTCCTCTCCTAGGTGAACTTCAATATGAAGTTCTACCTCCTCCCTAGCATAGAGATCAGAGTCTAAAGCCTCCCATTCACCATGCGAGCATTTCCACCTTCTAATAGGGTACACCATAGTTAGATTTTGCTTGCCTATCTGATACCTGCATCTTACCACCATTGACATTACCGCTGAGCACTTTATTACATCGCCCTGATGTTCTGCCACCTTGGTGGTCTAATCGCCTTTTAGAAATGTATCTAGAGCTTCAAAGGCCCCATCTTTGCTTATCCACATTGTTGGGGTGCAATGGAACTTGCCTGCTGTGAAAATAGCAATAAACACATGTAAAGGCATGAAAAGAGATACACTTATCCTATGGGATCCATATGCAGCCTTTAGGCTTGACTGAATGTCATGGAAAATCCTACGCTGAAAGCTCTCCATTGTGGTGGGGTCTGGAATGGGCCATTCCGGGCTATTTAGTGCAGGAGGAGAAATTGGCTCAAGTGCTCCAAACCTTCCCCTCTGTGGCACAACATATGTTGCAGCAATGGAAAATACTCCTCTATTTGCAAGTTCGGAACTTGTTTCCCCAGCATACATAAGCCTACCTAGATCAACATGACATGCTTCGAAGTTCCCTGTAAAACATTCTAGAGGCTGCCATTCCACACATGTTGAAGGGAAAACATCTGCATACAATAGAATACATTGGAGTTCTTGATATTCACATAGTCTTCATGCAAGCATTTCTCTAAAGCAAAGAAACATTAAACAAGTACTGAAACTTACAGTTAGTTGGGAACCGTGGTGAGTTCTCATCTTCAAGATGTATTTGGCTTGAGGTGTAAACATGTTGCACCTTTGCAAGCCGCTTTCCATCCTTGTTGCAAACTTTGAATTCTAAGATCCTTCCTTTCCAGTGATGGCTTGTGGAAGCCATGTGCCTTCGAGGAACCTTGTGTGCACCCCTCAAACTGGGCTGCATTGTTATCCACATGAATCGCTTAAAAAACGATAGGAATCCAATAACCTTCATCATCCTGTACTTTGGAAATAGCCATGGACTCGATAGTGGATGATGGCCTGCGTACACACTGAAGAGCCATAGATGGCCCAAATGAAAAGAAAGTGAATGTTAAGAATATGGCAAAAAAGCAAATACCTGCTCAGAGAGAGAGAGCTAGCTAAAGCTTCAAAGAAGTTTGCTGCAAATCCATACACACACACACACACACAATACACACACACACACACACACAATACACACACAATACACACACACATGCACACACACACAGAAAGCTAAACCTTCAAAAGAAAGCAAATGAGAGATTGCATTAGGTGCCTGCATATGCAGAGAGAGAGAGAGAGAGAGACAGAGACAGAGAGAGAGAGAGAGAGAGAGAGAGAGAGAGAGAATCTGATAACAGAGCTTAGAGAGAGAGAGAAGGGCTGATAACAGAGCTTCCTCTGAGTAGCTGGTAGCAAAGAGCTTTCCTCAAAAGAAAGCCAATGAGAGATTGCATTAGGTGCCTGCTTGCACACAAAGAGAGAGAGAGAGAGAGAGAGATAGAGTCTGATAAACAGAGCTTCCTCTAGAGAGAGAAAGAGGCTGATAAAACAGAGCTTTCTCTGAGTAGGTGGTAGCAAAGAGCTTTCCTCAAGTTGGAGATGAAGATAGGGCTGCAAGTGAGGGTGTAGTGAGTGGTAGATGGGGAAAGTGGGTTATTCTAAAAGGGAGGAGAGAGAAACACGCCCCTACTTTTGGAGGGAAGAGGGAAGTGAGGGGGGTAACTTTTTGAAACTTTTCCTTTTAAAAAATATTTAAAAAAAAGATATTGAAGATTTTCTTTGCTGGCAGATCTGAAAAAGGTAAGATTCTACCTTTGACCACAAGATTTAGGGTCTTAATCAACCCAACGTTTTTGTACACATGTATTTTTCCTATTGGCCTTCACACTAATCACCTCCTTACTCTCATGGCAGCTTAAAGGGCCCCCATAGACCTCAACCTTTCCCTAATGAATCTTCCACAGTTTCTTGTGCATTAAGGGGTACTTTATTTGCATCTGCCAAGTGTGAAACCCTTCCCCATAGTGAGAATGTCAATGGATGAAGTTCTTACTTCCAATGAGTACTATGCACTTACCACCAGAGTGTTGTCTCCTCTCATATAAGGTTAGTAGTGCACGAGGTTTTCAAGTACAAAATCAAGCAATGAAGTGATTTGAATGCAAGTAAGTGTTTGCAAGTGTCAAATACTATCACAACTTATGATTTACAACCTCAATTTCTGCTTATAATAATTAATTGACTATTAATAACACTAATTAAACCTTAATTATTATTATTAAAAGGACCAAAGAGTGGAGTATTAAATTAATCTCATATGAGTGAAAATTGATGAGGTTTTTTACATGGAAATATTTCCCTTGGAGTGGCCCAAGCAAACACCTTTAACTCCAGATCTTTAAAACAATGTAGATCTAATGGAAAAGGGGTAGCTAGTTTTTCTTTTCCAATGCAATGACTTGTAGATAAAATGCCAAGAGAATTGGGCTGTAGAGTCCCTGGCCTATGGTCTGAGCACCCTGCCTAATGTGCACCATAGAGGGAGAACAACACATTTCTGCTTGTGTAGGTTTTCTAGAGCATTCTTGCAATTGTACACAAAATTGAGATGAGAGGCTTGAGTTGGAGGGTGGCCTAGTGTTGAGAAAGATATCCCCAAGATGGCTTAGTTAATTATGGAGAGAATGAAGAGATGTTAGAGCTCCAATCTTGTTGCTTCTCCTACACACTATGCAAGAGGATAAGGTTCTACTAATCACAATGATTAGTGCTATACACACTATGCAAAAGGATGAGGTTCTATTAATCACAATGGTTAATGCTAATGGCAATAAAAAATGAGTAGTTGAGTGTGTAGAGATGGGTTGGGACTGAGATAAGCACCATGTTAAGAAACATGAGTGCCTCAAGCAAGATGGCTATGGTATGAGCTATGGTGGTTGAGAGAATGATAAGGGCCTAAGATTACTCATAATGATGATTGTATTATGCTAATGAAGCTTTAGACTCAAGCTCAATTAGGTTACAAGATTGAGACTTGCACTCATAGAAAAACTTAAGATAGATTACATAATTAAATTGCTTGAAAATGTCCCCTTTTATATAAGGTGAGTGCAAATTGGCTTTGCTTGCTCATGTGGGATTATGAGCAAGAGCTCAATACTCACTCCCTACTAAGACTTATGCTCCATGGCACCATATTTCTCAATAGTTTCTTTATGGGACCCCTTCTCCACCTCCTTGTCTTGAAACTTCTTCACTTTATTTTGAAGTGAGGTGTATTCTTTGAAAAGATGCAGGGGAGAAGAGAGCTTAAGCTCTTGCAAGCACACACACACACTCACATTCTTTGAAAAGATGCAAGGGAGAAGAGAGCTTGAGGTCTTGCAAGCACACACACACACTCACAAAACCCTAAGAGAGAACACACAAGGTGAGAACACACAAGGTGAGAGGCTGAAAATCTTCTTCTTCTTCACTCAACACTCAACACTCAACACACCATATACAAAGATAAGAGTACACACACACACTCACAAAACCCTAAGAGAGAACACACAAGGTGAGAGGCTGAAAATCTTCTTCTTCTTCACTCAACACTCAACACACCATATACAAAGATAAGAGTACACACATATGAAAAGGTACTCAACCAAATACATACTAGGGTTCTCTATAGTGTGAACCCAACTAAATGAGTTGGCACTATAACTATGCCAGTCTAGAATGGCTGTCACACAGCCTATCATCCCTGCATATCACCCATGATCTCACCAACCAGGCCAGTGGTGTAAGTGTGGGGCCTATCCCCTAGGCGAGTCATCAATGTCCACCGCCTCACTAGATGAGCTCCATATCTCAACATTCTTTGCTCCTGAGGTAGCTTTAATTAGGGTTTGCATAGTGGTTGAGATCCCATGATGGAGAAAGTGCAAATTATCTTTATCCTTAAGTTAGGGCCTATACTCTTAAGCTCTACTTATTGCAACTAATTAAACAAAATATGTGCCCATGTAATAGGCTTACCAGTAGATGCATAAAGATATAAGCCCAATTCCCTCTTTTGATATGTAAGTGAGCTTGAGGGTGAGGATGAGCATTTCAATAAGAAACATGAAGTGTAATTGTCTTGAGCTTCTTCGTGATTGTTGAGTTTGTACTCCTGGCCGACCCTTTGATGGAGCCAAAATAGAACTCCATATCCTCTTTTGTGCCACAATGGAACATCTACTGCTCCCTTCATCAATGATAAATGAAACACCTTGGCCACATATTCAGTAGTGAATAGGTGAGGTCCTTGTGTGGCCATCTTTGGATTCAAACATGTGTCATGCAAGCGTGTGACAGAAACGGTGTACACATAGGTATTGGTTTTGGCATTTTATCAAAATAGGGTTTTAATTTAAACCCAATAACTGGCTTTGATGATAATTTCATACCAACTAGTGATATCAGCATAAATGTGCCCGTGTTCTAATTTTTGCAAATATTCGGTAAGGTCTGATCCACCTCAGCTTGAGCTTACGCAGATGCACACCCATTCTAGAATTGAATAATAAAATTGGATCACCCACATCAAAAATCTTAAACTTTGTTTTCCGGTCCACAAAAATATTCCAACAACTGTGGGATGATGTTAGCATTCTAACTACTCTAAAGTCTCTTCTCTGCCAATGCTAGAGCAACCACTCCAAATGATGCACGAGTCACTCCTCCTCTAGAGAAAGTTTATGAGTCACTGCTACCCAAAAACTGGGAATGATGAATTTCATCAACATAACTCCTTCTAGAACATACACTAATGAAAAAGGAGGGTGACATGCTGCCACTTCATAAGCTATCCAGAATGCCCATAGTGCTGATCCTAATCTGTCCAATTCTGATTAACTATCTTCTTTAAGATTTTTGGCAACACTTTGGTTTATGGATTCAATGTGACCATTTGCATGTTTATAATAAAGTATGGAATTCTTGCATATGACACTCTTTGAGACTCTTGATAACCTCGTTCAACTAGAAATGCCTACCTTGATCATCACGAACTATTTCAACTAGAAATGCCCACCTTGATCACTAACTAGTTCAACTAGAAAACCAAATCTGGTCATTATCATCTTGTACAAGAGTTGAACTAGTTAGTGATCAAGGTGGGCATTTCAACTAGAAATGCCCACCTTGATCACTAACTAGTTCAACTAGAAAACCAAATCTGGTCATTATCATCTTGTACAAGAACTTTGCTACTAATATAGCCTTGTTATGGCTTCAACCCACTTTGTGCAATAATTAGTAGACTACCAAAATGTATCTACTCTAGTACTAATTCTTTAAGTTGGGGCTTAAAAGGTCCTATAAAATCAATCCAGTTCCCATTTCTGAAATGCTTCCAGCATAGAAATATCATAGATTATGCGGCATTCTATTTGTTGTAGCATTCGGCTATCCTAACCATAGAATTCATAGACTTTGGAAAACTATTTGGCATCTTTTAGCATTGTGAGCCATAATCTTGCCTAAAATATCTTTCGACCTATAATTTCTTCAAAAAAGTATCCTCCACCCCACCACTGATACTTTGATGTGCTTCTCTAATCATTGTAACTTTCTTATGATCTTGAATACATCATCTTAAAATCTATTCCAAACCCATTTTATGCAGCTAGCCTACTACTACTATAAAAGTTCTACTATGGAGTGTTAGCCTCTTCTCGCCATGATCTTTGGTCAGTCCCTCTAGAAATGCTCCATTTTCCAAGAACATCAACATTTCATCATACCATGTGTTTAGTGGAACATCTAGAACAAATAGCTCAGCATTCAAAAATTAATCTAGTACTCCATCTGATCATTCTCTATCTGGGATAGAAATTCTACAAAACTGCATGCTCATTTCTAGGCCTTTGTTCTATGGTAAACTCGAACTCTTGTAATAACAGCATCCATCTTGCCAACTTACTAGTGTGATTAGGCTTGCTCACACCAGATAAACCAATGATTGGTGATCAACATGGAAAATAAACTGATTGTCCAAAAGATAATATATGAACTTATTGACTAAATAAATCATGCCCAATGCTTCCCTCTATGTTATGGAGTAATTCTTTTCTATAGCACAATAGACAGCATCCAGCTTGCATAATGAATTGAGTGGAACCATCCTCCTTTGCTTTGCTACATCAAAGCACTTCCACAATTGCAAAATCTGATACATCTACAAAAACATGAAATATCCTCTCCGAATGTCGAGGTTACATTATTAGTGTTGTTGTAACCTCATTTTGAGATTTCGAAATGCTTGCTCACATTTATCATTCCATATGTAATGAGAATTTTTCTTGGTGAGTATATCCACATGCCACATGTGCCAAATAACAAAGGAATCTTTTGTGTCATTTGATTTGCCCCAAGAAACTTGCCCAATTCTTTGATGTTGCGCAAAGGTTGAAGCCTGACTATGATGATCATCTTCCGAAGATAGTAAAACTAAGGTGGGTTATTTCCTAAGCTAACAACACTCCATAATTTTTCATACACTTTACATGTGTCCATCATCATCAGTGATCTATTAGCAACACCAGTGAGAGTACCATTTGCATTCAGTGTCAAAGATTCATTATTTGGAGGCTCAAAATGGCATACAATGATGTATTTGGGATGCTTAATGAGGATAAGCTTAGCAAGATCAACTACCCTTTGTGGTCATATATAATGTGTTATGCATTGGTTGCCAAAGGGCTTTGGAATGTCGTCACATTAGCATTGAGGCACACCCTATCTCACTAGCATAGGATTCTGCATGTTCTTTGGATGGTGAAACTAATTTAAACGTAACTCTAGTATCTGCCTCTACACCTCCCATGGCAAAGATGCACAAGCACATGTGCATTAGTGAAACTTTTAGTAAAAAAGAGAATTATTCCTCATATTTTCTCATAAGACTATGAAGCATGCTTGGGATGCACTTGCTATGTTCTACCAAGTGCATAATGAGACACGAGTGGCTTATTTATGCAAGAAATTAGATTCTAAGCATATGAATGAGGGGTATTTAATGGAGTTTCTCAAAAGGATTAAAGAGTGTCTTACAGGAGATTTAATGGACGAGTTCCTCACAAGGAATAAAGATCTTAGCACATGGAGCAGCTTGCATGTATTGATGAGGCCTATTCGGATAGTTCTTTGGGTGTCTACTGTTCTCATGAATGAGGGGTATTTAATGGATGAGTTTCTCAAAAGGATTAAAGAGTGTCTTACAGGAGATTTAATGGATGAGTTTCTCAAAAGGATTAAAGAGTGTCTTACAGGAGATTTAATGGACGAGTTCCTCACAAGGAATAAAGATCTTAGCACATGGAGCAGCTTGCATGTATTGATGAGGCCTATTCGGATAGTTCTTTGGGTGTCTACTGTTCTCATAACTCTACCAAATGTTTTCTATGGTTTTTTCATCAACACTTTAGCTCATGATGAAGGGTAACCTCAAAGCCCTTACTTTTCATGAGTTGGTTGTATATTGCTCTTGCAAAGAAGAGCAATCTTGGAAAAACCAAACTATGATACATGTGGGAGACCATTTGTTGCCAATCAAAAAGGTAAAGGCAAAGTCTTTTCTCTCAAGGTAGTTTAAGTGAAAGGTAGAAGTCTAGTCTTCTACAAAGGATGCTGAGAAGAAGGGGGGTGATAATAAGAATAAGAAGAAAGGAAAATGTCAGAATCCAGACCATTATATCAAATGAATGTAGAAAAGGGCTAGAGAAGGAGAAGAAGAAAGAGTCAAGCATGGCTATTATTTTCCTCACTTGACTCTTCTCTTCAAGGAGGAATATTCACATGTACAAATAACTCCTTGTATAGTAAAAGAAGTTAGTAAGGTTGTTCTCATTGTGCTACAAATGGTGGGACAGTCATCACAGGGTGTTATTGCATTGGTAGTGCATCATGGTTAGAATGTATATCAGTTGGATATCAAAACTACCTTCTTAAATGGTGACATGTATGAGGAGGTTTATGTATCTCAACCTCATGGTTTTGTTGAGAAGGGGTAGAAATTTAAAGAATATAATTTAAGAAAAGCTTTATATGGCCATACATAGGCTACCACCACAGCATGGTATGAGAAGATAAATGTATACTTGGTTGCAAATGGTTTTTGCAACAATCCAATTAATAGTACCCTCATCATTGTAAAGAGGAGTAAATATTATTTTTTGTTCATTCTTTTTTATACATTGATGACATGCTACTCATATGCCATAATGAGGAGAAGATTTCAACCCTTCAATGCTATCAAATTAAATCATGTGTCATTTGAGATGACAAATCTGGGCTCATTCTATTATTAATTTAGGCATATAGCTTATGCAGCGTGATGATGGTATCATGATGTTATAGTCAAAGTACATATAGAGGTTTCTTACATAGTTTGGTCTTAAAGACTATAAGCCTATTGCTTGACTAGTAGAGACAAGTGCTAGGCCTTAGTCTCCAAGATGCAGGTGAACCATTTAACGTATCACTTTATGCAAGATATTGGGTGCCTCATCTATCTATGTAATACGAGGTTATACATTCAATTTCGGGTCTCCAAATTGAGCACGTTTATGCAAGCTATTAGGTGCCTCATCTATCTATGTAATATGAGGCCAAACATTCAGTTTTGTGTCTCTTAGTTGAGCATGTTTATGCAGAGTTACAAAAGTAAGCATTGGCAGGCTACCACAAGCTAGTATTTAGATACTTACAGAGCACTCAGTCCCTTAACTTATTATATGCTAAGGTGGTTGATGTTCAGTTATATGTTTTTAGTGATTCTGATTAGGTTGGATGTTATGACATACGAGTTTTCACTAGTGGGCTTTTTCTTTCACCTTGGTGACCTTGGTGATTCACGTATATAATGGTCACCAAGAAGCAGCCAACAATAGCCACTTCTAGATGTGAAGCTACGTACACAGAAGCTTGAACAACGATTGTGGAGTGTGTGTAACTCAGATGGCTTTTGGCAAATCTTAGTATTGGGGACAACAACAGCAATCCCCCACCTCCATCTTCATTGACACAGCCAGAGTGCATTATCCATTTGTGAGGAACCTAGTGTTTCATTCTTGCACAAAGAACATTATGAAAGATCCCTGCCCCTACCACGCATCGAACGAACTTGGGGGTGCTAGCAACAACGGAAGTAGCACTTCTTACGCAGGCCAGAGCCTCTCACTCAGGGCCTTGCCCACGGATATCTAGACAAGAGACTAATCCCTCGATTCTTCCAAAACCAAATCTGGAAAAAAATTCCCTCGCCTAGAAAACACGGGCGATTCCTCCAGGAAAATTTATTCTAATGTAGTCAAGAGCCTTAACTAACTAAACTGATCCGACCAAACCTATAAGTCACATGGTCAGATCAAGGAAGAGACTTGCACTTGGATCATAGAGACCAACACTTTTTTCCTCATCAAGAGGCACAACCGTTGATTCTTTTCCATAGAACAAGGGTTATCCGGGATTTTACTTCAACTATCGTAACATAACAGAATTGAGTCTCATTTTAGGAATCCATCAGTCTAGCCTAACCCCATCCAATCCCATGGGTTAGCCAACTGCCCAACCACTGTAGTGATAGGATTCATTTAGAAACTTGGTTATGTTTTTCCCTAGGTACTAGGGAAAATAGTTATCAGGTCCCCTGGCTGGCGCTTCAAGCAAACTTCAAGATAGTCACACCACTTACACACCCAATATGAAATTGCATGTTTCACAGATTCAGCTGTCTTTAAAACAATCTTTTAATGAAACCATAGTGTCACTGATCATAATCCTCCAAAATATCTAGCTTGAATTCTAATTTCCAATCATTCCTTCATCGGTGTACCTATGGCATCATTGGCAACAAGAACGCTCAACACCTGCTCACTCTCAGGGGCCTTTTCAATAGTTCCTAGCTCATAGTACTCGAAAATATATTCACATAAGAACAATCCAGATGGAATCTTTGTTGAAGATCAGCAAGATCGACCAACAGTTCCATATAAAAGAGCCATGGACTCATCCGTTGAGGACCAGCAAAAAGGCCAATCAACCAGATCTATGCCCGAGTTTAAAAAACAACTCTAATTCCTTGTTCCATTTTCTTCCCCGATGCACGCGTGGGTATCTTCGGTGACCCCCAGAGCCCGAGCAGTGTATGGGCAAGTCACCTAGAGCCCGAGCAGTGTATGGGCAAGTCACCTAGAGCTTCACTCATAGGCCACTTCCTTGGTCCCTCATCCACCGTACCGGAAGCTCACCAGGCTGGTCAAGACCTTGGCCGACCTTGCTACGCGAGATGTCCTCCATTGACTCTCCGTTAGCTATTGCAACTTTATCACTTAGGTCTCCACGACCTCATTCACAAGATGGTCAAAATGCTTCCCCAGCATTCTTGACATAAAATAGTCATTTAAAAACAGGTTTCATAAATACAGTTTCTAACAAACTCTCATCTTTCCACTTCATTTCTCAGTATTCCACATTCTTCTACATCAATTCACATTGCTTATTCCACATCCAGTCATATGTATTCCCATCTTCGTTCATCCATTCCCATCCAATCACATCATATTACATCTCATCACATCTATCCACATCATATTACATCTATCCACATCTATCCACATCTATCCACATCATATTACATCTCATCACATCTATCCACATCTATCCTCATCACATCCACATCATATTACATCTCATCACATCTATCCTCATCACATCACGTCACATCCATCCACATCACATCTCATCCATTCACATCTATCCAGGTCCACATCACATCCACATCACATCTCATCACATCACGTCACATCCATCCACATCACATCTATCTAGGTCCACATCACATTACATCACATCTATCCACATCACAACATATCCACATCACATCTCATCCATTCATATCACATCACATCTATCTACATTCATTCAGATCCACATATCATCACATCATGTTCACATCTATTTACATCACTTCACATCCATTCACATCTACCCAGATCCACATCACATCACATCTCATCTATCCACATCACATCCATTCACATCTACCCAGATCCACATCACATCACATCTCATCTATCCACATCATATCTCATCCATTCATATCTAACCAGATCCACATCACATCACATTCACATCTACTCAGATATCATCACATCACATTCACATCCATTCACATTTATTTACATCACTTCACATCCATTCACATGTACCCAGATCCACATCTCATCTATCCACATCATATCTCATCCATTCATATCTAACTAGATCCACATCACATCACATTCACATCTACTCAGATATCATCACATCACATTCACATCCATTCATATCATATCTCATCCATTCATATCTCATCCATTCATATCTAACTAGATCCACATCACATCACATTCACATCTACTCAGATATCATCACATCACATTCACATCATATCTCATCCATTCATATCTCATCGCATCCATTCACATCCACTCACATCTCATCACACCCATTCACATCTCATCACATCCACTCACATCTCATCACATCCACTCACATCCACTCACATCTCATCACATCTCATCACATCCACTCACATCTCATCACTCCTATTCACATCCATTTACATCACATCACATTCATTCCATTTACATCACATCACATTCATTCCATCCACATTACATCACATCCACATCTATCCACATCACATCACATTCATTCCATCCACATTACATCACATCCACATCTATCCATATCACATCAAATTCATTCCATCCACATTACATCACATCCACATCTATCCATCTCACATTACATCCATTCACATTCACATCTCATCACATTCATCCACATCCATCCATTCACATTCACATCTATCATATCACATCTCATCCATTCACATCTCATCCATTCACATCTCATCACATCCATCCATTCGTTCACATTCACATCTATCCACATCTCATCACATCCACTTTTAGTACAGTTTCTCTACTTTCGATATACTGATAGGACTTTTCTAAGTTTCTGCCAGTTGCTTGACCTAGTTAAAGGTACTTTGTCTCAATCCCATTAAATCTAAGTATCAGAGTGTTGTTGAAGGTTTAAAAAGAGAAAATAAACCTTATCAAAATTGAATAGTAAAAACTCAAAAGAAAGAGCATTTATGTATTGTATTTTCATTCCTTAAGCTTTATTAATGAGAACTAATTCTAAACTTCCATTTACTCATTGGATCCTTGATCCTCCCAGGGATTCCAGATTCCCTTTTCTTGAATAAGAATTATCCAAGTTTTCTCCATGGATATTTTCACATTCTTTCTTAAATTTCTCAATTAAGATACATTCAATATTCCTCTTTTTGAATAAAAAAATCATGGGATTTACAAAAATCAATTCTACCCATATTTCTCAATAAAAATAATAATACTCAAAATTTCACTTTTGATAAATACTCATAATTTGAATTATGCCTAAAATTCCTCTTTTAACATTTAATTGTTTGGATCTCGAATATCATGGGAATTCCTCTTTTTTCATAAAAATAAATTTACCAAAAATTTCTCTTTTCTCTTAATTAAATATTTATGCATAAATACAAAAAAAATATTTCCCATGAATATGATGAAAATCATTCTTTTTGCATAGGATGGTAGGAAGTCCTCTTTTAGCATTATGCATAAAAATAAGATATGCATTATTTTCTAAAAAAATTACCATAGCTTTGCTCTGATATTACTGATACTTCTCAATTTTTCCTAAAAGAATAAAAGCTTGTAATGAAAATATGATAGAAGTTCTTCTTTTATGCTTAAAATCAAACTATGTATTCAAATCATAATTTTAACCACAACTATAAACATAATTATGATTATTCCACTAGATTAAGTTAATTTAGACATTCCACTTTTCCCAATTTACTAGGATAATCCTTTTCTCATTTAGAATGAATTAAAGGAATCTTTATTTACCCATAAACAATCTAAAAAGGATTAACCATTATTTTCACTGATCCAAAATCATGAAAATATCAATTCTTATCCTCTAGCTCATCAAGCCTAGAGTTTAGGTTTGAATTAAGAGATTATCATTGAGAAGGATCCCTTTTCTAAGAGATTTAGCCATAAAGATGGCTACTCTTTTAGAGAGAGAGATTTACTCTTTTAGAGAGAGAGAGAGAGATTTACTTAAAGAAAGCATTATAATTAAGTATAAAGATTAACTTAATGCTAATCAAACATTAATAAACTTTGATTTGAATAAAAACTAGCATTTGAAGCTTCTCAAGCTTGAGAGGGGTTGAGAAGAAGAAAGTCATTGAGATCATTTGAAAAAACCATATAAATCAATTTTACCTCCAAGTTTGGCTTAATTCTTTATTAGCAGTGAGCCCCCAACCAATCAATTTGGTCCACCAAGAGGAAAAGAGCAATTTCAAGAGTTGTTGGAGAGAGAGAGAAGCTTCAAGCTCCCAAGAGAGAGGAAAATTTAAGTGATAATAGAAATATGATTATTTTAAGATAACACTAGCATGGTATAGCTCCAATATGAAAATACAAAGGAGTGAGGGTCTATTTATAGGTGAGGGAGGCCACTAACCAAGTCCAACTGGTTTGTAGAAGTTTCCAGCTTCAGTTTGACTCAATTTGGACAAGATTTATACTAGTTTGGCTCCCTTTTTTATCTAGTTTGTTCTAGGAGAGAGGAGAGATAAAAATATCACATTTTTTGAATTGAAAAACCCAACCACACATGTGAAAAAGGTGCCTACCTCAAAGGTCCCCCCTCTCCTTACCAAGGTGTCAAAAATGCATCATTTCTCCAAAATATCTCATTTTTTACTAATATCTCTTAATTTTTAACTATTAAACCTTGTACTCAGTTAATTCTTTATCTTATGTGAGCATTTACTCATTTTTGGGTATTTTCTTTTATTCTTTGGATTTATCTCATCCCAACACTTGGATTAGTCCGATTGGCCCATTGGAACCTTAATTGGACCAAAATCTAAAAATTTCTGAAAATGTAGACCCTTAGACTAAGGTCCCTTATACCATTTTTAATTAATTCCTAATGCACATTGGAAAGTTCATTTTGAACTTCTGTTTCAAGGGAGTCCATTTTAGACACTAGGAGAATTTTTGTATCCAAAGATATCTCAATTTTGAATTACCTCTCTCTAGACATTTTCTCTCTAGGCCAAAACAACGTAAAATAAGATCTTTCTTCCATTTCAAAGAGGGGATGATTACAAGAACAGAAGGGGAGGTTCTTACACCTTTACATCTCAAAATCTTGAGGGAGGAATCTTACACATTATATCAAGGAGAGGCTTATTACAAGAGAGATTAGCCTAGCTTATGTCTCCACACACAATAATGTGGTAGATATGTTCATAAAGGCTCTCTCATGAGAGAAGTTTTAAGATTTTTGCAAAGCTTTGGGATTTATGCCATTTGAGGATTGATCAACCATGTGATCCCTATGCATGGTTGCATCATCACTAGTGATATTGATCCGGGATTTTCACACCCAACTCTTGGGCACCTAATTTCGACTGAAACCCTAGCATGTGTTACATAGTAGCTTGTGTTCACATTTTCTCTCTTTATTATTGCACTTGGATGCCCTACTCTTGTTTGCAATCCTTGTGGGAATGGGTTGTTTGGGTTTTAATTCATTATCTTGCTCATGGCCTTATTGGGGTGCACGGGTATTTATTTTCTCTAATTATTTAAGCGGTGAATATATGGCTACGAGCATATCTTTTTTTTTCCTTCTTTATTGGAATGGCGAAATGACTCTGTACAGATGTTTGAGATTCCTACTACTTCTATATATATGAATATGTTTATATATATAGGTATATAGGGTGAGTTATTTCTCTAGTGCTCTTCCAGAGTAGAAGGGGCCCCCCGCACTTGAATACTCTTTGACTACTACTTGGCTCACCTGTTGGAAACACTATATTTCATATATATATATATATATATATATATATATATATATATATATATATATATATATGGATGCCTTGACTCTCCCTCTTCGAATCATTTTTTCCTCCACATTGGGACCACCCTCTTATAGGGGCATGGTGGTTAATATAAAAAGAAAGAAAAGAAAAAAATATTCAAAGAAGGTGGCACCCTTTGGCTAGCCTGCCCCACCCCTCCTCATCACCTTGGAACCCCCCATCTCGGCCGCATGATGGGTTGGATGCCACATGGAGCGTATGGAAGGCCCCACCCCATCATCGCCAATAGCCCCGCCCCCACCTTCTAGTAAACAATCACGCCCCCCCTTCCCTCTCCTCCCATCACTCCCTCTCGGTGGAAGCTACACGGCCTTCTCTATCTCTCCTGCTTCTCGGCTCTGAGGCAACCCCAACCATCCCCTTTTCTCAATCCTCACGGTGGGTGATCACACCTCTTCTCTTTCCCGCTTCTTGGCAATAAGCCGGCCTCGCAAAATATGTGCAGGGACACTACCACGTTTTCCCCCCCCCCCCCTTCTAGGTAGAAACGACAAAGATTCTTATCATTCCATGCACCCTTACTCTCACTCTCTCTTATCCTCTTTTCCCCTATGATAACCTATGTACATGAGAAATTCTTTTTAAAAAGATCACTCCTTTCCTCTTCATGACTCTCATATGTTCTTAACATTCTTTTTTTTTATTGGAAGAGTTTTGAGTTATGTATTAGAGTTAATGTCATTTGGGGTCATATCCATCTTACTGCTCATTTTTTTTCATTATGAATATAATCACGTCCTTGTGTAGCTTTCCTAGCCTACCTTCATTTCTCTAGGTGGTCCTCCCTTTTCCTTGGTATCTTGGGAAGCCCTTCCCCTAGTAGTGAGTTAGACAGCTGGCTAGGATGTAAAGGCCCTATTGTTCAAAAGTTAAGAAGGTTAGGTGTGGCACAAAGAGATGATGTCTTGTTAATAGAAGTGAATAAGTTGTTGAGGGTTGGATTTATTTATCTAGTAGAGAACTCTAAATGGGTATCTCCAGTGGTGGTGACTCTCAAAAAGAATGGAAAGTGGTGGATTTGTGTTGACTACAAGCCCGTCAATGCAGCCACAAAAAGACATCATTTCCCTTTACCATTCCAAGATGAAATTTTGAATGAGGTAGTCGGCCATGAGTGATATACTATTTGTGATGGGGATACTCAGGATATTTCTAGATTAGGAGGACCAAAGGAAGACCACGTTCATTACCCCTTGGGACTATTTTGCTTACAGAGTTATGCCATTTAGTCTTGCGGCGAATGCACCTACCACATTTCATAGATTCATGAATTATGTTTTTTGGGTCATCCATAAGACATTAGGGGAAGGTTGAGGTCTATAGGGGCACTTTAAGCTGCCATATTATGATTTTAATGACTTTTTGTTAAAATGTTAAGTTTCTTTGACTTTAGATACCTTCTTATTCTTCAAATGGCTATAAGTTTGAATTTCAAAGTTTCCCGCCAAAATTGAATTTGAAATTGAGTGGGCAAAACCATATCATGTGACATATCTATGGAAAGAGCTCAGCGACGAGTAGATTCTGGATCTCTAATCTCCGACAAATTTTGAGCTCATATGTAGAAGTTATGGATGCCCGAAATTTAAAAAACTTTCCCCCTCCACTTTTTGGGAATGAAAAGTACAAAAAGGCATCTTCTAGAGAATCTTTTGACCACCTTTAATCACCCAACATTTTTGTATACACGGCATCACATGATTGGCCCTTTTCCTTAATAACCTTTTAATCACATGGCATCTTCAAGGGCCCCTATAGACCTCAACCTTCCCCTAATGGTTTTCATATATGATTTTTGCATATATAGCAACAAGTCTTTACATTGCCAAAAGGTGAAAGAAGTCTTAAAATTTTATTCCAGGTGGACAGTTGAATCCATAGACATGTCACATTGCCCAAGCTAAGGTAAGGCTCATGGGCCACTTGGTTTTTTCACAAGGTATTAAGACTGATCTGTCAAAAATGCAAGATCTCTTAGCACTCCCATCTCCATCTAATGCGTAGAAATTGGTTACATTTCTTCAAAAGGTCAGGTACCTTGCCAAATTTATTCACTTGCTTGCACAAATTGTTTCACCATAGTAAAGACTCACTTAGGATAGTACTTTTACATGGGATAATGACAGTGACAAAATATTTAATGAGGTAAAAGTCATGCTTAGTTCTTTACTAGTCATCATGCCACCCTAGTGGAATTTAGTTTTCTATGTTTTTCCAAGTGTTGGCTCTCACACATTGCTAATGCAAAAGGGTCCAAAGATAGCTTTTATGCGTCCAGTGTACTTTGCAAGCAAGGTGATGAGGACAGAGGTGGAGAGGAGTTCACATGTTGAGCAAATGATGTTGGCTCTCATGTTTACAGTCAGGAAGTTCAATTATTACCTACCGTTTATTGTTTTAACAATTGAGAACACATTTCCTTATGTGGTTCGACACATGAATATTTCACCAAAGATTGCAAAGTGGATCTTGGGATTGCAAAATTTTGAGTACACCTTTTTGGTGGAGGATAGTACCCGAGCAAGCTTAGCGGTTGTGTTAACATATCGCTACCATGAGAAAACGGTAGCCCCAAAAGCAAGGGAGGAGACAGAAGATCCAAAGATAGAGGAAGCTTTTACTAATGCATTCACACTATACTTTGATGGATCTTTTAAGAGGAAGACTGACTTTGCAAAGCAAGGTTCATCATTCTAAGCAAGAAGTGGTCCTTTTCATGAAGGTAAAATTCTATCTGATGTCCATTCAAACAATAACGCAAATATGCCACCCTTAAGATGGGATTGGAAGCTTGTTTAGGACAAAAAATTACAAGGTTGGTTGTAAAAGGAGATGCCATGCTGCTAGTAAAACAGATCCAGGTTGTTTGGGCATGTAAGAATTCTAACCTCTTGAGTTGGTTAAGTCAAATCAAAAGTCTAATGCGAGAATTTGAAATGATTAAAATTGAGCATATGTCTAGAAGCAAAAATAGGGGTGTAGACACATTAGCAAATCAACAATTGGATGTGATCATTGGAGCAACAAAATTTCAAGAACCCAAGTTTCAAGGCTGGGAACTCATCTATGGCCAAGAGGCCTTATTACCTCTAGAGAAGTAGAGATTCCAAGCCTCAAAGTTTTGGTAAGGAACCAAGTTAAGCTGCAAGAGAAGTTTAAGGAGAACCTACTAGACCTACAAAGGCTTGAGTTTGATAAAGATCAAGCAATTAATTTTTACATGGATCAGGCCACCAAAAAAAGAGATAAATTCAATGAGGCCCTCAAGGAAAAAGGTATGCTTGTCTTGAGATATGATAGTAGATTAGATGACAGGTTTGACGTCAAATTTTTTCAAAGGTGGGAAGGCCCTTTCATTATTTTTCTGGCAAAGTACACAAAACTTTCTGGGAAGGGCCTTTCTTTGTTACTGCACTTGGATGCCCTACTCTTGTTTGCAATCCTCATGGGAATGGGTTGTTTGGGTTTCAATTCATGATCTTGCTCATTGCCTTATTTGGGTGGACATGTATTTATTTTCTCTAATTACTTTCCCTATAAGCAAGGAATATATGGCTAGGAGCATATCTTTTTTTTCCCCTTTTTTACAGGTTGGCCCAATAAATCTTTACATATATTTGAGATTCCTACTACTTCTATATATATGAATATGTTTATATATATAGGTATATAGGGTGAGTTATTTCTAGTGCTCTTCCAGAGTAGGAGGGACTCCCCACACTTGAATGCTACTTGACTGCTATTTCTAGTGCTCTTGGAGAGTAGGAGATCCCCCCTCACCCCCTCCGCCCCGCACTTGAATGCTCCTTGACTGCTACTTAGCTCACCTCTTGGACACACACACACACACACACTCACACTATATATGTGTGTGTGTGTGTGGATGCCTTGACTCTCCCTCTTGGAATCGTTTTTTTCTCCACATGGGACCACTCTCTTACAAGGGGGTGGTGGCTAATATAAAAAGAAAAAAAATATTCGAAGACACCAGAAATCACTCCCCACGGCCCCCCCCCCCGCCCCCTTGGACTCCCCATCTCGGCCGTATGATGGGTTGGACGCCACGTGGAGCATACAATGGGAGGACCCCCCATCACCACCAGCAGCTCCACCTCACCTTCTAGTAGCAATCACGCCCCCTCTCCATTACTCCCTCTCGACGGTAGCTACACGGCCTTGTCTATCTCTCCTATTCCCCGGCTCTCAGGCAACCCCAACCACCTTCCCCCCCCCCCCCCCCCCCCCTTCTCAATCCTCACAGCAGGCGATCACATATCTTCTTTTTTCCTCTTCTCGGCGATGAGCCGGCCTAGCAAAACCTGTGGAACTGATCCAATGAAGGGCCACTACCACCTTGCCCCCCTCTTCTCCTTCCGGGTGCATACCACGAAGAGGCATCCCGCGTGAACCAATGCAATGGAGGGCCACCCGGTCGTCATCCTCTCCCCTCTCCTCTCTCAACTATCATCTCCCCTCTTGGCGGCGACAGTGATCTTCTCCCTCTCCCATGGTCGCCGTGAAGCAACAAAAAACATATATGTATATGTATTGACATAAATGCATACATACATATATATATATATAAAGAAGTCATCTTCTATTTCATGAATGAAAAATATTGAGGGATTGTGGCAAAAGAAAACATCCCTGTATGCATGGCTACAAACTCTATAGCATGTGCATATGTTCATACGTGTTGTTAACTATACTAAGAGTAACATTATTCTCATTTAATACATAGTTGTGTATATATATGAGCTATAATGCATACTACTTCTATGCTTTTGAGGCATCCATCCATCCATGCATAAAATGGTAATGTGCTCTAATGCACGGTTATGTCATGGTGAATGAATACTCTCCAATAGCAAAACAAGTGAAGCAGTATCACCACTAGGAACTAGGAGTCTCTTCCATTCAAGAGCTTTCGATAAAGATGGCATGGTATCCTCACATTGACTTTTTTCCTCTTAAGAGCCTTATAAATCCACATGTATAAATTTCATGTCTAGCCAATTATATGCCTATAGCATCACCTTTGTAAATAGCATTCCACTCCTTCTCTCTAGCTTCTTCCTCCTCACCACTCCTAGCTCATGAGCGCTTTGGGCGATGACACTTGTACTCATCCTAAAGTCCACTTCGATGGCTCCCTTCATGACTTCCCCAACCATGGGTAGGAGCTCAACCCAAGCCTTAACACATGGATTCATGAAACTATAAATATCCCCCCTCTTTCCCCTCTCAAGGACACCCCATATCCCATAATCTCAAATAAAGCCACCACCCCCCTTCCTTTTCCCCCATAAGCACACCCAAAGAAGCTTTTAAGCATCAAATGCCACTCCCAATACCACCCCCATTTCACATCCCCCTTACTAAATGCTTGATTCCTAGCACACCCAAGCATCCACTACTCTTTGCACTTTGCATATCATGGAACATCCATCAATTATGAATTCATCAAATGGTTCGGTAGGATGTGAATGAGGAATCTTTTTTAAAAAGATCACTTCTTTCCTCTTCATGACTCTCATATATTCTAAGCATTCCGTTTCTTTGTGAGGAGAGTTTTGAGCTATGTATTAGAGTTGATGTCGTTTGGGGTCATATCCCATCTTATTGCTCATTTATTCTCGTTTTTATGAATAATCATATCCTTGTGTAGCTGTCCTGGCCCACCTTCATTTGGCTAGGTGGTGTTCCCTTTTTCCTTGGTTGCTATGGAAGCCTTCCCCTAGTAGCCCTTAGTGAGTCAGGTTGGTGGTCGGGGTGTAGAGGCCATCCTATCCATTTTTTCCTCTCAATGTATGGACATAGGCTATAATGGGCTGACACACTTTTTCCCTCTTTCGGAGGTTTTTTCTCTTGAGCGTGTATGCACTCTTATGATTTCCTAGTTTGTATAATTTTGTAGTTATTAATTGATAAGGGGACCATAGTATCACTGATCATAATCCTCCAAAATATCCAGTTGAATTCTCCTTTCCAATAATTCCTTCATCGGTGTACCTATGGCATCATTGGTAACTAGAACGCTCACCACATGTCCACCCAGGGGCCTTTTCGATAGTTCTTAGCTCATAGTACTCGGCAATATATTCACTTTATAAAAATTAAAATGGAATCTCCATTGAAGATCAGCAAGATCAACCAACAGACCCATATAAAAGAGCCATGGACTCATCAATTAAGGACCGGCAAGGTCAATCAACCAGATCCATACTCGGTTTCAGAAAACAACTCTTACTCTTTGTTCCAATATCTTCCTTGTCGCACTCATAGGCCACTTCCTTGGTCCCTCATCCACCGTTCCGGAAGCTCACCATTTAAAGCAAGGCTGGTCAAGACCTCCGCCGACCTTGCTACGCGAGACGTCCTCCATTATCTCTCCATCCGCTGTTGCAACTTTATCAGTTAGGTCTCCATGACCTCATTCACAAGATAGTCAAAATGCTTCCCCAGCATTCTTGACATAAAACAGTCATTTAAAAACAGGTTAAAAACACATTTTCCATAACGAACTCTCATCTTTCCACATTGTTTCACATCAATCCATATTACTTAATCCACATTCATTTCATATGTATTCCCATTCTCATCACATCTTTCTTCAGTTATCGCTCAGTTATCGTCATCAAATCTCATCCACTCGCATTTATCCATATCCACATCTCATCACATCATATTTATTCACATCACATATCATACATTCACATCTATCCCAATTTACATCACAACTCATCACATCCATTTCATATCACATCTCATTCATTCACATCTCATCCATTCACATCACATCCTGATTCACATCTCATCCATTCACATCCCATATTATTCATTCACATCCCGATTCACATGTCATTACATCTCATTCATTCATATCCTCATTCACATGACATCACATCTCATTCATTCACATCCTGATTCACATCACATCACATCTATTCACGTCCATCACATTCATTTACATCACATCCATTTACATCCATCACATCACATTCATTCATATCCATCACATTAATTCTCATCATCATCCCATCCCATACATTCTATCCACATTACATCAAATCACATCTATCCACATCATGTCTCATTCATACACATCTCATCTCATTCATCCACTTCCTTCCAATCATTCACATGTATGACTACCCACATTTATCCATACACATCCACATCCACATCCACATCCATTCTTTCACATACACATCCACATTCCTTTATATCACATCACATCCTTTCACATACACATCCACATCCATTCTTTCACATACACATCCACATCCATTCTTTCACATACACATCCACATCCATTCTTTCACATACACATCCACATCCACATCCATTCTTTCGCATACATATCCACATCCATTCTTTTACATACACATCCACATCCATTCTTTCACATACACATCCACATTCCTTCTTTCGCATACATATCCACATCCATTCTTTTACATACACATCCACATCCATTCTTTCATATACACATGCACATCCATTCTTTCACATACACATCTACATTCACATCCACATCCATGTACTTCCCATCTCACCCTTTCACATATCCTCTCATCTCATTCTCATCCTATCATTCGCATTCACATCCTGTCATTCGCATTCACATCCTATCATTCTCATCCACATCCATTTACTTCACATCTCATCCCCATTCATTTTCATCACACCACATCCTATCACATCCCATTCACATTTTTTTGCATCTTATTTTCATCTTATCACATCCATTCACATCTTATCGCATCCTATTTACATCTTATCGCATCCATTCACATCCTATCGCATCCCATTTACATCTTATCACATCCATTCACATCTTATCGCATCCCATTTACATCTTATCACATCCATTCACATCTTATCGTATCCCATTTACATCTTATCGCATCCCATTTACATCTTATCACATCCATTCACATCTTATCGTATCCCATTTACATGATCTTATCACATCCATTCACATCCTATTCCCATTTAGTAGTTTTTACTACTTCGATACGGATAATGGGACTTTTTCTAAATTTCTGCCAATCGCTTGGCCTAGATAAAGGTTCTTTTTCTCGACGACTATTTCCATATTCTTTCTCAATTTCTCAAACAAATTATTTTCAATATTCCTCTTTTGGAATAAAAGAATTCATGGGATTTACAAAAACCAATTTTACCTATATTTTCACATTTGATAAATAACCATAAATTGAATTATACTAAAAATTTCTCTTTTTCTCATTTAATTTCTTTGACCTCATTTATCATGGAAATTCCTCTTTTCGCATTTGATTATTTGCATTCCAATATCATGGGAATTCCTCTTTTATCATCAAATATTTCTCATAAAATACATTCATCAAAAATAAAATATCCATTAATTCCAATTTCTCTTTTCCCATCTAAATGATTGAATTCCAAATGTCATAGGAATTCCTCTTTTACCATTTAAATATTTCTCATAGATAAAATAAATTTATCTAAAATTCATCTTTGAATTTAAATAAAATATCTAATAATTTCAATATGCTAGGAATTTCTCTTTTCCCATCTAAATTATTGAATTCCAAATGTCGTAAGAATTCCTCTTTTACCATTTAAATATTTCTCATAGATAAAATAAATTTATCTAAAATTCATCTTTGAATTTAAATAAAATATCATAATTTCAATATGCTAGGAATTTCTCTTTTCCCATCTAAATGATTGAATTCCAAATGTCATAGGAATTCCTCTTTTACCATTTAAATATAATTACCATAGTTTTCTCATTTCTTAATTATTTAATTATAAATAAACTTAAAAAATAGTTTTCCATTGAATGTGACAAAAACCATTCTTTTAACCTAGAATATTCAATCCTAGAATATGATAGGAAGTCCTCTTTTCTTCTTTTTTGTCAAAATGTCATGCCTTGCCTTACACCATTGTTGTGTTGACTCTAAATTTTGAAGTGCCTGAAGTCGCTTTTCATCCAAGGTCTCAAGTTGTATCAGGCGCTGGGCATGAGTTTCTTCTTCATTGTTCAAGCATGCAAAAGATGTGCGGAGGCTTGTGATTTCCAATTCTATTGGTAAAATAGCCTCCACTCCATAAACTAGTTGAAAAGGTGTGAAACCAAAGGAGGTCTTGTGAGTGGTCCTATAAGCCCATAGGACCTTTGGTAAATGCACATCTCACTTTCGCTTCATAGTATCCACTAGCTTAGACAAAGATCCACAAAGCAAACCATTAGTCTTTTCCACTAAACCATTGCATTGAGGATAATAAGGAGTGGATATAGCATGATTTATTCTTAATTTCTGCATCAAATATTCAATCAATTCATTCCTAAAAGACCTCCCTCCGTCTCTCTAATGGATACCCAAATCAAGCACATATGTACTCCCTAAGAAATAATGACACAGTCCCTACTTTATTATTGAGTGTGGCCACGAATATGTAATACTTTCCATGTGAGGAGCGAGGAAGTGGACCCACAAAATCTAATCCCCACCTTTCAAATGGACCATATGCTGGAATGGGATTTAAGGGTCCAAGAGTCGATTTTTTGCGAACATATGCTTGGCACACTTAACAGCTTTGACACCACTCATGGACATCTTTGCCGAATCGAGGCCAATAATACCCAGTGTTGAGAATCTTGCGAGTTGTGCTAGCTGAGGAAAAGTGACATGAACATTCATGACATAATTCCATAATCTTTTTAGATTCTTTCAAGCTCACTACCCTTCTAAGAATCTTATCCTTACCTTGCCTGTAGAGAATGTCTTCTAGAATCGTGTAAGGATGAGCTTTCCTCATAAGCCTTTGCTTCTACTGAGGGTTCAATCCAGGAGGAGAGTGGCCTTTATCCAAGTAATGTTGAACATCTTGGAGCTCTGGCCACCAACCTGTATCCATCAATGCAATAATAGCCACCTTTAAAGAAGCTGAAGTTTTAGTATCCAACTCATCAACCTTTTGATTTTTTTTCTTGTTAACATGCACAAATTTGCAAAACTCAAAAACTTCTTTTAATTCCATTTCCCCATAGGTGACAAATGAGGTTTTCCTTTGATCTTCTTCACAAATTCGGATTTAAAAGTATCCAGAGTATCCATCACATATACTGAATATAACTCATGGCCTTCGTGCAACCTGATCCAAAATCTCATCTTAAAAGGGTAGAGGGAAATAGTCCCTCTTTGTGCATGCATTTAAAGGACAGAAGTCCACACATACATGCCATTTTCCACCCTTTTTTGGAGTGACCACAACAACTGGAGAAATCCATTCTGTTTTTTCTACAGGAAAAATGAACCCAGATTCAAGCAAGTTAGTTAAGTCTCTTTTAAGCACCTCTGCTTGCACCACTCCCAATCGCCTGAGTCACTGCACTATTGGCTTGCTTTGGGGTTTGAGGTCAATTTTGTGCTCCACTAAGGTAACTTGGCATACTTGTGAGTTTTTGCAAAAAGATTAGGAAATCCATCTAACATTTTCAAGTAATCCTCCCTTTCATTACCTGTTATGGACTCATCAAGAAGAAGTTCACTTTGTTGGGCGAAGACTAGTGAGGTCCACACAGTCTCTTAAGATCATGGTTGAAGAATCTTCTCCTTCCAAGGTTCTATCTCTTTCAGTGTCCCTCTGATCTATTCCGAGGCAAAGACCAAATATAACTCCTTCTGAAAGATCCCTATCCCCTCCGCGCAACAAATTCAGGGGTGGTAGCAGCGGAAGTAGCACTTCTTGCATGGGGCAAGGTCCCTCACTCGGGGCCTCGCCCATGGATATCCGTACAAGAGACTAATCCCTTGGTTCTTCCACAACCGAACCCGAAAAAACTTCCTCGCCCGGAAAGCATGGGCGATTCCTCCAGGATAATTTTACTCTAACGTAGTCAAGAGCCTTAAATAATTGAACTAATCTAACCGAACCCGTAAGTCCCATAGTCAGATCAAGGAAAAGACTTGCACTTGGATCATAGAGACCAACGCTTTTTTCCTCATTGAGAGGCACAGCCCTTGATTCTTTTCCATAGAACAATTTTTATCCAGGATTTACTTCATCTATCGTACCATAACAGAATTGAGTCTCTTTTAAGAATTTGGTTAGGTTTTGTCCCGGGTACCAGGGAAAAGAGTTCCCATGTCCCCTAGCCGGATATTCATGCAATCTTAAGACTAGTCACACCACTTACACACCCAATATGAAATTGCCTTTTTCATAGATTCAGCTGTTTTTAAAACAATCATTTAATGAAACTATAGCATCACTGATCATAAATTGCCTTTTTCATAGATTCATAGATTCAGCTGTTTTTAAAACAATCATTTAATGAAACTATAGCATCACTGATCATAATCCTCCAAAATATCCGGTTGACTCCTAATTTCTAATTTTTCCTTCATCGGTGTACCTATGGCATCATTGGCAAAACCAGAACGCTCACCACCTGTCTGATCAAGGGCCTTTTCGATAGTTCCTAGCTCATAGTACCCGACAATATATTCACTTGTAAAAATCAAAATAGAATCTCCATTGAAGATCAGCAAGATCAGCCAACAGATCCATATAAAAGAGCTATGGACTCATCCGTAGAGGACCAGCAAGGTCAATCAACCAGATCCATGCCCAAGTTCAGAAAATAACTCTTACTCCTTGTTCCAATATCTTCCACGATGCACATATGGGTATCTTCAGCAACCCGAGCACCGTATGGTCAGCACCCTCTAGGATCCTTCAAGTGCTTCACTCATAGGCCGCTTCCTTGGTCCCTCTAGGATCCTTCAAGTGCTTCACTCATAGGCCGCTTCCTTGGTCCCTCATCCATTATACTGGAAGCTCACCATTTAAATCAAACCGAGGCTGGTCAAGACCTCGGCTGACCGTGCTACATGAGACATCCTCCGTTGACTCTGTGTGAGCTGTTGCAACTTTATCACTTAGGCCTCCACAACCTCATAAACAAGATGGTCAAAATGCTTCACCAGTATTCTTGACATAAAACAATTATTTAAAAACAGGTCATAAGTACAGTTTCTATAACGAACTCTCGTCTTTCCACATTGACGTCGAACTAGATGTGAGTCCTGCCAAGTTAGCTCAATACACAAATGCATAATTTTTCAAGAAATACATTACTTAATCCACATCCACCAATTCATATGTATTCCCATTCTCATCCAATCACATCATTTTCCATTTCATCACAACTTTCCTCATTTATCCTCATCAGATCTCATCCACTCGCATCTACTTATATCCACATCTTATCATATCGCATTCATTCAAATATCATCCATTCACATCTATCCCAATTTACATCACAACTCATTCACTCACATCACGTCAAATCTATTCACGTCCATCACATTCATTTACATCACATCCATTTACATCCATCACATCACATTCATTTACATCACATCCATTTACATCCATCACATCACATTCATTCATATCCATCACATTCATTCTCATAACCGTCCCATCACATACATTATCTCATTCATATACATTATATCACATCACTTCTATCCACAGCATATCTCATTCATATACATTATATCACATCACTTCTATCCACATCATATCTCATTCATATACATCCATCCAATCGTTCACATGTACGACTACCCACATCTATCCATACATTCATATCTATCACTTCACATCCATATATGTTCATGTTAGATCACATCTCTTTACATCACATCACATTCTTTCACATACACGTCCACATCCATTCTTCACATACACATTCACATCCATTTTCACATACACATTCACATCCATTCTTCACATATACATTCACATCCATATCCATTCTTGACATACACATTCACATCCATTCTTCACATACACATCCATATCCATTCTTCACATACATATTCACATCCATTCTTCACATACACATCCACATACATATTCACATCCATTCTTCACATACACATCCATATCCATTCTTCATATACATATTCACATCCATTTTGCACATACATATCCATATTCATTCTTCACATACATATTCACATACACATCCACATACATATTCACATCCATTCTTCACATATACACATCCATATCCATTCTTCACATACATATTCATATCCATTCTTCACATACACATCCATATCCATTCTTCACATGCATATTCACATCCATTTTCACATCTATCTGATTCACATGTCATCGCATCTCATTCATTCTCATCCCAATTCTCATCACATCCCATCCATCCATTCATTCACATCTACCTGATTCACATCGTATCTCATCACATCTATTCACATCACATCTACGCAAGTTTTTAGTTTGATTTTCTTTTGAATGCAAGGAGTAATTCTTGAATCAATATCCCCAAAACTTCTTGATCGGAATTCTGAATTTCATACAAGAATTCGTGGAATTCTATAACCTTGATCCACAGATCAATTCGAAGGGTCTCAAACTTAGTTTCAGATTTGGTGGGAGTTTTTGTGTATTTTTCTAAACTGGTCACACCTTCTTTCCTCGAAACTGACGAAAGAATTTGGTCTTGGTGTCATAGTCTGATTCAAGGTTCGAGTCGGATAAGATTTTTCCTGAACTATCTTTCTCGAAAAGGTTTGGTAATTCAATTACTATTTTACTGAATTTCTTCCTTTGAATATTCACTTAACTAATTTCTAAAATAGTTACGAATTCTAATGAGAAAAAAATTAATCATTTATCTGAATATTTTGATCTTGATAGATTTCTTGAATTTTCTTTTTACAATGCGTGTGAATATAAAACGATAGAAATTTCTCTTTTTGTGTATTTAATTATTCATTTACCAAATACTTATAGAATTTAAACATAGAATTTAAGAGAATTCTAATTTTGATATAAAAATTCTTTATGCATCTATTTATGCAGAAAAATCAACTTTAATGATGATAACACCTTTATAAAAAAAACCTTTTATGCATAAAATCAAATTTGATAGGAATAACACTTTTAAAATAAAAAGAATTTCTTTATGCATCTATTTATGCATAAAAATCAATTTTTATAAGAATAATGCTTTTATAATAAAAAAAATTTATTTATGCATCTTTCTATGCATAAAAATCAAATTTAATAAGAATAACACTTTTGAAATAAAAATAATTCCTTTATGCATCTTTCTATGCATAAAAATAAAATTTAATAAGAATAACACTTTTGTAATAAAAATAATTCCTTTATGCATCTTTCTTTCTATGCATAAAAATCAATTTTAATAAGAACAATACTTTTGAAATAAAAATAATTCCTTGATGCATCTTTCTATGTATAAAAATCAAATTTAATAAGAATAACACTTTTGAAATAAAAATAATTCCTTTATGCATCTTTCTATACATAAAATCAAATTTAATAAGAATAACACTTTTGTAATAAAAATAATTCCTTTACGCATCTTTCTATGCATAAAAATCAAATTTATTAAGAATAACACTTTTATGCATCTTTCTATGCATAAAATTAATTTTAATAAGAATAACATTTTTGTAATAAAAGTAACTCCTTTATGCATCTTTCTATGCATAAAAATAAATTTTAATAAGAATAACACTTTTGTAATAAAAACCAAATTAAAAATAATTCTTTTATGCATCTTTCTATGCATAAAATCAAATTTAATAAGAATAACACTTTTGTAATAAAAATAATTCCTTTATGCATCTTTATATGCATAAAAATTAATTTTAATAAGAATAACACTTTTGTAATAAAAATGATTTTTTTATGCATCTTTCTATGCATAAAAATTAATTTTAATAAGAATAACACTTTTGTAATAAAAATAATTCCTTTATGCATCTTTCGATGCATAAAAAGTAAATTTAATAATTAATATTAGTGATATCCATGCATATTCATAGGTGAATATGTATGTACATGGAGTAATCAAAATATATCTTTTAGATGCAAAAATGGTGGGAATTACTCTTTTGGAATAACATTTTAAAAAACGTTCTTTTCCACAAAATTGTGGAAAATTTTGCCATGACCTCCTTTGTATGGCTGACCATTTTTTTATTTTTTTCATTCTTTATTTGACTTAAATTAACCCAAATTAGATTTATAGAACTCTAATCTACACAATTTTCTAAATTCAAGAGAGTAAACAATACAAAGAGTTTAATTAATCCCTTAGTTAATCTTTCTAGGATTGAGAAAGGTTGGAATGTAAAGAAGAGAAGGGGGTGGTGTTTTTATCAAAGGCATAGCATTTGAAATTAATTCAAACATTTGTAACACATAAAAATCAAGAAAACCATAGATTTTTCATTAAACAAAGTAAGAAAATTTACTTACATAGAGCTTGTAAGCTCTCCTTTGGCTTGAGGGATTGAGGGTTCTACTCTTGTTTGAAGCAAGAGTGGCCACAAATTCACTTTGGAGAGGATTAGGCCAAAAATAATTGAATTATTAAAAAATTCAATGTAGATGGCTCTCAGGACAAGAGTAGAGTAACAGTGCATAAACACCATTAAGCTTTTACAAAGGAAGAGGCTTCTATTTATAGGAAAAAGTGAGCCTCTAACCAAGCAAACTGATCTAGAATTTTCTAGATCAGTTTGGTCAATTTTTGACCATTTTTGGGTCAGTTCAGCTTACTTTTTGAATCTAGTTTTGAAACAGGAGAGAGGAGAGATGAAAATATCTCATTTTATTGATTAAGAATTGGGGGTAATGATGAGAAAAAGGTGCCTACTTCATGAGGGAAAATCCCCACACCGAGGTGTCAAAATTTAGTTTTTTTATCTCTTTTCTTTGGTCCTTAGTCCACTCTTTATCTTATGTGAGCATTTACTCATTTTTGGGAGGTTTTTCTTTTATTCTTCAATTTATCTCCTCCCTACATTTGAATTAATCTTATTGGTCCATAGGAACCTTAATTAGACCATAATCTAAAATTTTTTGAAAATCTGGACCCTTAGGCTAAGGTTCTTTATACCTATTTTCAATTAATTCCAATTGCACATTGGAAAGTTCTTTTTGAATTTTTATTTTAGGGAAAACCATTTTAGACACTAGGAAGATTTTTATATCCAAAAATATCTCAATTTTGAATTACCTCTCTCTAGACATTTTCTCTCTCTAGGCCAAAACAGGATAAAACAGGATCTTTCTTTTATTTCAAAGAGGGGAATAATTATAAGATCAGAAGGGGAGGTTCTTACACCTGCATACCTCAAAAGCTGGAGGGAGGAATCTTACGCCTTCCACCTCTCCTTCTGAGATGGAAATCTCTGAGCTACCACTTGTCTCCTCATTGGATGACTCTGACTCTGAACTTTCAAAAGTTGAGGATTCATGTCTTACCATTCCATTGCACCGACTCTTGATGTTGTACCATACCTTCTTGATTGCCCCTTGAAGAGTGAGATCACATGTCTCTCATTTTTGAACTGCCTTCACTTTGCGGAGCCATGGCCTTCCCAAAATCAAAGGATAAATCATTTTTGAACAAGCTTGGTAGGAATCACCTGAAAAGTAGTAGGCACAAAAATTCCACAAACATCTACTTCCAAATCTCTTACTACTCCTAGGGTTTTCACCCTAGTATTATCTGCAAGTTTGATGCGGTATGGAGAGAGGCTAGCTTCAAATCCACATCCTTCATTGTCTTCTCACTCATCACATTGACAGAAGTTGAGGATTCATCTCTTACTATTCCTTTGCGCCGACTCTTGATGTTGTACCGTACCTTCTTGCTACCCCCTTGAAGAATGAGAAAGCCTATCTCCCATTTTTGAACTGCCTTCACTTTGCAGAGCCATGGTTTACCCAAAATCAAAGGAGAAGCCCTAGCATCAAGCTTGGTAGGAATCACCGAAAAAGTAGTAGGCACAGAAATTTCACAAACATCTACTTCCAAATCTCTTACTACTCCTAGGGTTTTCACCCTAGTGTTATCTACAAGTTTGATGCGGTATGGAGAATTAGCATAGGATAGCTTCAAATCCACATCCTTCATTGTCTTCTCACTCATCACATTGATAGAAGCACCCCCATCAATGTATGCATTAGATATGGATTGCCCATCTATGATGACATCGACCACACTGGAACATCATCTCCTACATCAATGTCCACCTCACCCTTCTTCTTCTTTCTCTTTCCTTCTCTTGTGCTTGCTAATATCCCCCACTCCTTTCTAAACTTTGGGAAAAGTGCAAGGAGTTGGCCAAATGTAATATGAGCATTTTGATCCCTTAAGTCGGTGAGAAGATCATAGCTAAGGGATCCTTTTCCAAGAGGAAAATCAGATTGGCTAATTTTTCTCCGAGGTGACTTCTTCTTCTTCCTATGATTCTCTTCCTCCATCCTCTCATCTTCCTTTGCTTCTCTTCCCTCTTGACTCCTTGTTCTACAATCCCTTTTTGGCTACTATTAGTGGCATCAAAGTCTTATTATCTCCCTCTCTAAAGATGTGTCCTCTAGTAATGCCACCCTCTTATCCTCCTCCTGTTTTAACTTTGGACACTCAAGGCAATAATGACCCTTCTCTTAGAACTCATAAGTGATACTAACTTTATCCCTTGTTGGCCTATCTTCCACTCTAGGGGGTGGTCTAGGTGGGTGAGCATTTACTATGTGAAGCTTAAGATCAGCAAACTCAACCATAAGTTGTGTAATATTGTGATCTAATGGAGTGGATGAAGGTACCTTTGATATTGATGAAGTAGTTGAAGGGACATCCACTTCAGAAGTTAGAATTGCCATAGTTATGGAAGCCTAAAGTGTTGACTCAATTTGAAGGGTAGCCTCCTTCTTCATAGAATCCAAAGGGCTTCTTGAAAACTTTTGGGGTCTTTGCTTAAATCTTTCCTCGTAACGAAGGAGCCAAGGCCATGACAAACCGGCTGATTTTTAGGTGCTCCATCGCCAAGGAGCCGTTAGAATCCACCATGGAAGAAGAAAGAGAAGAAGCAACTACAACATGTAAGGAAGCATGCAGGTATTTGTTGAACAAGGCTTCATACCTCATGGAGAAAGCAGAAACCGACTCCCCCTCTTTTTGAGAAAGCTGATCCAATTATAGAAGCAAAACATTTGGTGACTCCACTAACCCAAACCTCTCCTTCATTGCCTTGGTTAGCTCTTCCCAATCCTTTTGGAATCTTCTGGCAAGCCTTCATACCATGCCAAAGCTACACCTTCCAAGAAATCAGGAAGTATCTCTGCTTGCTACTCCAATGACCAACTTGCTATCCTACATGCTCAACTAAACTCTCGCAGGTAGGCCCTTGGATCTTCTCCTTCACTTCCATGGAATACTGGAATATTAAGCATCTTTGCAATTGGGAAAGAAATGCACAAGCCTTGGCACTTTGTTACAAGCACAATACTAACTTATGACTATGAATCTATTCACAAATTCTTTCCACCATATGATCTTTCACAATATCATTGAACCTAAATGACCCACAAGTATGAGGAATCCATTGGGTGTGGATGCAATTCAAGTGAATCCTTCTTACAACGGGTAATGCACATAGCAACTTGAGAGCATGATACTCCTCCTTATTTGCATTACAAAAGAAGGAAAAAACATTAACATGTACATTCTCAAAGGTATCATCAACATTGATCCACCAACTTAACTTTTCTGCACACCATGAAGCTATTGTAGTCACCAAACCCCATGCTATCATGGTATACCTTGTCGGCATCGACGACTCATGAGGGTATTCATTAAGGAAAACATGAAAGCAATGATTATGATTACTAATCGAATTGCTTGATGATCTCCTTCACTTTCTTCCAATTCTCGAAGCCTGGTGGCAATCTCCTCCTCCAGTGGTGTCCTCACCATTTTGAAGTCTTTATTGACCCATTCACAAAGACCATTAGGTGAGGCGGGTTAAAAAAAACCAAAGCCAAACCTACCCGCCGTCTCCACCAAAAGATGTGACACAAAATTGGGGGTTTATTTTGTTCACTTCTTAATATCATGTGTTGAAGAAGGAAGAAGAGATTTTGATGTTAAATGAGGAAAAGAGACAATCTCACTTCCTGTCTCCTTAGAGTAAAACAAAGATATAGACATCGAAAGTGAGGTTGTAATCCATAGATGGAAATAGAAATAGCTCAGGAGAAGTATTAATTTGGGCTAACTGATCACCCCAAAAGCAAGGGCAAGTCTCTACTAGGAGAAAATCTTTCGGCTTAGCACTATGTGAGTAGAGGTGAAAAGGGTGTATTGATATGGCTCATTTGGACGTATTGGGCGATCCGAATGCAGCATTGGGAAGTAAATGGTAGTAGAAATAGGTTACAAATGATTTAAATACATGGGATTTCACATGGGCAAGATGATTAAGAGAAAATAATTGTGATTAAGGAGAGGGATGACCAAATATGCAGAAAAAAATAGAGAAAAAAGAATTGCTATTTGCAATCCTTATGGTTGGCTACACTCAAATTAGACTACATAGATGTGTAGAGCTCAAAGAGAACTTCACACTGAATTCGACCTAATCGCAGTAAATAAAAGCAAATAAGGTACTTGCCAGTTATGCCCCAAGCCTATGTAGATGCCCACATGCTTCACCCGACTTGATTTTCTCTGGAATGGGCATACCAAGCTCAATAACAGACCCCTATTTTGATTTCAAACTATGCTTAGTAGCTTAACTCTCATTAGTGTACTATTTAGTGACCTTAATCAACTTCTATGCATATGGGCTCTTTTACACGTCTTGCATGCATATGGGCTCTTTTACACGTCTTGCATGCAAGTTATTGAAGCTCTAAATGCCTCTATCTCTGTGATTCCATGCATTCTCACTGAGAATTTTGACTACACCAAAAATACCTAACTCATTGTTTTGAGTTCAAGCCCTTTTACTAGCTAATGTCGTGAGATATTAATTATCACCATTAGATAATGAATTGGACATATGTGTTTGTGAAACTATGTTTTCTCACTTTGGAGACACTCTTAACCCTTCCAAGCCACTAATTTTATCATATTAATTATAAGCATTTGCATAGTTTACCTCGTCTAACTACCATTTCAAGTTGAATGCCCTTCATTGGTTGCACTAGATTTGATGTACAGTCTTTGGGTGTTGATGATGAGCAATTATAGTTGCGAAATACTTCAATTTTAGCACCTTGAGCTTCCACCTTGAGCTTCCACCTTGAGCTTCCAATGAGATTTCCACACCTCTAAAACTTGATTGTTATGACTCCATTGAGCATCACCAAGATGAATCTCTCATGAAACTCACCTCTCAATCCCAATGAACACCTCAAAAAATCACTCTCACAAGCACAAATGTAACATCAAATCATAGAATCTCCTTTCTCTAAACTCTTAATTAGCCTTGAAAAATGATTAGTATCAAGGATTACTAAGCTCACACAAAGCACACAATCCCTCAAAAGTTAATCTCACAAAGGATAGCGATATCATGTTGTGAAACTTAAATCTATATTGTTGAACACACAGGTTGATGTAAAACTTGACTAACTTAATTAACAAGGGTGTTAACTTTACATAGAGAAAGGTTGATAGTAGAGCCACTTGAGACTGCACACTTTACTTATATACAATTATTACAATTGTTCAGTTTGCTTTCACACATGTTGGCAGACGCCCCATGGCTTGATGGACTCAAGCTAGGCAACATGTCACCTTGCAATGGCATATATCATTATGTGATATGATGATGATGATAATAATGGAGTAAATGTATGCATGTTTGTATGTATGTACGTGTATGTAAATATGTATATAAGTATATGGATGTATATATGTACGTATATGTATATATGTATGCATGCAATTTATAATATATTCTACATATTTATTTGTGGAAAACATATCTATATGTTATCTTAGGGAAGAGTTTCAAAAAGCTCCCACGTGGCACGAATTTGGAGGTTCAGGAAGAGGAGGCGGCGGTTGAGGTAGAATTTGAATTTGGGAGGTTGGAGACGTGCGGAGCGCGAGTGAGTCTACTAGTTGGAATGACAATCTTCGCAACCCGTATCTTCTTCAAACAAAGACTTTGCAAAACCACAATTCGAGAGCACAAGCAAATATGTACTCAAAGTAATTGCTCGGAAACCTATCAATTCAAAGGTTTAAACTACAATTCGAGAGCACAAGCAAATATGAACTCAAAGCAATTACTTGGAAACCTATCAATTCAAAGGTTAACACAGCTATCAATTCAAAGGTTAACAGAGTAGTGTTTCAATTGAACTCTACACATAGAGTTCAACTGTCATAATATATATTATTGTTCTTGAAAACGAAATATACTGTACGATGTGGTCATATGCTTTTTGAAACGTCTCTGAAGCCCATTTCTTCACGTTGATGTGATCATATGCTATTGTGAAACAGCTGGTCGGGATTAATTACTGTGATTAATTTGTACTCTATGGTTGAATGTATTAACCTAAATCATATACAGAAAGGAAAAATCTCCAAATCACAGAAGTATTGGAGATCAGAATCAAGGTCGCTGCTAGTAAACAGGCCGGTGGATGCAGGGAAGTGGTCCAAAGAGGAAAGCGGCGGGGTGAAATCTAGGGTTTCTTCAGGGGAGAGCATCTCCGGAAGTGGAACGTCCATGTTAACTATGCTAATAAGAGGGTGATAATCTTGATTACAGTTACCCTCAGTTTTCTTGTGTTTCAACCTGGGTTTCTTGGAGGGTGGTGGGCGATGCTGCATACCACTGTCTTCTGCTGTGATTTCTTCATGGTTGCATGTAATCAAGCTGCTTGTCACTTCTTGTTGCTGCTGTGAGGAGGAGTTGCCAGAGCTCGAGGAAGTGCTCCAATGAGTGCATGATTCATCGCTTAGCCTTAATCCAACATTGCATTTATCTTGATGATTAGTTAATGGAGACTGCATATCATTTCGTGCATTAATATTACCCTTAGAGCTTAGGTTAATAATTTTCCTCTTTCCTGTTAGCTCCTGCACCACTGTCCTGAAATTGGAGAGGTCTGTTTGCACCATTATGGGTGGGCACACATCCACTACCCTCACAGTAGGAACCACACGAGGTCTCTGTATCATCATTGTAATATATGATAAGAGGATGCCCCTACTTTTAGCCAGAAAAATTTAACAAGACCCAAATGACCTAAATGCCCCAAACCTCCTGTATGTGCTGGGTCTCTTGTGGAAGCTTGAAGGAAAGGCTCATCTGGCTGCTTAATGCCACTCCTCTTTAGCTTGATTTCCACTTGAAGTTTAAGAGAATGATGGTTCCAAGGCTCCTCGTCGCGCCGGATGTTCCACCCGAAGTCCGTACTCTTCTCACATGCCACATGAGGAGAGGTCACATGACATTCAAGCCCTTGAAGTAGAGGAGGCTCACATACACCACCCTGTGCAGTGCTTTTAATGCAAATTGAAGACCACTTCCTGAGGGTTAACTTAAGTGCAGGATAACAACTTAATTAACTATAGTATAAGAAGATGCAAATCATGCCAAATGGTGGGAAGGCTCAAATGAATCCTTGACAATGAAGAGGGGTGCAGTGAAACAATCAAGCTGGATACACAAGAAGCAAAGGCAAGCATAACATTGTAGCTAAGACACACCCCCCCACACACACAGCCCTTTATAGTCTTGGCCAGCCACATCACTGATGACCTATTTTACGCCTGACCCTTTTTTTTCTTCACCAATTTAAATGAAGAGGAGAGAGAGAGAGAGAGATGGCATTGCCCCCTTTCTTCCTTCACCAATTTAAACGATGAAAGAGAAGAGAGTATATACGAGACATTGGCATTGATTTTCTTATTTTGCAGGCGACCATAAAGGGCATATAGTGACCTGATATATATATAGAGAGAGAGAGAGAGGGGTATTAACGTCAACACGAGGGCGAGAGAGAGAGAGACTCGCACACGTGTGTTTTTCCTCGCTTACCAAATCTACGAGAGAGAGTTGTGTGTGAGAGAGAGACTCGCACACGTGTGTTTTTCCTCGCTTACCAAATCTACGAGAGAGAGTTGTGTGTGAGAGAGAGACTCGCACACGTGTGTGGTTCCTCGCTTAACAAATCTATGAGAGATGCGATGAGGGAGAGAGAGAAACGCGCACGTGTGTGTTTCCTCGCTTACCAAATCTATGAGAGAGAGTTGAATTCTGCGATGAGGGAGAGAGAGAGATGAGGGAGAGAGAGAGATGTATATGACATATTAAACATATGCATACGCATACGCATACGTGTGTTTTGAACATCATAGCTAAGCTAATACAACAAATATCATCCATACGTTGGCAATGAAGCTTACCTTGGATCTCTCGATTAGGAGACCAAAGGAGAGAGAGAGAGAGAGAGAGAGCTTATGTGTTCTAAGTTCTATTTGTATTTATCATTTACAACAAAAGTAGGGTCATCCATCAAGTTTGTTTTTTTAAGGACATAAATAAAATTAAAGAAAAAGAAGAATAAAATATGTACAAAATGGCTCAGGCACATGAGAGCCCCGATGTCTAGTCAAACTAAACACTTCCATAAAAGTCCTCACTACAAAAAGACAATCCAAAAAATTTATAGTGAATAGTTTCACCGGCAGTAATCTTCATATCCTAACAAAGAGTTGCATCCATCTATAAGGTCCATCAAGTCTGATTTTATCAATTACCTTGTCCTCTGAAGAATCAAATCATTTTATCCATCTACTTGATAATTTTAGTTACCTTCTTCATCATTTTAATCTTGTTCTTCTAAGGTGTATAATCATTCTTTTCATTGTTAGGTATATAATCACTCTTTTCTAGACTTAAACACAAGTTAATAATCTTGCACAATAGTTAGTTGCCTTGGGGCTTCATTTTCAACAAAACACCTGCGTGGAAGATTCCTTAAAAAAAGGACCTCTATATACATGGAATTTGGGAATATATTTATAATCTCTTGAGTCTTGTGTGTATAAATCCTGGCAACTAATAAATGTGACAACTCTTGTAAATTTTAAACTAATACGCAAGAAATCTCTTGCAAGTATTAACATTGTATATGGACCTAATTAGAAAACGGTATCCTCTTCACTCATGTGATATCGTACACTTTTTTTCCAATAAGGCTCCTAGGGTAAATATTAGCTACAATCATAATTTTACACATTTAACTATTTGTGTCCACTTCATATGGAGTCATAATCATTTCTATAAAACACGTATTGAGAAAAATAAAGTGCATTTCAATCTACTATTTTGACTTAAGTTTTTTTTTGGGTCATGTTTTCTTTGACAAATTTAAGAGATAGACATAGAAATCTAAACCGAAGCAATTAATAAAACCAAAGATAATTACAAAGTGTTCTTAATTATAATCATATCAATGACAAGGGTCGTTTTCTTTGAAACAAAGAAAACGAGCTTTGTCATTGATATACAATATTGGAAGGTCATCGATATAAACCATTACAAAATACATAAAGGAGCACATTAATATTCTAATGTTTTTTTATCTCATAGATATAAACCAATACAAAATAACATAACTAGTCCCTTTTTATCACATATATATCCATCCTTTGTAATTTTTCGTGTGTAAGATTTGTGATACTTATTATTTTTTGTTGTGTAAAAAATCACAAATATCCATGGATAACTTGGAGTTTTTATTATGAAATAATAGATCATTTGATTTATTAGTCATTGCCTAAATTAAGTGTCAAGAACATCATAGATTTGAAGCCATTTATAATATGGTAGTGATTTGTGGACGTAGGCTAATAGTGAGATGGGAAACTTTTTTCCAATTTAGCAAGTTTTTTCTATCGGAATACCGGCCACCCCATTCGGAATCTCCCAATTATCCGAACACGGACTTTGTTCTTCTTGTGATGAACTAACTTTCTTTAATAGTTCTCTCTGACAAATAAAGTTATCTACCCCTTCATGCGAGGCCGTTATTGAAATTTAAGGGTCAATTTGGTGTCCAGGCCCTGTTTGGAGCGCCCGTTGTGGTCATATTTACTATGTAAACCCCCATATGAGTTTCCTTTAGGCTAAACTACTCACTTTCACCCTCTTTTTGTGAAGCCGAAGGAGAGGACTAGTACCTACAAAGCATAAGATAAAATTATGAAACAAAGTGATTAGGATTTAAATCGGGACATGTAGATGATTTTGCCCTCAAACAAGTTACGAAGAAAAGGTCACTACCAACCTTTAATGGAAAGGGAAAGAGGAGTGAAGAAGCGAAAGCATGGATTGAGCAGCTTGAAGATTATTTTCGAACATGTAACTTTAGTGAGGAAACTAAGGCAAAGACAACAATACTTCTCTTTAAGGTTCTGTAGAATTATGGTGGAAGTCTATTATGCGCAGCACGGACTTGTGGAATGAGGACATCACATGGCCTCTAATAAAAAATCATATGATTCAACATTACTGTCCACCAGAATATCACATGGAGAAAATGAATGAATTTTTAAACTTGGAACAGAGGGAACTTGCTGTTGTTGCAGAATGTCATGATAAATGTTGGGACTTGCAAAAATATTCACCCTCTTTCACAGAAAAGAAAAGAGCTTCTTGATTTGTGAATGGCTTAAATAAGCAAATTAAATTTTTGGTTAAGGGTAACAAGCCAACTATAGTCCAAGATGTTGAGATATCGAGCTCATCTAGTGAGGCGCTGGATGACCCGCTAGGGGATAGGCCCCACACTTACACCAGTGGCATGGTTGGTGAGATCATGGGTGATATACGACTAGTGGGATAATAGGCTGTGTGACAGCCATTCTAGAGATTGGCATAGTTATAGCACCAGCTCATTTAGTTGGGTTCACACTATAGAGAACCCTAGTATATATTTGGTTGAGTACCTTTTCATATTGTGTGTACTCTTATCTTTGTATATGGTGTGTTGATTGTTGTGTGAACACTGAAGAAGAAGAAGATTTTCAGCCTCTCACCTTGTGTGTTCTCTTTTAGGGATTTGTGAGTGTGTGTGTGCTTGCAAGAGCTCAAGCTCTCTTCTCCCCTCTGCATTTTTTCACAAGATGCTATGTTGCATGCCATGACATATGAACAGATGGGAAAGAATGAAGAAAGCTTTGGAAATAAAAGAAAGAGATCAAATCCATTTTATGATGAGAAGGAAAATTTTATGTAGAATAGGAGAATGCACACTGGCAAGAAGAAGAATGGTAATCAGCCTTTCACATATTTGTCCCCAAAGATGGTAGAAAAGGCGTGGTGTGAAGGCTTATGTTTTCGTTGTTTACAAAAGGGTCATAGAACTTATAAATGCAAAAACAAACCAGCATCACATGAGAAATGTGACGTATTAATTACAAGAGATCAGAAAACAAGGCAAAATATACAGGAGAATGTACGTAGATTTTCAAGTAATGATAAGAGGAAAAGCTGTTGTAACCGTGGTCAAAAAGATTGAGGAATATCCACATGTCAATGCTGTTGTTCATGTAGGTAATGCCAAAAACCGAGCTTCAATAATTATTAAAATTCCTATCAAGATTGAGAATAGTGTTTTTCAAGTGTTGATTGACTTGAGAAGCACCCATAGTTTTCTACCACCCCACGTGACAAAACAGTTAGGAATTACTAAATTTTATCAAAAGAAGCTTATGGTAGAGCTTGCTTCGGGAAAGCAATAGACATGTAAGGATTATGTCAAGAATATGCTTTTCGTCCTCATAGCTGACCTCAAGTCAAAAGCAGATTTCCATGTGTTGCCTTTAGGAAGGTATGATGCCATTTTAGGGATGGATTGGTTAATGCCAAGAAAGGCTAGAATATTGTGTCATGAGAAGTGGGTTTGCATGATTGGAGATGACGGTAAAGATTATTGCTTACAGGGTCAAAGATGTGATGTAGAATTTAGAATGATGTCTACTATATAGTTTGTTAAAGCAACAAGAAAAGGTTGTCATGTATATGCCATGGAATTGTTGATACAAAGTCTTAAGAAAAAGGGTGATGATCATCCTATACTTCAAGAATTTCAGAATTTGTTTCCTTATTATTTGATTGAATTTAAGGAACAGAAAAAGGGTGATGGTCATCCTATGCTTCAAGAATTTCAGAATTTGTTTCCTGATGATGATTTGACTGAATTGCCTCCATATAGATTTGTAGATCACGAAATAGAACGCATACTTGGTGTAGAATTTATATGTAGAGATCATCGTTTATCTGTGGAGAAAAGAGCAGAGTTGACAATGCAATTGCAGAAATTGCTTGAGCACGGATTTATTAGGCCTATTATGTCGCCATGGGGTGCTCTTGTTCTCTTCGTAAAGAAGAAGGATGGGACTATGTGGCTGTGTGTTGACTACAGGGGGCTCAATAAGTTAACGATCAAGAATAAGTACCCATTGCCAAGAATGGGGGAGCTTTTTGATTAGCTTACAGGGAGTCGCATATTTTCTAAAATTGATCTGCAGTCTCGTCATCATCAGATTCGCATCAGAGACAATGATATAGCAAAGACTGCGTTTAGAACACATTTTGGGCATTATGAATTTGTTGTGATGCCATTTGGATTAACAAATGGCATCTACTTTTCAGGAGAACTTGGATGACTTTGTGTTGGTATTTTTGGATACATCTGTCATCCTCAAACTGAACCACCAAGCCAGCCTTAGTAATGGCAGAGAAGTAAAGAAGAGCATGAAGAACACTTGCAGAAAGTGTTTCACGAATTTCTAGAGCATAAGTTATATGCAAAGAGGTACAAATGTGAATTCTTTAAAGACAGGGTGGAGTACTTGGGACACATTATATCTAAAGAAGGTATTTCAATGGATCCCAAGAAGATTGCAACCATTGTGGAATGGCCAACTCCCATTTCTGTTAGAGAAGTTCGTGGATTTCTGGGACTTGCAAGTTTTTATTTTTGAGTTTTCTCACAAAGCAAGTCCTATGATGGACCTTTTGAAGAAGGGTAGAATACTTATATGGACTGTACAATGTGAGCAGAGTTTTCAGATTTTGAAGCATGCATTAACTACATGCCCTATGCTTAAATTGCCTTTAGTTGATGCTAGTATTATAGTGCTTGGTGGGGTTTTGATGCAAGATGGGCATCCGGTTGCATTTGAGTCATGTAAGCTGAAACCTCATGAGAGGAATTATTCAGCATATAATTTGGAATTATTGGTGGTTGTGCATGCATTGTGTGTATGGAGGCATTATCTCCTTGGAGTTAAGTTTTTCGTTGTTGCAAACTGATCAATCTGCTTTGAGGCATTTGTTTAGCCAAGCGGAATTAAATGCAAAGCAAAGAAGGTGGATAGAATTTTCGCAGGAATATGACTTAAAAATCATTAATAGGCCAGGATGAGCAAACAAAATGGCCGATGCATTAAGCAGAAAACCAGAAGTTACTTGTGAGTGCAATCACTGTCATACATAATAGTTTGGGAGAACAAGTAAAGAGTGAAATCCCAAGAGATTCTTTCTTCAAAACAGCTTTTGCGAGTTTGACAAAGAAATACATCTCACAAGAGGAAATAGATGCATTCGCAAAGTATGAAGTAATTGATGGAATATTATATTATGAGAAAAGGTTATGCATACCTAATGTTGTGGAGATCAAGAGTAAGTTGATGCATGACAGTTGATGCATGACCTTCATGATATCGCCATAGCAAGACATCCAGGATTTCAAAAGACATACACTAAGGCTAGAAAGAGTTTCTTTTGGCCAGGAATGAAAGCTTATGTAAGGGATTATGTGGCAAAATATCTAAAGTTTCAACACGTCAAAACTAAGCATGTAAAGAAACCACGCTCTATGCTACTATTAGATGTGCCAGAGATGAATTGGCAATGTATATCAATGGACTTTATTACTGGGATACCAAGGACTAGAGGAGGTTATGACAGTATTTTTGTGGTGGTAGATAGGCTTACAAAAGTCACTCATTTCTTGCCTATCAAGACTTCATATACTACTATGGATGTGGAAAATGTGTTTGTGGAGAATATCTTCAAGTTACATGGTATGCCTAAAATTATAGTATCGGATCAAGATTCTTGATTCACTTTTCAAAATTTTGGTAGGCATTCTTGAAAGCTGTTGGGACATCACTTGATATGAGTACAGCATATCATCCTCAAAGTGATGGGCAAATAGAAAGAGTGAATCAAATCTTGGAAGACATATTAAGAATGTATTGCATGGATAAACCTGGAAAGTGGGATGAATACTTACATATGGTGGAATAAGCATAAAATAGGAGTCCACAGTCTACTATTGGAATGTCTCCATTCAAGCATTATATGGGCAAAATTGCATGTCACCTGTATTACATGGTATGATCTTGTTGTTGGGAAGGTTGAGATAAGTAAATAAATTCTTGATGAAATGGAGATGCACAAAAGAGACATAAGGGAATGCATAAGAGTTGCTCAAAGTCATCAAAAGAGTTATGCAGACAAGAAAAAAAAGCCAAGAGAATTCAATGAGGGTGAAATGGTATTCTTAAAGGTGAAACCAAAGAAGAGTTCTTTAAGACTTGGATAGTTTAAGAAATTGGCATCTAGATATGCAAGATCTTTCAAAATACTTGAGAATATTGGATCACAAGCTTATCGCCTCCAACTTCTAGAAGGAGTTAAAGCACATAATGTATTTCACATTAGCTTACTGAAGAAGTACGTGGCTGATCCAAATCACATACTTGGTGACAGTATAAGCTTATCGCCTCCAACTTCTAGAAGGAGTTAAAGCACATAATGTATTTCACATTAGCTTACTGAAGAAGTACGTGGCTGATCCAAATCACATACTTGGTGAAGTACAAGAGTGGAAGAAGTCGAAAAATTTGAGATAGAACCAGAGACAATTTTGGATTGCAAGGTTAGGAAGCTCAAACATCGGGACATAGTTGATCTCCTAATAAAATGGAATACTTATCCAGTTGAAGATGCCACATACTTGGTTGTCTGAGGATCATGTGAGGACTCACTATCCTCAGTTCATGCGATGAGGACAACGCTCTTTTTTTAACCCGAGAAGAATGTAATGTACTCATATGTACATATTTTTGGGTCCATTTGAATCGGAAAATATTTAGCATCTATATTTAATGTTGAAAAGTAGGATATACTTTGAAGACAAAAGATTAAGTTTATTAGAGATGTCAATTTTTGGTCATTTTTTGGGCTTTTTATGCATGTTTGGTGGTGGTGTCGTTTGTAAGCGATTTCTATTCTATACTTAACCATGTTAGATAATGTATAAGAGGGTGAAAGTGAGTAGTTTAGCCTACGGGAAACTCATATGGGGATTTACATAGTAAATATAACCGCAAACGGGCACTTGAAACAGGGCCTAGACGCTAAATTATCCCTTAAATTTTAGTAATGGCCTCACATGAGGGTGTAGAAAACTTTATTTGTTAAAGAGAACTATTAAAGAAAGTTAGTTCATCACAAGAAGAACAAAGTCCGTGTTCAGATAATTGGGAGATTCTGCACGGGGTGACCGGTATTCGTGAAACAAATCTGACACCACTTTCAAGTGTTAAAAAAAAACATATCATCTCTAATTTGGTTCAATATCATGTTTTTAGAAGGGATTTCTATCTTTAATGTTTTCATGCATAATAATCTACTAATTCTCGTGGGCTATTTTTTTTGCTTTTTCTAGAGCCTTGAGGTGATTTCTATGCAGGAGAGAGAGAGAGAGAGAGAGAGAGAGAGAGAGAGAGAGAGAGAGAGAGAGAGAGAGAGAGAGAGAGAGAGATTTTGAGATTCAGGCCGGCCATCCTTAGACAGGGAACGCTAGATAGAGAACGTGATTTATGCCCTCTCGGAGCCATTTAGTAGAACCCAGAGTGGACGAGATATAGAAGTGGCATACCCAGGATAGCTGCGACATCCAATGTGGAGGTTGGGTGGACGAGCGTCGGAGAAAATCCCTAGATTGGCTAGATCTTTTTGTTGGTGATTCTCTCTCTGATTTTGAGATTTTATATTGGCGATTAATATGTTACTTTGAATGATCAATGATTATGGTTTATTGAAAATCTTTTCGTTTTCTAAAGTATAATGTGATTTTTCTGTAAATCTTGAGAAATTTTGTGCATAGATCATGAAACAGAATATGGGTACGTTTCAATGATGTATGCATGCATGTGAGTGACAGATCAGCATGTCTACTACTTTGATAGTGGTGCTAGTACATTACTTCTCAACATGTTATTTTCCTCCCTTGAGTCTACTTCTTAAGGAGGCACATTCATATATGTAAACAACTCCTTATACCCAATGAAAGAAATTCAATAAGGTTATGCTCATTGCTACAAATGGTGGGATAATCACTCTCTCTAAAGTCTTGTTTGTTCTAGGCATATATGTAAACAACTCCTTATACCCAATGAAAGAAATTCAATAAGGTTATGCTCATTGCTACAAATGGTGGGATAATCACTCTCTCTAAAGTCTTGTTTGTTCTAGGCATAAAAAAGAACTTGATGTCAGTCTCTTTCATTGCTAGGGCAGGCCTAGTGATCATATTTATTGATGATAGGTGTTCATTATTGGAGTGATAGTGAAGACATATTTGTGGTATCCATCGGTACCTTTAAGCCATGGGTTTTATAGGTTGGATAAGTATAGGGGATTGGCATATGGCGATTGTTCAGTTACTACTACATGTGCTATGAGGGATGTGGAGCTATGGCATATCTACCTTGGTCACTTGAATTTTGATAATTTTTTGCACCTTAAAAGGTAGAGGATGGTGTGTCAAAGTTGCCAAAGCTTGAGGCCCGTGTCAAAAAACATGCATGTGAGTGGTGCATTTCGGGCAACATACAATGGAAATCATTCTTGAAAGGTAGATTAGTAAGGGTTGTCCAAAAATTATACATAATGATATATGTGGTCCTATGAGAACACCATGGATCGAGGGATATATTACTCTAAGCACACCTGGGTGTATATGTTGAGGGTAAAATCATAGATTTTACACGATTTAGACAATTTGTCTCCATGGTTAAAAATGTGTCTTTATATAAAGTTGGAATCATTTATATAGATCAAGTAGGGGAGTATACGTCAAAGAAATTTCATGTAGATATAACTGAAAGAGGCATAAAACACCAATGCACATACACCTCAACAAAATGGTGTGGTTGAGAGGAAGAATAGATCTCTTGGACATGGCATGTCGCATGGTTAAAGGAGGATTTGTCTTATGTTTTTTGGTTAGAGGTAGTTATGTGTGCCACTTATGTGCTAAACAGATGCCCCACCAAGGCTTGATAGATAATTTACCCTTATGAAGCTTGAAGTGGCAGGAAGCCCTTATGGCTCATTTGCATGTTTTTCTTGTCTTGTATTTTGGTTAAACTTTGATGGCTACTCATAGAGAGTGAAGTTGAATGTTGAATGTGAAGTTTGAATTCAGCTAACTTATGACCATGTGTAGTTAAGTTGTGGACTAATAATGCTGTGAGACTTGAAGGCTAAGCTATGAACAAAGGGCCAAGGCACTTAATTAGATGTTGAACAAAAATGCATCTATGTTGACAAGTAGAGAGAGTTTTGCGTGAGTGGTCAAGGCACCTTACCAGAGAAGATGTTGGACAACTAGGGGTAGCTCAACTTCTCAAGGTACATGAAGACAACTGAATTGTGTTTGGCAACTCACAAAAGCAACTTCTCTTTTTTCTTATGTTTGCATTGAGATGTAAATCGTGTGCGTGTACGCCAATAAGTGTACATACTCTTTTGAGGATTTTTTAAAATAATATACACATGTAGAAACACCCAAGTATCACAATGGGGGTACCCTACCACTCTTGGTGGAAAAAATGAGTTTTGGATGTTATGTGTGTGTGTGTGCGCTAGTAGCCAAGGAAAGGGGACATTTGATAAGTTAGAAGTATTTTAGGGAAGGGTCAAAGATTGGGTACTTTTCCACCAAAGACTGGAAATGAAAGCTACTGGGATTGACATTACCTTTTCGTTGACAAATGTTTGGCCTCGTGCGCCTTGTTTAATAATTCCTTTCAACGTTAAGGGGCGTTCATTGTTCTCTCTCACACGGTTCACTGAACCCTTTCCAAATTATTTAATACAATAAACACTATACAAAAATATAAAATTATATTGAATCCCCATCATATACACTGGCTATAAAAAATAAAAAATTATATTGAATTGGCTCGATTGAACGTGCTAGCTGATTTCCGTCCACATTTAGCTGAATTCTTCCATATGTGACATGGCACATGCTCATTGGATAGCCCAAAGCTAATCACATATTCATTACATGAGAAAAAAAAGACCCTAATTTTTTATTTATAATTACATGGAGGTGAGACCGCACGTGCTGCAAGAAAGAAAGGCACGTGCTGAACGGTGTTTATAATTTCTCCAAGATTTTGTTCCATTATATGCTAGAAAATAAGCATATGCCGTGCTCCAGACAAAAAAGTTTTTCCAACCCTTAAATTTAAAGGCAATGCTTAAGCTTAATCGAGATCTAGACTTAAAAATCGCTAAAAATCATACAAATGCGGGGGTTTATAACTAAAATGTACATATTTCATCCCTTAAAAAGGGAACGTGAGATTCCAACCGGGATTTTTGAATTTCGATCAGGATAATTACACTACAAACTAGGTTATGTAAGCACTAAGCATATGTTTATGGTGTTGTACAATAAAACATAAGAGTGCCCTCTCTACATACTCTTGACAATTATCACATATCTATCAATCTAAATTAAAAGGAAATCTAAGGTGTCCCACTTACTATCTTGGTGGCACACCATAAATGCTACCCATTAAGATTTCTTAGATTCTTAAAAATGACATTTTTGCTTATAGTTTTACATGAACCACTATGAAATGATTTGCATGGGTATACCGTTGTTTTTTTGTTCCTTGACGTTTTTCCTCTCTATTTTCAAACCAATAGTTACATGCATAAACAAAAGATTGTAAATTGATGCTTTCCATGCTTGGGACTACTAAATTCTAACATTACGCTCATGAATTGTCATAGTTCTTCTCCCTTGTGTGTGTTTGTGGGTAATAGGCCTGCTAATTAATTAGACAAACACTACATCTCCTTTGTACTAACCTTAAAATAAATATGACTTAGGCTTTGTGAGGGCTATGCTTTAATGTAACACATATACTTCCAATATTTAATACATACTTTGTGATCAAAGGTGGCAACAATAAGTTAAACCATCCCTTCATATATACATCTTCACCAAAAGATGTATGTGCATATACTAAGAAACACCTAATGTTGACAAGTAAACACAATATACACATTTTTTATTATTTATATATACATCTTCATGAAAAGATGTATGTGTCATATCCTAAGAAATATCTTATGTTGACAAGTGAACACAATAAAAACATATTTATAAACTCTCATTCTTTTTTAGCATACCTTTGCAAAAGAAAGGCCTTTTTGTCATGAAAAGTGAAAATGTGATGTTATAGATAATGGACTTTTTTAACTATTTCAATGTGTATTCAAAGTGGACAATCATCTTCTTTCTCGCATTCTTTTCAACACTTGTAGCATCTCTAGTCCTCCACTCTTCTCTATTATATATTGCATGCATTTTAAATGGAGGAGTAAATGGGACCTATATCACCTAACTCTCTCTCTCTCTCTCTCTCTCTCTCTCTCTCTCTCTCTCTCTCTCTCTCTCTCTCTCTCTCTCTCTCTCTCTCCATGCTTTAATCCTTCATTGTTGTTCTCCATGAAATATATTCCCAAATCCATTCATACTTTGAAAGCTAAAAGAACCAAGGGCCACAAAGAGCTTTAGTATTAGCTTTTCCCTCGAGGGGTGCACTACTAAGAAACCCTATTAGCACATGCATTCAAGGAGTATTTAAAAAACCCTTTATCTGTTAGATTTTCATAAATAAAATGACCCCTTTTTCTTTATAAACTTACAGGTTTTTTCATAATCGATCAAAAAAACCCCTTGTATAAATTTACCTTCAAATTTTGAATTAAAAAAAACCCTTCTGATAAACTCACATGCTAAACTTACATATATTTAGGTGCATCCCCCAAGGCTTTTTCCTCTAGGTTGTAGCTACACTTATCTTACTGAAGCTTTTACCACACTAGAATGGTTGGCTAATCTAGGTTGTGGCTACACTTATCTTAATGAAGCTTTTACCACACTAGAATGTTTGGGTACTTAATGGCTAATCTATGAAGCTATGTTGTGACAACTGTTTCCAAGCAAGTTCCAGACATAATTGCCCCTCATTAATAAAGAGTAGGAATTATAATATTGCTTTCTGCATTTTTGCAAGGCTTGAGCTAAGAGTTTTTTTTTAAGGTGAAGGGATGATTTTTTAAAATAAAATAAGTGGGGGGAGGGGGCTTGATTTAAAGAAACATTTTAGCATCATAGACATTCAAAGGCTTGGGCACTCTATATAGCACTGTGCATTTAAGGGTAATTTAAAGCCCCCATACCCTCATACTTTTATAAGTAAGATACAGTCCTTTTGTTATTCTTGAGATGATAAAAGAATTTTTGCACTTTTCAAAACCTCTATGAAATTAAACTTTATAAAATAATTGATTTTAAAAAAACCTACAAGGCAATAAAACCCATTCTAACGTGCTATCTTACATTCTCTTCGGTGACCTCCCCTGGTAAAAAACCACTTATGTATGAGTTTCTTCCCTTTTTGATGAAAAAACTCCCTTATTGACATATCAAAGTCCCATACGACTTCTCTATATATCTTTTTGTCTAACAAAAGTGTGACTTGATACGTGTGCTTACACGTGCATGTGTGCTATGGATCACATTTGATTTTCCCCATAAATATACCCACTTTTGCATTATTATGCTAGCTCTAGATCCAATTCCAATTGCAATTCCCACACTTTATAGGTTGATCCCTCTTGCACTACGGTGGGCATAGTTTCATAGTTTACTTGCACAAAATTACAAATAATACAACTTATGGGTCTAATGCACTTAGAGGAGAAGACTCACCACACAATGCATTTCCAATAGTCATTGGCAAGATCTCTAAAAATAAGTTGGTTTTTTCATCAAGTTCCACTCCTTCCTAATAACTAATGAGACCATCACAATGCTACTATTGAGACCAACGAAAAACTAATAACTAATGAGACCATCACAATTATACTTGCATCATACTTTTTCACCGTCTTGATATCTGGGATCAAAAACTTAACACTTTAGAAGATCTAGCACAATTGAATTTGCAGCCTCACTTTGGCCGTTCGTTTGTGGGTGATAAGCTGATGAAAGGCATTGAGCCTTACATCTATTACAATATTTATGATGAGTTAGTGGATTTTAACCTTAGGTTTTAGGATTTCAATAAATCAAAGGTTGTGAACCTTAGAGTTGAACCTTAGACTGGAAAAACTTAAAAGTAGTAGCACATATTAAAGTAGACTTTTATTTGGATACACACACACACACACACACACACACATATATATATGCAAGAAACTAGGGTCGGCCACTCAAAACATGGAGTGACAACATGGGTGTGGGTCACCATCCTCACATCTCATATGGGAGAAGTTCACCCTGAAAGCTTGGCCATGAGAGCTCCAAGAAAGATAATAGTAAAAAATGATCATAATGTGTGTACAATGCCCATGAGCACTATGTATCATATAGCCCTAGGCCTCGAAAGGCACATATGTAAATGACCCTAAGCCCAAGTGCCTAGACCCCATCCCCCATGTGCATGTGACACCAATGCTACTTCGTTTACAGCAGTAAGGATGATATCACATGTTTTCAATGCAAGAAAAAGAGACACACGAAGAGATTATGTCCTTTGAATGGAGCTATAGCACCTTTGACGCCTGGACAAAAGGCGACACCAAAGAAGTTCATACCAAAGAAATCTATACACATTATAGAACTTCAAGGTAAATTTTCTGAAGTTAATATCATGTATCTTGAAGGAAGCCAATATTCAGATTGCACTTTCAATAGACGTTTTTTGGTCCAAACGAATTATTTTGTGTTTATGGATCAATAAATGGACATCAGGTTCATATTTTGTTTCATCCTAGTAGCACTCAATTTTATTGATAACATTGTGGTACAAAGGATGAAGCTAAAAACCACACAGAATGATCACATGTACAAGAAGGTCAGGATGGCTGCAGGACAAGTCCAATTTTGGGACAAGAAGGTGTGAAAACTACCGTTAGACATCCAGTTGTACTTAGATAGACTTGATTTTCATGTCATGAGCTTGGGTAATGTAGACATCATTTTAGGGATGGAATGGTTTCATCGAAAAAATAAGGATTTTTCTGTTGATTGGGTCAAACATTTGATGTCTTTCCATCACAGTGGAAACCTTGTTACTCTTAATAAGGAAAACATTGTTGTACCCAAGGAAACTTTTATTAATGAGCTTGAGTTAATGGAAAATCATTTTAAATATGAACTTTTCCAATTGGTTATGGATCCAGTGTCTTCTCGTGTTCATTTTGATGTAAACATTGTTTCTTTAGATGTTTGGGAAAGTAAAGTGTTAAATTCCATTAAGAGCAAATTGTATTTCTTGATGAGTTACCTCATGGATTACCTCCTAAATGAGAGGTGGACCAAAAAATTAGCTAGTACCAGGGGCAATACCTATTAGTATTCCTCCATATCGGCTTAGCCATATTGAAGAAGATGAGATAGCCCCAAGAAACTAGCTGAATATTTAAGGATGGGTCAGATTAGACCAAGTAAGTCTCCTTGGGGTGCACCGGTTCTCTTGGGGGGGTGGAGCTTGCTTTAAACCATACAAAGCCTTTTTCAACTTGCACACTTTGTTGTCCTGCCCTCTTTGAACAAAACCACGAGACTGCGATACATACACCTCCTCATGCAAATCTCCATTCAAGAACGCAGTCTTTATGTCCAACTGATGTACATTCCAACCATTGTGAGCTACCAATGCACAAATGCTACGAATGGTAGTCATACGACAAGTGTGGGAACAAAGGTCTTATCAAAATCAATGCCCTTTTCTTGAGCATAACCCTTTGTAAACAAGTCTAGCCTTATAGCGATCAACACTGCTATCTGGCTTTCGTTTCAACTTAAAAACCCACTTACATCCAATGACCTTTTTACCAATAGGCAAATCACACAAAGACCATGTACCATTCTTCATTATAGTATCATATTCACTTTGCATTGTAGCCAACCAATTTTCTCATTTTTGTGCCTCATCAAATGAAAGAGGTTCTTCCTCTTCACACATACTAGACACAGCCAAAGCATAACAATCTGATGCATAAGAGGCATGCTGAAAGCCTGAACGAGTATGACTAGAAATAGGTGCATCAATTTTACTATCATGCAAGGTTTGCAACAGCCATTTAGGCATACTAGCCTGCTCATTTTCAGCCCTATCCTCATAAATTACATCCTCTAAATCTGCATCAGAAATAGGGTGATCTATGATGTCGTTTGAAATCTTCATAGGCTGAATATTTGCCTCATTAGGACTTACATTTGAATTCCCACCTGTAAATAGAGGCAACCACGTATCAAATACATCCTGTGAGCTCACACCTGTCTCTTTGGTACATGATAACAAAGGCTACACAGCATCTTCCACAAATACAACATCTCGACTAATCAAGATACGCTTTGACTGCGGCGGATGATACAATCTATAACCCTTGCTCTCAGCACTGTAACCAACAAAAATGCATTTGTTTGACAGCATTATCATCCAATTTTCTATGTTGTTGCTGCACAGGCACTAAAGCATAGGCCAAGCAACCAAAGACACGCAAGTGACCAATAGAAGGCTTCCTGCCATGCCAAGCTTCGTATGGAGTAACAAACTGCAAGGCCTTAGTGGGACACCTGTTGAGTACATATGCAGCACACATGACAGCCTCAAGCCAAAACGCATGTGGCAAAGCTTGGATCTTGACCATACATCGTGCCATCTCCATAAGTGACTTGTTTTTCCTCTCAGCAACACCATTTTGCTGAGGGGTATACGGCACTGTACATTGGTGTTTTATCCCACGACTAGCCAGAAATGCATCAGAATGGAGGGTGCCCACAGTACAATTGGATACATTTTCAACCATAAGCAAAAACTGTTTAAAGCACAAAAACACTTCGGACTTTGCCTTCAGTGGATATACCCATGCATGCCTTGAGTAATCATCAATGAAAGTCACGAAGTACAAGTGTTTACCAAATGACGGAGTTTGCATAATTACCAAATGACGGAGTTTGCATAGGCCCACATACATCACTATGTACAAGTTGCAATTTGTGAGTGGCCCGCACACAGAACCATCCTTTGGAAACACAAAACGCTGCATTTTGCCCAAAATACAGCCTTCACAAACATGTTTTATTAATGGGGCCTCAAGAGGAGGCAATGAAGCAACCATATCAAATTTCTACAAACATAGCAAACTAGCAAAGTTCAGATGACCAAAACGAGCATGCCATAGTTTTGCATCTGAAACTGCCTTTTCATCAGAAACTGCATTTGCTGAATCTTCCACACACTTGTCATAAGAATTGAGCCTATACAGCCCACAAAACAAGGTGCCAAATGCAATAATCGTATCACCAGAAGTCAAATCATGAATAGTACATCTGTCATCCACAAATTTGACTACAAGTCCAAGTCTAGCAAGCGTAAATTTGACTACAAGTCCAAGTCTAGCAAGCGCAAAGAAAGACAATAGATTCCATTTTATCCCTGGCACATATACAAAGCATCTAAAAGTGTGAAAGCGCTGCCATTTGCAGCAATAAAGCATAATTTTACCAACGCCCTTCACTGGGTAAGAAGCATTATTGGCACATGTGATAGTATTCCCATTAGGGACAGCCTCAAGATAAGTGAACATATCACGATGCGAGGTAATGTGCTTTGTAGCACCACTGTCAAAATACCATACATGAGAGTCAACAGAAACTGCCAAACATGCATCATGTACAGATGGGTCATACTGGCAATACACGCTAAACACCCATTCTGTATCCTGCACAACATTTGCAGAATCCGCTATTGTGGCTACATTTGACTCTTTCTTCTTTGCCTCTTTAGCCTTTAGCTTAGGGCAATTCTTAATGACATGATCAGTTGCCTTACAATAGTTGCACCTGATCTTTTTCTTGCCTTTATCAAGAGCCTTCTCAGACCTATTGTTGCTACCTGTGGAAGGAGAAGAAGTTGCAGACCTACTAATAGGATAAGAAACAGTGGAAGGGGCTACCTTACCACTTCTTCTCTGCTGGTGGGCAGCAACAAATGCATGATCAACTGCACGCTGCCTAGCCCTATTTTGCCTGGACTACGCTTCTTGTTGCAAGAGCTTGTTGACTAAAGTATCATACTTGACAACATCAGGTCTATCCTCAGTAACTCTCCACATGGAAGTAAAAGTCTGATATGACTCAGGTAAAGCATCAAGAACAGTCTGCACAAGAGAATGATCAGGAATAATCTCACCTGTAGAAATCAACTATTCCTTGAGATCTTTAATCTCAACAAGAAAAACATTCATGTCATCATCTTCCTGCATAATCTTCGATTCTAGCTCTTTACATAGGTAAGAGATTTCTGCCTCGTTACAACCTGCATACAAACCAGCTAGAATATCCCAAGCCTGCTTTGCTTTTTTAGCTGAACGAATATGTGGAGTGATGTTACGTTTGACACGTTACGTTTGACAGAAAGTGCAATCAAGGCATGAGCATGCGCATCTTTACAAACGAGCTTGTTCAGTAGTGGGTAAAACAGCAACAACAGTAGAGCTGCTAGAACCTGCAACATCCTCAACAGATCCGACATCCACAGAACCTGGACGTACATCCATACCTTGCACAATGTTCTACACTCCTTTTGCAACAACCAAAACATGGTGCATCATGTATGCCCAAAGTGGGTAGTTGCTCTCTCCATCCAATTTGTCATGAGCAGACAACATGCGAAATACATCATTGCTATTATCAGCCATGGCCACTCACTGAAATTGATACAAAAGCTACCTGTAATGAAGCAAAGACTGAACAGAAAACAACTCATGCTATGTAGCACGGTCCACAATAAAATACGCTTTTGCAACAACCAAAACATGGTGCATCATGTATGCCCAAAGTGGGTAGTTGCTCTCTCCATCCAATTTGTCATGAGCAGACAACATGCGAAATACATCATTGCTATTATCAGCCATGGCCACTCACTGAAATTGATACAAAAGCTACCTGTAATGAAGCAAAGACTGAACAGAAAACAACTCATGCTATGTAGCACGGTCCACAATAAAATACGTATGCCTGTCTTGCAGAAAACTGCACTGTCAAAATTTCTGCACAAAATGACGAAAGCACATGTACAAAACTTGTAATGCAAAAACGGAGCCCGAAACGACCTCAGATGCAATTTCTGAGAACGCAAAGCCCTATGGGTTATCTGCAACAGCAGAGTATAGGGACTTGCAAGCGCTCGTGAAAGCTCACCTCAATCGAAGAACGTGAGTCGGAGGGTGCTGCAACGTAGCCCTGGGAGCCAATGCCTGCTCTGATACCAATTGTTGGAATTAGGGTTGCAGGGGAAAGCACACAAAGCTTGGAGAAGAAGAAGTAAGAATGCACACAACACACAGTGTATTAGATTGTGTCAATGTACAAAGATAAGTTAGCCCTAGAATAATGGGCATATATACAAGCCGGGGGAAAAAAACTCCTAAAGAGAGAAAAAGTGCCCCGACGGTCCTAAGTGTGTTCACACACATCACTGCCTATATATATGGCAATAGAAGGCATTATCGAGCTAATCATAATTAGATTCTTAGAAGAGGACCCACATATGCTCAATGGCTAAGATACATCAAAGCCACTGAAATTCTCAAGGAATTATTTAAGAATTGGGGAGAAGAGTTAAGCAAGAAGGTAATGTTACAAACACCCCAAGAGCCAAAAGTGAGCCAAGGCACCCCTAAGCTCACAAGATTGGAGAGAAGGAAACAAAACAAAGCATCACTTGGGCAACCCTTGCTTAGATGGCTTTAATAGAGGAAGGTGTTGGAGGTAATTAGAGCATGAAATGACTAGAAGGTGTGCTAGATCATAGTCATCTCCCTCAACAACTGTGGTATTTTTGGGGGGTAGCACAATGAGAGGTGGGAGCTTGGTGGGGGGTTTGCTATAGTGCCCCAAGGGGGGTGTTTGTGCTCGGTGGTTGCCTCTTGGTGGTGCATTACCTGATTATGTTTATGGATTGGGTTGTGCTTAGATGTGGTGATGGTACTGTGAATTCTCACAATACTCTCCAAGAAGAGTGCTAAAAGCTTAACCAATCCCAACAATTCTCTTCAGCCTCTGCCAATGGGAAAAATGCTAAGCTAGAAGATAAGCTCACAAAAGAACAATTCTCTTCACAGCCTCTGCCAATGGGAAAAATGCTAAGCTAGAAGATAAGATCACAAAAGAAAAAAGAGAAATTCATAGGCTTTAGAAAAATCTTGTTGGCACACCAAGGCCACACCTAAGAGGATCTAGAAAACATGCACAAGGAGGACATAGATGCCCTCCACTTATAGTAGTATGATGCACTAGAAATAGCCAAGAAATGGCAGCCCAAGTGCATGAATCTCAAAGAGACTAACTCCTAGAGATCAGTTCAAGAAAGCTAAAGCTAAATAAGACCAAGTCATCTGTGCAAACTAACCAAGTTGCAAAGAAGTGTGAAGATGGCCTCAACCAAAGCCGTCACCAATTTCCAAGGAGTATAACTAAGCCATGGCCAAAGGGGTAGCTTAAGAAGTAGCCTACCAAGAACTCCTCCACTATAAAGAAGCCCCCATCACATAATAAAAATCTTTAATCTAGAGAGACCATTGCCTCGGATGATACCCCACTAGAAGGCCAAATGACCATAGGAATTTGGACATGCTTCTCTCATGGGCCACCACCACCAACACCTTGCAAGTTTGTTGGTCCACCAAAAGAAGTTGATGCTTCTTGAATGGGCTGTTGAAATATACAAGTGAATAGGGTGTGTGCGGGAACAAGCCCTTGGTTAGAGGCTGTAAAAGAGAATGTGTATAAGAACCTGTGAAAAGGTGAGAAGAATCTACTGGGAGAGAATAAAGGGTAGCATGAGAAGATTTAGGAAGTGTGGAGATATTCTGGAAAAAGTGAAGAGGTGGAGAGAATCAAGCAAAAGAGGTGGAGATATGAATCAAGGAGAAATCAGTGGGATTTGATGCTTGGATGTAAACTCTATAAATTGAGGCATTGGCCTAATGAGAATTTGCTGGTTTTTGATTATCCATGCCTACATTAAGCTATTTGTCACTAATTACATCTTAATTATTTACTAATCACCTTATCAATGATGTTGATTCTAGTGTTTGATCCACCATAGCTCATCACATTGCTCTAATTTCAACATTGCTCTACAAGCTGGTGAAGTCAGAATTCAATTTCATCAAGTCTACAATGAGATCCAAGCTCTTCATCAAATCTGCAGAGGCAGCAGGTGACTTTGGTAAAACAGAGATTAAGCTTTCAATATTTGGTCCAATCTTGTGTTTCTTGGCTTAATCCTCTACTAGACTCATTGCTATTGATGGCTTTGAAAGCATTTGAGCTCATTTGAAGTCTAAGGCACCAGATCTGGACTCCCCGCATACTCTATTTTTTGCACACAAAACAGTGGATTAATTTGCTAATCAGTGATTAATCAATGCTAATCACTATATTTTGGTGCAATATTAACCATGATACAGATCCCTATAACTTCAGATTCTAATTCGGAGTTGGTTTGATACTCCAACCATTCCGTACAAATTAGTTACCCTTGATTTAATGTAATTTATGGTGATTTTATGCTGATAAATTTATGGTGATTTTATGCTGATAAATTTGTTGTAAACACCAGATTGACTTGAATAAATGATGTTTTGCAAAAAAATTCTAAATTATTTTCATGATTGTGAAATATGGTTAATCTTGTTTCATGAAGTATGATGAAATAATTATCTGTTTAAAGAATAAATCGTAAAAATTAAATAATCATAAATCTGTTGTCAAAGTTAAGTTGTTGACAAAAATCTGGTTTTGTCAGAAAGAATCATGAGGCGCACAGCCCGTGCAAGGCAACCGGATCCTCTAACCGACGAAGAGTTAGATCTGGATGTTCAAAAAGCCCTGCACAGATCCCAACTTGGTCCCTTCAAGGGTGAAGGGGAGCCGTTAGGTGAAGTAGTGAAAAAGTGGATTGAGGCAATGGAGGAATACTTTGATGTAACTAGCTACTACTACAATGAGACAAGCAAGATGGCTCTCTCTAGGTTAAAGATTGTGGAAATGGCCAAGGTCGATTGGAGGAATCACTATGAGACTAACCGTCTCGACTGGAATACCCAGACCTGGACCGCTGATCTTAAAGCTTACCTCAGAAAGAGGTTTTGTCCTCCGGGCTTCCTTGAAACTAAAATGAATGAGTTCTTGGAACTAAAGCAAGATAGCCGGACAATTAAAGAGTACCATCAAGCTTTTGCCCTTCTCCTCAAATATTCTCCTCAATTTGGATGAAGAGCAACTGATGAAGAGTACCATCAAGCTTTTGCCCTTCTCCTCAAATATTCTCCTCAATTTGGATGAAGAGCAACTGATGGCCAGGTTCGTTCGAGGAATGAACGAGCCAGTGGACACCTTAGTGAAGAATGCCAAACCTGTCTCAATGGCCAAAGCAATAAGAATGGCAAAGGACTTTGCCAAAGCCTTTGTTGTTAAGGTCCCACCAAAGCCTGCACCCTCTAACTTTAAAAGATTCCAAACCCCGGGAAGTACTTCAAACTTTCCTCCCCCAAAGAGGCAGCAAGGCCCAATTCAGAATCAGGATACTGGAAGATTCAGAAGTGAAGGAAGACCCTTCCCACACCACAAAACACTTTCTCAGGAGCCCCACCTCTTTCAAGGATCCAGAGGGATGAGCTCAGAAGTGCGAACCGATATTTTGGATGCTAGGGTTTTGGTCACCAGCTGAAAGATTGCCCGACCCCTGCCATGTCAGGGACAGGGAAGTCAAGGATCGAGAGTGCAAAGACCAACCCCTTCCTATCAGTCAAATCAAGATTCATCTCGCCCAAATCAGGGAAATCCCAGGAGAACTCTAGCTCAGCCGTCTGCCTCTATCTAGAGTAGCCTCAAAACTCCTTCCCAGAACTGGGGCAACCAATAAGGAGAAAGAGTTCCACCTCAGACTGCAGCAACCAAAGCAATCACAATTGCAGAAATAGTAGAAGAGAAAAGAGGATAGATTTATGTTGCAATTGAAAACCAAGGGCCAAATCGCTAATTCTCCATCATTCATACTCCATTTGAGTATCAAGGTAAGCCTTTTAAGCTTTTCATTGATTCAGGCAGCAGTACTCATTCTTTCATTTCCCTTGGATGCTTGCGTAAGCTAGTCTTAGATCAAAAATCAGGGAAACCTATGCAAGTTGAATTGGCAAGTGGGAAGATTCTTTTCACTCACCTTGAGACAGATTGTATTCAGTTCAATCTAGATGGGAATTTAACTGACTGTCAGTTCAGAGATACCTTTGGGAGTTTTCGATGGGATCCTTGGAATGGATTGGCTCCACAAAAATCAAGCTGACATTCACTTCATAATGGAACCATTTCCTTCCGTGACCTTCACGAAAACAAGGTTCAAGGAACCGGAATTTTAGGATCCCCAAGTCTGCAGTTAGTAAAAGCTTCTAAGTTACTAAAAGGACTTAGAAAGAAGCAGCGCATTTATCTTGTCAAAATGAATCCGATAGTCAAAGTTAAAAGCTAAAGAACTTGAATGGTTAAGTGATTATGATGATTTATTCCCAGCAAACAGAGATGCCTCCAATTTGGGAAGTAGATCATGTGATAGAATTGACCCCTGGAGCTCAGCCAATAGCCCTACGTACGTACAAAATGCCAGTTCTTGAACCCATTGAACTCAAGGAACAGCTTAGACAGCTATTAGAACAAGGGTTTGTAAGACCCAATGTTTCACCTTGGGGTGCGCCAGTTCTCTTTCAAAAAAAAAGATGGAACGCTAAGACTCTATTGTGTGGACTACAGAGGTCTCAATCAGCTGACAGTTAAGAATAAGTATTTCCCTAGAATTAATGAGCTTCTAGACAGGCTACGTGGAACCCAGCCTTTCACAAAGATAGATCTTAAATCAGGGTATTATCAGATCAGGATTAATGAGCAAGATATCCTGAAGACAGCCATCAATACTTGGTATGGGCATTATGAATTCACTGTCATGCCGTTTGGATTGACAAATGCCTGAGCTACATTCAATCGATTAATGTAGGACATGCTCAGAGAATACTTGAATGATTTTGTTCTTGTTTTCTTTGATGATATTCTGATTTGCTCAAAGAATGCAGCTGACCATGAAGCTCATGTCAGAAAGGTTCTTGAGATTCTAAGGAAGCACCAACTCTTTGCAGAAAAGATCAAATACACTTTCTCTGCCGACCATGTTGAATACTTGGGCTTTTTGGTATCAAAAGATGAAATTTCTCCAGATTCTACAAAAGTCCAAGCAATCAGATAAAGACAGTGAAAGAAGTCATAGGATTCTTGGGATTGACTGGTTGGTATAGAATTTTCATACCAAAGTATGCTCTCATAGCTTCCCCCCTGAGGACAGACCTTCTCAAGAAGAATATTCTGTTTCAATGGTCTGCCAGGTGCCAGAGTGCTTTTGATAAGCTGAAGACCGCCTTGGTAACCAATCCCGTTTTGAAGCTGCCAAATTTCTCTCTACCCTTTGAGGTAGTAACTGATGCCAGTCGTTTTGTCCTGCGAGGTGCACTCATGCAGGAAGGTCATGCAGTGGCCTATGAATCCCAAAAACTCAGAACGCATGAGAGGAATTATGCTGTCCATGACTTGGAACTACTTTCAGTAGTTTATGCCCTAAAGTTATGGAGACATTACCTACTGGGTCAAAGATTCACTTTGATAACATATCATCAGAGCTTAAAGTGGATCTTCACTCAGAAGGATCTCAACATGCGCCAAAGAAGGTGGATGCAGACCCTGCAGGAATTTGATTTTGAAATCAAGTACCGCCCAGGCAAAGAAAATGTGGTAGCAGATGCCCTCGGAGAGAAAAGCCTCCTTGCTTGCAATTACAGTAGTGTCAAATCCTTTGATTATTGAAGCAAGAGAGAAGATCATGCAAGATAGATTCTTTGGCCCTATTGCTACCCTACTTATGCAGGAAAGCAAAACTCCACAGGAGTTGTTCAAGGGTACAGCCTAGACGATGGAATTATGTATTATAATTGCAAACTATGCATTCCCAATGATGAGGGAACTAAGGGTCAAATTTTGAATGAAGCCCATGATAGCCATATTGTAGGACATCCAGGTTTCATCAAAACCTACAAGTCTGTGAAGAAAAGCTTCTTTTGGCCTGGTCTAAAAAAGGATGTTCTTAATCATAAACGTCAATGTCTGACCTGTCAAGGCCGAGAGAGTAAAAATGCCTAGGAAGTTACATCCAACATCCCCCAGATGAAGTGGGAATGTATCAGTATGGATTTTATTACTGGATTACCTTCAGTGCAATCAAGTTACAACTCCATCTTCGTGGTAGTTGATAGACTAACCAAAGTTGCCCATCTGATTCCAATAAAAGAAACCTACACTGCAGTGGATGTGGCCAGAGTGTTCCTCAAAGAAGTCTTCAGATTGCATAGCCTACCCAGAAGAATAGTAAGTGATCAAGATCCCAAATTCACGTCAAGATTCTAGACTGCATTTTTCGAAGCAGTAGGAACTTTCTTGGATCTCAGCACAACTTACCACCCTGAGACCGATGGTCAAACAGAAAGGGTAAACCAAGTAATCAAAGATATACTTCGATCACATTGTGGTAGGGAACCCAAGAAGTGGCTAAGCTATCTGCACCTAGTCTAGTTTGCCTACAATGCTTCTTATCACAGAAGTATTGGGATGAGCCCTTTCAAAGCTCTGTATGGACAAGATTGCTTAACTCCATTAACTTGGTCCGACTCATTGAGATTAGGGTCGAGATGTCCAAACAAATTCTTGATGACATGGAGCAGCAGATGCAATCAATTCGTAAAGATATAAAAGCTGCCCAGGATAGACAAAAGCAGTATGCAGATAAGAAGAGGATAGACTGAGAATTTGAAGAAGCAGATATGGTCTTCATTCGAGTACGCCCCAAAAGAAGTTCTCTATCTCTTGGGAAGTACAAGAAGTTATCCCCCCAGATATTGTGGGCCATATCTGATTACAAAGAAAGTAGGTGACTTAGCCTACGAGCTTCTTCTGCCTCCTCATCTCAAAGTACATAATGTATTTCATGTCAACCTTCTTAAAAAGCATAAAAGCATATACCAAGCCCGAATCATGTGCTTGATGTGCTTGATGAAATCTTGACTTCTTCAAGCCAAGGGCAGATGGAACTCCAACCTGAAGAAATCCTTGATGTTCAAGAAAAGGTTCTCAGGAACAGAATTCTGAGAGAATTATTGGTCAAATGGAAGTTCTATCCTTTTGAAGATGCCACCTGGGAGAAAGAAGTCGAACTGTTGTTGCGGGATTACCCCCGATTTGCGAGATGAGGCCATCTCGCGTTTTTCAAGTGGAAGAGAATGTAAGAATCCTCCTCAGCCTCTCAAGATGTCCAGCATCTTCCCCTGTAATCAAATCCCTCTTCAGAAATATAAAAGATCTTGTTTCTACCTATTTTGGCCAAGAGAGAGAAAATGTTCTAGAGAGAGGTTATTCATATTTTGAATATTTTTGGATAGAAAAATATCTCTTCTTATTAAAATAAGTTCCCCCAAAACAAAAGTTCAAAAAGATTTTCAGAAGGTGCATTAGAAATCAAGTATAAAGAGGCCTTATCCTAGGGGTCCAGATTTTTTGAAAATTTTAAATTAAGGTTTTGAGGGGCCAATCAGATTCATCCAAATGTGTGGAGAAGATAAATAGAAGAAATAAAGAAAATCCCCCCAAAAATAAGTAAATACTCACATAAGATGAAGAGTAGACTGAAGAGTGGACTAAGGACCAAAGGAAATACTAAAAAATTAGATTTTTGACACCTCACAATGGGAATTCCCCCCTCATGAAGGAAGCATATTTCACATGTGTGGTGGAGTTTCAAACTATCAAAAATTGAGATATTCCATCTCTCCTCTCTCCTAATTCAAGTCTATTTTCAAAAAGTAAGCTAAACTGACCTAAAAATGGCCAAAAATTGACCAAACTGATCTGGAAAATTCTAGAATTAGTTTGCTTGGTTAGGAGCTCACTTTTTCCTATAAATAGAAGCATCTCCCTTTGTTGAAGCTTAATAGTGTTTTATGCATTGTTACTCTACTCCTCCCAAGAGCCAAGTTTTTGAATTTCTTAATAATTCACTAGTTTTTGACCATTCCCTCTTCTAAAGATTTGGTGGCCACTCTTGTTGCAAACAAGAGTAGATCCCTCAAACCATCAAGCCAAAGGAAAGATCCCAGAATTCATGTAAGTTAGAAATCTTATATTTTTCTTTATTCTTTTAATGGTTTTCTAATTTTTGTTTTGTTTGAAATGATAATCTGATGCTATGCCTTGCTGGAAAGGCTTTCCCCCTCTCTCATTCTTAAAATCAGCCCTTCTTTATCCTAGTTAAGCGATCTAATAGTTGGAATTAAACTTTTCATATTGTTTCTTTTTTAAAAGTGAAATTTGATTAGTTTAGAGTGCTTAAAACCATTAGAGATAATTTTTAAGTAATTTTAAGATAGGAAAATTTGAAAAATGGTCAGCCATACAAAGGAGGTTATGGTGATATTTTCTAAAATTTGGTGAAATAAGTTTTATCTTTTATTATTCTAAAAGAATAATCCCTATCGTTTGTGTATTCTAAAAGAATAATCCCTATCGTTTGTGTATTCTAAAAGTGTCATTTTCATTCTATGCATAGTAGAAATATATTTATTCTAAAAGTGTTATTTCCATTAGATTTAAATTCTATGCATAGAAAGATGCATATTGGTTAATTTTTTTATTATAAAAGAGTGATTTTCATTAGATATAAATCCTATGCATAGAAAGATGCATATTGGTAATTTTTTTAAATTATAAAAGAGTGATTTTCATAAGATATATTTTTTATGCATAGAAAGATGCATATTGGTTAATTTGTTTTATTACAAAAGTGTTACTTATATTAATATTGATTTTTATGCATAAATAAATGCATAAAAGAATATTTTTAAATTATAAAAGTGTTACTTTCATCAAAATGGATTTTTATGTATAAATAGATGCATAAAAGAATGATTTTTTATTATAAAAGTGTTACTTTCATCAAAATGGAGTTTTATGCATAAATAGATACATAAAAGAATATTTTTTATTATAAAAGTGTTACTTTCATCAAAATGGATTTTTATGCATGAAAGGATGCATAGAAGAATAATTTTTATTATATAAGTGTTACTTTCATCTTATGCATAAATAGATCAATAAAAGAATTTTATTATTATAGAAGTGTTACTTTCATCAATATTGATTTTTTTGCATAAATAGATGCATGAAAGAATTTTTTAATTATAAAAGTGTTACTTTCATCATTACTTTAATTATAAAAGTGTTACTTTCATCATTATTGATTTTTATGCATAAAATGATGCATAAAAGAATTTTTTATTATAAAAGTGTTACTTTCACCAATATGGATTTTTATGCATAAATAGATGCATAAAAGAATATTTTTTATTATAAAAGTGTTACTTTTATCGAAATGGATTTTTATGCATAAAAGAATTTTTTTTATTATAAAAGTGTTACTTTTATCAATATTGATTTTTATGCATAAATAGATGCATAAAAAAAAATTTTATTATAAAAGTGTTACTTTCAGCATTATTTATTTTTATACATAAAATGATGCATAAAAGAATTTTTTTATTATAAAAGTGTTACTTTCACCAATATTGATTTTTATGCATAAATAGACGCATAAAAGGATTTTTTTGTATAAAAGTATTATTTCCGTAGAAGTTGGATTTTATGCATAAATAGATGCATACATAATTTTTATATCAAAATAAGAGTTCTCTTTAATTTAAATCCCATGAATATTGGAAAATGAATAAGAAAATACTTTGTGAGAGAAAATTCTACCATTTCATATTCTCTAGGATGGTAATGAGAAAATTCAGAAAAACTATTGACGAAGTCGGAATTTCAGATAAATGATTAATTTATTCCTCATAGGAATTCGTGACTAGTTTTGAATTGAGTTAAGCAAAATACTCAATGAATGAAATTCAATAATGTAGTAATTGAAATATTACCCTTCAATAAAGATAGTTCAGAGAGAACCTTTCCAGTCTAAAAACTTAAATCAGACTATGACCAAGACATAACTCCTTCGTCAGTTTCAAGAATAGACGATGTGACCAGTTCAATAATCTACACTCAAATCACCCACCGAATCCGAAACCAAGTTGAGACCTTTAATTTTGATCTGAGGATCAATAATTCAGAATTCGAGGAATTCTGCTTGGGAATCCAGACCTGTGATCTATATGTCTTGGATACGGAATTAAGATATACTCATTGTATTCAAAAGAAAATCAAAACTGAAAACTTGCATAGAAACCCTATTTTCTTAAAGGACTATCTTACGCCACGGAGGGAGCATTTGGTATATGTGTTTTTCGAAGGGAAGTTCAGTTGCAACAACTGGCGGGGAGTGTTCAAAGGACGGCTCACGCGGCAAAAACCTGCCCAGGTCTTGACCAGCTGGGTATGGTGTAAAATGGTATGCTTTAGGTATGATGGGCGAGGGCCGACGAAGCGGTCCCTAAGTGAAGTGCTAGAATACCTAAGGAGGATCTTGGAGGGTTCTGACCAGGCGATGCCTGGGCTCGCGGTGCGTAGGACACCCATGCGTATGTCGTGGAAGATTTATATATGAATGATGAGACGAGAAAATTATTACTGGATCTCATTGTTGACCTACTGGTCTCAACGGAGAGTCCAAAGTTGATCCACGACCACCTCTAGCACCATATGAGGGCTGAAAATTCTATTGTGGTGACCTATCTTGCCATTCACGACCTCGTGATGCAAATCTCCCCGTGCCTCTAAATCCCCTTTGTGAATAGAAAGCTTGATTCTTGCCATTATCATCATGGCTAGTAGATGCATCATGAAAAGAGTCACTGAGTTTGATTTCCTCAACAAGTAAGAGTGAAATCGACTCATCAAAATCTAGTGAAACTTTACTCCGAACAGAGATAGATGTATCAAAAGACTTGTACTCCTTGCCAAGACCACGCAAGCTAATGTCTACCAAATCATCATCAGGCATGGGAGCATTGATAGTTGCCAATGCATCTGCATACTTCTTTATCTCTTGTACATAATCATGAATACTCCTTCCTTTCCGCTTCACATTATTAATTTGTTATCTCAACTGAGACTTACGAGCACTAGTATTTGTATCAAATAGCTTTACCAAAGTATCCCATGCATCCTTGGGATTCTCAGCATCATGTATATGTATGAGTATAGCATCTGAGATACATATAGACAAGTAATGCAAAACTTTGTATGGTCTCTCTGACCACTGTGTATGGTCTCTCTCTGACCACTATTTATAGTCTCTCTGACCACTGTTTATGAGCTACAACTTGTTGTTGTGTAGGTTGTCGGGGTAGATCCGGCTCTGGCTCCGCACCTATAACAAGATTCCAAAATCCGTTTCCTTTTAGAAAGCTTTTAATCCTATACCTCCATGCCTGGAAGTTCTTTCTATCCAACTTCTCACTCGCAATCTGTAGTGGGTTGTCTGACATATTTGCTCAATGCAAATACACCTTCTGTACACGTCCAATTCTATAAATGAGCCTTCCTCAGCTCAACCACACTCTAATAAGTGTTTCAGATACTCCAAAGTACTCAACAAACTTCACTGTCAATGTAGAAAATTACACTGATTGCATTCAAATTGAACTGGCATATGCAGTCCAAAGTACCCTGTTTTGGCACGCCTTCCAAGACTTCAAATTGAAATGGCATACGCAGTCCAAAGTACCGTGTTTTGGCATGCCTTCCAAGACTTCAAATTGAACTGGCATATGCAGTCCAAAGTACCCTATTTTGTCATGCCTTCCAAGACTTCAAATTGAAATGTAGTGGTTCAATCAAGTGTGGATAACTTGCATTGACACCTAAACAAGCTCAATGTTGCATATTAATACCAACCAGGGCGCATACATACCAGAAATATCAAATCCCCTTCTTTGTTTTGAGAAAAACCAGTAGAAAAAGTGCTCTAATTTCTTCAGTTCTTGTCCAAATCGAGGGACCAGTCACATTCATTAGCTTAGCAATGATTTCTACTAACTCTATGTAAAAGGAATTAGACCAATTGTAAAAGTTGAGAGAGTAATTAGCCAATTAATGATCCTTTGTTTCACTAATCACTATTTACAACCTGTTTAATCAGCTCATAATTAGCTCCAAAATGCATAATTGCTCCAACCAACCACATACCAACCTTCTCCTCTGTGTGTATCACAAAATTGCTAAGAATATTTTGAGATTAATCAATCACAAAGTTTGTATTTGACCTCCACTTTGCAAGACTTCCAAAAAACTACCCTGTTTCTAGCCTTAAGGCTACGCCGCCTGTTGTTGGAGGGATTTGGCAAGTTTGTTGTGGCTATTGAAGGTACATGAGGGTTCCCAACACTCCTAGGCATGCACCCAAGCCACCAATTGATTTATTTTTGCAAGAGACCGACTCCAATTGCATAAAAAATGGACCTCTATTCTCTGTTTTTGTGAGGGCTTCAAAACAGTAAATTTCCAATCACTCCAATGCATCAAACTTGCTCCAAATTCATTCTAGGGCTTGCACATGAGTTGCCAACACATTCCCATTTTCTAGATACATGATTCTTTGTCAGATTTGCAACCATTTGCCTCATACATTCACCACACTCAAGCTTCAATGGAGAGCTTGCAAAATAGACATTTTTCCTTTGCTTTGGGCAACTCAAATCTGATGTTTGTGTTTTTGCACCTACAATCTACTCAAGGATGTTTAGTATTCCTTACCCGGTAGGCCAAGCTCTCAGATTTGGTGAAAATCGGTGTGCTCCAAGCTTCACAGCTCCAATGGCAAGCTTCACAGCTTTTCTTCACAAATTCTTCTCCCTCTTCTCTCACTCACTCGTAAACCCTAATAGAGAGCACTAGGCTCTGATACCATGATGAAAAACAGGTAGAGGGAGAGGAGACACACACACCGGAGCAAACCCTAATGTATTAGTCAAACCCTAACCATAGAGGGAAGCCATGTCCCTTCTCACACAATGCATAAAGCCATAATCGATAAGCTACAACACACTACTTGTATTGTGTCCACACACAGCTAACCCTAGCTATTGTCCACACACTATGACTAGCTGGACGTGGTCATTTATGTCTCACACATGTTACCTAACATGCTAGCACATAGTGCAACTCACATAAGCTAACATCGAGCTTGAATCTCAATAGTAGCAGGCACGTACCATTACGGATTACAGATTTTGGGTTTATAGACAAAGACATCTTGCAGTAGCATGACGTAGAGAGAGGGAGATGTAGGGAGAGGGAGAGGGCTGTAGCAGTGTATGGGACTCCTGAGCTGTCGAGTACACCAGCACCAGCTTATGATCTTGCCTTTGAGGCAGACCTCCCCACAGATATTTGATGACCCCAGCAGCTGGTATAGCCTCCTTGACGTGCACAGCATCCTCGAACGGGCACGTCGACCACTAGTGAGAGATGACTATTTTGATTGGGTTGCCGTTGATAGAGTGACTAAACTCAGACTAGCTAGGTTAGCTCACTTACATTTTGTTAGATTTATTGGCAGTGACTAATTTCATTCTAACTCGGGTAGCTCATTTTCATTATGCCTTGATCTATTGAGTTAGTGGCTAAACCCATAGTAGCTGGGTTAGCTCACATTCTGATGTACTTAGTTGATGTTTATATGATTATGAGCTTTTTCGTTATTGAGGATCATTACATTTTAGTTGATATTCATGGTTTTTTGAGTTTTTTAACACTTTGGCTATCATATTGCTTGTTGAAAATCCCCATGCCATCATACCCAAACATGCACCAATGGGGACCAAACTTTGCAAGCATGTGGGGGAGACCCACCCCCACATGCTTGCAAAGTTTGGTCCCCAACCATCGGAGCATGCTTAGGTTAGTAATTAGCACCCAGGGTAGATTTTTCAAGTCTCTTGGTGCTTAAGAGGCCATGAAAAATCCCGCTCTTCCCCATACCATCATACTCAAACATGCTCCGATGGAGACCAAACTTTGCAAGCATGCGGGGGGGGACACCCCTGCATGCTTGCAAAGTTTGGTCCCCATTGAAGCATGTTTGGATTAGTAATTAGTGCCCACTGCAAATTTTTCAAGTCTCTTGGCCATGAAAAATCCCACTCTTCCCCATACCATCTTACCCAAACATGCTCTAATTTGGACCAAACTTTACGAGCATGTGGGGGGGGACCCACCCCCACATGTTTGCAAAGTTTGGTCACCATCGAAGAATGTTTGGGTTAGCAATTAGCACCCAGTGCAAATTTTTTAAGTCTCTTGGTGCTTAAGAGGCCATGGAAAATCCCGCTCTTCCCCATACCATCATACCCAAACATGCTCTGATGGTGGGGACCAAAATTTTCAAGCATGCGGGGGGACCCACCCTCACTTTCTTATAAAGTTTTGTCCATCGGAGCATGTTTAGGTTAGTAATTAGCACCCACTGTAGATTTTTCAAGTATCTTGGTGCTTAAGAGGCCATGGAAAATCCCACTCTTCGCGATATCATCGTACCCAAACATGCTCTGATTTTGGACCAAACTTTGCAAGCATGTAGGAGGGACCCATCCCCACATTCTTGCAAAGTTTGGTCACCATACGAGCATGTTTGGTTTAGCAATTAGCACCCAGTGTGGATTTTTCAAGTCTCTTGGTGCTTAAGAGGCCATGGAAAATCCCGCTCTTCCCCATGCCATCATACCCAAACATGCTCCGATGGGGACCAAACTTTGTAAGTATATGGGGGGACCCACCCCCACATGCTTGCAAATTTTGGTCCCCATTGGAGCATGCTTGGGTGGATTTTTCAAGTCTCTTAGTGCTTAAGAGGCCATAGAAAATCTCGCTCTTCCCCGTACCATCATACCCAAACATGCTCCCATGGGGACCAAACTTTGCAAGCATGTGGGGGGGACCCACCCTCTCTGCTTGCAAAGTTTGGTCCCATCCAAGTATATTTAGGTTAGCAATTAGCACCCAGTGCAGATTTTTCAAGTCTCTTGGTGCTTAAGAGGCCATGGAAAATCGGGCTCTTCCCCATGCCATCGTACCCAAACATGCTCAGATGGGGACAAAACTTTGCGAGCATGTGGGGGGGGACCCAGCCCCCCCACATGCTCAGATGGGGACAAAACTTTGCGAGCATGTGGGGGGGGACCCACCCCCACATGATTACAAAGTTTGGTCACCATTGTCGCATGTTTGGGTTAACAATTAGCGCGCCCAGTGCGGATTTTTCAAGTCTCTTGGTGCTTAAGAGGCCATGGAAAATCCCGCTCTTCTCCATACCATCGTACACAAACATTCCTCAATGGGGGCTAAACTTTGCAAGCATGTAGGGGGGACCCATCCCATATGCTTGCAGAGTTTGGTCACCATTGGAGAATGTTTGGGTTAGCAATTAGCGCCCAGTGCGAATTTTTCAAGTCTTTTGGTGCTTTTAAGAGGTCGTGGAAAATCCCGCTCTTCCGCATACCATCGTACCCAAACATGCTCCAATGTTAACCAAACTTTGCAAGCATGTGGAGGGGACTCACCCCCACATACATGCAAATTTTGGTCCCCACCCATCAGATCATTTTTGGGTTAGCAATTAGTGCCCAATGCGGATTTTTCAAGTCTTTTGGTGCTTAAGAGGCCATGAAAAAATCCGCTCTTCCCCATACCATCGTATCCATGCTCCGATGGGGAACAAACTTTGCAAGCATGTGGGGGGGGCCCACCCCCACATGCTTGCAAAGTTTGGTCACCATCAGAGTATGATTGGATTAGTAATTAGCCCCCACTGCAGATTTTTAAGGTCTCTTGGTGCTGAAGAGGCCATGGAAAATCCCGCTCTTCCCCATGCCATCGTACTCAAACATGCTCCGATGGGGAGAAAACTTTGCAAGAATGTGGGGGGGACCCCCACATGCGTGAAAAGTTTGGTCACCATTGGAGCATGTTTGGGTTAGCAATTAGCACTCACTCTGGATTTTTCAAGTCTCTTGGTGCTTAAGAGGCCATGGAAAATCCTGCTCTTCCCCATACCAGCGTACCCAAACATGCTCCGATGGGGAAAAAACTTTGCAAGCATGTGGGGGGGACCCACCTCCACATCCTTGCAAAGTTTGGTCATCATCGCGCAGCATGTTTGGGTCAGTTAGTGCCCAGTGCAGATTTTTCAAGTCTCTTAGTGCTTAAGAGGCCATGGAAAATCCCACTCTTCCACATACCATTGTACTCAAACATGCTCCGATAAGGACCAAACTTTGCAAGCACGTGGGAGGGGACCCACACCCACATGCTTGCAAAGTTTGGTCCCCATCGGAGCATGTTTGGGTTAGCAATTAGCGCCTAGTGTGGATTTTTCAAGTCTCTTGGTGCTTAAGAGGCCATGGAAAATCCCATTCTTCCCCATACCATCGTACCCATGCTCCTATGGGGACCAAACTTTGCAAGCATATGGGGGTGGGTCCCCCCCACATGCTTGCAAATTTTTCTTCCCAACGAAGCATGTTTAGGTATGATGGCATGGGGATTTTCCACAAATAGTATGATAGCCAAAGTGTTAAAAAATCAAAACCATGAACATCAACTAAATTGCAATGATCCTCAATAATGAAAAAACTCATAATAATGATAAAAACATCAACTAAGTACATCAAAATGTGAGCTAACCCAGCCACTCTGGGTTTAGCCACTAACGTAAAAGATCAAAGTATAATGAAAATGAGCTACTTTAGTTATTGTGAGGTTAGTAACTCCCAATAAATCTAAGTACAATGTAAGTGAGGTTAGTAACTCCCAATAAATCTAAGTACAATGTAAGTGAACTAACCTAGCTAGTCTAAGTTTAGTTACTATCAAGATAGAGATCTAGTGAGCAGCACCCTCTCTAGCTCTCAACTATTCTAGAATGCTTTCATGGTCATCCACTCGAAGCTGAAAATGAAGGCGAGAACTGTGTTTTTGGCTCTTTGCTCGATCAAGAGTGAGCCTGGTATAGCAACCACTAGATGAGAGAATTGAAATGCCTCTAACTCCCATTTCCACTGCTGGAACTCAAGACTCCCCCGATGAAGTCGAATCTGCTGGTAGAACTGGCCTGCCACAAACATGCTATGGGCGTCAAAAGAAAACCCATGATCATCCACTATATCCTGGTCAAGGATGCACTTTGGCCTAGTGCAACTCATCACATAGTAGTCTACTCCCTCGCTAATGCCCTCACCGGAAATAATAGCAAATACATCACCCTCCTATAGCAAATCTATTAGGTCATCATAGCTGGCCATGAACACAGGACCTGTGTGCTCATCGAACAACACAAGACTTGTGTGCTCACATCGAACAACACTCGATGTGAAGGGTGCTCGGGGGAGTAGACTGTCTCTGTATCCATGCATCTGCCCATCCTTCTCGAGGCATAATGTGACCAATCGCCATCCATACATGCTCCACAGAAGCATGCAAACCATCATGTGTAAATCGTGGGGGCCCTCATGCACGTGCTCCTAATGGAATGTAAGCCCAAGGTGCCAGCAGGTACTGTGTCACAGTCATGGGAGGATCTACGGTCAATCATGCCACCATCCATATGCCAAAAAAATCTCCTGACAATCCGGGCATCACGTTTGGGATACGATGATGCTGCACTCCCACACAAATGTTGCGAGCACCACTCGACCACGTGGCCCACATCTCTGAACTGCTCAGCATCCTACCACAGTTGATGATGCCTTAGGGAACTTTTCACACACGCGCCCGCAACATCATGCTCTCCCTTCCCGTGACCAGTCTCAAAGAATGACCAAATCACTGGGATACTAGACTACACATGCCACCTACAAATCCATAAAACAAAGTCTTAGTTATTGTTTTCTTTAAGATGTTCTAGTGAATTTAGTTTAATTGCGAATATAAGAGAACCATAAGTACTACTACCTGTAGAGCCAATAGAATTGTCATGAGATGACTTGAACTATGCGCCCATCGGCGCTGGCCACGTGTGATCCCACAATCTCGTAAAAAATCGTCATGGAGACGAAAACAATGTTGCACAAAATGTTTATCATGTGAACGATCATCACACTGATATAGAAATGATACTCTCGAATAATGACACGAGCCTCGAGGATGGGATACTCGCTATCCCATCTACATGGGCCTCTGCATGTTGATAGCTAATGTGGACCATAGTAGCAACCTGGTGAGGTAAGCAAGAGAGACGATTAGGACACAAAAAATCAAATAAATAATATAGCCCAAACATGAAACAAATATTATGAAATATAACCATTACCTGCTCCGAGAAGTAATACTCAGATTGTATCTCCTGAAAAGGTGTGAAGGTGTAGTTCTCTGCAGAATCAACCACCACAGAGACGACCATACCAATAGGAAACTCTACCAGGCATGCTCGAAACTCAAATCCTACCACTTGGCACAATGACTGTTGTCACGTAGGCTGTAATGCCTATTGACCGACGGTAGACCGGATGGCCATGTCCGGGGTTCAGTGGGAGAGGACGCCCATGCGGAGTCATGGGCGGCCAGGCTAGTGTGGATGGCAGGCCACACACTATATAGCCTGGGGGATGAGGGGCAATCCTCATTCTTCCTCTATGGCTGGGTGGTGAGCCAGAGGCCGTCCCCTCTTGTGGTAATGCCCGTAGCGGCATTACGGGAATGTAACACTGGTATCAGAGCGTGGTTTGAGGGGATCGTGAGAGTCCGTGCGTGAACGGGGGACCGGAGCCCACTCGATGGTTTTCATCCACAATCTTCTTACCCTTATCTCGACGAATGGAGGGTGTGGAGGGAGGCAGCCATGGAAGAATGGAAGGGAAGAATTCACTCTCTCTCACTCTCTCACTCTCTCACTCTCTCTCACTCTCTCTCACTCTCTCTCACTCTCTCTCTCTCTCTCCCCATCACACACAGCAAGCAATGGAGGTAAGCAATTTTCATTTTTTTTTCTATACGATTGAAATTTTCTGCGTTGAATGTCTGCCAAAGATGCGTTGAAGCTGTGTGGAAAAAGGGGGGGCGCAGAGCCCATGGAAAACCTGCTTTGACGTGAAGCGAAGTGCAGCCCCACTGCGAAATTAGCCCACGAGCCCCACGGCTGCGTGAAAGAGCCTGGGGGGGCGACTTGCATTGTGTGGGGGAAGGCAAACAGCAGCCCCCCCTTGTGAGATTGGGCTTGCCAGGCGGCCTTGGAAATGCGAAGTGCAGCCCGAGCCGCGTTGAAGAGCGTGGGGAGTGGGGGAGTGCTTCGTCCATCTCTGACTGCTGTATGCAGTTGCTCACGTCTTGAAGCTGTTGCTGAAATGGGAAGCTCACGTCTTGAAGCTGTTGTGCTGAACGTGCAAAGCGAAGGTGCGCCGTCTGAAGCGGGGGGCGACAGCCCCACAGCCCCACGCTTTTACCTGCGCTACCAACAAGGCGACGGCGACCCGTGCTGGAGCCTGCTTTGAGGTGGGGCGAAGATCGAAGGTGCGCCGTTCGAAGGGGGCGGGCGAAGACCAGCCCCACCATTGCAACTATGGGCTTGCTTTTCCAAAGCGAACAGTCAAAGGCCAAGGGTAGGCTGTGTGGCCAACTAGACCTTTGCGTTAAGGAAGAGATGAAGACGCACAACGTCGGCTGCTGCAGAACTTCGCTGGTGTTGTTGGGCGGGTAAATGGCGAGCGGGCGGAGTTGACTGCGCTGGATTTGCTGGGCGTGTAATGGCGGGTACGCGGAGTTGAGGGCCTGCTGACCGGCCAAGCGGGCGCCAGCCCAATGGTGGCCGGCCAGGCCAGCCAGGCGGCGGCGGCCAGGCGGCACACCGGCCAGCCCCAGCAACGGCCAGGCAGCCACAACGTCGGCCAGCCGCCAAGGGCGGCGGCGGCGGCGGCCAGCCACCAGCCCAGAAAACGCTGCAGAAAAAAAAACAACAAAAAGAAAAAAAGAAAAGGGTTAAAACACCATTTATTTTTTTTAAATATATTTTCATCATTCATTTTTATGAATAATGAAAATAACGGGTGGCCAGCCCTTGATACCACATATGGGCATGCCCAGCGCACAGCTGGCAACGGGCGGCCAGACTCGGCCCTAAGGACACTCCCCAACGGCGGGCGGCCACGCCCGAAGCGGCGAGGGCCGCGGCCCGGCCCGGTATTATTATTATTATTTTTAAACAAAAAAAACACAAAACAACGGCACACCCCACGAAACAAATCCACACGGCCGTTGTGTCGTATGGTCGTAGTGCCTGTTTTCCACGAAAGAGACCCACCGCACATGGCCGTAGCGCCGCGTGCTAAGAGAGAGACAAATCCCACGGCCGTAGTGCGAGTCCTTCGAGAGAGAGCCGTTCTATGGCCGTTGTGCCTAGTGAGCACGTCTATGACCGTAGCACCTCGAAAGTAGCACACGTGGTGATCACACATTTGGTTCAGAGAAACTAAATTTAAGCTGAGCATAGACTTAGTGTTGACCATCAAAGTCACGTAGTTTGGCTATAGTGTAAATCTAAAACTGCGGTGTGTTTTACTTGGGCTAAGAGGACCGGCAATGGCATCAGTTGTGCCCAAATTAGACGAAGTGCTTATCACGAGAAATCAAGGTAAGCCTAATTGAGCCGTAGTGCTCATAACCCTTCACAATCTTTTAACAGATGCTCGAAGATTGTGATAAACTTTGGCAAATGAGAACCATGTACAAGCGTAGTCTTGATGTGGTTATGCCTCGTGTCCAAACAAGTTGCTTACTGTTTGTAGCAATAAAAGGCCTTGGCCCGTAGAGGCAAGCTGGCCCTTGTTAAAAGTAACAAAATAGTGTCACTACTTGGGCCTAGAGAGTGGTGACTAGTTTGATTTAGTCACGTAGATTGCCTTGTAAAAGTAATCCCTAAGGTGTGTATTACTTGAGATAAAGGGGCTAGTAGTGTTGCTAGCAGTACTCAATTTGGTTTCTCTAGGAGTATTAAACTGAAGGATTAGCGTACGCCTAGATAATAATAGCAGATTTAGGATTGATTTGTACAAATCAATCCTAAATTGATTTGTACAGATTTAGGATTGATTTGTACAAATCAAAGGTAAATCTGAAGGGGTATAGTCTTGAGATGTAATGCTCAATGCCCTTATAGAAGTGATCGAAGAGGACTGTTCTTAAACTTACTAGCATGGTTTTCTCTTCTTTTTATTGCCATGCATCGACATCCCACTGCTCGAGAGTTTGTGGTGATCTTTCGAGGGGGGAAAGAGCCTTGTTATATGTCACATCAATTGGTTTGGCGGTAATTTGATGGTATGGGACATCAAATTCTCACAGAATCGAGGATTGTAGTCTTGGTGGAAAGGGACGCCAAGGCTTGTGCATGTAACTTGACTCTTTGGCAGGTTGTATGTACACTTGTCTGTAGTGATAAAGTGTGCAAGATAAAATTTGAACTTTGACAATTACAAATATAGCCATGAGTTGAGATAAAACCCAGTTACAGAGTTCGGAGAAGCTCTAGGTAGCAAGACCATGATGGTGTGCCAGTGCTAACAGAGTGATTTAGTTTCGGAGTGATCTAAATCTAGAGGTTAGCAATAAGACTAGTTTGGTTGGACAATTTCATGCATGGGGGATGCCCTATAGCATTTTGCAAGCGTAGTCTTGCCTATGTTCAACATAAGTGTGCGATTTTGCAAGCGTAGTCTTGCCTATGTTCAACATAAGTGTGCGATTGTGTGAGCACATTTTAGTTGCTACCATATTAATTTGGGAAATATATTACTTTCCTACATAAGCAATTGTAATATTGCATGACAGGCAATTTTGCTTACAAAGTTCATGTGTGTGTAAACCCTATGAGTCGTATGACCCCTGGGAAATGAGTGGAGCATTTCTAGGATTTAATAAGGTTTTACATGGCAATAGTGAGTAGTTTCTCACTCCAGATGAGCCTGGTTGTTTTAATCAGATCCGACATATGAAGTGTACATAAACTTGGGCTGAGTTAGGACAGAAGGCTAAGCCGGAGAGCTTAGTGGTAAATCCTACTATATTTGGTGAGTTTTATCTTAACCGGAGTGTTAAGAAGTAAACTCAAAGTCTGGGGCTGAACCGGAGTGTTCGGAGGCAGACATATCTTTTGTTAAATCGGAGAATTTAGCAAAAGATGAGCTTGGGGTGAACCATGGTACCCAGGAAAAAAGCTCTTCACACTAAAATAGTACACAATAATTTTAGGGTGATAAAAATCCATCACAGGAATGTTGTACAACTTTCCATAGATGATAGATGAAGACCATGTACTTTACGGAGTTAAAGTACATAGGTGGTGACTTCGGCACCACATTTTTTGTAGGAAGTCACCAGTGGTGTGGTTAGGTCAGCCGAGACTCCACAAGACCTATGCACTAGTTTTTAAGTTGACCTCTATGATAAGGACGTCCAAAAATGAGTGTTGTAATACCAGAGATTGTACTGCAATATGCAATGGAGGGGTCAATTTGTGTAGTCACTTCTTAGCAGCAAGTGACTTGAGCATCTTGTTATAGATGGTTGTATATAGTGGGTACGTAGTTACTCACTACTAATACATAGCTGCTAATAAAATTAAGATCCTCGAGTGAAAGATACTCTAGATCAACATTTTAAATTACCGAACCACAATCCATGAGTATCGAGGTACTCATAAATATGTTGACGTTGCTCAAATCGAGAGACCGATTTGTTCGATGGTATGGAATAAGCAAGGAGAGTGGAGTAACTTAAAAGTTACACATCACTAGTCCTAGTGAGTTGTCAAGGTCATCCGTAGTTTGATGATCCCCTCTACCTATCAGACAACATTCAATTTTGCAAGCCCTGGCATTTAATCCGTAGTGATTATGAGTTTGGTGTGAGATATGGTTATGAAGTTCTTACAAGAGTACTCGTTTATTTGCTTGTATAGCTTGGTAGAGATTGCCACCTATGATGGGTAGGTAGCTTTGCCGCTATAATGATGAGGAGGCAGCAAATAATGTTCTCATAGTTATACTTCATACCAACACCAAACAGGGATAGGATGAAATTCCTAAGTTCATCATCACGAAGTACTGTGATGTTTGCATTTATATTGAATGTATGATGTAATGAGACATTGGGCTTGTGTAATTACCATCAATTATCTAGCAACCTATGGCTTCGCAGCAGCAGCAAGCTCAGTCATTATCTGTGGATTAATAATGTGGTTATTAGTAGTTTGGAATTTTTCTTGATAGATGGTACAACCCACCCAAACGATTCATAAGTGTGTAACCGCTTATGAAGGGTAATAATATGCAACAATGAAGCACTTTGTTACAAGTGTGAAACCACTGATCTGTTGCAAAGCAGTTTATCAATAGTACCACCATATGTGCGTAGACACTATACCACATCTTCGTTGCAAGATGTTTAAAAGTTTCTTGGAAGGACTCAAGAATATAACATATGATATTAAACATGGTCTAGATTTATTCTTGGACCTATGACACTAGCGCGTAGTCCGCTTGAGAGTAGAGTTTTTGAGGACAAAAACCTTTCTTGAGGGAAAGGAGGGATATCCTCAAATATCACATAAACTCGAATAGTTGTGTGAGTCCAGACAATACTTGAAGGGATGTGTCTGGTAATAGCAACAAAGAGTTGTAAGTGATTGGATGTAACTCGAGACATCCGTAGTGGTGCAATAATTTTATCAAACATCTCCACATACTATATGGTCTGCCCCCGCGCAGATATAGTATGGCATAAGAGATAGGAAGTTTGATTGTTATATTTGAAAGGAAATTTTCAAAACTTACATTTTCTCTGGAGTTTAACCATCTGTAGATTGATGGTAGTTAGAAACTCAACAAAATTCTAGAGCATATGCTTGTGCAAAGATGTTACTCTAAGAGAGAAGTATCTCTCAACTTTGGAACTAATCCTTGTGATTCATGATTAGATTGGCTCTAGTTTATTTCTCCTATAACCGTAGAGTTTTCCAAGGAGAAGTTTTAACAAGTTGGTGATGCAACATGGTAGCGTAGTCTACAAATATCTAGTAGCATGGTCTAAGAACTTGCCCTACTAGAGTGCTCTCCAGTACATTAGCTTCTGTGCTAATGACATGATGCAAAATCAAGGCATGAAATTTACCTTAAGGTTTTGGGTTGAAATACCAAATCATGGCTTGTGTGAGCATGATCCTATCTTTACAGAGATCTGGCGCGCTGTACGCGTACGCACTTTGTCACAACCTCGCGCGCCCACCTTCCTCGCCGCCGGCACGTAATGCTAGTCCCCGGACAGACTGGCCGTAGGTGCGGTGGGTAGCGAAGCGAGAGTTAGTCCGAAGAGGCTAGCCGAGCCTTCGGGGTATAGTTTTGATAGTCCAAGTGTGGGTCATCCTGGGATTCAGAAGACCTATGCACTAGTTAAAAGACAGTTTTATTGGCCTAGTTTGTTTAACGACGTCCAGACTTATGTGCTGAAATGCAGTAAGTGCCAGGTCAATAAACATGAACGTCTTAAGGTTGGAGAACTACTCCATCCGCTGGAGATTCCTCAAGGGAAATGGGAAAGCATTTCCATGGATGGGGTGGTAGTGGACAGGTTAACTAAACTGACAAAGTTTATTACCACAAGAAAACTGTAAAAATGCCAGAGTTGGCAAAACTCTTTATTGAACATCTCTACAAGCTGCCCGCAGATATAGTGTCGGATAGAGATAGAAAGTTCAACAGTCATTTTTGGAGGGAAGTCTTCAAAAAATTGGATACTACTCTGAGTATGAGTATGGTAGATCATCCAGAGTCTGAGTATGGTAGATCATCCGGAGTCTGATGGTCAAACTGAAAAAGTTTACCAAATACTCGAGGATATGTTGCGTTCTTATGTAAGTAAGAAGCAATCAAATTGGGAAGAATATTTGCCCATATTGGAGTTTGCTTATAACAACTCCAAGCATTCAGCGACGACGACTGGATTTACACCATTCATGTTAATGTATGGATTCCAGCCGAGATCTCCGATGGCTGTAGGCCTAGAAAAGGAGAAGATTCAATCTGTCAAGGATTTCCTTGAAGATATGAATGATATGCTCAGAGCCGCACGTGAGAGCATTCGTAGCGCTCAGGATCGCGCTAAAACTTATGCGGATAAAGGACGACGAAAGGTGACCTTTGCAGAAGGTGACTTTGTATTGCTCAAGGTTCCTGCATAGTCAGAAACCATGAAAACGGGAAAGTGTGATAAACTTTCTCCGAGATATTGTGGTCCTTTTAAAATCCTTAAGAAGATTGGGGACGTAGCATATAAACTTGAGTTACCGGAGAGTTCTCAAGTCCATCCTGTCTTCCATGTCAGTAAACTGAAGAAATCAGTTCATGGGTTAGAGAACGCAGTTTCTCCAGAGATTTTGGTGGACTTGATAGAGCCACCAAAGATACCACATGAACCTGAAAAGATTCTACAGTATCGTGATAGACAAACCCGACATAATGTGTACCAGGAGGTACTTGTTAAATGGACAGATAGGGATGAGGAGGTAGCTACCTGGGAACGCCGTAGTGCAATTTCCAAAAGGTTTTCCTAGTTTGTTTTCGAGGACGAAAACTCTTCTTAAGGGGGGGGTAATGTCACGTAGGCTGTAATGCCTGTGTGACCGACGGCAGGACCGGATGGCCATGTCCGGGGTTCAGTGGGAGAGAACGCCCATGCGGAGTCATGGGACGGCCAGGCTAGTGTGGATGGCAGGCCACACACTATATAGCCTGGGGGATGAGGGGCAATCCTCATTCTTCCTCTATGGCTGGGTGGTGAGCCAGAGGCCATCCCCTCTTGTGGTAATGCCCGTAGCAGCGTTACGAGAATGTAACAACTGTAGGGGTAGATTTACTCCCTAAATGTGCCTGTGAAGTGACAACGTGGTGTATGTCTGTCCACAAGATGCAACTTCTTGGACTGCCCACCACTCTGGAGAGCTGGTGTGTCACATACTCATAACATTGCCATGGCACTATCTCTTGGTCACTTGCATCAAGATCTACCATCTGTAGATGTGTAAGTGAACCACATGATGTGCAATTGCTATCCACACAAGGCATCCTATGGAACTGGGCATCCTCCGTGAGTGCACACAAAAGCGAGTGGATGAAATCACAAGGACTACGAGGCAAAGCAACATGTGTCACACTGTCATGAGTACGTCACAAACTAAGGCTTACACCCCTCAAATGACCTTTGCCCAATTTTAAGCTTTGGATATGATGCCACAAACTCAGAATATGACTCTTTTTGGGTCATTTCAATAAAGCAAGCACCGTGCTCAATGAACACTCCTCTTGTCACTCTCTTACGCAAAGATTTCTTGAAAACTAGTGAGGCATGACAATTCTCCTCCCAAAAACTTTTTATCAAGGCTCTAGTGGTTTCATCTAGTAGGCGATCATGCCTAGCTACACGACCACTACTCGCCCACAAAGCACCAACCTCATTGTCGTCTAATAGACCCAACTCTATGTGCGTGTGGTGCTATGGAAAGGATGCGAGATGTGGCACTCACCTTACCCTTCATTTGGGAGCTACTTATGGCCCACAATAGCCCGTCGAGCAGCCAAAGCATCTACAGAGTTCCTCTTCTTTTGTTAACTGTATAGGAACGACGAACACTTTGTAGCACCGCCATGCCAGCTCTCCTCTCTCTTCGACCTCCAATGTTAGAAAGCGCCCCACAGTTGGCCATGTTGTACGGCAGATCGATCAAAGCATCAAGCACGCATGCCTGTGTGACGAAGGCATGAGGTCTTTGAAATAGGAATGAAAGATTGCATGGGTGACGATGAGCCCCTGACTTTGATAGTTCTTTCCTATCCACACTATGGGTGCCCAAAGGAGGGGGTAGGTTCTTGTGGAAGAGAAAGGGGCTCAAGAAGGGTGGGCTCATGTGGATTATTTAAACTAAAGGGTAGTGGGGGGGAAAAGGGCAGAGGGAGAGGAAGTGGAAGAGGAGGAGCAAGGCTTGGATCATCGCCAAAAGGTGTTTCTCATTGACATGCTCTCCATTCTCTCTTTCTCTCATAAGCTACCATTTTCCTCTCCTCCTCTTGAACTCGGTGGATGGGGGGAAGTCTAGTCCTATCATGTTTTTGACTCCCATGACTTTGAGAACCCATTCTCAAGGAAGCTAAGAGAGTAAAAATTATGAAGGTTCAATGATGGAATAGTACTAGAGATAAGTGTGGGATAGTACTAGAGATAAGTGTGGGACAGTACTAGAGATGTGTGATTATATAGGAAAAATAGGTTATCCACTTCAAATCTCATAGGATTTCCTATCTAAGATTGATTGGATAATTAAGATAAACAAAAAGATAATTAAAGATAATCTATTATCCCCTTAAAAAATCAATATTATTATTAATATTTATTAACAAGTCTAAGTATTTATCATTACTAGATATATAAATTTATCTTTTGTTTATAATTAAATAATTATATTTTATTTTATTATGTATTTTTATCAAATGTATTCAAAGATTTATCCTACATATAAAATATTTTTAAGAAATATAATATTTAAAAAATTAAAATTTTTAAATTAAATAACATGAACTTTAAAAATAATTGGCGGGTATACTTCCCTCTGAGAGGATCCACACTCCCTTCTCCCCCATCCATAGTGTTTGTGTCGGTTGTCTTCGAGTTCCCTAGAAAGGACCGGTAGAGTCATCCTCAGTATCTACATGTAAATTGTCTCTGAATGCCATTCTTTTGCAATTTCTATCATGTGGAAATGCATGTTTTGTTTGCTTTCCAAATTGAAATGCTTCACAAACTTTCTACATACCTTCAACTTTAAACTTAGGTAGCCTTGTTTGACAATTTCTTTAGTCTGCATAGACTCCATTCTTTGCACATTTACATGCCTAATTCTCTTATGCCAAATGTTTGTATCTGCAACAACTCCTGAACCATTTGCAAACATTGCAGCACTCATTTCAAAAATATTTACATTCAATGTAAACATTCCACCCACTCTGTTGCCTTTTGCAACCAACCTACACTTATATTTAAAGTCTTTTACATAATAGCCATCAGGGTTAAACCAAACCTTCAAACCCCTGCTCAATCATTTAGCCAACAGAAACTAGATTCTTTGTAATGTTCGGAACATGAAGTACATCTATAAGGTACTTCACTTTACCATACTACATAGACAATGGCACATCTCCAACATGGGCAATCAGATGAGTAGTGCCATCCCTTATTTCAACAAAACCTTGTCCTTCAAGACTCTTCATTTCCTTGAACCACTCACCATGACTTGTCATGTGGTTCAAAGCACCTGAATCAACATACCATATGTCATCCTTACATGCTACTACATCATTTCCAGACACAACATTAACCACATGTTTCATAACAAACAACCTGTCATTATCCTCATTATTTCTGCTAGAGAATGCATAGTTGTTTTGCTGCACTTTTCCATTTTGCATGTCACTCTGTTTCTTATAGCAATTTGCCTGCACATGTAGGCTTACCCACCACAGTAAAAATACCCTCGTGTATCATTATGCTTCCTTTGCCAATTACCACGACCTCTTTGACTCCCCTTGCCTCTAAACTGGCCTCTTCCACCTGTGTGTTGTTGCGAATCTTGGGACTGTTGCTCTGCTAAACTGGCCTCTTCCACCTGTGTGTTGTTGCGAATCTTGGGACTGTTGCTCTGCTAACCATAATTCTGATTCCCTGTTTAGCCACCGCCTTGGCCACATCCACAACCTCTAAACCTTCCTCTACTTGAACTTGTGTAGAAGGTCTGCTGCTCTGAACTATTTTGGTTTTGTGAAGACTGTTGATCTTCACCCAAGTTCTTCTCTTCAATGATCAACATTGACACCAAATCTATGAAGTTGGGAATGTTCTCCCGAGTCTAAATAGACGTCTTGAACACCTTGTATTATTTCTTGAGACCACGCTGACACACTTCCACCTTATCATCATCAACAGAAACACTAATTGATGCAAAGGATTCCACAATGCCCTTGATCTTCAAAGCATAATCATTCATAGACATATTCTTCTTTTCCACAGTATGAAGCTCATTCTTTAATTGAATTTTTTATGCCTTGGTGTTGGTTTCATTACAGCTTCACCAAGGTGTCCCATGCCTCCTTAAGTGACTTGGCATCGTGTATATGCCCAATCATAGAGTGACCTATTTGCTGATAGAAAGCCAATACATGACTTTCCTTGCTCCTTGATTCTAATCCTTGAACTCTTTTATATTTAGAGCAGTTGGATTAATCTCTAGTATCTTTGGTGCCTCCTCATGTTCACCTTCCCATGTAGTCCCAGTAACCTTTTTCCATCAAGAAATTTTTCAATCTAAAGCTCCAAGCATGGAAGTTGTTCTTGCCAAGCTTCAACAATCTCGTGTATTCTTGACTTGCACAAACTGCTATATTCTTTGCAGCGGTACTATACTACACCCAAATTGTCACAACCAGTGACCTTACTTTGCATATATACACCCAATGGCAACTTTGAGACCTCTTTATAGCACACACCCAAATTGTCACAACTAGTGACCTTACTTTGCATATATACACCCAATGGCAACTTTGAGACCTCTTTACAGCACACACACTGTCTGCATAACCAATCACCCTTCTTGTAGTTCCAAAAATAGAGTTCTGCAAAGAATCGAAACTTACCCCGCAGTGTTGGTGAACGCCTGGGAACTGAAAAACGAAGGTCTAGACGTGCCCAAAACGTGTTTTTTGCTCAAAAATATTGTCCAAGGAATGATATAGTTGCCCTGTAGCTTTGCTCCCATGAAGAAAGCTCCTCAATCGGAGTTCATTTGCCGGTGCCTCCCGAAGAGCTCCTGACAAGGGTGTAGTAGCCAACACAAAGGGGAAAGAGTAGATGAATCTCTTACCCTCGTACCGTTGCCTGTGCTTCTCTTGCTTGCCGCTCAGCCCTTAGCATGAACCAGGCTTTGATACCATGAAAAGATGCAAGGGAGAAGAGAGCTTGAGCTCTTGCAAGCACATACACACTCACACAAACCCTAGAAGAGAGCACACAAGGTGAGAGGCTGAAAATTCTTCTCCTTCTTCACATAAGAAAAGAGGTCTACAAAGAATATAAAGTGACTAACACACATAATAGAATATATACAAGCAGTCCATAATGTGAACACACTAAGAGGAGTGGGTAACGTCTTGAACACCTTGTATTATTTCTTGAGACCACGCTGACACACTTCCACCTTATCATCATCAACAGAAACACTAATTGATGCAAAGGATTCCACAATGCCCTTGATCTTCAAAGCATAATCATTCATAGACATATTCTTCTTTTCCACAGTATGAAGCTCATTCTTTAATTGAATTTTTTATGCCTTGGTGTTGGTTTCATTACAGCTTCACCAAGGTGTCCCATGCCTCCTTAAGTGACTTGGCATCGTGTATATGCCCAATCATAGAGTGACCTATTTGCTGATAGAAAGCCAATACATGACTTTCCTTGCTCCTTGATTCTAATCCTTGAACTCTTTTATATTTAGAGCAGTTGGATTAATCTCTAGTATCTTTGGTGCCTCCTCATGTTCACCTTCCCATGTAGTCCCAGTAACCTTTTTCCATCAAGAAATTTTTCAATCTAAAGCTCCAAGCATGGAAGTTGTTCTTGCCAAGCTTCAACAATCTCGTGTATTCTTGACTTGCACAAACTGCTATATTCTTTGCAGCGGTACTATACTACACCCAAATTGTCACAACCAGTGACCTTACTTTGCATATATACACCCAATGGCAACTTTGAGACCTCTTTATAGCACACACCCAAATTGTCACAACTAGTGACCTTACTTTGCATATATACACCCAATGGCAACTTTGAGACCTCTTTACAGCACACACACTGTCTGCATAACCAATCACCCTTCTTGTAGTTCCAAAAATAGAGTTCTGCAAAGAATCGAAACTTACCCCGCAGTGTTGGTGAACGCCTGGGAACTGAAAAACGAAGGTCTAGACGTGCCCAAAACGTGTTTTTTGCTCAAAAATATTGTCCAAGGAATGATATAGTTGCCCTGTAGCTTTGCTCCCATGAAGAAAGCTCCTCAATCGGAGTTCATTTGCCGGTGCCTCCCGAAGAGCTCCTGACAAGGGTGTAGTAGCCAACACAAAGGGGAAAGAGTAGATGAATCTCTTACCCTCGTACCGTTGCCTGTGCTTCTCTTGCTTGCCGCTCAGCCCTTAGCATGAACCAGGCTTTGATACCATGAAAAGATGCAAGGGAGAAGAGAGCTTGAGCTCTTGCAAGCACATACACACTCACACAAACCCTAGAAGAGAGCACACAAGGTGAGAGGCTGAAAATTCTTCTCCTTCTTCACATAAGAAAAGAGGTCTACAAAGAATATAAAGTGACTAACACACATAATAGAATATATACAAGCAGTCCATAATGTGAACACACTAAGAGGAGTGGGTAGATGTGTACTAGTCGGTGTAGTCCAGCTGTAGAATCTCTGGCGAAGATATGTCAGTGCCAGCTACCAAACCCACCAGTGATATAAATGTTGAATGGTCATGCATGCGCCTTGTGAGTGTCAGCTCATGTTGAGCTTGACATCTCAACAAAATCTAGCACTTGTCTCTGTAGAACCTTTCTGTCCCCAGTAGCATTGAAACTACATTGGTTTGCAACCAATCAGCATCCTTCTTGCTTTCTTCCAAGCATATTTCATTGTTGTGCTTTGTGCGCATCTTGTTATTTTTGCTTGCATCCGAAAGATCTGCATGACTTCAGTCATCTTCCTTTTGGTTGCCTTGCCTTCTTTCTATTTCAAATCCTCGCCTTATCTTGTTGGTCCTAGTCCATAGCTATCTTCTTTCGGGCTTCGAGTGAGTCTTGATTATCTACCAAAGTTATTACTATACTAGATTCATTTGCATTAGCCCTTGTGACTACCAAGATGTCTTGAACCTGCATTTGTATGTCATCTCGCTGTATCATGTTGGCACTTGGCAGATTATCTTTGAGTTGCATCAATTCCTTCTATCTTCCTTCATCGTGATTTTTCTTTACGGCACATTCCGCCTTGGTGTGCCCAAGTTATTGACAATAGTAGCATGTGAAGGTGGTGGAACCTCCGGCATGTCCTTGGTTTCTTCTTCTTGAGTAATTTTTGCTACGACCTCTGCTCTTCCCATTCCTGAGGGTCTTCTTTTTGCTCCTTCCATGGTGTTCAATATGGGAGCTCTATTTTTCACTTTGTACCTCTAGTTCCATGTACTATGATTGTACATGTTACAAATGGTACACATTGGTGGCACTGTGCATACTATACCAGATTCATTTGCATTAGCCCTTATGACTACCAAGATGTCTTGAACCTGCATTTGTATGTCATCTCGCTGTATCATGTTGGCACTTAGCAGATTATCTTTGAGTTGCATCAATTCCTTCTATCTTTGAGTTGCATCAATTCCTTCTATCTTCCTTCATCATGATTTTTCTTTATGGCACATTCCGCCTTGGTGTGCCCAAGTTATTGATAATAGTAGCATGTGAAGGTGGTGGAACCTCCAGCATGTCCTTGGTTTCTTCTTCTTGAGTAATTTTTGCTGCAACCTCTGCTCTTCCCATTCCTGAGGGTCTTCTTTTTGCTCCTTCCATGGTGTTCACCATGGGAGCTCTATTTTTCACGTTGTACCTCTAGTTCCATGTACTATGATTGTACATGTTACAAATGGTACACATTGGTGGCACTGTGCATTCCTCCTTGAGCTGGCCTTCCTGTTTGCATTGATAGAAAAACACATTTTTGTGGAATTTTGAGCTTTTTCTTATTTTCATCTCTTGCATTAGCTGCTTCACCTGCAACAACACAAGTTCTTAGGGGCTCATTTTGTTAAAATTATAGCAATGTGAGCTATGGTGGATCAAATGCTAGAATCAGCATCATTAACAAAGAGATTAGATGATAAGACGTGATTAGTGAGCAGCTAACTAATAGCTTAATGTAGGCATGAATAATCAAAAACCAGCAAATTCTCATTAGGCCAATGCCTCAATTTATAGGGTTTACATCCAAGTATCCAATCCCACTAATTTCTCCTTGATTCACTCCACCTCTTTTGCTTGATTCTCTCCACCTCTCCCAGAATATCTCCACACCTCCTAAATCTCCTCATGCTACCCTTTATTCTCTCCCAGTAGATACTTCTCACCTTTTCACATCTCTCACATTCACAGATTCTTTTTTATAGCCTCTTGCTAAGGGCTTGTTCTTGCACACACCCTATTCACTTGTATATTTCAACACCTCCCCTCAAGTGAATAATCCTAGCACACCTGGACCCTATACCAAGTTTCCCTCTTACTTGATAGTCCGTACTTGATAGTCCGCGACCACCACCTAGCACACCTCCCCTCAAGTGAACAATCCTAGCACACCTGGACCCTATACCAAGTTTCCTTCTTACTTGATAGTCCGCGACCAGCTCCTCAAGTCCCTAAACTCATAGTCCTTGACACTCTCTCTCTTTATGTGTCCAAGTCTATGCCCATGACCTTGACTAAAGTGCTCACACATACATCTACCACATGGCCTACATCATTGGTGGCTCAAAGGTGGTTTTACTCTGTTAGGACAGGTTACATTGGGTTGTGGGGTTTCTCTCTCTCTCTCTCTCTCTCTCTCTCTCTCTCTCTCTCTCTCTCTCTCTCTCTCTCTGAGATTTTCACATGGCTCCTCACTCTTTGGAGCCTCACTGGCTAGACATGCAAGACCTATTTTCTACACTGTCTATCGTGCTCTCCAACCACCACCTAGCACTGCAGTACCCCTACAGGACTCTCACTAACACCACACACCACTCACACCTCACTCACCTCACTCACACAAAGAGATAGACCAAACACCAACAAAGCGCAACAATACAATCACAATACCCCAAAGAATGATACAAGGGAGACTCCCCTCCAATAGAAGGATTGTGCTAGCCTTCAAGGTGATACACAAGAGAGTGTCCTCCTTTGTGAGAGTATGTCCCAGATTGTGTGTATGCTGCTGAGAGAGTGCTCTCCTTAACTCCTCCTTGGGTATCCTCCTCCTCGAGTGGTGCTCAAGAGGATCTCTCCCTGCCTTGGGAAAGGAAGAGGGGTGTTGCCTCCATGAGTGCCATCGAAGTTGGCCATGCACGTATGAGATGTCAAAGGGGACCAGCGGTCAGAGGGGTTGAAGAGCACTGGTGGTCAAAGGGCACCGGGGCGGTGATGACGATAGGAGTGGTCGGAGGACGCTGGCGGTGACAGTGGCTGGAGTGGTCAGAGGGCACCAGCGGTCGAAGGGCACCAAGGGTCGGAGTGGTCGGAGGGCAAGTGGTCGGAGCAGTCAGAGGGCACCGGAGGTCAGAGTGGTCGGAGCACACCGGTGCGGTCAGAGTGGTCGGAGCACACCGGCGGCGGCGATGAGACGGCAGTCGAAGTGGTCGGAGCACACCGGCGATGATGGCAGTCGGAGCGGTCAAAGTGGTCAGAGCAGTCGGAGGGCATCGACGGACAGAGTGGTCAGAGCACACCGGCCGTGATGGTGGTCGAAGTGGTCGAAGGGCGCACTGGCAGTCGGAGATGTCGGTGGTGATGTTGGCAACTCTTGGTGGAGTGTGGAGGACTTGGCTTCCCGTGTCCACAGGTCACCCACTACTACTTAATTCACCATCTTGATGAATGCCACAGGAAAAACATAGGTGGTTCTCTAACAAGCTAGCCTCCGGGCAAAACATCCGGTAAGTAGGCTCCCAGGCATACCACATACAATGATCCTTCCAGGCAAACCTTCTAGAGAGATACAAAATAAATAAAAATGAATCAACTAGGCACCTAGGCAACTTCATCCAGCGAGCTATAGAAAAAAATGATTGAACAAGGAGCTCCTGGGCACTTCATCCATTAAGCTATTTCTGAGAGCTCTTGGGCACTTCATCCAACAAGCTAGCACTAACTGTATTATCACTGTCATCCCCTGAGAAAAGCATCTGGCAGAAGGTTAGTTTAACAAAAGCACGAAAACCAATCTACAAAATAATCATCACTAGCCACTTTGTCTAGGAAGAACTTCCGGCACGAAGTCTAGGCATACAAGATACAAAATGAAATCTAGCCATGGCCAGTATATAAGAGATCCGCTTTTCATTAAGAAAAAAGGTCTGATGCTCCCAAGCATCAGTAGCATGTGCCACATTGTTAAAATTACAGCAATGTGATAAGTGGTTTGTTGTAGCAGTCTCTTGCCATGTGTCTTGGCTTTCCATAGTTGTGGCAAGTGAAGGTCCTTTCTCCTACTCTGCCTCTTCCTTGTCCTCGTCCTCCTCGAGAGAATCCTCCTCGAGTGAAGAATGCTTTTTCTTCTCCAGCTGTTGAGTCCAGCCATTTCTTCTCTTTGCCTCTGCTCTCTTGCTCTAGTAGAGCTCCTTCTATCTTGTGTGTAGCTTCAATTCAGGTACATTCTTTAGTGTTGCTACAATGTTTTTCTATTCACCTTTGTCCACATTCTTCAGAAGCACTGCTAGTGCCTCATCATCTTCTACCTTTTTGCCAATAGCTACCAGTTGCTTTATGCTTTTATATTTGTTCAACTGTGTGATTAAAGGTTCACTTTCCTTCATATCCAATTTGTAGAATTGCATTAACAGATTTATCTTTGAATTTTTAGCTTGTGTGCCAAATAATTTATTGAGTTCATCCCATGCATCTTTTGCCCATTGTATCCCTGTGATGTGATAAATGATCTCATCATTTAAACTGAGTGCGATACCAATGCTTTTTCATTCTTGCTCTTCCACTCATTTTTCCCTCTCACCTCTGGGCATTCATCTCTTCCCTCAACTAGCCCCCACAGATTTTTCCTCATGAGCAGATACATGGTTTTTGTCTTGCATGTGTGTAAAACTGCTCTCCATTAAATTTGGCTACCTCTTGTGCCGTACTCATGATGATGTGAAGGGGGTCTTACCTCTTGATCCAATTTCAAGATTCAAGGGTAGTGTCTACCCTTTTACAACTCAATATGGTGCTTAAGAGATGATTACAATAATAGATTTATCAGCATAAAATCACCAAAAATTACATTAAATCATTAAATCAAGGGTAACCAATTTGTACGGAATGGTTCGAGTATCAAACCATCTCTGAATTGTAATCTGAAGTTATAGGTATCTGTATTAGATACCTAATGGTTAATTTGAATCCTCAATCGCACCAAAAAATAGTGATTAGCATTGAGATTAATCACTGATTAGCAAATTAATCCTCTGTTTTGTGTGTAGAAAACAGAGTATGTGGGGAGCCCAAATGTGAGGCCTTAGAGTTCAAATGAGCTCAAATCCTTTCAAGGCCATCAATAGCAATTAGTCTAGTAGAGGATTAAGCCAAGAAACACAAGATTTAACCAAACATTGAATGCTTAATCTCTATTTTACCAAAGTCACCTACAGATTTAATGAAGAGCTTAGATCTCATTGTAGACTTGATCAAATCAAATTCTGACTTCACCAGCTTGTAGAGCACAATTGACAACCCCTAGGGCCAAGAGGAATTAGACCCATTACAACTGAAGCAGAAGAGATGTTATTTTTTCTCAGAAAAAAAAGGTGCCTACAGATTAGCAAAAAACCTGAGCTTCCGTAGGCGGTTTGCTATGCTGATTCATTTGGCTAGAGCACCAATGAAGTAGCTATGTATACCTAGAAGGGCTTGCCCTAATGTTGCTCCTGGAGGGAGATCAAGCCCCTCCACTGGCTGGGGGTATAGAGGGCTAGTTGAAAATAGCTAAAAAGTGATTGTTTTCTAATCATCTACTAATCCTATAATTAGTTAGATAATGGGCTCATAAACTTGATGGATTCTAGGCTAGGCTTTGATACCACGTTAAAATTACATCAACGTGATGAGCTATGGTGGATCAAATGCTAGAATCAACATCATTTAAGAAAGAGATTAGATGATAATTAAGATGTGATTAGTGAGCAATTAACTGATAGCTTAATGTAGGCAAGGATAATCAAAAACCAGCAAATTCTCATTAGGCCAATGCCTCAATTCATAGAGTTTACAATCCAAGCATCCAATCCCATTTCTCCTTGATTCACTCCACCTCTTTTGCTTGATTCTCTCCACCTCTCCCAGAATATCTCCACACCTCCTAAATCTCCTCATGCTACCCTTTATTCTCTCCCAGTATATTCTTCTCACCTTTTCATAGGTTCTCTCACATTTACAGATTCTCTTTTACAGCCTCTAGCCAAGGGCTTGTTCCCACACACACCCTATTCACTTGTATATTTCAACACACCCTATTCACTTGTATATTTCAACACACGGTAGCCTCCACAAGAGAACGTATGCTTCAGGGTCAAGACTGCTGATAAACTACCACAACAACAAAGATGGCCTACCAAGGGCTCTGTAGAGCCAAAGGGGAAAGCTGCACATGTACATGTTTTGTTATGGTATTGCAGAGCGATGAAGAAGTGGTGTGCCCTTGAGAGTTTCTCTGCAACCTAGCCGCACCCCATGCCAAGAGCTCTTTAACACATTTAGATGATCCTCTATGTGCCACAAAATGCAATGATGTGCTTCCAAAACCACAGACACTTCCACTAGATCTTGTAGACATTGCACACATGAGAGATGCCTTACTTAAAAGCAAGCCAACTACTATAGAATGGCTGGACCAGGCAAGTGTAGAGGTGTAGCTCCACATATTTTTGCCACTATATAGAACATCCAAAACTTGTTGGACACAATCAAAGTGGCCACTATTTACTACATAATGGAGGCATGTCCTCCCATTGGGAGCATCAAACATGAGGATATCAACTCGGGGGGTGCACTACTAGAAAACCCTAGGTATCACGTGTGTTCAAGAGGTATTTTAAAAACCCCTTAACTAAAATTTTCCCCCCAATAAAACAACCCTTTACTTATGACCTAAATGATTTTTTTATAAAATTGAATTAAAAAACCCCTACTGTTTATGTAATTGTGTTAATTTTTCTCAATGTATCTATTTAAAAAACCCCTCTTGTTGAACTCACATGGTACACTAACATTTTTTGAGTTGAACCCCCCCAAGGATACTAGCTCCCCATGCCACAAAAGCCACTCAATGCAAAATACCGTTCTATTTTTGTAAGCAAGCATGAGAGGCATCTGTATGTGATGATTCATTGCATTCAATGACACACCCTTCTCCAACAGACAAAAGTACCTCGATTCGCCATGTGAGGTGGCATAATGCAAAGGTGAGAGGCAGTTATGAGAGAGGGTGCCGATGGGAGTGACGGGAGGGGGACAATGATCGCACTCTCAGAGGGAAGTGAGGGCAGTGAGAGAGAGGGAGGGGGCGGGTAAGTTGACGAGACGAGTAAGGTGAGAGAGGGGGGGTACGGTCAGGGCGTGGGGGGGGGAAGGGGGGGTGGTTGGTCTGTGGGGTGGAGTGGGGTGGGGTTGGTGGTGGGGTGGGGTGGGGGAAAAAGGCATGGGCGCACCGGATTCCCGATTGCTAGCAGCGGAAGTAGCTCCCTCCTATGCGGGGCAGGGTTTCCCACTCGGGGCCTCTCCCTCGAATGTCCGGGAACCAGACTAATCTAGTGGTTGTTCCGAAATCAAAACCGGGAAAATTTCCCTTGCCTACAAAACGGGGACGATTCCACCTTTTTGAATTTCTTAACGAATTTTCTAACGAGGTCAAGAGACTAAACTAACCTTCATCTGATTAAACTAGATAGAAGGAAAAATTATTACAAAATTAACTTGAAGGAATCAACGCTTTTTTCCTAATTGAATCGGGCACAACCGTTGATCTATTCATTTGAGAAGTCTTCAGGCTTTTATTTAACTACTCGAGTTCTAAGCGTATTCTTATTAATCAATTTTATTATTAAAACTCTACTGATTCCAACCTAATCGGGCCCATGGGTTAGCCACCGCCCAACCACTGGAATTGTAGAACCAAACAAGTACTCACCCATCCATAATTGAATGTCTTTCTTAACTTTTTCTTTAGAATATGGATATGCACACACTCCTCTTTAAACTTTAATTTATAAAACAATCCATTGACAAATAATTATTGGTTACAGATGTCATAGCTCAAAATTTCCATCCAATCCTTGTTTCTCACAAAAAACAGTATCACTCTGTACTCTCTGTTGAGACCAACTAGTCAGCAACGAGCTCCAGTTTTAACAGATTATAATAAACATTGATCCTTCATACAATATCTTCCACGACATACGCATGGGTGTCCTTGACACCGTGAGCCCATGCATCACCTGGTCAGAACCCTCCAGAATCCTCCTTAGGTGTTCTGGCACTTCACTCAGGGTTTGCTTCATCGGCCCTCGTCGATCGTATCGAAAGCGCACCATTTTAACTCTACCAAGGCTGGTCAAGACCTGGGCAAGCTTTGCCACGTGAGCTGTCTATGCAAGTTTTCAGTTTTGATTTTCTTTGAATATAATGAGTATATCTTAAATATGTATCCCAAAACTTCTTGATCGTAGGTCTGAATTCCAAACAGAATTCCTCCAATTCTATAACCTTGATCCGCAGATTAAAATCAAAGGGTCTCAACTTAGTTTCAGATTCGGTGGGTGATTTCCTGAACTAGTCACATCGTCTTTCCTTGAAACTGACGAAGAGTTAAAGTCTGATTCTGGGTTCGAGTCTGGTAAGGTTCTTCCTGAACTACCTTTCTCGAAAAGGGGGTGATACTTCAATCTCTATTTTACTGAATTTCATTCATTGAATATTCACTTAACTGATTTCTAAACTAATCCACGAATTCCTTTGAGGAATAAATAAATCAATTTATCTAAATTTTCGACTTCGATAGATTTTCTGAATTTTCTCATTACCGTCCGAGTGAATATGAAACGATAGAATTTTCTCTCACAGTGTATTTACTTATTCATTTATGGATTATTCATGGAAATTAAACATAAAATCAAAGAGAACTCTAATTTTGATATAAAAATTCTTTATACCTCTTTTTATGCATAAAATCCAACTTCAATGGAAATAACACTTTTATATAAAAGAAAATCCCTTTATGCATCTATTTATGCATAGAAATTAAATCTAATGAAAATCACACTTTTATAATAAAAAAATATCCAATATGCATTTTTCTATGCATAGAATTTAAATCTAATGAAAATCACACTTTTATAATAAAAAAATATCCCATATGCATCTTTCTATGCATAGAATTTAAACCTAATAAAAATCACACTTTTATAATAAAAAAATATCCCATATGCATCTTTCTATGCATAGAATTTAAATCTAATGAAAATCACACTTTTATAATAAAACAAATATCCCATATGCATCTTTCTATATGCGTAGAATTTAAATCTAATGAAAATCACACTTTTATGATAAAAAATATCCCATATGCATCACTTTATGCATAAAAATAAATGCTGGTGAAAGTAACACTTTTATAATTAAAAAAAATCTTTTATGCATCACTTTATGCATAAAAATCAATATTGATGAAAGTAACACCTTTATGATAAAAAATATTTCCAATATGCATCTTTCTATGCATAGAAATTAATTCTAATGAAAATAACATTTTTATAATAAAAATATTTCCAATATGCATCTTTATATGCATAGAAATTAATTCTAATGAAAATAACACTTTTATAATAAAAATATTTTCAATATGCATCTTTCTATGCATAGAAATTAATTCTAATGAAAATAACGTTTTTATATTAAAATATTTCCAATATACATCTTTCTATGCATAGAATGAAAATAACACTTTTAGAATACATAAACAGAGGGGATTACTCTTTTTGAATGGCATAAAGATAAAACTTATTTCCACAAAATTTAAGAAAATTTTGCCATAACCTCCTTTGTATGGCTGACCATTTATCAATTTTTACATTTTAAATCTACTTAGAATTTACCCCAAGATGAATTTAGCACTCTAATCTAATCAATTCTCAATTTTTTTTAAAGAGTAAACAATATGAAAAGTTTAACTCTATTTATTTGATTACACATCTTGGATAAAGAAGGGCTGAATTCAATGAAGAGAAGGGGGAAGCCTTTCTATCAAGGCATAATATCCAATTTCACATTAACAAAAGCAAGAAATCTAAAAACCATAGAATAGAATTTAAAAAAAAGAAGAATTTCTAACTTACATGGAGTTTTGTGAGCTTTCGTTTGGCTTGAGGTATTGAGGGTTCTACTCTTGCTCGGATCAAGAGTGGCCACCAATTTTTTGTAGGAGGATTTAGTCAAAAACAAGTGAATTATCAATTAATTCAATGTTTTTGGCTCTGGGGAGGAGTAGAGTAACAGTGCATAAAACACTATTAAGCTTTTACTACAAAGGGGGAGGCTTCTATTTATAGGAAAAAATGAGCCTCTAACCAGGCAAACTCATTCTAGAATTTTCCAGATCAGTGACCGTTTTTGGGTCACTTTAGTTAACTTTTTGGATCCAATTTTGAATTAGGAGAGAGGAGAGATAAAATATTTAATTTTAATGATTTAAAATTGAAAAGCAATGATGAGAAAAAGGTGCGCACTTCATGAGGGGGAATCTCTATCTCGAGGTATCAAAAATCAGTTTTTTAACTGTTTTCCTTGGTCCTTAGTCCACTCTTCATCTTATGTGAACATTAACTCATTTTTGGGGGGGTTTTCTTTTATTTTTCAATTTATCTCCTCCCTACATTTGGATTAAATCTTATTGGTCCATAGGAACCTTAATCTAAAATTTTCAAAAAATCTGGACCCTTAGGCTAAGGCCTTTTGAACAGATTATAATTTATTTCTAATGCACCTTCTGAAATTCTTTTTGAACTTCTGTTTCCGGGGAATTTATTTTAATAAGGAGAGATATTTTTCCATCCAAAAATATCTAAAAACTGAATAATCTCTCTCTAGAATATTTTCTCTCTCTAAGCCAAAATAGGTAGAAACAAGATCTTTTATTATTCTGAAGAGGGGATTGATTACAGGGGAAGATACTGGACATCTTAAGGGCTAGGGAGGAGTCTTACATTCTCTCCCACTTGAAAAATGTGAGATATCCTCATCTCGCAAACTGGGGGTAATCCTGCAACACAGTTCGGCTTCTTTCTCCCAGGTGGCATCTTCAAAAGGATAGAACTTCCATTTGACGAATAATTCTCTAAGAATTATGTTCCTAAGAACCTTCTCTCAAACATCAAGGATTTCTTCAGGTTGAAGTTCCATCTACCCTTGGGTTGAAGAAGTTAAGATTTCATCCTCATCAAGCACATGATTCGGGCTTGGTACGTATTTTTTAAGTAGGCTGTTATGAAATACATTATGTACTTTGAGATGAGGAGGTAGAAGAAGCTCGTATGCTAAGTCACCTACTTTCTTTGTAATCACATATAGTCCACAATACCTGGGGGATAACTTCTTTTACTTCCCAAGAGATAGAGAACTTCTTTTGGGGCATACTCGAATGAATACTTCTTCGAATTTCCTATCTGTCCTCTTCTTATCTACATACTGCTTCTGTCTATCCTGGGCAGTTTTTATATCTTTGCGAATTTATTGCATCTGCCTGCTGCTCCATGTCGTCAAGCATCTGTCTAGACATCTCGACCCTAATCCATGGGTCGGACCAAGTTAATGGAGTTAAGCAATCTTGTCCATACAGAGCTTTGAAAGGGCTCATCTTGATACTTCGGTGATAAGAAGCATTGTAGGCAAACTCGACTAGGTGCAAATAGCTTAGCCACTTCTTAGGTTCCGTGCTGTAGCATGACTAAAGTATATCTTCGATTACTTGGTTTACCCTTTTTGTTTGACCACCATCGGTCTCGGGGTGGTAAGCTATGCTAAGATCCAAGAAAGTTCCTATTGCTTCAAAAAATGCAGTCCAAAATCTTGACGTGAACTTGGGATCTCGGTCACTTACTATTCTCCTGGGTAGGCCATGCAATCTGGAGATTTCCTTGAGGAACACTCTAGCCACATCCACTGCAGTGTAGGTTTCTTTTACTGGAATTAGATGGGCAACTTTGGTTAGTCTATCAACTACCATGAAGATGGAGTTGTAACCTGATTGCACTGAAGGTAATCTAGTAATAAAATCCATACTGATACATTCCCACTTCATCTGGGGAATGTCTAATGGATGTAACTTCCCAGGCATTTTTACCCTCTTGGCTTTGACTTTCTGACATGTCAGACATTGACGTACATGATTAAGCACATCATTTTTTAGACCAAGAGAAAAAAAGATTTTCTTTACAAACATGTAGGTCTTCATGAAACCTGGATGTCCTGCAATAAGGCTGTCCTGGGCTTCATTCAAAATTTGACCCTTAGTCCCCTTATCATTGGGAATGCATAGCCTGCGATATATAATTCCATCATCCAGGCTGTACCCTTGAACTCGATTCAACTCCTCATCAAGAGTTGAACTCGGTTCAACTCCTCAAGAGTTGAACTCGGTTCAACTCTTGAGGAGTTTTGCTTTCCTGCATAAGTAGGGTAGCAATAGAGCCAAAGAATCTATCCTGTATGATCTTCTCTCTTGCCTCATTAATCAATGGATTTGACACCACTGTAATTGCAAGCAAGGAGGCTTTTCTGCTAAGAGCATCTACTACTACATTTTCTTTGCCTGGGCGGTACTTGATTTCAAAATCAAATTCGTGCAGGGTCTACATCCACCTTCTTTTTGGTGCATGATGAGATCCTTCTGGGTGAAGATCCACTTTAAGCTCTGATGATCTGTCATCAAAGTGAATCTTTAACCCAGTAGGTAATGTCTCCCACAACTTCAGGGCGCATAGACTACTGAAAGTAGTTCCAGGTCATGGATAGCATAATTCCCACAACTTCAGGGCGCATAGACTACTGAAAGTAGTTCCAGGTCATGGATAGCATAATTCCTCTCATGCATTCTGAGTTTTCGAGATTCATAGGCCACTGCATGACCTTCTTGCATGAGTGCACCTCCCAGGGCAAAACCACTGGCATCAGTTATTACTACCTCAAAGGGTAGAGAGAAATCTGGCAACTTCAGAATGGGATTAGTTACTAAGGCGGTCTTCAGCTTATCAAAAGCACTCTGGCACCTGGCAAACCATTGAAACGGGGGTATTCCTCTTGAGAAGATTAGTCAAGGGGAAGCTATGAGAGCATACTTTGGTATAAAAAATCTATACCAACCAGTCAATCCCAAGAACCCGCTGACTTCTTTCACTGTCTTTGGTTCAAGCCAATCTATGACTGCTTGGACTTTTGTAGAATTAGGAGAAATTCCATCTTTGGATACTAGAAAGCCCAAGTATTCAACATGGTCGAGAGAGAAAGTGCATTTTCTCTTTTTTTGCAAAGAGTTGGTGCTTCCTTAGAATCTCAAGAACTTTTCAGACATGAGCTTCATGGTCAGCTACATTCTTTGATGAGTAAATTAGATTATCATCAAAGAAAACAAGAACAAAATCATCCAAGTATTCTCTGAGAATGTCGTGTATTAGGCGATTGAATGTAGCTGGGGCATTTGTCAATCCAAACGGCATGAAGGTGAATTCATAATGCCCATAGCGAGTATTGATGTCTTCGGGATATCTTGATCATTAATCCTCATCTGGTAATACCCTGATTTGAGATCTATCTTTGTGAAGATCTGGGCTCCATTTAGCCTATCCAAAAGCTCATCAATTCTCGGGATAGGATATTTATTCTTAACTGTCAGCTGGCTGTGAGACCTCTATAATCCACACAGAGTCTTAACATTTCATCCTTCTTCTTCTGAAAGAGAACTGGCGCTCCCCAAGGTGAAACACTAGGTCTTACAAACCCTTGTTCTAACAGTTGTCTAAGTTGTTCCTTGAGTTGTTCCTTGAGTTTGATGGCTTCAGGAACTAGCATTTTGCATGTGCACTGGGCTACTGGGGCTGAGCTCTAGGGGTCAATTCTATCACATGATCTACTTCCCGAATTGGAGGCATCCTCTGTTAGCTTTGCTGGGAATAAATCATCATATTCACTTAACCATTCAAGTTCTTTAGCTTTTAACTTTGTGTCTACCGGATTCATTTTGACAACGTAAATGAGCTGCTTCTTTCTAATTCCTTTTAGTAACTTAGAAGCTTTTACTAATTGCAGACTTAGGGATCCTGAAATTCTGATTCTTTGAACTTTGTTTTCATGAAGGTCACGGAAGGAAATGGTTCCATTATGACAGTGAATGTCAGCTTGATTTTTGTGGAGCCAATCCATTCCAAGGATTTCGTCAAAAACTCCCAAATATAGGACTCTAAACTGACAGTCAATTATTTTCCCATCTAGATTGAACCAAATACGATCTATCTCATGGTGAGTGAAAAGGGTCTTCCCACTGGCCAATTCAACTTGCATAGGTTTCCCTGATTTCTGATCTAAGACTAGCTTACGCAAGCATCCAAGGAAAATAAATGAATGAGTACTGCCTGAATCAATCAAAAGTTTGAATGACTTACCCTTATACTCAGCTAGAGTATGGATGACTAAGAATTGACAATTTGGCCCTTGGTTTTCAATTGTGGCATAAATCTGGCCTCTTTCCTCTTCCACTTTTTCTGCTATTATAACTGCTCTGGCTGCTTTGCAGACTAGGGTGGAACTCTTTCTCTCTGGTTACCCCAGTTTTGAGATTACTCTGTACAGAGGCAGATGGCTGAGTTGGATTCCTCCTGGGATTGCCGGATTTTGACGAGATGGACCCTGATTTGATTGATAGGAAGGAGCTGGTCTCTGCATTCTGGGTCCTTGGCTTCCCTGTCCTCTTTACATGGCACAAGTCGGGCAGTCTTTAAGCTGGTGACCAAAACCCTAACATCCACCAAAACACCGGTTCTCACTTTTGAGTTCATCCCTCTGAATCTTTGAAATAGGTGGGGCTCTTGAGATAGTGTTCTGTGTGGGAAGGGTCTTCCTTCACTTCTGAATCTCCCAGCATCTTTATTCTGATTTGGGCCTTGTTCCCTCTTTGGGGGTGGAAAGTTTGAAGTACTTCTCGTGGTTTGGAACCTTTTAAAGTTTGAGGGTGCAGGCTTTGGCGCGACCTTAACAACAAAAGCTTTGGCAAAGTCCTTTGCCATTCTGACAGCTTCGGCCATTGAGACAGGTTTGGCATTCTTCTCTAAGGTGTCCAATGGCTCATTCATTCCTCGAATGAATCTAGCCACCATCAACTGCTCTTCATCCAATTGTGGGGAATATTTGAGGAGAAGGAAAAAGGCCTGATGGTACTCTTCAATTGTCCAGCTATCCTGCTTTAGTTCTAAGAACTCATTCATTTTGGTTTCAAGGAAGCCCAGAGGATAGAACCTTTTCCTAAGGTATGCTTTAATATCTGACTAGGTCTGGGTATTTCTGTCAAGATGGTTTGTCTCGCAATGGCGATCATATCCTGACTCTAGGAAAGTCTAGGAATGCTAGATAGATTTGGGGTATCCATCTAAAAATCCAATTCAATTTATGAGTTTTCAATTTATGAACTCATTTCAAACATAATCTTAGCAAGTGAAAACATTTTTTTTACAAATTTACTTTAGAATTTTAGGCAGTTTCTGCTGCTATTTCATAAGTTTACAACACCGCTTTGATACTAACTGTGAGGTCCCACTGTCCCATGTGCACCGAATTCTCGATTTCTGGTAGCGGAAGCAGCTCCCTCCTACGCGGGGCAGGGTTTCCCACTCGGGGCCTTCCCGAATGTCCTAGCAGCACGAGACTAATCTGGTGGTTGTTCCGAAACCCAGATCGGGAAAATTTCCCTTGCCCAGAAAACGGGGACGATTCCACCATTTTGAATTTCTTTAACGAGTTTTCTAATGGGGTCAAAAGACTAAACTAACCTTCATCTGATTAAACCAGATAGAAGGAAAATTTATTACAGAATTAACTTGAAGGAATTAACGCTTTTTTCCTAATTGAATTAGGCACAGCCATTGTTGATCTATTCATTTGAGAAGCCTTCAGGCTTTTATTTAACTACTCAAGTTCTAAGCGTATTCCTATTAATCAATTTTATTATTAAAACTCTACTGATTCCAACCTACCCCATCTGGCCCATGGGTTAGCCACCGCCCAACCATTGGAATTGGTAGAACCAGACAAGTACTCACCCACCCATAATTGAATGCCTTTCTTAACTTTTTCTTTAGAATACAGATACGCACACACTCCTCTTTAAACTTTAATTTATAAAACAATCCATTGATAAACAATTATTGGTTACAGATGTCATAGCTCGAAATTTCCATCCAATCCTTGTTTCTCACAAAAAACAATATCACTCTGGACTCTGCGTGTTGAGCTGGTCAGCAATGAGGTCCAGTAATTAACAGATTATAATAAACATTGATCCTTCATACAATATCTTCCACGACATACGCATGGGTGTCCTCGGCATTTCGAGCCCGTGCATCGCCTGGTCAAAACCCTCCAGGATCCTCCTTAGGTGTCCTGGCACTTCACTCAGGGACTGCTTCGTCGACCCTCGTCAATCGTATCAAAGGCGCACCATTTTAACCGTACCGAGGAAGGTCAGGCTTTGCCACACGTGAGCTGTCCTTTGAACACTCCCCAGTTGCCAGCTGTTACAACCGACCTTCCCTTAGAAAAACACATATACCAAATGCTCCCTCCAGTATTCTGGCATAAGACAGTCCTTTAAGAAAACAAGGTTTCTATGCAAGTTTTAAGTTTTGATTTTCTTTAAATATAATGAGTATATCTTAAATCCATATCCCAAAACTTCTTGATCGCAGGTCTGAATTCCAAACAAAATTCCTTGAATTCTGTAACCTTGATCCTCAGATCAAAATCAAAGGGTCTCAACTTAGTTTCAGATTCGCTGGGTGATTTAAGTGTATTTTCCTAAACTGGTCACATCGTCTTTCCTTAACTGACAAAGAGTGAAAGTCTGATTTTGGGTTCGAGTCTGGTAAGGTTCTTCCTGAACTACCTTTCTCGAAAGGGAGTGATATTTCAACCACTATTTTACTGAATTTCATTCATTGAATATTCACTGAACTGATTTCTAAACTAATCACGAATTCCTATGAGAAATAAATTTATCAATTTATCTAAATTTTCAACTTCGATAGATTTTTTGAATTTTCTCATTACCGTCCGAGTGAATATGAAACGATAGAATTTTCTCTCATAGTGTATTTACTTATTCATTTATTGATTATTCATGGAAATTAAACATAGAATCAAAGAGAATGCTAATTTTGATATAAAAATTCTTAATACCTCTTTTTATGCATAAAATCCAACTTCAATGGAAATAACACTTTTATATAAAAGAAAATCCTTTTATGCATCTATTTATGCATAGAAATTAAATCTAATAAAAATCACACTTTTATAATAAAAATATATCCAATATGCATTTTTCTATGCATAGAATTTAAATCTAATGAAAATCACACTTTTATAATAAAAAAATATCCCATATGCATCTTTCTATGCATAGAATTTCAATCTAATGAAAATCATACATTTATAATAAAAAAATATCCCATATGCATCTTTCTATGCATAGAATTCAAATCTAATGAAAATCACACTTTTATAATAAAAAATAATCCCATATGCATCTTTCTATGCATAGAATTTAAATCTAATGAAAATCACACTTTTATAATTAAAAAATCTTTTATGCATCACTTTATGCATAAAATTCAATATTGGTGAAAGTAACACTTTTATAATTAAAAAAATTCTTTTATGCATCACTTTATGCATAAAAATCAATATTGATGAAAGTAATACTTTTATAATTAAAATATTTCCAATATGCATCTTTCTATGCAAAAAAATTAATTCTAATGAAAATAAGGCTTTTATAATAAAAATATTTCCAATATGCATCTTTCTATACATAGAAATTAGTTCTAAAGAAAATAACGCTTTTATAATAAAAATATTTCCAATATGCATCTTTCTATGCATAGAAATTAATTCTAATGAAAATAACGCTTTTATAATAAAAATATTTCCAATATGCATCTTTCTATGCATAGAAATTAATTCTAATGAAAATAATGCTTTTATAATAAAAATATTTCCGATATGCATAGAAATTAATTCTAATAAAAATAACACTATTATAATAAAAATATTTCCAATATGCATCTTTCTATGCATAGAAATTAATTCTAATGAAAATAACGCTTTTATAGTAAAAATATTTCCAATATGCATCTTTCTATGCATAGAATGAAAATAACACTTTAGAATACATAAACAGAGGGGATTATTCTTTTTGAATAGCATAAAGATAAAAATTATTTTCACAAAATTTAAGAAAATTTTGCCATAACCTCTTTTGTTTGGCTAACCATTTCTCAATTTTTACATTTTAAATTTACTTAGAATTTACCCCAAGATGAATTTAGCACTCTAATCTAATCAAATCTCAATTTTTTTTAAAGAGTAAACAATACAAAAAGTTTAACTCTATTTATTTGATTACAGATCTTGGATAAAGAAGGGCCGAATTCAATGAAGAGAAGGGGGAAGCCTTTCCATCAAGGCATAATATCCAATTTCACATTAACAAAAGCAAGAAATCTGAAAACCATAGAATAGAATTAAAAAAAAGTAGAATTTCTAACTTACATGAAGTTTTGTGAGCTTTCCTTTGGCTTGAGGGATTGAGGGTTCTACTCTTGCCTGGATCAAGAGTGGCCACCAATTCTTTGTAGAGGAATTAGTAAAAAACAAGTGAATTATCAATGAATTCAATGTTTTTGGCTCTGGGGAGGAATAGAGTAACAGCGCATAAAACACTATTAAGCTTCTACAAAGGGGGAGGCTTCTATTTATAGAAAAAAATGAGCCTCTAACCAAGAAAACTGATTCTAGAATTTTCCAAATCAGTTTGGTCAATTTTTGACCATTTTTGGGTCAATTTAGTTCACTTTTTGGATCCAGTTTTGAATTAGGAAAGAGGAGGGATGAAATATCTAATTTTAATGATTTAAAATTGAAAAGCAATGATGAGAAAAAGGCGCCTACTTCATGAGGGGGAATCCCTATCCTGCGGTGTCAAAAATCAGTTTCATTTTCCTTGGTCCTTAGTCCACTCTTGGTCCTTAGTCCACTCTTCAGCTTATGTGAACATTAACTCATTTTTGGGGGGGTTTTTGTTTTATTTTTCAATTTATCTCCTCCCTACATTTGGATTAAATCTTATTGGTCCATAGGAGCCTTAATCTAAAATTTTCCAAAAAAATGGAACCCTTAGACTAAGGCCTTTTGAATAGATTATAATTTATTTCTAATGCACCTTCTGAAATTCTTTTTGTTTTCGGGGGTATTTATTTTAATAAGGAGAGATATTTTTCCATCTAAAAATATCTAAAAACTAAATAACCTCTCTCTAGAACATTTTCTCTCTCTAAGCCAAAATAGGTAGAAACAAGATCTTTTATTATTCTGAAGAGGGGATTTACTACAGGGGAAGATACTGGACATCTTGAGGGCTAGGGAGGAATCTAACAGAGGGGGAGCAACCTTTTGGTTTGTTTGTTTTTTTTAATAACTATTATTATCATATTTGTTTTTTTTTGGGGGGGGAATGGTGTGGTGGGGCATGGCAGGAAGGTTTACCAAGAGTACAAATCCAAGAGGCTAGTCAAAGAACTCAGCTTGACAATGTGCTAAAATTGATCAATCTCCTTTCTTTCTAAATGATTTGCCCTTAGTAAGTGAAAGATCCCTGCCCCCTCCGCGCAACGAATTCGGGGATGCTAGCAATGGAAGTAGCACTTCTTGCATAGGGCAGAGCCTCTCACTAAGGGCCTCGCCCACGAATATCCGGACAAGAGAGAGTAATCCCTCGGTTCTTCTCGAACCTAGAAAAACTTCCCTCATCCAGAAAACACAGGCGATTTCTCTAGGATATTTTTATTCTAACGTAGTCAAGAGCCTTAATTAACCAAACCAATACGACCAAACCTATAAGTCACATCGAAAGATAAAGGAAAAGACTTGCACTTGGATCGTAGAGACCAATGCCTTTTTCCTCATTGAGAGGCACAACCGTTGATTCTTTTCCATAGAACAAAGACTATCGGGGATTTAATTCATCTATCATACCATAACAGAATTGAGTCTCTTTTTAGGGATCCATCAGTCCAACCTAACCCCATCCAGTTCCATGGGTTAGCCAACCGCCCAACCACTGTAGTGATAGAATCCGTTTAGGAATTTCGTTACGTTTTGTCATGGGTACCAGGGAAAAGAGTTCCCAGGCCCCATAGCCGGCGCTTCATACAAACTTCAAGATAGTCACACCACTTACACACTCAACATGAAATTGCCTGTCTCACAGATTCAGCTAGCTTTAAAACAATCTTTTAATGAAATCATAGTATCACTGATCATAATCCTCCAAAATATCTGGTTGACTTCTAGTTTCCAATCATTCCTTCATCGGTGTACCTATGGCATCATTGGCAACCAGAACGCTCACCACCTGTCCACTTAGGGGCCTTTTCAAAAGTTCCTAACTCATAGTACTCGGAAATATATTCACTTATAAAAATCCAGATGGATTCTCTGTTGAAGATCAGTAAGATCAACCAAGAGATCCATATAAAAGAGCCATGGACTCATCTGTTTGTTGATGAGGACCAGCAAGGTAAATCAACCAGATCCATGCCCGAATTCAGAAAATAACTCTTACTCTTTGTTCCAATATCTTCCTCGACACATGCGTGGGTATCTTCGGCGACCCTAAGCCCAAGCACCGTATGGTCAGCACGCTCTAGGATCCTTCGCAAGTCACCTAGCGCTTCACTCATAGGCCGCTTCCTTGGTCCCTCATCCACTGTATACCAGAAGCTCACCATTTAAATCAAACCAGGGCTGGTCAAGACCGTGCTATGCGAGACATCCTCCGTTGACCCTCCGTCAGCTGTTGCAACTTTATCACCACGACCTCATTCACAAGACGATCAGAATGTTTCCCTAGAATTCTTAACATAAACTAGTCATTTAAAAACAGGTCATAAATACAATTTCTATATCAAACTCTCGTCTTTCCACTTTCTTTCACATCAATCCACTTTACTTTATCCACGTCCAATAATATGTATTCCCATCGTCCTTCATCCATTCTCATCCAAACACATCGTATTCCTTCTCATCACATCTATCCACATTTATCCTCATCAAACTCTCGTCTTTCCACTTTGTTTCACATCAATCCACTTTACTTTATCCACGTCCAATAATATGTATTCCCATCGTCCTTCATCCATTCTCATCCAAACATATCATATTCCTTCTCATCACATCTATCCACATTTATCCTCATCAGATCTCATCCATTCGCATTTACTCATATCCACATCTCATCACATCACATTCATTCACATTTTATCCACTCATATCTACCCCGATCCACATCGCATCCCATCACATCACATCCATTTCACACCACATCTCATTCATTCACATCTATCATGATTCACATCACATCACATCTCATCCATTCACATCACATCTCATCCATTCACATCCATCACATTGATTTACATTACACCCGTTCACATCCATCACATCACATCCATTCACATCCATCACATTCATTTACATCACATCCATTCACATCCATCACATTCATTTATATCACATCCATCACATCGCATCCATTCATATCCATCACGTTCATTCTCATCCATTCACATCCATCACATTTATATCACATCCATTCACATCCATCACATCACATCCATTCATATCCATCACGTTCATTCTCATCACCATCCTATCACATACATTCTATCCACATTATATCACATCCATATCCACCCATATCTCATCACATCCATACACATTCTATCTCATTCATCCACATCCATCCAGTCATCCATATGCATACTTATCCACATCCATCTATACATTCACATTCACATCCACATATATTCACATCACATCACATTTCATCCACATCTCATCACATTCACATCTACATCCCTTTACACCATATCACATGTCATTCACATCCACATCCACATCCATATCCACATCCATTTACATCACATTACATCCACATCCACATCCACATCTACATTCATTTACATCCACATCCACATCACATTACATCCACATCCTTTCACATCTACATCCACATCCATTTACATCACATCACATCCTTTCACATCCACATCCACATTTATTTACATCACATATTCTCATATCTCATTCTCATCTCTTCATTCATATCCACATCCATTTATGTCACATCCTTTCACATATCCTCACATCCACATTCATTTATATCACATCCTTTCACATATCCTCACATCTCATTCTCATCTCTTTTACTATTTAAATGATTGAATTCCAAATGTCATGGGAATTCCTCTTTTATCATTTAAATATTTCTCATGCATAAAATAAATTTATCTAAATTTTCTCTTTAAATTTTAATAAAATATCCATTAATTCCATACGCTAAGAATTCCACTTTTCTCATTTAAATGATTGAATTCCAAATGTCATGGGAATTCCTCTTTTATCATTTAAGAAAAATTACCACAATTTTCTCTTTTCTTAATTTTTTAACTATGCATAAACCTTAAAAAATAGTTTTTCACCATTGAATGTGATAAAAATCATTCTTTTAGCATAGGATGACCAATCCTAGAATATGGTAGGAAGTCCTCTTTTCACATTATGCATAAGAATGAATTATGTATTAATTTCTTAAAAATTTTGCCATAGCTCCGCTGCTTTTTACTGATAATTTTTAATATTTTTGAAAAGAATAAACTTAGTAATACAATTATGATAGTATAACTATCTTCTAAACTTAAATCTAATTTATGGATTTAAATCATAAGATTATCATGATTTTAGTAGCATAAAAGTATAAAAAGCTTTTTTCTTAACCTTTAGCCTCACAAGCCTAGAGTTTGATTTGTGAATTGAGAATTTATCAATGAGAAGCATCATTTGAATATAGAATTGGTCATAGGAATGACTATTCTTTTGGGGAGAGAGAGATAAACATAAAAAGAGTCCTAATTAAGCATAAATGTCAATGTTTCTTCTCAAGCTTAAGAGAGATTGAGAAGTGAAAACATTGAGAATAGTAGAGAAAAACCATGAAATTACATCTTACCTCTTGATTTGCTTGCTTCTCTATCTCAGAAGGAAGCGCCCAACCAATCAATTGGTTTATTATGTTGAGAAAAAGCTCCAAAAGAGAGAGAAGCTCCAAGTTCTTCCAAAAGTAGAGGATTTTTAAGGGATAATAGAAAATATCATTATTTTAATGTAATAGTGGCATGGTATAGTTCACAGATTTTTTTACAAAAGACTAAGGATCTATTTGTAGGTGAGGGAGGACTCTAACCAATTGGGTTCTAGAATTTTCTAGGTTCAGTTTGGCTGAATTTGAACAAGATTTGGACTAGTTTGGCTCCCTTTTGATTTGGTTTGATCCAAGAGAGAGGAGAGATAAAAATATCACAATTTTTTTGAATTTAAAACTCATTCACATGTGTGAAATAGGTGCCTCCTTAAATTCTCCCCCCTCCTTACCAAGGTGTCAACAAAAATGTATCATTATACCAAAATATCTCATTTTTTTACTAACATCTCGTAGTTTTTAACTAATGAACCTTGTACTCAGTCAACTCTTTATCTTATGTGAGCATTTACTCATTTTTGGGTATTTTCTTTTATTCTTTGGATTTATCTCATCCCCACACTTGGATTAATCCTATTGGTCCATAAATAGGAACCTTAATTGGACCATAATCCAAAATTTTCAGAAAATCTTGACCCTTAGGCTAAGGTCCTTTATACATATTTTCAATTAATTCTAAATGCACATTGGAAAGTTCTTTTTGAATTTCTATTTTAGGGGAAACTGTTTTAGACACTAGGAGGATTTTGATATCTAAAAATATCTCAATTTTGGATTACCTCTCTCTAGACATTTTCTCTCTCCATGCCAAACCAGGGTAAAACAAGATCTTTCTTCTATTTCAGAGAGGGGAATATTTACTAGAATAGAAGGGGAGGTTCTTACACGTTTACACCTCAAAAGCTGGAGGGAGGAATCTTACATCCTACCCCACTTAAAAAACATGAGATGTCCTCATCTCGCAGGTGGAGTATGATCTCTTTCATTTTCTTCTTCTTCTTCAATCGCTTCAAGCATTACTGCCTTGGAAGTGGACGATCGATTTGGGAACATCTCTCTTTTACTTCTGCTATTCTGAGGCGGAGGTTTTACATTACTTTGGATTGAAACTAAGGGTTCATTAGAGGGTCTACCTCTAGGATTTCCCTGATTTTTGGCGGAAAGTAACCTGATTACTCTGGAAGGAAGGAGCTAGAGTCTGGAATCTTGGTCCTTGATTTCCCCGCCCCGAAAACCTTGATCCAAAAGGAGTTGGGCAATCCATACTACGATGTGATAGTTATAGCATTTTTACTTCCTTGTTCAAGGGTTGAACTTCTAAAGTTGAATTCCATGGGATTGAGTTCCGGGAAAGGGACCTTTCTTCCATTTTAGAACTTCTCATATCGTGGGCTTGACCATGTGGTCTCTTGGGGGTGGTGGAAAGTTGGAATCACCTTCTGGAGCTAGAAATCTTTTGAAAGATGATGGTGCTGGTTTTGGCGGGACCTTGACATCAAAGGCCTTGGCAAAATCCTTCGCCATCGGCACTACTTCCGCCATGGAAACTAGCTTGGCATTCTTCACAAGGATATTCAAAGGTTCGTTCAGTCCTTGAATGAACCTGGCCATGAGCTGTTCTTCATCTAGCGTTCTTCATCTAGCGGGCGAGTATTTGAGGAGGAGAGCAAACTCTTGGTGATACACTTCAATAGTTCTGCTCCCCTGGGTTAACACTAAGAATTCGTTCATCTTGGTTTCCAAAAAGCCGCGAAGGACAGAATCTCTTTCGTAGGTAAATCTTGAGATCATTCCAAGTCTGGATATTCCAATCCAGACGGTTTGTTTCGCAGTGGTTTCTCCATGCCACTCTGGCTATTTCTATTATCTCCAGCCTTGCAAGAGCCATTTTACTTTTCTCGTTGTACCCAGTGACATTGAAGTATTCTTCCATTACTTTGATCCACTTCTCCACAGCCTCTCCCAAGTTTTCCCCTTCACCCTTGAAAGGTCCAAGCTGCGATCTATGAAGAGTTTTGCAAACATCTAGCTTCTCGGTTAATCCACTTTAGCCAATTTGCTATGATACCAACTGAAAGATCCCTGCCGCCTCCGCGCAACAAATTTGGGGGTGCTAGCAACGGAAGTAGCACTTCTTCCGCAAGGCAGAGCCTCTCACTCAAGGCCTCGCCCACAAATATCCGGACAAGAGACTAATCCCTCGGTTCTTCCAAAATTGAACCCGGAAAAACTTCCCTCGTCCAAAAAGCATGGGCGATTCCTCCAGGATATTTTTATTCTAATGTAGTCAAGAGCCTTAACTAACCAAACTGATCCAACCAAACTCGTAAGTCACATCGTCAGATCAAGGAAGAGACTTGCACTTGAATCATAGAGACCAACGCTTTTTTCCTCATCGAGAGGCACAGCCGTTGATTCTTTTCCATAGAACAAAGACTATCTTGGATTTAATTCATCTATCGTACCATAACAGAATTGAGTCTCATTTTAGGGATCCATCAGTCCAGCCTGTCCCATGGGTTAGCCAACCACCCAACCACTATAGTGATAGAATCTGTTTAGGAATTTGGTTATGTTTTGTCCCAGGTAGTACCAAGGAAAAGAGTTCCCAAGCCTCCTAGCCGGTGCTTCATGCAAACTTCAATGCAACCTTCAAGATAGTCACACCACTTACACACCCAATATGAAATTGCATGTTTCACAGATTCAGCTAACTTTTAAACAATCTTTTAATGAAATCATAGTATCACTGATCATAATCCTCCAAAATATCCGGTTGACTTCTAGTTTCCAATAATTCCTTCATCGGTGTACCTATGGCATCATTGGCAACCAGAATGCCACCTGTCCACTCAGGGGCCTTTTCAATAGCTCCTAGCTCACAGTACCCAGAAATATATTCACTTATAAAAATCCAAATGGACTCTCCGTTGAAGATCAGCAAAATCAACCAATAGATCCATATAAAAGAGCCATGGACTTATCCGTTGAGGACCAGCAAGGTCAATCAACCAGATCTATGCCCGAATTCAGAAAACATTTCTTACTCCTTGTTCCAATATCTTCCTCTCACTGCACACGTGGGTCAGCGACCAAGAGCCCGAGCACTGTATGGTCAGCACCCTCTAGGATCCTTCGCAGGCCACCTAGCGCTTCACTCAAAGGGGCCGCTTCCTTGGTCACTCATCCACCGTACCGGAAGTTCACCATTTAAATCAAACCGGGGCTGGTCAAGACCTCGACTGACCATGCTACGCGAGACATCCTCCGTTGACTCTCCGTCAGCTGCTGCTGTTGCAACTTTATCACTTAGGTCTCCCATGACCTCATTCACAAGACGGTCAGAATGCTTCCCCAACATTCTTGACATAAAACAATCATTTAAAAACAGGTCATAAATACAGTTTCTATATCGAACTCTCGTCTTTCCACTTTGTTTCACATTAATACACATTACTTAATCCACGTCCAATCATATGTATTTCCATCGTCCTTCATCCATTCTCATCCAAACACATCATATTCCTTCTCATCCAAACACATCATATTCCTTCTCATCACATCTATCCACATTTATCCTCATCACATCTATCCACATTTATCCTCATCACATCTCATCCATTCGCATCTACTCATATCCACATCTCATCACATCACATTCATTCACATCTTATCCATTCATATCTACCCCGATCCACATCACATCCCATCACATCACATCTCATTCATTCACATCTATTATGATTCACATCACATCACATCTCATCCATTCACATCCATCACATTGATTTACATTACATCCATTCACATCCATCACATCACATCCATTCACATCCATCACATTCATTTACATCACATCACATCACATCCATCACGTTCATTCTCATCACCATCCCATCACATACAGTCTATCCACATTACATCACATCCATATCCACCCATATCTCATCACATCCATACACATTCTATCTCATTCATCCACATCCATCTAGTCATCCACATGCATATCTATCCACATTCATCTATACATTCACATTCACATCCTCGTAAATTCACATTCACATTCACATCCTCGTAAATTCACATCACATCACATTTCATCCACATATCATCACATTCACATCCACATCCACATCCCTTTACACCACATCACATCTCATCCACATCCACATCCACATCCATTTACATCACATCACATCCTTTCACATCCACATCCATTTACATCACATCACATCCTTTCACATCCACATCCACATCCACATTTATTTACATCACATCCTTTCACATCCACATCCACATCCTTTCACATCCACATCCACATTTATTTACATCACATCCTTTCACAAATTCTCACACCTCATCCTCATCTGTTCATTCATATCCACATCCAATTATATCACATCCTTTTACATATCCTCACATCTCATTCTCATCTCTTCATTCACATCCACATTCATTTCATTCACATCCACATTCATTTATATCACATCCACATTCATTTATATCACATCCTTTCACATATCCTCACATCTCATTCTCATCTCTTCATTCACATCCACATATCCTTTCACATATCCTCACATCTCATTCTCATCTCTTCATTCACATCCACATTAATTTATATCACATCCTTTCACATATCCTCACATCTCGTTCTCATCTCTTCTTTCACATCCACATCCATTTCACATTTAGTAACATTTTCTATTTTGATACCGATGGGACTTTTCTAATATTTCTGCCAATTGCTTGGCCTAGGTAAAGATTCTTTTTCTCAACGGATATTCTCATATTCTTTCTTGATTTTCTCAAGTGGAATATATTCAATATACTTCCTTTTGAGTAAATAATTCATGGGATTTACAAAAATCAATTCTACCCATATTTCCCAATAATGCTCAAAATTCCACTTTTGATAAGTACTCATAATTTGAATTATGCTAAAAACTTCTCTTTTTCCTATTTAATTTCTTGGATCTCCAATATCATGGGAATTCGTCTTTTATCATCAAATAAATTTACCTAAAATTCCTCTTTTCTTTAACAAAAATATCCATTAATTCAATATGCCAAGATTTCCACTACTATTTAAATGATTGAAATCCAAATGTCATAAGAATTTCTCTTTTATCATTTAAATATTTCTCATGCATAAAATAAATTTATCTAAAATTCCTCTTTGAATTTTAATAAATTATCCATTAATCCAATATGCCAAGAAATCCACTTTTCTCATTTAAATGATTGAATTTCAAATGTCATGGGAATTCCTCTTTTATCATTTAAATAAAATTACCATAATTTTCTCTTTTCTTAATTATTTAATTATGCATAAACCTTAAAAATTAGTTTTCCATTGAATGTGATGAAAATCATTCTTTTAGCATAGGATGACCAATCCTAGAATATGGTAGGAAGTCCTCTTTTCACGTTATGCATAAAGAATGAATTATGTATCAATTTCTTAAAAATTTTACCATAGCTCCACTGCTATTTACTGATAATTTTTAATATTTTTAAAAAGAATAAACTTAGTAATAGAATTATGATAGTATAAACTGTATCTTCTAAACTTAAATCCAATTTATGGATTTAAATCATAAGATTATCATACTTTTAGAAGTATAAAAGTATAAAAAGCTAATTTCTTAACCTCTAGCTTGACAAGCCTAGAGTTTGATTTATGAATTGAAAATTTATCAATGAGAAGCATCATTTGAATAGAGAATTGGTCATAGGAATGACCATTCTTTTAGGGAGAGAGATATAAACATAAAAAACATCCTAATTAAGCATAAATGTAAATGTTTCTTAATTATTCATTATAACTCTTAAAAAAAGCTTGATTTACATTTTAAACACTTCATTTAGAAACTTCTCAAGCTTGAGAGGGGTTGCGAAGTGAAAACATTGAGAATAGTAGAGAAAAACCATGAAATTACATCTTACCTCTTGATTTGCTTGCTTCTCTTTTTAAGGGATAATAGAAAATATCATTATTTTAATGTAATACTGGCATGGTATGGATCACATATTTTTTTACAAAAGATTAAGAATCTATTTATAGGTGAGGGAGGCCTCTAACCAACTGGGTTCTAGAGTTTTCCAGGTTCAGTTTGGCATGGTGTAGATCACATATTTTTTTACAAAAGATTAAGGCCTCTAACCAACTGGGTTCTAGAATTTTCCAAGTTCAGTTTGGCATGGTATAGATCACATATTTTTTTACAAAAGATTAAGGATCTATTTATAGGTGAGAGAGGCCTCTAACCAACTGGGTTCTAGAATTTTCCAGGTTCAGTTTGGTTGAATTTGGACAAGATTTAGACCTAGTTTGGCTCTCTTTTGATTTGGTTTGATCCAGGAGAGAGGAGAGATAAAAATATCATAATTTTTTTAATTAAAAACTCATTCACATGTGTGAAATAGGCGCCTCCTTGAAGTCTCCCCCCTCCTTACCAAGGTGTCAAAAATGTATCATTATACCAAAATATCTCATTTTTTTAGTAATATCTTGTAGTTTTTAACTAATGAACCTTGTACTCAGTCAACTCTTCATCTTATGTGAGCATTTACTCATTTTTAGGTAATTGACCATAATCTAAAACGAATGTGATGAGAATAGATGTGATGAGAATCAGATAGATGTGAATGAATGAATGGATGGATGTGATATGAATAGAAGTGATAAGAATCAGATAGATGTGAATGAATGAATGGATGGATGTGATATGAATAGAAGTGATGAGAATGTGATGTGGATAAATGTGATGAGATGCGATGTGAATCAGATAAATGTGAATGAATGGATGAAATGTGATGTCATGTGAATCAGAATGTAAATGAATGATATGGGATATGAGTGAATGTATGTGATGATAATGGATGTGAATGTGTATGAGAAGAATGGATGTGAATGAGTATGTGAAAGAATGGGTAAGGATGTGTATGAGAAGAATGGATGTGAATGTGTATGTGAAGAATGGATGTGAATGAGTATGTGAAAGAATGGATGTGGATGTATGTGAAGGAACAGATATAGATGTGTATGCGAAAGAATATATGTGGATGTGAATGTGATGGATATGAATTCAATGTGATGTGGTGGATGTGAATGGATGGAGGTGATGTGATGTAAAATGGATAGATGTGAATGGATGTGATGTCATGTGAATCGGGATGTGAATGAATGATATGGAATGTGAATGGAAGTGATGTCATGTGAATCGAGATGTGAATGAATGATATGGAATGTGAATGGAAGTGATGTCATGTGAATCAAGATGTGAATAAACGATAGGGGATGTGAATGGATGTGATGTCATGTAAATCAGGATGTGAATGAATGATAGGGGATGTGAATGGAAGTGATGTCATGTGAATCGGGATGTGAATGAATGATATGAGATGTTAATGGATGTGATGTCATGTGAATCGGGATGTGAATGAATGATATGGGATGTGAATGGATGAGATGTCATGTGAATCAGGATGTGAATGAATGATATGGAATGAGAATGTGATGTGATGTGATGCGAATCGAGTAAATTTGAATGGATGAGATGTGAATGAACATGATGTGATAAGATGTGGATATGGGTAAATGCGAGTGGATGAGATTTGATGAGGATATTTGAGGAAAGAAGTGATGAGATGGAAAATGATGTGATTGAATGAGAATGAGAATTTATATGAAATGAATGTGGATTAAGTAATGTTGATTATTGTGGAAAGACGAGAGTTTGTTATAGAAACTGTATTTATGGCCTATTTTTAAATGACTGTTTTATGTCAAGAATGCTGGGAAAGTGTTTTGACCGTCTTGTGAATAAGGTTGTGGAGACCTAGCTGATAAAGTTGCAACACCTGACGGAGAGTCAATGGAGGACATCTCGTGTACCAAGGTCGAACAAGGTTTTGACCAGCCTCAGTTCGATTAAAATGGAATGTGAATGGAAGTGATGTCATGTGCATTGGGATGTGAATGAATGAAATGGAACGTGAATGGAAGTGATGTCATGTGAATCGGGATGTGAATGAATGATATGAGATGTGAATGGATGTGATGTCATGTGAATCAGGATGTGAATGAATGATATGGGATGTGAATGGAAGTGATGTCATGTGAATTAGGATGTGAATGAATGATATGAGATGTGAATGGATGTGATGTCATGTGAATCGAGATGTGAATGGATGAGATGTCATGTGAATCAGGATGTGAATGAACGATATGGGATGATAATGGATGTGATGTCATGTGAATCGAGATGTGATGAATGTGATGTGATGTGATGCAAATCGGGTAAATATGAATGGATGAGATGTGAATGAATATGATGTGATAAGATGTGGATATGGATAAATGCGAGTGGATGAGATTTGATGTGAGGATATTTGAGGAAAGAAGTGATGAGATGGAAAATGATGCGATTGAATGAGAATGGGAATTTATATGAAATGAATGTGGATTAAGTAATGTTGATTATTATGGAAAGACGAGAGTTCGTTAATAGAAACTGTATTTATGGCCTATTTTTAAATGACTGTTTTATGTCAAGAATGCTGGGAAAGCATTTTGACTATCTTGTGATTAAGGTCGTGGAGACCTAGCTGATAAAGTTGCAACACCTAATGGGGAGTCAATGGAGGACATCTCGCATAGCAAGGTCGAACGAGGTCTTGACCAGCCTCGGTTCGATTAAAATGGTGAGCTTCCGATGGTGAGCTTCCGGTACGGTGGATGAGGGACCAAGGAAGCGGCCTATGAGTGAAGCACTAGGTCACCTGTGAAGGATCCTAGAGGGTGCTGACCATACGATGCTCGACGGGATCTGGGTCACTGATGATACCCACACGTGCGTCGTGTAAGATATTGGAACAAGGAGTAAGAGTTGTCGGTTGATTGACCTTGTTGGTCCTAAACGGATGAGTCCACGGCCCTTTTATATGGATCAGTTGGTTGATCTTGCTTATCTTCAACGGAGTTTCCATTTTGATATGTGAATATATTGCCAGTTACTATGAGCTAGGAACTATCGAAAAGGCCTCTGAGTGGTCAGGTGGTGATCGTTCTGGTTGCCAATGATGCCATAGATACACCGATGAAGGAATGATTGGAAATAAGGATTCAACCGGAGATTTTGAGGATTATGATCAGTGAGACAATGGTTTTATTAAATGATTGTTTTTAAAGATAGATGATGCTGAGAAAAAGGCAATTTCATATTGGGTGTGTAAGTGGTGTGACTAGTTTTAAGTTTGCATGAATATCCGGGTAGGGGTCTGGGAACTCTTTTCCCTGGTACCCGAGACAAAACCTAACCAAATTCTTAATTGGATCCCCCATCACTACAGTGGTTGGGCGGTTGGCTAACCATGGGACTAGATGGGGCTAGGCTTGACAGAAAATCTTGACCCTTAGGCTAAGGTCCTTTATACATATTTTCACTACAGTGGTTGAGCGGTTGGCTAACCATGGGACTGGATGGGGCTAGGCTTGACAGAAAATCTTGACCCTTAGGCTAAGGTCCTTTATACATATTTTCACAATTAATTCCAAATGCACACTGGAAAGTTCTTTTTGAATTTTTGTTTCAGGGGAAACCATTTTGGACACTAGGAGGATTTTTATATCTAAAAATATCTCAATTTTGGATTATCTCTCTCTAGATATTTTCTCTCTCCATGCCAAACTAGGGTAAAACAAGATCTTTCTTCTATTTCAGAGAGGGGAATAATTACAAGAACAGAAGGGGAGGTTCTTACACCTTTACACCTCAAAAGCTAGAGGGAGGAATCTTACAGTAAGTTGGGCATGGCCTCCTGTTAGCTGGTATAAGATGGTAGAATGGCTTCCACATAGCACAACACTCTGGAAGTGACTAAACACCGTGGGTGAGGCTGAAACATCCTGACATTTCCCATCCATGAAGAAGGAATTTGGAGATTGCACAAGAGGTTTCAATTTTTTTTTTTTCTCCACCTGCTGGAGGGTGCAATAATTCAATGTCATATGATGATCATTGAGGGGCAAAAGGTTGAGGATAGCTCATTAGCACTGTTGGCGACAACCTGCAGTGCCAATGAGCTCTAGCAATGGTGCACAACCATGAAACAGAGGAGGACGAAGGGCAGTGATTGTTGTGCAGGGGACATGGCGCTAGAGGGGTGGGGGGTCATGAGGTGAGAGAAGGGGAAGACCTGGGTGCACAATGGGCCAGCGAGGTGAGAGAAGGGGAAGACCTGGGTGCACAATGGGCCAGCGAGGGGGGCTGGTCGTGAGGTGAGAGAAGGGCGCACAAGGGAAATCGAAGGGGGGGAGGCTGGTGGTGAGGTGAGAGAGGGGCAGCCAAGGGAAAGTGAAGGGGGGGTTGCTGTGCACCCAAGAGCAGGCGAGGGGGGCAGGCTGGTGGTGAGGTGAGAGAGGGGCAGCCAAGGGAAAGTGAAGGGGGGGGGCTGCTGCGCACCCAAGAGCAGGCGAGGGGGGTGGTTAGACGTGAGGTGAGAGAGGGGGAAGGCTTGGGCGCACAATGGGTAAGCAAGGGGGGGAAATTGGTCGGTAAGAGGGGGTTCGTAAGTGGGGGGGTGATGGGTGACCATTGCGCACAAGGTTGAGGGGGCTGGGGGGTGCGGTGAGGAAAGTGGCAAAGAGAGGAGAGTGGGGTCGGCAGAAGGAAGGGAGGAGAGAAGAGGAGGGTGGGTTGGTGAGTACACAGCAGAGGAAGGGGAAGACGAGGGGGGTCAGGCGAGAGGGTGGGGCTGGGTGAGCAAACAAGGGAGGGCACTGGACGGTAGGGTGATGGTGAGGAAGAGAGGGTGGTGGGGTTGCCAGAGGGAAGGGGGAGAGGAGAGGGATTGTGGTCGGTGGGGTGAGAGTGAGGAGAAAGAGAACGAGACGAGTAGGTGAGGAGTGAGGTTGGTCGGTGGGGAGTGAAGGGAGAGGAGAGGGATGGTGGTCGGTGGGGAGTGAAGGGAGAGGGAGATGAGGTTGGTCCGTCAGGTGATGGTGAGGAAGAGAGGGTGGTGTGTCGCCACCAGAGGGAAGGGGGAGAGGAGATGAGGTTGGTCCGTCAGGTGACGGTGAGGAAGAGAGGGTGGTGGGTCGCCACCAGAGGGAAGGGGGAGAGGAGATGAGGTTGGTTGGTGGGGTGCAAAGGGAGAGGGAGATGAGGTTGGTTGGTGGGGTGCGAAGGGAGAGGGAGATGAGGTTGGTCGGTCAGGTGACTGAGGAAGAGAGAATGGTGGGGTCGCCAGAGGGGAGAGGGATGGTGGTCGGTGGGGTGAGAGGTAGGTGAGGGGGTGAGGAGTGTGTGGTCGGTGTGAGGAGTAAAGGGAGGGGGTGGTCGCTAGGTGAGGGAGGGAGAGAGAGGGATAGAGGGGGTGGTCGGTGAGGGGGAGAGAGAGAGAGGAGTGGTCAGTTAGTTGGTCAATGAGTTGAGTGTGAGGGGGGGTGGTAGGTGGGATGAGTGAGAGGGGAGTGGTTGATGGGTGAGGTAAGGGGGAAAAGAGAGAGAGAGAGAGAGAGAGAGAGAGATGGCGGGTGTTTTTGTTTTTTTTGGGGGGGCTTTGTTTTGTTTTTTAATAGAAAAAAGAAAACTAATATGGGAGAGTTGATTTTTTTAAATTTTTTTGGGGAAAGAAAAAAAATACAAAGGGGGGATTTTTTTTTATTTTTTATTTTTCCTTGATCGGGGAGAAGGGGAGGTTGGGTTGGTCGGTGATGAGAGTTGAGGGGAGAAGAGAGAGGGAAGGGGAGAAGAGAGATAGAAAGGGAGAAGAGATGTTGAGATTCAAGCTCGATGTCAGTGTGAGCCAGCTATGCTATGTGCTGGCAGATTAGGTAGGAACATGTGTGAGACATAAATGACCGCGTGTCCAGCTGGTCATAGTGTGTGGACATTAGCTAGGGTTAGTAGAGTGTGGACACAACTCATTGTGTGTTGTGTGGATTATGGATTAGTGCATTATGCTTTGTGTGAGAGTGGACATGGCTTGCCTCTATGGTTAGGGTTTGTAATAGACATTAGGGTTTCCTCCTGTGTGTGTGTCTCCTCCTCCTCTACCGTTCTTTCAACATGGTATCAGAGCCTTGTGCTGTTTATTAGGGTTTATGAGTGAGTGAGTGAAGAGGGAGAAGAAGCTGTGAAAAGAAGCTGTGAAGCTTGCCATTGGAGCTGTGAAGCTACCGAATCTTATCAGATCTGAGAGCTAGGCCTACCGGGTAAGGTCTTCTAAACATCCTTGAGCGGATTGCAGGTGAAACAGGCAAAAGCAAAGCATTTTAGAGCAAATCAAAGCAAAGCAAAATTCTGGTTTTTGAAGCTTTCCATTAAAGCTTGGGAACATTGATGTATGGTGGAAATACATGTAAATCTGGCAAAGCAAACATGTATTTGACAAAGAGGGATGTATTAGCAACCCATGTGCAAGCCTTGAACAATTTTTGGAGCAATTTACATGCATTTGATTGAGTGAAATTACTGGTTTTTTGAGCTCTCACAAAACAGAGAAGAGGAAGCCCAAAATTGATGCATTTGGAGTGAGATTTTGGCAAAAATTGAACCATTGGTGGATTGCACATGTGCCTAGGTGTGTTGGGCACTCAATACCATCATCAAATAGCAAGTTAACCACTCCCAAAGCTCTCATTTGCAGGCGGCGCAGCCAGACAGGTGAAAACAGAGCAGTTTTTGGTCTTTTTGCCTACGAGGAGTTTGATTTCTCATTGGTTGCTTGATATCTTCCACAACTTCTTTAGCAATTGGATGCTTTACACCTTGGAGAAGAGGGCTATATGATTTTTTTGGTCAATGATGCTTAATTGCGCTAGGAATGAGCTGATTAAAAAAAACAGGCTGTCCACTGGTTGCAAAGAAACAGAGCATTTTAATCGAGCAATTAATCTTTGGTGTTTTACAATTGGACAAATTCCTCTTACATGGAGTTGATGGACACTATTGCTAAGCCAATGAATGCCTGGTTGCTCAATTTGGTGAAATATTGAAGAAATTAGAGCCAAATCATTACTGGTTTTTCTGGTTTTTCCAAAAACAGAAAAAGGGGTTTTCAAAAATTGATAATTACACATGTCAGATGGAGTTGATACTCAACATTGAGGTTCATTAGGTGTCAATGCAAGTTGCCTAGACTTGATTGCACCATTACATTGCGATTTGGAGCCTTGGAAGGCATGTCAATTCAGGGTATCCCGCACTGAGTGAGTCAGTTCATCTCGGATGATTACAGGTTGATTTTCTACATCAAAATTGGAGTTTGTTGGCTACCTTGGAGTATCTGGAACATTCATTGGAGTGTGGTTGAGCTGAGGAAGGCTCATTTACAGATTTGAAGTGTGCGAAAGGTGTACGCATTGAGCAACATGTCGGACAATCCAGTTCAGATTGTTGGTGAAAAGCTGGATAGGAAGAACTTCCAGGCATGGAAGTACAGGATAAAGAGTTTCTTGAAGGAAAAGGATTTTGGAATCTCATTACAGGTGCTGAGCCTAAGCCTGAGCTACCTCGGCAACCTACACAGCAGCAGCTTATTGCTCATAAGCAATGGTCAGAGAGAGCATTCAAAGTGCTGCATTATTTGTCTATATGCATCTCTGACCATTGCTTATTGCTCATAAGCAATGGTCAAAGAGAGCATTCAAAGTGCTGCATTATTTGTCTATATGCATTTCTGATGCTATGCTCATACACATTCAGGATGCTGAGAATCCCAAAGATGCATGGGATACTTTGGTCAAGATGTTTGATACAGATACGAGTGCTCGCAAGTCTCAATTGCGACAGCAGATACACAATGTGAAAAGGAATAAAAGGAGCATACATGATTATGTGCAAGAAATCAAGAAGTTTGAAGATGCATTGGCCACAATAAATGCCCCCATGCCTGATGATGATTTGGTGGATATTACCTTGCGTGGTCTTGGCAAGGAATACAAATCCTTTGATACATCTATCTCAGTGAGGAGTACAGGTCTACCCGACTTCGATGAGTTGGTTTCACTCTTGTTGGTTGAGGAAATCAAGCTCAGTGATTCATTTCTGGATGCATCTACTAGCCATGATGATGGCAGAAATCAGGCTTTCTACTCTCGCAGAGAGGCTTTAGAGGCAGGGGGAGATTTGCATCACGTGGACGTGGTGGTAATGGTCGTGGATGGCAGGATAGGCCTCCACAACAGAATTTTCAGCCTTCATATGGTGCTCGCGGTGGTCGCGGATATGCACCTCAAAGAGGTCGTGGTAACCCCCGTGGAAGAGGACGTTGGCAAGGCCAACAAAATTCTATGCAAGATGTGGAATGCCATTATTGTGGCAAATATGGTCATATGGCGAGAGATTGCTTTCGCAAACAGAATGATGTGAGAGGGGGAAGAACACAACGTGGTGGTCATTATGGTGGAAACTATGCACAACATGGTGGTAACTATGCATCAAGTAGCAATGATGGAACTGCAAATCATTTGTTTGCCATGAAGCATGTTGTGGGTTCTATGACAACAAATGCTGAGAATGATGATACATGGTATATGGACTCAAGAGCATCAAATCATATGACATGCCATGGTGAATGGTTTGAGCACATGAAACCAATGGATGTCAAAGGCTATGTGGAAACAGGTGATGATACCCAGCATGTCATTACACATGTTGGAAGTGTACCATTGGTCATGCATAATGGTTAGACAAAGTCTATGTTAGATGTGCTGTATGTGCCTTCGATCACTAAAAGCTTGGCCTCAGTTGGTCAAATGGTAGAACAGGGATTACAGGTTAGATTCAATGAGCATGGATGCTTCGTTGAAGATTTTAAACATGGATGTAGAGTGATTGCTAAAGGCAAGAAAGAAGGAAGATTGTTTAAGCTGGATGCTGGAATTCCTGAGCTAAAATCAGCCATGTTCTCAAAGAGCAAGAATGTGGTACAGGACATTGATATGTGGCACAAGAGGATTGGCCATGTCAATATACAGAGATTAAAGAACATGCAAACAAGAGGCATTGTCAATGGATTGCCTAGGTTCAAATATGATGGACATATGCATGTTTGTGAAGCCTGTCAGTTTGGGAAGCAGGCAAGGTTGAGGTTCCCTAGAGAAGGAAATATGAGTAACAGGCCACTTGAGATCGTGCATAGTGATGTATGGGGTCCTGCACAAAACCCATCTATCAAAGGCAGTTTATACTATGTTACATTCATTGATGACTTTAGCAGGATGACATGGATATACTTTCTGAAAGAGAAGAGTGAAGTGTTGGAAAAATTCATGGATTTCAAAGCTTTTGCAGAAAAGCAGTATGGCTGTTGGATTAAATGTCTGAGGACAGATGGAGGTGGTGAATACACCTCAAAAGCTTTTGAGCATTTCTTGAGGAAGCATGGAATAAGAAGACAGTTGACATGCAGGTATACACCTCAGCAGAATGGTGTGGGCTGATAGAAAGAATAGAGTTATATGTGAAGTGGCAAGGGCAATGCTTAATGAAAAGAGCATGCCAGATTACTATTGGGCAGAAGCATGTGCTACTGCAGTTTATATATTGAACAAAACACCTACAGCAGCCATTCATGGAAGCACGCCAGAGATGCGGCTCACAGGTTACAGGCCAGACATTGGACATCTTAAAGTTTTTGGATGCATAGCTTATGTGCATGTGCCTGATGAAAGAAGAAGGAAGTTGGATCCTAAAGTAGAGAAATGTGTATTTGTTGGATATGCACAGGATCGAAAGGCCTACAAGTGTTATAATCCACAAACTAGACAAGTGGTCATCTCACGTGATGTGGTGTTTGATGAGCTTGCTAGTTGGTATAAAGCAAAAGATGAGGGTGTTATTGAGTCACTTGAGGCTGATGTACATGTGAACTTGCCATCACAAGCAAGTTCTAGTTCTACTACTATGTCTGGGCCAGCAGCAGAGCAGAAGCTGAGAGTAGCAGTGTACGTCCATGGTCAAGACGTCTGAGGCATGAGAGTGTGAGCACTGGGAGTAGTGCTATGGATAAAGGCAAAAAGAAAGTCGAAGGAATTGGAATCACAGGATATGAGTCATCTAGTTCTGAGAGTTTGGATGAGGAGCTTGGCATACCTGTTTTACGCACACCTGCTGGTGCTAGACAGGACAGATATGTGCCACCACATGCTAGAGTTACAGGTGTACAGAGTGACTCGCATGCATCGCGGAGATCCCAGAGAGTCAGATATCCTGTTGACAGGTTGACATATAGAGATTTTGCTATGCACTATGTATACATGACATCTATGGTGAAGCATGTGGAACCTACATGATATACAGAGGCTATTGGAGAGCATGTATGGGAAAAAGCAATGGATGTAAAGATGGACGCATTGGTCCATAATGATACATGGGACTTGGTTACACTACCAAAGGACAAGAATGTTATTGGATGTAAATGGGTTTACAAAGTGAAGTGCAAATCTGATGGTTCTATTGAGAGAGCAAGATTGGTAGCAAAGGGTTATGCACAGACCCAAGGATTGGATTATGATGAGACGTTTAGTCCAGTGGCTAAGATGGGCACAGTGAGAGCAGTCATTGCTATGGCTGCAGCTAATGGCTGGGAAATGCATCTGATGGATGTAAAGAATGCATTTCTGAATGGAGATCTACAAGAGGAAGTATACATGGCACAGCCAGAAGGGTATGTACACCCTAGATATCCCACTCACGTATGCAGGTTGAAAAAGGCATTATATGGTCTGAAGTAAGCACCACGTGCCTGGAGTGATAAGATGAGCAAATATCTTATCTCACTTGGTTTTCAGACTTCTACAGCAGATTCTTCACTCTATGTGAAGAAGACACAGCATGGGATTGTTTTACTAGTCATCTATGTGGATGACTTGATTATCACAGGTGATCATGGTGCAGATGTGATGCATGTCAAGAAAGCTTTGAGTGGGCAATTTGACATGAAAGATCTTGGTGAGTTGAGATACTTCCTTGGAATTGAAGTGGTGAAAGATCATGCAGGTACTTGGTTAGTACAGCGCCAATATGCATTGGATATGTTGGCAAAGTATGGCATGACAGGGTGTAAGCCTATGAGTACACCATTGGAGCAAAATGTGAAGTTGCGGGCTGATTATGGTGAGGAATTGGATGATCCTTCTATGTACAGGAAGATGGTTGGTAGTCTCATATACATGACTATCACACGCCCAGATTTGAGTTATGCAGTGGGGCTAGTTAGCCAGTTTATGCAGAGCCCAAGGAAACCACATTTAAATGCAGTGAGACGCATCATGAGATATGTGAAAACCACAGCACATTATGGTCTATTTTATGAGAGTGGTAAAAGCTTGGACATACATGGCTACACAGATGCTGATTGGGCAGGTAGCGCATATGACAGGAGGTCTACTAGTGGATATGCTTTTACACTTGGAAGTGCCGTGGTGAGTTGGAGTAGCAAGAAGCAACCTACAGTTGCTTTATCCAGTACAGAGGCTGAGTACAGAGGTGCAGCCATTGCTACTTGCGAGGCTATATGGTTAAAGAGTCTCTTGGCAGATTTATGTGAGCCTCTTGATGGCAAAGTTGTCATACATTGTGACAACATGAGCAGTATACAGTTGGCAAAGAATCCAGTGTTTCATGCGAGGACCAAACACATAGAGGTCCATTATCACTTTGTCAGAGAGAAGGTGCTGGACGGTACAGTTGATCTTCACTATGTGAAGAGACTGATGAGCAGGTGGCTGATATCTTCACGAAGCCACTTAGCAGGGAGAAGTTCGAGTACTTCCGGACTATGTTGGGAGTACATGGGATGAGCTTGAGGGGGAGTGTTGAGAGCCTTGATATCCCAAGCTCATCTACATCTTCATCGGCAGTACATCATGAGCTTGAGAGGGGCTATTGAGATTCAAGCTCGATGTCAGTGTGAGCCAGCTATGCTATGTGCTGGCAGATTAGGTAGGAACATGTGTGAGACATAAATGACCGCGTGTCCAGCTGGTCATAGTGTGTGGACATTAGCTAGGGTTAGTAGAGTGTGGACACAACTCATTGTGTGTTGTGTGGATTATGGATTAGTGCATTATGCTTTGTGTGAGAGTGGACATGGCTTGCCTCTATGGTTAGGGTTTGCAATAGACATTAGGGTTTGCTCCTGTGTGTGTGTCTCCTCCTCCTCTACTGTTCTTTCAACAAGAGAGAGGGAAGGGGAGAAGAGAGAGGGAAAGGGAGAAGAGAGAGGAAAAGGGTGGGTGATGAGTGAGAGATTGTGGTCGGTGAGGAGGCTGGGTGAGAGAGAGATTTGTTTATTATTTTTTTTTGCATCTCTTGTAAAAAAGAAGGAAAAATAAACCGAAGAGGGAGATTTTTTTATTTTTTATTTTGGAGACGAAGACCCGATACCTGGCACTTCACGAACACCAGAGTGATCTTAGATAGGCATTTCACTTGAACCACCACCCTTGGCTAGCCACATCTTCCAAAGTGCCTTGATTGAGGAATCTGAAGTCTACACAGATCCTGATCTTGTTGGTCTTCTTTTTTGGAATTACCACTATAGGTGACAACCACTATGTCCACCATGTTGCACTGGAACCCCTCATAGGAATTTAACCAAATCCATAGAGGTTCTACCACCGCTCCCTCTGAATCGAATGGATCCCAGGCCTCATCCATAGAGGTTCTACCACCGCTCCCTCTGAATCGAATGGATCCCAGGCCTCATCCACTGGTAAGCCTTGCCATTCCTCCTGTTCTTCCTCGTCATTGGGTCCTTCCTTCCGAATGGGAATCATGTTATGTAGGGCAGTGCCCCGAGCACTCTCATTGGGGCCTTTTTCCAAGGGCAAGGTCACTGTCCCCTCTGGGTTAGGGATATGAAAGTTGTCGCGACCCCAATCATGGATCACTTGAGCTGCCCTCAACCAAGGCCTTCAAATGAGTAAGCTGTAGGCCCCTCGAGCTGGTGGAAGGTCTAACACCACAAAAGTCATTTCACATATTAATCCTTCAAAACTGATCGGAACTTGCTTGACTAGTCCCACGGGCATCACTTCTCTCTGGTATGCCACTTGAATGGCAAAGGCTCTTGTAATTTCAATTCCTCCCATGGAGACTGTCACCCTTGGGCTTCGGTGATTGGCCACTCCTGGACAATGAGGCATAGCCTTGCTTGCTGCCTCTTGGGCCATCGCCCACTACTACTAGATGTGGCTTCACCCCTAGTTGCCTTCTTCGGATCCATCCAATGCTAGACTAAGCCTACTAGTTGCTCTCCTATTTCCTAGCTCAAACCACATAACTAAGGAAGGGTGATTTCCACCTTTACTCCTGCCAACTTTTCCTCCAAACTTAAATTACTAACCTTGGGTTAGGTAGACTCCTCATCCACCTTCGAAGGTGTGGTGGTTGGGGGAATGACCAAGGTAGGCTGCTTCCTTCTCCCTGGGTGGTGTTTGAATGAATTCCTCCACAACCTCCTTATTTATAAGCTTGATCCACAAAGGACGGGTAGACTGCATCACCAGCACAGCAGGGAGAGGAGTTGGTGTCTTTGGGGCTCCTTGGGAGGTGGAACTACTGCCACTATTGGAGTGTCAACCTTGGGAGGCACCACAGCTTCCACCATGTTAACCAGTGGGGGTCTAGGATAATCCCAGTTGTAGTGGTCTTGGCTCTCCGGGCAATGGAGGCATGGGGGCGAGCCCTATGGTACAGTGCATTGAGCTTGCATGTGGCCGCTCTCCCCACAACGGTAGCATATAAGAGGTCGGGTGGGGTTGTTGGGAGGATGGCGATTGGGGAACCTTTTGGCCGAGCCCCATACGTGTTGTTGCAGCCGCATAGACCACGGGAGGTGGGTTTTGATAGACTTGAGGTGTTTGTGGAACCGGCATGGGTGGGAGGTACTGCTGATAGGTTGGGAGAGTGCTTTCTTGATATGGAATTTGTATAGACATGGGGTTGTATGTTAGGGTTGCTCCGGAATGAGGCATATTAGTGTATGCTACTGTGGCTACTTGAGCTCCATGCTGCTGAGATGAAGTGGCATGGGGCGAGGGAGGGGTTTATACAAAAGTAGCCATGGCGGAGGGAAGGGTATGTGGGAGGGTATGTGGGGTAGCTAAGTAGGAGGGACCAGTGGGGGCAGGGTATGTGGGGTAGCTAAGTAGGAGGGACCAGTGGGGGCAGGGTTAATATAATCTTGGGATTGTGTAAGATTCCTCCCCCAGCCCTTCAAGATGTCCAATTTCTCCCCCTGTAATCAACCCCCCTTTTCAGAATAATAACAGATCTTGTTTCTACCTATTTTGACTTAGATAGAGAAAATGTTCTAGAGAGAGGTTATTCAATTTTTAGATATTTTTTGATGGAAAAATATCTCTTCTTATTAAAATAAATTCCCCCAAAACAGAAGTTCAAAAAGAATTTTAGAAGGTGCATTAGAAATAAATTATAATCTGCCTTAGCCTAAGGGTCCAGATTTTTTAAAAATTTTAGATTAAGTTTTTGAGGGACCAATTAGATTAATCCAAATGTAGGGAGGGGATAAATTAAAGAAAAAAAGAAAATCCACCCAACTAAATTCATCTTGGGTTAAATTCTAAGTAGAATTAGAATGCATAAATTGAAAAATGGTCAGCCATACAAAGGAGGTTATGGCAAAATTTTCTTAAATTTTGTAGAAATAAGTTTTATCTTTACGTTATTCAAAAAGAGTAATCCCCTTTGTTTGTGTATTCTAAAAGTGTTATTTTCATTCTATGCATAGAAAAATGCATATTGAAATTTTTTTTATTATAAGTGTAATTTTCATTAGATTCAAATTCTATGCATAGAAAGATGCATATTGGATATTTTTTTATTATAAAAGTGTGATTTTCATTAGATTTAAATTCTATGCATAAAAAGATGCATAAAGGAATTCATTTTTATTTCAAAAGAGTTATTCTCATTAATTTTGATTTTATGCATAGAAAGATGCATAAAGGAATTCATTTTTATTTCAAAAGACTTATTTTCATTCATTTTGATTTTATGCATAGAAAGATGCATAAAGGAATTCATTTTTATTTCAAAAGACTTATTTTCATTCATTTTGATTTTATGCATAGAAAGATGCATAAAGGAATTCATTTTTATTTGCAAAGAGTTATTCTCATTAATTTTGATTTTATGCATAGAAAGATGCATAACGGAATTCGTTTTTATTTCAAAAGAGTTATTCTCATTTTATGCATAGAAAGATGCATAAAGGAATTCATTTTTGTTTCAAAAGAGTTATTCACATTAATTTTGATTTTATGCATAGAAAGATGCATAAAGGAATTCATTTTTATTTCAAAAGAGTTATTCTCATTAATTTTGATTTTATGCATAGAAAGATGCATAAAGGAATTTGTTTTTATTTCAAAAGAGTTATTCTCATTTTATGCATAGAAAAGTTGCATAAAGGAATTCATTTTTATTTCAAAAGAGTTATTCTCATTAATTTTGATTTATGCATAGAAAGATGCATAAAGGAATTCATTTTTATTTCAAAAGAGTTATTCTCATTAATTTTGACTTTATGCATAGAAAGATGCATAAAGGAATTCGTTTTTTTTCAAAAGAGTTATTCTCATTAATTTTGACTTTATGCATAGAAAGATGCATAAAGGAATTCGTTTTTATTTCAAAAGATTTACTCTCATTTTGATTTTATGTATAGAAAGATGCATAAAGGAATTCATTTTTATTTCAAAAGAGTTATTCTCATTAATTTTGACTTTATGCATAGAAAGATGCATAAAGGAATTTTTTTTTAATTCAAAAGTGTTATTTTCCTTAAAATTGAATTTATGCATAAATAGATGTATAAAAGGATTTTTATAAAAGTGTTATTCCCACTAAAGTTGATTTTTATAAAAGAATGAATGGATGGATAGATGTGATGTGATGTGAATCAGATAAATGTGAATAAATGGATGGATAGATGTGATGTGAATTAGATAAATGTGAATAAATGATGGATAGATGTGATGTGAATCAGATAAATGTGAATGAATGGATGGATAGATGTGATGTGAATCAAATAAATGTGAATGAATGAATGGATAGATGTGATGTGAATCAGATAAATGTGAATGAATGGATGGATAGATGTGATGTGAATCAGATAAATGTGAATGAATGGATAGATGGATGTGGATGTATGTGAAGAATGGAAGTGGATGTATGTGAAAGAATGGATGTAGATGTTTGTATGTGAAAGGATGGATGTGGATGTATGTGAAAGGATAAATGTGGATGTATGTGAAAGGATAAATGTGGATGTGTATGTGATAAGTATGGATGTGGATGTATGTGGAAGAATATATGTGGATGTGAATGTGATGAATATGAACGAGAATTGAGGCGATGAGATGTGATGTAAATTGGATAGATATGAATGATAAGGGATGTGAATGAATGTGATGGGGCATGAGAATCGGGATGAGAATGAATGATATGGGATGTGAATGAATGTGATAGCATGTGAATCAGGATGTGAATGAATGATAAGGGATGTGAATGAATGTGATAGCCTGTGGATCCGGATGTGAATGAATGTGATGGCATGTGAATCGGGATGAAAATCAATGGTATGGGATGTGAATGGATGTGATGAGATGTGAATCAGGATGTGAATGAATGAGATGTGATGTGAAATGGATGTGATAAGATGCAATGTAAACTGGATAGATGTTAATGAATGTAATGTGATGAGATGTATGGGTAAATACGAGTGGATGAGATCTAATGAGGTTAATTGAGGAAAGAAGTGTTGAGATGGAAAATGATGTGATTGGAGGAGAACAGGAATGCATATGAAATTAATGTGGATTAAGTAATGTAGATTGATGTGGAAAGACGAGAGTTCATTATAGAAATTGTATTTATAAACTGTATTTAAATGATTGTTTTATGTCAAGAATGCTAGGGAAGCATTTTGACCGTCTTGTGAATGAGATCGTGGAGACCTAGCTAGAGACCTAGCTGATAAAGTTGCAACATCTGACGGAGAGTCAATGGAGGACGTCTTGTGAATGAGATCGTGGAGACCTAGCTGATAAAGTTGCAACATCTGACGGAGAGTCAATGGAGGACGTCTCGCATAGCAAGGTCAGCTGAGGTCTTGACCAGCCTCGGTTCGATTTAAATGATGAGCTTCCGGTACGGTGGATGAGGGATCAAGGAAGCGGCCTATGAGTGAAGCGCTAGGTGACCTGCAAAGGATCCTAGAGGGTGCTGACCATACGGTGCTTGGGCTCTGGGTTGCCGAAGATACCCATAAGTATGTCCGGGAAGATATTGGAACAAGGAGTAAGAGTTATTTTCTGAATTCGGGCATGGATTTGGTTGATTGACCTTACTGGTCCTCAACGGATGAGTTCATGGCTCTTTTATATGGATTCGTTGGTTGATCTTGTTGATCTTCAACGGAGATTCCATTTTGATATGTGAATATATTGCCGGCTACTATGAGCTAGGAACTATCAAAAAGGCCCCTGTGTGGATAGGAGGTGAGCGTTCTGGTTGCCAATGATGAAGTAAATCCTTTTAAAAATTGCTCTATGGAAAAGAATCAACGGCTGTGCCTCTCAATGACAAAAAAAGCGTTGGTCTCTATATGATCCAAGTGTAATCTTTCCCTTGATCTGACTATGGGACTTACAGGTTTGGTTAGATCAGCTCAGTTAGTTAAGGCTTTTGACTACATTAGAGAAAAGTTATCATGGAGGAATCGCCTGTGCTTTCCGGGCAAGGGAAGTTTTTTTCGGGTTCGGGTTTCGGAAGAACCGATGGATTAGTCTTTTGTCCGGATATCTGTGGGGGCAAGGCCCCGAGTGTGGGACCCTGGCCTACGCAAGAAGTAGCACCCCTGAATTTGTTGTGCATTGGGGATAGGGATCCCACAGATTAGGGAGCTGATTGAGGGTTCAAGAAGGGTGTTAGGTTTGGTTGGTGGTTAGGAGACTGGGAAGAAGTTGAAGCACTACTAGTTGGGGTCACCATGTAGTCTTCGGCAAAGGGATTAAGCGGGAAGGCACCTTGCTTAAGTTGTGGTTGCATAAGGCAAAGTCCCTTGAGGTAGTAACACTCCTTGTCCTCATGGCCCGCCTTTGAGCAAAATGAGCAATATTTCTTGGAGGGACAATCATTTGGAAGATGGCCTTGCGAGCTACATATCGGGCACCATGGACTCGTCTTGGGATCTTTGACCTTGAGCTGCTCAATCTCCTTCCGGAGCGCTGCCACAATCGCATCATCTTGTTGTGACCTTTTGAAATCTTCAAGCTCCTTCTTGAGCTTGGCTAGCTTGTCCATGGAAGCAAATGTAGAAGCTACCGTCAGGGCTAGAGGAACAATTGGAGGAGCCAAAGACATGCCGAGGATAAGTGGGGAACCAAGAGATACTGCGCTCCGCAAGGAGGCAAGCATTTCCTCTGCAATATGGCTGTGATGATAACCGGTTCATAAATCAAGCTTTGTGAAATATGGCTCTGATGATAACTGGCTCTGATGATAACTGGTTCATAAATCAAGCTTTGTGAAATATGGCTCTGATGATAACCGGTTCATAAATCAAGCTTTGTGAAATATGGCTCTGATGATAACCGGTTCATAAATCAAGCTTTGTGAAATACTAAGCTCCTTGTTGCAACCTATCAATAAGATCGTTTAATCTAGGCAATGGGTATTTATTCTTAATTGTAACCTTGTTAAGACGTTTGTAATCAATACACATCCGCCAAGTACCTTGATCTTTTTTCTTAACAGGAAGATTGTGGGGAGTTTGATCTATGTTACGATCAGCAGCCAGATTTGAGCTACATTATTGGCTTAGAGAGAGTCAATTTATGCTTGCAAACCACATCTTGACAGTGTGCAACGCACACTTTGGTATTTGAGGGCCACTGTTGATTATGCATTGTTTTATGCAGCAGGTGTACCATTGCAGCTATATGGGTACACAGATGCAGATTGGGCAGGTAGCATCTCAGACAGGAGAGACTAGTAGATTTATGTGTTCATTGGGGAGTGTTGCTGTGACATGGAGCAGCAAGAAGCAGCCCACAATCACCTTATTGAGTACAGAGGCAGAGTACAGAGGAGCTGTGGTGGCAGCATGTGAGGTAGCTTGGTTACGCAAGCTACTTCTTGATTTGGTGTTACATGTGGAGAGAAAGATTGTCATATATTATGACAATCTTAGCAATATACAGTTGGCCACCAGGAACCCATTTTTCCATGCGCGGACAAAACACATTGAGGTACATTACCACTTCATCAGGGAGAGATTCTTGGGGTAGGTGACATCGACTCAGCCTATGTCAACGCACAAGATCAGGTTGCTGACATCTTCACGAAGGCCTTGGGAGTTGAGAAGCTTCGTAGATTTCAAGATATGCTTAGAGTTCATGAGTTGGAGTTGAGCTTGAGGGGGAGTGTTGAGATGTCAAGCTCAACATGAGCTAACACTCACGAGGCGCCTGCATGATCATTCGACATTTATATCACTGGCAGGTTTGGTAGCTGGCACTAACATATCTTCACTAGAGATTCTACAGTTGGAATACATCGACTAGTCCACATCTACCCACTCCTCTTAGCGTGTTCACATTATGGACCACTTGTATATACTCTATTATGTCACTTTATCTTCTTTGTAGACCTCTTTTGTTGCATGAAGAAGGAGAACAATTTTCAGCATCTCACCTTGTGTGCTCTCTTCTAGGGTTTGTGTCAGTGTGTATATATGTGTGTGTATATATGTGCTTGCAAGAGCTCAAGCTCTCTTCTCCCCTGTATCTTTCTAGATTTATGCCCAAGATTCAAGGCTAAAATCTTGATGGCATGCATTGAAGGACTGAGCAAGGAATTAAAACACTCACAAGAAGAAACCCCAGAATACAGCAGAATGCAAGTTAAGGAACCCCCAACATCCAAAAATGATGAAGTGGCTAAAGTCACAATCCAACTAAACAATGTGTTCATCAATGATGCAGTATTGGATGGTGGATTTGGAGTAAATGTCATTTTGGAGGAAACTGCAGTAGGATTAGGTCTCAAATGGGAACCCATTCCATTCAACATAACAATGGCAGATAATAGAATGGTGGTTCCTAAAGGAATTGTCAAAAATGTCCAAATTAAAATCAAACAAGTAGACTTCAAGCTCAACTTAGTGGTCACAATAACCACCACTGAAAACCACATCGGGTCTTACCATGTGTTATTGGGAAGGCCCTGGTTAAGACGCAGCAAATTGAAGCAGCAAAACTCAGGCAGAAACCGAATCTTGATTAGAAAGAGGAAGCGGAAAGTCCATGTTGACCTTTCCGATGTAAGGGTATTAGTAACACCTACTCAAAGGCCAGTTCATGCAAAAACATTCAATATGTGAGAAGGCTTTAATGATGATAAAGAGGATAGAATAATCCGTGAACACCTCGACCTGGTGCCCTTGTACATGTTACATGTAGATGAAGTGATGGGGAACTATGCGCGGAAACAAAAGATGGAAAAGCGAAAGAAGAAGCCAAAGAAATAAAGAAAAAAGAATCAAACTCCACAAAACCACAAAACCAGAGGGCTCAAGGAGAACAAAACTTAGCAAAACCATGCAAGAGAAAACCTCGAAAGAGGTTGAAACTCCACAAAACCAGAGGGCTCAAGGAGAACAAAACTGAGCAAAACCATGCAAGAGAAAACCTCGAAAGAGGTTGAATGGGCCCAAAATCTAGAGCAAGAGGAAGAAATGCAAGAGATCCATAATTGGGTGCAGAAGCAAAAAGAGAACTAGAAGGGAAATGCTACAAAAGTAAGCTCGCAACAACAAGAGGTGAATCTGGGAAATGAAAAAGAAAAAAAGCTGGTGAAGATTATTCTGGAAACTGGAAGAATAATTCAAGAGTTGGTGTCCTTACTGAAAGAATGCCAAGATCTCTTTGCTTGGTCGTATGAGGACATGGAGGGGTATTGACCCTAAATTCTTCCAGCACAGCATCAATTTAAGAGAAGGAGCCATACCAGTCATACACAGCAAGGGTACAAAATGAACCCTAACTACATCAACAAGTCAAAGAACAAACTGATAGATTGCTAAGAGTAGGTTTCATTGTGTCAGTAGAGAAAGATGCTTGGATATCCCCAATTGTGGTAGTGGCCAAAAAGAACATGAAGATCAAAATCTATGTGGACTATCACAAGCTGAATGCCGCAACTACCTCGAATCCCTTTCCACTTCTGTTTATGGAGTCTTTGTTGGATGAGGTAGCTAGGAGTGAAACTGACTCATTTTTGGATGGATTTAGTGGGTACAACCATGTAAAAATGGCACCAGAAAACAGGGAGAAAACAACCTTCATCTCACTGAATGGGGTATCTTCACGACTGTCAAGATGTTTGGCTTGAAAAATGCACCGGCTACTTGGTGCAAGAGATTTTCTATGATTACTTGAAAGACTTCATGAAAGCATTTATAGATGACTTCAGCGTGTTTGGTGATAAGGCAAAGCAAATCTATCATATAAGGCTATGTCTACAAAGATGCAGAGATATTATTGGAATAGAGGGAGAGACAGACAGAGAATGCAACAGAACCAAGAGCCTACAGGCTCATCTTCTACTTCTCATTATTCATCATACTGACTAGTAGAAAAGAGACTTACACTTAGGCTTTACACTAACCAATATCTAACTGTGGTTAGGTCAAGTCAAGTCTACCAACTTATTTAGTACAATACACATGTCCAGCTGTACCTAGCTGGCATCAGTCATGATCACACAACATAAAGACGACACACGTGGGGTGGAGCTGGAGCTTGACTTCCAACACTCCCCCTCAAGCTCAAACCATCTGCAACACTCCAAGTAGCTGCCTAAAATAGATGAACTTATCTTTACCAAGTGATTTGGTAAAGATGTCCGCCGCTACCTGGTCTTCAGTCTTCACATGCATCAAGTCAATCTGCTCTGCTAGTACCATTTCTTTGATGAAATGGTAATGAACTTCAATGTGTTTCGATCTTTCATGGTAGACGGGATTTCTTGCAAGCATAACATTGCTCAGATTATCCACAATGTAGCTTCACTTTGCTGTCCAAGTGGATCCCAAAGTCATTCAGTAACTTCTGTAACCAAACAGCTTCACAGGCCGCTAAGGCGGCACCACAATACTCAGCTTCTGTACTAGACAATGCAACTGTAGGCTGTTTCTTAATCTACCAACTGATCATGCTACTGCCCAATCCAAATGCATAGCCACTGGTTGACCTTATGTCATAGGCAAAACCAGCCCAGTCAAGGGGTTTCCCATATGCATAAAACAGCCCATAATCTATCGTAGCCTTTACATATCTCATGATTCTCCTGACTGCATCCAAATGCGGCTTGCGACTTCTGCATGAACTGACTGATCAGCCCCACAACATAACTCAAGTCAGGTCGCGTAATAGTCAGGTAGATCAAGCTACCCACCATCTAACGATACATGGTTACATTCTCTATTTCAGCCCCAACATCAATCTGCAGCTTGACATTTTGCTCTAGGGGTGTATCCATAGCCTTGCATTCAAGCCTTGCATTCAGCCATACCATACTTCTGTAACATGTCATGAGCATACTGCTTCTGTAACAACCATATGCCTTGAGGTGTCGACACTACCTCAATTCCCAGAAAATATTTCAACTCACCAAGATCTTTGACTTTGAATTCAGCCTGCAAACATGATTTAATTTCAGCAATCCTGCTTTCATCATCTCCAGTAGTAATGATTAAGTCATCGACATAGACAACCAGAAATACATAGCCATGATATGTCTTCTTCACAAACAAACTGTGATCTGCATCACCCAACTTAAACCCATGTTGTTGTAAATAGCTGCTAATTCGAGCATTCCATGCTCTGGGTGCCTGTTTCAGCCCATATAATGCCTTTTCCAGCCTACATACATGTGCTGGAAAATTCGGACGTACATAGCTTTCAAGCTGCTCCATATAAACCTCTTCCTGCTGCAACTCACCATTCAGAAAGGCATTTTTCACATCCATCTGCCATAACTTCTAGCCTTTAGCTATTGCCAATGCAATGACAGTTCTAACCGTAGCCATTTTTCCCATCCATCTACCATAACTTCCAACCTTTAGCTGCTGCCAATGCAATGACAGTTCTGACCATAGCCATTTTAGCTATAGGGCTAAAAGTCTCCTCATAGTCAAGACCATACTGCTGTGCATACCCTTTTGCAACCAGCATGGCCTTGTAGCGCTCTAATGACCCATCTTAATTTGCACTTAACCTTGTACACCCATTTGCAGCCAATGGGGACTTTGCCATCAGGCAACTGCACTAAATCCCATGTTCCATTTTCAGCCAAAGCTGAATACTCCTCATCCATGGCAGCACACCACTTCTCATCTACAACTGCCTCATCAAACTTAGTGGGTTCTTTAAAACCTGTCACTTCATCATGTAAGCATAATAACGGGCTGAATATCCAGTGTAAGTGTACCTGTCAACGGGTCTCCTGACCCTCTCAAATCTCCTCAACTGTGGCTCACTCTGAGCTTGCCTCTCATGAGGTGGCACATAACGATTCTGCCTAGCACCTGGCGTCATGACAGACGGAATCCCCAACTCACTGTCCAAGCTATCACTGTTGGACGACTCATAACCTGCAGAGCAGTAAGTGGTCCTGTTACATCTTCAAACATTTTTTCTTTTCCCTTATCCAATCTCCCCCTCACTGACATGTCCGTGTCAGTGGACGTAGGAGTGTGATTCCGCAATCTGCCAGACCAAGGACTCACTGTAGATGATACATCACCTGTCTGACCACTCATGGTTGTACTAATTGTAGGGGTATTTTCAGCATTACTTGTGCTAGCTGATCCATCAGTAGGCATAGCAACTGGATTCCCATACCAGGAAGCTAATTCGTCAAAGACAACATCTCTGCTTATATCAGTGTCTCATGTGTAGACGGCACATAGCATTTATAGGCTTTTCTTTCCTGTGCATAACCCAAAAACACACTCTTTACTGCCTTAGGATCCAATTTCTTTCTCTTTTCATCTGGTATATGTACATACGTAATGTAGCCAAAAACTTTTAAGTGCCTAATGTCAGGTTTATGACCATACAACCTCTCATAAGGTGTAACGTCATGAATCCCTGCTCTGTAGGGGTTCGATTCAGCACATAGATAGCAGTCATCACTGCTTCAGCCAAGTAAGCATTAGGCAGACATTTTTTATTCAGCATAGCTCTAGCTGACTCCATCAGTACCCTGTTTTTCCTCTCTCTGCAACACCGTTCTGCTGCGGTGTATAGCTGCAACAAGTGAGCTGCCTTCTTATCCCATACTTTGCAAGATATCTATCAAACTCCTTAGAGACATATTCTCCGCCTCCATCTGACCTGAGACAAGATACGTAGCAGCCTAACTCATTTTTAGCATGCTGTTTGAAGTCTCTGAAGGCATCAAACACATCATCTTTATGCTTCAGTATGTACAGCCAAGTGTACCTGCACTGAAATCATCAATGAAAGATACATAGTAACGAGCTCCTCCAAACGAAGCATTATGCGACAGACCCCAAACATCAGAGTGCACCAACTATAAGGGTCTCGAGTTCAATTGATGTGCCTTCCCTTCTAGTGTAAGGGAAAACATAAATATTTTTGTTTGGTCATTGATGGGTCCATAAGTCTCGCACAGTGATTTGAATATCTCCAAGTGTTGTATGGCATCGCCATCACCTCGCTGAGAATTTAGACATTAATCTTGCCACATGATTGGGCTTGATTGGTGTTGCTCTTTGTGGTGTTGGTGCAGTACTTAACTCCCTAGCAACTCCCTTTCCTATTTTTTGGCCATCCTTAATAGGTCAGTGGGTGTTGCGACTCCCATATGTGGGATTACTCTCATTGTCTCTCCCATAGTGGGGCATTGTATGCCATCCTATTTGTCCCTCCCCTACCTTGGCCTCTTTTGGCTCCAAAATGTCGATTTACATGTACCCTTGGGTCAGGCAATATTGGGATAGTTCTATGTTCCTATTTACACCATCATCCAAGATTGCTACTCCTAGGCTCCCTTCTTGTAGCAACATGCCTCTCATGTATTCCTAGAATTCTGGGGTTCTTAACATTCCATCTACCTTAGCCTTGGTGTAAATTTTCTCCAAAACTCCTCGGTCGTGACAATTTCTCGTTCCTTGTTGAGAGGTGCTGCGAGAGTGGCTAGGTCTTCTCAAGCCTCCTCCACCCCACGAATATGCTCTAGAAGTGGCATACTCTCCTCCATTGTCTGTTCAACCTCTCTAGCACTTTCTCGTGCAAGCAAATCCTCTTCATGCCTTGATCCCCTGAGACTAGAAGAATGTTCTTTGTGCATTGCCATATCGAAGCATGTCTCTCAAGGATGAACTCCCTATAGAGATCTAAGCTAATCTTATCTTCTTCAAACCTTCTAGGTTGATCTTGTGTTTCTCTTATTCTTTCCTCAATCTCTAGTTCTGTGGATGTGAGAAAGTATATTGCCCCTTTATTTAGGCACTTATAGGATTCCTTTGTATTGTTAGAGTATGCTGTATTGCAGGTTAAGGATTACTGATTGGCAATGGTTCTTCCCTCAATTGTTGCCTTGTACTTCTAGGTGTTTCAGTGCTCACTTCTTATTTTGAGCTCAATGGGTTTCCCTTGGCAACCTATAGAGATTTCCTTTAAATTTAGCCTTAAGACTGTATCTTAAAATTCCTTGAGCTAAGCCCATAAATCCTCCATACAATGTTGGAGAATAAGCACCCCTCTCCCTACCACCGTTACTTCCTCAGAGGATTCTCCATGGATTTCTCACTACTTGTTGATTCAAAAGAATTCAAATTGTGCAAAGTAAACACACTCCTTTGTGTGGTGCTGGCTATGTGAGCTGAACCTAAGCTTCTTTGGTAGGAGAATCCTTGTTGGTTAGATGCACTGTTATCACGACACAGGGGCGATGTCATCACTGTTGAAAGAACGGTAGAGGAGGAGGAGGCACACACACAAGAGCAAACCCTAATGTATATTGCAAACCCTAACCATAGAGGGAAGCCATGTCCACTCTCACACAAAGCATAATGCACTAATCCATAATCCACACAACACACTATGAGTTGTGTCCACACTCTACTAACCCTAGCTAATGTCCACACACTATGACCAGCTGGACACGCGGTCATTTATGTCTCACACATGTTCCTACCTAATCTGCCAGCACATAACATAGCTGGCTCACACTGACATATCGAGCTTGAATCTCAACAGCCCCTCTCAAGCTCATGATGTACTGCCGATGAAGATGTAGATGAGCTTGGGATATCAAGACTCTCAACACTCCCCCTCAAGCTCATCCCATGTACTCCCAACATAGTCCGGAAGTACTCAAACTTCTCCCTGCTAAGTGGCTTCATGAAGATATCAGCCACCTGCTCATCAGTCTTCACATAGTGAAGATCAACTGTACCATCCAGCACCTTTTCTCTGACAAAGTGATAATGGACCTCTATGTGTTTGGTCCTCGCATAAAATACTGGATTCTTTGCCAGTTGTATACTGCTCATGTTGTCACAATGTATGACAACTTTCCCATCAAGAGGCTCACATAAATCTGCCAAGAGACTCTTTAACCATATAGCCTCACAAGTAGCAATGGCTGCACCCCTGTACTCAGCCTCTGTACTGGATAAAGCAACTGTAGGTTGCTTTTTGCTACTCCAACTCACCACAGCACTTCCAAGTGTAAAAGCATATCCACTAGTAGACCTCCTGTCATATGCGCTACCTGCCCAATCAGCATCTGTGTAGCCATGAATGTCCAAGCTTTTACCACTCTCATAAAATAGACCATAATGTGCTGTGGTCTTCACATATCTCATGATGCGTCTCACTGCATCCAAATGTGGTTTCCTGGGGCTCTGCATAAACTGACTGACTAGCCCCACAGCATAACTCAAATCTGGGCGTGTGATAGTCATGTATATGAGACTACCAACCATCTTCCTGTACATGGAAGGATCATCCAATTCCTCGCCATAATCAGCCCTCAACTTCACATTTTGCTCCAATGGTGTACTCATAGGTTTACATCCTGTCATGCCATACTTTGCCAACATATCCAAGGCATATTGGCGTTGTACTAACCAAGTACCTGCATGATCTTTCACCACTTCAATGCCAAGGAAGTATCTCAACTCACCAAGATCTTTCATGTCAAATTGCCCACTCAAAGCTTTCTTGATATGCATCACATCTGCACTATGATCACCTGTAATAATCAAGTCATCCACATAGATGACTAGTAACACAATCCCATGCTGTGTCTGCTGTAGAAATCTGGAAACCAAGTGAGATAAGATATCTGCTCATCTTATCACTCCAGGCACGTGGTGCTTGCTTTAGACCATACAATGCCTTTTTCAACCTGCATACATGAGTAGGGTGTACATACCCTTCTGGCTGTGCCATGTATACTTCCTCTTGTAGATCTCCATTAAGAAATGCATTCTTTACATCCATCTGATGCATTTCCCAGCCATTAGCTGTAGCCATAGCAATGACTGCTCTCACTGTGCCCATCTTAGCCACTGGGCTAAACGTCTCATCATAATCCAGTCCTTGGGTCTGTGCATAACCCTTTGCTACCAATCTTGCCTTATGTCTTTCAATAGAACCATCAGATTCGCACTTCACTTTGTAGACCCATTTACATCCAATAACATTCTTGTCCTTTGGTAGGACAACCAAATCCCATGTATCATTATGGACCAATGCATCCATCTCTATGTCCATTGCTTTCTCCCATACATGCTCTCCAATAGCCTCTGTATAGCATGTAGGTTCCACATGCTTCACCATAGATGTCATGTATGCATAGTGCATAGCAAAATCTCTGTATGTCAATCTGTCAACACGATATCTGACCCTCTGGGATCTCCGCAATGCATGCGGGTCACTCTGTACACCTGTGACTCTAGCATGTGGTGACACATATCTATCCTGTCTAGTGCCAGGTGTGCGTAAAACAGGTATGCCAAGCTCCTCATCCAAACTTTCAGAACTGGATGACTCATATCCTGTGATTCCAATCCCTTCGACTTTCTTCTTTCCTTTGTCCATAGCACTACTCCCAGTGCTCACACTCTCATGCCTCAAACGTCCTGACCATGGACGTACACTGCTACTCTCAGCTTCTGCTGCTGCTGCTGCTGCTGCTAGCCCAGACATAGTAGTAGAACTTGAACTTGCTTGTGATGGCAAGTTCACATGTACATCAGCCTCAAGTGACTCAATAACACCCTCATCTTTTGCTTTATACCAACTAGCAAGCTCATCAAACACCACATCACATGAGATGACCACTTGTCTAGTTTGTGGATTATAACACTTGTAGGCCTTTCGATCCTGTGCATATCCAACAAATATACATTTCTCTGCCTTAGGATCCAACTTTCTTCTCCTTTCATCAGGCACATGCACATAAGCTATGCATCCAAAAACTTTAAGATGTCCAATGTCTGGCCTGTAACCTGTGAGCCGCATCTCTGGCGTGCTTCCATGAATGGCTGCTATAGGTGTTTTGTTCAATATGTATACTGCAGTAGCACATGCTTCTGCCCAATAGTAATCTGGCATGCTCTTTTCATTAAGCATTGCCCTTGCCACTTCACATATGACTCGATTCTTTCTCTCAGCTACACCATTCTGCTGAGGTGTATACTTGCAAGTCAATTGTCTCCTTATTCCATGCTTCCTCAAGAAGTGCTCAAAAGCTTTTGAGGTGTATTCACCACCTCCATCTGTCCTCAGACATTTAATCCAACAGCCATACTGCTTTTCTGCAAAAGCTTTGAAATCCATGAATTTTTCCAATACTTCACTCTTCTCCCTGAGAAAGTATATCCATGTCATCCTGCTAAAGTCATCAATGAATGTAACATAGTATAAACTGCCTTTGATAGACGGGTTTTGTGCAGGACCCCATACATCACTGTGCACGATCTCAAGTGGCCTGTTACTCATATTTCCTTCCCTAGGAAATCTCAACCTTGCCTGCTTCCCAAACTGACAGGCTTCACAAACATGCATATGTCCATCATATTTGAACCTAGGCAATCCATTCACAATGCCTCTTGTTTGCATGTTCTTTAATCTCTGTATATTTACATGGCCAATCCTCTTGTGCCACATATCAATATCCTGTACCACATTCCTGCTCTTTGAGAACATGGCTGATTTTAGCTCAGGAATTCCAGCATCCAGCTTAAACAGTCTTCCTTCTTTCTTGCCTTTAGCAATCACTCTACATCCAGCTTAAACAGTCTTCCTTCTTTCTTGCCTTTAGCAATCACTCTACATCCATGTTTGAAGTCTTCAACAAAGCATCCATGCTCGTTGAATCTAACCTGTAATCCCTGTTCCACCATTTGACCAACTGAGGCCAAGCTTTTAGTGATTGAAGGCACATACAGCACATCTGACATAGACTTTGTCTGACCATTATGCATGACCAATGGTACACTTCCAACATGTGTAATGACATGCTGGGTATCATCACCTGTTTCCACATAGCCTTTGACATCCATTGGCTTCATGTGCTCAAACCATTCACCATGGCATGTCATATGATTTGATGCTCCTGAGTCCATATACCATGTATCATCATTCTCAGCATTTGTTGTCATAGAACCCACAACATGCTTCATGGCAAACAAATGATTTGCAGTTCCATCATTGCTACTTGATGCATAGTTGCCACCATGTTGTGCATAGTTTCCACCATAATGACCACCACGCTGTGCTCTTCCCCCTCTCAAATCATTCTGTTTGCGAAAGCAATCTCTCGCCATATGACCATATTTGCCACAATAATGGCATTCCACATCTTGCATAGAATTTTGTTGGCCTTGCCAACGTCCTCGACCACGGGGGGTACCTCTACCTCGCTGAGGTGCATAACCACGACCACCTCGAGCACCATAAGAAGGCTGAAAATTCTGTTGTGGAGGTCTATCCTGCCATCCACGACCATTACCACCACGTCCACGTGATGCAAATCTCCCCCTGCCTCTAAAACCTCTCTGCGAGTAAAATGCCTGATTTCTGCCATCATCATGGCTAGTAGATGCATCCTGAAATGAATCATTGAGCTTGATTTCCTCAACCAACAAGAGGGAAACCAACTCATCAAAGTCGGGTAGACCTGTACTCCTCACTGAGATAGATGTATCAAAGGATTTGTATTCCTTGCCAAGACCACGCAAGGTAATATCCACCAAATCATCATCAGGCATGGGGGCATTTATTGTGTAATCATCACTTACAGACCCTGCTCAACCATCTTTCCCCAATAGAAACTACGTCATTTGTAATATTTGGAACATGAAGTCCATCTGCCAAGTACTTAATTTTACCACCTTGTATAGACAATGGCACTTTATCAATATGCACTATGGGATGCGCAGTATTATCACCTATTCCTACATAACCTGATTTTTTATTTTTTGCATGTCTCTAAACCATTCACCCATGATTGACTGGTCATGTGGTTAGAGGTGCCATAATCCACATACCATATATCTCAATATCCTGACACATCTCCTACTGCTATAAAATTGAGCATCGTTGTATCACAAACAACTGGTCAATTCTATCTCATCACCGCCTTGTTTACTAGATGATGCATAGTTACCTTGCTGTAGCTTTCCACTTTTAATGTCATTTTGCTTTTTAAAGCAGTCCTTTGCCATGTGTCCTGGTTTTCCATAATAATAGCACTCTATGCTATTTGTACTCTGATTTATATCTGGTACTACTAGAATGGAGTAAAGAAATCTCCGAGTATCTTGTCTATGGATTTCCATAGGACAAGCTATTAAACAAGTATAGGATGCAACAACTTATTAAGCTTGCCGCATCTTATCAATTAATAACTGGTCAATTATATAAGCTAGGCACAAGATGGTGTGTCAAGGAGGATGAGTTCATTACCATTCTGGAGGAGGCACATATAGTGGAATCACTGATGGTGACATTTTTTAGGCGAAGTAATAGCTAGAAAGATCTTGCAAGTTGGATTATGGTGGCCAACCATGCTTGGTGATGCTATGGAATTTGTGAAACACTATGACGAATGTCAACGCTTTACCTGATGGATATTTTATAGGCAAAGTAACAACAAGAAAGATCTTGCAAGCTAGGTTATGGTGGCCAACCATGTTTTGTGATGCCATGGAATAATGCCTTTAGTTCCGATCATTACGTAGCAAACATTTGAGCAAACATTTGAGAAATGGAAAATATACTTTGTTGGATCCATTACTCTAGCTGCACAACAAATCCAACCCCGGTATATAATTGTGGCAACATACTATTTTACAAAGTGGACAAAAATGAAAGCCACTTGAAATCTTGTACAAATGCTAAATTTTTACATGAGAATATCATATCAAGATTTGGGTAAGGACTCCCATTTTATCAAGGAGATCATTGAACGCCTCTTGATAAGATTTATGTTGGTACACCATAAGTAATCACCTTACTACTCTCACACTATGGGAAGGGTAGAAAGCACTAATATATGCAACATTATAAGCATCAACAAAATAACTTCTCAATTCTCCCATGATAAAGTTTTCTACTTGATTCACGGGGACGTGCTTGATATTAGAAATGAAGAACATTTTAGTTTATACAAGAGTTACCACTATAATTCTACATCAAATAGAAAAGATGGAGACACCAAAAGCATTTATGTGATCAATCTATGAAGTAACAATGTTTGGATGGGTGCTTGAAAATGGTCTGGTGAAATACTTATGGGGCGATTTTCTCGCTCTTCAAGAGCACGTGGCAAAAACAAGCTTGAATGGCTTCCCTATGACTGTGGGAATGTACTTCATGCATGTAGAGATTAAACATTGTATAAGCAATAGGCCTCTTATGAGCCTTGGTAATATGGCCAACCAGAGATTAAGTGTGTGTGAACACTTATGGCCTTGTATATAAGTCAATTTGTCTCATAATGCAAAAGACTCTATAATTGAGTCTTGCTGAGAAACATGGGTATCCCAGACATGTGCAAGGCTATGATGGTGAGGGTGAATTAATCCTACATTAATTAAAATGTGTGATTAGTGCTAAGCTAATGTGGATAATACATGAGTGTAATCATAATGATGAATAAACTAAACTAATTAAGCTTTAGACTCAAGCACAATTAGATTACAAGATTGAGAATTGTACTCATAAAGAGGCTTGAGAGCTTGCTTCACTTCTCATTGCTTGAAAATTACCCCTTTTATATATGAAGTGATACATGGGTTGAATTTTTGGGCTCACTTTATGGGATAGTTCCATCTTGGTCATGTGGCTTCTTACTAGGTTTGATACTGTTTTGAGCTCACTCATACTCACTCTCTACCTTTCTCTTATACTCTTATACTCAATACCCCCCTTGGTGCCATATTCTTAAGCCATTGCTAGGTGGCTGGATATGAGGTTTACAAATACTTCACCCCCCCTTAATGTAGGTGGTAGGTGGATTAACATTTGAACTTAGACATGGGACATATCCCCCTTGGGTACTTGACTAGCTACTCTCAAGTGCTTATATTTGCATCACTTCCCCTCTACGTTGTCATGCCATGGCACGTCTATGGTGTGAAACCGTGCATGTGAGGCCATCAAATACACATCCAGATGCATGAGGTTATGTGCCATGACGAGTCATTATATGATGCCATGTACATATGTTCATATTGTAAATGAGGTTCAATAAGACAAGCTGAGGCTGAGCTAGATCTAGGAGTTTTTGTATATGAGTGTGGAGGGTGATGGTTCTGCTAAATGGTATCGATTGGGTAAAATCAGTGAACCTTATGGAATGCAAACATGAGGGCATGCCAATGCACAAGGGAATGTATTTATGAAGACATGGGAAAATACTTGAATGAACAATTGGGGATTCTATAAATCACATGGCCGATATGATGATTTATAAATTACGAAGGCATCAAGAGTAATGGAGATTCAATGGACATTGCAGTGTCGAGGAATTTATTGAATGCTGGGGAATAAAATTAGATGAACTACCTTGCATTGAGCACCTTACCTTAATGCTAAGGTTAGGAGTATTACACTAAGGGGCAGATTGCGTGGCATTAAAAAGGAAAACAATGGAAAGCATTAGAGTGTGGGTGGCAGCATACGTGGAGTAAAAAAAAGAAATGTATTTCTTTTTATTAGAATTTGCTAGATAATGGGCAAAGAAGATTCGAGCGCAGCTTTTTAAATGGGAAATTTCCGGATTGATAGCTACAAAAGGTGGTGTAAGCACGATTTCCCCGCGGGAAAAAGAGAGGAAAAACCAGAGGCAGACGGCGGCGAGGACCAGTGAGGAAAAAATTCTACAGAGAAGGAGAACCAGTGCCCAATCGACCAGTCTTTTTTATTTCAAGAATACATAAACTGTTTGTGCCTTGTAGGTGTTAGATTTGGAGGAAATCTTGAGTACTATAGAAGGAGATACTCTTCGTTTTTTTTCTCATGACCTTCATCGAACAGTCGGCGACGTGCAGCTTGCGATTAGTGAAATGAATCAAGAAATTCCACGCATGTAAACCTTCAGTTAAGTGATTTTTTTTTTATTTCCTTTAAAATTACTCTCACTCTATACGATTTGAGAGAATCGTATATCCCATATATCAAAAAGAATTTGGAAGTGAATAGAAAGACCTTGGGGAAAAAGCTAAAGGATTTGGAGCTCGGAGATTTGTGAAAAATACATTGAAGTCGAGGGTAATTGGTCTTACTTTCTACTCAAATGAATTTTGGAAATTACGAGTATGTTAAAGCTATGCCGAATGCTATCTTTTGCTTGTGAGATGTTAGAATATTAAGGCAGGTTTTCAGGTGAAAAAGAGCATCTTGACATAATGGTTTTGATGGCACTGGGATGTAAAGGATGTAACTGGTCACATGTATATTAGAAAAATTTGAAGGCCTTGTTATGCCTACATGTGAATGGTTCAAAGGATTTCGAGAAAGAAGTCAGTGAATAAAGGAACAAACACTTGGTATGCAATTTTGTGCAATCATCAGGATGAATTCAAGGATGTATTAAGGTAAATCGACACATGTAATTGTCATTGGAAATAGTGATGTTCAATACTCCTTGGGAAATTTTGTGCGTGAGTTTCCTTGTTAGATTTGACATTCACTCTCACAGCTAGAAGTCTCGTACTTTCCTGGCTGTACCGCACACTTCACGACATCTTTGGTGAACCCGACGTGAAACTGCTGGGGTGAGAGTGTGGTGAAATATACAGGGAAGCTATGGCTGAGAATTCTGAGGGTCAGGGGGTTCATTTTGACCCCGGAGTTATGCAGATGTTTCAGATGTTTACCATGTACATGCAACAGCAACAAGCTGCTGATAGGGGACAAATTTCCACGACCAAAGCATTACAATCAATTGTGAAAAAGATGGATCAATTTGATGGGAAGGACATTACAAAGTACCTGCGCAATTATATAAAGGAGATGGAGCTAAACAGGGTGACTGAGGAGGACATGGTTCGAAGTTTCGAGCTGGTATGTGTTCCTGAAATAAGAGAGCGCATAAAAGGATTGCAGACAGCACATGGTGGCAGAAATTGGGAAGAGTTCAAGCTTGCTTTAAAGAATGAATATTTTATGGAGGATTCTGAGCGAGTGACCAAACGAACTTTCTTGGAATGGGTCACAAAATCTAAAATGGGAATTTCTGCCACAGAATTGCTAAGAGAGTTTGAGAAGCGTTATGCCCAGTTGTCAAGGATAGAGCGTGCAACTTTGGACAGAGAAAAAACAGAGCTCTTCTTACAAGCAGCTGGGAAAGATCTCCAGGAGAAATTGGAAATCCTCCTTGAGAATAAGGATACAGAACAGGGATTAAAGAGTGATTGGAATGATGTTGAGGATGCAGTTACTATGTTAGCAAAGCGGCAGCGGAGGAGGGATAAAATGGTAATGGGCTCTGCAACCCCCATAGCTGCTGTTACCCCTGAGAATCTACCCAAACCAGCTGCTACAATTCCCAAGGTAGATGGGCCAATGGATGAGCTTATCAAGGGTATGCGTGACTTAAAATTGAAGATGTCCAGGATTGAAGAAAAAGGTTTACCATTGGGGCAGGCTTCTATGCAAAGGCCTCAAAGTAAAGAAGGGTTTACATATAGATGCATATGGTGTGATGACCCAGAGCATGCAAAGAAAGATTGTGCTAGCTATAAAGAAGCTCTTAAAAATCAACTTGTGTTTTTCAAAGATGGGAAAATACATCTTACAGAGACTGGTCTTCCATTGAGTACAAACTTTGGAAAAGGAGGGATGAAAAAGCTGGTAGAGGATATGGCTGCTAGTCATGCCATTTCTATGGTTGAGGCAGCAACCTATGGATTAAAGGTTGGTCAATTAAAGCAGGGATTTGAGAATGATGAGGATTATGAGAATGAGGATTTTTGGCCATCAACAATGGAATTAATTGCGTCAAAGAAAGTGTCAAAGCAAGCTTTGCATGAAGCAGGTGATTGTATACGTCTTGAGACTGGCTGGGAGGAGCCTGTGGATTCTTTATCTATTCATGCCTATATTGCCAAATGCCAAAATAATGAGGCACAGGTAGAGGAGAAGCGTAAAAGGGAAAATGAGGAAGGAGGGCCATCAAAAAGAGTTACACGTGGAAGTGAAAAGAAGGATCCTGGGCCATCACGTATACCTCCACAGGATGTTTCAATGGAAGAAGTGTCAACAAAAATGAAGGAGAAGGGTAAAGGGAAAAGTCCACTCTACAAGCTTCAATCTGATATTGAAGTTGCAACAGATCTCAAAAAGGTACTTGAAGAGAGGATTCTAAACAGCAGGGTGGAATTCACACTAGGGGAAGTCTTGGGGATTGCAAAGAAAGAATTTCATGATGAGATAATTGATATTATACGAAGAAAAAGGCAGTCCATAATTGAATCTATTCCATCGCAAGGGGAGGCAAGCACTTCCAAGACTCATGGAGTACATGTACAGAAAAAGGAAGAGAGAGAAAATGTGGTGGAATGTAATCACTCTGCTGATGGGGCACGACAAGTGCGCTTTGTGGAAGAGGATGATGAAAAAGAAGTTCTTACAAAGAGTCATTACTCTAGGAGCCATTGGGCAAGAGCAACCACACTGAAACCCTTGTCAAGATAGGTGATTTGGAAGAGCCATATATCGCTCTAATTGATCATGGGTCTGAAATAAATCTTATGGCTAAAAATCTCTACAACAAATGTAAGTGGCCAATGGATGTGGATCATGGGTGGATGATTAAAGCAGCTAATAACTCATCTGGAGAGCTTTATGCAGCATGTCCAAATGTAAGGGTAACTATAGGGGATGTGAAGGATGATCAGAATTTCTTTGTTCAAGAGATGTCATCGTATCCCCTCATTCTTGGGCAACCCTACATTACAGCTGTAAGGATGGAAACAAAGGTTTTGGATGATGGTTCAGCATATGCAAGAATAAGGAGTAAAGATGGCAAAAAAGCTGTTCAGTTTTTGACAGTTTGCATTAATCATGAAAGGAATCGTGAGTCTCTTCGGGCACAGTCACTCCCAAAGATAAACAGAGAGTTCATGAATTACAGGGAGATGAGGGATTTTGGCCAGGTGCCATTGTAAAGCGGGATTCCAATGGTACAAGGAGAAATGAGTTCTCGCAGGACTCAATCAATTTGAATAGTTTTTCAGCAAATTTTCAGGGATTCTCCAGCTATGGGTCACTGGTTTTTGTAAAAAGCAAGGATTTGAAGCGTGGCATGCGAAAACATATACAAAATGAACAAAAAAGTTTTGAGCAGTGTGGTCTTTTGGGGAAGAATGAGTTTATTTCAGGGGTGCTTGAAGAGGTGTCATTTGTAGATACTATGGATGTGCTTTTTGATATGGGAAGAGCATGCTTACAGGGTGGAAATGAAATGATAGAAGTGTCATCTGTGGAGATGTATGATATAATCCAGGAATTTGAGGGGGTGGAATGTAAAAACATGAATTGTGAGATGGATGCTCATGTTGATACAAAGTACAAAACGGTTGCAAAGAAGGTGAAACCAGTTGCCTTGCCCTTGCCACCAAGAAGCAAGGAGAAGTTAGATAAAGCTTCTATGCAACCAAATCTTAGAGATCCGAAGAAAATTGGGCATAAATTTACTCAAGAAACTTTAAAAGAGCTGAAGATTGGTGAGAAGGATTTTCTGTTGCCAGTTGAAAGGGAATGCTTTGAGGAGATGCTTGTAAAACATGGGAAAGCCTTTGCTTTTCAGCCGCATGAGATAGGCTGTGTTGATCCAAGTGTAACAGCACCAATGGTGATCTTTACTGTTCCACATGTACCCTGGAACCTGTAGCCAATTCCAGTACCAAAGGCTCTCTTGCCAAAGTTGATGGAATTACTAAAGGAAAAGATCAGGATGGGAATCTTGGAGCCTTCATGTGCCCCATATTCCAACAGATGGTTTACTGTACCAAAGAAAAATGGGACATTGCGCTTTATTCAAGACATGCAACCTGTAAACAAAGTCACAATCAGGAATGTGGGAGCAGGTCCAATTGTGGATGAGTTTGCAGAAGCATTTGCAGGGAAAGCTATATACTCTATGGGTGATCTGTATTCGGGATATGATCAGTTCCAGCTGGATATACAAAGCAGGGACTTGACCACAATGAGAACTCCTTTGGGATTAGTAAGGATGTGTACTAACTCAGTGGCACATATGATGAATGGAATGAATAAAGTCTTACGAGACTTCATACCACAAAAAACTATGCCATTTTTGGATGATGTGCCAATAAAGGGCTGTGATGAGAAAGACAAAGGTGGGGATTTGGATTCAAAGGGGTGCCGCAAGTTTGTGGCAAATCATATAAAGGATTGTGACATGATTCTATCCAGGCTTGAAGAAGTGAATCTTACTTTATCTGGGCTGAAATCAGTGTTTGGAGTTGGTGAAGTGCTAATAGTGGGACATCTTTGTAGTACTAGTGGACGCCGTCCTTGTCCAGCCAAGATAGATGCAATACAAAGAATGAAGGAAACATGCATTAATGTTACAGAGCTGAGGAGATTTCTTGGAGCATGTGTCTTTTATGTTATTTGGATCCCACATTATGCACATGTAGCAGATCCTCTTTATCAACTTTTGAGGAAAAATCAAAAATTTTTGTGGAGTGCAGTACATATTAAAGCTATGCGGAAGCTGAAATATTTGCTCCAATCATCGCCCATTTTGAGAAAGGCAGATTATGACTATGACAGGCCTGTGATTGTTACAGTTGATACTAGTCCTACTGGGATAGGATGGGCAGTAGGGCAAGATGATGAGGATGATCATAGGTATGTAATTAGATTTGGAGCAAAGGTATTAAGCTTTCGGCAACGAAAGTATCCACAGATCAAGAGAGAGTTATGGGGGATAGTCACTGCTCTAAAATGTGAAAAAGAATATCTTATTGGGACATCTGTACTTGTGGAAACTGATTGCTTGCCACTTCTTGGGATGATAGCAAGTTGTACCACTCCAGATATTGCTATGCTTAGGTGGATTGCTTATATCAAGTCACTAAATCCTGAGTTTGAGCATATTACGGGAAAAGATAATCCAGTTGCAGATATGCTATCAAGAGCCAGGTATGAAGATGAGAAAGAGATGATTAGTGACATTGATGATGTGGGTACAAAGTTCTATACTACAGCATATGCAAAAGGGGATCATATTTGCCTATCAAATGCACTTGAGTCTTTTATTGAGGAAATATATGAAGGAGATTGGTTGCTTATTGGTCAATATTTGAGTACTCTGACAAGGCAAGAAAATTGGTCTGACTCAGAATTTAAGAGGATCCGCAGAAAAGCATATGGTTATTTCCTAAAGGATGGGTATCTCTGGAAGCATCCTAAGCAGAGGAATGCTATGCCACAGAGAGTCATATGTGATAAAGAGACTCAAGGAAAGCTTGTGAAAGAATTCCATGAGAGTCTCTGGGCTGGACATAGAAGTGTGTGGGCCACCTTTACCAAAATAAAGGAAAAATATTGGTGGAAAGGAATGTACAAGGATATTTCTCAATATGTGGAAACATGCATGGTATGCCAAATGTACTCAAATGTGCGGCATCGTGATGGCTTGCAACCAACCTACCCACCTGCCATGCACTATAAATGGGTAGTGGATCTAGTTACAATGCCTTTGGGAATTTGGCAGATGCGGTATATAGCACTTGCAAGAGAAGATTTGACAAATCAGGTAGAAGGGCGTGCTCTTAGAACAAAGAGTACGGAAACAGTATGTAAATTTCTCTTGGAAGATGTGATCTGCCGGTATGGTTGTGTTGGGAAAATAACAGCTGATAGGGGTGAGCTAGATGTTGAAGAAGCAAGGGAATTCTTCTCTAGAATTGGTATCAAACTGTCCCGAACATGTGCTTACAATCCTGAGGGCAATGGGAAAAGTGAGCGAGGTCATCCTCCAATCATTAAAGCTTTGGCTAAGGCATGCAGAGAAAGAATGCGAGAGTGGCCAAAGCTGCTACCATATGCCTTGTGGGCTGACCGTACAACTCATAGCTCAGTGACAGGATACATGCCTGCAGAATTAATGTATGGTCAGAAGCCAGTAATGCCAGTTGAAGAAGTAGTTCTAACTTGGAATGTATTGCCCTGGGTGGAAGGATTGAGCAGAGATGACCTCCTTGCATTGCGAATAAGACAGTTGGAGAGGAGGCCTGGAGATATAGAGCTTGCTAAAGCTCGCTTGAAAGATGCAAGGTTGAAAAATAAAGAAAGGTTTGATAGTAGACACAGACTCCGGCCAAAACCTATTGAAGAAGGTGATTGGGTTCTAATGTATGATAGTAGCCTTGACAACCAATTCACCGTTCAAAGAAAATTTGCAAAAAGATGGTTTGGCCCTTACATTGTAAAGCATGTGCATGGAAATGCCACGTATACTCTGTGTGAGCTTGATGGAACAGAAATAAAGAATCTTGTGGCAGGCAAAAGGATCAAGATATTTAAAAGAAGGCATGATAGTGATCCTTTTGATTCACAGGAGACTCAGGATGAGAGGCTTGACAGTGGTAGTATGGATATGGTTGAAGAGGAAGAGGATGATCTTCCTGACAATGCAGAAGATGAAGACGACATCCAGCTATCAAATACACATCCAGATGCATGAGGTTATGTGCCATGACGAGTCATTATATGATGCCATGTACATATGTTCATATTGTAAATGAGGTTCAATAAGACAAGCTGAGGCTGAGCTAGATCTAGGAGTTTTTGTATATGAGTGTGGAGGGTGATGGTTCTGCTAAATGGTATCGATTGGGTCAAATCAGTGAACCTTATGGAATGCAAACATGAGGGCATGCCAATGCACAAGGGAATGTATTTATGAAGACATGGGAAAATACTTGAATGAACAATTGGGGATTCTATAAATCACATGGCCGATATGATGATTTATAAATTACGAAGGCATCAAGAGTAATGGAGATTCAATGGACATTGCAGTGTCGAGGAATTTATTAAATGCTGGGGAATAAAATTAGATGAACTACCTTGCATTGAGCACCTTACCTTAATGCTAAGGTTAGGAGTATTACACTAAGGGGCAGATTGCGTGGCATTAAAAAGGAAAACAATGGAAAGCATTAGAGTGTGGGTGGCAGCATATGTGGAGTAAAAAAAAGAAATGTATTTCTTTTTATTAGAATTTGCTAGATAATGGGCAAAGAAGATTCGAGCGCAACTTTTTAAATGGGAAATTTCCGGATTGATAGTTGCAAAAGGTGGTGTAAGCACGATTTCCCCGCGGGAAAAAGAGAGGAAAAACCAGAGGCAGACGGCGGCGAGGACCAGTGAGGAAAAAATTCTGCAGAGAAGGAGAACCAGTGCCCAATCGACCAGTCTTTTTTATTTCAAGAATACATAAACTGTTTGTGCCTTGTAGGTGTTAGATTTGGAGGAAATCTTGAGTACTATAGAAGGAGATACTCTTCGTTTTTTTTCTCATGACCTTCATCGAACAGTCGGCGACGTGCAGCTTGCGATTAGTGAAATGAATCAAGAAATTCCACGCATGTAAACCTTCAATTAAGTGATTTTTTTTTTATTTCCTTTAAAATTACTCTCACTCTATACGATTTGAGAGAATCGTATATCCCATATATCAAAAAGAATTTGGAAGTGAATAGAAAGACCTTGGGGAAAAAGCTAAAGGATTTGGAGCTCGGAGATTTGTGAAAAATACATTGAAGTCGAGGGTAATTGGTCTTACTTTCTACTCAAATGAATTTTGGAAATTACGAGTATGTTAAAGCTATGCCGAATGCTATCTTTTGCTTGTGAGATGTTAGAATATTAAGGCAGGTTTTCAGGTGAAAAAGAGCATCTTGACATAATGGTTTTGATGGCACTGGATGTAAAGGATGTAACTGGTCACATGTATATTAGAAAAATTTGAAGGCCTTGTTATGCCTACATGTGAATGGTTCAAAGGATTTCGAGAAAGAAGTCAGTGAGTAAAGGAACAAACACTTGGTATGCAATTTTGTGCAATCATCAGGATGAATTCAAGGATGTATTAAGGTAAATCGACACATGTAATTGTCATTGGAAATAGTGATGTTCAATACTCCTTGGGAAATTTTGTGCGTGAGTTTCCTTGTTAGATTTGACATTCACTCTCACAACTAGAAGTCTCGTACTTTCCTGGCTGTACCGCACACTTCACGACAACGTGCTCTTTGGCTACTCTTAGTAGGTGGTAAAGAGTGCTTACAAACACACAGAATTTCCTACTCATTTGGTGGCTTACAACATATGGATTAATTATGTTAGGGTAGTGGTTGGTAGCATCTTTGTTGCTTAGTGTTGCTGCTTGCTTCTTGAGATCTCCTTGCTTTTTCTTGATGAAGATCCCTTGTTGCTTCCTTGGCTCTCAGTCTTTTTCTCTTGCCTTTGACGCTAGATTTTGATTGTTTATCTTTGCTTGTCTTTGCGTCCACCTTGTGGCATTGTCTTCCTCTTTGTGCCTTTGGTGTAAACTTTGTTTTTGCCACTTGATTTTGATGCTTATGCTTGGTGCTTTGATTCTTCTTCCTTAAGTGCCATTTGTGCTTCATTGCATATGCTTTCATGTGTGGGTTCCATGCATATGGGCACCTCATGCATGTGTGCTTTTGGCATGCTCAGGAGAGTTATCGATGTATCTATGATTTTCTTATGATGTGTGTGCACACATGTGTATCCATTTGTGTTGACCCTGAGAATCTGACCCTTTCCCATTAAACCTCTCAATAGAGCTTGTTATGTGGCGCTTGATGCCATTGGGACCCTGAGATGTTGTTAGCTAGTGTCTAGTCATGTGTACAAGTGACAGTGTAATGATGGATTCAAGCTTCGTGCAAAGAAACCAAACTAGTGAAAAGTAAGGTGCTTAAAAAATATGAAAAACATGCAATGCAAGAGGTGAGAGTGATTTTGGATGCAAATAAATGTTTCCCGAGATGAATTAGTACCCCAATTAGCGATTTGTAGGATCAATTAAGCTTATTTTTTGCTAATTAAGGCTTAATTATATTGCTTTAGACTAATGATTAACATGCTACAAATTTGGAGGCTTCATTTGAGCTCAATGGTGAGGATTTTGATAGGGCGTTTATCATGCTCTTGAAGAACTTAATAGGTAGCTTTAGATGTAGCCAAGAAACTAGCTCAAAGTATGCTCAAATCAACACATACAAGAAATTTTCCTTGACTGGTTTTTTTCTTCATGTGCTCACACTGATAGATGAAATCAAATTTGGTTTGTGAGCAGCTCATGGCATTAATAACCCACACTGAAAAGGGTTGTAGTTAATTGTAAGCAAAACATGAAATTGTTGAAATAACCAATCGATGTTGCAGGGGAAAAAATTACGAGTTGGAGAGACCATATCAAACAAATTCTTCTGGTGAATCACTTAGTGTGATGAGCTACAAAATCTTCCCTTAAAGAGATTTTGGCAATGGTTTGAGGGAGTTGAGAGAACCAACTCTTTGAATCTTAGCCTCTCTCTTGGGTGGAAGATAAGTTTGGGGTTAAGTGAATGACTAATGACCTGACATTAATGCAATGTGAGCTAAGAGATATGAGATAGACTTACAATGGTGAGGCTTAATCAGTTAGGTCTCCACCACGACCTCATTCACAAGACGGTCAAAATGCTTCCCCAGCATTCTTGACATAAAACAGTCATTTAAAAACAGGTCATAAATACAGTTTTTCTATAACGCACTATCGTTTTTCCACATCAATCCACATTACTTAATCCACATCCAATTCATATGTATTCTCATTCTCATCTAATCACATCATTTTTCATCTCATCACATCTTTCCTCAATTATCCTCATCACATCTCATCCACTCGCATCTACCTATACCTGTTGGTAAATCAAACTCAAGAGGACTAAAATGTATAGGGGTGATAGCATCAGTTCACATGGTGAACATAGGAATAGAGGTGTGCTTAAGAGTGTGCTAGTGTGAGTGATCTAATCTATGATGTAAGGCAGTATGCCCATGTGTGTGTAGGCTAGAATCTAGGAGAGAACAAGTGTGGTGTGGAGAGAATCGTGGAGTAATCAGGGGAGAGATTTTAGGATCTGGATTCCAGTTCATGGAGTCATCGATGATGTCAACTTGTAAAATCTCTGGTCTATATATTCTGCCTCTCTCATGAATGAAGGATGATCATTGTGTGCCTATCTATTGCTTCCGTTGCTCCATTGTTTCATGGTATCAGAGCCACAATGGCCTCCCTAAACCCAAACCCTTTCAGCCAGAGAGAGCCTTCATCAAGGTGATTTCAATGATGGAAGCAAATACTCTGATTCTACTGCTGCCCGCATTCTGGCTGCCTCTTTTTAGTCTACAACCTGCATCAAAACAACTGGGCGACGTCTAGGAGCAGCTGGGCAACTTCAAAATAGTTGGGCGACATCTAGGAGCAGCCGAGCGACTTCAAAACGAAGGCATTCAGCAAGTATGAACTTCAGAAGCTGAGCATTCAGCCTGCAAATGGAGAAAAACCAGTCGTAATGCTGCTTTTTCCTACTTCAAGACACCCAGGCTGCTTCAAATCGACATTATTCAAAGTGTTTGCTGTTCCTGCTTCTTCCCTCCAGCAGCAGCAGCAGCAGGGCGACCTCATTTGCTGCGCCCATCCATGCCCTTGAAGTCAAACAGTGGACTGATCTTCAAAAGAGAGAAGTAATGCTGTTCTTGAGTATGTCATTGCATTTGGAAAATATTTAATAACTGCTGTATCAAGTTATTTTCAAATGACAAGCTCCTGCTGTTCATCTAATGAGGCATATGTAAAGAAGACCAAGTCAAAAAGGCGAGCCAAGTATCAAGTCAAGAAGACACCAGCCAAAAGACTCTGGGAGCATCAGACAAAGGAAAAAAAACCATTCGTATATCACTATGCCAAAAGTCTTGGTTTCTCAGAGTTCCTTGCTATGAACATGCATTTGTATGAGGATGGTGATTTCTTTTGCCCCAAAGAAGACTAGTTCTTTCCGTTAATTCTTGGGTGTTTGTTAGGAGCTTTAGACATTGTTTTCTTGTTTTTTTTCTGGGTCAAGATGCCTTCAAAGGATAATGATTTAAGCTTCAAGTTCTCTGGAACTTCATTTCATACATGGCAAACTAGGATCAAGTTGGTCCTCATGAAGAAAAGTTTATGGAATATTGCAAATGGAAAGGAGAAGAAACCTCGGGATCCTTCTCAAGCCAATGCATGGGAAGTTCGCGGACGACAAAGCACAAGCCATAGTCAAGCTAGAATTGGATGACACTTACATCCATCATGTGGATGAATGCAATAATGCCAAGGACACCTGGGATGTTCTGAATACACTCTTTGGTCCAAGTCAAAGAGTTCTAAGTTTGGACTTCTGGTTGAATTTTTTTGTCTTGAAATGAAGCCTCAAACCTCACTTGCTTCTCATTTAAATTACATGAAAAGTCTCCTGACTCAACTTGCGGGCATTGATTTACGCATTGATGAGGATGTCTCCATTGGTGTATTACTCAAATCTCTTCCTAGTCCTGAATATGACAATGTTGTAACAACCCTCACCAATATGCCGGATCCGAAACTAGTAGAAATTGAAGCTTCTTTGCTTGAGGAGGAGAAGAAGAATAAGTTCAAGCAAGAATCTCCAAGATCATCTGTAAGAGAAGATGTACTGTACCACAACAAGGGATTCTCTGGCAAAGGGAAATACAAATATAATGACACTATCATTTGTGACTTCTGCCACAAGCCAGGCCACAAAGAGAAGGACTGTTTCTCAAGGAAGAAAGCTCAAAGGGCCTATCTCATGTGCATCACCGACAATGAAGAACATGCTGAAGAAGAACAAGAGCATCAGAGGAAGTACACCAGAATCTCAGCATGGAAGTGAAGAAGAAGGGGACCTCCAACACTCCTTCAACTTCTTTTAATGACCGTCTGTTTTGAATAAAGATGTAACCCCTGCACATTAACCTCATCTTGATATTGTATACCAATCCCAAAGGTAAACTCTTTGTATGTCATGGCTAAACCTCTGACCCAAGTCTCCTACACCTTCCACACCTCTGAAAAACCACATCCCTGCGTTGGTCATGGATAACCAAGTCACGTCATGCCTAAACTATTGTACATTTTGAGTTTGAGAGGGGGTGTTGGTAAATCAAACTCAAGAGGACTAAAATGTATAGGGGTGATAGCATCAGTTCACATGGTGAACATAGGAATAGAGGTGTGCTTAAGAGTGTGCTAGTGTGAGTGATCTAATCTATGATGTAAGGCAGTATGCCCATGTGTGTGTAGGCTAGAATCTAGGAGAGAACAAGTGTGGTGTGGAGAGAATCGTGGAGTAATCAGGGGAGAGATTTTAGGATCTGAATTCCAGTTCATGGAGTCATCGATGATGTCAACTTGTAAAATCTCTGGTCTATATATTCTACCTCTCATGAATAAAGGATGATCATTGTGATGATCATTGTGTACCTATCTATTGCTTCCGTTGCTCCATTGTTTCAATACCCACATCACATCTCATCCACTCGCATCTACCCATACCCACATCACATCCATTTCATCACATATCTCATTCATTCACATCTATTTTGATTCACATCTCATCCATTCACATCACATCTCATTTATCCATATTTATCCCGATTCTCATCACATCACTTTCATTCACATCTATCCAATTCACATCACATACATTCACGTCCCAATTCACATCACATTACATCTCATCCATTCATTCATTCACATCTATCTGATTCACATCACATTACATCTCATCCATTCATTCATTCACATCTATCTGATTCATATTACATTATATCTCATCCATTCATATCCATGACATTCATTCTCATCACCATCCCATCACATACATTCTATCCACATTACATCACATCCACATCATATCTCGTTCATACATATCTCATCTCATTCATCCACATCCATCCAATCATTCACATGTACGACTACCCACATCTATCCATATATGCATATCTATCACTTCACATCCACATATATTCATGTCACATCACATCTCTTTATATCACATCACTTCTTTCATATACACATCCACATCCATTCTTTCACATACACATCCACATCCATTCTTTCACATACATCCTCATCCATTCTTTCACATACATCCACATTCATTCTTCACATACACATTCACATCCATTCTCCACATTCACATCCATCATTTCACATACATTCACATCTATTTTTCACATACACATCCACATCCATTCTTCACATACACATTCACATCCATCCTTTCACATACATCCACATCCAATTTTCACACACATTCACATCCATTCTTCACATCCACATTCATTCCTCACATACACATCCACATCCATTCTTCACATACACATTCACATCCATCCTTTCACATACATCCACATCCATTCTTCACATACACATTCACATCCATTCTTCATATACACATCCACATCCATTCTTCACATACACATTCACATCCATCCTTTAACATACACATTCAAATCCCATATTGGAGGGCTGGAAGCTAAATCTGCAACAATGTTTGGGCTTAGGGACAAGAGCATTAGGCCTGAGATCTAGGGAGATCAACCTTTTGGAATTACCTTCTGTGCAGAGAAAACATTAATTTGTATTTCTTTCCGTTGTACATGATACAAGGAGTAGAAGAGGGTACTTGTGAATGCTTGTGTTTTGCAGTCTTCCAATGTGCATTGTATCTCTGTTAACATTTGAAGTGCATGACAGAGGCAAAGGCAGATTTATTAATACAGGACTCTTGGCTAGCAAACCATGGTCTGCTTCCCCCTCAAAAGTAGATCCTTTTATAATTCACGAGTCACCCCTAAAGTGCACACTCATCTATGTGTGTATATGTGTGTGAAACCACTCTTATGAGTGGATAAGTACTCCATATGTCACCTATCTAGTGTATGTGTGTGATTTGCTTAGGTCAAAAGATAAGGCTCTAAACTTATAAAATCATTGTACTCTATGAAGTTTACATTTATCAAATTAATCTTTGAGCTATGAAGCATTGTTTATCTCTCTTGATCTTTGCTCTCTATATATATCTCTCTCTCTTCTCTCTACACACACGCAATCACTATAGACAGCTTTGATCCCCCATAGCCTTGACACTTGCATATCTATATAAATAAATGGAATTAGAGACATCCCAGGTTAGGAGTCTTTGTAACAACACAATCATGCCCCTCAACATTTCAATCAGCAACACCATGATAATATATTGACTGCACTAGCTCTAGTAGTGCCTCTTATGCTTTACTATTGGGCAGAATTATGGGTTCCCTAGCTCCATGGGAAGGGAGTAGGGTGTAAGCACATTTCGTGGGGATTTTTCCTTCCGCACTCGAGAGAAACTCTTGATGTAGCTACTATAAAGAGACATAAAAGAGTTTTTTGAGTTTTGAGATTAACTAAAAAGTTCTTTAGAGAAGTGTGGGTTCCATGGTTAAGAGCTTAATGTTGAAGGGGTTTGTTTTACTATATCAAGGCTATAATGAGTGTCATTGAGGATAACCTATTGCGCTTGCACTTTTTCAAGGGGAATCCAGGTGATGGGTCATACCATGGGACCAGGATTTCACCCCCACCACAGCCCCCATCCTAAGATGTACCTAGAAGGATGTGGATGGCAAGGCTATGGTACATACTAAACTTGCATTTTTCCATGAGTAGGTGAGTATTTATGTTTACTCATGAAGTATCTGCTAAATAGTTAGCCAATTAAAAGAAGAAGAATAAGCCAACCACCATTGATGTGATTTTCTATTAACATTTTTTGAATCCAAGTATTATAGCCATGTAACTTATGAAATTCTCTTTAGTGTGACCTAGAGGTATGAGTGAAGCATGGATGGTAGTAAGAATCAACCTCAAATGGTGTTTTTTCCTCTTGTTTTTCTTTATTTTATGGTTAACACTGGTTTAGTAGTCATATCAACAATTGTTAATGTACACTGAAGTGATAAGGAGACCTTTATAAATGATCTGGAAGGGTTTCATTATCTGGCATGAAAAACTAGACTGATTTTTCACCACATGAATAAATTGAGGTATTCACATCAAAACAATGGAGGATGTAAAGAATGGTAAAAATCTTACAACCATATATAATCCCACAAAAAGGGAAAATGGAGGAAGGAATATATAGCAGGAGATGGACCAAATTGTTGCCCAATCAAAACATGAGATTTTTTATTTGATGGAGATACTAAATGCTATTAAAAATAGGTGACCTTCCCTCGAGTATTTCTTGCAATGATAGTATCTCTAAATTCATCATCAATTTTGTCTTAACTCAGTGGTAGATTTTCAGCCTATTAGTTTGGGTTCAAATCCCATTTCTCCTACTTTTGTAAGAAGGGTGGGTATCTTTATTAAGAATCTTTACACAATGTCCATATGTAAAAGCGAGATCAAATAGGGAGCACTTGTATCTTGCTCCCTATTCTTGCTTTGAGGCACAAATATGCTAGAATGGTTCATGAATGCATAAGAAGATGTGGTCAATGTGAAAAGTACTATTCTTAAAACTTTGTTTACATGAAAAATGAGGCTAAGTTTTCACAATGTGAATACCACCTTTATTGAAGGCCTTGGTATGATTTACACTATTTTGGACATGGAAAACTAGAGATGCTTATAGTCATGAACATCTACTGGTTTTTCACGCAAACTGAACTTTTGATTTTCATTCTTTTGAGGTAAAGGTTATGATTCACATGATCCCTTGGATAAGTTGGGTATGATTTTCTGGCCTATTACATCAACTTGTTTCAGCATGAAATACTCGAGATACAATGGCTGTGAACTTCCACTAGTTTTTCATGCCAACCAAAGTTTTAAGTATCATGCTTTTGAGTTTATATTCTAATTACTTTGACCATTGTGGAGTGTTAAGCATTTTTAACCCCTTTGGAGTTTTGGAAGTCCAAAACTTAAGTTTTCAACGACATTACTATTTGTAGAAAGTTAGGTGGAACATTCTTATGTGTTTTCTCATCATTGGTTTTGAGGGGTATGGGGAGCCTCCTTTCTCTTGCTCATCCTTGGAATCTTTTACTTCCCCTATAACTCTAGGCCCCTCTAGTACTCGCTTCCTTCCTTTGCCATCATTGAGGGGCATTGCTCTGTGAGACAAATTCTCTAGTATCTTTTTTTGAGTGTTGGAGATTCTTATGTCTGTTGCTAAGCTTCACGGAATTCCTTTGGCAATGACTACCAAAGTGAATTTATTAATCAATTTGACTCATGAGTTGACAAACAATTTAAGTCGTGTTGTTAAGTAGTCAGAGGACTCTACTCTAGCAGTGATAAAAGTTGATGCTAAATCTTGGACTCTGGTAGCTGTTTAGGTGTTAATGCACATGGTGAGATGCCTTGTTGCATAACCTTGTTGTTTAGGGTGAAAACAAGTTCTATGACTTCTCCAATTTTGGGCAAGGGTTTTTGTGGTCTACTTGTTGTTGTTACTTTGGCTTGCCCCACACCATTCGGGACATAGGTGTGCTTCTTCTTGGCATAGAAGTCAATGGCAATGCTATTCTTTCTTTGGTAGCACTGGGTACCCAGATGGTGAAATTACCATCATTATACCCTTGAGCAATGATGAGTAGGCATGTAGACACCTATTTTTTATAGACTTTACAATGTGGGGGTCAGTGCCTTAATTGTCGAGGTTGTTGTTTTCTTTGTGTAGGTTGAGGGGTTCTTGTGGATTTCTTTTGAATCCACACATTTTTGTTACCTTTAGAATCCACACATATTTATTACCCTTGGAATCCACACATTTTTGTTACCTTACCTTCATGGAATCCTTGTACTTGCAATAATTTCTTGGGAACCCATAACTAATGAGTTGGAAGAAGATCTTGTCATGCTCTTTTAGATAAACTTTAAATCAAAATTAAAAAACAACAAAACTAATGCATCCAAGGCTCCAAAACCGTATGTTTTTTCAAGTATGACCTCGGAATCAACACCAAGAAATATTAGGTAATTCCAATAGCTTGGAACGGATGGATGAATGGAGCTAAGCCCTAGGCTAGTCCTTGGCAATAGTGCCAAATGTATTCAAGCCAAGAACTTACCTTAGCCTTGTCAAAACATGTGTCGTTGGGTCTTACCTTCTTAGAGCTGCAAATGCAACTCCCCTATGTGGGTTCTATCACGCCCTCACTCCATTGTTCATGTAAGATTCAATAGCACACATGCAATCAAGAAGAGGAAAGATGAGAGCTCACAAGTATTCTATTGCAAGGAGATAATTTTGTATTGCTTATTATCAAAAATGACTTATAGTAAAAATGGACAGATCTCTATTACTAGTCATAAGCAAGTATGTACATGAAGTCCTTATACTTTCCTTATTTGACATTAAGTTCAAGGTGGGGCCGCTTCATATGTTCTAGTGCCATCTTACAAAATATAAGCGCATGTTTAAGTAGGTAAGATGGAAAAGCACGTCTTATGGTAGGTCATGCAAAGTGAAACCGTGTTGATCTATGGAGTGGTTTAACACTCATTCACTCATTGAGTGAAGTAAAACATACAAAACTATACAAAGAATCCTTGTCTTCCTTTAATTAACAAACTTAAGGCAATAACATGCCTTCCCTCATTTACACAACATCAGTGTGTATCTAATATTATCAACATGTTCTTTTGAAGGTGTAACCGTAAATTCCACTATCTCAAAGATGTGAGATCTCAAATCAACATGATAACACTACAAGAAGTTCACCCACTAGCCAATGCTTTTTTAAACAGTAAGTACAAAGAAACTTCTAATTAAGAAAACTTACGAGTCTTAATATAAGCATTAGAAATATGTATTGTTCCCTTAGTAAAAGCATTTGTTTAAACATTGATTGTTGGTACTATTATTAACACTACAATCTTATTTTTTTATGCTAATATTATTGACACTAGTACCCGAAAGGTTTGTAAATGGAACAATTGTCAGACTAATTTTCACCAATGATTTATAATAAAATAATAAAAAGAAGAGAAAGAAGAGCTTTATCTTCTTCTTCTACAAAGATAAGAAGAAAAAGAATATACTTTTTTCTCCTCCTACTTTCTTCACAAGAGGAAGAGGAAGATAACATCCATTTCATAAGAGCTTATGCAAAGATCCATATACATTAGGACTATTGTTATACATAAGCCAAGAGCAAAGCCAAGAGCATTAGTGTACGAGGCTTATGCATAAGCCCTTGTAGAGACCAAAATCATAAGGACTAATATAAAATACCTTTAGCATTGGGCCTAATGCATAAGGGCTTACAATGTGCTAATGCATATGAGGGCCTTGACTATTGGAGATAACATGTGTTTTCCTTCCATTCATCATTGTACGAGTTTCAAATTCAAAGGGTAAGCATGTAGTTGAGGTGTGTAAGTGTGTGAACAATCCTTATGAGTTTATTAGTGTGTGTTTTGTGAACAGTCTCTAAAGCACATATCATGTGAGTGTGTGTAAGCAGTAATGTTATAGGCTATGCCATGTGTCATTACTTTACTAAGTTTGATTGAGTCAAAAGATAAGGCTTTATGCTTATAAAAGCATGTACTTGGTGAAGGGTTCAAAATCAATCAATACATCATTGACTCATGTGTTTACTCTCTATTTTTAGCTTTGTTCTCTCTCTATCTCTCTGCACACACAATCAAAACATGGAGGTCTTTCATTTCCCATACCATTGACGTGTGCAAACCCTAATTTATCATTTGTTATCAGAGCCTAGTACTTTCTAGCTTAGGTTTTTCTTGTTCATCTCTTCCCTCTACTTGTTAATCAACAATAGCCAAGGGAGAAGCACTTTCATGCGCACTAGTCAAGCAAGTTCATCTTCATTAGTCATTTCATCACCTCTCTCTTGCTTCACCTCACTTCTACTCCCCACACATGAGCTACCCTAGTCTAACCTCAAGCCACATCAAAGCCTATGAAAAGGTCTAAGCATTGAGGGCATCATAATCTTCCCACCATCAATCATAGCACAAGCAGATACGTCAACCAGTGACATCAACTAGTGCGTCATAATCATCATCTATCACAGTCGCTATCGCCTTGCTCCTACCAATAGTACCTATCTGTGCTTTTTCATTTGGTAACCCAACGAACACATGCACCTCTATTTGGTCTTAAGGTTTCATCTTTTAAGATTTTAAAAAGCTAATTATCTTTTATCTAGAGAAAGTCAATGTTTTAAGGACAAGCTTTTACATGCTCGAAAATTCTACAACTACTAGGCAAGTTTCAAGTTTGAATTTTTATTCTTCTTTTTATGAGTTGCTTCACCTACTTTCAAGTGAATAGGATAGACACTAGCTATCAAGGCTAAGACACCCATAAATCATCTTATGAGCATGATGATTTCACACCATGCATTAACTTTTAACCATTTCACAAAGTTTTAGGAGAGAAAAAGTGCAAGGAAAAAAAAGTGTTAAGTGATTTTAACTTTGTATTAAAGAGATTAGACACTGCCCTAAGCCTTTCTCTCAGAGAGTTAAGTCCTCCTCTAAATACCCACTTCAGTATATAGAATCATATAAAATAAATAAAGTTGAAGGAGAAGCTTCCACAACTGGAAAACAAAGATCAAATTCACCCTTATGAAGAAAAAAAATATGGAATATGGTAAACAGAAAAGAGAAGACGCCAACAACTCGAAAAGAAGAAGTTGCTTAGATAGTCAAAGACTAGAAGTCCCTTGCTATCGTCATAGACTCTTGTTATCGACATCCAATGCGTAAGGGCATTGGACCTCCATAAAAAGAGTTTATACATCATCCACTATTTCTCATGTCTAATGTGTCAGCCCTTATGCATTAGGCCTAATTCATGAGAAATTTTGCATAAGCTCTTGTGCATTATCCTTTCGCTACTATATATTATTGTAAAAAATTAAAACCCAAAAGCACATTGACGATTCCATAAAAGGAGGTTTCTAAAGAGGGTGTTTATTGGATACTTAATATAAAGGCCAGCTATATTTGGAGAGAGGTCACCTTGATATAGAGTGTGTCCATTGAATACCCTACAAAGTTTGAGATATAGAAAAAAATGGCATGAAAAATAATAATAAATATGAACATGATTAAAAATTACTTGCAGAATAGAAGAAGAAGAAGAAGAGAGAAATTAAATATTAGATTACCTAGACAAAATTTTTCAAAAAAATGAAGAGCAAGCTTACCTTGATGGATTTAACAAAACAAGTGGGAGTCAACTTCAAAAGTTTTAGAATAACATTTTTTGGGAGTTGTGATCGTATTTTAATATGCCAACTTATATTCACCATTTCTTAGCAACATAAACCATATAAAATCATACATTTGGAAAACCCACACCTCCCCTTAATTGATAAATTTAAGCGAACAACATGCCTCCCTCCATTCACATAATGTCATTGCAAACCCATTATTGCAACTTTAAGAGACCACGCTTCATGTTCTTCCATCCAAAAACCTTTGTAGTAAGGCATGGTGGTTTAATTATAACTTAAAGCTGAGGATTTCAAGAAGTGTGATTTTGGAATTGCTATACAATATGAGAAAGTGTAAGGAAAAGCTCAAATTTAGGGGACTTGGACCATTGAAGACCATTGAGGTAACAAAGTTCCATCAAGCTATATCAATTTAATTGCTACATCAATTGTTGTACATTTAAGAGATATATGCTACACTTTGGATAAGAAGGAGAATATTGAATCACCATTAAAGTTTGGGTTAAATCTTCAGAAGCCACCAAAGCTCGAGGGGAGGGAAGGTGTCAATAGTAAGAGCAAATTAGGTAAGTCTTTACATGTGTGCTCTTTTGAGAGTTTTTCTTCTTCTTTAATACTTAGCATCTTTTATTACAAGAAAATTCAAGTAAGGCCTAAGGATCTTAGCTTTTGACCACATATTAAACTCTCATGAGTGAACCTTGAGCTCATGTTTTGGCCATAAAATGATCAAGGATTTGCATATACAATATATTGTAGGGTATGTGCTTAAGATGTTGATCATTAGAATGGAGATTAAAGCGTGTTTTCACACTTCTAAACAAATCATTGGGAACCCATGCCTCAAGTAGCTAACATGGACTAGTGCAAGGTTAATCTCATGAAAGCCTCTAAAGAATGGATTGACATAAGCAATAATAATAGAGAATCATTTGATGTCTCAACGGACTTGAGCCCTCTTTCCTTTAAGACCCTTCATTGATCATGATCATCTTTGAACATAAGATCTTTGATGTGCCATAATCTATAGAATCAACTGATCTCTTGATAGACTTGAACCCTCTCATTTAAGACCCCTTATTGATCCTGATCATCTTTGAATATAAGATCTTAAATGTGCCATAACCTATAGAATCATACAGTAGTTGAGAATAAACATTTCTTCACAGGGTCTCCTGAAGCTGAGAATAAACATTTCTTCACAAGGTCTCCTAAAGCTGAGAATAATCACTCTTGGGGATACATAACTTTTGTGGGAATTTTTGGGATCACCATTTATTTTAAAGCATACAAATCACCCCTTCCTTGAAATTAGATCTTAATCCAATCACCATTCTACGTGTAGTGGGAGATATGCCATCCATAGTTGCAAATTCACAGTTATACTTATATTTTTTATGGTAGAGAAGCAAATAGGCCAATACTAGGAAGGTCATATGACGATTGAGAGAAGATTAAGAAATACCTAATTAGGACTCAAAGATTATTAACATGACTACAATACAAAAGAAGCATGTTGATGTATAGAATTACACCTGTGAAATTGTGAAAGTATTAGAGGATCTTAATAAAAGGTGGGGTTCCTTACCATGCCAACAATAACACATATCAAAAGTATCATCATGTTAACACTAGTTCTGTAATTGGACACTTAAGTGTCCTGAAACACTAAAGTGTCCTGAAAAGTTCTTGAATTTTTGTGGGCAATCTATTAAGAGTTTTGAAATGCTTAATATCCACAGATGTTCCTCAAGACCCAAAAAATCTTTGAGATTTTTTAAATTGCACTTTTCTTAGCTTTTGCAAGGCAATATTTTAATTTTCTTAGACACATGCTGATAAAATGCATGATTTGTGCTGTTTTCAAAATAGTAGTAATTTAGACATAACTTTTAGAAGAGACATAGTTTGATCATGAAACTTGGCTTGATGGAAAGCCCATGATGTAAACTAAATCCTCGAATCATCAAACGACAATTATTGGATAAATTTTTGACTCGCTAATATTGAAATGACATTTTTTATACAGGTGGAGCATGAATTTTTCTCCTTCCATATACAAGCTAATAATGTAAAACTTGAGGTGCACCCATATTATATAGGGTAAATACTACTTTGTTTTGAATTTTTCAAAACTTTAGAGCCACTTTTTGGACCTCTTCTCATACATGGCCTTTTGCGCAACCTGTTTTTAATACATAAAATGTCTAATTATGAGCCTAATTTTGATTTTCATCAAAGAAAAAAGCTGTGTAAGTGCATTATTTGTTGTAACCATAGGTGTAGACTACTTTTGCAAGCATAGTTATGATTAGTTTTTGATAAAAGATTATCAAATTTTATATTTTTATTTTTTACAGTTATTTTAGAACTAAGCGATAAAAACCTACTTAAGTGGAGGCTAAGTTAGTGTCATACACATCAAATTATGGCTTATTTATCTCATCTCAAGCATAAAAACCAATAATCAACATTCTCATTGATAGAGCTACATTATTTTTTAGTGACGTCATTGAGTTTTGCTAATACGCGTTACTTTTACTGATTTTATGCAACTTTTTGAAAAAAATTCTAGAAAAGGAAAATGATTTTTTTGGTGAACTTCTACCTCCTTGGACTGATGTATGCTATCAAAATATCTTGGGAAAAATGCTATTGATATCATTGGATTTTTTTTTTGAGAGAATGATGCTTGCATATTTGAAAAAATCTTGAAAAATGTTCATTTTCAAGACATATGCTACTTTCTTGCTTATGTACTTCCAAATAAAAAGGCATTTTATATGTTTAGCATTTTTTACATAAGCATAGGGTTGTTCTACATGTCCAATGAAGCATTTTGGTTTTTAAAGCCTACATTAGGAGTTTGATTTTTTTTCGCAACCCCCAAAAAGACACTTAAGTGTCCTGTTTTGGTACCAAACTAGTGTTAAATATGTCTCATCAAAAAGTTTAGTGATCCAAGAGGAGAACGAGAATAAAATTCACAATGATGATTCATCAATAGAGATGCCTTTCGCTTCCTTGAATTCTCGATAGAGCAAAAAGGAGAAGTTAAACACAGTAGCTCTTATAGATTTAGAGTACCAACAAGGTTGAATAATGATTCGAATTAAGTAAAAGTATGAAGGGCATATGCCATTGTGCATCCTTGTTTGAAAGTTACAAAGTGCTTAATTTTAAATTCGTGTTGATAGGCCCCTAACGTCTTTAAGCTACCTACACAAATCATCTTAGAGTAGACAAAATATAAAACTATCTTGTAATCCATAAAAATCCAAGTAACTTTCCTTTGTACTGTACTACACCTCATTACAATTTGTATGGAGAAATTATTAGGTCAACAAGGAAAGTTGTCATGTGTAATGGAGTGAGCAATTGAAAGAATCAAGTAGAATCATGAAAACAATTGTTTTGGTTGATTTTGGAAGACTTTGAGAAACCTTGGCACCTTGGCATGTCATGAGTGTATACTAACAACCCCAAAGAGACACCTTTTGCTCCCTGTGAAAACCCCTCTTGCTTTAACACTTTCCTTTAGGAACCACCCAAAATAGCCTTTTAAAAAGTAGGAATACCGTTGTAAAGCAATCTTGGTGTGTGCTATCACCTAAAGAGGACTAAGGCAATCCATAAGCCACTACATGGCTCTTTCTCCATCTCACACGTGCCAAAGGACTTATAGCCTACCCCAACAAACAAAAGGCAAAATGGAAAGCAATATACATTCCACGTTTGTGGCCTTGTTCCACATGAGTTTATTATATAATCATGCCACCTCTAGGCCACGTTTCCCCACCTCATTGTCATCTTACTTATCCACATCATCCATTCACATCACACCACCATGTGCATAACCCATGTGTCATCTTCATATGTGCCTCATCTCCTTTTACCACTAGCGGTTATCACATGGATCATGAACTCGAATCAAGATGCCATAAAAGATTGTGTTAGAGATCTTAAAAAAAACATCTATGCATTCTTACAAGGCACATTGTTCTTGATTGGAGAATCAAGCTAGGAATCTTCACCTTGAATTTTGGAGCATTTTCAAAGAGCCATCATCCCTCCATTAGCCCTAGCTTATGGCCAACGTTACCATTATTCATTGGCCAAAAGGTTTAGGTGATGGCTATAGAAAACCTACAACGCTAAAAAAGGATCCTAACATTGTTAGCTAGCTCTTCGTCATATGGATAGGGGATAAAAAAGCTCATGTGTATTATTGTAATAGAATGATAATATTATGATGAAAAACTCTAAAAATTAGATTGAAGTCTAACATGAAGCAAAAGAAGTATAAATACAAGGACAAAACCATGGAAGTAGTCCCTCTATCGATAAATGAAAGAGAAACTTGTTGGGAAAGCAAGGAAGAAAGTGACCATTGAGCTCCTTGGAAACTCATGCGTGGGAAATCAAATGGGTCATAAGAATTTATATTTATATGCTTAAAGGAGAAGGTGGAGCATTTATGTTCCATACGAGGCTTTCATATCTCAAGACAACCTCACAAACCAACCACCACCACCCACATCCCATACCACACGTGATGAGCCACAAGTTCACTAACCCAATACCCACCTCAAGGGCTAGTCAAAATCCAAACCAACACAAGATTGGCTAACCAACCACTTCTAGCTTACATATAAGCTAGGTGCTATTTGCATCCCTACACATGGGATAATTCTCTAACCCTCTCGATAGCCAATTGCTAGCACACACCCTTTGACAATAGAACATCAACCGATGCCTGTGCCAACATACTCCCTCCCTTAGAGATCACCTTCCCACGGACAAAGCTGATTGGACAATTCCTTAATTTTTCACAACTCCCTCAAGATCCTAAGTCCACATAAGTTTTAAATCATGCCTTACACAACCAAGGAGTCTGAGTTGAGATAGCTACCTTAACCTCAACATTCAAACTTGGTTGGGCAACCATCCATTACATTTACTCGATTCTCCAATCCATGCAAAGTATAAGGTCCAGCTTTAACTTATCTAGATCAAACTTTTTATTTGAAGCATCAATCCATATTTACCAGGACCTTAAAGCTTCTAATGGCATGACCTTAAAGCTTTGAATAAGCATTGCTCCATCATGCCTTTTCCTTCCCAAAGGAGGCTCCATTGTTAGAAAATTACCTTTGTATCCACCTAAATCTGTGTGTCTTGTACTTCATTACACATGATCAAACCCAATGAGTGTCTCATCTCCCATGCATGTCTACCTTCACTAATGGGCTCACTGGATGTCCTCTACCTACTACCATAGCCATTGCCCACATAAATCTGGCTAGAAAGGTTTAACTCTTTTTTAGATAAACTTGCTCATGACTTTTCTAGTCCTTTTGTCTTAAATTTTACTTCCACCTTTCTTGGTACTCACTCCAAACACACAATAAAGACAAACAGAATTAAAAAAACTTATATATAGATAAAAAGAATATCTAAAATGCTACACTAGTCTTGTTTCAATATATATATATATATATATATATATATATATATATAGTGGTTTTAAGAGGTTTGTAGAGACATTAGATAAAAAGAATATCTAAAATGCTACACTAGTCTTGTTTCAATATTATATATATATATATATATATATATATATATATATATATATATATATATATATATATATATATATATAGTGATTTTAACAGGTTTGTAGAGACATTAGATAAAAAGAATATCTAAAATGCTACACTAGTCTTGTTTCAATATATATATATATATATATATATATATATATATATATATATATATAGTGATTTTTAAAGGTTTGTAGAGATATTTAGTTATTACAAGAAATTTTTCATAAAAGAGACATACGACAATAGTTAGTTTAAAAAGTCATAAAAAATTTCTCAAAAAATCCATTTTTGAGTTCACCTTTAAAAACACCTTGAATAATTTTCCACACAAAATCGAAGGAGCGAGCATGCAATATATATATATATATATATATATATATATATATATATATATATAATATGTCACATAATATACAACCTTTTTCACAAACTTTTCCTCAAAGACAAGGCTATGACAATATTCTTATAACAGTATTAGCATTTTCAAAAATCATAAATTCTTAAAAATATTTTTTCAAAACTTTTGTCATGAGTCAACTTAGCATGCTCAAGAAATTTAATGGCATTTCAATTTTCGACTAAAGCCATTTTTGAAGCTAATTCTGTCTAGTGCTCCTAACAAGTTCACTTCACTTCTTACTCATTACTCTTGCTATATTGATATTTTTACAAAGAAAACAGAGTAGAAAGACATGTACTTGTCAAAATGGGCAACGGAAATGAGAAAGTACTGAGAGCAGAAGTACAAAAATGAAAGAGAGGAGAAGGCTGTATAAACTCTACTATATATACCTGAATCCGGTACAAGACTGAGTGGGGGGCCAAGCATGGTATATGTACCACCTAGGGCTGCTGGTCGGCCACATATACCACCTAGGGCTGCTGGTCGGCCATTGCAAAACAGGCCGACAGCAGCAAGAGAAGCACATGACTGGAAAAAATACCAGTCGGCCAAGAGACTACAAGTCGGTCAGCAGGTACACCACTAGGCCAGCTCATACAGCCCCCCCACAACTAGCAAAACTAGGAAAAAAAACATGGACAATGGGAAAAAATGGAGAAAGCTCACACACAAGCGGGCACACCCACAACAATGGCCCTCACTCCCTACTGAGTAATATGGTACAGACAAGAGATGACTGCTAACACCTCCTCTCAACTCCTGGATGTGGAACCAACCCCAATGAGCTAGAGTGCTGACGGAGCATCTATTGAGATAGAGGCTTCATGAAGAGGTCTGCCACATTGTCCTTCGTCTAACAAAAGATAAGCAAGATATCACCAACCAAAATCTTCTCACGAACAAAGTGATACTGTATCTACATGTGCTTGGACCAAGCATGGAAGACCAAGTTCCAAGCAATAATAGCTATACAACTCTAGTTGTCGCACTGGATGACCGTGGCTTCCTTCTGTGGAAACCCAATCTCGCCAAGTGCCACACCACCGCGCAAGCATCACCACAAGCAGCCCGATACTCTGCTTTAGTAGAAGACAAGGCAATAGTTGGCTGCCTCTTGCTACTTCAAGAAATAGCTCCTGAGCCAAGGGTAAAGCCGTATCTTGAAGTAGATCTCCTCCCCAGTCAGATTCACTCCAACCTCGAAGACTGACTCGATCCTTCGTTCCCCCTCCAGTGTTATAAAAGAGTCCCCAAGATCCTTCGTACCCTACAGATACCACAAGATCCGCAATCCTACGTCCCAATAAGTCTTCCAAGATGTCTGCATAAATGAGCTCACCAGCCCCACTGAAAAACTCGAGTCCAATCTGGTGTTCAACAACCACATCAATGAACCGACAAGCTTCCGATACAAGGAGGCAACAACCTGCTCACAAGGATCATGTACTGTAAGTTTGGTATTCGGGTCCATCGGAGATGAAATAGGCTTGGAGTTCTCCATCCCAAAGGCCTCTAGCAACTCATGAACATACCGCTGCTGAGAAACAAAGAACCCTCTCTGGGTCTGCCCCTCTTTGGGTCTGCCAAATCTCTAATCCCAAAAAGAAATGAAATAAGCCTAAATCCGTCATCTCAAACTTCTCTGAAAAGGAAGCCTTCGTCACAGCTATGTGCTCCACATGAGCGCCATAACTGAGAAACAAAGAATCCCCTCTAGGTCTCCCAAATCTCCAATCCCAAAAAGAAATGGAATAAGCCTAAATCCGTCATGTCAAACTCCTTTGAAAAGGAAGCCTTTGTTGGGGTAAAGGCACTATGCCCACCCTTATAGTGTGTACAAGCCGATAAGTTATAGTACATAGTACACTTAGTACTTTTAATGTACTAAGTACACTATGTGTACTAGTGCAATATACATGTGTGATAGGGGAGTCACACACTCATTCCAATGAGTTGACTTATCCCCACATATGTCTCTCTCTCTCCTTTCTTTCTCTCTGTGTATGTCTCCCACATGAAAACCTAACCCTAATTCTTCTCCCATTCAACTGGTATCAGAGCCCTGGTTTTAGGGTTTTGTTCTCAAGTGCTGCATCGCTGGCTTCTTCGTGGAGCTTTGCCATTAGCCCACTCGCTCATGAATCACTGGCTCGTAGGAATTTCTTCTTCTATCAGCATCTGTAATCGATTCAATGTGTAAGTCGACTCTCCAGCAGGCTGCTTTGCTGCATGACTCTCTACGCTGGTGATGATGACGCTGGTGTCAGCACGTCGACTGTAGAAGGTCGCAGGCAGGTGGGCGGAAAGAGCAGAAAGTCGACGGCAGCCTTAGCGCACAACAGCGCCGCACGGCAGGTGGACGTCGTGGGGAAGCGTGTAGCGCTGGCCAAGGCGTAATAAAGGTTACGTGTCCCCGTGAAGCGTGTCCCCGTGGAACTCCACGCCTGTCATCTTGTCTCAACGCATTGTTGCCCGTCGCCTGTCATTTTGTCTCCACGCCTTCTGCAGCACGCCTGAGGAGAGCTACGCACTTACAATCTCATTTTGTCTCCACGCCCTCTGCAGCACGCCTGAGGAGAGCTACGCACTTACAATCCCATTTTGTCTCCACGCCTTCTGCAGCACGCCTGAGGAGAGCTACGCACTTACAATCCCATTTTGTCTCCACGCCTTCTGCAGCACGCCTGAGGAGAGCTACGCACTTACGCTTTTGTGTATAAAAGCTCCAACCAGCTGCAGTTCATCTGCACAGATTTTCAGCAGCAACAGCATCAATACAGCAACACCAAATTCAACGCCCCCTTTCTGCAACATTAATCAAAAATTTCAGAGGTACGTGCTTCATTTTTTTTTTGGAATTTGCAATTGAGAAAGTACAATTATCAATTGAGCAGGTACAGGTGCCAAATTGCTCAATTTTTGAGCAAAATTGGCAAAATTGGGTGACATTGGTCACATTCAGGATCAATTTGCAAGAAATTGGATGTCGAAATTTGGGGCTTTTCATGTAATTGTGCAATTGGGCATTCATACATGCTGTATGAAGTGAGCAATCTCACATTCGGGCCTAAATTGCAAGAAATTGCAGGAAATTGATGTGCAAATCAAAGGGCTTTTGTGCCGATTGGGTTGATTTGCATGCAGGCACTCGCATTTGATGCTTTGGGCAATGTGTTGATGCCTGTCAAGCACTCAATGTGCCTGTAAATCAAGGGGCTTTTATGTATTGGATGTATATGTGGCCAGGGGGAAGCACTGTGGAGACTCTGGATGCCTTCATGTGCGTTAATGTACCATGTATGATCAGAAATTGATCTTAAATCAAGGGGCTTTTCAAGATTTTATACTTGTTGAGCTTGGCAAAGCAACAGGCAAGACTTTTATGCCTTGAATCCTCAGAAATCCACTTGCAATCAAGGGGCTTTTGCTTAATTTCTGTTCGGGACTGTTGTATGCAGTGGTCGGGACTGTAAAAGTCTGATTTTCACTCATTTGGACAGCCAGGAGAGCATTTATTGCTACTGTACCTGCTGGTACAGATTTGGTACAGCTTTGTACAAGTTTTGGCATGGCTGCACATTGATTTGAGTGAGCAAAAATCTCAATTTCAGCTGCTGTACTTGCCGGTACAGGTTTGGTACATCATTGGTGAGCACTTAGTACTGCTGTACAGTACTTTGGAAGGAGAACAGAGCACATTTAAGGTGCTGTCCTAAATCTGCAGCAACCAGATTTTGGTGATTTCATCACATACAGTGGGAGTAGAGTTGCATTCGTGCTTCCGCAGTGGGAGAACTTTGGGAGAACAATTGTGAGCACTTTGTGTGCTTTTGGTGCAGTGTTTGCACATCTTGCAGGGAATCAGGCATTGACAGGTTGCATATTGCTATGGCAACCACAGGTGAGAGCTCTTCATTGCTTCACATCAAGAAGCTTGAAGGCTCACATAACTATGATATTTGGCAAACCCAGTGCTATAATGTGTTGCTCCAAAAGAAGCAGCACAAGCCTATCAAAGAAAGGGGTGTAATGCCCGCTTCTCTTACTGCTGAAGAGTGGGAAGATATGGATGAGCTGGCAAGATCTACTATCATGTTGTCTGTGTCAGACTCTTTACTTTTCAGCATTCGTGAAGAGAAGACAGCTTGGAGAATGTGGCAGAGATTGCAGGACTTGTATGCCCAGCAAAGTGCCTCAAGCAAAGTGTATTGGTTGAAGAAACTCATAGGTCTTCAGATGAAGGAAGGGGCGTCTATGGCAGCCCATCTAAATGAGTTTAATGGTATTGTCAGCCAAGTCATTAATCAAAAGTTGGCAATGGACGATGAGTTCAAAGCCACTTTTCTCTTATGCACTTTGCCAGAGAGTTGGGACACATTCAGGACAGCCACTAGCAATTCGAATGCTATGCTGTCATATGCAGATGTTGAGGGTGCGCTCCTTCAAGAGGAGATGAACAGGAAAAACAACTCTGTTGGAAAGTCCAATGCAATGAATGCACGTGGGAGATCCCAGCAAAGGGGTAAAAGCCAAGAACGGGGAAGGAGCAAGTCTCGCTCCAAAAAGGACTTGGAATGCCATTATTGTGGCAAGAAGGGACACATCAAAAAGCAATGCTACAAATGGAAAAATGATCAAAAGGAAAAGGGAAAAGGCAAAGACAAAGACAAAGATGAAGCCAAAGATGTAAAGCCAAAGGGCAAAAGTGGAGTCAAGATTGAAGAAGTCAATGTGTCACATGCAGGTGACAGTGAGGATGAGGTCCTATTCACGTCTTCACTTGATGCCCATTCACTTCTTACAGGAGATGGTCATGGTATGCACTCATGGATCATTGATTCAGGTGCCTCCTTTCATGTCACAGGTTGCAGAGACTTGTTTGTCAGGTATACTGCTGGCAATGAAGGAGTAGTTTATTTGGGTGACAACCATGCATGCAAGATTCTTGGCAGAGGTGATGTGAGGCTTGTGTTTTCAGATGGCTCACAACTTATGCTCCATGATGTCAGGCATGTGCCTGAGATCAAGAAGAACCTGCTTTCTACTGGACAGCTTGATGATGCTGATTATGTTACCACATTTGGTCGTGGAAAGTGGAAGATTAGTAAGGGCTCACTGGTTGTTGCCAGAGGCTCTAAGGTGGACACTCTTTACTTCATGCATGCAGGTGTTTGTCACCATGCTAATGTAAATGCAACCGAGCTGCCGGAAATCTCTATGTGGCATAGCCGGTTGGGACACATGAGTGTCAAAGGAATGGAGCAATTGTCTCGTTTTGGTTACTTGCCTTCTCTAAAGTTTTCAAGTTTTCAGTTTTGTGAGCATTGTATATATGGCAGGCAACTCCAGTGCCCCCACAAGAAAGCTCTTGGACAGAAAGATGCTCAGTTAGAGCTTGTGCATACAGATGTATGTGAGATGCCTCAGCTTTCTTTGGGAGGGGCAAAATATTTTGTGTCTTTTATTGATGATGCCACACGCAAGGTGTGGGTTTATCCTCTTCGTTTGAAGAGTGATACATTCTCAGTGTTTCAGAAGTTTGTTGCTCTTGTTGAGAATCAAACTGGCAAAACACTGAAGGCTATGCGTTCCGACAATGGTGGAGAGTATATGTCCAAACAGTTTCAGGACTTTTGTGATGCTAAAGGCATCAAGAGGGAGCTCTCTACTCCTTATGATCCTCCACAAAACAGGACAGCAGAGAGGATGAACAGGACCATTCAGGAGAAGGTCCGTTCTATGTTGTCACATCCTGCGTTACCTCATGGTTTTTGGGCTGAAGTTGTTATGACAGCCGTTCATCTTATAAACAAGTCACCTAACACGAGGCTTGGTGGGAAAGTGCCAGAAGAAGTAGGGACAAGGAAGCCTCCGTCATACAAGCACTTGAGAGTGTTTGGTTGCGTTGCGTACGTGCACATACGCAGGGAAATGCGCACCAAACTTGATCCTAAGTCTCACAAATGCATATTCCTAGGATATGGTGACAAAGGTGAAATGGGGTATAGACTTTGGGATTCAGTGAATAGCAAGATTATACGCAGCAATGATGTCATTTTTGATGAAACATGCATGTATAAGGAGCCTGCAAGGCAACAGGAGCCTAGCAGAGTCATCTTTGATGATGATGGACATCATGGACAACAACCAAGGGCTGTAAATTAGCCATTACAGCAGCAAAACCAGCCCTTAAATGGTGCTGAAAATGGTCCAAATGGACAGCCAGAGATGGCAGAAGATATCCCTATGGATATTCCACAGTTAGAGGAGATACCGGGCATGATTTTTCAACCTTATGGCATGGAACAGGAGCCACCAATAGGTGATATGCAGGCTGGACAGCAACCTGCAAATGATGGTCATTGGGTACGGAGGTCCACAAGACCCTCCAGAGCCCCTGACAGGTTTGTTCCAGGGGTTGACTACTTGATGCTTACTAACTGTGGGGAGCCCTCATGTTATAAGGAGGCTTTACAGAGGGCAGACAAGGCTCTTTGGGAGCGTGCCATGAAGTCAGAGATGGATTCTCTGCACAAAAATGGAACATGGAAGTTGGTGCATTTACCTGCTGGCAAGAAGGTTTTGCCATGCAAATGGGTTTACAGGCTCAAAGTTGCACCTGATGCAAAGCCAAGATACAAAGCCAGGTTAGTGGCTAAGGGCTTCAAGCAAGAATATGGTGTGGACTTTGATGAGATCTTCTCTCCAGTGGTCAAAATGACCACACTTAGAGCTGTGTTAGCTTTGGTTGTACACGGGTGGCACCAGTCTGGCTCCCGTCCATACGACACCATCCTGCTAACACACGGGTGGCACCAGTCTGGCTCCTGTCCATGTCAGCAAAATACTCGCCTCTTCACATGAGACATCGGCCTGGCCTAAAGTGAACGAGACACAAAAACTGGAGATGGACCAAATGGTCGGCCAATTGGTGACATCCCCCCCGGCTTCTAAAGAGTTGTCCTCAACTGAAAAGCCTCAAGATATGCCTCCAACAACTGTGGGTAATCAACAAAATAATCCTCATTTACCCACTTTGCAGCATCAATAGGCAAATAATTTTTAAACTTCACAAGGTATCTTCTGGAAAGCTTCCCTGCAAGTAACTTTTGCTCCTTGTGAAAAACCATCTGTTCTGGCTGGAGGATCTACTCAAGCTCATCAATCTCTGGCGGATCTTCTGTGAGACAGGCTCATCAGGATCTGGCCCCACATATTTCCGAAATAGACTCACATGAAAAGCATTGTGAATCTTCCAGTGACTACGCAAAGCCAGCCTGTATGACACTTCATTGATCTTCTGAATCACCTTGAAGGGTCCATCATAGCGAGGAGAAAGCTTAGGATATGATCCTTCTCGTCCTGACCTCTTCCGAAGCCTAGCCTTCTCAAATTTCAGCAAAACCCAATCACCTTCTTTGACTTGCATGTCCCTTCTATGCTTGTCAGCAACAACAGCCATTTTATGCTTATCTTGTGATCTTGCAATGGCTATCCGCACCTGACCAAAGGCTACATCCAAGTCACAAACATATTCATCAGCTGCAAAAATCTCATCCTTTGTACGAAGGATGGGTGGCAATACCACTCTGCCATAAATAATTTCAAATGGAGCCTTTCCCTTGGAGGCATGGATTGTATTGTTGTAGGCAAACTCAACAAGTGGAAGATCCTTCTCCCATGCAGTCTTTTGATCTGCCACATAACACTTCAATAAATCCAACACGGCTGAATTTGCAGCTTCACTTTGGCCATCCGTTTGGGGATGATAAGCTGATGAAAACTCAAGTTTAGTATCCATATTATCAAATAAAGCCCTCCAAAAGAGGCTTATAGTCCTGGGATCTCTATCCCCAACAATGGATTTAGGCATACCATGATGCTTGAAAATATTAGCAAGAAAAAGCTTTACCATATGATCAGCTTTAATGGTTTTCTTAACGGGCAAGAAATGAGCTTGCTTGCTAAATCTGTCCACAATGGTCCAAATAGCATCATTCCCATGCTGGGATCTAGGCAAGTCCATAATAAAATCCATAGTAATACTTTCCCAAGGCAATGGCTGAAGCAAACCTGGAGGTTTTTGCCTGTCAAATTTCACCTTTTGGCAAGTAATACATGCACGCACATAAGCCTCAATGTCTTTACGCATGCTTGGCCAAAAGAAATATCTCTGAATCATGCATGATACCTCTATGACCAGCATAAGGTGGAGCGTGACATTCGTCCATAACCTTTGAACGCAAATCCTTCGCCACACATAGGCAATTATCCTTCATAAGATAACCCTCGTTGATAACATAAGAGGCATGTGAATGACCAGCCATCAAATCAGTCCATATATGGCAAAAATCAGCATCCAAATGATACAAATCGCGCATAGCACATAAGTCCCCATGAGAGGCCACTGAGACTGCAGCTACATAAGGCCTCCTGGATAATGCATCGGCCACTACATTTTTCTTTCCTGGAGTATGCACAATCTGAAAATGAAACATGGAAAGAAAGTTTGCCATTCTCATCTGCTTCTCCGAAAGCTTTGTCTGAGATAGAAAATATCTCAAGCTTTGATGATCTGTCTTGACTACAAATTCAGCCCCAAGAAGATAATGTTTCCATATCTTTAAGGCGTGAATTACAACCAAGAGCTCTTTCTCATAGATATCCATATGAAGCTCAGCATCATGCAAACGACGGCTCTCGTATGCAACTGCATGCCCTTCTTGATTTAGGACAGTTCCTATGCAATCACCACAAGCATCACATTCAACTACGAATGACTTGTGCAAGTCAGGAACAATCAAAACTGGACCACATATGATAGCATGCTTGAGCTGCAAGAAAGCATCCTGTTCTTTTGAAGTCCATTTGAAAGTGATTTTCTTCTTTGTGAGATCATGTAGAGGAGTGGCTATCATAGCAAAATGCCTTATGAAAAGCCTATAATACGAACATAATCCCAGAAAACTACGTACTTGATGTACGTTTTGCAATTCTGGCCAATTCCGAATGGTCTCTATCTTTGCAGGATCCATTGTTACTGCTTCTTTGGATACAATATGACCCAGATAATGAATCTCTGAAAGGAAGAACTCACTTTTCTTGGCATTAATGAAAAGTTTATGCTTCCGCAACTCTTCGAACACTGTGACCAGATGAGTTCTGTGTTTCTGCTCACTCTTGGAGAAAAGCAAGATATCATCAAAGAATACTCCTGTGAATTTGCGATGGAGTCGGAATATCCTATCCATCATAGGATTAAACGTGGCAGGAGCATTGGTGAGACCAAAAGGCATTACCAAAAATTCATATAATCCGAAGGCTGTCCTGAATGCAGTCTTATAGACATCTTGTGGCACCACTCGTATCTGGTAATAACCACTCTTCAAATCAAGTCGGCTGAAACAAGCCGAACCATCAAGCTTATCCAAAATGTCATCAATACGCGGAATTGGGAATCTGTTCTTGATAGTAAGCTTGTTTAAAGCTCTATAGTCCACACACATGCGGAATGAGCCGTCCTTCTTTTGAACAAGAAGCACAGGAGAGCAGTAAGATGAGGAACTAGGCTGAATCAAACCTTTCTCTAAAAGCTCGTTTACCTGCTTCATGATCTCTTCTTGTTGTGCAGCACTCACTCGGTATACGGCTTTGTTGGGTGGAGAACTACCTGGCACAAGATCTATGCGATAATCTTCAGGCCTTTGGGGAGGTATCACCTGGCAATGCATCAAGAAAACAGTCATTGAATGCATGAAAAAAATTCAGCCTATCATTAGTCATAGCATCCACATTTTGATGATTTGGCACAAGGCTATCACGAACAAAAACCAAGTACGCAGAAAGACTCTTTTTCATTGCTTTATTAATTTGGATGTGTGATACAAGTGGGATGGAATCTCCTTCTTTGCCAGCATCAATAAAATGCATGCGACCTTTATGCATAAAAGAAATCATATTGGTCTCGTATTCTTTGCGGGGCTCAAGCCTATGATGCCATGGCTTGCCCAACAATACATGACATCCATTTAGTGGAGCAACTAGGAAATGTTCATTATCAAGGTAGCCCTGGATATGTATGCGCAACTTCCCTATCAATGGGGTAACCTGCACCTCTTTACCAACAAATGCAACTTCGGCTTCAATATGAGGTCCCATGTTCTCAACCTCAATACCCAATGCAGCTGCTGTTTGCATAGAGATGAAGTTATCGGTTGCACAGTCATCAAACATGCATAAAGCGGACTGATCCTTGATTTGCCCCCAAGCCTTGCATACCATACGCTCTTTTGCATCATGACTTGTATTTCCTTGCACATCAGGAACTGCATGTACATTAGCCTTGGTCTGCTTGTCCTCGTGCTTTGGTTTGCGGTCAGGGCACTGTCTAAACATGTGCTCTGTGCTACCACAAAAAAAACATTTTCCCTCCTTGGCATATTGCTCTCTTTGCTCCGGGGTTAAGCTGAATTTGTTCTTCCTTGGGCCCTGATCTTTAGATGTGGTATTTTCAGCTCTACCACCCTTGTGGGTCTCTCGGAAGTTCTTTTTATGTGGCTGTCCACCCTTTTACAGATTTGGGACAGCCTTGTCTTTCCCCTTTGAACCGCTTTGATCCTGCTTAATTTTGAGCACCAATTGCTCTGTAGCAAGAGCAGAAGCCGTGAGCTTGCAAAGTATGTTTCGGGTGCAATTCAATGCCCGAGCGATATGCTGGTTGCAGTCCAGAGCGAAACTTCCTCTTTCTTTCGTCCTCAATGATTTACATAAAGGGAGTTACTTCCAGCAACACTTTCCAAAACTTGTTAACATACTGTTGCACGCTTTCATTATCTCTTTACTCAAGCTTGTCCCACTTTTGGGTGAGAGTTTGCTCTGCATTTGGTGGCAAAAACTGAGCTTAGAATCTGTCCTTAAATTCCTTCCAGGTGCAAATGGGATTCTTGGTGATCTTTTCAATGATCCCCCAATGAGCAACGGTTCCTTTCAAAAACATGCTAGCATGGCGTACTTTAGACTTTTCAGTGAAGTCTTCATCACTAAAAGCAATGTCGAGCTATGCCACAAATGCTAACACTTTAGAAGCATCATGTTCTCCATGAAAAACATCAAACTTAACAGATTTATCACCTGCTTTAAATTCCTTGAGCTTTCTGGCATGAGGCTCATGGTCTTCTCTTTTTCTTTTCCCCTTATCCAACGGGGCAGCCCTATCTGCATGGGCTCAGTGGGCCGTCATAGAAGCTTCACGAGGCACGGTGGCATGTGCTCCACGAACTTGAAACTCAGATGCATGTGACTTTCCTTTACCATAAGATACATGTCTTAAATGCATGTGACTTTCATGCCCTCCATGAGCACTAGCATACATATATCTGTCACATTTTGTGCCTTGTGGGAAAGACGCATGACAAGAGGTGACTGTCACCTCTTCCTTTTGCATAAAAGACTTCAGCCTTTGAGATGCGGGATCTCCATGCTTCAAACGAGGTGGATTTCTGAATTTCAGCTCTCTGTCGTCCCCCTCTTTGATGTCACCTTTGCGGAGGAGGTAGGCAAGTGCCAACTCCCTTGGCTTCTTGCCCACTTTCCGTGCCATGGACTCAAAAGTTACATCTACCATTGCATCAGCTTTCCTAGCTTCAATGGCACTTTGCACATGGGGATCTTCATGCAAAAATTTTAACTCTTGCTCTTGTGCCTGCAAAAGTTTTCTCATATGTTCCATTTCAGCCCTCATTGCATCAGGCTCTTGTTCAAGCATGACTGTCTTTCCTCGAGACAGTTGACCCTTTGATTCACTATCATTAACCCTTTCAAGGGGCTTGTGCCTTCCTCGCAGAGCATCAGAACCATGCGAGGCACTTGATGGGCCCCTCAAATTAGGCACTTCCAAAGGGTTGCCTTGGCAGTCCATTGTGTTAAGTGAGTACACAGGTTCGTTTCCCTACTAAGAAGAGGGAAACAACCATGCTCTGATACCAATGAAACCGATCCCGTCAAGTGGGAATAGACTCCGTTGGACACCCACACGCGTAATAGCACAACTTAATATCACAATTTGAAATGGACAACTTAATAACAACTTGAAATTGAAATGAAATGAAATGAGATAGATGGACACCAGCACTGGGACCGGAACGGGCCGACCCCCCCTCAATATATGATATATTTTATTGGGAGTATTTAACAAATACAATGCTCCATGGGTTCCAAGAACCAAATGATGTCCATGTACAAATGAATACAATACCAAACAAAAAGCTCGAAGTAGATATTCGAAGTAGAACGACCACTTGCGTGGTTCAATCTCTACGGTCCTGTGCTTTCACTGGACTCCGCGGATAGCGCCCCACTGGTGTTCCAAGACCACGCACAAACAGGCGCTCTCGTACTAACGCCTGGCTCTCCCGATCGTCGCAGCACCTCTGGACCGAGATTTTCCAAGAGCTTACCGAACGGGTGTTGCCGTGGAGAGAGTCCCTTATCAGATTTATCACAAAATACTTTACTTAAATCTGAAAATTCACTTACTTGAGGATGGAGGATGGAAGTCCAATACCCATGGTGTCTGTCTGTGTGCAGCTATTAGTGACGGACACCAAGATGCAGCAGCACGTCGAGAGGAGTAGTGGCCTGGAGAAAGTTATAGCCTCCTGAAGAAGAGAGAGGCCGCCTATGAAAAGAAGACAATGTCAGAATACGCAGCGGAGATGATGACCAGATATAGGAACACAAGAGCAAAAACGCATGCAGAAAAAATACAGCACAAGAGAGAGAGAGAGATATATAGGCATGTAACTCTGCTCTATATACACAAGAAGATCCCGGTATGATACACAAATGGTATGGGGACTGGGGGCCTATTTATATGCCCCCAGATGAGCAGTCGGCCTGCTGAAAAAGGCTCCACGACTGCATCATCAGTCGGCCAGCACCATGCAACCAGTCGGCCAGCACTGAGGATCCACGACTGCATCAAGTACAGTCGGCCAGCTCCAATACACACATCTGATGTAGTCGGCCAGCAAATGGATCCTCCTGCCAACTCACGGCTACCTCACAAGCCACAGAAAAAATGGAAAAAATAGGGGAAAAATGCGGAGAGTGGGGAAAAATGATAAAACACCTCATAAGGGCGGGCACACCCACAACAAAGGCCCTGGTGTATAAAACTAGACAGGAGATGACTTCTAACACCCCCTCTCAGCTCCTGGCTGTGAAACCAACCACTGGGAGCTGGGGTGCCGCCTGAGCAAATCCCGAGAGAGCGACTTCGTGAAGAGGTCCACCGTACTGTCCTCCGTCGAACAGAACTCTAGCAAGATGTCATCAGCAACGATCTGTTCACGAACAAAGTGCCTCTAGATGACCATGGGTTCCTCCAATGGAAGCCCAAACCTGCAATGCAACCTCTGCATCCTCACCACCTCACAAGCAGCATCACAAACAACCCGGTACTCTGCCTCTGTGGTCGACAAGGCAAAAGATGACTGCTTCTCACTGCTCCATGAAACTGCTCCTAGGCCTGAAGTAGATCTCCTCGTGTTCGGAGCTCCTCCCCAAATTGAGCCACTCCAACCGTGGAGTCGGACTCCATCCAACAATCCCCCACCTGTGTACAAGAGTCCATGATCCTTCGCATGTCGCAGAAACCACAGAAAACGCAATCCTGCCTCCCAAAGAGTCATCTGCAACCATGAGCTCAACCGCCTCATCAAGAAGCTCCCGTCCAATCTGGTGTCCATCAACCAGATCCATGAACCATACTGCTTCTGAGTCAAAGAGGCATCACACTGCTCACAAGGATCAACACTTGTTACGGTGCAAAAACAAGTCCTGGAAACCTGCTGAAGACCACGCAAGGCCTTCTGAAACCTGTCAACCACCCCCTCTGAATCCGGAACCACAAAGCCTGGAGAAACCACCTCCTTCTGCAAGTAATCACCTACCACCTGCCTGGCTTTCCAAAAGGTCCCCGTGGAAAGAACATCCTCATCTACTGGAGGTTCGTTGTCCTGAACACGACGAGACATCAGAGCATAAGTGACCTGTTCAGTTTCCTCTAACTCACGAACACAAGAACCACCAACATCAGTACTGGAGAGTTTCTGCCAACTGCTGCCATCTACTGGTAAGCTATCCACCATCTGGTCCCGGAAAGCCTGTACCTGCAGCGTATCCACACTTGAGCAGCCATTACCAGACTGCCACTCATCACAACCCTGAGGACCTGGGGGAGAGAGTGCTGAAAGCTTGTAAACTCCATTCTCCGCTCCGCCTTCCCAAACCACCTGGCCTATTGCTTTATCCCCGAGAGCAACAAAATGCTCATCAAACTCCACCCGTACGCCAGTCTTGCAAACCTGATGCACTGACAACAAATGAAAACCAAGTGCCGTAACATACAACACCCGGGAGGAATGCTTCCCCCCTCTTGCCATCGGGAACTATCTCCATCCTGCCCTCACTGTGAACTGGGATAGTGGATGTATCCCCAGTAAGAATATGACCAGAAAGCCTACAGAGATCCTGTAAACCGGAACGGAAAGGAGTCATGTGCCTGGAAGCACCACTATCGAGAATCCACTCCCGAGTATCCGTTGAGAGTCCTCCAATCTCCTCCCTGCCTGAAGAAAATAAAGCATCGGTGTCCATCACCTCCAGGTGCACAAAAGCCGGAGTCTTCATGATTGCTGCTGAGGAGTCTTCACCCTTCTCGGTCTTCCGCTTGGGACACTGCCTCCAATAGTGGCCTTTCTCGCCACAATCATTACAGGTCCCCTCTGCCTTCAGTTTCTCGCGGTCAGCGTCGGAATCTTCTCAGAAGACTTCTCCGATGAAGCCTTCCCTTTGCCCGAGTTACGGCCTTTCGACCGTTGGCCAGTTAAGGCCTCCGAACCTCCACCCTGAGGAGGGTTCGTGAATCGTTCCTCCTGGTCCAGGACCATAGGCACAAGCTCCTCCCACGTGATGGTGCTAAGCCTGCCACTAGTAATCAAAGACGAGTAAAATGCTGAGTACGAAGAGGGCAAATGTGACAGCAACGTTATGGCCATGTCCTCTGACGATATCGCCTTCCCAGCCTGAAGAACTTCCTGCTGAAGAGCCTGCAGCTTGTTAATATGCTCCCGCATCATCGACGACTTTGTAGGGCTCATAACCCGCATCTGTACTTCCAAGGAAATCCTCTTCATGGGCGATGCCCTGTTGTAAAGAGAAGCCAAATCCTGCCATATACCTCTGGCCAGCGTCATGTGCTTTACATGATTGATTACCTGCGGTGTGCAGTTGAGAAAGATAAACGAACGAACCCTGGCGTTGATACGATCCCACATCTGTGTTTGAGTCTCCCGGTCCTTTCGGGTCGACGGTAACTCCCCTCCTCAACTTCCGGCCGTGGAACACCAACAACGACGAAATCAACGAGGTCGTAAGACTCCAGAACAGATTCCATCATCACCTTCCATATGCCGTAGTTGCTCCCGTCCAACTGACGGTCCACTGGGAACGTGGGGAGTGTCGGGATCTTCACATATCTCTCGGCCATCTCAAACAGATCTGCCATTGCGGGGATGTACTCTGAAAAGGGTGGGTGGGTGGGAACAAAGAAGAACTAAAACCTGCAAGTGGCTATCCAGCAAATCAGCCCGCCGTCCTCTTGCTTCTCCTCTTCCCGAACAGTCCCGTATGGTCCACCAATCAACCACACAACAGTCCCCCTCTTGCTCACACAAATCCCAAGAACTATCTAGAGCCTAGGGTCTGATACCATGTCAGAATACGCAGCGGAGATGATGACCAGATCTGGAAACACAAGAGCAAAAACGCATGCAGAAAAAATACAGCACAAGAGAGAGAGAGATATAGGCGTGTAACTCTGCTCTATATACACAAGAAGATCCCGGTATGAACACAAATGGTATGGGGACTGGGGGCCTATTTATATGCCCCCAGATGAGCAGTCGGCCTGTTGAAAAAGGCTCCACGACTGCATCATCAGTCGGCCAGCACCATGCAGCCAGTCGGCCAGCACTAAGGGTCCACGACTACATCAAGTACAGTCGGCCAGCTCCAGTACACACATCTGATGTAGTCGGCCAGCAAATGGATCCTCCTGCCAACTCAGGGCTGCCTCCCAAGCCACAAAAAAAAAGGGAAAAATAGGGAAAAAATGCGGAGAGTGGGGAAAAATGATAAAACACCTCATAAGGGCGGGCACACCCACAACAAAGGCCCTGGTGTATAAAACTAGACAGGAGATGACTTCTAACAGACACAACCTCTTGCCAAAAAGAAGTTGGAGCAGCCGCCTTAGGAGAGGTAACGCCTCGCTGACTGCAATGGAGAAAAGGCAGCCTGGAGGAGATGAATACACAGCCTGCCTGTGATGAACTTACAGCCGGCTAAAGGATAGAGGGGCGCCTGGCTGCTGTGCACAGCCACCTGGCTGCAGCCTGCTCAGCCGCCTACTGTACAGTGGGCAGCCTGCTGGAGGACAGGCGCAGCTTGCTGAAGAAGGGGCGCAGTGCTTGCTGGAGGTGGCCCACGACTGCCTGCAAGAGGAAAAGGCAGCGCAGCCTGCAGTTATGCAGCCGCCTGCTGGTAGGGGAGGGAAAAACAGCCGCCTGAGCCGATACAACCGCCTGCAGCGCTCGTGAAGATGACGCCGTTTTGTAAATAAAAACAAAGAGATGATCGCCAGCATGCATACGATAGAAAGAGAGGTTCTTTTTTTTTAAAGGTTGGAGTGGAGTAAAACCCTTTGATTTGGCTGGCTACCCACGTTTGCATGTGGGCGGCCAGTTCCAAGGTGGGTTGGGTAGGTGACCATGCACCCACCCCCACACACACACAAGTCAAGTGTGGCTCCCCACCTTGGCCCCTAAGTGGGTGCCCAAAGGGGGTGCCCACTTTTAAGTGAGTGTGAACAAATAACCTTATAAAACAAAAGGTTAGAAAATAAACTATTAAACCAACATGTGCGATATACTTACCACCTGTTCACATGCACCAAAACTCGTCAGTAGACAGAGCAAACTTCACGACTCACTGGCAGGCGTCCCCGCTCAGTAAGTAACACGTCAAGCAGGCAAACACAAAAATACAAGTCATGCGACAACAGTTTCAAACATGCAGAACATGAGTGCATGTGCAAATAGTATCATGGACATATCTCCCGTTCATGGAACAAGTACAAAATATCTGTCGGCACAAAAATGGCACGACGTAAAACATAAATCCTGGTCTTCCTATGGAGTGACAGTCCCATAGGTAAGACACAGTTCCAGGCACGAGCCTCCCTATGGGGTGACAGTCCCATAGGCAAGACGGGACACGAATACTGGCTCTTCCATGGCGTGACAATCCCATGGATAGAACACAGTCCAGGTCATACACGGGTGACACCAGTCTGGCTCCCATCCATACGACACCATCCTGCTAACACACGGGTGGCACCAGTCTGGCTCCCGTCCATGTCAGCAAAATACTGGCCTCTTCACATGAGACACCGGCCTGGCCTCAAGTGAACGAGACACAAAAACTGGAGATGGACCAAATGGTCGGCCAATTGGTGACACATACACCTCCTCCTGCAAGTCACCATTCAGAAACGCAAATTTCACATACATCTAATACATCGGCCATTGCTGTGCAGAGGCAAGGACAAGAACTGTTCGAATCGTGGTCATTCTAGTTGCCGGTGCAAAAGTGTCCTCATAGTCAATACCCGGCCACTCAACATAGCCTTTAGCCACAAGTTTGGCCTTGTGCTTCTCAACGGACCCATCGCACGTATACTTGGTCTTATAAACCCAGTTAACACCAATAACTGACCATTTTGACGGCCTCGAAACCAACTCCCAAGTGTTATTCTTCTCTATGGCTCCAAGTTCCACTTGCATGGCTTTTCTCCAAGTCTCCTGGGAAAGAGCTTTCTTAACTGAAGTAGGCTCTTTGTCACGAATGATATGAGACATCAATGCATAGTTCACCTGTAAAGGCTCCTCTGACTGAGTTTTATCACGAACGCAAGAACTGCAATGTCCCTGCTTGCTGCTGGCAACATCTAGCAAGCCATCCACCATCTGATCACGAAAAGCCCGCCACTACGTGTCCACATTCAAGTGGCCAAAACGAGAATGCCACAAATCACCAAGCTGAGTACCTATAAGAGAAGAAAGTGCTCAGAGTTTGTAAATCCCATTCTACACTCCGCCTTCCCAAACCTTTCTCGGTGCTCCGCTGAGGACATTAATAGTGACCCTTCTGGCCACAATGTTTACAGGTCCACTCGACCTTCAAGGCATCACCATCCGAGACGTGCTTCTGCTTAGAAGACTTCGTGTCTATGAAGACTTCCCTTTGCTTTTATTGTTGTTGCGGCCTTTCAACCGTTGGCCAGTCAAAGACTCAGAACAAAGTGATGGCCATGTCCTCAGATGATATCTCCTTCCCAACCTGAAGAACCTCCTGCTGAAGAGCCTGGAGTTTGTTGATGTGCTCTCGCATCGTCGAAGACTTTGCAAGATTCATCACTCGCATCTACACTTCCAAGGAAATCCTCTTCATGGGCGATATCCGATTACACAAAGAAGCCAAATGCTGCCGAATCCCTCCGGCCAATGTCATGTACTTGATGTGGTTGATCACTTGGGGTGTGCAATTAAGGAAAATGAAAGAACGCACACGAGCATTGACACGATCCCACAATTGTGCTTGAGCCTCCCACTCTTTCTTGGTGGATAGTAAAAGCTCCTCCTCCTCCAACTCTAGCCTTGGAACTCCAACCACAATGAAATAAGCCAAATCATAAGACTCCAAGACAAACTCCATCATTACCTTCCAGATGCCATAGTTGTTTCCGTCAACTGTCGTTCCACCAAGAAAATCAGGAGGGTGCGGATCTTCACATGTTTCTTTGCCATCTCGAGCAACTCTGCCATCTCGGGGGTTTACATAGTCTTGTGAAGGGAGGGTGGATGGCAAAAAATATATATAAAGAAGTGGCTGCAAATAAATGTAAGGTGGCTGTCCAACAGTGATGCCGCCTTCTACCTTCTTCTCCAAGTCCCGAACAGCCCAACAATACTCCAATTAGCACCAAACGTAGTAGCAATCCCGAATGCTCTCACTGTCTCTGAATCTTCAAGCCACCTAGATTCAAGCCACCTGGGGCTCTCATACCATGTCAAAATGGGCAGCAGAAATGAGACATATATACCACCTAGGGCTGCTGGTCGGCCACTGCAAAACAGGCAAACAGCAGCAAGAGAAGCACACAAATGGAAAAAATACCAGTCGGCCAGCAAAAAATGAATCAGCCGGCAGAAAACGCCAGTCGGCCAAGAGACTACAAGCCGGCCAGCTCATACAGCCCCCCGACGACTAGCAAAACTCGAAAAAAAACATGGACAATGGGAAAAAATGGAGAAAGCTCACACGTGGGCAGGCACACCCAAAACAATGGCCCTCGCTCCCTACTGAGTAATATGGTACAGACAAGAGATGACTGCTAACAGTACTAACACATGCAAACACCTCCAAACCATATATAGCTTGGAAGCCCTGATCCGTTCACTCCATTGACAAAGTGAGCCAACCAAGGGCAACCCATTTCAAACTTCACGGAGGGCCCAACACCCTTCTCTCCATAGAAAGATTTTTTTAACATGTTTCCAATCCTCACACAAATGATTCAAAGGGACATGGATTCCCCAACAGACCCATAAAAAACGCATTACTTTACATCTTGTAGAAAGTGGGGGGATTAAGACTGCGAAGATGTCTTAGAAACGAGGCAAGAAGTGTTGTCCTTGACAAGGGGACAGAACTTTTCATGTAAAGATTCCAAAACTTAAGACCAAGCAGAACCACTAAACACTTCCTACCTATGGTGAAAACAAAGACTACAAATGTCAAGATAACTTGGAAACATAAGGAGAAATAACTGCCAAAACTGATATTGAAAAATTAAAGGCTCAAAGAAACCTAATGGTTTCCTTGAACACTTACCTTTACTCCTTTTCTAAACAACACAGCAGAGCTTCATATAGCTCGCTCTCCGACCCAACCTTTATTGTGCTTGAACTACTGCACTAGCTGGGAGAGGCATATCATAGTTAAGCTGCAGCTTGTTACCCCTTCCAGCACTCCGCAATTAACTGGAACTGATCACTGGGGATCCATGTTCCGCCTCAAGGCTTGATCGCAAAAAGTGGCTGCAAAGAGGAAAAAAATTCAGGAGTAAGCAGAACGGTCTCAAAAAAATAGGCAACTAAGAAGATTTTGCTCATATGCATCATCATTAGATATAAAGCCAGTTGCAAGGTAAGAGATGTGCCATGTCAACAGCCACTGGCATGCCATCTTCTGCAAGAATGTCTACGATTGTACCCGTCTGGTCAGCCTGCAACAGCACCGTGGATTTACCATAACAAAAGTCTAAAAACAAGGACATGAACTCAAACCCCCTGTCAATGAACACATAAGGGAAAAAAATACATCAGTATAATCAACAAGTGTGGTTGAGAAAAAAGGAAGAAGCAGGATACCTCAATTTCATTCATTAGCTTCATTGCTTCTACTATACAAATAACTTGTCCTTTTTGCACTTTGTCTCCAACCTGCAAAGCGGTAAACTTGAGAATCTGTAGCAATGTCTTTGAAAGAGCTGAAAATAGGGGGCTTTAAATAGTGACAAAGCATGTGGTTAGAATTTACACAAAAAAGTAAAAACTTAAGGAATAGCTAAGGTGAGCTCCACTAACCTTCACAAATGGGGGTTCGCCTGGTGCTGGGCATTTATAGAAAGTCCCAGCCATGGGTGATAAAATCCATGGTAAATCAGACCCAGGAGGCACGGGAGCAGCTGCAGCAGGGGCAGCAACCGGTGCATGAGATGTTGCAGGTGTTGGAGTAGTCACTGGTGGTGGAGGCGAAGGTGCGTATGCTGGGTATGGTGCCTGAGAGACAATCTGAGGTGGTAAAAAACTTGGTGGAGCAGGTGGAGGTGCCAAGGCTTCCTTTTTCCTTATCACAAGTTCGTAGTCCAAATGCTTCAATTCCAACTCCACAATGTCTCTGGAATCTACAAGCCTATACAGACGGTTCAGCTCAACCTCCATTCTCGAAACACAGTGGCTTCAACCCACCAAGAAATTGATAAGATGCCAGATGCATGGGCACTTACTTGACCAAATTCGCCACATCTGCGAATACAGAAGAAACGGTGGCTTCTTTGGCTGTTGCAGGCGGCTCCTCCGGGACATTCTCCTTGGGGTTCACATCTAGCTTTGAAACCACCGTTACGACTGCATTTGCACAGCCATGAACAGCAATCTGTATATACCATGCACATTTTTTTCTATTCAAGGTCTACCCAGAATCAATATAAGCACGTTTAGCTTTGAAGCAGCCACTGCGACTGCATTTGCAGAGCCATCAACAGCAACCTGTAGATACCATGCACATTTTTCCTGTTCAAGGTCTACCCAAAATCAATACAAGTGCATGAGATAAGGATATTCTCTGGCACCTCATTAACAGCAGAGGCCGAAGAAGCAGGCCGAAAGGATCCGTGCAAGCCCTGCAAAAATTGAGGGCATGCTATTAGCTGCAGAAGCTTCCATCTCACACGCGAATAAAAATTTTCTGAACCCATCTAAAATGCATTGACTTGTAAAACAAGATCAATTATTTCCCACAAAAAGAAACACAACCATTTGACGAAACTGCAGGATTCATCGTTCCTGTGCTTGAAAAAAGTTGAGTTTTAGCCTGAAACTCCTGGTTGGATCTCAAGGAATAAGAAATATACTCATTCATACATCCATGCAAGTGGTCTGGTGTATAAATGAGTTCTTCGGTGAGATACAGTTTGATGATAAGAGGATGGACTGCATATCTAAAATCAATACAGAAAATGTAAAAAAAAAAAGCGCAAGACTGAAATGTGGAGTTTTAGGAAGCCTGAATAGACAGAAGATGCATGGAGACTGCAAAAAGCCCTAAAATTTTGAAGAAAACAAAACCCTAGCGATGGCAGAAGCTTTTCATCCAAATGTGCGAAAAATTGCAGAAAAACGGCAGGCAAGACATAGAAAGACGAAGAGTTTCTGTGGCGGTGATGCATATGAATACCTGGGAGACGACTGGTTTGAAGAAGAGGGCCCTGCCATGGAAGCTTGAGCAAAGCAAAGAGAGGCGCTCTTTCGGCAGATGGTGTAGACTCCCGGCCGAATCTGATGCAGAAAGGGTAGCAGCGGGAGCTGCTGCTTGTTGAACAGAGGCAATCATGGCGTCTTCTGCAAATCAGAAAACAAGGGAAGACGGGGGAGGAGTAATGGAGGAAGAAGGCGGCGATGATGATTATGAGGCCGTTGATGTTTTCTGGTAACCTTTCTGCGAGCTTCTGTGAAGCTTTCCGGCGATGGCGAGAGGAAGCTCTCCCTGGCTCCGGCGCGGCTCCGGCGGTTGGAGAGGATTGTTGGTGTGAATGTACCCCCCACACACACACCACTCTTTAAGTAGCTAGCTACTGCTACATGTCCCTTCCTCAACTAATTTTATGAGAGAGATGATAAGGAGGAGAAATAGACAACCACTTTATATCCCCATAGCTATGCTTAACCACAAGCATAGTTGCTTTTTGACGGAGTCACGCTCGTTTTGAGCATTTTGGCCGTACAATACTTGCAAAATTTTAAATTTCACCAAACCCGTCAATTTTGAATGGTGAGGGTGCCCGTCAAAAAAAAAAGCCTAAGCACAAGGATGGACTAAAAGGAGCTCCATCCCAACGTGTATAGGTAAGCATTTTCCCATCCCAAGCACAAGGATGGACTAAAAGGAGCTCCATCCCAACGTGTATAGGTAAGCATTTTCCCATCCCAACATCTTTTTCACTCTAAAAAGCTCCACAATCAAGTTCGCCCACTTGCATGCACACATACAAGTGTGCTCACAACACATGCACAATTCACATGTGTCCGTTCCCATCTCCTCCTCCTCTTCTTGCACTTCTACTCTTTTGAAGATTGCAAGTGTGTGTTTCATTTACCACTCTATATACAAATGGCCAAATAAGCCCTTTCATAGGCTTTGTGAAACCCTCTTATCATGACAATATTTGGTGTCCAAGACCACAATCTCTCTTTAAATCATTAGGTTATTCCAAAATAGAGATATATCAGTTCATCCAAAATGTGAAAAGGATGTAGTTTAGTTTGTGATTGTCTAATAACAAGGGTTCTTCTCCTTCATTTTACGTTGCAAAGGAAAAGTTAGTGTCCATGTTCCATAAGTTCTCCTTCGTTTCCCTCAAATGTCTTCGTCAAATCCATCTATATCATGCACACTAGAAAGCATAAATTATCAATGTAATAACATGTTTTTTTCTCTTCAAAATTTATATATCTAGCACGTTAAGGTTTCCTTTTCTTAATCTCCATTGAGGAAGGTATTATAGGGAAATGCTTTTGTTGACACTTTGGGGTTTCCTTTTCTATATCTGGCACATTAGGGTTTCCTTTCTCAATCTCCATTGCGGAAGGTGGTGTCATAGGGAAATGCTCTGTTTGACACATGCAAGTTTAAGCACATACTTTTCCAAGTGAATCATCTTATGTGCATCAAAAGACGGAACTATTTTCAAACCCTCCTCAACTACACTTTGATCAACTCTAGCCCATATGAAAAAAGCATCTATATTCAAATCTAAGGAGTTGAGCCTCACTATGCAAAGTTCTCGAAACTCAACAATGAGTGTGCAAGGGTTGGCCTTGGTATATGAAAAAAACTTGGGTTACAACTTCTAATTTTGGCAGATTCTTACAAAATGTAGGCATGGAGGTTTTAAATTTGACCTTTTTTCCTTTTTAAAAAAGGAAATTTAGGTTACGATTTTCTAGTTTCATGAGAATTGGCATTCAATGATCTCAAATCTTAGGGATAAAGGTCATCCACCACTTACAACAAATATTGGTTTGCTTTTTTTTAATAAAATGTTTAAAAGGCACAATGATAACATGGCAAAATATCATAGGATCACGTGTCACTATCAAGACAATGGGACCCCAACCACCCTTACTCTCACACACTCCTCCTCTTTATTGTTCCTTTCTTCAATACAATGTTTGAAAGCCACAATGATAACATGGCAATACATCATATGATCACATGTCACTATCAAGTCAATGGGACTCCACCCACCCTTACTCTCACACGCTTCTCCTCTTCAATTCCATAGTTGCCATATCTACCTTGCCTCCATGATATCATTCCTAAGGCTTAAAGATGTGCCCATCACCTTGTTAATGTTCATGTACCTAGCTTGATATTCAAAAGTATTGAGTTCACATACTTTTACCTCCTCCATAGTACGCATATCACATTCTACATAACTTATCTCATTTTCTAACTTCACCTACTATCTCCTTGCTCACTATTATACCATATGCTCCCTTGTACACTCCTTACACAAGGTTCATCTCGGTAGCTTCTTTGTCTCTACCCCTCTCATCATGTCTTTCATCTATTTTCACCACTTATTTGCAATATAGTGCCATCTCACTTTTCTTATCCCCCATCATGATGAGAAGTACCCTTAGCTCTCTATTGCTATGATCTTGAAAACTCTGTTTTCTTGCAAGGAATTACAATCAAATATGTAGGATAAATCATATGTGCCTCAGCACATTCATTACCTCATCTCAGACAAGATGATTTCATTTTACTCTTGATCACAAGTGCCTCTCCTAATTTGCAAATGATTGGGTTATAAGTTTTTAAAAGCTTTTTTCAAATCTCATCTTATGATTTTATACTCAATGATAGGCAAAAATTTGCTTTTCAATATACCTAGTGATCCGAGTTCCATTGATAAATTAGGAGTGCAAGTTTGGAGCGAGTATTTTCAACCACTTTCTCTGTATACTCATACCTCCCTAATTCTTCTCACTCTTCTTTCCTCCTCCTCTCTCCTCCCCTCCTCCTCCGAACTCAGCCCTTCAATCCTCTCTCTCTCTCTCTCTCTCTCTCTCTCTCTCTCTCTCTCTCTCTCTCTCTCTACAAACATAAGAGAGACTTAAAGTAATTCCTTCATCACAAAGAGGATATTAGTAATCATCGAGAGGGAGAGAAGAAGAGAGTACATTTTGATATTTATGAGAGCCTCACGTATCCACCATCATTATGTCCATTACAATTTTCTCAATGACACTAAAACCTCATTTACAATATGCTCATCTACACAGACTATGTCTCTCCTTGGATCTCTTTTGCAAGATCTCGAGTCCCACTAAAGAGTTTTAGTGCCACATCTCCTAGAACGGTCAAGTACTCTAACATCTTCTTATAAAAAGCTATTCCACATCGTTGTGTGTGTGTGTGTGTGTGTGTGAGAGAGAGAGAGAGAGAGAGAGAGTGTGTGTGTGTGTGTGTTCAAGTCAAGATCTTACCTTAGCCTTGATAAAGCATGTATTGTTGGGTCTAGCCTTCGAGCTGTAATTGCAACTTCCCATGTATTGTTGGCTCTAGCCTTCGAGCTGGTTGTAAAAAGGGGTGAAAGGAGAGCTCTCAAAGTGTAGATGGAAGGAAGAAGAGATGGTCCTTCACAATGGTTCTGTCTCACAAAGGCATGGGAAGGAGAAGAAGAAGAAGAAGAAGAAGCTATTTGTTGCAAGACCACCTACAATGAGACCTAGCATGCATCCATCAAGCATCCATGGGAAGGAGAAGAAGAAGAAGAAGAAGAAGCTATTTGTTGCAAGACCACCTACAATGAGACCTAGCATGCATCCATCAAGCAAGCAAGCAAGATTTAAAAGCATATAAGATTACTAGTTTTCACACTAGGCCGATCAAACTTAGAAATAGTCTGGCCTCTATTACTAGTCTTAAGAAACGATGTACACTAAGTCCATAGATTTTCCCTATTTGACATTAAGTGCATGTAAGGCTTCTTTGTACGTTCCAACATTGCCTTACAAAAGACAAGTTCCCATTTGCACGAGAAAGATAAGTGACCATTCACACGAGAAAGATGGAAAAGCGTCTTACTGTAGGTCAATTAGGCAAAACCATGTTAATCTATGGAGTGGTTAACATAACCCCCTTCCTAATGGTGAGACCGCGTCTTCATGTCACCCAAGGCAGTGGTAAAGTTGCTACTAAGAAGTGAATGGTTTGGATGGTGCAGGATAGAGTTGGCAGCTGAGCTTAAGTGGTTAGTTCAAGACTAATCCGCAACCAAATGTAGGACAAAGTGATGGAGAGCTTTGGGTAGCCACTGTGATGGTAGGTAGCTTTTCACGCATTATCGGAAGTGATAAGTGATGTAGATGTGCTTCATGTTGGGCCTCCACTGGAAGTGGACTCATCAAGATAAGGTAGCTGGGAGAAGCGAGCACACCCTATGAATGGTGGAATGAGTGCAAGGACCACCATGGAATAACTAGCATGAGTAGATGGAGGTTCGGGACATCTTGACATGACAAGGTATTATGCTCAGATGGGGTTTTGCTTGCCAAATATATAGGCAGGGCGAGATTTTGTTGGTGATGAATTAGAGCCAAAGGATAAAGGCATGGAAGCTCGAGGGATGTACCTATAAGGTCAAGGGTTCTCCAAATGATGGGCCATGCCATGGGCTAGGCTTGTGCCCACCATGGGCCCCCCTATTTAGAGATATACTTGGAGGGCTGACATTAACAAGGTTAGTTGTGTAGGTGTAAGAATGTGTGTGTGCCATGGGATGTGAGAAGTGAGAAAATTGTGATGCCCATAGTGAAATATGTAGGTGATGTGTATGGGTAATGGGTTGTGTGTGTGCACTTGTCCAAACAAGGACTTCTCCAACTAAGCTACTTTATGTAACTCTATTTAATGCTTTCTTTGATATTTACTTGCATTCTTTTTTGTGGGGTCAAGATTAATAGCTTGTTAGAGGCATGGCAGTGGATTTGTGCATGGTGGTGCAACAAATAAGTGTGTTGAGCATGCTTATAGAAGCTTCTTGCAGTGAAAACTCAAACACTCTCCTTTCTTCGACACTTTGCATTCTTCTTTCTTTGACTCACTTTTCTTTTTTATTTCTTTCTTTCTTCTTCTTCTTCTTCTTCTTCTTCTTTTGGTTGGTACCCCTGTATAAGGGTTTTGTATTGAGAGTGGGCCTACAAAAGATTGGACACCAAAAGTAGGCCAAGCTCACTGTCGGGTGATACAACCCACGTTGGTACTAATTATGACGTTGGTCTCACAGAAAGACATGATAAATGACTTGTGGAAAAGCCATCGGCTGTTCGGATTGGTGCATGATCTCAAAGGGCTACCAAAACCCTATATGTGACATGTCTTCGTGTTGAAATATACAAGTGAATAGGGTGTGTGTGGGAACAAGCTCTTGGTTAGAGGCTGTAAAAGAGAAGATGTAATTGTGAAAGAACCTGTGAAAAGGTGAGAAGAATCTACTGGGAGAGAATAAAGGGTAGCATGAGAGAATTTAGGAGTGTGGAGTTATTTTGGGAAAAGAGAAGAGGTGGAGAGAATCAGGCAAGAGGTGGAGATATTCTGGGAGTGAATCATGGAGAAATCAATGAGATTTGATGCTTGATGTAAACTCTATAAATTGAGGCATAGCCCTAATGAGAATTTGCTGGTTTTTGAGTATCCATGCCTACATTAATCTATTTCACTAATTACGTCTTAATCATTTACTAATCACTTTGTTAATGATGTTGATTCTAGTGTTTGATCCACCATAGCTCATCATTTTGCTCAAATTTCAACACGGTATCAGAGCCATGCCTAGAATCCATCAGGTTTATGAGCCCATTAGTTAATTAATCGAGATTAGTAGATAATTTTAAAAAAATCAAATTTTTAGTTAGTTTTTCACTCCCCCCTTCACCCCCAGCCAGTGGAGGATCTCTAGCACCTTACACACATAGAATTAGGGCACAAGCTTCTAACACAAGCTAGCCAACATCCTTGGCTACAAGCTCATCGAAACGGCGCAGCAAACCGCGAAGTAAATCAGGAGAAATCGACGATGAAGTTAGCGCTGTTTTTTCTGAGTGATTTGCAGATCTTGTGCTCATCAAATCAAATTGCTTCAATTCCTCTTAGCCCCAGGGGTTTTCAAGCATGCTCTACAAGCTGGTGAAGACAGAATTCAATTTCATCAAGTCTACAGTGAGATCCAAGCTCTTCATCAAATCTGCAGGTGACTTTGGTAAAACAAAGATTAAGCTTTCAATATTTGGTCAAATCTTGTGTTTCTTGGCTTAATCCTCTACTAGACTCATTGCTATTGATGCCTTTGAAAGCATTTGAGCTCATTTGAAGTGTAAGGCACCAGATCTGGGCTCCCCGCATACTCTGTTTTCTGCACACAAAATAGAGCATTAATTTGCTAATCAGTGATTAATCAATGCTAATCACTATATTTTGGTGCAATTGAGGGTTCAAATTAACCATTAGGTATCTGATACAGATCCCTATAGCTTCAGATTGCAAATCGGAGTTGGTTTGATACTCCAATCATCCCGTACAAATTGGTTACCCTTAATTTAATGTAATTTCTGGTGATTTTATGCTGATAAAATTATTGTAATCATCTATTAAACACCAGATTGAGTTGTAAAAGGGTAGACACTGCCCTTGAATCTTGAAATTAGATCAAGAGGTAAGACTCCCTTCACATCACCATGAGTTCAGCACAGGAAATAGCCAAATTTAATGGGGAACGGTTTTACACATGGCAGACAAAAACCATGTATTTGCTGATGAGGAAAAATCTGTGGGGATTAGTTGAAGGGAGAGATGAATGCCCAGAGAGAGGGGAAAATGAGTGGAAGAGCAGGAATGAAAAAGCATTGGGACTTATTGCACTCAGTTTAAAGCATTGGGACTTATTGCACTCAGTTTAAATGATGAAATCATTCATCACATCACAAGGATACAATGGGCAAAAGATGCATGGGATGAACTCAATAAATTATTTGGTACACAAGCAAAAAATTCCAAGATAAATCTGTTAATGCAATTCTACAAATTGGACATGAAGGAAAGTGAACCTTTAATCACACACTTGAACAAATATAAAAGCATTAAGCAACAGCTGGTAGCTATTGGCCAAAAAGGTAGAAGATGATGAAGCATTAGCTGTACTTCTGAAGAGTGTGGACAAAGGAGATTATGAAAACATTGTAGCAACACTAAAGAATGTACTTGAATTGAAGATACACGAGATAGAAGCAGCTCTACTAGAGCAAGAGAGCAGAGGCCAAGAGAAGAAAGGGCTCGACTCAACAGCAGGAGAGGAAAAAGCATTCTTCACCCGAGGAGGATTCTCTCGAGGACGAGGACGAGGAAGAGGTAGAGTAGGAGGGAGGACCTTCACTTGCCACAAATGTGGAAAGCCAGGACACATGGCGAGAGACTGCTACAGCAAACCCAGTGAAGAAGGAACGACATCGGCAAACTTCATGGAGGCTTCAAAGGAAGTGGAGTCGGATCATCTTTTCTGAGAGAGAGAGAGAGAGAGAGAGAGAGAGAGAGAGAGACCCCACAACCCAATGTAACCTGCCCCAATAAAGTAAAACCACCTCTGAGCCACCAATGATGTAGGCCACGTGGTAGATGTATGTGTGAGCACTTTAGTCAAGGTCGCGGGAACTTATAGTAGCCTTGGACACATAGAGAGAGAGAGTGTCAATGACTATGGAGTTTAGGGACTTGAGGCACTGGTCGCGGACTGCCGTGCCCTCCTGTGGTAGTGCCCGTAGCGGTGTTACAGCGATCTAACACCCTATGTCTTTCTATGTAGCCAATATCTCATTGATGTATAGCGTGAATAGAGTGGGAGATTGGGGTAGTCCTGCTTCACCCCGATAGTGCTATGTATGACCTCTGGGGCCTGTACTTTGCTAGTGAGATGGATTCGTAAAGTGTGAGAATCCCCTAAACCGTCATTGTCAGTACTCCCATATCTTGTAGTCTCCTCCATGAGTCTGGTTCATGGGATGGTATTAAAAGCCTTACAAAAATCCACAAAGTAGTAGCATATCTGGCGCTCTTGGGCTCTCCCCTCCTCAATGATTGGCTTGTTATGTCAAGATGTGGTCCAGTGTGGAGTGCCCTATCCTGAAACCTGCCTATCGTGGTGCCCTGAGTCTATGCTCCTTGGCCCACCTTCTTAGCTCGTAATGTGAAGATGATTGGCTCATAATGTGAAGATGTGGTCTAGTGTGCAGTGCCCTATCCTCAAACCTGCCTACCTTGATGCCCTGAGTCTATGCTCCTTGGTCCACCTTCTTAGCTCATGCTCCAAAAATTTCCCATAGATCTTGGCAAAGTATGACCAATCATTATATTCCTATAGTTGTTGGGGTCTACCTGCCTTCAGTATGGACATAATGGTGTTAGAGGACTAGTTGGTAGTAGGGAAACCCTCACGTAAGGCCATGTTAGACATGTGAACTAAGAGTTGGACCATCACGCACCTCTTATGAGAGAAGTGCTTAGTGTGACTAGTCCATCATGATCATGTGCTCTACCATTCTACATCCCAATAGCATCTATCAACCATGCTCCTGTTTTAGAAGAAGGAAGAGGGGGGAGGTTTGCTCGGAGACATGAAGGGAGGTGGCATAGGTATGCCATATGTGGGTTGAGGTGATCGAAGTCAGTGGGCATTGGTCCTGACGACGCTCTTGTAATGCGAACTTCACTTTTTTTCGACCCTACCGCGAACAGTCATCTGATTGTGTTCCCAATTGTGCCGCACGTTGGCCTACCGTAACCATGGACGGCCAAACAAGAGATTACATTCCTGATTGGAGTCTTCCATACTGAGGACCACAAAAGACATCACAAACAAAATCCCCGCAACCTCAATCACTATTCCTTTCAAAATGCCCAAAGAATGAACTCGGTCGGTGGTTAGCCATCTGCACCAAAAATGGAGTCAGTTCCCATTCCAACCATCCCATCTTCTCACAAGCCGACTGCGTTGCAATATTGACACCTGCACCACCATCAATCAGAACTTGATCAATGACAGTCCCATGATGAACCACCGAAATCTGCAGAATGCGTATGTCTGTCACCAGGATGTCAGGGAGGACTGGTTCTTCCTGAGCTTCAATCGCACAGCCACTACGGGGCTAGAGTCTCATGGCACTCCTCATCATACTAGCTATTTTGTGGGACACTTCCACATGGTGGTCTGGGGGTGGTTCTATATGTGGGAAGGTGGCTACGGGGGGTGGATGTGCAAAGGGTGGTTGGCTATGTGGTGAGTATATCAAGTGGGGTGTGGGGGTCAAGGTGGGTGTGGTAAATATGGTTGGAGTAGATGGGAGAGGTCTCTTTGGTGAAGTGGTATCTTAGGTGGCAGTGGTGCAACAAAACAACGGGCTAGGTGGTGTACTAGCATGTGAGGGAGAAGGCTAGGTATGCATGGTTGGCTGTGCAACTCCGATAGGGCGAGGTGAGACGATGAAGTTTGAGATGAGTGATATATCCAAGAGAGAGTTCCCATTAGGTAGTCCACTATACTAGCTCCATGTGCAAAGGAGTAGCATGTGAAAGACAGGCCACCATTGGGCTAAGCCATTGTAGATGGCTAGTCCATGAGCTTCGCTAAGGCCAGGAAATGCTCCTTGTAGGTGTGGGTCACTATATCCTCTCAAGTTCTATGACCTCAATGTCGATCTCTTGGTACATGGGGTCATTTGTCTCTCAAAGAAGGGTATCTATGTGTTGTGGCGGTGTAGGCACTGAAGTCTACCAGCAACAAGGAGGATGTTGGAGAACTCCAAAGTGGCATCATAGAGTGGCACATATGGAGACTCTCCATGGGTGGCATATCGGGATGTAGCCAAAGCGAAGTAGCATTATGTTGGGTAGATGTCTCGGGGTCTCTCTATCCTCATCCTGATCCATATGATCTATGCTCCCTCATCCTCTCTAATCGCTTTTGTATCATAATGTTGTATCTGCTCTCTGTATAGTATGGTCACTCCTCTTGAGCCTTTGGTGCACCCTGCCATGTGTAGTTGTGGACTCCCGTCTATGTCCTCTCACCTCAAATGGCCAGCTCCCATGGCACTGGTGTGTCTCTGTGTATAGTACTATGTTGTGCCCTCTAAATGTCTCCTCAAACAAGCATGCAGCTATTCATAGAGCCCTATTGCAGTTCCAAACCGTGATTCCTAACTTGTTCTCATAGGTCTTGCACCGTCATTGGGGGTGCACTACTCGGTGATAATCACCCTCCTGTTTTTGTACACTGTTTTTGTACACTGTGAACCTCCCTGCCTTTCATACTTCTAGTATGCGTGATATGCATTTCCTTTTGTGTGGCCTCTAAGTAATTCTTTTCCCCCTTTAGGGCCTGCCTTTTGGTGAGGAAGATTTGCTTTGCTTCCAAATCCCCAACAAACTTGAGGATGAGGGTGTGCTCTCTTATGGTATCCTTGCCCACCCTCCCCATGCTTCGATGAAGGGGGTGTCAGGGATTACTATCTTTATGCATAATGATATGATGGCTTCCTTTAGTGATGCCTATTCCTTCCATCCCACAACTAGCACATGTAAAGCTCAAGTCTTCCTCCTCTTCTCCTCTCAATTGTGTCATTGATGATGTTCAAGGTTAAGGGTGGGTTCCATTGTTTCTTGGTGACCTTGATCCAATTGCCTACATCCTCCACCTGCTTCTATGTTCTTTGGATCACTTTGGCCCACATGGTTGCCTCATTGGCAATTTTCTCCTCCTTCTCTTAAAGGATCCTAAATTCCTCTCAAAGCACGCGGGCCATTTTAAGAGCCTCAATCTCATTCTCTTGCTTGGTCACTATAGCATCCAATGTCTCAATCTCCTTTTCTTGGTTTGTGATTTTCTCTTCATGGGTGGTCAAACAGGCTTCTTGAGATTCCAGCTTGCTCTCTTGTGCAGCTATGTTTTCATATAAGGTATTTATCTTCTTGTTAAGATCTTGTTCAATCCTATGTCTCCTTGTTTCTTTAGTTCTTGGTGTAGCTCCTTGCAGAGTTCAGTCCAGATTGTCTCAATCAACTCTTTCATATTTGTCAACTTTGGCGCATTGGGGACTTCATCTCTTTGTCTTGGTAGAGAGGGTTGACTCTCTACAACACTTCTCATAGGCAAGAGAAAACTATGTTGCTGCCTTGGGGGCTTAAGTGAGGGTGGGTGGGATAAGGGAGGCGTAGGGCACAGGGCACAGGGCAAGAAGGATAGTCACACAATAACACCACCCAATCGTGTGCACAAAGCATGAATAGCCCAACGCAAATAGACACATATAGATTGCATGCAAGTGAGAGAGAGAGAGAGAGAGAGAGAGAGAGAGAGAGAGAGAGAGAGAGAGAGAGAGAGAGAGAGAAATTCCTCCCCCACCCCCCAAGTGGTGAGCTCACCACAACTCGCTACCTGGGGGTTAGGGAGGGGGGAATTTAAAAAAATTCATCAGGTGGCACTTGGGGGTGCAGAAGGGGAAAAAATCTAGGTGGCACTTGGGGGTGCCAAAAGAGAATATATATATATATATATATTTCTCCCCTCCCCCACCCCTAAAATGGCAAGCTCACCCATCCTTGAAATGGCAAGCTCCCCCAACCACTGAAATTCAAGCTCACCACTTAGGGGGTGGGAGAGGGAAATTTTATTTTTTAATTAATTATTTTCTTTAAAAAATTATTTTTTTCTCCAAAAAATAGAAAATATTTAACAATTTTTTTGAGAAAAAAGAAAAAATTATATTTTAAAAAAAGTGGAGAGGGGGAGGGACAATTTTTTTAATTATGTAAAAGATCCAAAAACATTTGAGGATAAAATGATTTTTTTCCCTCCCCTACCATCTAAATGGCATGCTTTTGCCGCTTGGGGGTGGGGGAGGGAATTTTTTCTCTGTGTGTGTGTGTGTGTGTGTGTTTCATAATAGAAGATAAATTACTAAAAAATTACTTTATAAATGGCCACATGGTTACAATCTGATGTACTAGCTTTCTGTCACTAATTACTTAGAACCATAAGTGTAGCTCGGAGTACCCTCATCCAATATATAGCCATGTCATTCTCCACCAAATGAATCGACCGCAAGGAAGAGACTTGACACAATAGTAGCCCTTAACTTTTGCATCAAATATAAAGGCATTCCTAGTTAACTAGATATGCCACAAACTCGTCCACCTCAAAAAATGAAAGAAAACTGAATGTTCTGGCTTATCCGGCACATTTGGAATCTTGCCAAAAATCTAGTCTTTAACCTTTACAGGCCTATCTGTCAACAGGGTCCATATGCGAGTAAGGAAATCCCACACCTTCTTTGCCACCGGACATGAAATGAAAAGATGCGGGCATGTTTTCCAAGCATGTAGTACAAAACACACAATTACTAGAAGCAATCTTCCGTTTTCGCAATTGGTCCCCCAATGGTAGGCCTCCAACTAGCATGCTCCATAGGAACACCTTCCCTTGATATGGAATGTGAGACCACCAGTCTTGTAAGATTACTTCCTTCCACCAAGCCCTACTCTTCCTAATGTTCCATATCATATTAGCCTTCTCAGCGATTCAACAGTTTATCTTCCACCATCATATGGTACACTTGATTTGTTGTACACTGGAAAATTTCATGAGGCTTTCTAAATGCCCAATCTAACCAAGGTTGCGGATCCTCTAACTGAGGAATATCACCAAACAGTCTAAATGCACCCTGACCTTCTCCCATAACTGTACATATCCATGTGGAACCCAAAAATATTGATGGATTTTTTGAAAAGACAATAAGCGACCTCTACGGGGCAACAAAGCATCTAGAATTCTCACTAGTCCCAATCGAGAAATTCTATTGAATTTTGCAACAAGTTTGTCACACCACTCTAGAAGTCTTGTAGTAGCCAACACCTCACCGTAGAATTCAATTACAACTGCTACTAATTTTGAACGCTTTCATTTAGTGTGTGCCTCTCTCTCTCTCTCTCTCTCTCTATCTCTCTATCTCTCACGCTTGTCTCTCTCCCTCTTCTCTCTCTCTCCTCCCTTACCCACCCTCTCTCTCTTTCTAATTTTTTGCCATTCACTCTCCCAATCTCTCTCTCCCTCTCTCCCTTACCCACCCTCTCTCTCTTTCTAATTTTTTGCCATTCACTCTCCCAATCTCTCTCTCCCTCTCTCCCCCCACCCTCTCTCTCTCTCTCTCTCTCTCTCTCTCTCTCTCTCTCTCTCTCTCCCCTAGGTTACAACAAGGAGGCAGAGAAGAGAGAGGGAGTGGGAGAGAGGTATATGGAGAAAAAGAGAGAGACTAAAGGAGGAGAAAAAGATAAATAGGAGGGGAGAGAGGACAAGAGGTAAATGGAAACAAAGAGAATAGAACGAGAGAGAGAGAGAGAGAGAGAGAGAGAGAGAGAGAGAGAGAGAGAGAGAGAGAGAGGACGAGGAAAGAGAGGTGAGAAGAATGAGGGGGTGTAACCTGACTACATGAGCTAGTGCCATAACTCTAGTACATGAAAGTCGCTATCATACAACCTGTTAACCACTAGCAGTATATTGCCCATAATCTCACCCATGCTAGTGGCGTAAGCGTGGAAGCTATCACCCAACCATGATAATGGTTTAAAGTGTAGAAGCTATCACCCAACCATGCTAGTGGTGTAAGTGTGGAAGCTATCACCTAACCATGCTAGTGGCATAAGTGTGGAAGCTATGACCTAACCATGCTAGTGGCATAAGTGTGGAAGCTATGATCCATGTGGGTCATCAATGTCCATATCACTAGTTAATGAGCTCAATATCTCAATACCCTCCCCCTTGAGCTCAACTTTAAACAATGCACTCCAAGCAATCTCCCCAACTTGTAGGGCATTGTCGGTACCCACCAAGAAATTGTTATAAGTATTAGGATTCTATGAAGGAAATAAAAATGTGTGGATTCCAAAGAAATCCACAAGATCCTTTCAACTTGCATAAAAGAAGAAGCCTCCACAACAAAGGAACTGACCCCCTCATCATAAAGTCCATAAACAATGGCTGCTTACAAGTCTACTCATTGCTCAAGGGTATCATGATGGTTATTCCAACATTTGGGTACCTAAAGCCATCAAAGAAAGAATAGCCTTGCCACTACCTTCTGTGCCAAGAAGAAGCACACCCACGTCTCAAAACATGTCATGGCTAAAGCAACAACAAGTAGACCACAAAAACCCTCTCTCAAAAACAAAGAAGCCATAAGAACTTGCTTGCACTATCAACAATAAGGATATACAACAAGTTACCTCATTAGATGCATAATCTAAAGTTTCAGTATCAACATTTACTAATGTCATCATGGAGTTCTTAAAACACTTAATAGCATGACTCAAACTATTTGTACTTGGGAAGTCAGTGCCCAAAAGACATCATCTCAAAACTAAGTGGTAGACATAAGAACCTGCTCTCTCAACAAAAAGGAGAGTAGACACAAGTACTTGTTGCTCACAAGGAGAGTAGACACAAGTACTTGTTGCTCACAAGGAGAAAAAATAACAACAGCCAAAAAAATCCTCATCAACCATCTACAGGCTCCTCAATCATCATCAACAGAGCTGATCCTATTAATGAATAAGCTCATTAGCTTACCATTCTTCTTTCAATTGGCTAACTATGGTAATTTCTCAGTGAGAGTCAACACAAATACTCACCCACTAGTGGAAAAATGTAGTGTGTATGCACCATGGCTTTATCATTGACATCCTTTTAGGACATCTTTGAATGGAGAGGCTATGGTGGTGGGAAAAAACCTGGTCAATGGTATGACCCATCATTTGAATTTTCTTAAGTAAGGTGAAATCATAATAGGATATCCTAGTGGCACCACCCTGCCCAACAAATGAAGCCCTTCAATAATAGTATATTCACCATAAAATCCATAATTATCTCAAGAAGGTGAAAACCTTTTCTATTATCCTTGCAAGATAAATTATTCTTTCATGCCTCCCAATGATTTTTACTTTAATTGTAGCTACATCAAGAGTCTTCTTGACTCAATTTACTGCACTTCATTGTATATTTGCTTGTAAGAGTACAAAATATATTTATGCATAAAAAAATAAAAAAACACATGTGGGATGAAGAATTCAAGGATAGGTCCAATTCATGATCACTCCAAGATAATTTGACAGTCTTACAAAATAGGAAAAGCAACATCCAAGAAGCTACATTTACATCACTTCAATATATCAAAATAAGGAATTGGGATTCGATCTCTTGTTTTGATGATTGTGTTAATGTTTCTCCCAACCCCCATCTCTTCTTCTCTATTGCTAATAACAAGCCTTCAAATCATTGTTAACTTGAAATAAAAAATGTAATTGTGCTTGGGATTGCTGAATTTACTTATCCTTATGTTTTCTTTTTTTTGGGTCCATCCCACCCCCAATCTCAATGACTACTCTCTCTTTGCACTTCCCTCCATCAACCCAAACATGGGCTACCTACTATGCTTCTGCAGTCTGCACAATCCGGGATCCAACTACGGTGACTACAAAATCACGACATCCCCACCATATTAGAACTAACAATTAACCACTTAATTGAAACATTCTAGTTTTCTAATGGTATTATTTTATGGGTAATCACATCCCATGGCAACTGTGATTTTGTAGTCCGTAGAATCACAGTGCATGATTACGTCATCGATCATAGTGCTATGTCATCAATCACACCATACAAATCATGGGGCGGTGGCACATCACCAATATGGTACAATAAAAAATAAAAAAATCATGACGTTAATACCACGGCATCACGGCATTAATACCATGTCACCAATCATGATGTGATTGCCACGTTATCCCTCACGATAGATAATCACGATAGATAATCACGATGTGATTGCCACATCATCCCTATATAATCACATCACCACCATTCCCTGAACAATAATGGATTTTAATTTTTCATGTCAACACTTTAATCTTCACAATCACACCTTCTCCAATGTTTTGCTACTTCGTACTATTGATATAATGGAGATTTTTATGCCATGATTCTACAGTCTACTGAATCATGATAGTGACTCGAAAAAAAGAGAATGGTTTTTTCTTACCAAATCACCATAGCTATACTAACATATATTTGTAACATCTAACATTTAACAAGGGCTCATGATACTTCTACCAGTCATCATCAGTAGATTGATCAAAGTTGTAAGCCAAGGCAAATAACCAAGTGTTGATATCTAGGCTAAGATCTCTAATGCAAATTGATAATCTCCAAGACTTGGAGCACTTTTTGGAAGAGAAGGACAAAGAGTTATAGGCCACTGAAGCGGGGTTACAATAAGGACACTTGGAGCAGGTCAAAGAGACATATGAAATTAGTTGCACCAACTATGACATCCATGTCAAGGACCCCAAGGAAACACTATAGGATATCCAAACCAAAAAGGTGACTATGTTGGCCAGCCCACCAACAGTTCATCTCTCATCTTAATGAGTAGATTATGGATGCCCATGTAGTGACAGAAGGAATAAAAGCTAAGATAGGTGTCCTAACAGAAAAGAATGGCTTACTCCTTCAACATCTCCAACTACAAGAAACTTGCCACACCAACAGGAGCTGTAGATTTCCCAGGCTCTGCAAGCTTAAGAGGCTTGTCTCATTGACCTTAACCAATAGTTGCGATTGCAATAAGTAAAACTTGCCACACCAAAAGAAGACAATACCTATACTAAGCTCGTGGTGGATAGGAGGGTAGACCCATCATTGCTGACCTTCTTGAGGTTCCTTGAGCCCCTCACCAAAAATTTTGCCTATTTTTTGCTTCACTAACACTCTCTTTATGCCAATACAATATTAACTTAAGTGAGGAACTAACCCAAGAGTACTTAATTCAATAAAACACTACATGATATGCTGACCCCACCATTATTATGGCTATATTTACGGGAGCTCTTGAACTTAATGAGGCTCAATCCATGTACATTTACCCCCTTCACCATATAGTGCTGAATTTTAGATCATGGTGTAGGGTGCTAATTGATTCTACTAACTTTAGATCATGGTGTAGGGTGCTAATTGATTCTACTAACTTTAGCAAGGGGGAGGAGTCCATTGACTTAATGAAACCATCTATGCCTACCTCCTTTTTTAGCTTCCCTTTTCCTAAACTCTAGGAAAGCTTAACTTGGATACTCACACATGGCTAGGCAGAGGCTTCTCTTACACTTTATCATGATTATGGCATTCTTTACCTTTTTGATATTATTTGTGCACACCTACAATCTTTATTAACAACATTAGTATATGACTTTGACCAAGTGCACATAGAACATCCCACATTCCCTAAAAAAGAAGATTTACATGCCTTCTTTATCACCAAGAAACCACCGCCACCTTCCCCAATGATGGGGATGGAGATAAAAGGGATGCCTTCCTTATCTCACCAAGAAACCATTGTTGCCTTCCAATGATGGGGACAGAGATAAAAGGGATGATGTAGAGGACAACACCTTTCCTGGTGTTTAGTCATATAACTTCTCACTTATCTACCCTTTATGAAAATAAAAATAAGGATGCCACTAATCCTCCACTAATTAAGAGAGATTTATCTGACTCTACTTTTGATTTTCTCAGTAACTCTCTTCCACTGAGGAACCACTGGACAACCATCCTCCTAGAAGTCAAGGCTGATCCTATGTCACACGAGCACGATGCAGTGGGTCCTACTATGGACCCCATCTTGGAACTCCTGGCACTAGAACATCGTTAAAATAAGGATGCCACTAATCCTCCACTAATTAAGAGAGATTTATCTGACTCTACTTTTGATTTTCTCAGTAACTCTCTTCCACTAAGGAACCACTGGACAACCATCCTCCTAGAAGTCAAGGCCGATCCTATGTCACACGAGCACGATGCAGTGGGTCCTACTATGGACCCCATCTTGGAACTCCTGGCACTAGAACATCGTTAAAATATTAAGCTCAACTAGTATTGAACAACGAGTATTGATGACCCACTTGGGTGATAGCTTTCACACTTATACCACTGGCATGGTTGGTGATATTATGGTCGACAGTGTGATGACAGGCTATGTGACAGTCACTTTGGAGTACTAGAGTTATGGTGGCATAGTTATAGTGTCAGCTCATATAGTTGGATTCACACTATGGACCGACCATTGTATGTTATTGTAGGAGAGTACTTTACCTTTATGTATGTACTCTTATCTTTTAGTTTTATGGTTATAGAGAAGAGAGGAAGATAGAAGAAAATTCATCCATCCATCTCTCTCTTATGTCTTGCACTCTCTTGTGTTATGTGAGTGTGTTTGCTTAAGAAACTCAAGCTCTCCCTCTCCCTTGCATTCTCTTTATGGTATCAGAGCTTTGGTTTGTGTGAGAGCTAAGGAGGTAAGGCAAGAACAAGCAAGCAAGGAAGTGGCACATGGGTAAGAGCATCATCATCTCTTCCCCTTCTTATTTAGGTCCAACACCCCTTTCGGTAGCTCCAAGAGCTACACATCTCCAATTGAGGAGCCGTCTTTGCAGGCTTGGAGGTTCCTGTGTAGTACGTAGTACTTTATACTATAGTTTGGCAGTGAGAATTGTGTTTTTGGATGCGTTTCGATCTCTGTTCGATCACTGCAAGTAGTTTTGGGAAGATCTGGCGGAAATTGTCTCTAATCAAAATCTAGCTATTGCAATGCAATAGTGTATTTTGGGAGTATAGATAGTGTTTGCACACATGTATTTTGATATTAGGTGTATATACATAGACTCTGGTCAGATTTGGTGACATACAAATTGTGCCAAAGTACCGCTGTAGGCAGTCATAGAAGACACTGTTATGTTATAACTTGCATACATAAATTGTCTATTTGCAGCTTTCTGATTGTTGTAAGCTAATATGTTTAACATAATCAATCAGATTGTTAGTGAGAAGGTGGACAATAACAACTTTCATTCCTAGAAGTTCAAAATGATGAATTTTTTGATGGGTAAAGGATTCTGGGACTATGTCAAAGGAGACAACAAGGAGCCTCTAGAGTTGTTTGAAGAGAATGACACTCTAGCACATATAAAGGCATATAGGATGCCAATAATCCAGTAGTTATGTGGCATAACCTGGTGTAAATGTTCCAAACTAATACAAAGGCAAGGAAACTGTAGCTAAAATAAGAGCTGAATACTGTGGAAAAGAAAAGCATGTCTATCAATGAGTATGCTTTAAAGATTAAGGGCATTGTTGAATCCCTTGGGTCTATCAATGTATTGGTGAAAGATGATGATTTGCTGAGTGTCTGTTTGATTGGGCTTGGCAAAGAGTATACGCCATTCAAGACCTCCATTGCAGTCAGAGAGAATGTTCCTAACTTTTGGGACTTGGTGTCTATGTTGATCATAGAAGAAAAGTCTCTATGTGAGGACTCTTCTTCACAAAAGCAAGAACATATCATAAGAGGCCTTCTACTCTAATTTAGATAGTGGCAGAGGTAGAGGTCATGGTTGAGGCCAAGGTGGTGTTCGACAAGGAAACCATAATTCTAGACAATAACAGTCTAATGATGCAGGCAACAATGGTACACAGGTGGAAGAGGCCAATCTAGAGGAGGCAGGGGGAGCCAAAGAGGCCGAGGTGGTTAGCAAAGAAATCAGAGTGCAAATAGCATAGAGTGCTATTATTATGGCAAACTAGGGCACATGGCAAAGGACTGCTATAAAAAGTAGAATAACATTAAAAGTGAAAAGTTACAGCAAGGCAACTATACATTATCTAGTAAAACATGGTGGTGATGATAGAAGTGAGCAGCTGTTTATGATGCAGCACATGCTCAGTTCCACAACAAGAGATGTGTCAAGATCTCAAGATATATGGTATGTGGATTCTAGCATATCTAACCACATGACCAGTCATGGTGCATGGTTTAAAAACATGCAAAAAATTGAAAAACTAGGTTATGTTGAAATAGGTGATGATACTATGCATCCCAATGCGCATGTTGGTAAAGTGACATTGTCTATGCAAGATGGAAAAATTAAGTACTTGGAAGATATACTTCATGTTCCAAATATTACAAAAAAGAACCTAGTTTTTATTGGGCAGATGGTTGAGCAGGGTCTTCAAGTGATGTTTAATCCTCAAGGATGTTTTGTGGAAGACTTCAAAAATCAATGTTGCTTGGTTGCAAAGGGCAATAGAAATGGCATGATATTTACTTTGGATGTTCACATGCATGAGGTTAAGGAAAACATGTTTATGCATGGAACATGTGTCATTGCAGATATTGATATATGTCACAAGTGTATTGGTCATGTGAATACACAACAACTGAAGTCTATGCAGGCCCAAAATATTGTTATAGGTTTGTCAAAGTTTAAGGTTGATAGTATGCAAAAAGGATGTGGAGCATGCCAGCTTGGTAAGAAACACAAACATGCTTTCCCACATGAAAAGCATGTTAGTGTGTAAGGCCATTAGATGTTATACACTGAGAGGTATGGGGACCAACCAAGACTACAACAATTGTAGATTGCAGGTATTATGTTACATTCATGTCACACTTGTATAGCAACGATGTGTGGAACATAGAGAAGAAGGAGCTCTTATTCACCACCCAGGCATAGAGGGAATGATGATAGGGATCCTCACTGTCGGACATATATAGTGGCCTACTTGCCCACACATGACCAACTACTTGTAGGACTATGCTCGGGTGCTCTCTCCCTTGAACCCTAGCTTGCTTCTTGTCCACGCTCTGATGGATGGTCTTGGAGGTCGGTTGAGCTCCCCATAGGCCGCTACAAGCTAAGTAACATTACTCTCCCCTTAAGAAGAGTTTTCGTCTGCAAAAATTAACTAACAAAATTTCTTGGTTAGCGTACTCAAGCGCTCCCATGAGGAGGCATCATCCTTACGATCTTTCCACTTAATAAGTGCCTCGACTAATCTCTCAAGACCATAGAGCAGAAACCTCGACTAATCTCTCAAGACTAGTACTCCTTTTTTGACGAGGGATGTGGCTACTGCTATGTATAAGTGCGGCCACGTACAATGTGCCACACCTTTGAAAAAGATGAATCATGCTCACATAACCCACGCAGTGACTCCAAGTGTTCACTTTTGAAGGTAGTGAAACTCAACTCATTCACCATCGGCATGCGGCTCAGTGCGTCCGCTACTACTATGTTAAATTTACCTCTGTTACCTCTGTGGTAACAGAGTGTAAGGTCAAACTCCTACAGGATCTCTGCCCACCATGCTTTTCTACCCTTTAACTCACTCTGACTTGAAAGCCATTTGAGACTTTCATGATCTGTCCGGACCTCAAACGTAGTGCCATACAAATAACATCACCACTTTTTTAGAGCATGAATAATAGCAAGTAACTCTCGCTTAAGCCGAGTAGTTACGTTGGGAATGGTCAAGCTTCTTGCTTTCAAATGCAACAAGGCATCCCCTTTGTAATAAAATTTCCCTAATGGCCTCCCCACTAGCGTCTATCTCCAAAAGAGCTCCAAAACAAACAGGCCATTGGGGTCAAGTGGTGGGTGTATAAGGTTAAGAATAATGCTGATGGTTTAGTGAGCAGATATAAGGCAAGATTGGTTGCCAAAGGCTATGCCCAGACTTATGGCATTGACTATGAGGAGACTTTAAGCCTGATTACAAGAATGGTAACCGTGAGAGCTATCCTTACTATGGCTATAGCAAAGGGTTGGTCTTTACATTAGATGGATGTAAAGAAATCCTTCTTGCATGGTGATTTGCAAGAAGAAGTATACATGATGTAGCCACCACGTTATGAGAGTGATGCACACCCAAATTTTGTGTGCAGGTTATGCAAAGCCTTGTATGGCTTGAAGGAGGCACCCAAAGCATGGTTAAACAAGATCGAGGAGTATCTTGTTACCATTGGATTTTAGATATTCAATGCAAAATTTTTCACTTTATGTAAAAAAGACAGACAGAGGGATTATGCTATTAGTCATCTATATGGTTGACTTGATTACCACACTGGTGATAGTGATGCTGACATACATGATGTTAGGAGGCTTTTGAAGTAGAAGTTTGAGATGAAGGATTTGGGATGGCTTGATTATCATTCGTGATAGTGATGCTGACATACATGATGTTAGGAGGCTTTTGAAGCAAAAGTTTGAGATGAAGGCATTCTTTACATCAAATGGATGTAAAGAATGCCTTCTTGCATGGTGATTTGCAAGAAGAAGTATACATGATGTAGCCCCACCAAGTTATGAGTGATGCACACCTAGATTTTGTGTGCAAGTTACGCAAAGCCTTGTATGGCTTGAAGTAGGCACCCAGAGCATGGTCAAACAAGATTGGGGAGTATCTTTGTTACCATTGGATTTCAGATATCCAGTGTAAAAGTTTCATTTTTTTTGTGAAAAAGATAGATAGAGGGATCATGCTATTAGTTATCTATGTGGATGACTTGATTATCATTAGTGATAGTGATGCTGACATACATGATGTCAGGAGGCTTTCAAAGTAGAAGTTTGAGATGAAGGATTTGGGTGAGCTACGGTATTTCTTGGGCATAGAGGTGGTGAGATCACCTCATGGCATTTTATTATTGCAGAGGCAGTATGGCTTGGACATGTTATCCAAGTATGGTATGATAGGCTGTAGCCTATTTCAGTGCCATTAGAGCAAAGCAGAAAGCTTTCTGTAGATATAGGTGAGCTTTTAGATTTCTATAGACACAGGTGAGCTTTTAGAGGACCCCACTACGTACAGGCGCATAGTGGGTAGCTTGATCTACATGACCATTACTAGGCCATACTTCAGCTATGTTGTTGGACTTGTGGGTCAGCTACTTGGTGATATGGGTGAGCCCGGGGATAGGGAAGTTTTCATTTATTGTGACAACATGAGTAGGATATAGTTGGCTGGTAACCTAGCATACCATGCTAGAATGAAGCACACTGAGATGCATTATCACTTTGTGAGGGAGAAGGTTCCAGCATAGGTGATGTAGATTTGGTATATGTCAATACAGAGGATTAGGTGGCTGATATCTTCACGAAGGCATTGGGAACAAAGAAGCTCCATAGCTTTAGGAGCTTACTTGGAGTGCAGTGTGTGGAGTTGAGCTCGAGAGGGGGTGTTGAGATATCGAGATCAACTAGTGCTTTTGTAGGTGGACATTGATGACCCACCTAGGTGATAGCTGTTGCACTTATACCACTAGCATGGTTGGTGAGATTATGGTTGATATGCTGCCAGTGGATGACAGGCTGTGTGATAGTCACTTTGGAGTACTAGAGTTATGGCATAGTTATAGCACCACCTCATTTAGTCGGATTCACACTATGGACCAACCATTGTATATTATTGTAGGAGAGTACTTTCCATTTATGCATGTACTCTTATCTTTTAGCTATATGGTTGTAGCTAAGAGAAGAAGATAGAAGAAAATTTAGCCATTCATCTCTCTCTTGTGTCGTGCACTCTCTTGTGTGTGTGTGTGTTTGCTTGCACAAGGAACTCAAGCTCTCCCTCTCCCCCAAATTCTCTTTAAATATGAGCATATTATCATGAGCATATTATCATGGTTGGAAATCCACTTTTAGAACCTCATTTGATGCGGTAGCCCTTATGCAGTAGTGCAGATTACCCCATTTGACCCAACTACTCCCATACTGAAGCTTATGCCACGGGGTTGTAGCCATCCAATTTCCCATACCCTTTAGTGGGTGACCAGCCAGATAACATAGAATTGGGGCACATGGAGGAGCAAGAGACCTTATGGTATAATGTAGCAAGAGGCTAAAAACTAGCCAACTAGATGGTTGGCTGATTTTCTCGAGATGCGGCTTGTCACATACATGATCACCCATGCATATAAGTGATGGAGGCACGAGTATACTGTTGGGTCATGGGCAGATATGGCTAATCACATTCATGATCACCCACGCATATGGCTTGTCACATTCATGATCACCCACGCATATGGCTTGTCACATTCATGATCACCCACACATATACAAGCGATGGTGGAGGCGTGAGCATACCATCGAGTCATGGGGAAGCTACAAGGAGATATAAGTGGATACTGATGGCCAAGTTACAATTACCAAATATGGCATCTAGCCAGCCTAGATATTGCCTTTCCACATAATATAAGAATATGCTGAAATCTACTTGGAATCTCCACGGCCTCTGCGTGTGGACCCCCTGTACCTGCCCATCACAAGAAGATTCACAGCCAGGGAGTTTCACTAATGGTGATAGGTTTTTCTCGGTCGTCATGGTGGAAGACATCATGGTGTGGTCACATGCTAGACACAGTTGGCAAGGAGGAGTGGCATGCACGCTTTGTGTGTCTTTGTGTTGCAATAAAGGCAAGGGAGGTGATGAAACAACACAGTCCCTCTTCTTCTCGTGTCTGAAGAACACTCCTTAAGCAATGGCAATGGAGATAGAGCAATGTCGGTAGTCTTGGATGTTTCTGAAAGCCTTTGAGATATGGTGATGGAAGCCCTAGGATCATGATTATGGGTTGGGGTGTGGGAACCTTGGCTATGCATAAGTGATATGAACTCAAGCAATTGTTAATCAAGCATTAGTCGAGTGGAGGAACCAAAGGCATGAGGACATTAGGAAAAAAGCCAAATTGCGAAAAGCCTTAGGCTTTGAACCTTAGAGAGAAAGGGGTTCATTACATTGCCAATGACTGTCACCAATTTTGGAAACCAATTTGAATCAATTTGTGGCATGGGTGTGGTCTCTGCGCAGAGCCAACAATTATAAGATGAGGAATATAGGGATTGTTGCCAAAGCTGCAGCCTGGGAATGACGAGGAAATGCTGCTGAAATCGCTTCAGAAATCAAGCTACAAACCACAGAGAGAGAAAGCAAAGGCCTCTTTGAGTGTAAGGTGACAGTATTTTGTTGTTGAGTTTTAAGTTTGTTGTTGGTGTACTGTGGTGTTGTTTTGGTACTATTGACTTTCAGCTTGTATATTGATAGTGTTTGTGGCCATTGGGTTGTGGTGCTTTATTTTTGGAAGCCAAGAGCTGGTGGCAGTTGTGTGGTAGTGTGCAAGCAACTTTTAGGTGAACGGGGTATTTTTTTGAAAGCTTGTAGTAGAGGCCGACCCTCTACAGGCCTCTCTTGGTGGGAAGAAAACCTGGCATTAGGGGCATCGATTGTGGCCCATTTTGAAAGTTTGGAGAGTGAGGATTGAAGGTTGATTTGTAGCTCACTATTGTGCTTTTTTGTTGGATATGTTCGTGTTGCTGACAACCATTCCATACTCCGTTTGCTAAAGGTGTGTTCAAGGCCCCAAGTTGAAGTGATTGCCGACCTTGTCTTGCCAGGGATATATATTTGTATGATCCCTATGTTGGCACAAGTTTTGATTGTGTGAGATGTGTTCTTCCTCATGTTGGTAGAGTGAGTGGTGGTGTGTCCATGATTGAGTATCATCATTCTCACATTGAGATTTGTGAGGACGAAGAGGAACTCAACTGAAGCTTCTAGTGCCACCTATATGTTCTTGAACTTTGCTATTTAGAGAACCATAGGAAAAATACTCACAGTAATATTGTTATATCCACATTGTATATCATACTCTGTTATATCCACATTGTATATCATACTCTTATGCTCATTCATCTTTTTATCAAGGTGTTGTAAAATGAAGGGCTTCCCTTGTACTCAACCACCCAGTCATAAACTATAGAAGTTGATGATTTGTAATTAAAAGGGGTTCACTCAGTGAAGTTATCCTTTCACTTGTTGTTCTACTAGTTGTTGGATAGTGGTTTTTGCTGGTGTTGTGGTGCAAGTATTTTGTGTCTTTCCAACGTGGTGTTTTGGGATGGAGCTATAGAGGCGAGATTTCCCCAAAGCATCAATAGTGTGCTCGTGACTCATATTTTATGTAGAATTTTTTATACTTTGAGCACATTTCTTTTGATTCTTTGAATTAACAACGCCAATTTATGCCTACCATGGTCAATGCATGGAAAACCATTCCAGATCTTGCCATTGTTGCCACAATAAAGTTTTTCAAGCTTATCATCCTTCTTATAGACATTCAGGATGATTACGTGCATAGCCTAACAGGAAAGGTATGCCTTTGATTTAAACAAAATCCCTCCAATAGTGGGATTGTATTATTATCATCGCCTCCATTGCCTTTCCTCTTATATGCATACAACCTTTGAGGACATGATCGACATAAACTTCTAGAGATCCTTGTACTTCCTATTCCACACACTACGTGTCCTTCAAACAAGGTAAAGCCACTACAAAGAATACCCAGGCCAGCAAGCCTTGTGGTGGTAGTAGATTCTGAGGATGAAATCTGGATCAAGTATGAGGGGATGTTAACCCCATTTTATGCTGACACTATTACAATCATGTTACAATATATAAAAATGCACACAAGCAATAAAAAATCCTAAAGATTAACAAATATCATCTTTCACTTTGAATTATGCCAAAAAAAGATATAGCAGTCATAGATTGCTATAATGAGGATGTCTTGATCTTTGTAATAAACACAAATCCACTCATTTATCACATTATTATCCATTGATGTGCAAGTCAAAACAAAAGAAAAAAGTGCAATGTGCTCAAACTATTACATTTTTTCAAAATATGGTCCGACTACAAAACATTGTCAAAATACCTTAAAATTATTCATGTGTGCACGTTTGAATGGATCTCTTAGTTGTTTACTTTGCAACCAACACTTGCTAATAAAATCTCATAGACATGATTCACAAGGAGAAACAAAAATTTCAAAATACACGTGTAAACATACGAAAAACCTCTTCACTAATAGCTTTGTGAACCAAAACATAAATTAATAAAAGACACAATTTACGAGGAGAGATAAAAAAATTCAAACATTGATAACTGTATAAAAGTGTCTCAAAAGTAGTGCTACTTGTATGATTCTTATAACAAAATCATTGAACATTAGCTATATAATATCACATGCATGTGAAGTATGCAAAATGTTATACTCATGAATTAGCTACTTTTAATATGTTCCATTATAAATCTTCTTAACCTAAAGTTGCTTGAACTTTAAAAATCTGAATTTTTTGGTTTTAGAGATAGGGGGAGTATTAAAGTATGGTTTATACCCATACTTTATACATGTACATACACCATACAACATCACATGTATGCACATGCATCTCACATGTATGCACATGCATCACATGCATTCACATGCATCTCACATGCATAAGCACCCACATTCATCTAACTACTTCACTGAACACATGTCCATTCCCATAACGGTTGTAACCACTTCCACTCTCTATATAGTTCTTTAAGAGTAAGATAGTTATGATCACACTATTATGTTTTCACTTACAAAACTATAACAAACAAGCAAACAAGCAAAGAATCCCCACTTACCAAAATAGGTGATGAAAAATAGTATATAATCTACAAAGTATATGGCCTTTAAAAAACTTACTACTAGTCATTAAACATTAAACACTCTACTATCCTCATTAGTTGGACACACCATGAACTAGGATTATAGCATGGGTTGGTATAAAAGTTTCTACTTCTCCCTTGTCATGCCAACTTGGACTCTGCAACTTCTTCATGTAAAGTGGGTGTAGCTATAATGAGGCCTTTGAAAACAAGATTACCTTTTCTACTAAAGCCACCTACAAATGATATAGTCTCAATAAGGCTTGAATCCTTATATAAACTAGGAGAGCTCCATAACCACACTAGGCTGACCATACACTTACATGTAAAAAAACATTCACTTAAAAAATATCTTTGGCCCTATTAAGTACTGTGAATTTAGGAGAATATTAACTTAGCTCTATTATTATTATTATTAACATTACATACTTGTGGTAATTAGCAATTGTTATGTGATGTGATATGATAATCTTATTATCTTTCCAAATAAAACAAAAGTGATACAAACCAAATATAGTTAAGGTTTTAAGGTTCGTTATAAAATCCTAAGATAATAAACATATGTTGTTGTAGCCATTAATTAACGCATACGTACACATGCAAGCGCGTAATGGGTACTTGTAAGTATCCATTTACATCTATTAGGGACCATGTTGACGTCACAAGTCACATTGTTGGCATTAGCATGCATGCATTTCTACTTGATTTGATTGCACACCTTAGACTATTTGAAATGTGTTACTTGTGTATGAAGTTTAAGTTATGGATCTTTTAGATAGACGTAAATACTAGAAAAGTGTACTAAGGGTGAATAAGTTTCATGGTTTTGTTTGACAAATTTGTGTTGAACGTTATAATGGAGACAAAATTCCATGATATGTTTGACTTTAATTATAATAGGCATATGGGATTCCACTAAATGGTTTGTTGAACTAGATGTGAGAGAACATTGAAAAATGTTATGGAGAATTGTGAGCACATGGGTTGAAATGAGGAGGCTTTGAAGTCTAGTGTAATATAGACTAGGGGGCATTGTAATTTTAGTTTTTCTCGTGAAATTCTTATGTTCTTAGTATGGGACTTATGCCGGTTATTTGAACCGTTTTACCCATTTTAAATATATATATATTTTTAAAAATGAAGCAAATTTTTTTGGATGCACATCAAAAAATACACCGGAAACATTCATTATGTAAATATTAAAAAAACAAAATTTGAAGGGCACGACAATGCCTCAAAAGTCAAGCATGTATGGGGCCAGAAACATGTGTTGATGTTCCATGTAGAGAGAGAGAGAGAGAGAGAGAGATGTCAAAAAGCCTCGGTATTGATGTTCCATGTAGAGAGAGGGGGGGAGATGTCAAGAAGCCTGGTGTGGAAATGGTGTGAAGGTTGAAGGAACTTGGAATGGACCAAGATGAGGGGGGCATTATCAATGGGTAGTACTAGGTAGTATGAGTGTGGGACTGAGCATCAAAAGGGCTTGAAAAAAATGTGTCCAAGTAGGTGTGGCATTTATGCACCAGAAGGACCTTGAAAAAATGTGTTTGGATAGGTATATTATCTATGCAGAGAACAATTGACACGTGGCTAGACTAGTCATTTTATTAGATATATATATATATCTAATAAAAATGCTATAAAAAAATCCTCCATTTCCTATACATTTTTAATTATACATATAATTTAAAAAATACTGTAGAGAATCCTCCATTTCTTATATATTAAAAAAAAGCTATCGAGGCTCAAAGATCCTTCGAAACTCTGAGTTCGAGGAGCATCCCCTCGTGTGATTGCTACACTTCTAATTACTTAAAATACTCCACTAATTCTCTATTAATTTCTCGCTCTGGATTACCACCCCTTGCTTCTACACTATGCCTTGCCAGCGGCGCCACCCGCCGACCATAATTATGCCCATAATTTTATTAATTACATTCGGATTCGGCAACTGTTTTCGCCTGCTGCAGGAACCCAAAGGTAAATTATTCGAACTCGAATTTAAATATCCTATTTTTCCTGAATTAAGATAGCCCGACAGTGATTAGCTTATATTCTATTTAATTACTTGAGATATATGTGTTAATTTAAACCTTGATTCCTTTAATGTGGCCAATTAAACCTTAATCATAATGTTGGCTCGCAGATATTAGTACAGCACCTGCAGTACTCAGTCTAATTACACCCCCTACAAGACAGGTATTGATGATCACTGGCTTTCTGAATTGCTGTAGGCAGCTGCAATTAGGCTAGAATAATGATTCTGTCTTTGGTTAGGAAAAAAATTAGGTAAGTGTTGATTAATTGATATTAAATCAAAGTATGACAATATGATTAATGAATGCAGGATGAGCAATTGGAATCCAACAATTATGGCAAAGCAATCGAGCTGATTAGCAACAACGCAGGTGTTGCATCACCTCAAGAGTACCCTGATCGGATTAGAGCCTCATTGCAGGAAGCTTATCAGCATTGGAGTCAAGAATTCGAATCAGTTAATCATGTGAGATTAACTAAAAGACCCCGCTCTCATATGTACCATGAAGTGCCATCCGGTCCTAATCCCATCAGCAACTCACTCCCAGGAACTTAATTATTTGCAACAATATTTGTTGCAATCTGGACAGTTAAGCATGCAGCCACCTGCATAATCCTCTAAGTAATCCATGCAACAGCCACCTGCATAATCCTCTTAGTAATCCATGCAACAGCCACCTGCATAATCCTCTCAGTAATCCATGCAAAGCCCATTGTGATTAGAAGCCTAGTTTGGGTGTTAATCAGGGCATTAAAGCTGAGTGCCCTCTTAATTATTCTTTTTAATTCTGACCAATAGTCATGTAATTAGGCAGCCAGCCCTCAGTGGCCAAATTACTGAGTGGCAAATGAGGCTATGCTACTTCTTCCCAGCTATGGAGTGTGGATGAGATTTTTTTATGATTTTTTTATTTTTTTGGGTGTGTTGTTGATTTGTATAGTTAAATTCAATATTTGTGAAGTGATTAGGAAATGGCCAAGATAATTTAAATTTTTTGTGAAGTGATTAGGTAAATGCCAAGATAAATAGATAAGGCATCAATAATAATTTAAGCGAAGTGTGATTAGATAACAATTGCCGAGTGATAATTTGTGGGATTAAGATAATTGCCAAGAAAGAAATGGCAATAATAATTTGCAGGAGCTCTCCATCTCGTGAGGCTACAAACGTGGAAAACAAGCCGACATTAAAAAAAGAAAGAAAAACAAAAAAGCAAGGGCGACAAGGAGAAAGCAACCTATCACGAGAAGTGGAGTTGAGACTGCCAAGTGCAAGCTGGCCCAAGAGAAAACTTTCTCCTTTTCTTTTCTTCAAAAAGAGCACCCAACCCATTTTAAATTTTCTCATGTTGTTATTGTTGTGAAGGCATTGTCTCCTTTCTACACCCACCTACCCACCCCCCTCCTCATCCAATCCCTCCCTCCCTTTCTCATCTATAATTCACCTGCTCTCTAAAAGTCCCCCTTCTTGGTTGAAAATCAAGGCCATCCATTTGACAATTTCCCCCCTCTTGCTTCTCCACCATCTCTCTATCTCTATATATTTTATAAAGCATGCGTTTCACAGGGCTGCTACTACTACTACATGCCACAGGGTAAAAAATAAGATGCCTCGATGAATATACAACTCTAGGTGGTTCGGTGATTATTCTTCCTATATATATAAATATAAAATTATAGAAAATGGGGCGAATGTTTTCGAAGAATGACCTAAAATGTCCAAAATTGGGTGAATATTTTCTAATACCCTTTAAAATGCCTAAAATTTGGGCGAATGTTTTAAGATACCGGGCGATTTTAAATTTTTTACGAAAAAATCCCCAAAAATAGCCAATTGGTGAAGATTAGTCCCTATTTTTTTCCCTTGCTACGTGGAAGGAATTGGGAAGCTCGAGTACGCAATTCGAACGTTCTCGTCAAGACGAGTGAGGTTACTCATACTAGAAAATTTCCACACACACTTCAAAATCTTATGTACACTTTGTGCAATGCAAGGAGGAAATGATTAATGCGTGAAACATGCTCTCTTGCTAAGGCTTATGAGAGGAATGGAAGTCTTGGTCTAATTGTTTATTGCAGCAAAGTTTGAAAGGCCCTTAACTTATGGGGCCACCAAATCTTTGATTGATTTTGTTAACAAGAATGAAAAATAAGATCATACCCATGGAAAACAAAGAAGATTCTCTTTGGTCAATCTCCTTAAAGGATATTCAATAGAACAATCTTTCAACAAGCAAACTTATCATCCTACCTACCAAGGAACACTCCTTAAATGATATTCAATGAAACACTCTTTCAACAAGCAAACTTGTCATCCTACCTACTAAGGAACACTCACAAACAACCTAGGGAAAATATAAACTAACTTTTGAACTTCAGACACTCAATCTAATTTGAAACAACAAGTACCATTCCTATTAATACAAGTTAATAATGAGAAGAAGATGATGTGAGGGTAGAGCCAAGGAGCATATGATGTGGCACTATATATATCTCTTTAATTTTTCTTTTGTTAATAGTGTGTTGCTTGTAGTCTCTCATATTGTATCTTCTTGTGTTTAATCTCTCTTGCTTATAGATTGAGAAACAATCACTAGGATAACATATTCTGAATTTTTTAGGTGCACGCTTTGTCAATGGAGGTATTTAATTCCTAAGAAGCTAAAGAATTAATGAATATGATCGTCTTGGTCGCCCCATGGCCTTCATAAATTAAAATGCATTCTTAGAGGTAGTGTTACACAAAAACACAAACTTTGAGTTATTTTGGCTTGGCCCTAGTACCTTTCACAAGAATGCCTTGAGCAAAGCCTTGTGTGATGTGATGCCATAACCCTAACTTGCAAAGCCAAACCTTGTTCTACATTTCTCTATGCTTCTCTTGCTCTATTCAAGGCTCTTTCCTATCTTTTCTCTATGCTTCTCTTGCTCTATTCAAGGCTCTTTCCTATCTTTTCTCCCTCTCACACACTTTATTTTACTCAAAAAAACAATTCATATGACCTTTTATTGCGTCATAAACAAGAAATGGTTTATTATAATTAAACAATTCATATGACCTTTTATTGCATCATAAACAAGAAATGGTTTATTATAATTAAACAATTCATATGACCTTTTATTGGCATCATAAACAAGAAATGGTTTATTATAATTAAATAATAATGTATGTGGTTGCTTGCAGGCAAAAACCATGAAGCCCTTTTTCTAAACTGCACACTAATTTTCCTAATGTGCTCATTAAGTTTTATGTTTGTCTAGTCACACTTTGTTGTATGCAAAAAGGACTACATTTACTTACATCTAAATATAATAGCTTTCTCTCTCGCAAGAAAAAAAAATGAAGAGAAGAAACAAACAAGAGGTAAAGATCACGTAAAATAGTAGTATCATTTGATGAAACAAAAAAAGAAGTCTTAAGAAAGACCTTGATATACTTAACAGTTAAAGGTGTGGTAAATAAAGTATAAAGAGCAATAATTATGTCTTAGTGCTCGAAAAGTTTCCATGAAACAAAGATATTAAGAAATGTGAAGATGTAGCATTGTGTACATCTACCTTTTACTTTATATTATTTTTTACCCTTTTAAAATTGCTTTCATTTATGTTCTACTTTTATAGGCCTAGGTATATGATAATACATGCACCTTGTAATGATATTTTGGGTGTACTATCACTAGCATTGTACATCTACTCTTAACCTTATATTACTATTAGCACTAGTTTGGTAGCTTAGGAGGACATAAATCTGCCTTTTTAGAGGTTTGTTAATATCTTGTGAATGGGAGTGATATTTCAACATTTCTCTTCAAGGCATATCTTCATGAATGTGGCAACCTTATAAAATTATTAAAATGATAAAAAAATCTTAAATATAATTGATAAATCACTATAAATAGAGATATATCTAGTATTATAATCTAAACAAGTTACGAATTTGTTACAATGTTTATGACACTTGGAGAAGAATTACTCAAACTCAAACATAAAAAGTAATAGAACATAAACTTTGCACAAATTAAACACGAAAACCTTAGGTAAACAATTCAATAAAATAGCATAAACCATGAAAGCTTGAAAATAGAGAAGAGGTCATCGTAGACACAAGATTGGATCCAATCTTTCTTGGGGGGTGAGTGTGGCCCATCGTATCGCTCACCCATATTTAAATGTATTGATGCTTGCTTTTACAAAAAGATAATCCAAAAATAAAGCCTAATAGCTTTTTGAGTCTTTGAGCGTACAAGCTCCTTCCAAAAATATAACCTAATTATAGAGTCTTGGGCCTACCAAAAGCATAAAATACTAATTGGTATGTACAAAGGTTTGAGGAGGGTAAGGCCTTCCAAAAATATAAATGCCAAATATGAAAATGTAAATAGTGATCGCATGTCTTCCAATATATCTCATTGTGGTCCAACACATGTTCCAAAAATATAAATGCCAAATATGAAAATGTAAATAGTGATCGCATGTCTTCCAAGATATCTCATTGTGGTCCAACACATGTTCCACCTGCACGACTAACACATAGTCCACCACTCAATCATCGCCTACACCAAAATAATATTAGTTACCACACACAGTCGACACCAAAATAATATTAAGCAGCACACTCACTCACAGCTAACACCAAAATAATATTAGTCAGCACACACAGCCGATTAAACACATTAATCCTGACTATATCATACCAATGCACAAAGCCGATTAAACACATTAATCCTGACTATATCATACCAGTGCACACAGCTGATTAAACATATTAATCCTGGAAAATGATATAAATAAAAGGCGCATACCAGTGCACATAGCTGATTAAACATATTAATCCTGAAAAATGATATAAATAAAAGGCGCATACCATACATAAATATTGACCCGATCTACATACTTCACATATGGAATTAAAATAATGGCATCTTATGTGAAAGCAAAGATCGCATGGGCATCCCCACTTGACCATAGAGTTCATGACTAATATTTGCTCTTGCTTGGGTTGCCTCAATTGCATGTATGGTATGAGTGGATGAGATTCTGGTAAGAATGGAAAAATCTTTATGGCATCCATTTAGCAGCATGATGGTTCTTGAAGATCACAAGATACTTGAGATAAGTGTTGCTAGTGCACGTAGTGGTGGTCTCATGGTCAGTAATAATCTCAGGGTCCAAACGTTCTTTTTCATTTACTAATTTGAGAGTTTCTTCTAGAATAGGATGAGAAGGCAGAGGTCCCCTAAATGGTCTCAAAAGACTAACATGGAAGGAATTATGAATATGCCAATTAGAAGGTAGCTCCAATTTAAAGGTGTTGTCAGTAATCTTTGCAATGATCTTGAGAGGTCTATAAAATCTAGGAGCTAGCTTAACTATAGGGTTGGTCTACAGACTTGAGTCTCCTTGCAAAAAAGTACATAGTCGCCTTTGTCGAAGATGACATGTTTGCATTTATGATTCGCAATCTTAGTCATGAACTCTATGGTCAAGTGGGGATGCCCATACGATCATCGCTTTCACATAGGAATGTGGGTGATGCCATTATTTTAATTTCATCTGTGAAGTATGTAGATTGGGTCAGTATTTGTGTATGGGATACACCTTTTATTTATATAATTTTCTAGGATTAATATGTTTAATTAGCTATGTGCACTCGTATGATATACTCAGGATTAATGTGTTTAATTGGTTGTTGTGTGCAGTAACTAATATTATTTTGGTGTAGGCCATGATTGAGTGGAAGACTATGTGTTAGTCTCGCGGGTGGAACATGTGGTGGACCACAATGAGATATCTTGTAAGACATGTGATTACCTTTTAGGTTTTCATATTTGGCATTTATATTTTTGGAAGGCCTTAGCCTCAAACCTTTGTACATACCAATTAGTATTTTATGCTTTTGGTAGGCCCAAGACTCTATAATTAGGCTTGCTATATTTTTGGAAGAATCTTGTACCCTCAAAGACTCAAAAAGATATTAGGATTTATTTTTGGATGATCTTTTTGTAAAAGCAAGCATCAATACATTTAAATATAGGTGAGCGGTACTATGGGCCACACTCACCCACGGGAGATTGAACCCAATCTTGTGTCGACGGTGACCTCTTCTCTATTTCAAGATTTCATGGTTTATGCTATTTTGTTGAATTGTTTACGTAAGGTTTTGGTGTTCATTTTATAAAAAAGTTTATGTTTTATTAATTTTTCTGTTTGAGTTTAAGTAATTCTTCTCTAAAAGTGTCATAAATATCCTAACAAAATTTACAAAGTAGGTTCCTACATGCAAGAAATAAAATGATCTCGACTCATTATAAATTAAGGGCTTAAACCTTACATAGTATTTAAGAGATGAGCAGGGATTTCATAAACGTGTTCACAAATTCGTGATCACGTTAACAAAACGTGTTATTAACATTCTAAAACATGTGATCACAACATATATTCACAAGACTTGATCTCTTACCGGCCAAAACTTACTATTCTTATAAACCCGCCGGGATTCTTTGTTTTCCGACGGGCCCCGCCGGGAAATGAAGAATCCCGACGGGCATATTTCTTATAAATAAAAGGCGCCTGACACCCTTCAGCCGGCTTTTTGGGAAGATTGTCCTTGTTTTGGGGGTGTCACATCTTTCCTTGAAGTGCTTATAGAGCTCCCGGTTGGCTAGGAGCATCCTCTAGGGAAGAACATCCTTATCTTAGGGGCTATTATCTTTCCTTGTTAGAACTCCTAAGGCTACTGAGCCACTTGTCCTCAATTCTTTGAATTGTGGGTAGAGTGTGGTTCGTAGCTAATACTCATGGAGATTTAGGGACAAAGTTGGAGTCACTTTAACTTTGCGTTCGAGCAGCGCAGGTAGTCTACCTTATTCTGCTCTATAAATGGTTTGATGGAGCCAAGAGTCCTCCTTAGGGGCTTGTATTGGTTCATGATATTTGATATAGTCTTTATTAGACAAGGGTCTATTGTCCTATACTAGAGTGTTGGGCAAACATAGATCTTTGATTTGCTTTGTCAATGTTAGAGTCTTAGAGAAGGTCTTTTGTCCTATACTAGAGTATTGGGTAATCATAGATCTTTGATTTGTTTAAAGTATCCTTAATTGGGTACGAAAGACATCCTTCATTGGGGGTGCAATGTGCATTGTATGCATGCTGTCAATTACATGTATCTTAATCTTAGAATACACATTTATGCATTCGTCTTGTCTTGTTGTCGTGATGCTAAAAGTCTAGCAAAAATTAATATCTACGGTTCTGTAAGTTGAAAAACAAAATTCCTATAGGCAAAAAACTTTCAGTCATCCTTTGCGCAGTTAGCATGAATCGTCATGGATGTCTTTCTCTTTTAAAATAAAAACAATAAACAACATATATGACGATCTTTTATTTTTGTCAAAATAGATTCAAACTAGTTTCAGAGTTTTGCTTGGCTACATTTTAGCTTTTCAGTAATCACTTGGTTTTTTAAGGCTTCTATGTTTCTGTGGTGATATATGTTTTGTAATATGTGAGTGGCTTTGTTGTTACTTTGTTTGTGTATTCATTATTGTATGATTGCTTGAATAGGTTATTTGAGACGTTGGACCTAGCGTTACTTCTAATAGAGCCCAAATTAAGAATAGCAGAAAAAAAAGGCACCTGGGATAGAGTGGCAATATGCAATTAACATCGGTGAGTGACCGATTATAGATTGGGAGTGTAAGCTATGCCACGCAATAAAATCAGGTGGGGCGCCTCAATTAAGAGAACACTTTTTCGGTGGAGTGAAGAAAAAAGGCCGAGGACCCCTCTGCACCTGCAGTGGCCAAACGTTTAAGAGACAAAATGCAGAAGAAAGACGCAAGGAAACTGTTCTCATCTACTACCAATGTATCGAGGCAGGAAGAACATTGTTGTTCTAATCATCAAACTCCGGAAGCATCGCCGGCTTGTATGCCGAACTTTAATGTGCAACCAGAAAGTAATCTACCCAGTGCATCTTCTTGCAAGCGTCACTTTAACATACCCATGCGTCAAACTTCATCGCCGCAGGAAAGCTTACGTAACGGTCTGCTCGATGATGCACAGCTCGCCCTTGCTGAAGCGATCTACTTTTCAGGGAGTGCTATGGTGATGGTGGAGAGTGAGCATTGGAAGAGAGCATGGAAGAAAATCGGTGAATTTGGATCAGGGTTTTCATCGCCTTCATATCATGCTATGTGAAATGATCTATTGGAGAAATGCTATGCTCAAGTGAAAGAACGTGTACATAGAGTAATTCTTAGCAACATAGAGCTTTTTGGATGTAGTATAGTCAGCGATGGATGGTCCAATGTACAAAGAAAACCATTAATTAATATAATGGTTGTTTCACCTAGAGGTGAGACTTTTAAGCGTGCCATGGATTCGGTTGGTGCAATATAATCTGGGGCGTATATTGCTGGTATCATTGTCTCTGCGCGATAGAAGAAGTGGGTGCTAAAAATGTAGTCCAAATTGTTATGGACAATGCAAAAAATTGCAAGAATGCATCCAAAATCTTAAAGCGGTAGTATCCACATGTTTTCCCGTCTGGTTGCAATACTTATAGTTTGAATCTTGTATTGAAAGATTGGTATAAAAGTGATGATACCAAATGGTTTGCCTCAATCGTTGATACTGTTCACAAGCTTGTAAGATTTATGCTCAAGAGACAGAGAGTGTTAGATATTTTTCGGCCTCACATGTCAGTTATGTTAAAGCTTCATGCGGAGACCAAGTTTTGCACTCACGAAGAAAACCTGGTGGAACAGTGTAATGGATGCGTACCACTTAATGATGCCTGTTATGTATGCGATACGAAATCTTGATCAAAGAGCGCCTAATCTTGGAAAAGTATGGATGCAATGGTGTTACATATCCGTAACACCGCTACGGGCGTTACCACAAGAGGGGACGGCCTCTGGCTCACCACCCAGCCATAGAGGAATAATGAGGATTGCCCCTCATCCCCCAGGCTATATAGTGTGTGGCCTGCCGTCCACACTAGCCTAGCTGCCCATGACTCCGCATGGGCGTCCTCTCCCACTGAACCCCGGACATGGCCATCCGGTCTGTGCCGTCGGTCACTCACAGGCATTATAGCCTACGTGACATTACCCCCCCCTTAAGAAGAGTTTTCGTCCTCGAAAACAAACTGGGGAAACCTTTTGGAAATTGCACTACGGCATTCCCAGGTTGCCACCTCCTCATCCCTATCTGTCCATTTAACAAGTACCTCCTGGTACACTTTTTGTTGGGTTTGTTTGTCACGATACTGTAGAATCCTTTCAGGTTCATGTGGTATCTTTGGTGGCTCTATCAAGTCCACCACAATATCTCGAGAAACTGCGTTCTCTAACCCGTGAACTGATTTCTTCAGTTTACTGACATGGAAGACAGGATGGACTTGAGAACTCTCCGGTAACTCAAGTTTTATGCTACGTCCCCAATCTTCTTAAGGATTTTAAAAGGACCACAATATCTTGGGGAAAGTTTATCACACTTTCCCATTTTCATGGTTCTGACTGCGCAAGAACCTTGAGGAATACAAAGTCACCTTTTGCAAAGGTCACCTTTCTACGTCCTTTATCCGCATAAGTTTTGGCGCGATCCTGAGCGCTATGGCGAATGCTCTCACACGTGCGGCTTTGAGCATATCATTCATATCTTCAAGGAAATCCTTGACAGATTGAAAATTTGGTTAACTCTTTCAGTTTGACCATCAGACTCCGGATGATCTGCCGTACTCATACTTAGAGTAGTATCCAACTTTTTGAAGATTTCCCTCCAAAAATGACTGTTGAACTTTCTATCTCTATCTGACACTATATCTGCCGACGGGCAGGCCATATAGCTTGTAGAGATGTTCAATAAAGAGTTTTGCCAGCTCTAGCGTTTTTATAGTTTTCTTCGTGGCGATAAACTTTGCCATTTTAGTTAACCTGTCCACTACCACCCACACCGAGTCATTCCCTCGACTCGTCTTGGGTAAACCGGTAATGAAATCCATGGAAATGCTTTCCCATTTCCCTTGAGGAATCTCCAGTGGATGGAGTAGTCCTCCAACTTAAGACATTCATGTTTATTGACCTGGCACTTACTGCATTTCAGCACGTAAGTCTGGATGTCCTTAAACAAACTAGGCCAATAAAACTGTCTTTTTACTAGTGCATAGGTCTTCTGAATCCCAGGATGACCCGCACTTGGACTATTAAAACTATACCCCGAAGACTCGGCTAGCCTCTCCGGACTAACTCTCGCCTCACAACCCATCGCACCTACGGTCAGTTTTTCCGGACTAGCATTATGTGCCAGCGAGGAAGGTGGGCGCGGCTGTGACAAAGTGCGTACGCGTACAGCACGCCAGACCTCTGTGAAGACAGGATCATGCTCACACAAGCCATGATTTGGTATTTCAACCAAAACCTTAAGGCAAATTTCATGCCTTATTTTGCATCATGTCATTAGCACAGAAGCTAATGTACTGGAGAGCACTCCTAGTAGCGCAAGTTCTTAGACTATGCTACTAGATATTTGTAGACTATGCTACCATGTTGCATCACCAACTTGTTAAAACTTCTCCTGGAAAGCTCTACGGCCATAGGAGAAATAAACTAGAGTCAATCTAATCATGCATCACAAGGATTAGTTCCAAAGTTGAGATACTTTCTCTCTTAGAGTAACATCTTTGCACAAGCATATGCTCTAGAATCTTGTTGAGTTTCTAACTACCATCAATCTACGGATGGTTAAACTCCACTCTAACTCAGAGTAAATGTAAGTTTTGAAGATTTCCCTTCAAATATAATAATCAAACTTCCTATCTCTTATGCCATACTATATATGCGGGTAGACCATATAGTATGTGGAGATGTTTGATAAAGATTCTTGCACCACTATACGGGTGTCTAGAGTTACATCCAATCACTTACAATTCTTTGTTGCTATTACCAGACACAACCCTTCAAGTATTGTCTAGACTCACACAACTATTCGAGTTTATGTGATATTTGAGGATATCCCTCCTTTCCCTCAAGAAAGGTTTTTGTCCTTAAAAACTCTACTCTCAAGCGGACTACGCGCTAGTGTCATAGGTCCAAGAACAAATCTAGACCGTGTTTAATATCATATGTTATATTCTTGAGTCCTTCCAAGAAACTTTTAAACATCTTGCAACGAAGATGTGGTATAGTGTCTACGCACATATGGTGGTACTATTGATAAACTGCTTTGCAACAGATTAGTGGTTTCACACTTGTAAGAAAGTGATTCATTGTTGCATATTACTACCCTTCATAAGCGGTTACACACTTATGAATTATTTGGGTAGGTTGTACCATCTATCAAGAAAAATTCCAAACTACTAATAACCACCTTATCAATCCACAGATAATGACTGAGCTTGCTGCGAAGCCATAGGTTGCTATAATTGATGGTAATTACACAAGCCAATGTCTCATTACATCATACATTCAATATAAATGCAAACATCACAGTACTTCGTGATGATGAACTTACGAATTTCATCCTATCCCTGTTTGGTGTTGGTATGAAGTATAACTATGAGAACATTATTTGCTGCCTCCTCATTATAGCGGCAAAGCTACCTACCCATCACAGGTGGCAATCTCTACCAAGCTATAACCAATGACAAGCAAATAAACAAGTACTCTTGTAAGAACTTCATAACCATATCTCACACCAAACTCATAATCACTACGGATTAAATGCCAGGGCTTGCAAAATTGAATGTTATCTGATAGGTAGAGGGGATCATCAAACTACGGATGACCTCGACAACTCACTAGGACTAGTGATGTGTAACTTTTAAGTTAATCCACTCTCCTTGCTTATTTCATACCATCGAACAAATCGGTCCCTCGATTTGAGCAACGTCAACATATTTATGAGTACCTCGATACTCATGGATTGTGGTTCGGTAATTTAAAATGTTGATCTAGAGTATCTTTCACTCGAGGATCTTAATTTAATTAGCAGCTATGTATTAGTAGTGAGTAACTACGTACCCACTATCATCACACTATAGTAGCTCCATACTAGTCTGTGAGTAACTCCGTACCCAATGGCGTACCTCCCCAGAGTGGGAGTACCATATACAACCATCTATAACAAGATGCTTAAGTCACTTGCCGCTAAGAAGTGACCACAAATTGACCCCTCCATTGCACATTGCAGTACAATTTCTGGTATTACAACATGAATTTTTGGACGTCCTTATCATAGAGGTCAACTTAAAAACTAGTGCATAGGTCTTGTGGAGTCTCGGCTGACCTAACCACACCACTGGTGACTTCCTACAAAAAATGTGGCGCCGAAGTCACCACCTATGTACTTTAACTCCGTAAAGTACATGGTCTTCATCTATCATCTATGGAAAGTTGTAAAACATTCCTGCGATGGATTTTTATCACCCTAAAATTATTGTGCACTATTTTAGTGTGAAGAGCTTTTTTTCCTGGGTACCATGGTTCATCCCAAGCTCATCTGTTGCTAAATTCTCCGATTTAACAAAAGATATGTTTGCCTCCGAACACTCCAGTTCAGCCCCAGACTTTGAGTTTACTTCTTAACACTCCGGTTAAGTCAAAACTCACCAGATACAGTAGGATTTACCACTAAGCTCTCCGGCTTAGCCTCCTATCCTAACTCAGCCCGAGTTTATCATTTCATATGTCGGATCCGATACTAACAACAACCAGGCTCATCTAGAGTGAGATACTACTCACTTGCCATGTAAAACCTTATTAAATCCTAGAAATGCTCCACTCATTCCCAAGGGGTCATACGACTTATAGTGTTTACACGCACATGAACTTGTAAGCAAAATAGCCTGTCATGCAATATTACAATTGCTTATGTAGGAAAGTAATATATTTCCCAAATTCATATGGTAGCAACTAAAATGTGCTCACAATCGCACAATTATGTTGAACATAGGCAAGACTACGCTTGCAAAATGCTATAGGGTGTCCCCCATGCATGAAACTGTCCAACCAAACTAGTCTTACCGCTAACTTCTAGATTTAGATCACTCCGGAACTAAATCACTCTGTTAGCACTAGCACACCATCATGGTCTTGCTACCTAGAGCTTCTCCGAACTCTGTAACTGGGTTTTATCCCAACTTATGGCTATATTTGGTAATTTTCAAAGTTCCAATTTTATCTTGCACACTTTATCACTACAGACAAGTGTATATACAAACCTGCCAAAGAGTCAAGTTATATGCACAAGCCTTGGCGCCCCATTCCACCAATACTACAATCGATTCCGTGAGAATTTGATGTCCCATACCATCAAATTACCACCAAACCAATTGATGTGACATATAAAAAGGCTCTTCCCCCCTCGAAAGATCACTACAAACTCTCGAGCAGTGGGATGTCGACGCATGGCAATAAAAAGAAGAGAAAACCATGCTAATAAGTTTAATAACAGTTCTCTTTGATCAACTTCTTTAAGGGCATTGAGCATTACATCTCAAGACTATACCCCTTCAGATTTACCTTTGATTTCTACAAATCAATCCTAAATCTGCTATTATTATCTAGGCGTATGTTAATCCTTCAGATTAGTACTCCTAGATAAACCAAATTGAATACTGCTAGCAGCACTGCTAGCGCCTTTATCCCAAGTAATACACACCTTAGGGATTGCTTTTACTAGGCAATCTACGTGACTAAATCAAACTAGTCACTAGGCTCAAGTAGTGACACTATTTTGGTACTACCAACAAGGGCCAGCTTGCCTCTACGGGCCAATTTGCCTCTACGGGCCAAAGCTCTCTTGTTGCTACAAACAGTAAGCAACTTGTTTGGACACAAGGCATAACCACATCAAGACTACACTTGTACATGGTTCTCATTTGTTAAAGTTTATCACAATCTTCTAGCAATTGTTAAAAGATTGTGAAGGGTTATGAGCACTACGGCTCAATTAGGCTTACCTTGATTTTTCGTGATAAGCACTTCGTCTAATTGGGCACAACTGATGCTATTGCCGGTTCTCTTAGCCCAATAAAACACACCGCAGTTCTATAGCCAAACTACATGACTTTGATGGTCAACACTATGCTCAGCTTAAATTTAGTCTCTTCGAACCAAATGTGCTATTTTCGCGGCGCTACGGTCATAGACGTGTTCACTAGGCACAACAGCCATAGAACGGCTCTCTCTCAAAGGACTCGGCACTACGGCCGTGGGATCTGTCTCTCTCTTAACACGCAACGCTACGACCGTGTGCGATGGGTCTCTTTCGTGGAAAACAGGCACTACGACCATACGACACGACGGCCGTGTGGATTTGTTTCGTGGGGTGTGAAGTTGTTTTGTGTTTTTTTTAAAGAATAAAATAAAATAAAATAACGGGTCGGGGCTCTCGCCGCTTCGGGCATGGCCGCCCGTCCGTGGGGAGTGTCCACACGATTCTGGCCGGCCGTCCGTTGTTGCCAGCTGTGCGCTGGGCATGCCCATATGTGGTATCAAGGACTGGCCGCCCGTTATTTTCATTATTCATAAAAATGAATAATTAAAAATATATTAAAAAAATAAATAGTTTTTTAACCCCTTTTTTTCTCATGCGTGGCGTTTGCTGGGCTGGTCGGCTGCCTGGCTAGCCGCGTGGCTGGCCGGCCGCTTGGGCTGGCCGCCCGCTAGGCGCTTAAGGCTGGCCGCCCGCCTGCCTGGCCGGCTGGCCGCCTGGGCTAGCCTGGTTGGCTTGGCCGCCTAGGCCGGGCCTGGCTGTAGCGCCAGCTTTAACGCCCTCCTTAATGCACGCGGCTTCTGCAAAGGTCTTCGCCCTCTTCAACGCACGCGGCCGCCTAAGGTTGGCCACGCAGATTTACAACGGCGCATTGCTTCACAGTGTGTTTACGCCTCACACACAGTAGGTTCAAATTGTGAGGGGGCTGGTGGGGCTCGTGTTCGCCGTGGGGCTCCTCTTCGCCCCCCTCCAGGCTCTACACACAGTCTACGGGTGTCTAGCCACAGCAGCTTCTTCAACGCGAGTAGCGGGCTCTTCGCGTTTCCAAGTCAAGCCCCCCCCCTTGTGAGGTACGGGGCTGCTGTTCGCCTTCCCCCACACTCAACGCAAGTCACAGACAGTGGGGCTGTGCCGCCCTTTCCACACAGAAAATGAATTTTTTTTAATTCTTTTGCACACAAGCTTCAACGCAGCAAAAAACGAAAATTGCTTACCTCCAATGCTGCTTGCTGTGTGATGGGGAGAGAGAGAGAGAGAGAGTTCTTCCCTTGCATTCTTCCATGGCCGCCTCCCTCCACACCTTCGATTCGAGATAAGGATAAGGAGACGAATGGTCGAAAACCATCCGGTCCCCCGGTCACGCGCGGATTCTGACGATCCCATCGAACCACGCTCTGATACCAGTGTTACATATCCGTAACGCCGCTACGGGCGTTACCACAAGAGGGGACGGTGGCCTCTGGCTCACCACCCAGCCATAGAGGAAGAATGAGGATTGCCCCTCATCCCCCCAGGCTATATAGTGTGTGGCCTGCCGTCCACACTAGCCTGGCCGCCCATGACTCCGCATGGGCGTCCTCTCCCACTGAACCCCGGACATGGCAATCCGGTCTGCCCCGCCGTCGGTCATCACAGGCATTACAGCCTACGTGACAAATGGTGAACTGTCCAGCGGAGTTTAGAGTGTCCTGAGAAATTAGAGCATTCGGTGGTTGAAAAGCATTGGCGTGTACCATCCTCCAGTCGTCGACAAAGAAAAGTCCTATTGAAGTACTTCCATGCCAGATGGATTGGAGCGCATACACCATTACATAGTGCTGCTTATATGCTAGATCCTGAATACTGGAATATGGATTTGATGTCTAATGTTGAGGTGGCTCAGGATTTCTACACAGTGGTTAACACTTTTTATGACAATGTTGATGATCGTGTAAAATGTATAAAAGAGATGTCCTGTTTTTGATTGGAATGAGCACTATGCTTTGTTGCGCAACCCTGCGAGATGAAGGTTCTAGGCCAGTGTTCTTCGAACTCAGGCTCAGAAAGAAACTGGAGCATGTACAAATATATTCACAGCACTATTCGCAATCGACTTCTTACAGACCAAGCTGATAAACTTGTTTACATGTATTGCAATGAAAAAATCCTGCAACACATTGAAAGCCAAGAATATGAAGAAGATATGCCCAGATGGATGTACAATTGTGATGATGTAGAAGACGAGCACTTTGACATTGTGGACCTATGTTGTGCACTAGCCTTGAGATAGAAGATAATCTGAGCATTGACTCGGATAGCTCAATCAAGCAGATGGGAGGGTAGATAGTGAAAGGATTTTAGAGCACGATGTTGACATAGGGGAAGAAGGAACTTGAAGTTCCTTAAAATTAAGTTCATTATATGAATTATCAACTCAAATGAAAGATTTCAATTTGTCATTACAAGTTGTCATTACAATTTGTCATTACAAAAAGATTGCCATTATGCAAGAAGTGTTTGTACATTTAGCTTTCGTCTTGAAAGAGATTGCGAAGTACACTAGGAGTAGCAGAGGGTGACCCCGGTGGTTTGTATTCATTAGCCATACCGAACATATCATAAATACCACGATTAATTGCTATGCCGCACAATGCACATTTGGACACATTCTGCATCTGTCTCACCAAGCATATCAAGTGATAGTAGTGGCCACATGGTAGAACATAGTGGCCGCTCCAACCGTCGAATGGTTTGTACACATGGGAGATTGCGAGGTGGAGGAACTAGTAGCACCGCTAGTAGCCCCCACAAGCTCAGGATGCATCAAAAAATGTGAAATATGCATAGGATTTAAACGTGCAGATAGTCCTTGCACATCTTGGCTAAGCCGGGTGAGCTGCTCTTGAACCTTTTTGTTGGCCGTGGGGGGGGGGGGGGAGTTTGGGCCTATGACAATCTCACTGCTTCTTGCTCCTTCTCTGCTCTACGAGCTTTGCCCCTAGGTTCTCTTTGACCGCGTTCAGCTCTAGCCCAGCCCCTTCCACCAGGAGAGCAAGCTCCTCTCTTGTGAAGGTCACTGTCTCTTCATGCAAATCGTGGGTGTTGACAGTGACCTCTCTAGAAGCGAAGTCCACAGGCGTTTGTAGGACAAACTGGGCATACGGCATCTTGGCAAAATACAGTGGAGCGTCTGCATTGTGGAGAGGACGACCGTACACTTATAAGAATATTCGTTCGGCATAATTTCTGATGTCGTCTTGATTGCACCGCGACACCTTCCACCTTCCCTTCTTGATCTTGCCATCTGGGCATGGCCATATCCATTTAATCATATCTGTGGTTATTTGTTTGTTGATGTCTTTCCATTGGGCATAAGAAGGGTTTGCCCATTTGGACAACCGCCACGCCGTTCTAGTCACTTCACGAGCAGTCAATCCGTGTGCAAGGGATTTCATGCGCTCGTACGACTTCTTAGCTAGCTCAAGGGATTTCATGCGCTCGTACGACTTCTTAGCCAGCTCAAGAAAATCGTTCGCTTGTGCATCTCCCATGTCTGCACGAATAGAGGACAAATAAAGATGACTTTAGGCTTTTAATGAACTATAAAATAAAACGTACGACAAATTCATCATTATCCTCAAAAACTTAATTTTAAACACCACGGGATGAAAGATGAAATGCAAAGACTCGGAAAGTATCCACTTAACATAAAAATACTTCAAAACATTGCACACACTAGAAAACATTGGTCATTCTTCAAAGTAAGGCGGACACCATGTTCAATTACATAATAGGATTAAATGATACAGAAAGCTCCACCAACGGACGTTGCGCCCTTGCTGGTTCAGTCTTAAGTGATCTAAAAAATTCTGTTGCTTGCAAGAGAGATTTTCTCTCATCACGATTAGGCAAGCATGACATCCAATTTCTGACTTTATATATAATTGCATCCATGGTGGCTTTGTCGTGAGTACTGCCGCCCATCCACAACTCCTGCACTTTCCTCCAAAAGTCATATAACACCTCTAATATACTAGAACTTTTTCCCTCACAAAATAATAATGCACCTCATAGGTTACTAAAAACCTTTATTTCAAACATTGTTTCAAATGTTTTCTCTTAAGGAGCATCTTTACCTCATGAATGTCAACATCACTGTCCCTTAAAGCACATGAATCAACATATCATATATATCCACGCTTTTAATATACTAGAACTTTTTCCCTCACAAAATAATAATGCACCTCATAGGTTACTAAAAACCTTTATTTCAAACATTGTTTCAAATGTTTTCTCTTAAGGAGCATCTTTACCTCATGAATGTCAACATCACTGTCCCTTAAAGCACATGAATCAACATATCATATATATCCACGCTTTTGTGCATCTGCAATCATGGAACTAGGCATATGTTACATCACAAAGGGATGCTCCTTTTATCTTTAGCTCACTTGCTTGAAGATGCATAGTTCCCTTGTAACTTTCCACTTTTGATGTCATTCTAATGACCTCATCCTCTCAGGCTCCCCCTACCTCTAGAATGGCCTTTTCCATGTGACTGTGCATAAGATTCCTATTATTATTGACCATGATTTTTTTTTCCAAAATTTCCTACACCTTGACTTCTAGATGAAGATCTGCCTCTACCTCTTCTTGGAATTTCTCCCAACATTTATCTTCTCAGTCAAAAGCATTATAGGTCTTCAAAGTTCATGAAGTTTTATCAATTTTGGATAGATGTATTAAATTGATCATAATCATTACCATATTCAATGTGCTCAACACCAAGTGGTCGTGGTCATCAAACTGGAGCTCTAATAGAAAAGAGGGTACGAGACCTTTTACTTTCAGTGAGTAATTATCACTAATATTCATCGTATTCCATGAAGATATTGCTTTAATTTCATCTTTCTTAACTGGTGTCAAGCCCATTCAATGTGCTCGTCGCGCGACACCAAATCATCGTCATCACTTGGAACTCTAATAGAGGTGAGGGGGAAAGACCTTTTACTTTCAGTGAATATTCCGTAATATTTATCTTATTACATGAAGCTCTTACTTTAACTGCATCTTTCTTTCTTACCTTAGTACTTGTGCTATACAACTTAACCAATGTATCTTATCTATCCATACATGTCACTACATTTTGTATATGGCTAATCATAGCATCCAACACCATGATAACATGTAACTGATACATCACTTTGCTGGCTTTCTAAGCCAGGCGTTATAAAGGACTATGCCTTAGATTTTATTTCATGTAACCTGCATTTATATAGAGATGGGGGGTTAGACACTGCCCTTGAGCACTTTGCCAAGTGGTAAGACCTCCCATTCAACATGGAAACAACACTTCAGACTATTCTTATGGAAAAATTCAAAGGCCATACTTTTCATACATGGCAACTGAAGATGAAATTTTCTCTCATGAAAGAAAGTGTTTGGGATATTGTCAATGGACAAATACCAAAGACTACAATAAGAGAAGGTGAAATATCATGGAGTAGCAAAGATGAAAAATCTTTGACCATGATTGCTTTGGGCCTTGATGAAAACTACACTCATCATGTGGGAAGTTGTGGTACCTCCAAACAAGCATGGGAAAATCTTGACAAAGCCTTTGGAGTACACAAGGTTTAAGAAAAATCAACTTAAAAGTAGAGCTCTATGAGTTGGACATGAAGCTTGAAAACACTAATCTTACCTCTCAAATTAACAAAATAAAGAGCCTCATGGCTCAACTTGCCGCTATAGAGCAAGAAGTCAAAGAGAGTGATGCCATTGCTATTCTATTAAAATCTTTAACTCCAAAATTTGAGAACATTCCTCCTACCTTAATGTACATGTTAAATACTACACTTGAAGGTGTGGAAAGTGCCTTACTCAAGGAATAAAAGAAGAATAGATCAAAGAATCACTTTGATTCAAGCACTGGAGCTTACTTCATCAATAATAACAAAGGTGGTAACAACACTATCTGCACTCATTGTGGTAAAATTGGTCATGTAATGAAAGATTGCAGGTACAAAAATAATACCAAGATACAATTCAAATATTGTGGAAAACTAGGACACTTGAAAGATAGGTGCTTCATAAAAGCCATAGCCAATGAAGCTAACATTGTCTCTAAAGACCCACCTCAGAGTGCCCCCAATATGGAGGCAAATTTTGTTGATGTAGAATGGGCCTTTTAAGGCTTGGAAACTTTGATCTTGTTTGTTTTTTGGCCATGATTGACCCATAGGGGGGTATTGGAAGATGGTTCCCATGGCCATACCCACACTCATTAGAGAAAATTTATTTGGTGCATTAGGAAGCTTGACATTAGTCATGGGATATTGGTCGTATTTGACACATTTGTTATATTTGGGATATTTTGCTTTCTGCATAGTTTCTTGACCACCATGAGTCCATGCGATGTAATTAGTCTGGTCTCATCAAGCTTCTTTAAATCGATTAGCCTTTCCACTAATGCATTCTTCGTCAGACGTTTCTTTAAAACTATGCTTTCTGCATAGTTTCTTGACCACCATGAGTCCATGCGATGTAATTAGTCTGGTCTCATCAAGCTTCTTTAAATCGATTAGCCTTTCCACTAATGCATTCTTCGTCAGACGTTCTTGCACTGCAATCCTTAAGCTCATAACTAGGTATTCCATAGGTCTTCTCTCACAATGCCATATCTATTATTCTCTGAAGGCCTTGTCCTTGAGGCTCTTCCCCAATGAGTTTATTATCCTCTTCTTGTGTCTGCAATCGTGGCATATCTGGGTCTGTGTGATGTACTAAGAAATTCTATTATGTATACAAGAGATTCTTGAACAAGCTATCCCATTGCCATACTGCCCTCGGGGTGAGATTTTTGATGAATAAAACCTTTCAGTGTCTTCATAAATCTCTTAAGGAAAAAAATCCATCGCCTATATGAAAAACACCTGCTACAGCAACCTCATCAACCACATGAACCGGTAGGTGTAATTGAATGGTCAGGAAACTTGTTGGAAAGAATTTCTTTGCCACTGTAATTGCTTCAATGGAGTTTACATGAGTTGCTTCCAACGTATTTCTTCTAATCACCTTCTTTGATATCCACCGTACCACTGCATTAATCTTGTATATTGTTGCTCTTATGTCCTCGCTCTAAGGCAATCCTTAATGGCTATTTGGGCAGCACAAACTATAAGATTTTGTGCCAGTCATGTGAGACTTCAAGCCACTATGCTCTTCATCCTTTGTGAATGCTCCCTTCAAGTAATGCATATAACTGATGGGAGTACAAAACTCACAGATGCAATTATTTACACGTCGCTACTTTTCTTTGGTTAAGACCCAAGGTGATAAAGGGATAATCACCTTCTCATCAAGTGTGCTCTGTGCCCATAAGTGCTGCATGTGATCCACCTCTTGTAGATCATCCCTTTGTGCCTTGCTCTCTTTAGCACCTATGGTTTTCCAAAGTATATCGGCTATGTTCTTGAAAATGTGCATAGGGGGTCAAGAAGATGATTGACTAGAAGATCACTCCAATATGGGAGTAGATGGAAGATGGATAGCTGCTTCATTATTCCAAGGGGCGAACAACTTGGATCCACTTCCCATGCCCTCCTCCAATCACTTGGCATTAGCACATGAAGAGGCCTCCCTAGAAATCTCTCTCGCAACTCATGGTTTTTGGGGAGATACGTTTTTTTGGCCCTCGTAGTAGACAACCTTCCTCAAAGATGTTGAGTATCAGGCCTTTAATCTAGGTCCACATATAGGGCATGCATTATAATTAGATATTGAAAGCCCTGTTGCCAAACATTCTAAATCATTGTGAGATATGTAAATAATACAGAAATACCAAAATTTCTTGATTAAATTTAATCTCAAGAAATTTTAGAATAATTAACTTACCAGAGCACTCTCCATAGCCCGGCCAATCATGCATGGTCCACATTAGTATTCCTCACACTATTGCATCCCTTTCTCTCTAAACCACTTAGATGCATCATGAACTTAGATACCATCCCATAATGTGTGTAGCTTGTCAACTAATGGAGCCAAGTATACATCCATGTTCTTAACCTTGTACTTCCCTGGAAATATCAAGGAAACTAAAAGGTTCCCCTTCTTTATCGCTAACCATGGTGGTGGGCTATAGTTGACTAGGCAAATGTGCGATGTACTCCATGATGAACTTCGTAAGCCCCAAATGGATTTACTCCATCCTTTGCTAGCCCGAGACAAATGTGACGAGGCTCTTCCCCAAAGTCCACCCACTTCTCTTTGATATGCCTCCATGCTGGAGAATCTGCAGAGAACACGCATAATGCCATCTGTGGATCTGGTGTTACGATGCTAAGTCATTAAAGATGCAATGGATTTTCATTTGAACATTGTCTGAATACGTGGAATGATTGGGAAGTGTCATAAGACTTTAGCATGGACCCTTTTTCCTTGGACATCTTGCCTATATCTCAATGAAACACACTATGGACACTCGTAAGAGTGGTGTAGTCATGCCGAAAGAGAATACAATTATTCAGACAAGCATGGTATGTGTTATAGTACATCCAAGCTATGGAGTGCAACCTTGATTTTGCTTGTGCATAGTCTGAAGGCATCTCATTGTCTTTTGGTAGAATTTGATCCTTCAATAACCTGTATGATATAGCAGAATGAATAGTAAAGGAGAAAGACAAGACATTCATGCAAGCATGTGAAACATAGAGAGGGAAAGGGTCACATACACCATAATTTTTGAAATGATCGTATCAGACCACCCATATATTGATTGCAAGTTCAATATGGAGAGGCAAGTGCATAGAATTGAAGCATGTGCTCCACAGTAAAGTGATAGATGGGAAAGCCTACATAGCTCTTTCTCCTCTCGAGAAGCACATCATCTGATGTCTTCTACTTCTACTTCTTGGGCCATTACATGCTTCGAATCATGATCGTCTACTCCGTGGCTTGTATCGTGCAGGGCATCTATCATGTTGTCCATGTCATGTTCTAGAACTTGATCCGAGTACATAAAAGCTTGCTTGGGTTTGAATCCCATAGAGGTTTCCTTTGCCCTTGCTCTTTTACTCTGCTTCGGTTGGATATTAATGTGATCAACGAGTTTATTGTTATCTGGGGGCGAACATTGAGGCTAGTAAGTAGATGTTGCAAGTGCTCCACTAGAAATATGCCCCATTTTTTGAAATGCTTGTTGCAAACTCTTCGACGTCAGAGGGGCGACTTGGTACTTGTAAAACAACCACATGGGCACGATGTTTCCTCCTCTACATTGATAAAAGTTGAAAGGTTTATAGCACTCACGGGCTTCATGTATGTTGAACATGCATGTGAATTTGGGTTTAAATAAGGGGGAGGTGGAGCTTCTTTTATAGTTCATGCATGGCCTAGTCGGCATATTTTATTTTTTTATGAAAAGGTGTCAGACCACCAAAAAAATTAAAATTTGAATGAGAATTTGCATAAAAAAGTGCACTAAAGGAGGCCATCGAAATGACCATCGAAATAACCGTCAAAAACACAAATAAGATTGTGGCATTCTTTTCAACTCGTATTTGGATGCCTATTTTGACTTTGGGAAATTTTTAGAACCACGATGCCTCACTTATAGCGTTTTCAAAAATTATGCAGAGGTTCTTCTCTCCCCTAAATTTCTATAGGCTCTCTCCTCTCACCTCCCCTCATCCCTAAACCTTAAACTTAAGCCCTTCCCTCAACCCTTTCTTGATTTTGGATTTGTGTATGTGTGTGGTCTTTCTTCATTGTGCTAGCAGCTGCATTTTTTGTTTCTTTTGCAACTTCTAATTGGTGTCATGTTGCAAACCCCAAACCTTTGGGATTCCAGGTAGCCCTTCTCCTTTTCACTTGCTTTTGATTATATGCTTGTGGTGTGGGGTGTGTGTGGCCTTTCAAAATTAGCTAACATGTGTTTTGTTTATTTTGAAGGTTATGCAAACCCTAAATCTTTAAGACTCCAGGTAGGCCTTGCTTCTGATCTCTTTGCCTTTGCTTTTGTTTATATGTGTGTGTGGTGTGGGGTGTGTGTGTGTGTGATTTCATTGTTTTGCTAATATGTCTTGTTTGTGTTTGTTTTGTAGGTTTTTAATAATTTTCTCTTGAGGTGCAAGCTCACCCTTGGTCTCTCTTGCTCAAGTCCTCCCCCTCAAGACTCCAATTAGCAAATAATCTCGATGGTAAGTGCCCTTATTGGCCATGTCTTCAGTTTTATTTTAAAGCATCTTCTTGCTTTTGAACATGCCCATGCTCCTCTCCTTATTAGAGTCATGGAATAAGCATAGGCATGTTGTTGGGAAAACCCGTAATCATGGGCATGTTGTGATGGCATGTGTGTACACCATGAGGCGAGACACCGCATACAGCCCTGATCTCTCCTACACCACATGCAATGTCCCCGAGCTAGTTTTATCAGTTTGTATCAAAATGAGCCCCGAGCAAAGGGCTACGACTTAAGCATACTTTGGGGGAGGCCCTGGCACTTCTGCATAGCCACCATAGCCCACTACCACACATGCACGCCCTTGGACACTCCACGGCACATCACAAAAACCCTGCCCATGGCTTGCTCAACTACTTCGAGTCATAGGAGGCAGGATCACTCAACGGGTTGTTGCTATGTGGTAGGGCTCAGAGGGGATTCTTCCCCTTAGCACGAGTGCCCACCCATTACTAGTTGAGGGAACACCATGCTCGTGCTCATCCCGCTGCTTCAACACAAACCCCAATCCGACTCATTTTCTGATACCAAGTAGTGGACACAAATGTGATCTTTAATGATGTTGGCAAACAAAATGAAGTCTTAAATCTATGAGTTATGCCATATAGCCTTTGCCCACCATGACTGCATGACTACATGGGCATAAACTTGATAGCGCAAAGAAGGATCAAGTCATCACTAAAATCAAGAGTGAGTTTATGCCAGCACCAAGTAGTGAAGAGGTCCATCCTAGATGGATTAAAGATCACATGGTGAACATAATGAAGCAGCACTGGCGCAACGACATCACACGCAAGGTAAAGATAGGGGGACAAAAGCCTTGGTGTTGTACACAAGAGATTTGGGAAGAGGTGTGAAAAAAGCACAATGCAAATCCAAGTAGGTATAAGCAGGAGGCCACAACAAAGCAAATGGAGAGTGTAGGGAGATCCCATCTTGGAAGTGGTGGTTGGGATGCTTTCCACACATACTTTGTAAGTATTATTAGTACAATCAATTTCTTTGGCATAATGGGAATTTCATTTTGTTAAGTATTTATACTTCATGCTTCCAACAAAGAGTGGTCAGTCGTGCAGTGAGTGATGCTTGCGGAGGAAAGGTATGCCCTAATGCACAGCACGTACACCCTCCTTGAGCAACTTGAGCGAGAGGGCATTAACGTGAATTGGACGGATGTGGTTAATATGGTAAGCCTCTACATTTTTCACCCATCAAATAGTGTTTGCCTCACTTGTCATTCTGAGTTTTTGCATTGTTAATACTCTTTTTGCAGGGACCAATACCAAACCATGAGGGCAGCCTTGCATCCAAGGCAATATACATAGGAGCAATGCCTCTAAATACATGTTTGTCGGCTCCATGAGCATATTTTGTAAACATGTTTTGTTGGCTCCATGAGCTATACAACTTCTTCTACTTAATACAAATTCAAGTTTTGTGACCTTTGAGTACAAAACAGGGGAGTACTCTTTAAAACTCACATTCTGGTGCATTTAGGGGAGTACTCTTTAAACGTGGCATATTGGTGCATTTAGGTGTGGCATGATTGCACCACCTAGGTGTACCATTATTAAAAAGAAACCCTACATCCGTCGAAATACATGTCGTTTGCATCACAGGTCAAATGCTTAGGTATGATCAAGGAATTAGAATTGCAGGCTTTTGATGTAAAGGTGCTTGTGGATTGTCATGTTATGCCTGCAGGAATGGGTGCATTCCCCATCATTCTGGGAAGACCATGGCTGAGAGCGATGAAGGCTGTTTAAGATTGGAGGAAAGGGGTCATTACTCTGTATGACAGAAGAGGGGATAAAAAGCAGTTTAACATGGATAATCAGAAGCCTGTTCATGATGAAGAGGAAAGTGAAGCTGATTCGAGTGTTGATGATACGACCAGTAGCCTAAGATTTCACATCCTAAGAGTCCACGCTGAAAAAAAAATTGAAAAAAAAAGGTTCATGCTGAGAACCATTTCTGCACTTTTGCCCTATCATACATTAATTTATCAATACAAAATCTATGTTTGTTATCTTAAAACATGGGAAGGAGGTATGGGGTGATCACTTCTACATCGAAAACCCATATAGCACATGCATTTGATAGGTATTAAAAATACCCTTCACCTCATGACTTGAAATTTAGATATATCGCTTCTCTATAATTTCAATATATTTCTAAGTGGCCATTTGGTCTCAAAAGAACATTAAAAAATTCTAGTATGTAAATAAACTTATGTATATCTTTCTTTAAAAATTGGAGTTTAAGATAACTCAAGTTGCGCCCATGAGATAGAATCACACATTTTTCATGATCCCACTCCCTCCCCCCATCCCATAAAGAGTTTAAGAACCTATATTGCAACCACACCCACTTGAAATTATCACATTTTTCATGATTGCACTCCCTTCCCCTGTCCTAGCACACACAAAGGTTAAATACAAACATCATATAACTTCTCATGTCTTTGAAAATTATGATGCAATAGAACATGCAATTTTTTTAAATATTGATGATACCACTTTCTCATGGGTGGTGTAAGCCATCTAGTTTAATGTTTCCATACCTTCTCTTTCTTAGTGTTTAAATGCATCATAGTCTTTGTGAATAATTACTTGTAGTTTTGCAGTGCATGTGATTTAATGGAAAACTAGCATATGATGTTGAAGCTTGCGAGTTTATAATTATATTTGGAGATAGTCCATACGTAGTGTGACATGCATTGCTATTCAAGGAGTGGTGGAATTCAAGAAGTGGAGAAGCAACTATGTGTCAAACTAAAGATGCGAGAAAACGCTATGTGTCAAACTGAAGAAGTGTTATGAAGGAAAGTTATATATAGGCTATGTCCACTTAAGGGCTATGTAATGTTTAAAGGTGAGTGAGCATACCCTTAATGCAATGAAGATACACATGCATTAGCCATTAGGTAGTACATTTTAATCATCCAGTGATGATATAACTTATTTCACTCTTATTGAGAAAATAGTTTTACTCCTTGATAGATCTTGAGAGACGGAGAAGTTCAATAGTCGTTAGACTTTTATTTCAAGCCTTTTGGAAAGTACATTTTCTTAAAGGCTCCATTTATTTTATTTGTAAAAAATCTCTTTTTTAAAAAAAGTTGGAGTTCACTCGTGCAGCACAAACAATTTGGACCAAGTGAATGTTATGTAGGAAGGGCTCATGGGGGCCTCAAGCTTGTGGCTCCTTGTATATTAGCAGGTACGATGTTTTGTTGAGGAAGCAAGGAGTTCTCCATGGAAAAGTTGGCACCATTCTTGAGGAGGAGGATGAAGTTGTGCCGTGTGCAAGATGAGATGACTTGTTTGGCTTCTTTATCGGGCAATAAGTTGGCGGACATAACAACATAGACGGTTTTCTTCAAAAGGAAAGAGTGGTGTGGGCTAGCCTTTTGTGCCTTGTGGATCCACTGAGAGACACGTGCGAAGGCGGCCTTGACTTCGTTGAGGGTGAGCTTGTTGCAATGGAAACCGATAACTATGACACGAGGGGAGGCCAAGACAGCGTCCACCTCTTCATTTTGCACAATGCGCCATTCCTTCTTGCTAACCATGTCCTCGAAGCCGGCTTCTTTTGAGAAAATGCGCAGAATGGCCTCTGTGAGCTCGCCTTCCTCACCCCTTGCTCTGTTGGCTAGCTCATTTCGCACGTTTTGAACCGTTGCCCGCAGCCTACTAGCCAGCGGCGCTGCTGCAGGAGATACAAAGGACCTCATCATCATCATGTAGCATGTGTTTTCCCGTAGCTCGGAAAACTTCCGCGTGCCGTCGCCGGAGATTTTCCAAGCCTTTGTCGCCTCATCCCTGCTTGCCGGAACCAGACACAATAAGCCTGCGCCGACCATCATGTGCCGGAAATCTTTCTCGTTGGCCAATCTTAATGCGAACACTGCATGGCTGCCGTCGACGTTCGTTTCGACGAGGTTGATACGTTTGGACTTTGCGCTGTGTGCAGTGAGCCGTTTTGTTGAAGGCTTCGCTAGGCTGGCGTAGCTATGGGATAATCGAGGTATCAAGCCGCCTGTGAAGAGCAGGTGCTGGCTGCTGCGCAAGAGCATCTGAGTAGCCATAGACATTGAGGCCAACTGGCAAAGTGACGATGCGAGCGGGTTGTACATGCCAATCGAACCGACACCTTATCCTTTCACGAAACGGCGCTCTTTGGGAAAGCTAACGTTGACGGATTAGGTTTTTTGCGCCTTTAGAAAAAAATATAATTATATTTATAAACTTTCCAACTACATATACAATAATCCACCTTTTACAAAAGTCACCTCAGATCTCATTAAAAAAAAACCTAGTACAACTCTTCACTATTCATCATCAGTAGACCACAGATCTCATCCCACCTCTCATCCTCCCGCACAAAAGATGAGCGTTCCCAATTGATGTGATAGCCTAGCACAAAAGATGAGCGTTCCCAATTGATGTGATAGCCTAGCCTGCAAGCCACCCACCAACAAAGTCTCAATGGTGCACCGCTTAGAAGTCTGCTTCTCCTTAGCCTCTTTCTTGGTCCATATCTTCACATCAAGCCTTCTTCCAATAGGGTTCTCTATGAGTGCCATAAAGGCACGTGTGCCGATTGTTTCTCCTTTTCAGATACCAGCTTTGTGTTTTAGGCCCAAACTTTGGCAATCTTGCTTTGCTATTCTTGTGAGACACCAACTTCTTCAAATCTTTCCCTACATGAACTAGTTAGGTTTTCCTAGTATGTGCATTATCCCATCATCATGTGAGTGGCTCATCCTATTCTAGTTTGTAAAGCCTGCTATAGTCATTCATCTTATTCACATAATATATATAGACCAGCAGTGATGCACACAACCTCTCGCTAGATTGAAAATTGTGGAAACGGCCAGGGTCGCATGGAGGAACCATTGCAAGACAAACCGTCATCAATTCTACAGCATCTAATCCTTGCCTTAAACCCTTCCGAGAAAACACCCCACAAACAAGTATATCTAACCAGGTCTCATGCATCAACTAACTCCTCTGGTCCAATCAGCTTTCCCATTAACTAGTCCCCCCAAGACCCTCGTAGACCTATGCTGGTAAACACACACTTATCAATCCTGCTCCACAGCCCCCTGATTAGCAGGGCATCCCGAGAATGCATGTCTACCATCCTCAAATGTTGATCCACATGTAGGGCAAACCCTTGAGGTAAAGTTTCTATGTACCAACTTGCATCCAAGAGGAAGAGCCCAAATACATACTCTCCACAAAACCGTATATACTTTCAAAGGTATAGTTAGACCCCATAACAATTTCCACCTCTTCTTCCAAGTACCTATACTCCACCTCTTCTTCCAATTTCCACCTCTTCTTCCAAGTACCTATACTCCACCTTGCCCTTCAGATTCAGTTACAATAATTCACTTTCAGCTCACTCTTAATCATCTTCTCATAGAAGCACTTGGTAGTCACCCTCGCCAACTTGGCCCCATTAATCCAAGTCCAATCCTTCAACCAACATGCCTCATTAAAGGCTCTAGAAATCCAGCCCCTCCCCACCTCCTCCAAGGCTTGTCTTGCCACTTGCAAGTCTCTTTGATGATGTGTCCCAAATTCATCCCTTATTTGCCCCAAATCTTTCCACCCCACCTGAGATCTATCCCAACAATATCCAATCCACCTTATCCCTTATTATTTAATCTCTTGGATACTCTTACATTTAGCTAGGCTAAAGGAGGATTAAACTTGTGTGACCATCATATCCCTAAGTTGAATAGAGAGTTCCCTATGGCCCTTGTACATCCTTCCCACTTCATTAAGCCCATCACCTCCTTCCAGTTGTAACAAAGGAATTCGCAAAAGGGAGAGTTTTGAATTTCAATGGAGCATGTGAAAATAGCTTTCCTTTTCCAATGTAATCCTGTTAAGTTTCCCTTTCATTGAACATTAGATTCCTCTATCACCTCTCTTACCATTATGGTCCTCCTGCTGTAAGCATTTAGGTAGGCCAATTGCCACTTTAGCCTCGGCATGAGTGGGCAGATGCAAACCCTCTCAAGTCTTTGGGCATACTAATTTTCTCCCAAGCAAGCCAGGCTAGATATCCCTTACCATCCTATTGCTTTTCTAGATAAACTTCCTAATTGGAGACATAATCCTCTTCCAATGACATTTTCTAAATTCAACCACTCGCTCAAATAAAAACATCATATATGTATTCAAGAACTGAATTACAATGGCCACCTCATGAAAAGGCACCCTTCCTTCCCATTTCTTTATTTTGTCCAAAATCCTCTCTATTGCCCAATTAGTTACATCCTTATTAGTCACCCCAACTCCAAGAGGAATCCCCAAGTGCCTAACAACAACTTCCCCTTCCTTATAACATCACACCTCCACCTTTCCATTTCTTTATTTTGTCCAAAATCCTCTCTATTGCCCAATTAGTTACATCCTTATTAGTCACCCCAACTCCAAGAGGAATCCCCAAGTGCCTAACAACAACTTCCCCTTCCTTATAACATCACACCTCCACCTTTCCATGTCAAAATCATCATCTTCAGTCAAGCTAATAATTCTAGACTCATGGATGCTACATTTGGACCCAGAAGCATCAGTAACAATTGTACTATTTGTAGGCCATGTCTTACATTGTCATTATCACCCTTTAAGAATAGCAATGAGTCATCTGCAAAACACTGCACCACCAATTGCTCCCCATTTCTCATTCTCAAACTTGTCACAACTCCTTTCTCACATGCATCTTCTAAAGCCACTATCAGAGGATGAGATACAATGGCAAATAACAAAGGAGCCAAAGGACACCCTTGCCTTAATGACCTATTCAGTGAGAGCGTAGATGACTATGGTCATTCTTCTTCCAAATCCCAAATTCTCCATAGTTCTAGCTACGAAGGACCAGTGCACCCTATCATAGGCTTTTTCCAAATATAATTATAGAAGCACACACTTCTATCCTGACCTCTGAGCCACTTCTTTGCCCATCAAAGCAGCATAGATGTTATCATAGATAGACCTCTCTTTTATAAACCCATACTACCTTTTGGATATCACCTCTTGTAAAGTAGGACCAATCCCTTAGAGCAATGACCTTTGGCCAAGATCTTATAAATAACTATAAGTAAAGTGATAGGGCTCTAGTGGCTTAACCTATGGCAAGCTGCCTATTTAGGTATTAACTTCACAATCCCCTCTTTCAATTCTTTGTTAGTCAGCCCTATGGCAAATGCCTCCTTGTGTGTGGCCCACACAGATCTTTTAAGGATGGCCAAAAGATAATGAAAAACTCCACAGTAAATCCATCCCACCATAGAGATTTTTCCTTGCCCAGATTCTATAGAGCTATCCAGCATTCTTCTAACTCCAAATCTCTCTCCATTCAATTAGCCCTATCAAACTCCACCCCCTTATTAATTATACCTATTATGGTCCCCTCTACTTGGAACCTCCTTTAAGAGTTGTCTTCTTTCAGACTTAGGGTAGCCCCTAGAAACTCCACCCATTTTTGAGCTATCTGTTAAGTATCCCCAATCTCATGTCCCCTCTCATCCCCAATCTACTCGATTACTTCCTTGTCTCCTTTCTCTTTAGTCAATATGAACAGGTATCTGCTAGGATTCCTCCTGTAACTGAAATCTCTCCCCCATTTCCCCTTCCTCCCTAGCCAGCCTATCATCTTCTTTCCCCAATTGAGCATGACACTAGGCATATTGATTAGCCTTAGCTTCAAACAAGCTTCCCCCCTGCCTTTTCAATTGTAATTACTCCATTAACTCACCCAGTTCCCTCCTTGCTTGCCTCTTCTCTGCTACTCTCAAATTCCCTACCCTCCTAAAAATAATTCCCTACATCTCATCTGCAAACACTCTCCAAGATCCATTCTCCCTTCCCCTACCTCTTAACCTTCTAAATGCCTCTTCTGTAAACAAAGCATCCTTCAATAATAGATTATTAACTCTCAGTTTCCTGGTAGGGAACTATCTCAGCAGGTCACCTCCTTCCCCCAATTCAGCCACATGTTATCCCCATTTTAGTGGCATGTTGATTGAAGAAAACTCTATCTAACCTTGAAGATGATAGAGCTAAGCAGGGGTACACTTATATGTAGACAGTATGAGGCACCCAAGTGGCTTGTTGATTGATATTGGCCGTTGGCTAGCCTGTGCCCCATGGGCTAGACTTGCAAGAGCCGCTGGGCAACCACCTTGCATGTCAGCACCACCAACGGTGCTTCCTTAACACCAGTCGGAACACCTTAATACCAAGGGAATCACAGTACCAAAACAGATACTTCAAGCAGCAGGTAGTATAAAAGGATGGATCTTGAGCTTTACAAGGCTAGCTGCCCATTGTATTATAATTCCTCTTCAGAATAAAGTAAGACTGTTCTTTTGTTTTCTCTATTATGTATATGCATTTTCTTTCTTGATTGTGTCTTTGTATATTCATCTCCGTTCACACACTGTTGAGAGTAAGGTTGTCTATTAAGTCATTGTGTCTTTGTATTTCTTTCAGTAGGAGATCACCATAGCCTACGGGTAGTGTCTCTTTCGTGTTGTGTTTGTATTTGCCTGGTGTATGCTGTGCACATAACCAGAGACTCTCAACAGGTTGCTCGGGGGTCAACAATTGAAGAAAACTCTATCTAACCTCAAAGAAGACCTAGTATACTACAAGCTAAAATAGGTGTGCCTAGGTTTAGATCCCCATAGCCCCATCTCTCTTCCATCAATAAGGCATAGCTTACCTCTTAGCATTTCCCACTTCTTCTTCTCCTGCCCCATCAGCACAGTGCCCCCACAACACCTATCCACATGCTTCCCCACCATATTAAAATCTCCCATAAGGATGCATGGACATTGAATATCTAACCTTGCATTAGGGAAAATGTGGACTCATTTTTGGGCCCTCTAAGAAATGCCAAGTCATCATTCTATTACGAAAAGGGGGATCGTGGATAACTCCATCCATAGTACCTCAAAACTATATCATGTAACATATCATTGGAAAGACCTTGATGAGAGGATTCTAGCGCACCAACCTCCGACAAATTTTGAGTTTTTATACTCAAGTTATGGCCTCTCCACCAAAAATTAACCTCAAAAGTTTCGTAAAAACGAAAGCCTCACCCTCATTGGTCCTTATGGAATATTCCCTAGAATCTCAAAGAGCTTAAAAGGCCCAAAAGTGAGTCCAAATTTTCCCTAATGTAATCCATTCCCACTTCTCCCTTCTTACCTTATGATTATGAGCACCATACACATTAATCACCCACACCCTCTCCCCCTCCACTTGAATTTCTATCACCAACATTCTACCATTTGAATGATTGGTTATGATACTAGGCTTTAGTTCCTTCCTAGCTATGGTCATGACCCCATTAAATCCTATTTTAGTCTCCCCATACACTTCAACCCAAATAGGTTATTCTCTTGAACTACAATCATTGAAAGTCTTCATCCCTTCACTAATCCCCAAAATGTTGCATTCTTACTTTTGTCCCTCAATCCCTTAACATTCCAAGTACACTCTCTCACCTCACTAACCCTATTCATTCTAGGACAGTAGTAGTAGGTACCATGTCTACCTTAGTCTCTTCCTCCATAGTTCAATCTCCCTCAAGATCCTCTGTCCCCAACTAAATGGCTCTCCAAGCATTTTCAACTTGCCAGTTAAGTCTACCTGTAGAGATGAGGTTTCACTATCCTCCACTCCTAAAGGACCAAATGGGTTAGGGTAAAGAGAGGCCCCAGACCCCTCCTTAGATTTTCCACTAGTTATTAAGCCCCTTCCATTTGTTTTATTATGGTTTTTCCTTGCCTCCCTTTTTATCTACCTGAGGCTATAGCCCCCTTTTCCTCTATCTCTCACCTTAGTCCATCCCTGGTCTTTAGACCCCCCTTCCTTAGTTAATACCTTCTCCTTTCCTTTACCCTCCTTTTCAATGCTCTTATTAATGCTCCCATCTTTATTCCCTCCCACCGATTCTACCCTTTTCCTCTCCTCCCCTTTTGTTTACTCTCCCTTTGGTATCCCACAGTTCTGCTAGCAATATGCCCCAAACCCCCACGTCTGACGCAAGGCCCAGGGAATTTCCCAAATACTAATTTCAACTCCAACTTCCCTAACTCCCCCAGATCCACCTCTAATACCTTAGGAGCCTCCTGGGGTGTATTCCATGTGACACACACCTTGTTAGAGTGTCTCACTTTGTCCTCATCCCTCGGCACGATAACATCAGACCGATTGATTTTGCCAGTTTCCCTAACATCGGTCTCAACTAGGGTGGAAGCCCTTATATATCTATCCACACCTGTTAAACCAATTATAGGATTAACAAGAGCTACTACCATTATCTTACATCAAGAAGTCATCGGGTAGATACAACAAAGGGTCATACATTCAAGATATGAAGCAATAGTGCCCGTAATGGTGTGATAGAGTATTTATGGTGATTCTCGCTTTAAGAGCGTGTGGTAGAAAGTTAGGATGAAGTCCTAAGTGATATACTTCATGGATATATTATGAGAGTAGTCATTGTAATAGCATTAGGTCTCTTATGAGCCTAAAGTGCCCGACCGGCCATAGTTTGAGTGTGAAAACTTATGGCCATGTATATAAGTGAATTTCTCTCATAATACAAGATACTCTCATATTGTGCAATTGAGTCTTTCTCTTGCTAATCCTCTTGCTATTATATCTCCCGAATGCATGCTAGTGAGTGTGTGTGAGTGAAGTGAGGTGAGATGAGGGACGAGGACCCATAGTGCAACGCAACAGTGTGACAACGCTCTGGGAGATGCGGTGGAATTGCTTCTCAAGGAGTTGTAGACCTTGGAGACCTCAAGGGTTATGAGCTTGTCCATTGGAAAGATCCTCACTTAGTTGCGGTTCACCAGGTAATCTCTTTTTGGATGTGTTTCAAGGAGGGTTAGGGTGAGCCATAACATTTTTGGCGTCGTTGCCCGGGAGCCATCCCTTGGATTTTTCCATCATTTTGCCTCTAATCTATGCATAACCCATTGCCCATTATCTTGATTAATGGCTTCCCATGAAAAAGATGTGGATTTGATGGTGATTTGTGTGAGATTTGGTGTGAGATTTGGTGTAGAATAGCTCTCTTTTTTGTTTTTGAAAAGGATGCTTTTTGCTTAATTTTTAGATTAATTTGTTATTTTTGTGGTTTTTCATATTCTTAGGGATTGCACATTGTTTGTATTAGGCTTGGTTTACATCCATTGCATCAAACAATGCAAGAGAATGCATTTCTTAGTCAATGTTAGCTCTTTTTAGTTTAAACATAGAACTAAGATCATTAATTTAGTTTAATTATGTGTTTTTTGTTGAAATTGTTTGGATTAGAGTGTTAGCAAGCATCAGGAGTAGCTTAATCTTTCAAAAAATTTCTTAAAACCATAAAAAAACCTTGAATTTGACTAATTTCTTTTAATGGACTGGGTTTTGTCATTAAGGGTGATTAATCTTGTTCGAGAGGCTAAGAAATTAGAAAATGTGTTAATTGGGGTCTAAATTGATCATATGAGTAGTTAAAATCGAGGTTTTTGAGTGTTTTGAGAGTATCTAGATGCATCAAAACACAATCACATTAATTTCATCAATTGGAGAAATTTGACTCTCTGCTTAATTTTACCTTAAAAGAGGAGACTATAATTAAGAGTCTAATTAATCCCCTATTTTAGATTAATTTACATAATTATTGATGCACAAAGATTAGCATTCCCTTGCTCGATCCAATGATGTGCTCAATTGTGTGAATTAATTAGGAATTGGTGGTTAATTAAAGTGTCTTTGATTAGTGTAAAAGAGGAAAAGATTAATCTTAGATTAATTCTTAATCACTTTTTTACATAACTCATTAAGGCTAATGAGCATTCAATGAGTAGATTCTCATGAGTTGTCAAAATTGTCCATCTTGGGTGTCATTTTATGAAGGATGTAAGGGGTGTCATAAAAGGTTGCCTTTTTTGATTCCCACTTACCTTTTTGGGAAAATGTCTATACCCCTTTCAATTTAAATTCAAAAAATATCCCCCTCCCCAAAAAAAGGAAAGTTCGTATTTCCCACTAGACTCCCAAAAAAAACGACCGTGAACGGAAACATTTCGGCCGTGATCGAAAAAATCTGGTCGAGAATGGAAAAATTTCAGCCGCCGCTGTGAATGGAAAAATTTCAACCGTGATGAACGGAAATCCGGTCAAAAGTTTAGACGTGAGAAAAAAATCAAATTTAATATTCCGTGGAGTCCGGTTCACGGGCGTGAACCATTTTTTGCAATTTCACGGAACTGAGTTCACGCACAAAAAAAATAAAAATAAATTTAATATTCCATGGAGTCCGGTTCACGGCATGAACCACTTTCTGCAATTTCATGGAACTAGAGTTCACGCGCCAAAAAAAAATATTTCAAAATTTATAAAACTCGTGAAGTCCGTTGATGTGAAAAGGGGTCCATTTGGCAAAAAAAACACCCCTGTTTGGAGGCCCGTATCTCCTAAATTGTATATCCGATGAAGGCGCTCTAGGACTCATCGGAAAACTGACATCGAGCTCTTTGACTTTGGATTGGTCGTCCGAGTCAAAATTGACCATTTTGGCCTCCGACTAGTAGCCTCAAAATTCGACCCGAAAATCGAGGTAAAAAACAGTCCAAAAACCACGAAAAATCGTAAAAATTAGCGTGAAAACGATGACGAACCATATTCGGGCTACTTTTTGAGGTTCTAAACAACAAAATCACGGATGACTCAGGGAAACAAAGTTAAGGTACTCCAAAAATACAACTCTCATACAGAGTTTTTCAAAATTCCTTTTGGAATACCCTAAAAGACGTGCTGCGAAACAAGGAAACAATTCTTGGAAATTTTTTTCGTCTTGAGAGACAGTGATGGAAAATAGGTTTTAGGACCTCCTCGTCCATCTGGGAAGATCCTAGCTTACACTTTTTTTGAAAAAATATCTCAAGAGGTCATTCATGTGCATATAGCGCCTAAGCTAATTAGGGCAAACAGACATCGTTTAATCCAACGAAGAGTACGCCAAGCCTCTTGAGGCTGTAAAACGGGCTGTGGGAAGATATTTAAAAAAAACTGTTTGCTCATTAAGGAGCATTTAGGCACTCTAATATGGCCAAGATAGAGGGATTACTAGGGATCACGCAAGGACTGAACCCAATGGTTGGCTAACATCTTCGAGCCATTGAGATCTATGCCACAAATTCACCTCCCAAATTGCTAGGGATCATGCAAGGACTGAACCCAATGGTTGGCTAACATCTTCGAGCCATTGAGATCTATGCCACAAATTCACCTCCCAATGCCATTGGCCATGCCTATAGCAACCGTGTCATCAGGTTTTACACCCCCTATGACTTCGATCCCACCAGGCTTTGGTCCCTTGTCTAACATTCCCGTAAGTCCTATAACTACCAACCCTTTCCTGGATGCCCAAACCTTGGACATACTGACTAGTCTAGAAAGGGGGGTGGTCCAAGGACTCACTGAGTCTCTTCCAAACAAGAGCACTCACATACGGCCTCAGTGACTCATACAGCAATATGGTCAAACAAATTTCCAAAATTATGGGCAAATATGACAGAACAACAGACCCTGTTCACATTAGGACCTCAATGGAGTCTTCTTGGGCCCTTTTATTTGGCAGTTTAAGGGAGTCAAACCTTTTCTCTTAAGAAGAAACGTTTTCTAATTTGAAGCTTCAAAATGGCTACTTTATTCGAATTTGAATTTTGGGAGAAAAATGGAATTTAAAATCTAGCGGATAAAACCATATCATGTAACATATCTATGGAAAGCTCTTGATGCGTAGATCACGGATCTGTAAATCTCTGCTCAAATCGGAGCTTGTATGTAGAAGTTATGGACGTCCGAAAATTGTAAAATTGCCCCCTCCCCTTTTTGGGAAAAAAAGTGCACCCTTTGACCACTCTTACACCTCTCTTAATCACTAATGGTTTTTGCTTACATGGCGGGCTCCTATTTGTCAAAAAGTTAAACGTTTCCATAACCTCATGGCAAATTAAAGGGCCCAAAAAGACTCCATTGAGTTCCTAATGATTCATAGCCTTTTAAGCTTTTGATTGATTCAGACAGTACTCATTCTTTCATTTCCCCAGGATGCTTGCGTAAGCTAGTCATAGAACAGAAATCAAGGAAACCTATGCAAGTTGAATTGGCCAGTGGGAAGATTCTTTTCACTCACCTTGAAGACAGATCGTATTCAGTTCAATCTAGATGGGAATTTAACCGACTGTCAGTTCAGAGTTATACCTTTGGGGGTTCTCGACGGGATCCTTGGAATGGATTGGCTTTACAAAAATCAAGCTAACATTCACTATCATAATGGAACCATTTCCTTCCATGACCTTCACGGAAGTAAAGTTCAAGGAACCGAAATTTCAGGATCCCCAAAGGCTTCTAAGTTACTAAAAGGACTTAGAAAGAAGCAGCTCATTTATGTTGTCAAAATGAATCCTGTAGAAACAAAGTTAAAAACTAAAGAACCGGAATGGTTAAATGATTATGATGATTTATTTCTAGCAAAATTAACAGAGATACCTCCAATTCGAAAAGTAGATCATGTGAAAGAATTGACCCTCGGAGCTCAGCCAGTAGCCCTGCGCGCATGTAAAAAATACCAGTTCTTGAAGCCATCGAACTCAAGGAACAACTTAGACAACTGTTAGAACAAGGGTTTGTAAGACCTAGTGTTTCACCTTGGGGTGCGCCAGTTCTCTTTCAGAAAAAGAAAGATGGAACACTAAGACTCTGTGTGGACTACAGAGGTCTCAATCAGCCTCAAAGGGTAGAGAGAAATCTGGCAACTTCAGAGAACGAGATTGGTTACCAAGGCGGTCTTCAGCTTGTCAAAAGCACTCTAGCACCTGGTAGACCATTGAAACGGGATATTCTTCTTGAGAAGATTAGTCAGGGGGGAAGCTATGAGAGCATACTTTGGTATAAAAATTCTATACCAACCAGTTAATCCCAAGAATCCTCTGACTTCTTTCACTGTCTTTGGTTCAGGTTAGTTCAGGCCAATCTATGACTAGTTGAACTTTTGCGAAATCTGGAGAAATTCCATCTTTCGATACCAAAAAGCCCAAGTATTCAACATGGTCGGCAGAGAAAGTGCATTTGCTCTTTTTTGCAAAGAGTTGGTGCTTCCTTAGAATCTCAAGAACTTTTCTGACATGAGCTTCATGGTCAGATACATTCTTTGAGTAAATCAGAATATCATCAAAGAAAACAAGAACAAAATCATCCAAGTATTCTATGAGAATGTCCTGCATTAGGCGATTGAATGTAGCTGGGGCATTTGTCAATCCAAACGGCATGACAGTGAATTCATAATGCCCATACCGAGTATTGATGGCTGTCTTCGGGATATCTTGCTCATTAATCTTGATCTGATAATACCCTGATTTGAGATCTATCTTTGTGAAGATCCGGGCTCCACTTAGCCTATCCAAAAGCTCATCAATTCTGGGGATAGGATACTTATTCTTAATTGTCAGCTAGTAAACTGATGCTAGTGGTTTTGCCTTGGGAGGTGCACTCATGCAGGAAGGTCATGCAATGGCCTATGAATCCCGAAACCTCAGAACGCATGAGAGAAATTATGATGTCCATGACCTGGAACTACTTTCAGTATTATACGCCCTGAAGTTGTGGAGACATTACCTACTGGGTCAAAGATTCACTTTGATGACAGATCATCAGAGATTAAAGTGGATCTTCACTCAGAAGGATCTCAACATGCGCCAAAGAAGGTGGACGCAGACCCTCCAGGAATTTGATTTTGAAATCAAGTACCGCCCAGGCAAAGAAAATGTGGTAGCAGATACCCTCAACAAAAAAGCCTCCTTGCTTGCAATTACTGTAGTGTCAAATCCTTTGATTATTGAAGCAAGAGAGAAGATCATGCAGGATAGATTCTTTGGCCCTATTGCTACCCTACTTATGCAAGAAAGCAAAATCTCATTGTAGCGCCAGTTACATCAAAGTATTCTTCCATAGCCTCAATCCACTTCTCCACTACTTCACCTACTTCACCTAACTGCTCTCCCTTCACCCTTGAAGGGATCGGGTTGGGATCTGTACAGGGCTTTTCGAACATCTGGATCTAACTCTTCGTCCATCGGTTAGAGGATCCGATTGCCTTGCACGGGCCACGTGCCTCATGATTCTGACAAAACGAGATTTTTGTCCAACTTAACTTTGACAACAGATTTATGAAACAAGATTTACTCTGATAATTTTATTAACCATATTCACAATCATGAAAACAATTTGGAATTTTTTTGGGAAACATCATTTATTATCAAAAGTTTTCGATATATACATAGAGCATCACGGCTCCAAAGTCACTGCCTCAATCGCGTGTACATAAAGAAGCGAAATTGCAAAAAGGAGACATACCATGGTACACACGATTCATTACAGAAAGAGGTGCTGTAATTCTACTTCTAGGGATAAATCAGCTAAGAAGCCTAAAAACTCGGCATGAAATTTTGAAGTTCCTGGGTGAATGATCAAAGAGCTGAACATGCTGAACAAGCCCTAGCCTTATCAGAATCATGGCTAAGGAAATATTTTGCCTGAGCCTCTGGTACTGACATTAATACATCGCCCTCCAAACAACCACATATACCGACGTCGCTCAGTAGGATCAGGAAAGTAAAGACTCTCAAAATGACGTGCGAGTCTCACTCTGCTTACTCGGGTCGTAGCAGAGTTGATGAGGTGCTCGAATGCAAAGGCTATCACATCCTCACTCTGGGAGAGTTCAAGAATGCCAGATAGATTCGGGGTATCCATCTATAAGTTTCCAATTCAATTTATGAGTTTTCAATTTTTGAAGGTCATTCAACATAATATTAACAAGTGACAACATTATTTCCCAGATTTACTTTAAAATTTTAAGTAATTTCTGTTGCTTTTACCGAAATTTATAACAGCACTTTGATACCAAGTGTAGGATCCCACTACCCCCATTCCCGGTTGTTAGCAGCACAGCGGAAGCAGCATCCTCATGCGCGGGGGGCAGGGTTTCCCACTCGGGGCCTCGCCCTCGAACGTCTGGGCACGAGACTAAGCTGGTGGCCATTTCGAAAACCGAAACCCGGAAAATTTTCCATGCACGAAAAATGGGGACGATTCCACCATTTTGAATTTCTTAACGAATTTTTCTAACGAGGTCAAGATACTGAACTAACCTTCATCTTAATAAACCAGATAGAAGGAAAACTATTACAGGCTTAACTTGAAGGGATCAACGCTTTTCTCCTAATTGAATCAGTCATGGCCGTTGATCTATTCATTAGAGAAGTCTTCAGGCTTTTATTTAACTACGCGAGTTCTAAACGTATTCCTTTTAATCAATTTTATTATTAAAACTCTACTGATTCCAGCCTAACCCCATCCGGCCCATGGATTAGCCACCGCCCAGCCACCACTAGAATTGGTAGAACCAGACAAGTACTCACCCACCCATAATTGAATGCCTTTCTTAACTTTTGCTTTAGAATATAGATACGCACACACTCCTCTTTAAACTTTAACTTTTAAAACAATCCATTAACAAACAATTATTGGTCACGGATGTCATAACTCAAAATTTCCATTCAATCCTTGTTTCTCACAAAACAGTGTCACTCTCGACTCTCCGTTGAGACTAGCAGGTCAGCAACGAGATCTAGTAACAGATTACAATAATTTTCTCATCATCATACATATATATATCTTCCACGACATATGCATGGGTATCCTAAGCACCGCGAGCCCGTGAATCGCCTGGTCAGAACCCTCCAGGATCCTCATTAGGTGTCCTGGTACTTCACTGAGGGACCGCTTCGTCGGCCCTCGCCCATCGTACTGGAAGCACACCATTTTTCACCATACCCAGGCTGGTCAAGACCTGGACAGGTTTTTGCCACGTGAGCCGTCCTTTGAACACTCCCCGCCAGCTGTTGCAACCGAACTTCCCTTAGAAAAACACATATACCAAATGCTCCCTCCAGCATTCTGGCGTAAGACAGTCCTTTAAGAAAATAGAGTTTCTATGCAAGTTTTCAGTTTTGATTTTCTTTTGAATACAATGGGTAGATCTTAAATCCGTATCCCAACTTCTAGATCACAGGTCTAAAATTCCAACAGAATTTCGTGAATTCTATAACCTTGATCCTCAGATCAGAAACAAGGGTCTTAACTTGATTTCAGATTTGGTGGGTGATTTGAGTGGAATTTTCCTGAACTGGTCACATCGTCTTTTCTTGAAACTGACGAAGGAGATTAAGTCTTGGTCATAGTCTGATTCAAGGTTTGAGTCTGGAAAGGTTCTCCCTGAACTAACTTTCTCGAAGGGTAATATTTCAATTACTACTTTACTGAATTTCAATCATTGAGTATTTTGCTTAACTGAATTTAAAACTAATCATGAATTCCTATGAGGAATAAATTAATCATTTATCTAAGATCCGACTTCGATAGTTTTTCTGAATTTTCTCTCATTACCATCCTAGAGAATATGAAACGGTAGAATTTTCTCTACAGAGTATTTACTTATTCATTTACCAATATTCATGGGATTTAAACATAGGATTATAGAGAACTCTTATTTTGATATAAAAATTCTATATGCATCTATTTATGCATAAAATCCAACTTCTATGGAAATAACACTTTTATATAAAAGAAAATCCTTTTATGCATCTATTTATGTAAAAAAATCAATCTTGATGAAAGTAACACTTTTATAAAATAAAAAATTCTTTTATGCATCATTTTATGCATAAAAATCAATATTGGTGAAAGTAACACTTTTATAATAAAAAATTTCTTTTATGCATAAAAATCAATATTGGTGAAAGTAACACTTTTATAATTAAAAAAATTCTTTTATGCATCATTTTATGCATAAAAATCAATATTGGTGAAGGTAACACTTTTATAATAAAAAATTTTCTTTTATGCATCATTTTATGCATAAAAATATTGATGAAAGTAACACTTTAATCATAATAATAAAAATATGCATCATTTTATGCATAACAATCAATATTGGTGAAAGTAACACTTTTATAATAAAAAATTTCTTTTATGCATGAAAATCAATATTGGTGAAGGTAACACTTTTATAATAAAAAAAGTTCTTTTATGCATCATTTTATGCATAAAAATCAATATTGATGAAAGTAACACTTTTATAATAAAAAATTTCTTTTATGCATCATTTTATGCATAAAATTCAATATTGATAAAAGTAACACTTTTATAATAAAATAATTCCTTCCAATATGCATCTTTCTATGCATAGAATTTAAATCTAATCAAAATTACTCTTTTATAATTAAAAAAATAACCAATATGCATCTTTCTATGCATAGAATTTAAATCTAATGAAAATCACTCTTTTATAATAAAAAAATAACCAATATGCATCTTTCTATGCATAGAATTTAAATCTAATGAAAATCACTCTTTTATAATAGTAAAAAAAACCAACATGCATCTTTCTATGTATAGAATTTAAATTTTAATGGAAATCATACTTTTATAATAAAAATATTTCTACTATGCATTTTTCTATACCTAGAATGAAAATAACACTTTTAGAATACACAAATAGTGGGGATTACTCTTTTTGAATAATAAAAGATAAAATTTATTTCATAAAATTTAAGAAAATTTTACCATAACCTCCTTTGTATGGCTGACCATTTTATAATTTTTTCTATCCTCAAGTTACTTAAAAATTATCCCAAATGGTTGAAAGCATTCTAAAGTAATCAAATTTCACTTTTAAAAGAGAAACAATATGAAAAGTTCAATTCTTACAATTTGATTACTTATCTAGGATAAAGAAAGGCTAAATTTAAGAATGAAGAGAGGGGGAAAGCCTTTCCAACAAGGCATAACATCATTTTTTCATTTTAAAGAAAACAAAAACTAGAAAACCATTAAAAGGAATAAAGAAAAAGTAGGATTTCCAGCTTACTTGAATTTTTGTGAGCTTTTCTTTGGCGTGATGGTTTGAGGGATCTACTCTTGTTTACAACAAGAGTGGCCACCAATTCTTTTGAAGAGGGAAAGGTCAAAAACTAATGAATTATCAATAAATTCACTGTTTTTGGCTCTGGGGGGGGTGGAGTAGAGTAACAGTGCATAAAACACTATTTAGCTTCTACAAAGGGGGAGGCTTCTATTTATAAGAAAAAGTGAGCTTCTAACCAAGCAAACTGATTCTAGAATTTTCCAGATCAGTTTGGTCAATTTTTGACCATTCTTGCGTCAGTTTAGCTTTTTTTTTGGAAATAGACTTGAATTAGGAGAGAGGAGAGATGAAATATCTCAATATTTGAGAATTTAAAACTCCACCACACATGTGAAATAGGCACCTCCTTCGTAAGGGGAAATCCCCACTCTGAGGTGTCAAAATTTTATTTTTTTAGTATTTTCTTTGGTCCTTAGTCCACTTTTCATCTTATGTGAGTATTTACTCATTTTTGGGGGGATTTTCTTTATTTCTTCAATTTATCTCCTCCATACATTTGGATGAATCTGATTGGCCCCTCAGAACCTTAATTTAAAATTTTTCAAAAAATCTGAACCCTTAAGATAAGGCCTTTTGAACAGATTATAATTTATTTCTAATGCACCTTCTAAAAATCTTTTTGAACTTCTGTTTCAGGGAAATTTATTTTAATAAGAAGAGATATTTTTCCATCCAAAAATATCTAAAATTTGAATAACCCTCTCTAGAACATTTCTCTCTCTAAGCCAAAATAGGTAGAAACATTTCTCTCTCTAAGCCAAAATAGGTAGAAACAAGATCTTTTATTATTCTGAAGAGGGAATTGATTACAAGGGAAGATACTGGACATCTTGAGGGGCTGGGGAGGAATCTTACATTCTCTCCCACTTGGAAAACACGAGATGTCCTCATCTTGCAAACTGGGGGTAATCTCGCAACAGTTCGGCTTCTTTCTCCCAGGTGGCATCTTCAAAAGGATAGAACTTCCCTTTAACCAATAATTCTCTCAGAATTCTATTCCTGAGAACCTTTTCTCGAACATCAAGGATTTCTTCAGGTTGGAGTTCCATCTGCTCTTGGGTTGAAGAAGTTAAGATTTCATCAAGCACATGATTCGAGCTTGGTATATACTTTTTAAGAAGGCTTACATGAAATACATTATGTGGGGGATAACTTGTTGTACTTCCCAAGAGATAGAGAACTTCTTTTGGGGCGTACTCGAATGAAGAACATATCTTCTTCTTCAAATTACTGCTTCTGTCTATCCTTGGCAGCTTTTATATCTTTGCAAATTGACTGCATCTGCTGCTCCATGTCATCAAGCATCTGTCTGGACATCTCGACCCTAATCAATGGGTCGGACCAAGTTAATGGAGTTAAGCAATCTTGTCCATACAGAGCTTTGAAAGGGCTCATCCCAATACTTCGGTGATAAGAAGCATTGTAGGCAAAGAACTCGACTAGGTGCAGATAGCTTAGCCACTTCTTGGGCTCCTTACGAGACAGCACGACCAAAGTATATCTTCGATTACTTAGTTCACCCTTTCAGTTTGACCATCGATCTCGGGGTGATAAGCTGTGTTGAGATCCAAGAAAGTTCCTACTGCTTCGAAAAATGCTGTCTAGAATCTTCACGTGAACTTGGGATCTTGATCACTTACTATTCTCGTGGTGGGTAGGCCATGCAATCTGAAGATTTCCTTGAGGAACACTCTGGCCCACATCCACTGCAGTGTAGGTTTCTTTTACTCTAATCAGATGGGCAACTTTGGTTAGTCTATCAACTATCATGAAGATGGAGTTGTAACCTGATTGCACTGAAGGTAATCTAGTAATAAAATCCATACTGATACATTCCCACTTCATCTGGGGGATGTCTAATGGATGTAACTTCCGATGCATTTTTACTCTCTGGATCTTGAATTTCTGATAGGTAAGACATTGACATACATGATTAAGTACATCCTTTTTTAGACCAGGCCGCCAAAAGAAGCTTTTCTTCACATACATGTAGGCATTGATGAAACCTGGATGTCCTGCAATAAGGCTGTCATGGGCTTCATTCAGAATTTGACCCTTAGTTCCCTCATCATTGGGAATGCATAGCCTGTGATTATAATACATAATTCCATAATCCAGGTTATACCCTTGAACTCGGTTCAACTCTTGGCTCTCGCCAGGTTAAAGATTGTGGAAACGGCCAGGATCGCTTCGAGGAATCACTGCGAGACTAACCGTCTCGACCGGAATACCCAGACCTGGACCAATCTTAAAGCTTACCTTAGAAAGAGGTTTTGTCCTCCGAGCTTCTTTGAAACTAAAATGAATGAGTTGTTCTTGGAACTAAAGCAGGATAGCCGAACAATTGAAGAGTACCATCAAGCTTTTGCCCTTCTCCTCAAATATTTTCCGCAATTGGATGAAGAGCAACTGATGGCCAGATTCAGGCCAGATTCATTCGAGGAATGAACGAGCCATTGGACACCTTAGTGTGAAGAATGCCAAACCTATCTCAATGACCGAAGCTGTAAGAATGGCAAAGGATTTTGCCAAAGCCTTTGTTGTTAAGGTCTCGCCAAAGCCTGCACCCTCTAACTTTAAAAGATTCCAAACCTCGGGAAGTACTTCAAACTTTCCTCCCCCAAAGAGACAGCAAGGCCCAAATATGAATCAGGATACTAGGAGATTCAGAAGTGAAGACCCTTCCCATAGAACACTTTCTTAGGAGCCCCACCTCTTTCAAGGATTCAGAGGGATGAACTCAGAAGTGAGAACCGATGTTTTGGATGTTAGGGTTTTGGTCACCAGCTGAAAGACTGTCCTACTCCTGCCATGTCAAGGAGGGGACAGGGAAGTCAAGGACCGAGAGTGCAGAGACCAGCCCCTTCCTATCAGTCAAATCAGGGTCCATCTCGTCAAAATCAAGGCAATCCCAGGAGAACCAACTCAGCCATCTGCCTCTGTCCAGAGTAGCCTCAGAACTCCTTCCTTGAACTGGGGCAACCAAAGAGAAAGAGTTTCGCCTCAGACTGCAGCAGCCAGAACAGTCACAATAGCAGAAGTAGTGGAAGAGGAAAAAGGACAGATTTCTGTAGCAATTGAAAACCAAGGGCCAAATTGCCAATTCTCCGTCATCCATACTCCAGCTGAGTATCAGGGTAAGCCTTTTAAGCTTTTGATTGATTCAGGCAGTACTCATTCTTTCATTTCCCCATGATGCTTGCGTAAGCTAGTCTTAGAATAGACATCAAGGAAACCCATGCAAGTTGAATTGGCCAGTGGGAAGATTCTTTTCACTCACCTTGAAGACAGATCGTATTCAGTTCAGAGTTATACCTTTTAACTAACTGTTAGTTCAGAGTTATACCTTTGGGGGTTTTCAATGGGATCCTTGGAATGGATTGGCTCCACAAAAATCAACCTAACATTCACTGTCATAATGGAACCATTTCCTTCTGTGACCTTCACGGATATAAAGTTCAAGGAACCGGAGTTTCAGGATCCCCAAGTCTACAGTTTTAGTAAAGGCTTCTAAGTTACTAAAAGGACTTAGAAAGAAGCAGCTCATTTATGTTAACAAAATGAATCCTGTAGACACAAAGTTAAAAGCTAAAGAACCTGAATGGTTAAGTGATTATGATGAATTATTCCCAGCAAAATTAACAGAGATGCCTCCAATTCGGGAAGTAGATCATGTGATAGAATTGACCCCCGGAGCTCAGCCAATAGCCCTGCGCACATACAAAATGTCAGTTCCTAAAGCCATCAAACTCAAGGAGTAGTTTAGACAGCTGTTAGAACAAGGGTTTGTAAGACCTAGTGTTTCACCTTGGGGTGTGCCAGTTCTCTTTCAGAAAAAGAAAGATGGAACGCTAAGACTCTGTGTGGACTACAGAGGTCTCAATCAGCTGACAGTTAAGAATAAGTATCCTATCCCTAGAATTGATGAGCTTTTGGATAGGCTAAGTGGAGCCCAGATCTTCACAAAGATAGATCTCAAATCAGGGTATTATCAGATTAGGATTAATAAGCAAGATATCCCGAAGACAGCCACCATCAATACTCAGTATGGGCATTCTGAATTCACTATCATGCCGTTTGGATTGACAAATTTTCCAGCTACATTCAATTGCCTAATGTAGGACATTCGAATACTTGGATGATTTTGTTCTTGTTTTCTTTGATGATATTCTGATTTACTCAAAGTATGCAGCTGACCATGAAGCTCATGTCAGAAAAGTTCTTGAGATTCTAAGGAAGCACCAACTCTTTGCAAAAAAGAGCAAATGCACTTTCTCTGCCGACCATGTTGAATACTTGGGGTTTCTGGTATCCAAAGATGGAATTTCTCCAGATTCCGCAAAAGTCCAAGCAGTCATAGATTGGCCTGAACTAAAGACAGTGAAAGAAGTCAAAGGATTCTTGGGATTGACTTGTTGGTATAGAATTTTTATACCAAAGTATGCTCTCATAGCTTCCCCCCTGACTAATCTTCTCAAGAAGAATATCCCATTTCAATGGTCTGCCCGCCGGGTTCAAGAGTGCTTTTGGTAACCAATCCCGTTCTGAAGTTGTCAGATTTCTCTCTACCCTTTGAGGTAGTAAATTGATGCCAATGGTTTTGCCCTGGGAGGTGCACTCACGCTGCAGGAAGGTCATGCAGTGGCCTATGAATCTCAAAAACTCAAAACGCATGAGAGAAATTATGCTGTCCAATGACCTGGAACTACTTTCAGTAGTATATGGCCTGAAGTTGTGGCGACATTACCTACTGGGTCAAAGATTCACTTTGATGACAGATCATCAGAGATTAAAGTGGATCTTCACTCAGAAGGATCTCAACATGCGCCAAAGAAGGTGGATGTAGACCCTGCAGGAATTTGATTTTGAAATCAAGTACCACCCAGGCAAAGAAAATGTGGTAGCAGATGCCCTCAACAGAAAAGCCTCCTTGCTTGCAATTACTGTAGGGTCAAATCCTTTGATTATTGAAGTAAGAGAGAAGATCATGCAGGATAGATTCTTTGGCCCTATTGCTACCCTACTTATGCAAGAAAGCAAAACTCCACAGGAGTTGAACTGAGTTCAAGGGTATAACCTGGATGATGGAATTATGTATTATAATCGCAGGAGGCTATGCATTCCCAATGATGAGGGAACTAAGGGTCAAATTCTGAATGAAGCCCATGACAGCCTTATTGCAGGACATCCAGGTTTCATCAAAACCTACATGTATGTGAAGAAAAGCTTCTTTTGGCCTGGTCTAAAAAAGGATGTACTTAATCATGTATGTCAATGTCTGACCTGTCAGAAAGTCAAGGCTGAGAGAGTAAAAATGCATGGGAAGTTACATCCATCAGATAAAGTGGGAAGTTACATCCATCAGATAAAGTGGGAAGTTACATCCATCAGATAAAGTGGGAATGTATCAGTATGGATTTTATTACTAGATTACCTTCAGTGCAATCAGGTTACAACTCCATCTTTGTGGTAGTTGATAGACTAACCAAAGTTGCCCATCTGATTAGAGTAAAAGTTACCTACACTGTAGTGGATGTGGCCAGAGTGTTCCTGAAGGAAATCTTCAGATTGCATGGCCTACCCAGGAGAATAGTAAGTGATCGAGATCCCAAGTTCATGTCAAGATTCTATACTGCATTTTTCAAAGCAATAAGAACTTTCTTGGATCTCAGCACAGCTTACCACCCTGAGACCGATGGTCAAACTGAAAGGGTGAACCAAGTAATCGAAGATATACTTCGGTCATGCTATGCAGGGAACCCAAGAAGTGGCTAAGCTATTTGCACCTAGTCGAGTTCGCCTACAATGCTTCTTCACTGAAGTATTGGGATGAGACTTTCAAAGCTCTGTAGTATGGACAAGATTGCTTAACTCCATTAACTTGGTCCGACCCATTGATTAGGGTCGAGATGTCCAGACAGATGCTTGATGACATGGAGCAATAGATGCAGTCAATTTGCAAAGATATAAAAGCTGCCTAGGATAGACAAAAGCAGTATGCACATAAGAAGAGGAGAGACAGAAAATTTGAAGAAGCACATATGGTCTTCATTCGAGTATGCCCCAAAAGAAGTTCTCTATTTCTTGGGAAGTACAAGAAGTCCCCCAGATATTGTGGACCATATCTGATTACAAAGAAAGTAGGTGACTTAGCCTACGAGCTTCTTCTGCCTCCTCAACTTAAAGTACATAATGTATTTCATGTCAGCCTTCTTAAAAAGTATATACCAAGCAGAATCATGTGCTTGATGATGAAATCTTAACTTCTTCAACCCAAGAGTAGATGGAACTCCAACCTGAAGAAATCCTTGATGTTCGGGAAAAGGTTCTCAGGAATAGAATTCTGAGAGAATTATTGGTTAAAGGAAAGTTCTATCCTTTTGAAGATGCCACCTGGGAGAAAGAAGCCGAACTGTTGGGGGATTACCCCCAGTTTGCGAGATGAGGACATCTCACGTTTTTCAAGTGGGAGAGAATGTAAGATTCCTCCCCAGCCCCTCAAGATGTCCAGTATCTTCCCTTGTAATCAATTCTTTCTTCAGAATAATAAAAGATCTTGTTTCTACCTATTTTGGCTTAGAGAGAGAAATGTTCTAGAGAGGGTTATTCAAATTTTATATATTTTTGGATGGAAAAATATCTCTTCTTATTAAAATAAATTCCCCTGAAACAGAAGTTCAAAAAGATTTTCAGAAGGTGCATTAGAAATAAATTATAATCTGTTCAAAAGGCCTTATCCTAAGGGTTCAGATTTTTTGAAAATTTTAAATTAAGGTTCTGAGGAGCCAATCAGATTCATCCAAATGTATGGAGGAGATAAATTGAAGAAATAAAGAAGTTCCCCCCAAAAATGAGTAAATACTCACATAAGATAAAGAGTGGACTAAGGACCAAAGGGGGGGATTTTTTTTGCGACCTTTTTTTGCCGAGCTTTTTGGAGAAATGAACAATTAGTTCGAGCTTTGCAAAGGACCATGAACTTACTATGAGCTTTGTAAAGGACCAAGAACTTACTTACATATAAATAACAAGCTTTGAAAGATCAACAATATAAATTTCAGTCTTTTAAAGATCTAGTCCATAAAAATATTAATTACAAAGTCTTTTGATCCACATCATACTTATTGATATAATTACATATATTCATATACCTATCTAAATTAATGCACCTCATACATATACACATACAAAATATACATATACATACATACATGCAAGAGCTACCTACATACTAACATATATACATACTTTCTTACTTAAATATAAAAAACAATCCTTTAAAGATAAAAAATGTATATATCGATCTTTAAAGTTTCAAAACCATGAAAATCTCGATTACAAAGTCTTTAGATCCACATCATACTTATTGATATAATTACATATATTCATATACCTATCGATATTCTTACACCTCATACATATACAAAATATACATATACATACATACATGCAAGAGCTACCTACATACTAACATATATACATACATACATACATACATACTTTCTTACTTACTTAAATATAAAAAACAATCCTTTAAAGATAAAAAATGTATATATCGATCTTTAAAGTTCCAAACCATGAAAATCTCGATTACAAAGTCTTTTGATCCACATCATACTTATTGATATAATTACATATATTCATATACCTATCTAAATTCATGCACCTCGTACATATACATATACATACATACATACAAGAGCTACCTACGCAGCACTAACATATATACATACATTACACTAGCCTCACGATCAATAATAGGGACATGGCAATTTACTCGATAGAACATACTAAGTGCCAATGTATCCATCTATCATAACGAGAAAACATTATGTTTGGATATCCATACCACATAACATGTATACATAAAGGGAAATATTTGAGAGATTATGACTTACCCATTCTCCATTCTCATACAAATAACTTGATTCCACATGAACAGACATTGTTCGATGCATGACCAATCCAACTTTCTTTCCCATGGAATATATTTTAGGAAGTTGATCCATTAGACTCAAACACACAAACCAACCCTCATCAGCCACAAACAAACCAACAAAACTGAGTGTGGCACGTATCAATGATGAAGAAACTTGATTCCATGAGGGACACCCATCTGTATCTACATCAACAACCTATAAACCTGTAGGAAAGTCAGCCCATACGAGGCGAGCCACTGTATCTGAGGGAGAACCTCTATGAGATAGAGCCTTGGGAATCTTCATCAAGAATTCTTCCACACTACATAAAAGATTTATGATGTTTGGTTGTTTTGGTAAGTATAACTTGGAAAACTAATTATATGGTAAAATTATTCTTTTTACCTATCTGAGCCCTCCGAAAGAGTGTGGACGTCTACCAGCAATATGTGTGAAGAACATCTCTCACCTGCAAGTAAACAAGACAAAAAATGAGATGCATTTCAAAAGCACACACTTCTCAAAATAAATTTGCGATGGAAAGTACTCTTACTAGTCATGTCCATGATGTCAAATTTTCCTGACACCTCCCCCTCTTGGAGGGTCTCTCTCTTGATCTTCATTTGTGGGGTCTCCCTCTTGAACATCATGCATAATGTCAAGACGTCTCTTTGTTCGCCTCTCACGTTGCACTTGAGACGATGTAGATGTATGCTCTTGGTGTGATTGTGGCACTTGTGACAGTGGTGTGGATGGTTTTGGGGCCATGCACGAGGATCCAACTACTGGAGACTGGGTCAAGTTTGTTGGTTGTGGGGGAAGGTATTCTAGAGTCTTCTTGAGTTGGGGGATCTCTTTCAAGCTCAGATTGGCAATTCTTAAATTCTTCAAGAAATAGAGCAAGATAATTTACTAAAAAGGTAGAAATCCCCAGACCTTTTTGTATATGTATATGTATGTAGATGTATATGTATCTATGTATATGTATATGTATATGTATGTGTATATGCATATGTATATGTATATGTATGTAGGTATGTATATGTATATGTATGTAGGTAGTATGTATCTATGTATATGTATATGTATATGTATGTAGGTAGTATGTATCTATGTATATGTATGTGTATGTATATGTATGTAGGTATATGTATCTATTTATATGTATATGTATGTAGGTATATGTATGTGTATATGCATATGTATATGTATATGTATGTAGGTATGTATATGTATATGTATGTAGGTATGTATATGTATGTATCTATGTATATGTATGTGTATGTATATGTATGTAGGTATATGTATCTATTTATATGTATATGTATGTAGGTATATGTATGTGTATATGCATATGTATATGTATATGTATGTAGGTATGTATATGTATATGTATGTAGGTATGTATATGTATGTATCTATGTATATGTATGTGTATGTATATGTATGTAGGTATATGTATCTATTTATATGTATATGTATGTAGGTATGTATATATCAAAACTTAATAACGTTTCTTTAAAATCTGATATGCCAAACCTTAAATGTAACATGAACTATGTATGTACAAATTTGTAAAAAATTTGGACAGCATCTCCTTTGCATTTTCTAAAAAATCCCAAAATAAACTTCAAAACTTAACAATGTTTCTTTAAAATCTAACATGCCAAATCTTAAATGTAACATGAACTTTGTATGTATGTAGGAATTTAGTATATAATTTAGTGTATGTATGTAGGTTTATATTTATGTATGTATATGTATATGTACATATATGTTTACATATGTATTTGTATATGTATATATTTGTATGCATATGTATCTAATATGTATATGCATATGGATATGTATCTAATATGTATATGTATCTAATATGTATGTATATGTATCTAATATGTATATGCATATGGATAGTTTATATATATTTATATGTATGTATAGGTATGTATTTGTATAGGTAGGAAGGTTTACATATACATATACATTTACATTTACATGCATATAATTCAGTAGAAAGCAAAAAAGTACCTTTTTCTAGGAGCTCCTCACTTGGAGGTACATGATTTAGAGGATAGTCCAACCACCAAGGACATCTCTTATATTCCCAATCAGAAACACCTCTCTCAACCCATTCCTTCGGGTACATTGTTTCCGAGGAATTTGGATCTACCCATTCTTTGATTGCTTCTGTCTCTTCGTCCATTAGACCTTGGCCAATGAGTAGCTGCACCCACCTACCCAAAATAAAACAAACAGCACTAAAATATTTTTTTTTAATGCGTATATGTATTTTTTGTAAAAATAGAATGGCATTAGAAGATATATACCTGTAGACAACCCTCTTTGCGGCATTCTCCACCTCAGGTTGCTTTTGGCCTTCCTTCACTTTTCCAATCTTTGCCCACACCTCATGGAAGGCCCATGGTATGTGTTTTGATCGCTCCTCTTGCACCCCCATTGCATAAATGGTGGGATGTAGATAACATCATCATATACCAATAAACCCTCCAAAATAGAGTCCACCTCCCCTATTAGCTCTTCCCAATACAACTCTTTCTTCATATGCAGCAACGTCTTTTTGTTATCCCCAAACATCTTCGAAATTACCTTGTCCTTTGCCCTCCCGGTCATAAGCATTTGAAGCAATTCCATCTTCCTATTTCAGCATCATACCAAAGTCATAAGAGATTAAATGTTAAGGTTAGTTTATGTTAAGGGAGGTTTATTGACATGTGACATACCTTTGAGTTGAAATTACCTTGTCCTTTGCCCTCCCTCTCACCGCATTTTCAAACGATGTCTACGTATAACGAAAAGGACTCATTATCACTCACACGATTAAAAAACATTGATAATCTGTTTATTAATAAAAGATGGGAAATGCAAACACTACCTTCCACACAAGCTGTGCCAAGATTGTAGCTGGAGCATTGTACCATGTTGCTCTCCACTTTGTCGCTCTCCAAACTAAGCTCCATTAAAGCCCACCTCCTTACGTCTTCACCAAGGTAGTCCAATATGGATGATTTGTCCGCCATTCCAAATCGTTGAAACATGAAGATCTCATGTGACAATGTGGGTGTAACACTAGTGCACACCAATCTGTGTTGTAAAGAGTCACATTGAGCCAAGAACTTAACAATGACTTCACAATGTCCGTAATTAAGTAGAGATCACTTACTCATTTTGAGATCGCAAAGCCAAGAGCAATTCTCCTTCTTCTTGCTTCTTGTCCACAACCAAAAATTGACATTTGACCCGGACGTGGTGTGAGGGGCTATGAGACCAAGCTAGAGAAAACAAAATAAAGATATTACAATATATTACTTTTAATGTTGCATAAAATCACTCTATGGCATTCAAAAGAACATACCTTCGCGCACTCTATGGCATAAAATCACTCTATGGCATTCAAAAGAACATACCTTCGCGCACTCGAGACATCCATGCCTTCACACGATGATTGCCATCCCAAACAAGAAACTTCTTACCACCGAGATCCTCCCACTCAGTTCCTCTCATTTCATCCTCAAATCTGTCATGTTGTACCACCGAGTTTGGTCCCCATTCTTGGAAGTCTATTTATGTGACCACGAAATACATAGAGCTTCCAAGACGTGTAAGTGAAACTAAAAAAGGAGGAGATGCTTCGACATAACCATGGTAGTCAAAAGAATCACGAAACACCTCAAGTTGGCTAGAAACTGCATGGATGGCTTCATTTGGAATCAGCCTGCATAAAGGGACCAATGGGGTAGAGGAATTGTATTGCACAAAAAACTTAGTGAATACATCACCAAGCAATCCTAATTCAATAGATTTTCCAAGAAGCCTTCTAGTACGAGATTCAGGAATCTCCGTGTGAGTTGGAGGAGGTGAGCTCATTTCGTTCTCCAACACAAGCACTTCTTCCTCATGAGACCAAGAGAATTATGCGCTTCTGTTTCCTCTCTAATAGGTGTGAGGACACAGGTGTCCGTGATTGAGCTTCCTTGCTAAGAGTCAAACAAACACGCCTAGATCTAGATCTAAGTGAGTATCCCCTGTTGTCTATAAGACACACACACCAAGCCAAAGTAAGCATATCTAAAACATTAAAACACAATCTCAGTAGAATCTTGGCTATTCACATCATATACCTTTCTTAGTCTTTGCCTGTTGTTTTCCTGCTTTTCTTGGAGCCATCTCCCTTTCTTTTGCCCTGAATATGAGTAGCAAAAAGTTTGAGCTGAATGATAGATAGAGATGATCAACCTCACACATAAACCCTGATTCATGTCTATAGGAAAACATCAACCTCACGCAGAAACCTTACTACATGTTTAAGAAAACATTCAGGATGGTGAAAGCTCTAGAGGCTAGCACACAACTTCAAAGTAGATCAGTAAGCTCACAAGGCCGGATACCAAAACCAAGATCGGACCGTAACTATAGGCCCCATTCAAAGAAACCTCTAGGAAAGAAATATTCACCCATCGTCAACTAAAATGGGCCCCATCCACCATGCCCAAACCAGCCCCAATGGAGCTTAGATTTAAGAGGGTGCTCAATGCAAGTTGAAAAAGGCACGACACTTATAATTGTTGCCATATACATAGGCAGTGATGTGTGTGAACACACTTAGGACCGCCGGGGCACTTTTTCCCTCTTTAGGAGGTTTTTTCCCCCGGCTTGTATATACGCCCATCCTTCTAGGGCTAACTAATCTTTTGTACATTGACACAATCTAATACACTTTGTGTTGTGTGCATTCTTGCTTCTTCTTCTCCAAGCTTTGTGTGCTTTCCTGCAACCCTAATTCCAACAATTGGTATCAGAGCAAGCATCGGCTCCCAGGGCTACGCCGCCAGTACCCTTCGACTCACGTTCTCCGATTGAGGTGAGTTTTCACGAGCGCTTGCAGGTCCCTATACTCTGCAAATAAGCCCGAATGGTTGAGCGTTCTCAGAATTTGCATCTGAGGTCGTTTCGGGCTCCGTTTTTGCATTTCAAGTTCTGCACAGGTGTTTTCGTCATTTTCTGCAGAAATTTTGACAGTGCGGTTTTCTGCAAAACAGGCATACGTGTTCTATTGTGGACCGTGCTACATAGCACAAGTTGTTTTCTGTTCAGTCTTTGCTTCATTACAGGCAGCTTTTGCATCAGTTTCAGTCAGTGGCCATGGCTGATAACAGCAATGATGTATTTCGCATGATGTTGTCTGCTGAAGACAAACTGGATGGAGACAGCAACTACCCACTTTGGGCATACATGATGCAGCATGTTTTGGTTGCAAAAGGAGTGTGGAACATTGTGTAGGGTATGGATGTACGTCCAGGTTCTGTGGATGTAGGATCTGTTGAGGATGTTGCAGGTTCTAGCAGCCCTACTGTTGCTGCTGTTTTACACCCACTGCTGAATAAGCTCGTTGGGATAGTAAAGATGCGCAGGCTCATGCCTTGATTGCACTTTCTGTCAAACGTAACATCACCCCACATATTCGTTCAGCTAAAACAGCAAAACAGGCTTGGGATATTCTAGCTGGTTTGTATGCAGGTCGTAACGAGGCAAAAATCGCTTACCTGCGTAAAGAGCTAGAATTGAAGATTATGCAAGAAGATGATGACATGAATGTTTTTCTTGCTGAGATTAAAGATCTCAAAGAACAGTTGATTTCTGCAGGTGAGATTATTCCTGATCATTCTCTTGTGCAGACTGTTCTTGATGCTTTACCTGAGACATATCAGACTTTTGCTTCCACGTGGAGACTTCTTAATGAGGACAAACCTGATGCTGTCAAGTATGATACTTTAGTCAACAAGCTCTTGCAAGAAGCGCAGTCCAGGCAAAACAGGGCCAGGCAACGTGCAGTTGATCAAGCATTTATTGCTGCCCAGCAACAGAGAAGAAGTGGTAAGGCAGCCCCTTCCACTGTTTCTTCTCCTATTAGTAGGTTTGCAACTTCTTCTCCTATTAGTAGGTCTGCAACTTCTTCTCCTTCCACAGGTAGCAACAATAAGTCTGAGAAGGCTCTTGATAAAGGCAAGAAAAAGACCAGGTGCAACTATTGTAAGGCAAATGATCATGTCATTAAGAATTGTCCTAAGCTAAAGGCTAAAGAGGCAAAGAAGAAAGAGTCAAATGCAGCCACAATAGCGGATGCTTCTACAAATGCAGATTCTGCAAATGTTGTGCAGGATACAGAATGGGCGTTTAGCGTGTATTGCCAGTATGACCCATCTGTACATGATGCATGTTTGGCAGTTTCTGTTGACTCTCATGTATGGTATTTTGACAGTGGTGCTACAAAGCACATTACCTCGCATCGTGATATGTTCACTTCTCTTGAGGCTGTCCCTAATGGGAATACTGTCACATGTGCCAATAATGCTTCTTACCCAGTGAAGGGCGTTGGTAAAATTATGCTTACGGCTGCAAATGGCAGCGCTTTCACACTTTCAGATGCTTTGTATGTGCCAGGGATAAGGAAGAATCTATTGTCTGTCTCTGCGCTTGCTAGACTTGGATTTGTAATCAAATTTGTGGATGACAGATGTACTGTTCATGATTTGACTTCTGGTGATACGATTATTGCATCTGGCACCTTGTTTCGTGGGCTGTATAGGCTCAATTCTTATGACAAGTGTGTGGAAGATTCAGCAAATGCAGTTTCTAATGAAAAGGCAGTTTCAGATGCAAAACTATGGCATGCTCATTTTGGTCATCTAAACTTTGCTAGTTTGCTGCGTTTGCAGAAATTTGATATGGTTGCTTCATTGCCCCCTCTTGAGGCACCATTGAAACATGTTTGTGAAGGCTGTATTTTGGGCAAAATGCAGCGTTCTACGTTTCCAAAGGATGGTTCTGTGCGGGCCACTCGCAAATTGCAGCTTGTACATAGTGATGTATGTGGGCCTATACAAACTCCGTCATTTGGTAAACACTTGTACTTCGTGACTTTCATTGATGATTACTCAAGGCATGCATGGGTATATCCACTGAAGGCAAAGTCCGAAGTGTTATTGTGCTTCAAACAGTTTTTTCTTATGGTTGAAAATGTATCCAATTGTACTGTGGGCACCCTCCGTAGTACCGATCGAGGGGGGGAGTACATGTCTAAAGAGTTTGATGCATTTCTGGCTAGTCGTGGGATAAAACACCAATGTACAGTGCCGTATACCCCTCAGCAAAATGGTGTTGCTGAGAGGAAGAACAGGTCACTTATGGAGATGGCACGATGTATGGTCAAGAGCCAAGCTTTGCCACATGCGTTTTGGCTTGAGGCTGTCATGTGTGCTGCATATGTACTCAACAGGTGTCCCACTAAGGCCTTGCAGTCTATTACTCCATACGAAGCTTGGCATGGCAGGAAGCCTTCTATTGGTCACTTGCGTGTCTTTAGTTGCTTGGCCTATGCTTTAGTGCCTGTGCAACAACGCAGAAAATTGGATGATAAGGCTGTCAAATGCATTTTTGTTGGTTACAGTGCTGAAAGCAAGGGTTACAGATTGTATCATCCACAGTCAAAGCGTATCTTGATTAGTCGAGATGTTGTTTTTGTAGAAGATGCTGTGCAGCCTTTGTTATCATGTACCAAAGAGACAGGTGTGAGCTCACGGGATGTATTTGATACATTGTTGCCTCTCTTTATAGGTGGGAATTCAAATGTAAGTCCTGATGAGGCAAATATTCAGCCTACACAGATTTCAAATGACATCATAGATCAGCCTATTTCTGATGCAGATATACAGGATATAATTCATGAGGATAGGGCTGAAAATGAGCAAGCTAGAAATATGCCTAAATGGCTGGTGCAAACCTTGCGTGATAGTAAAATTGATGCACCTATATCTAGTCATACTCGTTCAGGTTTTCAGCATGCCTCTTATGCATCAGATTGTTATGCTTTGGCTGTGTCTAGTATGTTTGAAGAGGAAGAACCTCTTTCATTTGATGAGGCACAAAATTCAGAAAATTGGTTGGCTGCAATGCAAAGTGAATATGATGCTATAATGAAGAATGGTACATGGTCTTTGTGTGATTTGCCTATTGGTAAAAAGGCCATTGGATGTAAGTGGGTTTTTAAGTTGAAACGAAAGCCAGATGGTAGTGTTGATCGCTATAAGGCTAGACTTGTTGCAAAGGGTTATGCTCAAGAAAAGGGCATTGATTTTGATGAGACCTTTGCTCCCACTTGTCGTATGACTACCATTGGTAGCATTTGTGCATTGGCAGCTCATAATGGTTGGAATGTACATCAGTTGGACATCAAGACTGCATTCTTGAATGGAGATTTGCATGAGGAGGTGTATGTATCGCAGCCTCGTGGTTTTGTTCAAAGAGGGCAGGAAAACAAAGTGTGCAGGTTAAAAAAGGCTTTATATGGTTTAAAGCAAGCTCCACGAGCATGGTATGAAAAGATACATGCATATTTGACTGCACATGGTTTTCAGAATAGTCCAACAGAAAGCACTTTGTATGTTAAACGTGTGGATGGTGTACATCTAATCATTGCTCTCTATGTCGATGACATGCTGCTCACAGGACCAAATGAGAGTCATATTGCTGATTTTAAGGTTGACTTGAATGCCTCTTTTGAGATGTCAGATTTGGGGCATTTGCATCATTATTTGGGGATACAATTTAAGCAGTGTGATGGAGGTATTGCTTTGTGTCAGACAAAGTATATTGAAACATTGTTGCGGAGATTTGGCCTTGAAGACTGCAAGCCTATTGCTACTCCAATGGAGACAGGTTTGAAGTTGAGTCTTCATGATGCTGGAGATCACTTTGATGTCACACTCTATCAGACAGCTGTTGGTTGCCTCATTTATGTATGCATTACGAGGCCAGACATTCAGTTTGCAGTCTCACAGGTGAGCAGGTTTATGCATAGCCCAGGGTCTCAGCATTGGAAGGTAGTTAAACGCATCTTTCGCTACTTGAGTGGCACCATACATCTTGGGTTGTTTTATCCCAAGGGGAGATCGTTGCCGCCAGATTTACATGCTTTTTCGGACTCAGATTGGGCTGGTTGCTATGACACAAGAGTGTCCACAAGTGGTTTTTGTTTCATACTCGGTAGCTCATGCATATCTTGGTTGAGCAAGAAGCAACCTACTGTGGCCACTTCTAGTTGTGAAGCTGAGTACAGGGCAGCTTTCACAGCTACGGTTGAGTGTGTGTGGCTCAGACGGCTTATGGTGGCTGACTTGGGTGTTGGACAGGAGTCTGCCACCTCTATCTTCACTGACAGTCAGAGCGCATTGGCAGTTGCGAGAAACCCAATTTTTCATGCTCGCACAAAGCACATTGAGGTGCATTATCACTGTCAGAGAGACTCTCAGCAGGAGAGATCAGCTTGGCCTATGTGCCAACACAGGACAACCTCGCCGATCTTTTCACAAAGGCGCTTCCTCGTGAGAAGTTCGAAGCTTTCCGCAAAGCTTTGGGCTTGCTCCCCTTTGTGGATTGATCTACTTCGGGCATGGCACTCCCCTATACATGAGTGCCAGCTCTCGTTCACACCATCACTCCCAGGGGGGATTTGTTGCCATATACATAGGCAGTGATGTGAACACACTTAGGACCGCCGGGGCTCTTTTTCCCTCTTTAGGAGGTTTTTTCCCCCGGCTTGTATATACGCCCATCCTTCTAGGGCTAACTAATCTTTTGTACATTGACACAATCTAATACACTTTGTGTTGTGTGCATTCTTGCTTCTTCTTCTCCAAGCTTTGTGTGCTTTCCTGCAACCCTAATTCCAACAATAATGCATGGCTATGATTATTGGATATATCAGACACTAATGCTGAATAAAAAAACAATACCTATCTCTGTACATGTGCCACAACAAACTTAAAATCATAACAGAACTGAGCATTGTGCAATATACCCCTTTCAATATTTTGTTTACAGTGCAAGACTATGCCCGAATAAGGTTGAAACATGTTTTACATACATTGATAGGAGGTAAAGCTTCAATGTTAAAACAAAAGCCACACACAAATAAAGCTTCTTGAAATGGGAGAGCCATCGAAAAAGTGAAAAGATTTAATGGTTCTTCATAAAATCCTCCAGGCACCGCCTTTCGCCTCTAGCTCCGCCTCTAGCTCCACCGCGGGCGATCTCTCAAAGTGCCACCTCAATGCCTTTCTGCCCCCATTGCTCCAGCCTCTCCAGGCCCCCGGCAGAGCCGGGGGAATGTTTGCGCTAGCTCCAGCCTCTCCAGGCCCCCGGCAGAGCCGGAGGATGGTCTGCACTAGCACAGACAATCCCCCAGCTCTACCGAGGGCTTGGAGAGGTTGGAGCAACGGGGGCAAGGCATGCTCTACACGGGGCCATCTTTAGTGCAAACCACTGATTGCAAGGCCACCTCCTCCACCTCCTCCACCTCCTGTTGTGGATATAAACTTGTGTATGCCAGGGATCAGGGGTGCAGCATGTTGTCTTTCCGATTGGGGTGGGTGGCTGTGGTGATGGTGGTGATGAGCCTCCTTTTGCCATCTCCAGCTGCTCCATTGACTGGAGCGCTTACGAAGGATTGCACCCAATTCACATCCAAGACGCAAGGGCCTTACTGGATAGACGAAAACATACATGAAGCCAATGTGAGGTGGAACGTCTCTAATGGTGTGCCCCTCAACCTCACCTTCCGAGTGGTGGATGGGGATTTGAGCGCCCGCCATCTTCTCCACCGCCGAAGCCTCCAGCGCCGCCACTGCCTTTCAAATGGCCAAAACCACGCCTTCATTGCCGTAGCTCCAGCCTATCCAGTCCCCCAGCTCTGTCGTGCCAGGAGACTAGAGAGGCTGGAGCTAGGGCGCAAGACATGCTTCTTCTCCACATTGACCATCTTCTTCTCCACCGGCTCCGCCTATCAAAGTGTCAAAAAGAGAAATCATCTAAGCGCCCGCCATCTTCTCCACCGCCGAAGCCTCCAGCGCCGCCGAAGCCTTTCAAATGGCCAAAACCATGCCTCCATTTCCGTAGCTCCAGCCTCTCCAGTCCCCTGGCAAAGCCGGGGGACTAGAGAGACTGGAGCTACGGCAATGGAGGCATCTTCTCGAGCGGCTCCACCTCCACCTCGTCCACCTCGTCCACCTCGTCCACCTCATCCACCGGCTCCGCCTCCACCTCCTCCACCTCCTCCACCTCCTCAAACGGCTCCTCCTCCCACCGACTCCGCCTCCACCTCCTCCACACGGCGCAATGCATGCTTCTTCTCCACCGGCTCTGTGTGTCTATCGACACTCGGACACCTCCAACATAGCCGCCGCCGCCACTCGGGACACCTCCAACGTAGCCGCCCCGTCGGCTCTAACAAAAAAGAGGAGGAGAGAGAAAAGAAATGAAAAAGAACATACCTCTTTTCCTGCATGCGTTCGCCTGCTTATGCTGAGTTGAGAGTATCCACACCCTAAATACCTCTTTTCCTTCATGTACCCTTAAATATGTACCATATATGTGTGTGTGGCCTAAAATATACATAGCCTAAAGATAGATACATATATACACACACGTATATATGTCTAAAAATGTATTAAGCTATATGTATTTTATTGCACACACACACACACACATAATTTTAATAACATAAATAATAGAAAAGTTTTAAAAAAGTATGCCACACATATTGAACCATTGAAAATAAATTTCAAGAACTTAAATAATAGAAACATTTTTAAAAAATATGCCACACATATTGAACAATTGAAAAATGTGTGGTTGTGTGTGTGTGTGTGTGTGTGTGTGTGAGAGAGAGAGAGAGAGAGAGAGAGAGAGAGAGAGAGAGAGAGAATATGTCATTTACAAAAAAGAGAATATAGTTTAGGCTATGTATATATGTACATATATATATATATATTGATGTTAATAAATGTGTGTGGTGTGTGTGTGTGTAGCCTAATAGATATATAGTCTAATATATCTATATATCCTAAAATAGATAAAAGGCTAGTCTCTTTGTAAATACACACACACACACACACTAAAATACATATATCCTAATAGATTCTTAGCCTAAAATATATACAATATAATATATAAATATAGACATGTGTGTGTGTGTGTTTACAAAGAGACAAGCCTTTTATAAAAATAATACTTAGAACAAATAAATGTATATATTTGTGTATTTTTTTTATATATTTGTAAATACATATTTATTATATATATATATTTTAAAAAATTTATCGTGACCATTTTCAATCGTGATTGCTCCACCTTGTTTTATCATTTCAACTGCCTACATTCTCAATCGTGATTGCTCCACCTTGTTTTATCATTTCAATCGCCTTCATTCTCAATCGTGATTGCTCCCCCTGTTCCTTCGTTTTTATATTTTCATTTCACATTTTCGTCTCTCTTGTCCTTTCTGCATCTTCGTATTGCCTTCCCTATGGAGCACACTGTCACCTTTGAGTGGGAGCTTGATGGCTGTAGCAAAAAATCTCAAACTTTAATACTTCTCCACCAGACCACGCTTGTTAGTCATGGATATCTACAAGGGTTTCTGCCTTCTTGACACGCCCTTTCTGGAGTGAAAGCTACTAGGACCGATGGAAGCCTACAAGAAATCATCGCTCATTATGATATGGAGGGCAATAAAAACTACCTCATAGATATTACTCGAAGTAAAACATATATGCTACAATGTAGTCCTCTTTGTGCTGCTGATAGTCTTGATTCTAGTGCTAATGACATTGCCCAAGATGTCCGACATTTGGAGACTTCAGTGGATAAAGAATTAGGGACACAAAACACCCATGTTCATATCTCGAGCTCCTTCTCTGAGAGTGACTTGAATGGCTCAGCAACTGTTTTGCAACCACGTGAAGGCACAAGCAATCCAAAAGGTTCAAAGCACAAGATCTCTGAAGATGAATGTATTGCTTTCAGAAGTATACTTTCAGTTCTTGGTAAGAAGAAGGAGAAACCTTCTCTTCTACGTTCATTGTTGGAAAAAGTTACTTGAGTCATCCAGGTCTAGGAGGTGCCAAGACATTATGATGGTGATTCCATCCTAGAGTTTCCACCAACATATGGCAAAATAGGAAATATGGATGGAATGGAGCAAAAATATGATGGTCACCTATGGACACATCTAGTAACATCAAACATGTCTGTAAGTTGTACAGTGTGTATTAGCTATTGTGTTGGTACTTTGGAGTGCCATAGGCTCAGCTGTCCTTTTTACTTGAACAATAAAAGGTATAACAACACCTTCTTTCATGGACATCTGACAAAAAAGATTGCAGTTGGACTTCTGACAGAGCATGAGAAAACTAAAATAGTTTGTCACTTTTGTCGCAAAACTGCACATTGTGTGCAAGTGTGTAGATGTATTGTGTATTACGTAATGCCTCGTGACACAACTATTACAAGAATGATGCTCCACACTGGGCTGCATGAACATCCAGTTCAGCCACAGGAACTTCAAGGTCAATGTTGGAGCGCGTGAAAATGTTTGTTTCTCAAGTGTTGAAAGCCCAGAGAAGTGTAGGTCCTCGAAAAATACAGATGGATATTGTGAAGGATGTGCTGTTTTCCTCCATGATAAATCAAAATGATGAGCTACCTACAAGTATTGGGGATCATGAGCTCTGCAATTTTTTGGAGGAGTTGAGTCCTCTTGTGGAAAACCAGAGGTGAGTGTTCATTCTGTAACTTAATTATATTTGGATGTATTTTTCTACATTCGGTCCTCTCTTTATTGTGAAATTATGTTTTTTAGGTTTAGACATATTGTATCCCAGGAGAAAAGAAAATTGATGCCAGCAGGAGAGGGCTTTGATAGCATCCTTCTTATATAGAGAAGGTCTCGCTATTCATTTATACAAGGTAGCCGTTTCCCAGGACAAGGTGGCCCTGATGACAAATGTTATGTCTTTAAGATGTCTTTGCGAGGGGACCAGCATGTGGTGTGATAGTGGAGGTGACTTGTCAAAGTCCTGGGTTTTGTTTGATCACACTCATCAAGTTTTTGGTTGGTCAACAATGGCTTGTCATGTTTACGACCCAAGGTGAGACTACGTACTTCAATTTTTTCCTTTCTTTCATTTACCTTGAATGATAGTAGCTGATTGAAAAAAATTCTCTCCAAAATCTTATAGTGTTCAAGAGCTGTTGACAATTGCCACATGCGAAATGAAGGAGGAGGATACAAAAAGCCAAGTACTATTTTGGGAAATGCTGAATAGCGCAATGGAGCAATGCGGTTATGCACCCGCACACTTCTATGGGCTTATGTGGCTGATGAAGAAGGGTCCAATTGGTATACAGTTAGGACCGTTTTCAATGGGGGTCCGCACAACATTATAGAGGACAGGGAGCGAACGTGCTTATTCCATTGAAAACAAAGTTTGATGAAGCATGCTAAACAATGCGTGAAGGCAGAAAGTCGACAACACCATATTGACTTGTGTGAAGAATGGAGATTGGCAACCAATAAGGAGTCAGTTTTCTTAAAAAGTAAAGAGATTAGTGGTGGAGAAATGGACATGTTCATGAGGGAAAACTATCAGTGATGGATACGTGGATGAGTTGGTGGGAAGTATGAATAGCACATTGGGGCAACCTCATGTCAAGGGTGAGAAATCTTATGGAGAAATGATATGTTATATGGATGTATTTGCATTGGTGGAGTCAATTTTGTGAATTCATGTATGAAACCTCTTGTGTGCAGGTGGTCTTAAGCTCGGTGGATTTAGCACAAACCTATCAAACAAACTTATCTGAAAGTGTACATGGGAGTTGGCTTGCTGGTGAAGGATACAAGGAAAAGGTTAGCTTGTATGATGCGTGCATTTCAGATGGGGAAGCACAAAGGTGAGGGACCAAGCTTGAGCAAGTTGCTGGACAGGGGTGGCAGTAAGGTCAAGACCGACACCACCACAAGTGGCTCGCATGGTCCATGAAACAGTAGCTAATACTCCTATGTATGAGGAATCAATGACTCTACATGGAGATAAGGAGACTATTCAATGGAAGAGGGTGAGGACAACGGAAGTAGACCAATGCTCACATCGTCCAGGTTATGTCATGCAGACATCGTCAAAACCAGGGAACAGCAAGAAGAGTAAGTTTTGGAGATAGATCTAGAACAAATAGTGCACCAAGTCACGCTTCAAGGGGAGGACCAAAAAGTCCAATGACTAGAGGAAACAAAAATGTCGGACATGAAGAGCCTAAACAACATTATGGCACAATGAGTGGAGGACAAATGCATGTAAAGGAAGAGGCCGTTGGACGCACAATGTGGGCCATTAGACGAACCCCATTGAACTCAAAAGTCAAATGTTTTGGAGGTATTGATGGAAGACTTAAGTGCAACTCATACATATAGGGAAGCTCTATTGGAGTTGTTGCCCCTAGATTCTACTCAGAGCGACAACATCCTGGTCCGGGAGGGCCAAAGGCTCAAATGATGTGGTTTTGTCCTTCTGATGTTTCACACACATGGCATGTAGATCCAAACATAACATACAAGCCATCATACCCAGATATGTGGAAAGTGGATGTTGGGACCAACATAACCAGCCAAGAGGTAGAGAAATTAGTAAAGGCAGGGTTCAAGTTAGTAGATGTTACTCCCATGAAGAACCTTTTGTGTCGGGGGTGGGAGAAACGTCCACACAAGCAGCGGGCAACAAAGAAAGTGGCAAGAGGCCACATGATGCTACACAGAATACAAAGAGATCAACCAAGTGGAGGCATTGGATTTCCAAAGAAGCAGAAAAGAGGATTGGTAGTGCCGAGGCCATGACAGCGATAGTCCTTAATGAGAGTGCAATGCAGCCGTCCCCCTACTCTATTTTTCATTTGACATGTGAGAGTGGAGAGGACTATTTTATACACATCAAGCTACAACCTTGGTGTACATGTCCTGATTTCATGCAAAGAGAATCTATAGGAAAGTCTTACGTTGCATGTAAGCATATCTATTTTGTCTTCTTGCGAGTTTTGGGATTACATAAGAATGAGGATATGGTAATGCATCAACCGACACTATCACCAGAGGAAGTGGACAATATACTATCATGCCCTCGAAGCAAGGATGTTTGTGCCTATACTTAAGCTTTAATCAAGCCTGTTTGTGCCTATACTTAAGCTTTAATCAAGCCTCTCATGTTTGTGCCTACTTAAGCTTTAATCAAGCCTCTCATGTTTGTGCCTACTTAAGCTTGTAAGGAAATGTGAAGTCAATCTTTTTGTAAGAAAATTTGAACCAATATTATTTTTGTCTTGCTTTGGGATGGAGTATACTGTCACATACTCTAAAGTCTTATTGTAGCTTGCGACGCTATGGTAAAGGAGTTGTACCAACCATATATCTTCTTGTAAGGAAATGTGAACTCAATCTTTTTGTAAGAAAATATGAGCCGGGTATACTTGTTTTTATTTGTGTTGAAATAAACATTGGAAGAAAGGTACATAGATAGGTATGTTTGTGCCTATATTTAAGTTTCTTGGACATAAAATGTGTGTTTATATGTAGGAAGGTAGGTATGTAGGTATGTATGCATGCATGCATGTATATGTTTGGGAGTATGCATGCATGCATGTATGTATGTATGTATGCAATGTATGTATTGTACAAATGTGTGTATATATGTATGTATATATGTAGGAAGGTAGGTAGGTAGGTAGTAGGTGTGTTTGAGAACATACATGTATGTATATATGTGAATGTATTTATTTCTCTTTCATAAATACTTACTATATAAACAATCACATGCCATATGACCAAATTTCCCACAGTAATGGCATTCCACATTTTGCATAGATGTTTGTTGGGCTTGCCAACGTCCTCTACCACAAGGATCACCTCTGCCTCTCTGAGGTGTATAACCACGACCACCTCTCGCACCATATGAAGGCTGAAAATTCTATTATGGTGACCTGTCCTACCATCCACAACCATTACCACGACCTTGTGATGCAAATTCCCCCTGCCTCTAAATCCCCTTTGTGAATAGAAAGCTTGATTTCTGCCATTATCATCATGGCTAGTAGATGCATCATGAAAAGAGTCACTGAGTTTGATTTCCTCAACAAGCAAGAGTGAAACCAACTCATCTAAATCTAGTAAATCTGTACTCCAAACCGAGATAGATGTATCAAAAGACTTATACTCCTTGCCAAGACCACGCAAGGTAATGTCTACCAAATCATCATCAAGCATGGGGGCATTGATAGTTGCCAATGCATCTGCATACTTCTTTATCTTTTAAACGTAATCATGGATACTCCTTTCTTTCCACTTCACATTGTGAATCTGTTATCTCAACTGAGTCTTACGAGCACTAGTGTCTATATAAAACAGCTTTACCAATGTATCCCATGCATCCTTGGGATTCCCAGCATCATGTATATGTATGAGTATAGCATCCGAGATACATATAGACAAGTAATGCAAAACTTTGTATGCTCTCTCTGACCATTGCTTATGAGCTACAACTTGTTGTTGTGTAGGTTGTCGGGGTAGTTTTCGGCTCTGGCTCTGCACCTGTAAAACAAGGTTCCAAAACCCTTTTCCTTTCAAAAAGCTTTTAATCCTATACTTCCATGCCTGGAAGTTCTTTCTATCCAACTTCTCACCCACAATCTGTATTGGGTTGTGTGACATATTTGCTCAATGAAAATGCACAAATCTGTAAACGAACCTTCCTCAGCTCAACCACACTCTTATAAGTGTTCCGGATACTCCAAAGTACTCAAAAAACTTCACTTTTGATGTAAAAAATCAAACTAATTGCATTCAAATTGAACTGGCATGCACAACCCAAGGTACCCTATTTTGCACGCTTTCCAAGGCTTCAAATTGCAATGTAGTGGTTCAATCAAGTGTGGATAACTTGATACTCCAAAGTACTCAAAAAACTTCACTTTTGATGTAAAAAATCAAACTGGTTGCATTCAAATCAAACTGGTTGCATTCAAATTGAACTGGTTGCATTCAAATTGAATTGGTTGCATTCAAATTGAACTGGTTGCATTCAAATTGAACTGGTTGCATTCAAATTGAACTGGTTGCATTCAAATTGAACTGGCATGCACAGTCCAAGAAGTACCCTATTTTGGCGTGCCTTCCAAGGCTTCAAATTGCAATGTAGTGGTTCAATCAAGTGTGGATAACTTGCATTGATACCTAAACAAGCTCAATGTTTCATATCAACACCAACCAAGGTGCGTACATATACTGAATTTATCAAATCCCCTTCTTTGTTTTGAGAAAAACCAATAAAACTAGTATTAATCCTGCTCTAATTTCTTTAATCCTTGTCCAAATTGAGAGACCAGGCATTCATTAGCTTAGCATTGATGTCTACTAACTTCATGTAAAAGGAATTAGACCAATTGTTTAAGTTGAGAGAGTAATTAGCTGATTAATCACCTTCTGTTTCACTAATCATAGTAGATAGCCTATTTAATCAGCTCTATAATGCATAATTTCTTCAACCAATCATATAACATCCTTCTCAAGTGTATATACCACACAATTGCTAAGGATATTTTGGAATTTATCAACCACAAGACTTGAATTTTGGCCTCCACCTAGCAAAAAGATGAAAATCTGCTCTGTTTCTTCTAGACCGTCTGTTTCTTCTAGACAGTCTGCGCCGCCTGCTCCTTAGGAAGATTTGGTTATTTGTGGTGGCATTTGAGAGCATATATAGTTACCTAACACTCCGAGGCATGTGCACAATCCATCAATGTAGTGATTTTTACAAAACACTAGCTCTAACTTCATCCACAATGGACCCTTTTTCTCTGTTTTTGTGAAGGCTTCAAACCAGTGATTTTCCACTCACATAAAAGCATCAACTTTGCTCCAAATTCAATGTAGGGCTTGTGCATGAGTTGCCAATACATTAATCCTTTTTGTCACATACATGTTCCTTTGCCATATTTGCAACCATTTTCCTCATACATTCACCACACTCAAGCTTCAATAGAGAGCTTGCAAAACAGAAATTTCTCTTTGCTTTGGGCTTTGCCATTTTCCTCATACATTCACCACACTCAAGCTTCAATGGAGAGCTTGCAAAACAGAAATTTCTCTTTGCTTTGGGCTTAGAAAACCATTAAAAGCAATAAAGAAAAAGTAGGATTTCTAGCTTACTTGAATTTCTGTGAGCTTTCCTTTGGACTTGATGGTTTGAGGGATCTACTCTTGTTTGCAACAAGAGTGGCCACCAATTCTTTTGAAGAGAGAAAGGTTAAAAACTAATGAATTATCAAAAATTCACTGTTTTTGGCTCTGGGGTGGAGTAGAGTAACAGTGCATAAAACACTATTTAGCTTCTACAAAGGGGGAGGCTTCTATTTATAGGAAAAAGTGAGCTTTCAACCAAGCAAACTGATTCTAGAATTTTCAAGATCAGTTTGGTCATTTTTGACCATTTTTGGGTCAGTTTAGCTTACTTTTTGGAAATAAACTTGAATTAGGAGAGAGGAGAGATGAAATATCTCAATATTTGAGAATTTAAAACTCCACCACACATGTGAAATAGGTGCCTCCGTCAAAATTTTATTTTTTTAGTATTTCCTTTGGTCGGGTTTGAATTTTTTTTGCGAGCTTTATTTGGTGAGCTTTTTGGAGATAAGATAGTTTTATGCGAGCTTGTAAGAAAAATGAGGGGGTATATCACAACATGGTGAACATTATGCACAACATGGTGGAAATTATGCAAATGGTGGAAATTTTGCATCAAGCAGTAATGATGACAGTGCAAACAATTGTTTGCCACCATGAAACATGTTGTGGGATCTATTATGACAAATGGTGACAGTGTGATGACACTTGGTATATGGACTCTGGAGCATCAAACCATATGACTTATCATGGCGAATGGTTTGAGCATATGAAGCCTATGGATGTGAAAGGCTATGTGGAAACAGGAGATGATACCCAACATGCTATCACATGTTGGAAGTGTACCATTGGTGATGCACAACGGGAAACAAAGTGTAAGATTCCTCCCCCAGCCTCTCAGGATGTCCAGTATCTTCCCCTGTAATCAAATCCCTCTTCAAAAATATAAAAGATCTTGTTTCTACCAGCCTAGAGAAAGAAAATGTTCTAGAAAGAGAATATTCAGATTTTAAATATTTTTGGATAGAAAGATACCTCATCTTATTAAAATAAGTTTTCCTGAAACAGAAGTTCAAAAAGATTTTCAAAAGGTGCATTAGAAATTAAGTATAATCTGTTCAAGAGGCATTATCCTAGGGGTGAAGATTTTTTCAAAATTTTAAATTAAGGTTCCTATGGACCAATAAGATTCATCCAAATGTAGGGAGGAGATAAATGAAGAAATAAAAGAAAAATCCCCCAAAAATGAGTAAATACTCACATAAGATGAAGAGTTGACTAAGGACAAGGTCAATAGTTAAACAAGGGAGATATTTAGAAGTAATGATGCATTTTTGACACCTTTGCATGGGAGAATTCCCCTCATGAAGAGGGCGCCTATTTCACATGCTTGAATGAGTTTTAAACTCCCAAATAATGAGATATTTTCATCTCTCCTGTTTCAACTAGATCCAAAAAGTGAGCAAAACTGACCTAAAAATGGTCAAAAATTGACCAAACTGATCTGGAAAATTCTAGAATCAGTTTGCTTGGTTAGAGACTCACTTTTTCCTATAAATAGAAGCCCTCCCCTTTGTTGAAACTTAATAGTGTTTTGCACTGCTACCCTGCCTCTCCCAAGTGCCAAAAACAATGAATTTTACTCATAATTCATTAGTTTTTGACCTTCCCTCTTCCAAAAGATTGGTGGCCACTCCTGTCTCAAACAAGAGTTGAACCCTCAAACCATCAAGCCAAAGGAAAGCTCTCAATTTCATTAGTAAGTTGGTGATTCTTCTCTTTTCCATTTATTTTATGGTTTTTATGATTTTTTATGGTTTTTTATGCTTTATGTCTTCTCTAAAATTGCAAATAATGTTATGCCTCACTGCAAAAGGCATTCCCCTCTCTTCTCTAGTAAATCCAACCATTCTCTATCCTAGGTGAATGATTAATGAAAAATCAAGTTTATTCATAATGTTTCTCATAATAAAAATAAGTAGAAAAATGTTACTTTAGAATGATTTAAATACTCTTGATGCATTTCTAATTAAATTTAGAGACTTAAAATTGAAAAATGGTCAGCCATACAAAGGAGGTTATGGCAAAATTTTTCAAAAATTTGGAAATAAGTATTATCTTTCATTATTCTAAAAGAGTAATCCTTATGATTTCTATATTCTAAAGTGTCATTTTCATGCATAGAAGATGCATTTTGATTATTTGTATAAAAGAAATTTAGTTTTATTATAAAAGTATTACTTTCAATATATTTGATTTTCATGCATAGAAGTATGTATAAAAGATATTTTTTATTATAAAAGTGTTACTTTTATCATATTTGATTTTCATGCATAGAGGTATGCATAAAAGATTATTATTTTATTGTAAAAGTTTTACTTTTATCATATTTGATTTTCATGCATAGAAGTATGCATAAAAGATAATTTTTTTATTATAAAAGTGTCTTGTCCGGACATTCATGGGCAAGGCCCCAAGTGGGAAGCTCTGTCCTGCGCGTAAGGTTGCTACTTCTGCTGCCAGCACTCCAAAATTCGATGTGCAGAGAGGGGGCAGGGATCTCACAGCTGGTATCAAAGCAAATTGGTTGAAGTTGATCAACCAAGAAGCAAGAAATGTCAAAAATTTATGAATTACCAGTGAAAGACTATAATTATGTGTTGAAACTCGTGCGAATTAATATTCAGAATGGAAATTCATAAATTAGAAATTGGGTTTTTAGATGGAAGTACCGCAATTGTATGGAATCCCCGACTTGCTTGAGGCCTAGATATGATGACATTTGCCTTATAACACCAACAAGGACCATGGCTACCTATATATACCGTGGGTATAACTACAGCTCTTTACTGATAATATATACGAGTGAATCTAAGACCTTGAAGTTATGAGCAAAATGCTATCTTAGATGATGATTTCGAATGTTGGTCGATATGATTTTAGAATTCTGGTTGAAAATTGATGAATTGATTTGGATTCTGATTGAAAGATATGATTTTTGAATTTTGGTTGAAAGTAGATGAGTTTAAATAAGTCATGATGATGATGAATTTAAATGTAATTATGCTTAGGTTTATGCATAAACTAATCTTTATGCTAAAAGTATAATTTTAAGCATTTTCATTTCATAGAAAATGTGGAAAAGTTATGGCAAAATTTTATCATTAGAAAATGAAGGTTATGCATAAACTAACTTGTATATTAATAAAAGTGGAATTTTGGGCTTTATCATTTCATAGAAAATGCGGGTAAACTATGGCAAAAATTTTATCATTAGAAAGTGAATTCTATGCATAATTAATTTTTATGCTCAAAGTGGAATTTTAACCATTCTCATTTCATAGAAAATATGGGGAAGTTATGGTAAAATCTTTATCATTAGAAAATGGAATTTATGCATAAATAATTTTTATATTAATAATTTTGAGTATTATCACTTCATAGAAAATGTGGGGGAGCTATTGAAAATTTTATATCATTAGAGAATGAAATTATGCATAATTAATTTTATGCTAAAAGTGGAGTTTTGAGCATTATTCATTTACTAGAAAAATAAAGAAGGTTATGCACAAATTTTCTAGATTCATTCAATTTATGAGAATTATGGAAATGATTCATTTAGATAAAAATGAATTAGCGTTTATGCTGAAAGAGGAAATATGGGTATAATTGATTTTGTAAATCCCATGAGATCGTATGCATAAATCTTTTATTCAAAAAGAAGAATATTGAGCATATTTTATTTTGAGAAATTTGAGAAACGAATGTGAAAATATTCATAGGAATGTATCCAAAAAAACATGGATAATTTTTAATCACAAAAAGGAATTATGAACACATTGGAATTTTGAAGTATACATCTAGATTCTAAAAAAATAGAATCTTGGGGTACACTTTGAACGGGAAAAGGATTTCCCAAAAAAAAGATCAGAAACATGCTTGAATGTAAGAAACATGCTTGAATGTAATTACTTGTGATGACTAAATTATTCCTAGATTCCCTGGGAAAGGAATCTGGAATCCTTGAAAGCATCGAGGATTCTAAAGTAAACGAAAACTTAGACTTAATTAAATTGAGTTGAGAAAAAGTTACCTTTAACTGAGCCAAGTAATGGCCAAGACTTAGAAAGTTCTGTCAGTATGAAAAGTAGAGTAATTGTACTTTTAATCTGGTTGATTGTGGGATAAAAATTCTGATAACTAGATCAAGGAAAGTTGATAATCAAACTTGATTCGCTCAAAGCGAAAAGAGATCATCTTGTTTGTAGAAATCTGATTGATGTGGGTTGATGAGGATGATGTGGGTGAGGTGTGAAATAATGTGGATCGATGAGTGGAATGATGTGAAGTGATGTGGATTGATGGGGAATGATGTGGGTTTGATGTGGAGTGATGAGGAAATGATGTGGAGTGATGTGGAAATGATGTGGGTTGATGAGGAGTGATGTGGAGTGATGTGGGATGATGTGAATGAATGTGGAAATTATGTGGGGTGATGTGAATGAATGTGCAAATGTGAATTGATGTGGGATGATGTCAATGGATGTGAATTGATGTGGGATGATGTGAATTGATGTAGGATAATGTGAATGGATACGAATTGATGTGAATGGATGTAGAAAAATGTGGAATAATGAGAAATGACATGGAATGATCAGGAATGATGACAGATGATGAGGAATGGTGTGAAAGGATGTGGAATGATGAGGAGAGATGGAAATTTTGTTTGAAAATTGTAATTGTATGTGAAACCTATTTTTAAAGATTGTTTTATGTCAAGAATGCTAGGATAAGCATTTTGACTATCTTTTGGAATGAGGTCCTGGGGACCAAAGTGAAAATGTTGCAAACAACTAACGGAGATTCAAAGAAGGACGTCTCGCATGGCAAGGTCGACGAAGGTCTTGACTTGCCTTGGCTTGGTTAAAATGGTGAGCTTCCGTACGGTTGATGAGAGGGACCAAGGAAGCGGCCTATGAGTGAAGCGCTAGGTGACCTGCAAAGGAGCCTAGAGGGTGCTGACCATACGATGCTCGGGCTCTGGGTCACCCAGGATACCCACGCATGCGACGAGGAAGAAAATGAGTTGGAGTGGTTTTCTGAACACGGGCATGGATCTAGTTGATTGGCCTTGCTGGTCTTCAAAACAAATGAGTTCATGGCTCTTTTACATGGATCTTGTTGATTGATCTAGCTGATCTTCAACGGAGAGTCCATATGGATTTTATGTGATTATACTCCTAGGTACTATGGGCTAGTAACTATTGAAATGGCCTTTTGTCCTTGCTTTGCACAGTGCCCGTACCATACCCCTCAGCTATCCAAGGTGCTCTACAGGCTGCACGCATTTCTACGCAGCGTATGCCCTATTGTACCGCCGTCTGTCCCTGTGTGGTGTACTTGCTATAGTATAGCCGCCCCTTGCAGCCACCCCTCTCACACCCCCTCATTTGCCTCTTTTCAGATAAGGCAATTTTCCTCCATCCCCCTCTTACTAGAAGGCAGTGTCCTTAACTCTTCTGCCCCTCTTGCTAGAAGGCAGTGTCCTTAACTCTTCTCCCCCCATGTGAATAGACTTACAGCAGCCCTCAGCCCTTCTCTCCTTTTGCAAAACGTTTTTATCGTAAGGACATCTCACAATCCCCCCCCCCATTTGCGTAGACTTTAATAAGACTTATAGCAGCCCTCAGCCCTTCTCTCCTTTTGCAAAACGTTTTTATCGTAAGGACATCTCATAATCCCCCCCCATTTGCGTAGACTTTAATAAGAGGTTTTTGCCTTATGAAAGGGTTCGTGCGCTATGTCTTTTGCTTATACGATGAGCAAACGATCTTCGAATTGAGATCTGACTGAAGCATTTCAATCGCGGCAGCGAGCTCTACAAGTCGACGTCCAAGATGGCCCCATCTCGAAAATGTCAAAATATTGTCTGGAGAGGAGCACGCAACAACGAGATTAGGGAAGATGCCCCCCATGCGGCTCAGAAGAAGCTCCTGCTCAAGCAAATGCAACCTCCCTCCTTTAAAGGAGAAGGTTCAAAGGTTGAGAAGGATGCTGAAGTCTGGATTGAGACGATGGACAATTATTTCTTTGCTCTGCCGGTAGTAGCAAATCAGTCTATGCTTGCACAGTTTCGCCTCATCGGAGATGCTAAACTCCGGTGGAAATAGTGGTGCCGTGACAAGGAAGTCACTGAGCATTCTTAAACATGGGAAGACATCAAGCAGGCAGTGAAGGAAAGATATCTTCCCCCATCCCATAAATCCATAAAGATGAATGAGTTTTTTAGTCTTAGGCAGTGCAGCTTAACTCTTGAGGACTACTATTCCAAATTTATCACTCTTCGGAAGTATGCCCCAGCTATGACTACTTCCCAGCAAGTGGCTCGTTTTTGCCAAGGGTTAAATGAACCTTTAGACTCCTACCTTGAAGCAATGAGGCCAAGCACATTACAGGATGCTCTCATACGAGCAAAGCCCCTTGTGAAAGAAATGAAGACTAACAAACCTAAGCATAAAAAGAGATCTTACCCTGAGGCAAATCCTAAAGATCAACCCTACAAGAAACCCCAACAGAATTTCCCCTACAACAACAGAGGGCGACAAGGCAACTCTTTTGTCCCCCGCTCGTATGTTGCTTCTTCCAGAGAAGGCCCTCTGTGTTTTGAGTGCAATGAGCCGGGACACTTTAGAGCCAACTGTCCCAAGATCGCAACATCATTTCCCCAAGGTAGCAAAGGAAATCAAGGCCGTGGAACCCCTATCGACCAAGGTGCAAGAGGCAATGGGCGTGGGAGAGGCCGCGGAGAAGCAGTTGCTAGGACCTCTTGTATTATAAGTGAAGAACCCACCTTGGAAATGCTGAAGAAGAGCGTGCCACCGTCCATACGGCAGTAGAACACCAAGGTCCGAATAAACAATTTGGTGTAAACCAAACCCTAGCCACTCATCATGGTAAGCCATTTCAGCTTTTGATTGATTGTGGCAGTACCCATTCATTTCTTTCTCCTAGGTGTTTGTAAAAATTGAACTTGAGTCAAAAAATAGCTAGAAGAATGACTGTAGAGTTAGCTAGTGGGAAAGAAGTAGTATCTTGCCACTCTATAGGAAACCTTGATTTTGAGCTGGGTAATGAGCAAACTCATGGCCACTTTAGAGTCTTGCCATTAGGAATTTATGATGGAATCCTTGGGATGGATTGGTTAATTGCAAACAAAGCTAGCATCATTGTAACCAGGGGAGTATCACTTTTGAAAATGAGCATGGCGAAGTAATATCTGTTCAGGGGATAACAGGAAAACCTAAATCTAGGGTAGTCAAGGCAAAACATCTTCTCAAGGGAACACGTAAGGGTCAGCAAGTTTTCTTAGTCAAGCTCAACAAAGCCATTGAACCTAGTATGGAGACAGAACCCTCTTCGCTCCAAGAATTCTCTGACATCTTCCCTGACGAGCTTACAGGGCTACCGCCTCCTTGAGAAGTCAATCATGAAATTGAGGTGATCCCTGGAGCTCAACCCATCTCAAAAATGCCCTATAAAATGTCCCTTCCTGAAGCCATTGAACTTAAAGAGCAACTTTTCCAACTCATTGAGCAAGGATTCGTATGCCCCAGTAGCTCTCCTTGGGGGGCACCTGTTCTTTTCCAAAAAAAGAAGGACGGAACTCTCTGCCTCTGCATAGAATATCGAGGGCTAAATCAAGTCATTGTCAAGAATAAGTATCCTATCCCTCGCATCAACGAACTTCTTGACAGGCATACCCAAGATAGCCTTCAATACCCGTTATGGCCACTATGAGTTTACTGTAATGTCATTTGGGTTAACCAATGCTCCTGCAACCTTTGCAAGATATATTGCATCCTTACTTGGATGAATTTGTGCTTGTTTTCTTTGATGACATCTTAATCTACTCCAAATCAATGGAAGAGCATGAGGAGCATGTGCGTAGAGTTCTGCAATTGTTGCGCAAACACAAACTCTATGCCAAGAAGAGCAAATGTACCTTCTTTACTCATCAAATTGAGTATCTTGGATTCATCATCTCCAAAGATGGCATTTCAGTAGACCCCGCCAAGGTCAAGGATATTCTGGAGTGGCCCCGCCAAGGTCAAGGATATTCTGGAGTGGCCACCCCCTAAATCAGTTCGTGAAGTTCGTGGGTTTTTGGGAATCACGGGATGGTATAGGATTTTTATCAAAGATTATGCCTTAGTAGCTGCACCTTTGACGGATCTTCTTAAGAAGGATTGCAAAAATAGTGTGGTTGCCAATCTATCAAAACAGTTTTGATCAACTCAAGGTCATTATTACTTCTGCCCTAGTCCTAAAACTTCCTGATTTCACCAAGGAATTTGAAGTGAGTACTGATGCTAGTAGTCTAGCACTTCGTAGTGTCTTAGGCCAAGAAGGAAGACCAGTCACTTATACTTCCTGCAAGCTGAAGCAATATGAAGCAAATTATGCCACCCATGATTTGGAGCTCTTAGCAGTTGTTCATTGCCTCAAATTATGGAGACATTATCTCTTGGGGGGCAAATTCCAGCTTGTAATAACTGACCACAAAAGTCTAAAGTGGATCTTCACCCAACATGCGGCAAAGAAGATGGATTGAAATTCTACAAGAATATAACTTCGACATCAAATTTCTCCCTCGGAAAGATAATGTGGTAGCAGATGCACTTAGCCCCAAATCTTTCTTGAGTGCAATTTCAATGCCAAATAATCCCATAATACTGGTCAAGGTGGAAGAAGTCTCATCTCATGATCCAGATTATCAGAGGATGATGAAGTTAGTAGAAGAAGGGGGAAATTCAGAGAAAGAGAAGAATCTAATCAAGGGATACTCCACTCATGAAGGAAGCCTCTACTTCAATCACCACCATAGGCTATGTATCCCTAAGGATCCTGCTTTAAAGAAACTAATCCTCTCCATGAAGCTCATGATAGTCCTGCTGTAGGACACCCAGGCTATGCAAAAACATTAAATGCCATAAGAAGGAGATTTCATTGGGTAGACTTGAAAAATGATGTCTTTCGGTACTTGAAGCAATGTCTCTCATGCCAAAGGATCAAAGCTGAAAGGGTCAAGATGCTTGGAAAACTTCAACCCTTAGATATTCCCTAAATGAAGTGGGAGTGCATTAGTATAGATTTTGTCACAAGTCTCCCCACTATTCAAGGAGGATATGACTCCATTCTAGTAGTAGTGGACTTACTTATCAAAGTAGCTCACCTTATACCAACGAAGAAGACCTTCAAAGCTTCTAATGTTACTCGAATATTCATCAAGAAAGTCCTCAAACTTCATGGTCTCCCAAAAAGGATAGTAAGTGATCGGGATTCTAACTTCACTTTAAAGTTCTGGCAGTCCTTATTTCAAGCCCTGGGAACTCAACTTTGCTTTAGCACAGCTTATCATCCAGAGACCGATGGCCAGCAGACTGAGAGAGTCAATCAAGTAATTGAAGACATTCTCTCAGAGCATATTGTGGACGGGAACCAAGAAGATGGATTCAATACCTTCCTCTGGTAGAATTTGCCTACAATGCATCTTATCTCATCAGAGCATATTCAAAGCACTCTATGGGCAAGAATGCTTGTCTCCTCTAAATTTCTCTGATCCAACCATAAGAGTTGAGGCATCCAAGAAAATGCTCAAAGAGATGAAGGAACAAACCAAGGCAATCCAAAAGGATATTAAAGTTGCCCAAGATCGACAAGATCAACAAAAGCATTATGCTGACACCAAGAGGTCTAAAAGGATCTTCAAGGAAGGAGACAGAGTTCTTCTACAAGTGTGACCCAAATGAAGTTCTCTATCACTTGGGAAATATAAGAAACTCAGCCCTAGGTATTGTGGTCCCTATACAGTTATCAAGTGTCTAGGTGAGAGTGCCTATAAACTCTAGCTCCCAGCCCATATCAAAGTCCACAATGTAAACCATATGTAAGTTTGTTAAAACCATATGTATTTCATGTAAGTTTGTTAAAACCATATGTACCCAGTCTCGATCATATTCTTGATGATGAACAAGTTGTAATCCCTACTCAAGGAGTCCTTGAGTAGGGATTACAGCCCAGTAGCATCATAGATTCTAGGGAAAGGCAACTCCGAAATAGAACTCTTGTAGAACATCTAGTACAGTGAAAAGATTACCCTGAAGAGGATGCAACTTGGGAAGATGAAGTTACACTCTTAAAGGATTATCCCCAATTCATGACGAGATGAGGACATCTCGATTTCTTTAAGGGGGGGAAGGATGTAACATACCCATCTTTACTAATAAAGAAATGTTCATGTAATAGCTAAATTTATGAGTTTTTATGGTATAAAAATCAATAATTTTATTATTTGAGTCATTTCTACTTAGAATCTTCAAATTCTGAGCCCAAATTTGGAATCTACGCACGATTTTACCCTAATATAGGATTTTACCCTAATATAGAAAACAGACACCGGATCAAGCTTATACGTAAATTTTAGTCATTTTAGTTAAAAAAACGACGACCTTTAAACCTTAATAAATGCACGACCGGGCATCCGATTGACGAACGGCCTAAACCCCAATGACCAGGAGAACCTCCTCTTTGACAAAAATAAATTCGCTCCCCCGGGCAGTCCGACACGCAAATCGAGGCTGGTGTCCCAAATTTGGGACCCCAACCCAAAATTTGGGCCATACACACTTACTAGGACACCCGTACAATGGCCGCACAAGAACCAAAGGACGGCCGCCCACTATGTGGTCCACACGTACCCCTACGTGGACACCTGTCCCAGACCAGATAAAGTACATGCGTACCACTCTTTTCCCTGACAATCGACACCGTACCTTTCCCCTAAACCCATGCAGGCCACTAATCCATAGCCTTTGATGGTACACCGTCCTCCTTTCATCCTTGCTTTGCACAGCGCCCGTACTCTACCCCTCAGCTATATAAACCCCCGCCGGGGTGCTCCACAAGCTGCACGCATTTCTGCGCAGCACATGCCCTATTGTATGGCCGTCCGTCCCTATGTGGTGTACTTGCTATAGTACAAGCGCCCCTTGCAGCCACCCCTCTCACACCCTCTCATTTGCCTCTTTTCAGATAAGGCAATTTTCCTCCATCCCCCTCTTGCTAGAAGGCAGTGTCCTTAACTCTTCTCCCCCCGTGTGAATAGACTTACATTAGCCCTCAGTCCTTCTCTCCTTTTGCAAAACGTTTTTGTCTTAAGGACATCTCACAATCCCCCCCATTTGCGTAGACTTTAGTAAGAGCAAATTGAGATGCGATTGAAGCGTTTCGATTGTGGCACAACAAGCTCTACAAGTCGACGTCCAAGATGGCCCCATCTTAAAAACGTCAGAATATTGCTCCGAGAGGAGCACGCAACAACGAGATTAGGGAAGATGCCCCCCGATGCCAACCCTCCCTTTTCAAGCTCCTCAAGGAAATGGTGGCCAGGTTAGCTTGGTTATATTTTAAAGAGTTTTTTTTCTATATTAGTGCTAATAAATGTGTATCTTTTCCTTTTAAAAATAATGACATAAAATTGTATGAAGTTACGAATTGTGTGATGTTGTATTCAATAAATTGCATTGAAATTGTTATCTTTAAAAGAGTGCAAGTTTTTCCTGGCTTCAACGCTAACTCCGTTCCGTGCTTGTGTAACCGGGCATCGTGGTTAGCAAAACCCGAGAATGGCCCAAAGTATTCCTCATACCATTGGGAGAATAGGGTTCGCCAATTAAGGCGAGAGGTTATGATGCTGCCTAGTTCTGAGGGCCCAGGCTAGTGCGGTAAATAAGCCCACCCTCGTGTGCAAACATCCCTCTGAGGGGGGGTGGGAGGATCGAGCGATGGAGCCTGAGAGGGCAACAGACCGGGCTTGAGTCCTCGCCAGCGGCGGCGGGCGGCGGCGGCGGCCGACGATGAGGTGTATGGTCCCGTGGGGTTTTGCCCAGCATGTAGAGGTTGGAAGGCCGAATTATAGATCATCGGCAAAATAAAGGAAAAGAATAAGAGAGCCGGTTTGGCTTGTATGGAATTGATTCATGTATCAACTTTATATATATATATATCTTGTCTTTGGCATGATTGTATTGTGTAAAAAGACTGTTTTAACAAACCTTGTGAAAAGGGCCGTAAGTAAGGAACATGTTTATTTATGTCAAACAGTGTGGTAGGATTAATTAGAAAACAAATTGACGCGTGAGTAGGGTGGAAAGTGGGAGGATGGAATGTCCTAATGGCACCATCCTACGGACGGCGGGTGGACTCGCTTAGTCGGGTAGCTTTCCAACAGATTAAGTGAAAGCCCTACGCTAGATAATTAGGTTCTTGGGCAACTCTATTCTAGAAGACTAGGTCAGCGGGCTGTGCCTTGCATGGATGAGGAAAAAAGCGTTGCCTCTAGAAATCAAGTCTAGTAGTTGCCCAATTTATGATAAATTACCCTATGGGTGATTTGACTTTTAGAAGGTCACGCTTCCCCTGTGGGATAGGACTAGGTCTTACTATGAATCGTATCCTTGAATCTCTACATGATCAAGGTGTCGATAAATAGGAAATTTTCTCCAAGTTAAGACTTAGTGGACTATCTTATGTGTTTCTCCTATTTCAGAAGGGGGAACCTTACATTGTTATAGTTAGCCACTCTTTGGGCTTACAGAATTTCCTACAAAGTTGGTCGTCCACACTATACCTTTCAACTTGACATATAAATAACAACTTGATGGTGTGGAGATAAAAGGATTCTTAAACAGTTGCAAACTTAGATGCTATTGTAGACCATTCACTACAAATTCTTTGAAGGCCATTCACCAAAAGAAAGAGGAAAAAATAAACGAGCCTACAATGAAATGAGAGGCCCAATGCAAAGCTAAGGATAGGCAAGACAAGTTGTGCAACTACCACATCTCCATTAACATATCTCCATTAACATATCTCCATTAACATGGCCCAAGTTTTTTCCCTAGAAGAGGAAGATTGGGAGGCGAACCCGCGAGACTTTAGCTGGGCATGACGACACAAATTGTCTAGAACAAAAGCTAGCATGATGCTATGCGGCGGGTGCTAGTAGGCATAACCAGATGTCCCATGAGACTTGGTGTGTGATACAGTAACTATCATTGACACCCTCAAAAGCTAGCATGCTATGCGGGTGCTAGGCATAACCAAATGTCCCATGAGACTTGGTGTGTGATACAGTAACTATCATTGACACAAATTGTCTAGAACAAAAGCTAGCATGCTATGCAGGTGCTAGGCATAACCAGATGTCCCATGAGACTTGGTGTGATAACTATCATTGACACCCTCAAAAGCACAAGTGCAAGGAGTAAACGCATTAAAAACCTCATGCATAGGTTCATTCACTACCATGTTCCACATTGGGAATAACCCCTTGCAAGGAAATTTCTATGTCATGCCTAAAGATACCATGCATGAAAAAACTCTTCTTGGATGAGGGTGGATGGAGCACAATCATTAGGACCTCAATGGAGTCTTCTTGGGCCCTTTTATTTGGCAGTTTAAGGGAATCAAACCTTTTCTCTTAAGAAGAAACGTTTTCTAATTTGAAGCTTCAAAACAACTACTTTATTCGAATTTGAATTTTGGGGAAAAAATGGAATTTAAAATCTAGTGGATAAAACCATATCATGTAACATATCTATGGAAAGCTCTTGATGCGTAGATCACAGATCTATAATCTCCGCTCAAATCGGAGCTTGTATGTAGAAGTTATGGAGGTCCTGAAATTGTAAAATTGCCCCCCCCCCCCCTTTTGGGGAGAAAAGTGCACACTTTGACCACTCTTACACCTCTCTTAATCACCCATGGTTTTTGCTTACATGGCGGGCTCCTATTTGTCAAAAAGTTAAACGTTTCCATAACCTCATGGCAAATTAAAGGGCCCAAAAAGACTCCATTGAGTTCCTAATGCGACGCTGAGTAAACTAGGACTCGCAAACTGCCACTACCTCATAATTAGCCTTAAGAAAGGACTATCCTGATGTCAGAAGAGGAGCCCATGTCTTGCGCAACCTTAACACCAACAAATAACCAGAAGTACTAGAATTTAGCTTCCAAAGGCAACCCATACTCTAACCATGCCACTCAAAAATAGGGCTATCCTTTACTTTTGGCGAAAGTAACCAATTTCCATCAAAAGACTCACCTTGAGAAAGGGTTGTTCTAATGAAATAAGAGGAGCCCACGCACAACCTTAACACCAAATAACTAGAAGTAATGAAATTGAGCTTCCAAAGGAAACCCATACTCTGACCATGCCACTCAAAAATATGGCTATCCTTTACTTGGTGCGAAAGTAACCAAGTTCCATCAAAAGACTTGCCCAAGCACGATTAACCTTCGTTGATGAGCCCCCCCCCCCCCCACACACACACACAAGTGGTCCACCATCCAAGAACTAACCCTACTAACACCCATGCCACTAAAATTTATAACCTTATAAAATCATAAGCACTCAAGCACCCAAACCCACCAATCCCCAACAACACCAATGTTTCCATGATGGGGGTAACAAATGGTGGGTACCAAAAGAAATACTTTTGGACACAAGGTTACTATGAAGGATAAAAGAAAATATGGGTAGTACCAAAGAGAAAGGTCTAACATAAGCCAATGAGGTAGCCACATCACCAGCAGGATATCTTGTGAATTATCATGTGATGTTATGTTAACTTTTGTATTACTGCAATATGAAAATGGCCACCTTAGTCATTAATGGCACTGCAAGGTGTTTTTGGGCACTTTTGAAAAGTTCTCATTTCGAACTGTTTCTATTAGAACTCTGGTTATTGTAGTGCAGTGGTGCAGTTTCAGTGTGTAGACATTGATTGCACAAGTATTTCTAGCTGTGGGTGTATGTACATGTACTTTGGTCATGTGTTGTGACATACAAATTGTGTACTTCGTACCAGTACTATAGGAGTTACAGCAAATACTGTTGTGCTATGTAGGTTGCATACAAAAATTGTCTGCTTGTAGATTTCTAGCTGTTTACAAGTAAAGATGTCTGACAACATCAACCAAATTGATAGTGATAAGCTTAACAAGAACAACTTTAATGCATGGAAGTTTAGAATGACCGATTTCTTGATGGCGATTTTGAGACAATGAGGAGCCTCCATAATTGCCTAAAGAGAACGCTACTCCATGAGAGATAAAGTCCTTCAAATACTAGACCCAAGGTGCAAGTAAAGTCATCAGTGTGTAACAAACACACTGATAGGGCATATATAGGATGCCAACACTATGATAGGGCATATATAGAATGCCAATAGTCCAGTAGTTACATGGCAAAACCTGGTGAGGATGTTCTAGACAAACACAACGGTAAGGAAGTTATAGCTAAAACAGGAACTATATACACACATGGAGAAGAAGAACATGTCCATCAATAAGTATGCATGAAGATCAAGGGTATTGTTGAGTCTCCCTTGGATGTATTAATGTCTCATTAGAAGATGATTGGTGAGCATCTATTTGAATGGTCTTGGCAAATAATACATGCCACTCAAGACCTCTATTGTTGTAAGAGAGAATGTTCCCAACTTTCAGGATTTGATGTCTATGTTAATCATAGAGCACCCTTTGGGTGAAGAATCTTCCTCCAAAATCAAGAACACTTCAAACATGCCTTCTACTCAAATTTAAGTAGAGGTAGAGGTAGAGGTCATGATCGAGGCCAAGGTGGTGGTTGTTTTGGAAATTAGAATTATGGACAGCAAGAGTCCAATAATTGCCAGCAGCAAACATACATATGCAAAAGAGGCTAGTCTCAAGGCATAAGGGGAGCCAGAGAGTCCAAGGCAATTAGTGAGCAATTAGCAAAGTAGTAATCAGGGTTAGGTTCAAAGGATTGCTTTTATTATGGCAAACTAGATCACTTTATTGTAGCATAATGTTGCGAGAATCAGAGTGACATAAAAACTGGTAGGTACAAGCAATCAGGCTAAAGATAGATGTGCAAATTTGTTTATTATATAGCACATGTTAAATTCAGTAAGACTACAGATGTATCCACACAAATAGTGATTATGTATGGTTTATGGATTTGGGAGCCTGTAACCACGACTTATGATAGGTGAGTCATTTAAAGATGTCAAAAATTTGGAAAAACTAAGTTATGTAGAGACGGGGGATGAGACAGCTCATCCTATTGCTCACATTGGTAATGTGTCATTGGCTCTGCAACATGGCAAGATGAGGTACTTGGATGATATACTTTATGTGCCTAACATAACAAAGAATTTGGTTTTTATTGGGCAAATGTTTGAGCAGAGTCTATAGGTACACTTTAGGGTGCTATGTTGAGGACTTCAACAACAAATTTCGTTTGGTTTGCAAAGGGAAAAAGAGTGGGAAAATTGTTTACTTTGGTGGATGTAAGCATGCCTAAGGTGAAAGCTAATATGTTTGCACAAGGTGCAGGTATTGTTGTCAATATAGATATCTGGCATAAACATATTAGTCATGTGAATGAGTAGCACAATTAAAGTTTATGCAGAATTAAGAAATTGTTACAGCATGTTTGCTAGTATAAGGTCAATGGAATGCATAAAGTATGTGAAGCATGTTAGTCTAGCAAGTAAACAAAGAATGTATTTCCATATGATAAGAATGTAAGTAAGAGAGAACTTGATGTGGTGTACTCAGATGTATAGGGGTCGATAAAGATGGCATCAATGGAAGGATGTTGTTCCTATGTATCTTTCATTGATGAGACCACACAAGGAAGGTGTGGGTCTATTTCATTTTTTAGAATTTTAGAATGTTGTCTAGAAAGCAAACAGGTTTATAGGTTAAGTGCCTAAGGTCATATGGAGGGGGGAGATTACGTCTCCAATGAGTTTAATGAGTACTTGAGAAAGCATGGAATTTAGAGGCAATTCACATGCAGGTACACTCTGCAGCAAAATGGTGTTGCTAAGAGGGTGAGAGTACTTCTCCGCCAATGAGTTTAGTGAAAGTACTTGAGAAAGCATGGAATTTAAAGTAAATTCACATGCCAAGTACTTCTCCAATGATTTTAGTGATTACTTGAGAAAGCATGAAATTCAAAGGCAATTCACATGCAGATACACTCCATAGCAAAAATGTTGTTTGTTGAGAGGAAGAGTAGGCACATTACAAAGGCTTCTCATGCACTAATGGCTCTAAGAAGAGCATGTCTCACCATTATTGAGCTAAAGCAATTGTTGGCAACTATAGTTTACTAATGGCTAAGAAGAGCATGCCTCACCATTATTGAGCTAAAGTAGTTGTTGGCAACTATAGTTTACATTATGAACAAGAGCCCTATAGCAGCATTGCATGGTGTGACTCCAACCAAAGGAAAAGTATATTGGCAAAAACTAGATTTTTCAAACTTGAAATTGTTTGGATGCATTGTATATGTATACATTCCTAATGGGTTGTGCAGTAAGTTGGATCCAAAGGCTAAAAATGTGTGTTCATTGGTTACTCCCATGAGCAAAAGGAATACAGATCTTATAACTCTATCACACGTGAGATGAGGGTAAGGGGATGTTGTCTTTAATGAGATGAGCAGTTAGTATGCTAATGTAAAAGACTCAATTAGGGTTGATGTAGAGGAGTAGGTGGTTGTGCAAGGACAACAATCGCAGTCATTGAGTGGATTGAAAGAGTCTTCTAGTAGTGGATCTATTGATAGACCATGGAGTGGTAGGCTACACCAAAAAATCAATTATGCAAGTTCAAAAAGTGCATCACATAAAGGTAAAGAGAAGGTTGATGAGTCTCTTGGTATGCCTGACATCTTAGTAGGGCATTCATATGTTGATGGCGAGTCTAGTGGTTCATAGTAGGAGCGTTGAAGATGAGGAGTTTGGTATTCAAGCTATCAGAACACCTAGTGCAAGGAAGGCTAAGTCAGTTGCACAAGGACACCAAGGATAGATCCATGACCATACAGGTCAGGTAGGGTCAAAAACTATGTTCAAAGATTGATGTTGTATGATGATTATGCAGCTCACCATCCATTATGCATACATGGTGGGTTGAACCCACATGTTTTGAGGATGTTGTTGGAGGGCATGTACATTGGAAGAAAGCCATGGGATGAAGAAGTGATTGCATTGGGATGCAAATAAGAAATGGGAATTAGTGCCTTTGCCTGAGTTTAAAAAGGCTATTGGATATAAGTGGGTCCACAAAGTGAAGCACAACTCAGATGGAAGCATTAGCATAGGTAAAAAGGTGAAGCACAACTTAGATGGAAGCATTAGCATAGGTAAAAAGGCTATTGGGTGTAAGTGGGTCTACAAAGTGAAGCACAAATGAAAGCATTAGCAGGTATAAGAGGAGAGATTGGTTGCCAAAGGTTATGCTTAGACCTATGGCATTAATTATGAGGAGGCATTCAACCATGTTGCCAAGATGGCAACCGTGAGAGCTGTTATTATAATGGCTACATCAAAAATTTGGGTTTTTCGTAAAAAATAAATTCTTGCATGGTGAGTTTCAAGAAGAAGTATATTTAGAATAGCTGCCTAGTTATGAGGATTTGAGTCACCCAAACTTTATGTGCACACTATGTAAGGCCTTGTATGGCTAGAAGTAGGCACCAAGAGCATGGCACGGTAAGATTGCACAGTATCTAATCTTGCCATTATCTTTCATATAGAAGATGTTAATCATTCACTCTATGTGTGAAAGATTGATAAGGGGATTGTGGTCATCACCATCTATGTGGACAATTGATTATTGGGGGTGACAATGAAGAGGAAGTTGAGAATGCAAAGGGTCTCCTCAAGAAGAAGTTTGATATGAAGGATTTGGGTGAGCTGAGATACTTTCTTGGCATTGAGGTCATCAAGACACCCTAATGGCATATGGCTATCACAAAGACAGTATGCATTGGACATATTGTCCAAATATGGTATGGCTAGCTGTAAGCCCATTTCTATACCGTTGGAAGCTAAGTGCAAATGCAAGTGAGATTTTGGAGATGCCACTATGTATATGAAGATAATGGGTAGCTTGATCTACATCACCCACCATGCTAGACATGAACTACACAATTGGGTTGGAGAGTCAGTTTAGGAAGGTTACTTGGAAGCCACATTTGGATAGTGTGAGATGCATACTACGCTACGTGAGGTCCATAATGGATTATGACCTCTTCAATGAGGTCGATATACAGTAGGTGTATGGATACACTAATGCAGATTGGGTTGGTTGCATCTTGGATAAAATATCTACTAGCAAGTTTATGTTTTCCTTTGGGAGTGGTGCTATGAAAAGATGCAGGGGAGAAGAGAGCTTGAGCTCTTGCAAGCACACACACACTCACAAAACCCTAAAAGAGAACACACAAGGTGAGAGGCTGAAAATCTTCGTCTTCTTTACACAACACTCAACACACCATATACAAAGATAGGAGTACACAATATAAAAAGGTACTCAACCAAATACATACTAGGGTTCTATATAGTGTGAACCCAACTAAATGAGTTGGCGCTATAACTATGCCAGTCTCTAGAATGGCTGTCACACAACCTACCATCCCACTGGCCGCATATCACCCATGATCTCACCAACCATGCCAGTGGTGTAAGTGTGGGGCCTATCCCCCCCGACGGGTCATTTTAGTGTCCACTGCCTCACTAGATGAGCTCGATATCTCAACACTCCCCCTCGAGCTCAACTCCATCTCATGTACACCAAGCGAAGCCCTGAATCTGCAGAGCTTCTCTGTACCCAATTCTTTGGTGAAGATGTCAGCAACCTGACCCTATGTGTTGACATAAACAAGGTCAACATCTCCTACCAAAACCTTCTCTCTGACAAAATGGTAGTGGACCTCTATATGCTTCGTGCGGGCATGAAAAACTGGGTTCCTGGCCAACTGTATACTGCTAATGTTGTCACAGAAAATGACAACTTGTCTATCTGCTAATAGACCCAAATCTGCAAGTAGCTTTCTCAACCTAGCTACCTCACATGCTACCATAGCAGCACCTCTGTACTCGGCCTCTATACTGGATAGAGCAACCGTAGGCTGCTTCTTGCTGCTCCAAGTCACAGCTGCACTCCCCAAAGAAAACATGAAGCCACTAGTAGATCTTCTATCTGAGATACTACCAGCCCAATCAGCATCTGTGTACCCATGTACACATATCTCTATCCCAGTTTCATAAAATAGTCCACAATGCAAAGTAGACCTCACATACCTCAGTATGCGTCTCAATGCATCCACATGCAGCTTCTGAGGAACCTGCATAAACTAACTCACCAACCCAACAACATAGCTCACTTCTGGCTTGGTGATCGTCATGTAGATCAAGCTTCCTACTATGTGCCTATACATAGTAGGATCCTCCAAAATCTCTCCTGAATCTGCACTCAACTTGCCATTCTGATCCAATGGCACTGAGATAGGCTTACAACCTGTCATGCCATACTTGGACAACATGTCCAAGCCATACTGTCTCTGCAGTAATCCAATACCATGTGGTGACCTAATCACCTCAATGCCGCCCAAGAAATATCTGAGCTCCCCCAGATCCTTCATCTCAAACTTCTGTCTAAGCAAGATCTTTACATCAAAGATCTCTGCATCATGGTCCCCCGTAATGTGATCAGGTCATCTACATAGATGACAACAAGCACAACCCCTCTATCATTGTGTCTCACATATAGCGAGAAATCTGCATTGGCCACATGAAAGTCAATAGTGACAAGATATTCAGAAATCTTGTCAGACCATGCTCTTGGTGCTTGTTTTAAGCCATACAAGGCTTTCTTCAACCTGCAAACATGCTCGAGATGACTCACATCCTCATAACCAGGTGGCTGTCACATATACACCTGTTCCTCATAACCAAGTGGCTGTCACATATACACCTCTTCCTGCAAATCCCCATGCAAGAATGCATTCTTTATATCCATCTGATGTAAAGACCATTGCTTTGACGCAGCCACTGCTATCACAACTCTTACTATTGCCATCTTGGTAACTAGGCTAAAAGTTTCCTCATAATCAATGCCATATGTCTGCGCATATCCTTTGGCTACCAATCTAGCCTTGTACCTGCTTATGCTTCCATCACTGTTATGTTTTACTTTGTACATCCACTTGCATCCAATGGCTTTCTTGCCTTCAAGCAATTGCACTAGATCCCAAGTCTCATTTCCATATAGTGCATCCATCTCCTCATCCATAGCTTTCTCCCAATACACATTTCCAACAACCTCATCAATGCATGCGGGCTCTATAACCTGTACAACTTTTGCCATGTATGCATAGTGATGTGCCACATAACCATCATAGGTAAACCTCTGCATAGGATTCTTCACTCTCCCAGATCTTCACAGCTTTGCATTCATGGCAACCATAGCCTTCTTTACACTAGGTGTTCTCATAGTAGCTGGTATCCCAAGATCCTTATCAAGGCTCATCTTTGAGCCACTAGACTCTCCATGAGAATGCCCTGTAGAAATGTCAAGCATACTAAGGGGCTCAACCACTTTCTCTTTGCCTTTATGTGATGTACTTATCACATTTCAAGGATTGGTATTATGATGCAGCCTGCCACTCCATGGTCTATCAACTGAACCACTAGATGAGGACTCTCCTAGTCCACTCAAAGACTATGATTGCTGACTTGCATTCTGTGCAACCACATTTCCACTCACATCAGACCCAACAGCTTCTTTTTCAACAGCATACCAGCTGCTCATCTCAACAAAAACAACATCCTTGCTTACCCTCAAAAACGTGTAGTAGGGTTATAATACATGTATCCCTTTTGCTCAAGGGAATACCCAATAAACACACATTTTTTAGCTTTTGGATCTAGCTTAGTTCTCAGCTCATCTGGCACATGCACATATTCAATGCATCCAAAGACTTTCAGATGAGATAAATCAGGTTTTTTGCCAATAAACCTCTTCCGAATACCATTCTTCTTCAAAAATTCAAAGAACTTATTGGAGAAGTACTCTCCCCCTCAATCTGACCTTAGGCACTTTACATATTTCCCTGTTTGCTTTTTAACCATAACTCTAAAATTTTGAAAATGAGTGAACACCTCACCCTTCTCCTTCGTGAAGTATACCCACACTTTCCTTGTGTGGTCACATCAATAAATGTCACATAATACCTGTAGCCTCCCCGTAGACATGGTCTTTGTAAGACCCCATACATCTGAATGCACAACATCTAGTGCATTTCTGTCACGTGGAAATACATGCTTTTTTTGCTTTCCAAATTGGCATGCTTCACATATTTTCTGCATACCTTCAACTTTAAACTTTGGCAGCCCTGTCACAATTCCTTTAGTCTGCGCATAGACTTCATTCTCTGCACATTCACATGTCCAATTCTTTTATGCCAACAACAAATGTCTATATCTGCAACAATTCTTGAACCATTTGCAAACATCGCAGCACTCACTTCAGGCATGTTAACATTCAATGTAAACATTCTGCCCACTCTATTGCCTTTTGCAACCAACCTACACTTGTCTTTAAAGTCTTCAACATAACAACCATCAGGGTTAAACCGAACCTGCAAACCCTGCTCAATCATCTGGCCAACTGAAACCAGATTCTTTGTTATGTTTGGAACATGAAGTACATCTGCAAGGTACTTCACTTTGCCATCCTGCGCATAGACAATGGCACATCTCTAACATGGGCAATTGGATGAGCAATGTCCTCCCCTGTTTCCACAAAACCTGGTCTTTCAAGGTTTTTCATCTCCTTGAACCACTCCCCATGACTTGTCATGTGGTTCGAAGCACCTGAATCAACATACCATACATCATCTTTATGTGCTGCTTCAACATTTTTAGACATGGCATTAACGACATGCTGCATAACAAACAATCCTTCATTATCCTCATTGTTTCTGCTCGAGGATGCATAGTTGTTTTGCTACAATTTCCCATTTTGCATGTCAGCCTACTTCTTATAACAATCTGCTTGCACATGTCCAGGCTTACTACACTAAAAGCATCCACGTGTATTATTATATTGCCTTTGCCAATTTCCACGACCTCTTTGACTCCCCCTTCTTAATTGGCCTCTTCCACCTGCGTGTTGTTGTTGTTGTGAATTCTAGGACTGTTGTTGTTGTTGCTTACCTGTTCGGCCACCTCCTTGGTTGCGTCCCCACGGCTCCTCTACCTCGTCCTCTTCCTGATGAACTTGTATAGAAGGCCTGTAGCTCTGAACTGTTTTTGTTTTGTGAAGGTTGTTGGTCTTCACCCAAGCTCTTCTCTTCTATATCAACATAGACACCAAATCTGTGAAATTGGGAATGTTTTCCCGAGTCTGAATAGACGTCTTTATCGCCTTGTATTGTGGCTTGAGACCACGTAGATAGACTTCCACCTTATCATCATCATCTACTTAAACGCCAATAGATGCAAGGGATTCCACGCATAGTCATTCACACAGACAGACTCTTTTTCTCCATAGTATGAAGTTTATTCTTCAACCCTTGGTATTCGTTTCATAGATTTTTACCAAGGTGTCCCACGCCTCCTTGGGGGACTTGGCATCCTGTATGTGCCCAATCATGGTGTCCTGTGTATACTAATAGAGAGCCAATACATAACTTTTCTGGCTCCTTGGTTCCAATCCTTGAACTCTTTCACATCTACAGTAGTCGGATAGATCTCTGGTATCTCCGGTGCCTCTTCATGCTCACCTTCTATGTAGTCCCAGAGTAACCCTTTCCCATCAGGAAATTTGTCAACCTGAACCTCCAAGCATGGAAGTTGTTCTTATTAAGATTCTCAGCAACAATCTGGTTTATGCCATCATTTGACATCTTGCCAGACACACAAATTTACCAGAAATAGCACTCTAGTTTGTCTTGCACAAACTGCTGTATTTTGTGCAGCGGTACTGTACTACACTCAAATGTCACAACCAGTGACCTCAATGTGCATACATACACTCAATGGCAACTGTTGACCTCCTTGCAGTACATATAATGTCTGCACAACCAATCTGTCTTCCTGCAGTTCTTAAAATAGAATTCTGCAGAGAATCGATGACTTACCCCGCAGTGCTCGAAATCGCCTGCTTTTTGAAAAACGGAGGTCCTAACGCGCCCGAAACGCATTTTTCGGCCTGAAAAACTTTGTCCAATAGGACGATATAGTTGCCCTATAGCTTTATTCCCACAAAGAAATCTCTTCAATCATCAGAGATCCTTTGCTGGTGCCTCCCGTAGAGTTCCCGACAAGGGTGTAGTCGCCAACACAAATAGGGAAGAGTAGATGAAGCTCTTACCCTTGTACCACTTCCTGTGCTTCTCTTGCTTGCAGCTCAACCCTTAGCATGAACCAGGCTCTCGTACCATGAAAAGATACAGGGGAGAAGAGAGCTTGAGCTCTTGCAAGCACACACACACTCACAAAACCCTAACAGAGAACACACAAGGTGAGAGGCTGAAAATCTTCTTCTTCTTTACACAACACTCAACACACCATATACAAGGATAGGAGTACACAATATGAAAAGGTACTCAACCAAATACATACTAGGGTTCTCTATAGTGTGAACCCAACTAAATGAGCTGGCGCTATAACTATGCCAGTCTCTAGAATGGCTGTCACACAGCCTGTCATCCCACTGGGTTGCATATCACCCATGATCTCACCAACCATGCCAGTGGTGTAAGTGTGGGGTCTATCCCCCAGGCGGGTCATCAGTGTCCACTGCCTCACTAGTAGATGAGCTTGATATCTCAACATGCTATTACATGGAGCACAAGAAGTAGCCACTGGCAGTTTCCTTGTTGAGTATAAAGGCAGAGTACAAGGGTGCTGCAATCACAGCACATGTGAGGTATCTTGGTTATGTAAACTACTTGGAGATTTAGGGTTGTATGTGGACAGGTAGGTTGTCATCTAGTGTGACAACCTTAGTAGAATATAGTTGGCTAGGGACCCAACATTTCATGTGTGGACCAAACACATAGAGGTCCATTATCACTTCATCAGAGAGAAGGTCTTGGTGGGTAGGAGATGTAAATGTTATGTACATTAGCACAAAGGAGTAGGTAGCTGACATTTTCACCAAGGCCTTGGGAGCAGAGAAGCTTTGTAGAGTTTTCACTATGCTTGGAGTCTTAGAGATAGAGTTGAGCTTGAGGGGGAGTGTTGAGATGTCAAGCTCAACATGAGCTGCCATTCATGACGTGCCTAGTTGACCATTCCACTTTTACACCACTAGTAGCTGACACGATGGTTCTTCACTAGTGATTCTACAACTCGACTACACCTACCTAGTCCAACTGCGTTATGGCATACTTATCTTGCCAACTCACCTACTTACCATACCTCTTTTGTGAGCAACAAGGAGAAGAAGATTTCAACCTTTTCTATCTTTGTGTGTGTCTTATCTATTGTTGTGAGAGTGTGTGTTTGCGCTTCCAAGAGCTGAAGCTTTCTCTCCTCCCCTAATCTTTTCATCCTAGCTGACATAATATACTGGGTGGCACCATCCATCATTAGATTCTTGTATATGCACACTCGCCACCACGTCGGATGCATCAACACACATGGAACGATCTGGACCAATTCGATTTGGGAAAATACCTAACATAATATGTAAATATCTAAAAGATCACTGACATTGTGATGTCCAATTGTAGTACCTCTTTCTTTGTAAGGAGATACATGGGATAACTATTTGAGAAACCAATTATGCTGACATTGTGCTATCCAATTGTGTATAGTACCTGTTTCTTTGTAATAAGGAGATACATTGGATAAGTATTTGAAAAACCAATTATGCCACTTGATCCCAAGAATCACCCTAATTCTTTGATATTGTGAGATGCCCTCAAAGCTTTAATTACTTCCACTGTTTTAGAGCCCATTGTAATTCTGACTATGGCCACACTATGTGTCCTAGAAGTATTGCTAGCCACCAAATTCAAGCTTAAGCAAGCACAACGGCATTTTTCTAGATATAGTGCCAAACACTGATTTAGGCTTAAGCGAGCACAATGGCATTTTTCTAGATACAATGCCAAACATAGAAGATGCTTCACTATTATACTAAAAACGTTGAAATCATCCAAGAATACTCCCATAAAAGGGACCAAATATTCATAAAATATTTCTTGGTCTATTCTTTTAGCCAGATTCAAGCTTAAGCGAGCACAATGGATAAAGTGCCAAACATAAAAGATGCTCGACTATTTTATTAAAAACACTGAAATCATCCAAGAATACTCCCATTAAAGTGACCAAATATGTATAAAAGGTTTATTGTTGGTCCATTCTTTAAAATGTGGTTGGAGAAATATTAAGGCCAAAAGTCATGACATTAGAAGCAAAATATCCCCATTCTATCACAATGGCCATCTTCTAGCGATCCTCTGGGGCCATCTTCTAGCGATCCTCTGGGGCCATCAAAATCAGATTATATCCATGCTGAAGCCACTAGACTGGAACGTCCTCCTTAAGATTGATATAATGTTGATAAAACTGAGGATATACCCCCTTCATATCTTATAACTCTAGGCAAACACATCCACATATGATTCTAATAACTCATAGAGATTCTTTTTAAATTTTAGATCCCATTGACTACTGACCCACACCATATTTGGATCCAACACCATATTAGGGAATATGGGAATTTCCCATAAGTTTGGGACACGTGGTCAAAAGTTTGGATTAATCATAACTTGAACACCACTAATCCAAAATGAGCGTTTTATAGCTCTTTAGATTCCATTTTTCAAGCGCTTTCCAATGATAGGTCATATGATAGGGTTTTGAGAAACTTACAAACATGTTATCCATGTCCCCTTTTTTAAGTATTCAAAAATGAGAATTGGGAAATTCCCAAATTCACTAATATGGTGTTATCCTTATCATCTCCCAAATTAATGTCTTCTAGATCATCTTTCTTAATTCGATAGGTGTGCTTCCTTTCCCTCTCATGGTCTTCCTTTCCCTCTCATGGTCTTCCTTGCTATGCCACTAGAGCCTTGATTTCTTTCAGCAGCTTGGAGGTATAACTGAGATATAATTTGGTCCACATCCACCTCAAACAATGAGACTAAATCTAGATTTTGAGTGAGAATCTCTTCCTCTCGTCAATATCTACCCCCTCTAACCAATTCAGGCCTTTAGCACATATCAAGCAGACTAACTATTATAGCATATCTCTTGATGCCACATGTACTTGTTGGACCTTCATCTTTTGGTTCTAAGGTGTAATACCTAAATAGTTGCCTAGATAGTTATTCTTGATATTTGCTTGTTGGTAGCAGCCAATGTCTGCCCAACAACACTAGGTAAGATTCAAAGATTCCCTCCATCTTTAATACAATAAATGCTCTTGGGAAATCATATCCTACTATCTAGATATCTGTTCTTTGGATTAGACCCAGAGGTTTCACTCTTCAATTCTGATTTGAAATGGGGGTAGCTCTAGCTCTCAATCCTTAATTCTTGATTCCTTTGGGTAGCATTCGAAATAATTTTCACTCCCAACCCACCATTCAAGGACCACTCCCTTGATGGTTGGAAAACCCTTGCACCATAGAAAGAGTGCAAGAACTAACCAAGGTCATGGGGCTTTGCCCAACCGCACTTGGGAGCACAAAATAGCTCAACCAAGAAGCTAATCTTCCATAACCTAGTTCACAATTGCATGGGCAAAGTGTGTCACTCACCTCGTGAACGCTTGTGCTCGAATTCTCATAGGACATGATGTTACCGTGTAGCCACACTCTAAATCTCCACTCCAATGCCGCCATCACACTCCAACGCCGCCACTGTTGCACTCCAAAGGAAGCTCAACCCTCCTCTCACTCAATCTTCCTCTCTCACATGCACTCACACATACACAATTAGCATATAGTAGCTCTAATTGAATTAGGCAAGCAAGCAAGACACACAAGAGAGCAAGAGAGTAGAAAAGAAGAGCACTCTATTAATTGCATAAGAGAATGAATGTTGAGAATATAAATTGGCCCTTATCCTAGCCCCCAACATTCACACCTTGTCCGGCCATACTTAAAATATAGGTCCATGGCTATCCAGGGCTGCCTAGGCTTGTTCAAACACTTAATCTAATCATGTAATCTCCATAATTAATCCTATGGCATACCTTTATAGACAAGCGGCGATCGCACACGTAAAATATACAATGTTAGCATTTTTAATATCAATGGCCAAATGAAGTGACAGTTGCCAATGGATGGCGTCAATGTTGGAGAGGTGTCTAATGAGGGTTAACATGCCCCCCTTCCTGATGCAGATTCCATCCTCAGAATATGTCGATGAAGATTTGTTGAGGCTATTGCTGGTTACATATTGGCATTAGAAATTTTGAAGGCCTTAAGAGGTCTACAAGGTAACATGGTACAACGAGTAAGGCGTTTTTGTGGAAACATCAAAGCATGATGCAAACATCAATCAAGCAATGAGGAAAGATTTTTGCGACGGTCAAATTTTCTAGTTAAGACAAGGGTAATATTAAGGTTGGTCTAAATTCAATTTAAAGTAAGATGGAGCAAAAAGCATGCCTCTAGTTATGACCTTAGTCTTGACACACTATCACTTTGGTGAAACCATCTCTAGCTATTATCCAGCCTCATAAATGAAACTTCTAAGTGATTATTATAAGTATTTGTTTTGATTCTAAAAATATAAAAGCAGGACACCACCCTATTTAGACCCATGCAATGGTCCAAAGATCTCATACAAGAGTATCTAAGAACCACTAAGTACCTCCACAACGATAGTTTTTTTTAAAGCCCTTTATTGAGATAAGGTTTTAGCCACAAGATGGAGATCTAGGCTACCGACCCAAGGCTCCATCACTAAGAGCCAAAGGTCCTACCCACCAGATTGCACATGGTGATGGTTATCTTCTTGTGGGTTTTTTTTGTATTTTTGCTTTGGTTTTTTTTACTAGATTCACTTTCACAATTTGCCTAGAAGGCTCTACTCTAACTAAAGAGGGTACACTAAGGAAGGTGGATTACTTGGCATAGTCTAAGCCCAAAGGGTTATACAAGTAATAACTAGAAAATTGATAAACCAGCTACATAATGATGCAAGCAAGCCCTCAAACAAACACTAAATGGAGAATCATAAAAAAGATTGAAACAATAGCAAAAAGTGAGGATGGGCTAGAATACATCTAGGTAATGAGGAAAATCATGTTCATATCGAGGTTTCATGTCCACTATAAGTTGTAAATATGGATTTGGCCTACACGACTGCACCTCAATAACTTGTAAATCATACTCATCTAGCAAGCTCATCATCAGATAACCATAGTTCGTAAGCATGGTCCGATTTGACATCATTAGGTTGATTTCTGCCCTTGGGTTTTCTTCATATATATAGCATAGCTGGAAGGGATGGCTACAAAAAAACCTACAATACCTTTTGAGAGGTCAAGGTATGATAGAAAGTAGGAAGGGAGGACTTATGCTAATATCATTACTTTTACCCTTCAAGTTTTGCTAATATCATTACTTTTACCCTTCAAGTTTTGCTCCCAAAAAAGATCATTTCCATATCAAGAGGGGGCACATTGGAAAAAGCTACCTCATGACAATATAGCTTGCACCAACATGTACATGAATATAGCATCTATACACATACTAAATATCTGACTAACCATTAAAAAAATATAATGAGAAAGAGCACATGTCAAAACAAAAGAATGAAGTACACTCTACTGTGACTACGTGAGCATGGAATTTTCATGGACCGACACGAGTGACCCTATCCTAGAACCGGATTGCTAGGAAGGGTACTCTCAACAAGGGCAACTAAGTATTCCTCCTTTCCAGACCCACTCATGCTATTTTTATGCACCACTAGGGGAGAGATGTTGTGGAGCCACCTTTGTGGACCTGTTCTACCTACAGTTCCATCCCCTTGCACCATGCTTTACCTGTAGGCATCGGCGGATGTTGTATGCAACATTCTACTTATGTTGGCACTGTAGAACTTATTTTAGGTGCTATGGGATAGGACTATCATAGTCCATGGTAGGAGAGATACCATAACGACACGATCACATGAGTGTACATTACCCAGTGGGAGGGACGTATCAAGATATAATTGCACAGGAATAGCTTGTCGAGTAGAGGAGGGTAAGAACTTATGGACTTACACTGTCATTTATTCAAATATTGTTTCTGACTCCTTGTCCCTTCAAGAGCATGGTGGGTGATGTCGTACATAGCTTAGCTCATGGTAGCTACTTAGCTCACTTACCTATAGCACCCATGCCATATCATAGTGAGGATGCACTCATATCATTACCTACCAAGAGTGCCCTTTGTTCCTTGTTGTTGTGGCATGTAAACTTCTAGCTTTAATGGTGGCAAAGGGCTCTTATAAGACTGGATGGAGCTTATGGGTTCGCGAGAGTATAGATGAGCAATGGAGTTGACACTTGCATAGTGGGTTGCTCTAGGGAAACCAATGGGGTTGGGGTTTGGATAGCCAACGATGGTTTTGTAACCTTTAGTGATGTAGAGGCTTCACCATCAATCACCATGTCTCATGTAATAAGGTTTCTGTTTGGGATCCAGACTTGTTTGGGCATAGGTGGTGAAGGTTCTTTTACAATAGCTCTCCCTTTGTTGATGGAATTTGAGCTATTGAAGCTTTTATCCATCACTGAGGAGACTTGGGAATTTGTAAGTGGTGGAGACTAGTGGTATACTTTTATGTTTTAGTACCCAAATAAAATGGTTACCCATAGCCTTGAGTTTTTAATAAGCGTTTGAGGATCCATTTTGTGGTAACTTGTAACTTGGACTTCCTGCATCAATTCTTATGTTGAGGTCCTCCTTGCTTAGTTGGTTGACGTGGTATGGATGGAGAAATCTTGGGAGCCCATTTTAAGGTAGATTTGGGTTGCCACTTTATAGCTCGTAGTATCTCTTCATTCTTTTGAGATGCAGATGTTTGATGTGTGGAGGTAAAAGAATCAAGAGTTTTTGAATAGTGGATGTTGAAGTGGAGGGGGTTTCCATAGATTTTGTGGATGTTGAATCTTACTCCTCATTGTTGCAACCTTTGATAATAGTGAGAGGTGGTAGGGGTTTATGATGAGTAGATTATTTAGATGTGGTTTCACCCACAGACACACCCTGTTGACCAGTCAATCATATATCTTGTAGCCTTCATCCATGTATGACCAAGTATTACCACCCACAAAGACACACCCTGTTGACCAATTAGTCATACATCTTGCAGCCTTCATCCATGTATGACCAAGTATTACCAGTTTAGGTAATGTTTTGGCACGCATAACTAGGAAGTCTCCCACTAGTTGTTGCTTGCTGCCATATTATATCTCTATTTGTAATACCCCAAGAACCTTGGTATTTCTTCCATGGATACCTTTCACCTTTAAGGAGGTATCTACGAGTTGGGGTTTTCCCAACTGGTTCCATGCATTGAAGAAAATAGATTATGACTAGCCTCGTATCAAGTAATGCATTATAAAGAACTTTACTATAAGGGCTAGGCAATTGAATGGATGTTAGTAGAGGTGCTATGTGCTCCTCTGTTTCTCCTTCAATCTCTCCCACAAAAGCCTGTGCAGTAGGTCTAAGGTTTTTTTCTCGATGTTGTTGAAGTTTGGCTCATCTTTCTCTTGCCTTCTCTCAAGCTTGGGTCTTCTTTTGAGCAGCCCTTTCCTTAGCGTCTTTCTTGTTATGAAAAGCATGTAAGGATGCTTTGGTAAGAGGTCCATAGTATTTTTTAAACTTACTACCATTAAGGAAGTCAATAGTTTTAACTCCGTCTCAAGAGTCTTAACACATATAGTACCTTGTGGAGTAACTTTACAGACCCTAAATGTTCCCTTTCTATAGTATATTTAAGCTTCTTTTTTTCACTGTGGATCCCATACATATGTATAAGATCTCCTACCTTGATCTCTTTGTCCTTGAGATTTTGGTCAAACCACTTCTTTCTTCGGTCCTTTTCTATCAGCATGGTTTGCACTATAATTTGTCTTTCCTCCATAAGTTGTTCTAAAAAAATAACTTGTTAGCCAATTCATTACCATCATCAAACTTTTCACTTTAAAACTACCCTTAAGCTAGGGATTATGAACTCCCAAGGCATTATTGCCTCAAGTCCATACACCATCTTGAATGGCATGCAACCAATTACAATTTTGTATAATGTGCAAGATAGGTCCCGTAAAGTTATTGTGAGCTTAGACTCACAGTGCATCGAGCCTCAACACTGTTTGTCAATATTGAAATAAGAACCTTGTTGGTGCTCTCTACTTGGCCATTTTCCTATGGGTAATATGGCATTGACTTACGATGAACGATTATGAATGTATTAGTGAGATTTTTTATTACATCATTGATGAAATGCTTACCTTGATCACTCACTAGCTCAAACGGACATCCAAAGCGGATAATGATGTTCTCATAGAGAAACTTAGCCATTGCCATGGCATTTGCTTTTCATGAAGCTCTTGCTTCAGCCCATTTGGTTACATAATATGTGGCAACAATGATGAAGAGTGCTTTGTGTGCCACATGAAACAGGACTAATAGGGCCAATGAAATCTATGCCCTATTTTTCAAAAGGTTGGTTGACTCTGACAAGATGCAATGGCATCATGTCCTTCTTCTAGTGGCTTTACACAACGTTGGCACTTATCACATCCCTTGACAAATAGTGCACAATCTTTGAAGAGCATGGGCCACCAATACCTTGATTGGAATATTTTTCTTGTTGTAACATTGCCTGCAAAGTGTCCACCACTACCCCTTGGTGTGATTGTTTGATGATGTAAAAGTATTCATCCTCCCTAGGGAAACATCTTAATATGTCATCCTTACCTTGTCTATAAAGAGTTTTGGGAAATAAGTTGGTAAGGTGCACTCTCTTTTCACAACTTTCTTGCTAAATCTTTTCTCAGTTCCTTTCCTTCTTGAAAACCATTAGCTAAAAAGTTAACAATTCTCTCACTCCATTCTGGAATAAACTTGACCTTGAATAGTGTAGCATCTAGTAACTCATCATCAACCTGGATTGGTTCTTTGCCATTAGGTATGCATGATAGATGATCCACCATAACATGTTTCTTGCCAGGCCTTGCAACCACTATAAAATCAAACTCAAAAATATTCAACAACCACCTTGTGATCCTTCCCGTGGAATAGGGTTTATTTACTACAAGGGTTGATGGATCAACATAGAAAAAAAATTTGTTAGCAAGAAGGTAATGCCAAAATTTATTTATAGCATAAACCATTGCTATAACTTCATGCTTAGTGGTGGTATAATTGATTTCAGTATCATCTAGTTGCTGACTTGCAAAACTAATAGAATAGTCCAATTTGTGTTCCCCTAGCTATGCTAGGACACATCCAATTGTGAAAATAAAGGCATCAATGGGAACATGAAAGATGAGATCCCAGTTAGGTGTTCGCAAGATTGGAGCACTGGCCAAGGCAGCACATCATAAGCTTATTAACACTCCTCAGTACGTATGAATACAATTAATAGCTTATACAAAGGACGAGCTGTTTCTACATAGAAAAGAATAAATTGACGGTAGTAGACAACATGGCCCATGAATCTCTGGACTCCCTTGTAGTTTATTGGTGGGGGTAATTTGACCTTGATTTTTCTCTCATAAGTGGAAATCCCATTTTTGGAAGCTATATGTCCAAGAATAACTCCATGTTTCACCCAAAATTGGCATTTTTAAGGATATGTAATAAAATTGACACCTTTTAAACACCCTTTTTAGGCACGCTAGGTGCTCTTTCCAAGATGAATAAATTCACAAATCATCCAAGAAAGCTTCAAGAAACTTTCTTAAGAAGTCCTTAAAAGCAGTATTCATAAGTCTTTGGAATGTGGCTGGTGCATTGGTTAGACGGAATGCCATAACTCTATAAGCATATACACCATGCTCAGTGACAAAGGTTGTTTTGGCTTGGTCCTCAAGTGTAATCAAAATTTGATTATAGCCTGAGTATCCATCCAGAAAGCTATAAGCCTCCTTGCTGTTCTGATGAATATGGCTAGAGGTAGTGATCCTTGCACGTGGCAGCATTCACTTTCTTGAGATCAACACACACTCTAAGTTTTCCATTGTTCTTAGGCACAACCACAATGGGTGAGACCATTCTGAGTATTCAATCTCACACATGAATCCACACTCAATGAGTTTATTGATATCTTCCTTAATAATGCTTGCATATTTGGGATTCATTGAATAGGGTCATTGTTAGACTGATTTAGCTTCGAGTACCATGGGGATGGTGTGTTATACCACCTTTGTAGGAACTCCCTTCATATCACGGTGTGTCCATGCAAAACAATCCCTATACTCCTTGAGGTAAGTTGAGCCTCCTTGGCCTTATTTAAGTCCTTAGCTATGTAGACTGGCTTAGGATCTTCTCTTGGTTCAGCCAAGTCTACTTCCTTGACCTTTGCAGGTCCCCATCATAGACTCCTCCACTCTCACTTGGGGTTATGTTTGGCATTATCAAACACTAACTTGGGTTCCCCTATGGTGTATGACTTGTAATGCTCAGGTGTTGGGAGGAAAATCAAGCTCATTCTCGTTTCCTTCATCAGTTGCTTTAGTTTCAGCCTTAGCCTCTCATTTCTTCTGTGCGAGTTCACGATTTTGTTTGCTTCTAGCTGATCGGCTCCATCAGTGAGTGACTTCCACCTTAGCTATATCAATTTGGGTTGGTCTATAATAGTTGACCTTTTGTCACTCCTCTCCCCAATCGCCTATAAATTTTCGATGTAAGTCAATTGCACCCATGTATACTGGAGCCATTGGGCAGTAGTTTTTCTTTCTTGTAGCCTTTTATAAACGATTCATTGCATAGCATTTATGTCTCTACCATCTTTGGAGATGCTCCTTGGCATCTTGATGAACTTCATCCCTTTCTTTAGATTGGGAATTCATATCAGATTTGAAGCTACTCCTTGCAGTTTCTTTGGATGTTGTGGGCTCTATTTTTCTTATGGTGGTGATGGCTGAGGAGTTGGTATCGCTTTTAGTCTCTGTTTCAAACCCCTCACCACTATTGGTTCTTGAGCTTGAGTCATTCCATGTGGACTCAAGTTCACTATAACCAATCCCCTCGATATCAAAAGGTAGAGCACGAATTATTCATAGGGGCATGATCGTAGGGAGTTCCTCACCCCATCACGTGGTGTAACCCATGTAGATCCTCTAGCTCCCCAGCTAGAGGATCTATTAATTATAGCCATCAGAAGTATCCAACTTAGATCATCTTCAAGCTCTCAATAGCTTGTTTCTTAGAATCTTTGTAGGGTGGGCCTACCCTCCATCGGCCTCTTCTTTGTAAGTATAGTAGTATTGCAAAGGGGTTGAATGGATGGTAGTATCAGATATTTGGTCAAATAGTCCACCACTACCCATTGGATGTACATGGCCAGTCACCATGTCTACTCTAAGGATTGAGTCATCAAATTGTAGGTAGACATGGTTTTTGGACTAATCATGGACCATTTTAGTTTCACGCATAAATGGTCTTCTTAAGATCATTTCATAAGAATCGAGTTAAGAATCAAGTTGCTTGGGAAAGTCCATCACAATGAATGTATGTCTTCACCCAATGTTTAAACACCTTGATCTTAAGATTGTGTAACCTTACCATTTGTTTGGTAATAGTATCATCAACCATTTTAACCACCATCAACTAGTTTAACCACAATGTATGAGACTTCAAAAGCCTGGGTTTGGCCATTTTTTCCTAGCATTTTTTACAGATTATACTGACTTCGGCACCACCATTAAGGACTCCTATTATTGTGATCCCTTTTGGTAGTGACTGCTAGTAGTGTAGTAATGTATTATATTCATCACCTTCAAAGTATTGACCCTATTTATTCAATGGAATTTTGACCATTGATTTGGTGTACTCATCCTCTACTTGGGTTCTTGGATCTTCTATGACTTAAGTCGATGAAATTACATAGTAGGGTTGAGTCTTGTGGGTTTCTAAAAATGGTGGTAGTCCTATGTTTAGTTCTCTATTTAAAAGAGCTTTCAATGCTCTGAAGAGTTCAAGATCTTCAAACAAGCGCATAGTCCTCGTGGTCTTTGTTTCAGAAGCCATGAACTCCCAACAATTTAGGGATGATCAAGGGAGTACCATCACCTCTCTACCATATGAGGGTGCTCGTGATATTGGAATTTCCATCTCTTGAATGGGTTCAGGGTTCTCATACTTAAACATTATCCTAAAGAGTTGAGAATCCATATTTGAATAGGTGAGTTCTCACTAACCTCAACGCGATGACACTAGTTATATCTAAGGGTTTGTGGGTTACGATCAGCTTTAGGTTATTTAGATGCACAATGTTAGAGATATTTACTTGTTTTGGTCTTGGTTCTAACTCCTCCTTAGTATCTGTGAAGATATCCCTCATCTCTTGAATTTATAGGGTCAGGATATGAACCAAGTTTCTCTTTGTGTTTAGTTTCTTGGTGGCTTGAATCCCTTCCTTTTTTATCTCTGTAGTTTTTGTTTGAGTGTCTCTAGTTTTCTTAGAACCAGCATGTGTGTCCACCAGTGAATCAAAATCCTCATTAATATCATTCATGTAGATTGGTTTGTCAGGTGTTCCCAAGTTCACTCATTCCATTTTCTTTGTTTTCCTCCCTTTTATAGATTTCTTTCTTCTATGACCCCTCTTCTTTTTGGATCCTGCTAACTGAAGTGGCTTGGATTTCTACTTTCTTTTCCACAACAGGTGTGTTTTGAGCCATGAGTCTCGTTATTACATTTGCAGACAAGTTAGGATTTCTCAAAATTGATCTTTGAGTTTGCCCACCCACTCCAATAATGTTGAGAGGTGTGATGGTAGGACCATTTTGCCGATTTACAACCACCACTTGCATTGGGAAATATTTGATCCAATGATCTATGCCACAACGATTGCAGGTTGCATGTGGTATGCTGGAAGGCTTGGGTGATTGGATGGTTTCTAATGGGACACTCGGAGATTTGGTGTGGTCCCTTACAATGATAGCATTAAAGAGGCATTCTCTTAAGAGTAGAGTTGATGTCTCGACCTCTTCCTAATGCGGCTAGCTGGTATACTAGTTCGACTCTGTGGAGTCCTCAACGACATGTGATGTGCACTATCCAAGTCAACCTCATAGTTTGGACACTCAAAAGTTTCCTCGACCCTTTTTGATTCAATGGTGTGATCCTTGGGGGTGGAGGTTGAGGTCCCAAAATTGGTGGATGTAATGGCTCATTTTGTGCATTGTAAATCCCATTGCAATAGGTTGTTGTGGCATTTGATCAGTATTGCACTGAGATGTTGTCATGAATTATGGCTTGTGGTTGTGATGGGGCCGTAAAGCCAACTATTGAGGTCTAGAAGCATTAGCAAGGGTTTGCAAATGCGTGCAGCACTTGAAGCCTCACGACCATAATGTCCATAAAAAGTACAACTACCATTATAGTGTGCCCTTAAGGTTGGACACTCATTGGTTGAATGTCCTTGTTAACAGATTGAGCACCATTGAAGCTCTCTCCTTGGGTACATAAGTACATTTTAGGGGACTATATTGGCCTTCATTCCCTCTTGGAGTGCTTTCATGAAATCCACAAAATTCATTTCCACTAAAGTGTTGCCTTTAGCAAGGGGTTTAACTATAGAAGTGTTATGCCCCATGACTCCGGAAGCAATAGACTTAGAATCCAATGCTTTAGCTCCTTTGACCATCAAATTATCTTCTAGTTGGATGGCATTTTTTGTGACTTTATCCCATGTAGTGATCCCTCTAATGACTAAGCCATTACAGATCGCAAGTCCATGGATGAATCTATCCAACAATTGATTGTTCGAATAGCGTTCATGCGGAAGGCAACAAAATTTCAAATGCTTGAGACGGCTAATGAAATCTCTAACCGATTCCTCTCCTTCCCTAGCTGGGAAGCTACACCCCATAAGACTCCTTCACACAAATTTCTTTAAGAACAATCTCCTAAGAGCGGTGAAGTTCAAGTGTTCCTCAACCTTGAGAGTTCTATACTCTTACCGTCTAATGTTAGACTAAATGCATTGGTCTTGGAAACCTCATTCCATTCTCCTAGGGCCTCACACACTTGATCAAATACTTCCAAATGTCTCCTAGGATCACCATCTCCAATGAATTTATGAGTTAGCTTGGCAGCCTTTCCATGGCTCTCTTGACCACCATCTCTCACAACACGTACTATGCTTTTCACTCTACCGCTCTTCCTAGGGCCTATGCAAAAGAAACTAGGTCTTTGGGAAGAGCTAGTGTTGGCATAATAGGAGTAATGATAGGAGTAGGTAGATGTGCAACATGTGGCATTGAATGAAGATGCATTGGTCTAAACCCTAGTGGGAGTAGATGTTCTACATAAGGTATGTGTCCTACTGGCGCCCCAATAGGTGCTTTAGTCATATGGGCATTAGGTGCAACTAGTCTCGAAATGGAGTTGGTAGCACACTCACTCTAGGTAAGGGATGTTTCATGGGTGCACTAGAATGAGACATGACCCATCTAGGAATGATAATACTAGATATTCCAAGCACAAGGGGCTCCATGTGTGAAGTGGTGTTGGCTACCGTGGTAACCGTGGGCATGTCACTCAAAGGTAATTATGTGTCAGTCTCATAGGTGCAATAGTTGTGTTGGTGGTGTGGTGCTTGCCACTAGATGAGGCAGTGTACTAGTATTGCCTTGGGTGAAGCTCATGCTAGTATGCTCTTGAGTCCCTGTAGCATGGCCTTGTGGGGGGTTAGAAGATATGGGTTGGTCTATGGTATAGCATGGTGATATTACAAAAGTAGGATCCACTGGGCACAAGAGGTGTTATCATTTCGCTCATTGTGGGCATTGTTGCTTTTGATGTCCCAACTTGCACCATAGGTCTTTGGATCCTTTCACATTCAATGACCCTATACATGCAATCACAGATACCCTGCAATCATTCCTCCTTTGTTGCGGCCATAGGTCTTTGGATCCTTTCATGTTCAATGACCCTATATATGCAATCATAGATACCCTCCAATCGTTCCTCCTCTGTTGTGGCCCCAGATATTGATTGGACAATCCCTTTCCAACTAACACCATAAGCTTGGCCTGTGGTGAATTCCACAACAGTCTCTGTTGATGCGTCATACTCCCAATCATTTATGAGAAGACATTGATCCATTGATTTGCAAGCCTAGGTCTTTTCCCGAGGTAGACGCAATGTTGTTGCTTGTGTTGAGACTATTGGGAACTACCTACACAGTCCTAACTTGGGACTCGTTTTGGGCATGCGCTGGGCTATTTGGGATGCTAATTGTTGTTTCACTTACAAAGTCTCTTCCTCCTTTACTCTATAGCCTGGATGAGCACCTCTACTTCTTGCACTTCTTCTAATGTCCTACCATCACGCATAAGTACTTGTGCACGGGGTGGTTTAATGGTCACGATTGCAGTAGGTGCAATAGGAGCTATATGGATATGAATATCAACATGAACACTCCCCGCTTGCAACGATGAGAGTAAATCAGGTGTCTCTCTAGAGTTTACCTCAACTCCATCATCATATGGTCTATATGTAGTAAGATTTGGTTCAAAGGTAGCAATTGAAGCCAAACCTCTGAGGTAGCAATTGAAGCCAAACCTCTGAGGTAGCTAACTACGCGGTCAAAAAGACTGGTAGTTGGCTTGACTGGTGAGGCCTAGTTAGAATTCTCACTTCTTGGGACTGGGGATCCTTCCATTGACTCAAAATGTGACAATGTATCATTGGTTCCTAGTACATGTCCTTGTACAATGCTAAACTATGTTCCAACCCCATAGGTCTTGAGCCCAGTAGCTTGATAGATACACTATCATCTAAATAGGCCTCTAATACATGCCCAAATCATAGGTGCATCTGAATATGGGGTGTTAGAAGGTCCTACGAATGCCCTGGACAAGTTTAAGAATTTTTTAAAATTTTTGGTTTTTTTTTATTATTTTTTTTTAATTGACCAAAGTTTTTTCGAAACACGTCTTTTGTGTTTTTTAACCCGTTTGGTACCAGAAATAATGTATTTTTTTCGAGTAACTCAAGCGCTATACGCATTAGCTCCCATAGTTAACCTTCTTAACTATGTAAAAATGTAAATTTTTTGGGTGTCACACGTCATCAACACGATTGCAACAACCTAAAATATATATTACGCAAGTTTGTGCGTACACTTGCTGAAAAAATTCTTTTTTTTTGCCCTCGAACCTTTTTCCTTTTACCTTTTCCGTTTTACCTTTTAACTTTTCACTTTTTTATTTTTTTTTATTTTTTTTTACTATTTTACTTTTTATTTTTTTACATTTTTCGTTTATTGTTTATAGTTCCAATTTTCAATTTTACCAAAAGGGGTTTTCCTAGAATCTTTGACTTGGGGCTTGCACGCATTAAATGCGACTACCCATCCAAAATAAACTTTTGGTCTTTTTGAGCTAGTGGCCTAAAAGCCTGCATGCATTGAATGCAGCCATCCAATCGAGATGCCCCAAACTAGAGAGAGGATTAAGCATAATCAACTCGCATTAATTATGCAATGCGACCAGCCACTCAAAATAAACTTTTGGACTTTTTGGGCTAGTTGCCTAAAAGCCTACATGCATTGAATGCAGCCATCCAATCGAGATGCTCCAAACTAGAGAGAGGATTAAGCATAATTAACTCGCATTAATTATGCTAATGCAAAAATACAGAATGTGCATTTTTGTGTTGCAAATACTCTCCTAATTTATGTTTTTATCCTGATTTCTCCACGTAAGGAGTCGAAATTGGGATAAATACTATGCTACCGATTTGTGGTCCATTTAACCCAATTCTTTCAATTTAAAGTTCAAGTGACTGTTTTTTTATTTCAAAATTAAAACATGCAGAAAACCACAAATTGAACTTGTAAATAATAAGTGGAAGAAGAATTGACCTAAATGCACAAATTGCAACACTCGTAGAAAATGCAAAACATACAGAAATTGAAAAAATGCAAAAAATGAGAAACATGTAGAAATTACAGAAATTAAACATGTAGAACTTGCAGAAATTGCATATTTCAACAACAATGCCAACAGTGCCACAAAATGGTGGTGGGCTAGTTCTAACTGGATTAATAGGAGTCACTCACTATACTGGAATTATTGCTGGTTATGCTAACTCTGTGGCTTAATGTGGATGATAAATTTGACTATTGTAATGACACGTCTCAGTAACATGAGTAGTGGTCTGGCATATTGCACTTTATGGGGTTGACTTACAATCTTCCTTGGTATGACCTTGATTAGAGAACTTGATATACTAGACTTCAATTAAACTCCGGACCCTGTTTCTCTTACACTTCCTCCAATGAACTTTACCAATAGTGCTAATAGTCAATATTTGACTTGCTTATCTAGCTTTTAGCTTTTCTTATTCCGATTTTGGTCCTTTGAATCTTGATCCAAATCAGGCTTCTGGCGTTTCTTCCATTTTTTGTGCTTTGAATCTCAATCCAAATTTGCATCCGAGTCTTTGATCGTGTCCTCCACTTCCTCGTTCAAATCTGAGAAGTATGTATCCTTCTTGTACTTTCTCTTCTTAGGAGTCTTTTCTATCAAACTACATTTAAAATGCCTAGAGGCCTTCACTAATGAATCAAAACCACCCACTACATTCAGAATGCCTGGAGGCCTCCACTAATGAATGAAAACCACCCACTATGAGGTCCACCAATGTGACAGCTAGTTTTAATATTTTACATAATCCGCGTACAAACAATTCACCCATTAAGGCTTTAGTTGTGGCCAATCCACATTAACTACCCTACTCCAAAGAGTGCGGAACTTAGTTGCATAATCTTCTATTGGTAAACTCTTCTACTTGAGATAATGTAGCATCAAGAGCACTTGCCTGTTTGCAAGGAGCCTTTCCAAAAACGATGAAGGAATGCATCTTACAAGTCCTCGAAAGTGAAAAAATTATTGGGTCCATATTGAGCATGCCAATTGGTTTGGTGACCTAGGTATCCAGATGCACCTTCTTTCTAGTATATTTTGGATAGTTGAGGGACACTCGATGGGCGATAAGTGCCAGGGCTACAGTTTTGAGGCCAAGAAGAACCTTAGGTCTGATTTTCGTACCAAGATTTTGTTTCTTACTCTTCTTCTGGAGCGAGAGATTTTTTTATATTCTCCTAATCCTGAGGGTTCATCTCTCCTTGGCCAAAACCCCACAAATATTGAGCTCTTTTTACCATTGGTGGCAAAAGTCCACGTGAGAATCTATGGCCTCAACATATCACAAAGTCAATGGTCTTTGTTCCCTCCATGGAAGAGACATAAATCTTCTCTTTTTTAGCATTTTAGGTCCCAAGCTACCACCTCCTGGTTGTAGATATCGCCTTCAAATTTGGGCATACATTGCATTGTTGTAGCACTCAACATATATATCAAAGTAATATCCTTGCCATCCACTAGGACCTACCATTTTCCGAGCTAAAACCCATGAGCTCCCGAGCTAAGGTATCATAAAAGAGGAGAAATTACTAACTTTTTGAGAAAAATCACATGATCCCACCAGCATTTTTATCCAAGACATATGGATTTATTATTAAATTATGTATTTTTTGCATTCCAAGAAAGAAACATTGATATTACATGATGGCTAGAAAACAAGCACAACTGAATATTAGGAGTTACATGTGAGAGTGGCATGGAGAGAGACTGGTGGATTTAAGACACATGAATGTAGGCATATGTAAAGGAGATCATACCCATGTAAGACACTCCTCTCCATGCACTTAGTCAACAAAAGTAGGAAGGACAAGAAGTTTATGGGTCTGTAGAGGAGATTATCCCTAGATACATTGTAGGATAGACTTAAGTAATGTCGTTGAAAAAAGCATAAGAAATAGCTTTTAAACTTATCCAATTATAGATCTAGATCTTTATTTTTAGAAATTTTCATGTGGTGAATCATGTTTTTTGTAAGATTTAACCCATTGAATGCACTCAAATGACATTTTCCCTTTGATTTGAGTGGTTGGATGACTATATTTAGACATTAGATGTGAGAGCTATGGCAAATTTGAAAAGTTGTCCCAAGTACTTTCACTAGCGAAAGTACTTGGGCTTGCCTTCTTTCACAATCTATCCCAAGTAATGGCTTCCTTTCATTCACACCAATTTATCCTAGTTCATGTGCATGCAGAGGAGATCTTGCTATCTTAGGGACTCCTCCTTAAGTACTTTCCCTAAGGTCGAAGTAGAGAGGAAAAGGAGGTCATGGTGGTAATGAAATGGAGAACATAGCCATGCTATGGACTCTTCCCTAGGTAATGAACATAGCCATGCTATGGACTCTTCCCTAGGTAATGAACATAGCCATGCTATGGACTCTTCCCTAGGTATGTTGTCCCAAGTACTTTTGCTCGGGCTTGCCTTCTTTCACAAGCTATCCCAAGTAATTTCTCTAGAGAAATTACTTGGGCTTCCTTTCATTCACACCAATTTATCCTAGTTCATGTGCATGCAAAGGAGATCTTGTTATCTTAGGGACTCCTCCTTAAGTACTTTCCCTAAGGTTGAAGTAGAGAGGAAAAGGATATCATGGTAATGAAATGGAGAACATAGCCATGCTAGGGACTCTTCCCTAGGTACGTTCTACAAGTAAATAGGGAGGATATAGAGATCATGTGTGCTAGTAGAGGAGGCCATGCTAGGAAATTCTACTAAACATGTATCTACAACACTAACCCTTTTTTCTGGTATGTTGTATAATTTCTTGGATAAATATATGAATTAATGCATGTGGAAAATTATAGCTGGGAATTTTTAACTCGGAGGTTTTAGCTCGGTAAATGCGCATACCCCCATCCGCTGATGTGGCATATCTTGTGTCTATTTTATTTGGGAGGATGCCCATGGTTGCAATGATATGCATCTGATTCTTAGACTCTTCCTACTCTAGAAGGGAAGCAAACTCCAAGATCTCGTGCTTCTCATCCAACGTTTTGTGACATGTGAGGCACTTGTTTTGTTCTGAGGTGTTATTAGGTGTTATTGAGTCTTCGACAAAGGTCCACTATGTTAAAGCCCCTGAGATCTCTCTAGCTAATCACTATGGATAAACATGCATAATCCAAGCATATACTCATCCACCCGACCACCCGACCACCCCCGAGCCCAGGGGTGCACACATAATCATAATGAAGAATCACATACCTAACCTTGATGTCCCATATCACCAAGAAGTATATCTTCAATCTAGCAGCACATAGCTCTAGTATGAAATGGCAAGAGAGTAGATATAATGCTCTACACAATTAGAACATCCCTTGAGATTGCCTCGTATCCCTATTATATAGGAGAGCTCTCAAGTGACTCTTGACTCTCCATTTCCATGTGCGACCCTTGGTTGCCTAACCCTAACCTCAACCCAAGGTTAGGTCTAACCCTTGCCCCACTAGAGCATATTCCCATACTCCCATGCTCACATGCCTAGGGTGGGTTAGCCTCCTAGTATATGCACATATAATGTGCACATAACATACTTCCCCTCTCTCAAAACATTACACTCTTGTAATGAAAAGAAGGAAACCTACGATGAATGTTCTCAACTGACTTCCAAGTCGAATCGTCGATTTTTCTATCTTTTCACTTAATTTTAACCTCAAGGATTAAGCGATTACAAAGTTTCCTTTCCCTAAATTCAAGTACCTTTTTAGGTTCATGTGGAACATAAGATAAATCCTCAACCTCAACGAGTTCTTAAGGAGTAACTGTGTTATCCTCACCTCCCAGCTTCTCTTTCAGTCTGCTGACATGAAAGACTGGATAAACTCTGACATGTGGAGTCAGTTTTAGCTCATACGCAACCGTGCCAATCTGACGTATAACTTAGAATGGATCGTAATATCTAGGAGATAATTTTGGGCACTTTCCTATTAACAAAGTCTCAGAATCTTTAGAAACTTTCAAATAAACCAACTCTCCTGGGTCAAAAGACCAAGGTGAGCATCCCCTATCAACATAAAACTGTACTCTATCCTGAGCACTCCTTATAGAATCCTGAGCTTGGGTCAGTATTTCCTGCTTATCACGCAAGAAATCCCTCAATGCATCAAGATCAATGTCCTTAAGACCGACATCAACAAGTGCCTTAGGTTAATACCCATACATAAGCATGAATGGACTATAACCAATAGTCGTATGCTTAGAGCTGTTTATAGGCAAATTCCATCATTAGAAGATACTTTTCCCAACTCGATGGTTTTCTAGAGATATACGTACAAAGCATATCCTCTAAAATTTGATTCACATGCTCTGTTTGCCCATCAAACTGTATGTGATCAAATTAACTCATACTCAAAGTAGTTTCCAACATCTTAAAAACTTGTTGTAAACCATTCGAAAAGATAAAAAGACATGGCATTAACGACAGGAACCAGGATTCATCGACGGCCTAACATATCCACATTTGCACAGGGAATTATTACCATCTTGAGTTACCCATATCAACATAGGGAGTCATCAACATCTTGATGAGTCACATATGTACATTCGTAAACCATCAGGTGGACTGTATAAATCACCTAAAGGATGGAACTAGAGAAAGAAATGCCAACAAAGGAAGAATCCAAAATTCCTTAATCCGAACACAACAAGATAAACTCGTTGAACTCTAAAGAAAGAGATTTCAACAAGTGAAAATGCTGCTGACAAGATTACACCCATCAAAAAATACATGCTATAGATAAAAGAAGTTTGTCTAGAGAACGCCTACACTACAACTTCAAGTGAAGTCAGAAAATGAGATAGAGGATTGTCTTTGAATGTTGGGATCAACATGCCAAGTGATGTAAGCAAGGCAACAATCCTACGCCAATCATCCAATAAGATTATACATGTGAGGGATCGCTAGCATTCCATACCACCATGATACCACCCATACACACCTTACCAATTTGGAACTCACTAGTATGCTGTCTAGGAAAAATGAACAAAATCTTGCATAAAAGGAATGTGATCGCCTTATCCCAGACTTTCACATACTAAAACCTGTCTCTATATACCTGAGACCACATCAAGGAATAACTCTTTTCGAGTATATCATTAAAAGATAATTTAAAATATTGGTGCCTTTCTAATGATAACTACCCAATAAACACAATAAAGCTGGGGTAGAAAAAAACAATTCACCTAGATACATAAGCAACTAGGTATCTAAGTTGGAATATGTACAAGAGTACAAGGAACATACTCCAAAATTACATGCGAAAATGAAGGCAAACGATACCTTCAAAGCACATGATATTATCCAAAGATCAAAACATCCTCATTAAGCCATGGATAGAAGGATAGGAGTATCTTGAATCTTGATAATAGGCCTTTTTTGCCTATTTTTTGGACACAAGGTGGAATACCCACCTTTGCTTAGCAAGGTCCTACCAAAGGTGGAATACCCACCTTTGCTTAGCAAGGTCCTACCAAAGATGGTTAATAATATGCATCTATGCCATCAAAATATTTCAACATGCCCACCTTTCAAGAAGACAAGAATAGTCTTGACTTCATGTTCAAATATATCTCTACATGTAAGGCATATAATGGACACCTAAACACCATTGCATGGTAGATTGACGAAGGCGAGAAACACCTCAAACTATCCACCAAAGAAGGCTGTGGCTTTAAGAAAAATAAAGGTGGCCTCTTTTGGCAAAATATAAGCAAAGTAAAATGTTTTTTTTTTAACCTTAGGCCTTTTAACAAAGTAAGATGGTTTTTTTAAAACCTTAGGCATTTTAACAAAGTAAGATGGTTTTTTTAATTAAGATAACCCTTTTCATTGAAAGGTTGATCCCTCCCCCCAACTGCAGCCGGCGGCTCGAGCGTGAGAGAAAGCAAGCTCACATCAGAGGGCAATCCAGAATCTGACAGCTTTTGCATCGAAGCCGGGTTGTTGGGTGAGGACTGTGCGCTAGCCCGCCGCCCGCCTTGCTTTTTTTGCCACGGCCTCTCTCTCTATTCGTCGGCCAGATGCAACCAGCTAGCCTTCCTTTGCTTTGTTTCTGCGTGCTGTGGCTAGCGCTTCCAAAGCCACAGTTGGCTCTCCCTACGAGTGGCAGTCAGCTGGCTGCCCGCGCGCCCCCCCCCTCCTCTCCTCTCTCTCAAACTTGCCCCTGCCCAAATGATAGCTGGGAGGGCTGGAGTAGCCCTCCCTTAGCTGGTGCCTTGGCCTGGGCCGCCTTGGCTAGGCCCGGTGGCCTTAGACAGCCACCCACCCTAACACACAAACCAAAAAAAAAAAAAGCCAGTTTGGGCCAAAATCAGCTGGGCTTTTCTGATGCATGCCCTTGCACACTCACTCCCAACTAGGTGCCCATCTATCCTATCCTGCCCAAAGTAATGGACATAACATAGGTTTTTTTAACTTTAAAAAATGCATTAAAAATTTTGGTATAATGAGAGAATTAAGAGGAGAACAAACATCAAAAATTAACTAGAGACCGCTCTGATATCACTGTTGAAACCCCCGAGATCTCTCTAGCTAATCACTATGCATAAGCATGCATAATCCAAGCATATACTCATCCACCCGACCACCCCCGAGCCCAAGGGTGCACACATCAACATAATGAAGAACCACATACCTAACCTTGATGTCCCATACCACCAAGAAGTATGTCTTCAATCCAGCAACACATAATAGCTCTAGTATGAAATGGCAAGAGAGTAGATATAATGCTCTACACAAGAGAGCATCCCTTGAGAGTGCCCCATGCCCCTATTATATAGGAGAGCTCTCAAGTGACTCTTGGCTCTCCATTTCCATGTGTGACCCTCGGTTGCCTAATCCTAACCTCAACCCAAGGTTAGGTCTAACCCTTGCCCCACTAGCGCATGTTCCCATGCTCACATGCCTAGGGTGGGTTAGCCTCCTAGTATATGCACATATAATGTGCACATAACACACCACTCATGGGATGAGTTTTCCATGTTCTTAGGTTTTTCTTGAGAGGTTCATTCCTTTTTTGTATGTAGATATGATTTATGTCCGAGTCATGAACCATTATGGCCTCTCTCATAAAGGGTATGCCTAAGATACGATCATAAGAGTTGAACTGCTAAGAAAAGTTCATTACCGCAAAAGAGTTGCAAAAACTTAGGTCAAAGGTCTAAGAGTGGAAAAAACTTAGGCCAATTCTTAGATTGTGCAAAAGCCCTATTGTGCAAAAGCCCTATAGGTTTTTTTATAGCCCCATGAGTAAGCTTAACTATTAGGCTGGTAGTGTCAAGTAAAGGTTGCCCCTAGGTTTCCCCCACTTCTCCCAACACTACTTGGAAATAGTGTTGACTCCTACCCCTCCATCTAGGATGGATGTGACTTGACTATCCTTATATTTTACTAGAAGGACGTCATGACTCTCAAAGTAGTGGCCTAATTTATTCATCGGTACTTTTGGAAAAGCTTGATGAAATTCTTTTTGCCTATCAGGGATCACCATGAGACTCATTTGATGAGTCTTGAGGTAGTGGTTCTTGTCCATGCCCACTCTTAGTCTTCTGTCCATCCAATCCTTTAGGTCATTTCGTAGGTTCAAACGAGCACTAAATGCCAGTTATTTCAACTCCTTGTAGCAAAAGGAGCTAATAGAAATCTAGACTTGGGAGGAGAGGAAGGTGGTGAGTCCTACGTCTCTCGAGGTATGCCTATTATCACTTACGTAGTTACCAGGACCGATAAATGGTATATGGAATGATGTGTATAGGCTCTCCCAAGATTTTGGAGGCTATGGCTTCAAAGCTTTTATGTTCACCTAATCCATGTTCCAATTCTCCTTGTGTTATGAAACAAATTGCTTCTTTTAGGTGAGGTGCATTAGCAAGCATGGGCCTTGTTGAAGGTGCAAGTAAATCCAGGTGATGAACGGGTGGAGCTAGTGTGACTAATGATTGCTACCTCTAGGGTTGATTCTTGTAGCAATGGGCAATATCATGGTTTCTTGCCCTCATGTAGTATGTGAACCAGCAAATTTCTCCTAGGTGGTGGCATTCAGCGCTTGTGTCATTATTAGCACAACATATTGAACACCAAACTAACTCATGTCTAGGGTATAGATGTGGTTGTCGTATGTTATATTTTCTTTTAACCCAACTTTCCATTGCTTAGACATTTGGTGCATGAGTGTGGTTACTAGGTCTTCTACTGCCGGTATGGCCTATGGTTCTTTACCTTTGAAGACACTATGCCAAATGATGCTTCAGATGGAGTCCCTTCAGGGAGATTCCTTGAAGTAGTTCCCATGACGTTATCCTCGAAATTTATCTAGCACTCCTACAACATGGCTCAAAGTTTTTATGTTTTCAGAGTATAAGGTGTTACGCAAGGTGGAGTCAAGGATTCCTTCTAGGAACATTCTGGCTAGAGAATTTTTTAGTGTCAGCACATCGAGAGTGGAGGTATCTCACTCTGTTGATGTAGTCGCTAATTGATTCTTTCTTTAGCTACTTGACATGGTAGAGTTGGTCAACTAGGTTCCATTGGGTTCCCTAAACAGGAATACCCAATTGTGGATGTGGTCTTCAAGGTGTCAAAATCACCCTTGTCTTTTGGTTTTAATGATCAGAACTAGTGTCCTTGCACATTTGAATCAAACACTTCCAAGTATGCAATGGGATCTCCCCTCCCAGTGAACTTTGGCATTAACTTTGAAATTTGCATTGTTTTAATCGTATTTTGTTGTCTAGGGGTTTGGTACCCTCATGGAGTTGCTCAGCGAGTCCTATTGTTACCTCCCTCCCTATTTATGCTGCTATCCTCAAAATATCTTCATTGGTTAGTGTAATTAGTGGTGGTGTAGTGGAGGCTGAGGTAATGGTTGCACGAGGGGTGGTACAAGTATTGGTAGGTTGGGGCCAACAGCATGGCATATGCAAGACATTACACTTGCCCTTGAGGTAAGTTGGGGTACTGCGAAAGGTAGTCGTCGTATGGTTGGGTAATACTGTGGGGTGTAGGCTCCTCCCAGTGAACAGACCTATTCCAAAGCCTCATACTCCTTAATGTTAAGGTTCCTAATGTAGTGTAACCATTAGCGTAGGTTGTTGCTGTGCAGCAAAGGTGTGGGCAACATTGAACCTAAAATCCCTCGCACTACTTGTACTGAAGTCATGCTACAAAGGCTGAAGATGCGGTAGGCCTCTAGGTAGTTCCAAATAATCCAAGGTTTGTGTTTTGAGAGATAGTAGTAGCTGAGCCAAAAGCTGTCATAACATTGCAACCACGCTAGTTGTGTTTCTAGAAAGGATTACTCCCTCTCCTACACACAGTTAAAAGATTGGGGGAGGAGAGAGAGCTTGAGCTCTCTCTCCTCCCTCTCCTACACACAGTTAAAAGATTGGGGGAGGAGAGAGAGCTTGAGCTCTTGCAAGCACACACACACACACACACACTCACTCACACAACAATGGATAGGCACACAAAGATGGAAGGTTGAAATCTTCTTCTCCTATAAATCATTATATCTTTATGGAAACTTACGATGCAACAAAATGCATGGAAGATATTTCCCAAATTATGTGGTCCATTGATTTGGATTTCTAATTAGTTTAAGTTTTTCAATTAATTTAAAAGGAATTTGTCACATTCATTTTGTAATTAGCTCTATAAATCAACTAAAAAGATCATAAACTCATTAGGGGGGGATTATTGCCTCATAGGAAGTGATAAACGTTTTTTCTCCCAAATATACCTATAACTTCATCATCAACTCAAAAACAAAGAGGAGACTTGATGTAGAGGCTATTATGCTTTGGCAAAGCCTTCAATTTCATCAAAATTGAAGCGTGTAATAAACTTAGATCCTTTTCTTCTTTCATGAGTGAAATAACCTTTTATTTCTAGTTACTTTTGGCAGATTTTAGAAACTTTGGCTATACCAAAAAAATCAAACCAATGTTTTTGGCCTATAATACTATGCTAAAAATTTATCAACAATGATCAAGGTCAATGCTATAAGTGATTTTCCATCCATTCCCTATCCCCAATTTGGAATGTGGATTTCTCGAGGTTACAAGTAATTTTGATTTTTAGTAAATAGAAATAACAGTGGCTATTTTGGTGAGTTTTCCATACGAATTGTCAATTTTTGTTTTGGTGCATAGAAAAGTACATATTTTTGTTTTGGTGCATAAAAAAGTATATATTTTTCTAGATGGACGTGATTTTTATGTTGATTTTTTATTTTGAGTAAAAATTATACATTTTTCCACATGTACATGAGTTGAGAATGTGTAATTTTATATTGATTTTTGGCTATGAGTGTACATAGAAAAGCATTGTACCAACCAAGTATTATAAATATTTATTTAACATTTTTCTCCAAGGAAGTCACAAACATAATTAAAGTTGTTTAGTTCTATCCTTGTTATATGGTGTCTTAGGTTGAAATTTTAGAGTGATTACACTGATTGGCTATCTTTTTATGCAAAGTGGTTTTTAAAAAAACCCATTAGTTATTTCATAGCATCCTCGCTAGTTTCCTTGCCTTATTTTCATGGATCAAAGATGTCTATTTAACCCTTCAATCTCCTGAAGAATTGGAAGCTATGGCAAGTGGAAATTTTTCCACAAAAGAAAAGGCACTTAGAGCTATTTCTCAAGAAGGATATTAAGCAAACCTATCAAGTGGCACAAACTAGCCCTAACACATGGTGTGCTTGAATGAAGGCATTATTATCTTGATTGTCATAGAGAAGAGTGGCTTATAGTTATCTAGAAGATATTATAGAGAAAAGTGACTTATAGTTATTTGAAAGATATTATATTTTAAGGCTCTAATGAAAAAGAGACCAGTCAGCAAAAGTGTCTTTTAAAAGTTAGCTCATTATTACTAGATGTACTAATGGTGTTGGTTCCTTTGTCACATTATTGAACAAAAATCATTTTATCTTTATAGATCTTCTCCTTATTTTTAAAATAATATATTTTCTCAATTGCATAGCCAATATTTGTAAAATTAGGCATCTAGCATAAATGAATTGATTATGTGATTGTTGTATGAGGTGTGAATGATGGGTGAATATACTTTTTTAGCTTTACAAAAAAAAAATTTAATAGAAATTGCAAAAGTTTTGATAATAAGTCATGACACTAAATATAATTTTAGCTAATAAGAAAGTTTCTACAAAAGAAAAGTAAATAATGGTGAATCTATAGAATTTGCCAGCCAATGAATAAATTTGCCCCTATTCTTTCATAGGATAACACATAATTACAACTTTAGAATAATTAAAGTTTTTTAAGGTGGCTTTAAAATAGCCAATGATTCAATTTACCCCTATGCTTTCATAGGAAAACACATAATTACAACTTTAGAATAATTAAAGTAGCTTTATGCTCTGCCACATGTGAAAGGTTGTGATGAATTATTGAAGTGAGAGCGCAAAATGAAACATCATGTGAAGATCAATATATTGGTGAGACTTAATAGTATGCAAGTGCGTGGTTCTTTTCTTTTGAATTTAGTATCCATTATGAAAGTGAAGTATAAGACTAGGATGGATGTAAATTGGTAAAGAAACTTGTTTTTCAAGAAAAAGGCAAGCAATAGCATGACGCCACAAGTGGAACCAAGAAAAAAGAGTCCAAAGATTGAAATTCAATAAGAAAACCTAATTAACTTCTTTGAATGTCAATCATGATCCCCACTCCCCTATAATTGGGACCACATGCTTTCTATATCACAGCTTTGAATATTCTCACTTAGGGGAAAAAAAGGGACTCGGTTTAATGTACACTAACGTACACTAAGAACAAATTAAGGTGCCTTTTATGCAAGTGGAATGAACTAATATTATAATCATATGGACACATATACACCAATTCCACTCTTTGAAATGTTACATGCTTTTGGGGGGGAAAAGGGAGAGGGCATACTTCTAGAATGGGAAGTTAGTTGTGTCATCATGCACCTTAAAATATAGCCATACTCTTTAAAAATCTACATGCTTTATTGTATAGCCATACATGCCTTATTATATTAAATTGTTCTTGAGATAGTTATTTCCAATGAAGAATTTTTCTTTTCAAGTCTATTCCAAAGCTACCCATAGCCGTGTAATTGGCATCAAAACCAATTTTACAACATCATTATCCCTAGGAGATTTTTTCCTTTTTCAAGTCTAGTCCAAAGTTACCCATAGTCTTGTAATTTGCCTCAAAACAAGTTCTACGATATCATTATACCTAGGAGGGTGCCAAGCTTGTGAATCATTTTTGTTGTACTCTAAATATGACAAGCCTTAGATGATGCTACAACTTAGGTAAACATCAAAGTATGCATAATAATGGCATGTAGCATGTTAAACTTTAAGCACGAGTCGTAGCTTGAGAAACCAATTACTTGCTCAATAGTTTAATCCCAAAGCAAAGAATGCATGGCTTATTTTAGAAGAGAATACCACTTCCAAAAAAGCATCATTACAATTTAACATTCCAAATGGTATAATAGTGCATCAGATTTAGCAAGTAGTTTATGTGCCGTTCTTTGTTTGCCAACATCCTTTGAAGCTACCTAGATTTCTTAATTCAGCCTTGTATATGGATTCGGTCGCAAAAGATGTTGAATAGTAATCAAGAAGTGATCTAAGCTTGGAGATGATGTGAAAAAAGAGCTTAAAATCTACATTTTTATAAGCATTAGCACCACATATTGGAAAAAAAATAGAAAATGCCTTGTGCAAGGCCCTACCTCTTATGGATGTAAAATTACTCTCACTATCATAATAAGCATTGTGTGGGCCTAGGCTACAATTCTTTCTTACAATTTTCTCCCTAGTCCCTTGAATCCTTTTCTAAGGCCATTTTCCCATAACACAATCACCACTAATATGAGAGTCATAAGAAAATGTTTTTTTTTAACTTGTGCCAAAGGCATGTATTGCTTTGTTGGGTGTGTTCATATGGTCCATTTTATGCAAATAATTTATTTGGTATTATAAGATTCTCAACCACTATGGCTTGCCTCGGGTTTTCATGATGGCCTCACATAAGCACCTCCATTGAGAGAGAGTCTCACAAGCAAAGTCATTACACATGATAAGATTGACATTCTAGATAACCAAAGTGGAGTGATCCCCCACCAAATTAACTTGTCCCTTGCCGTGCTAGTAGATATCTCTAGCCTATAGTGTACTGACCATGCCCCATTGCTGCCATGCTTACACCCTCTCTGTTTTTAAATACCTCTAAATTACTTAAAAAAAACTACCTCCTATTCTTAGAGGGGAAGGTTTTTCACCATTTCGGCCAAAAAAAGAGAGAAAAAGAAGCATAACCCTTCTTGGGCTTCAAAAAAGAATTGTCACAAGTTACAATTCTCAATAAGAATTTCTTTATAAAAGAGCCTTTTCTATTGACGTGAGAGCAAGAGAGAGGAAAATGTTTTCTACTCAATATTTCCTAGGAACCCTTAGGCTAAGGTTGATTTTAAATTTGGAAATTTTCGCTTCAAAATTATAGGAGAAGGAAAGTAAACATTTTTTTAAATTACGATGATGATCTACTCACACGCCTTTTTAACCCACCCCTTGGTGGAGTGGGGGAGGGGTGAGCTTGATTTGTACTCATGTGTCCTGGAGGTGGGAGCTATGCCGTAACTCATGTGTCGCGGAGGTGGGAGCTATGTCGTAACTACCGTTGGTCTATTGTCCCCCCTTGGAAATAGTTTTGATTGGATAAATACATGTACATTATAGTAAATGCTTGTTCAAAATCACCGTTTGGTCTTCAATCCATGGCAAGATACATTGTAGTAGTAAATGCTTGTTCAAAATCATCGTTTGGTCTTCAATCCATGGCAAGATACATTGTAGTAAATGCTTGTTCAAAATCTCCATTTAGTCTTCAATCCATGGTAAGATACATTGTAGGAAATGCTTGTTCAAAATCACCATTTGGTCTTCAATCCATGGCAAGATACATTGTAGTAAATGCTTGTTCAAAATCACCATTTGGTCTTCAATCCATGGCAAGGAGTGAGGACTTATTCTTTCTCTCGCCGGCGGAGACCAAGTAAACTCATGAAAAGGAGGAGAACTAATAAATGTGCATAAGTACATCTATTTTCAACCAGAATTGTGAAGTCTACAAGAAAACTAACCCAATGAGAAAGTTGTATTTATTATGAAGTACTCTGTGAGCATAGTTCTAAGGATTCATGTATGAATAATCATACTTTTATGTGAATTTGTGAGGAGCCTCTTGAGTGATGAGGGCAAGGATGATTTTTGACCCAAAAAAAACATATTTTTGAACCAATCAAACTAAGGATAACTCTTAAATCTTTCCGATTTTTGTTTTTGAAATCTCTACTATATGTTGGTTTTATAGCTAAAACATATGAAAAATGATTCCTTAAAATAAGGGCTGCTTAAAATCTCGGTGTTTTGCAGATTGCGACTTAGTGCACTGGTGGATAGAGGTGTTTTGTAGATTGCGACTTAGTGCAGTGGTGGATAGAGGTGTTGCTTGAGAGTCCGAAGGTCATGGGTTCAAGGCCTCAGTGTGCAAGCGGTGGCACACATGGGTGTGCGTTGTCTAACTCCAGGCAATTAAAAAAAATCTCGACATTTTAAAAAAAAATTCTAGCCATTACAAATACACTATGGCGAGAGGACAAATACACTAGATGCCAGTTTTTGTGAGCACTGGTTTTTTCATAAACTCGAAAAAGTTTCCAGGACGCCTTTAACTAAATGAGGATTTAAAGCTAAGAGTTGACGAGGAAGACCACTTGGCACTGAAGCAAGGTTTCAAAATTGCGAGACCCGCGGAAACGCGCGCCACGCGGCAAAATGGAAAAGCGGCAACTTGCAAGACTCTGACACCCCGCCACGTGGGCTTCGCGACAGCGTGGCACCCTTATCATGTGAAAGACCCTCAAGGTGCTTTAGAGCTTGGTCACATGCTGAGTGTATTCTGAAATCGACCACCCCCAAAACAAGAAAATATTACGTGCTTTGAATGGGCCCCATCACGTGGCAATAGTGGAATGAACATATTGAGACCAATGTGTCACACACCATGCTTTTTCATGCATGTATTGCACGTTTTTTTAAAAGATTTTTGGACCTATCCCAACCAAGTGCTCGTGAAAAACGGCCTTTGGCGTATTTTGCACCGGTTGATTTTTTTAAAGGTGGCACTTTGACATTGTCTTGAAGAGAACCAACTGAAATTTGCTTTAAAATTGGCCAATCAAACATGTTTGATCAAGGAAACTCACAACTCTTTTTCTCACTCGCTCTACGAAAAATGTTCTTAGTGAGCATTGATTACAACTGCAAGCCCCACTTATGAGTAAAGCCTCTTGCTAAGAGGATTCACACACACATTCTCATCCATATGAGGCTTCATAAGGATTGGTCCTCATTCAAGCCAACAAAATAAGAGACTCTTCAATACTAAAAGTGCCCTTAGCTCAATCTCAACAATATGGTTGCTTGGATGGACCCCACATCAACCTTACAATGCAAGTGGAGTTGAGTTAAATGTGTCACACAAAAAGTTTAATTGAGCTACTAGTTTTTCATTGAGGAATCTTGAGCATCATTACAGCAACACAAAACTTCCAAGTTGTGTATCAATATGTTTTCAAGACAGACATTAAAGAAAACCATTGTTCTTACATGTTTATTACTTGTGAGAATAGCTAACTCTACACTATTTCTTTAAAAAACGGTGGGTTTGCAAATCTTTGTAAAGTACATCTCTAACCTATCAACATTAAAATCCAAATAACAAACATGCTTCACCCAATTATCACTTGCTCAAGTTTCGGCTCAGTGTAAGGTCGGGTCCACTACATAAGTTTTGACATTATACATTACTACTTGTGACCTTTTACTAATCCTTAATAAGCGGTATACACTTATGGATTATCATGGACCAACACTATTTAACATTTTGAGGCCATGGATTGTAAGGGCCATTTAGAAGCCTTTATGAGTCTAAGAGGACTTCCAATGCTTTAGGTATATTATGATCGTGGAAGATAGTCTTATGAGTCAACTTTGAGTTTTTTCTAGTTAGCCAAAATTACCCACTATATCACTCAAAGGTATGTGTAAGGACTCTTTCTTTTATCTTTCCTAAACCAATATCAAGCTTCCATCATATCTTATGTGCACTATCTTAGCTATCGTCTCAAGAATGCATCATTGAAGGAAGGAATACTTTGATTTACAAGCATCTAGTGAATTGTCCATCACAATCATGGTAATCCATAAAATAAAAATAAATAATCTATGAACAAATGTAACCATTTCAAGTTCTTGATAATCCAGAGAATCCATTGATAGGCTTTTTGGGGGGAATGACTAAAGGCTGCAGGAATTGTGCATCTTACGCCTTTCGTCTTTGTTCACTTGGCATTGCATAGACTAATGGGCATATTTCTTTACATACACCTTCATCTTAGGAAAATGGTGAATTGTGAGATTCATAAAGGATTTGGCCCCTTAGCTATGGCATACATGCCCCTTGCATAAACTAATGGGCATAATTCTCTACATACATACACCTTCATCTTAGGAAAATGGTGAATTGTGAGATTCATAAAGGATTTTTCCCCTTAGCTATGGCATACATGCCTTTTTGCCTTGAATCCATTATGAATAACATACTTACTTGCTATATTCACATCTTTCCTCAAAGCTTAGGTACTTACCACCCTGCTGAATGTTTCAATCCCTAGTCTAAACTTTTAGCCAAAATATGACCAAACTATACCACATAGCCCCCAAAAGAAAAGAGTGATGGCTTGGTAGATATCTTGATGAGAAGTGAAGGAGTACAAGCTCAAAAAATAGTTTAATTTATGTATGATTTGCAAGAGATAATTCTTATAGCAAAAAACAATGTTCGTACTAATCATGATCAAGTAAGACATTATGCTAGTATAAAAAGAACACCTTAGAACTTTCAAGAGGATGATTTGGTGTATCTTAAACTCCTAAAGGTTCACAAGTAATGCAAATTGGGAAACATTATAAGTTATATTTGAGGTATAGTGAACCTTACTAGATTGTAAAGAAAGTGGAGAGATGGGTTATTGATTGAAATTACATGATAGTGGACCTTACTAAATTGTGAAGGAGGTGAGAGACATGTCTTATCAATTGAAGATGGTCAAAACGTTTCTAAGTTATTAGAATGGTAAGTCCTTAGACAATTATACTTGGGTAGATGTGGAGTGCCCAAAAGTTAGTTTCCTTATTTTGTTCCTAAGGATGCACATACTTAAGGGGGAGTGAATGCTATGTCCTTTTTTGCTAATATAGAATAAGCCTCATTATATTAAGTCTAAGGACAGTGCTAGGAGAGCACATAAAAGAATGATTGATTGTAGCCAAGGTTACTCCCATAAAATAATCTTGTGATGCTTGGTTACCTTGATGAGCTCAAAGCCATAGGTTCTAATGGTTACATCACTGTGGCATGGGATGCTAGTGATGCTATCCATGGACTAGATGTCATACGTGCTTTTGTGTACGTAAGGGTGAGCTCCACTGGGGAGACGAGGTCTTTGAGGTCTATGGTTGGGAGATGAGATTGTGTCTCTTCTCCATGTCAATTTGGAATATCATATAAGTTAGACCTTGGGGTATAACATGAATCTATTATCACTAGCAGTCATCATTAATGATGAAATCAAGATTCATTTTAGTTTTAAGTAGATATGGTCTTCGATAATTCAAATGGTTGTAAATGGATATCAATACAAAAACCTTTACAAAGTCTTTACTTTTAGTGCATAGGCTACTAGAAAACTCTAGCATAAGAGGTTTGGCCATCTAAATATGACCACCCTTGTAAGAGGTTTGGCCATCTAAATGTGACCACTGTTGCAAGAGGTTTGGCCATCTAAATGAGACCACTCTTGCAAAGACAAAAAAAGTTTATTGTAGATCTACCACATAAAAAGGATCGCTTGTGCTACCTATGAAGCTTGAATGAATTTAAGAATCACCAACACTGTAAGATCACAGTAAGCATTTCTCTCTATCTTCTTTATGCAAATTGTGTTGAAAAAATGATGGTAGGGAATTATTGTAGATGACTACCTTACCATTGCTCTCACAAGCTCCATAGTAGAACGGTGACACAAGAACAAAGTAACACATGATATGAAACATATTATGTGCTATGGAAAATGGGTCCCCTTATGTTTTTGGATTGAGGAAGTAAACAATGTGGTTTACATTGTCAACCCCAATTTGTCAAAAGCTGTGCCAAATATGTCTCCACACACATTGCTTAGAAGTCACTAGTTTTCATTTGGTTTTTCATTCGAGGGTGTTTCAATGTGATTTATTTTTGGGTGCATTGACCCATGTTATTACTCACACATGGGTGGCCCTCCCCCCACCTCCTTATGAGATACCTTATTTTTTTGGGTGCATCAACCCTTATTATTAGTCACATGCATGGGTGGCCCTCCCCCCACCTCCCTATGAGATGACGCCACTAGCCATGCCAAGCATGATTCGAAATCATGACCTCCCCTTGAAACGTCAAAGCGCTAGTGGACAAGGATGTGATATCTCTATGTAGAAGCCAAATACCATGAGAATCAAGTTCTATGTAGAAGCCAAATACCATGAGAATCAAGTTCAATCCTAAATGCAATAGATTTATCATCTTGGGATATAACACAAAGTCCAAATATTACAACATTTATGACCATCACATGAAGATCGTTATACTAAATTAAGATGTCTTTCACTTCAATCAAGGACTGCAGTCTATTGAATTGTCTTTCACTGCTAACTGATTGCATCATCAACATTTTTTGTGCTAGCTCACTACTAAGTGAGCTAGCTCACTACTAAGTGATTGCATCATCAACATTTATTGTGCTAGTTCCACCCTTTTTGTTACTACTCTTAGCACCAGGTTTGGGCCAAAGCCTCTCACATACGAGGAATATATATCCAAGGAAGACTCAGAACTTGTTGCATATTGATAATATCACTTTGTTTTTTAGCTCATCTCATGGATATAGACATTTAGTTGGTCTATTTTCTGAAGGCATTTTGGAAATATCTTCACCAATGCTCTTGGTGCTATACGATTTGCCACTATAGCCTTGAAATGATTTGAAAAAATATGATGATGAATTTTTCTTTTGATGAAGGAAGAAATGAAGTTTTTCACTCACAGACGTGTGCGCGCGCACACCTACACACGTGCACAAGCACAAGCACACACTGTTCAAATTTACGATCATACGAGCTTCAAATTAGAGTGTACACTTTGTGGTGGATATCAACAATCTAACCTCTTCTGCGATGGACTATGAAAGTGGTAACCTTCCTCCAAGTTGCTTTGTATATATGATGATGGGCTATATTTATTTTTAGAAGTAGGTGCAATTTGTGAAACATGAAACAAGAAAGGGTGTATTCTTTTTGAGAGCTAATTTAAAACTTTGAATTGCCTTGCTTTAAATATAAATGAGTTAGGGCTATAGAGTCTCTTTTTATGAAAGTAGCGACTTAACTCTATTATGATGACAAAGATAAATGAGCTAGGGCTGTAGAGTCTTTTATGAAAGATGAATTTGATTCCAATTATGACAAAGATATATAGTATGTAAGTGATATTGCTTAATGCAACAAAATGTTTTGAAAGTAATGAGGAAAGAGTGTGGACATTTTGTTAAACAATGCTTCATCAAAATAAGAGCCTTATTTTGTTGAAATTTTATACAAGGAATTCAATGACATTGATAATTTGGACTTACATTTAGTAATAATGAGCAACCTTATATTATTTATAAGGCACAGCTTTGATCATACAACCTTTTATATTAGTAAAGGAAAGAGAATACCACACAGTAAACCAGATTGGGTGCAATCTCCCCCCTCAAGCATGTAGCTCCACTCCCACGACTTGAGTATTTAGAGAATTTTATTCATAAAAATAGCCCAAGAAGCTAAAAATAGATGAGCGTACAGATTGGGCTTGCTTTTCCCACTTTTGGGGTATTGCTTTACATATTTCAATCATACCAAAATCCCTAAGATTTGTATATATAAAAACCTTTGCCCAAATAAAATTGCTAGTGGGCCTTATTACATAAAATGACTGTGCAAATTTACACCTATATATTAATCTTGTGCCCACTTGCACATTCCATTAAGCTGAATCCTGTATAAATTAAATTAAACATATTTTTATACAATTATTAATTCATAAAAAATATGATAAAATATATACATGTAACAGTCCTCAGTTGCGTAAAAAAAATGCCGAGAGAACAAGATTATTGATGTCATAACCTGCAAGGTAAACTCAGAGGTCTGAACATGGCTCAGAGGCATAACGGCATGGCTCAGAGGTTCTTATGGACATAGAATACCAATCAAGAAAACTCGTGTGACACCAAAATTGGTAATCATCACATTGATTATCAAATAAAAAATAATATGTACAAAAAGTTTAATACAAAAGAAAAATGATCATCATCTTCACACCACCTCTCAATTCACCAGCCATATGACACCTCAATCGGTACCCTCGTATAGTGCGACACCTCAATCGGTACCCTCGCACATCTCAAGCAGTGCGGCATCTCAATCGGTACCCTCGCACTTCTCGTTGCTATACTCAGACGCTATCCACGTTAGTTAAACAATAAATTGAACACATCAATCAACCCCAACATCGTCTTGAGATATAGACAACCCATAAATAATCAAATAACAGCACACACATGTTCGTCAATCGGTACCCTCGCACTTCTCGTTGCTATACTCAGACGCTATCCACGTTAGTTAAACAATAAATTGAACACATCAATCAACCCCAACATCGTCTTGAGATATAGACAACCCATAAATAATCAAATAACAGCACACACATGTTTGTCAGGCGTAAGTACCCTGAGAATCACCCCCTCCAGAAACCAACTGAAACAAACAATGGAGGCCCACAGCATACCATATATATATAGTTGCATAAATGCATGAGAGGACGGCTTCATGATTAGTGTGGAAGACTAGATTTACAAAAAATGCATATGCAGTGAACCAATCAAATGAATGTATGTAAGACGAGTCTAAGTGTTCCATAGGCGCGTTGTACTACATACACACATAGGATGGTAAAAGATAGAAGACATAAATGTGTCTGGAGTAAGTATATCAAACCAATCTGATGTCCCATACCACCAGATTAATTCCATACATCACTTCCTTTAGAATAGAAGTTTGAGGCGGACTGGCTAGCTCCCTCTGAAACTTAAATTCTGACACAGATTCTCTCTATCTAGAAATTTCATTTAAGTTATTGAACTTGAACTAATCTTAATGTAAGGTTTATTAATTAGGTTATTAGGTTGGAAAGAGATTATAGAAATACTTATGAAAAAGTTGTATAAAAGAAAGTGAATATATATACATACCTCCATTGTTGGTGTCATTGAAATTATCTGTCAAAGACACTCAAGGATACATGAGATTATAAACCAAAAGTAGATGAAATTGATTAAGCAAACAAGTTTGGATAATGAAAGGTTAGTTTACTTTTGAAGTTGAAATAAACTTAAATAATAAACACGAAACTCAAGCATAGAGAGTCATACCTTTTTATATATTTGACTGTAATGATACTTTACATTGAGAAAAATGAGAAAGAATGCGAACGGATTGAAATATAATTATTATTCCATATGTAACTACGGTTATTATGACTTTAAGAAATAAAATCTTGAAGTTTTATCAATGAATATTTAGGCATGATCACTATTGTAAGGTTAGAAACGAGAAGCTTACTTGGAAAGTGTTTGAATCACCGTCTGGAAGATAAAACTTTCATAGAAATATTGGAAACATTATTCACTAAGTTATAAAGGATACATTGTTTAAAGGACACAAATTTCGTAAGCATATGTTTTTTTTTTAAATTATGGAAAATGGAGAATCAATTTGCTACGGTCATAAAGATAATGAAATCCCACTTTCAAAATAAAGAGTTTTAACATAACAAGAGAAATGAATACATTTTTTTTAAAATAAAGTTTATATCCTTCTAATGATGCAGGTATGGTCAGGTATTAGTATCTTCTTAGGGGATAATCTGGCCTTAAGGTAACATAATAAATTTATAAATTCTTCATCCATTATTGATAATCCATATTCTATAGTGTATCCATGTACGATGTCCATCCACTCCAGAAGGTGGCAAAAACATATGTTTGAAGCGAAAACAATGGTGTTTCCAATAGGTATGAAAACAAAGCATCCCTCATGATCATGTGTCCAGAGTTTTGACCATTCATCTTGTTGCCTATTGTTGAATATTTGTAGTAGTTTTTGAAAAATAGCATGGTTTTGTTCACTTATACATGCTAAAAAGGTACATTGTGTCATGAGTCGCATGAGTTCCGATTGTGTAAGTGGATCATGGGGGATGATTGAGTCATAATGCTATAATCATCAAAAAAAAAATTGACATGAGGATGCTATGATGTACAATTAATTTTGGTTTTAATGAGGGAGTCTTGAGGTTAAGCACTATTATAATTTAAATACAATGAAAACTAATAGCAATCTAAAGAAATAAAAAGAAGTAACACAATTAAAGAAATGAAAAGAAGTAACACATCTACTAACGTTTATAATTCAAAACCAAAGAAATAAATTTAAGTACATCTTTAATTTAGGGCCAAGGATGCCATGAGTTTTGCTCAAACAATCTAAAGAGATGTCGAGGGAAGGTGTTCAGTGATAGCTATTATGGAGAATGTCACCAAATAGTTGGGTATGTGGATATGGATTTCATAAATCATGTTAAAGAAATACAAAATATACAGCTTGGGTAAAGCATCGGGGAATGTATTATAGGTAACAGTCATAATGTCGAAGTCTACAACTTTGGTTGTGGAGTCCCAAGCAATTCCTTATTGCCATAGTATGATAGAAGTCCATCCTTTGCAAAAGGGCCATGGGGGAGGTTCATGGTTGATGAGTTTCTCGACTAGAAGGTAAATATGTGTCCGGTAGTCTCTCTAAGTGCCCATAAAAGTGGTCGATCGAGGGTTGCCTAGCCATTTTTTCGATGTTGATTTCAAACCAAGGTTGTCGGACTTTACAAGACAAGGAAACTCATAAGAAAATTTTAGGTAAGGTCTATTAAATATCACATAACATCTAATCTAAAAGAAGACTTAAACGTAAAGCATGTTTTTGATCTACCCCTATTTATATGTTATGCTTTGTTGTTTAATAGTGAGAAGGCATTGAAAAATTTAAATAAAACATGTGAACAATTAGTATAACTAAATTAGTAAATAAGGTGAGTTGAGAGATTTTAAGCGTAAGCGTATAAACTTTTCTCTTCGTGAGAGAAATAAAATGGATAGTTGGAGTAAACTTTACTAAATTACTTGTCTAGTTTTACAATGGACATTTAACAAGATATTTCCCTTGGCCGATGAGTGTCTGTGGTTTTAGAGGGATGATTAAAGCTATTAAAAGCTTTAATTTTGGGTCTCAAGGTAATTCCTATTAAAAGTTATAAGCAACTAATATATTAAAGATATAAAGTTCTTATATATATTTAATTATTATCCTCTTTAATGTTCAACTGCATCTCATGCAGTGACGATGATTGATTTTACGATTGAAATTGGGTGTATATATATATATATATATATAAAGCTTGATTATTAAGCCTTTAATCTAGGCTTTAAAGCTTAATGGTTAAGCCTCCAAAATCTGTTGTATGCGCAAAAAGGAGAGAGGTAGATGGAATAAGCTAGATATATTTTTAAAGCCTTTTATATAAAGCTTATCAAAGCTTTATTAACAAAGCTTAACAAAGATTTATTATTTTAAAGCTTTGTTATTAAAGCCTAACACCAATGTGGCTTTATTAATAAAGCTTACTAAATTTTTCGACCAGTTAATCGGTTCAGTGCAAGAAATCTGTAGCCGTTGTCATTGAATTGGAAGGAAAAGGGAGAATCCACTAGCGCAACTAATAGCCCCAAATTTTTTTTAAAAAGAACTTTGTATTTTATACTTTATAAAGCTTATATTTTCAATAAGCTTTTTCCTTTTTCAAAGAGCCCACAGCACTCTGGAATTTTTTTTTTTGGTTTAATAAAGCTTTTGAAGCTTTATTTAGCAAGCTCCAAATCGTATAGCCGCTACTAATTACACAATCGGCACATCATCGGCCGCCCCTCCTTTCTTCTTCCACAGTTGCGTAGTGCCACTATGCGGCTATCCGCCGAGGAGAGGAGATTAAATAAAAAAAATTAATTAAAATTTTGGGTATGCTGTGCTTCACAATTTATGAAAGAAAACTAATCTTTGAGAGCTGAAACTCTCCCAGAATTCTTGAAAGATCCCTGCCCCCTCCGCGCATCGAATTTTGGGGTGCTAGCAGCTTAAGTAGCACTTCTTGCGCTAGGCAAAACCTCTCACTTGGGGCCTCGCCCACGGATATCCAGACAAGAGACTAATCCCTCGGTTCTTCCAAAACGAACCTGGAAAAACTTCCCTCGCCCAGCAGACATAGGCGATTCCTCCAGGATATTTTATTCTATTGTAGTCAAGGTCTTCACTAACCAAACTAATCCGACCAAACCCGTAAGTCTCATGGCCAGAACAAGGAAGACTTGCACTTGGATCATAAAGTCCAATGCTTTTTTCCTCATCAAGAGACATAGCCGTTGATTCTTTTCCATAGAACAAGGGTTACCCGAGATTTACTTCAACTATCATAACTTAACAGAATTGAGTCTCATTTAAGGGATCCATCAATCTAGCCTAACCCCATCCAATCCCATGGGTTAGCCAACTGCCCAACCACTGTAGTGATAGGATCCATTTAGGAATTTGGTTATGTTTTGTCCCGAGTACCAGGGAAAAGAGTTCCCATGCCCCCTAGCTGGCGCTTCAAGCAAACTTCAAGATAGTCACACCACTTACACTAGAATATGAAATTGCCTGTTTCACAGATTGAAATTGCCCGTTTCACAGATTCAGTTGTCTTTAAAACAATCTTTTAATGAAACCATAGTATCACTGATCATAATCCTCCAAAATATCTAGCTTGAATTCTAATTTCCAATCATTCCTTCATCGGTGTACCTATGGCATTATTGGCAACCAAAACACTCACCATCGGTTCACTCAAGGGCCTTTTCAATAGTTCCTAGCTCATAGTACCCGGAAATATAATCACATAAGAAAAATCCAGATGGACTCTCCGTTGAAGATCAGCAAGATCAACCAACAGATCCATATAAAAGAGTCATTGACTCATCCGTTTGAGGACCGGCAAGGCCAATCAACCAAATCCATGCTCGAGTTCAGAAAACAACTCTAATACCTTGTTCAATTTTCTTCCTCGATGCATGCGTGGGTATCTTCGGTGACCCAAAGCCTGAGCACCGTATAGTTAGCACCCTCTACTAGGCTCCTTCGTATGTCACCTAGCACTTCACTCATAGGCCGCTTTCTTGGTTCCTCACCACCATACCGGAAGCTCACCATTTAAATCAAACCAAGGCTGGTTAAGACCTCGACCGACCTTGCTACGCAAGACGTCCTCCATTGACTCTCCGTCAGCTGTTGCAACTTTATCGCTTAGGTCTATACGACCTCATGCACAAGAAGGTCAAAATGCTTTCCCAGCATTCTTGACATAAAACAATCATTTAAAAATAGGTCATAAATACAGTTTCTAACGAACTCTCATCTTTCCACATTGTTCCACATCATTTCTCGTTATTCCACATTCTTCTAAATCAATTCACTTTTCTTATTCCACATCTAGTCATATCTATTCCCATCATCCTTCATCCATTCTCAGCCAATCACATCATATTACATCTCATCACATCTATCCACATCACATCACATCTATACAAATCACATCACATTCATCCTCATTGCATCCATTTACATCTATTCAAATCCTCATCACATCACGTCACATCCATCCTCATCACATCTCATCCATTCACATCTACCCATATCCACATCACATCTCATCCATTCACATTTACCCCGATCCACATCACATCACATCCATTTCACATCTACCTAGATCCACATCACATCTCATCCATTCACATCTATCTAGGTCCACATCTCATCACATTCATCCACCTTACATCTCATCCATCCATTCACATTACATCACATCCATTTATATTCATTCAGATCCACATCTCATCACATCACATCCATTTATATTCATTCAGATCCACATCTCATCACATCACATCCATCCACATCACATCTCATCACATCACATTCACATCCATTTACATCTCATCATATCATATTCACATCACATCACATCCATTCACATCACATCACATCCATTCACATCTACCCAGATCCACATCACATCAGATCCATGCACATCTACCCAGCTCCACATCACATCCATTTACATCTCATTACGTCACATTCACATCTCACCGCATCTCACCACATTCATTCAGATATCATCACATCACATTCACATCCATTCATATCTCATCGCATCCATTTACATCTCATCACACCCATTCACATCTCATCACTCCCATTCACATCCCATCACTTTCATTGCATCCACATCACATCACATACATTCCATCCACATCTATCCATATCACATCACATTCATTCCATCCACATTACATCACATCCACATCTATCCATATCACACCACATCCATTCATAGCTCATCACATTCATCCACATCCATTCATTCATTCACATGCACATTTATCACATTATATCTCATTCTCATCCATTTTCATCACATCACATCCTTTCACATCTCATTTACATCTTATCACATTCACATCCACATCCATTTACATCACATCACATCCACTCACATCTCATCACATCACATTCACATCTTATCACATCACATTCACATCTCCTCTTATCACATTCACATCTCATCTAATCACATTCACATCTCATCTAATCACATCGCATCCATTTACATCCCATCACATTCATTTACATCCATTCAGATCCATATCATATCTTATCACATCCACTTTTAGTACCGTTTTCTACTTTTGATACTGATAGGACTTTTCTAAGTTTTTGCCAATTGTTTGGCCTAGTTAAAGGCACTTTTTCTCGATCCCATTGAATCTATGTAGTATCAGAGTGTTGTTGAAGGTTTAAAAAGGAAAAATAAACCTTATCAGAATTGAATAGTAAAAATTCAGAAAGAGCATTTAAGTATTGTATTTTCATTTCTTACGCTTCATTAATGACAATTAATTCTAAACTTTCGTTTACTCATTAGATCCTCGATCCTCCCAGGGATTCCATATTCTCTTTTCTAAATAAGAATTATCCAAGTTTTCTTGATGGATATTTTCATATTCTTTCTCAAATTTCTCAAGTAAGATATATTCAATATTCTTCTTTTTGAGTAAAAGATTCATGGGATTTACAAAAATCAATTCTATCCCTATTTTACAATAAAATTAATAATGCTCAAAATTTCGCTTTTGATAAATACTCATAATTTGAATTATGCCGAAAAATTCTCTTTTACCATTTAATTACTTGGATCTCAAATATCATGGGAATTCCTCTTTTTGTAGTAAAATAAATTTACCAAAAATTTCTCTTTTACCATAATCAATTAATTATGCATAATTACAAAAAAATTATTTCTCATGAATATGATGAAAATCATTCTTTTTGCATAGGATGTCCAATCCTAGAATATGGTAAGAATTCCTCTTTTAGCATTATGCATAAAAATAAGATATGTATTATTTTTTAAAATTTTTGCCATAGCTTTGCTGCTATTACTGATAATTCTCATTTTTTTCTTAAAAAAAATAAAAGCTTGTAATGAAAATATGATAGTAGTTCTTGTTTTATGCTTAAAATCAACTATTATAATTTTAACCATAAAATTAAACATAACTATGATTATCCCACTAGATTGATCTAATTTCAATATTCCTCTTTTTCCAATTTGTTAGGATAATCCATTTCTCATTTAAAATGAATTAGAGTAGTTTTTAACTACTCATAAATAATGTAAAAGAATTTACCATTATTTTAATAGCACAAAATCATGAAAATATCATTTTCTTAATCTCTAGCTTATCAAGCCTAGAGTTTAGCTTTGAATTAAGAGATTATCATTGAGAAGCATCCTTTTTCAAGGGATTTAGCCATAAGATGGCTATTCTTTTAGAGAGAGAGAGAGAGAGAGAGAGAGAGAGAGAGAGAGAGAGAGAGAGAGAGAGATTTACTTAAATAAAGCATTACAAATAAGCATAAAGATTAACTTTCTCTTGATTAAACATTAAGACTTTAAGGAAAAGCTTGATTTGAATTAAAACAATCATTTAGAAAGCTTCTCAAGCTTGAGAGGGATTGAGAAGAAGAAAGTTATTGAGAAAAATAGCAAAAATCATAAAAGTTGATTTTACCTTCAAGTTTGTCTTGATTCTCTAATGGCAGTGAAGCCCCCGACCAATCAATTGGTCCATCAAGAGGAGAAGAGCAACTCCAAGAGTTGTTGTAGAGAGAGAGAGCTCCAAACTCCCAAGAGAGAAAAATTTAAGGGATAATAGAAAATATGATTATTTTAATATAATATTGGCATGGTATAGCTCCAATATTTTATTACAAATGACTGAGAAAAATGACTGAGGGTCTATTTATAGGTGAGGGAGGCCACTAACCAAGTCCAACTGGGTTCTAGAACTTTCTAGTTTCAGTTTGACTCAATTTGGACAAGATTTAGACCAGTTTGGCCTCCTTTTTGATTTGGTTTGATCCAGGAGAGAGGAGAGATAAAAATATAATAATTTTTTTGAATTAAAAACCCTTCCACACATATGAAAGAGGTGCCTACCTCAAGAGTCCCCCTTTCCTTACCAAGGTGTCAAAAAGGCATCATTATTCTAAAATATCTCATTTTTTTTAGTAATATCTCAATTTTTAACTAATAGACCTTGTACTCAATCAACTCTTCATCTTATGTGAGCATTTACTCATTTTTGGGTATTTTCTTCCATTCTTTTGGATTTATCTCATCCCAACACTTGGATTAATCCAATTGGTCCATTGAAACCTTAATTGGACCATAATCCAAAAATTTCTGAAAATGTAGACCCTTAGGCTAAGGTCCCTTATACCATTTTCAATTAATTCCTAATGCACAGTGGAAAGTTCATTTTGAACTTCTATTTCAGGGGAATCCAATTTAGACACTAGGAGGATTTTTATATCCAAAGATATCTCAATTTTGGATTCTCTCTCTCTAGACATTTTCTCCCTCTAGGCCAAAATAGGGTAAAACAAGATCTTTCTTCTATTTCAGAGAGGGGAATAATTACAAGAACAGAAGGGGAGGTCCTTACACCTTTACACCTCAAAAGCTGGAGGGAGGAATCTTACAATTCTTCTCCTGACCACTACCCGAAATTCTGAAAATAGGAGAGTGGTACTCATGCCGTGGTCATCAGGTCTATAACGAAAGATCTCCAAACCAAAATCAAATTCTCAAAACCACTTTGAGAAACTAAACATGGTTTCTCTTCCACAGTAGTGGTATTTGAAAGAAGGGTGACATTAATTCTTAGCCATTGATTCTAATCTCCATCCAAGGGTCTATACAAATTCCCCCTCAAGAGTGTAGCTCCACTTCCATGACTTAAGTATTTAGAGAATTTTATTCATAAAAATAGCCCAAGAAGCTAAAAATAGATGAGCATACAAATTGGGTTTGCTTTTCCCACTTTTGGTGTATTGCTACATATTTTAATCATACCAAAATCCCTAAGGTTTGTACATATAAAAACCTTTGCCCAAATAAAATTACTAGTAGGTCTTGTTATATAAAACGACTTTGTGCACACTTACACCTATATATTAATCTTGTGCCCACTTGCACCTTCCATTAAGCTGAATCCTGCACAAATTAAATTAAACATATTTTTGTATAATTATTAATTCATAAAAAATATGATAAAATATATACCTGTAACATTGTGGTAGGGGAGAGAGAGAGAGAGAGAGAGAGAGAGAGAGAGAGAGAGAGAGAGAGAGGAGTGTAGGGATATGTTGAGATAAGAAAATTTAATAATATAAAAATATAAAGATATATACTAAATAAGTATAAAGTATATATAGAATACAAATATATAATGTAAACATATAATAAGTAATGATATTAAATAAATAAATTAATTAAATCTATACTAATATATTATAATATAATGCTATATATATATAAGTATAAATAAGCAAATTAAAGATAGTAAATATATTATATTATAATATAATATATTTATTGTGGTAAGCCTAGACATGTGCAGGCAGATTGTTATAAGAAGCAGGCTGACATGCGAAATGGGAAATTGCACCAAAACAACTATGCATCCTCGAGTAGAAACAATGAGGATAATGAAAGGTTGTTTGTTATGCAGCATGTTGTTAATGCCATGTCTAAAAATGTTGAAGTACTTAGCACATAAAGATGATGTATGGTACGTTGATTCAGGTGCTTCGAACCACATGACAAGTCATGGGGAGTGGTTCAAGGAGATGAAAAACCTTGAAAGACCAGGTTTTGTGGAAACAGGGGATGACACTGCTCATCCAATTGCCCATGTTGGAGATATGCCATTGTCTATACAGGATGGCACTGCTCATCTAATTGCCCATGTTGGAGATGTGCCATTGTCTATGTAGGATGGCAAAGTGAAGTATCTTGCAGATGTACTTCATGTTCCGAACATAATAAAGAATCTGGTTTCAGTTGGCCACATGATTGAGCAGGGTTTCCAGGTTCAGTTTAATCCTGATGGTTGTTATGTTGAAGACTTTAAAGACAAGTGCAGGTTGGTTGCAAAAGGCAACAGAGTGGGCACAATGTTTACATTAAATGTAAACATGCCTGAAGTGAGTGCTGCGATGTTTGCAAATGGTTCAGGAATTGTTGCAGACACAGACATTTGGCATAAACAAATTGGACATGTGAATGTGCAGAGAATGAAGTCTATATAGACAAAAGGAATTGTGTGAATAGGACTCCAACTGCAGCCATACATGATGTAACTCCAGAGGAGAGGTTTATTGGCAGAAAACTTGATTTGTCTCATCTGAAAGTCTTTGGATGCATTGCATATGTGCATGTGCCAGATGAGCTGAGAACTAAGCTGGATCCAAAAGCTGAAAAATGTGTGTTTATTGGGTATTCCCTTGAGCAAAAGGGACACAGGTGTTATAACCTTGCTACACGTGAGTTGAGGGTAAGCAGGGATGTTGTTTTTGATGAGATGAGCAGCTCTTATGCTGCTGAAAAAGAAGCTGTTGGGGCTGATGTGAGTGGAAATGTGGTTGCACAGAATGCAAGTCAGCATTCACAATCTTTGAGTGGACCAGGAGAGTCCTCATCTAGTGGTTCAGTTGATAGACCATGGAGTGGTAGGCTGCGTCATAATACCAGTCCTGCAAATGTGATTAGTACATCACATAAAGGCAAAGAGAAAGTGTTTGAGTCCCTTAGTATGCTTGACATTTCTACAGGGCATTCTCATGTTGATGGAGAGTCTAGTGGCTCAGAGATGAGCCTTGATGAGGATCTTGGGATACCAGCTATGAGAACACCTGGTGTAAAGAAGGCTATGGAAGCCATAAATGCAAAGCTGCGAAGATTTGGGAGAGTGAAGAATCTTGTGTGCAGAGGTTTACCTATGATGGCTATGTGGCATATCACTATGCATACATGGCAAAAGTTGTACATGTTATAGAGCCCACATGCATTGATTAGGCTGTTGGAAATGTGTGTTGGGAGAAAGCTATGGATGAGGAGATGGATGCACTATATGGAAATGAGACTTGGGATTTAGTGCAATTGCCTGAAGGCAAGAAAGCCATTGGATGCAAGTGGGTGTACAAAGTAAAACATAACAGTGATGGAAGCATAAGCAGGTACAAGGCTAGATTGGTAGCCAAAGGATATGCGCAGACATATGGCATTGATTATGAGGAAACTTTCAGCCCAGTTGCCAAGATAGCAACAGTGAGAGTTGTGATAGCAGTGGCTGCATCAAAGCAATGGTCTTTACATCATATGGATGTAAAGAATGCATTCTTGCATGGGGATTTACAGGAAGAGGTGTATATGTTGCAACCACCTGGTTATGAGGATGTGAGTCACCCCGAGCATGTTTGCAGGTTGAAGAAAGCCTTGTATGACTTAAAACAAGCACCAAGAGCATGGTCTGACAAGATTTCTGAATATCTTGTCACTATTGGCTTTCATGTAGCCAATGCAGATTTCTCGCTGTATGTGAGACAGTGATAGAGGGGTTATGCTTGTTGTCATTTATGTAGATGACCTCATCATTATGGGGGACCATGATGCAGAGATCTTTGATGTAAAAATCTTGCTTAGACAGAAGTTTGAGATGAAGGATCTGGGGGAGCTCAGATATTTCTTGGGCATTGAAGTGATTAGGTCACCACATGGTATTGGATTACTGTTGCAGAGACAGTATGGCTTGGACATGTTGTCCAAGTATGGTATGAAAGCAGGCTGTAAGCCTATCTCAGTGCCATTGGATCAGAATGGCAAGTTGAGTGCAAATTCAGGAGAGATTTTGGAGGATTCTACTATGTATAGGCGCATTGTAGGAAGTTTGATCTACATGATGATCACCACACTAGATTTGAGCTATGCTGTTGGATTGGTGAGTCAGTTTATGCAGGTTCCTCGTCGAAAGCCGCATTTGGATGCATTGAGACGAATACTGAGGTATGTGAGGTCTACTTTGCATTGTGGACTATTTTATGAAACTGGGACAGAGATATGTGTACATGGGTACACAGATGACTGATTGGGCTGGTGGTAGTATCTCAGATAGAAGATCTACTAGTGGCTTCATGTTTTCTTTGGGGAGTGCTGCTGTGACTTGGAGCAGCAAGAAGCAGCCTACGGTTGCTCTATCCAGTATAGAGGCCGAGTACAAAGGTGCTGCTATGGCAGCATGTGAGGTAGCTTGGTTGAGAAAGCTACTTGCAAATTTGGGTCTATCAGTGGATAGACAAGTTATCATTTTCTATGACAACATTAGCAGTATACAGTTAGCCAGGAACCCAGTTTTTCATGCTCGCACGAAGCATATAGAGGTCCACTACCATTTTGTCAGAGAGAAGGTTTTGGCAGGAGGACCTTGTTTATGTCAGCACACAGGATCAGGTGGCTATCTTCACCAAAGCATTGGGTACACAGAAGCTCCGTAGATTCAGGGCTTCGCTTGGTGTACATGAGATGGAGTTGAGCTCGAGGGGGAGTGTTGAGATATCGAGCTCATCTAGTGAGGCGGTGGACATTGATGACCCGCCTGGGGGATTGGCTCCACACTTACACCACTGGCATGGTTGATGAGATCATGGGTGATATGCAGCCAGTGGGATGACAGGCTGTGTGACAGCCATTCTAGAGACTGGCATAGTTATAGCGCCAGCTCATTTAGTTGGGTTCACACTATAGAGAACCCTAGTATGTATTTGGTTGAGTACCTTTTTTTATTGTGTGTACTCTTATCTTTGTATATGGTGTGTTGAGTGTTGTGTGAAGAAGAAGGAGATTTTCAGCCTCTCACCTTGTGTGTTCTCTTTTAGGGTTTTGTGAGTGTGTGTGTGCTTGCAAGAGCTCAAGCTCTCTTCTCCCCTGCATCTTTTCAAGAGTCACACACATAGACACATGTACACATGCACACATACACACACATACGTACAAACAAATACACATAGGCATATACAAACACACATACACAAACATACACACAGGCATATACAAACACACATATACATGCACACTATTAGAAGGAATAAATTCATGGAATTTAATATTCCCATGTTCCTCATTATTTAGATTCCTTATGGACATTTAATTTTATTACAAAGGTTGTATATATTCATATGGTTAAAAGTTCACACCTATTTTGAGTAGTTAGACTTACAAGTTCAATAAAGCAAGCTATTTTTGCTTGAAATATACATATTTGAAGCTATTTTGAGCCCCACAAGCTATTTCAAGGTAATATGATTAAAACACACCAAGAGAAAGTGTGGACTCACTCTTGTGTGGAGGCAAACTAGACCCAATATCGTGTTTTTATCACCACCCTATCATTTTTTATGCAATTTAATATTGAAGGGTCCTTGTCTCCAAACACACACTCTCACTCACACACACTTGTACACACACATGCATAGATGCATACACACATGCACACAGTCGCACACTTCCATATACACATACAAATGTATGCACATATGCATACAAGACGCGCGGGTCACCTACTTGTTATACTAAATAACAAACCTACAGTCTAGGATCAGATTCCAAACTTATTCAAGATCCTCTAGGTGCTTGTTTTGACCCTACACCCCGAGGACTATGTGTCCTAAGAAGATCTCCTTCTATCCAAGGGTGCAATCAAGTGACTTGCATCCTACTTGGCATGGTGCCAAGTCTACATAAGCTGTCTCCTAGCCTTTGACAACATATGGTCCAATGTTTAAACTTGGAAGTGTGGTGGGTACCTGGGTGCTTAACACAATGACTACTGCTTATATAGGGGGCCTTACAAAATAGAGCAATGTGTCACCTACACAGTGACAATGACAAGTGTGGACTATTGATTTCTAACACATCAAACAACTCATTTGAAGTCAGGTGATTTGGTTTAGTTTCTCAACACATTGGAGCTCTTGTAAGTACTTGCTTATTTTCATGGATGGCCAAGAATGGTCAAGGGGATTTTGTGAGTTGATATTATGAGATGTGCATTAAGATGGTATTGTATTTGTTGTACTTAAAGGGCATCGTATGACTTGTAATTCAATAACATCTCCTCTATATCACATGGTAGGGGGACCAAGGTAAGTCTCATGGAATCCAAAAATGGCCTTTTTAGGTAGATCAAGTTGTGGCCAAAGGATCATATAGAGCATTTTCTCTATTAGATGAAGAGCTCACATAAAATTGGTAGTGTATTGCTTGATTATTGACACTGAAGTAACAACCACTAGACAGTGTTGCTCTAACCACTAGAGAGTGTTGCTCTAACCACTACAAAAGTACCAACCACTAGAGAGCTCACACAAAATTGGCAATGAATTGCTTGATTATTCATAGTGAGTGTTGCTCCAATGACTACACAAGCAACAACCAATAGAGATTCAATTACACAAGTCACAACCAATAGGGCCAGGGGAGTTAGCCTTCTTGGGCCTTCTTGAAAGAAGATCCTTTCTTTTCAATGCAACGGAAGGCTGTGCAACACTCCTCAGCAGCTTGAGCCACCTTGAATGTGCTCAAAGCTACGTTGGACATATATTTTATACGGCACTTAGAATCAGTAAATCATTCATGCCTTATAGTGCACATGAATGAGTTCAATGCAACGGAAGGCTGTGCAACACTCCTCAGCAGCTTGAGCCACCTTGAATGTGCTCAAAGCTACGTTGGACATATATTTTATACGGCACTTAGAATCAGTAAATCATTCATGCCTTATAGTGCACAGGAATGAGTTCAACCAATAAGGGTTGATATTGAAGAAACAAACCTTGTTGCAAAGAAAAGTCACTCCTCACAACCACTCTAGAAACTTGTTTTCTCGTATGCAGGGTTGCCTTTTGACGGCACCCTTGCTCGTCAAATTGACAGGAAAGGGATGAGACTTGCAAATTGACGAGAGTGAGACTTTCAAGTATTTCACCATTTACGTGTAATTTATGAAGAGTGAGACATTTTTATAAGTTTTTTTTACATCTAAAATATGAAAGAATGTTACCCATCAAATTGACAGGACCTTAAGGGATGAGACATGCAAGTATTTCATAGTTTATAGATGCAATTTATGACGTCTAAGAAATATTTTTGCAAGTTCGTTTACGTCCAAAACAAATAAAAAAAACTTCAAAACACCCATAAAAAAAACAAGCCTAGTGGTATGTATCACGGTGAAACATCAATTTATTTGCTTGGGCTAGTAAGTAATACTGTGTTGCGTGATAGCTGCATTGTCCACCACACGCGACACTATTATTATTATGGCAGCTACTATAGACAGACAGAGAACTCAGAAGGCATGTATGCGGGTCCAATGCCTTCATCTTCAAAGGCTCGAGCCCTTAGCAGTAGTACTACGTAGTGTAATGCGCATGAGAGAGTCATGAGTCATGCATGCACCATGTGAAGGCCTGATTCCTGTCCAAGCCCCTGACACCATGATCAATGCACCTCCAAGATTTCTTCGAGATTTTGCTCGATGGCTCGTGCCTCGCTACACATGCGTATCAGGTCTCTGTGTGTGCTTGAGCAGAGATCGAATCATAGAGGGAGGAGAGACAGAGGAGTCAGGACTCAGAGGAGAGGAGACTATCAGGTCTGTGTGTGCTTGCGCAGAGATGGAATCATAGAGGGAGGAGAGAGAGGCGCGCCCCCCATTATTCATCAACCTCATATTCTGATGCTACTCTTCTCTTCTTCTTCCATCTTCTTAATTCTTCTTGTAACTTCCAAGGTCTGCTTATTGTCAAGCTTATTCGTGCTTGCCAGTTGCCCACCTCCCAAAAACACTCCCTCGCCCACTCTCTCTCTCTCACACGCGCGCGCGCGCGCACACACACAAAGAACCCCATGTGACATGAGCTATAATGACCAGCGTATGCTTCAAAACTCAGGCTTACCACACACACACCAGTGACATTTTCCATCCCTCCCATTTTTCTAAGCAGGCAGAACATCAGCAGATATTTGGTACATCGTCTTTTCTTCTTTTACTGTGTCTACTGTACACAAAGTGCCCACTAACCCAAGTAAAAAATAGTACTTTACTCTCTCTCTCTCTCCCCCCCTCTTTCTGTGTCTTTTACCCAGAAGTTCCTCATCTTCCTGTTTAGCTTTTTCTCTGAGGCTTTTCTTGGATCTCCTTACTCTAGCAGTTCCTTCAATGTTTCTACTAACCCACCTGTGTGATCTTTGCAGACCCTACATTGCCCACTTTGCCTTTTGACCCTAGCCTGGCTTTTCCTTCGTTATTTCTGTTAATCCAACTGTTTAATGTCCTTCGCCTTTGCCCAGCTCACTTAGCGTTTTGGCTCTTGCCCTCTAGCCCACCTAGCTTTTTGCCTGTTGCCCTACTACCCACCCTCTTCTGCCCACTTTGCATTTTGCCTCTTCGTTTACTACCCATTTTGTTTTTTGACTGGATCCTGCCCTTACCCTACAGCCCATCTTATCTTGCCCGCGTGCCCTTAGCGTTTTGCCTCTTTGCCCTCAAGAGCTGTTTACCTCTTGCCCGACTGCCCACTTAGCTTCCTTCTGCCCACTCTGCTTTTTGCCTCTTCCTTTACTACCCATTTTGTTTTTTGACGACTGGATCCTGCCCTTACCTACAAGCTACAGCCCACCTTCTTATCTTGCCCTTGTCAGTCAAGCCCTGTTTCCCCCTCATTTCTTAACTTTTTAAGCTTCTTTTACTAAATGTATATGTGGGCTGTTAAGCCCAGACAACTTACAAGCATCCACATCTTGCAGCCCTCTACAAAGCTGCTTCCATTGTGAGTAAGAAGTGGACTCATGATACTGCATCAGAACCTTAGTCTGAAGAGCTGGCACTGTCTCTGGAGCTAAATGAAGTCGCCTTTCCAGGCCTCTGCACTTTCAGCTAAGAGGCAAACATGTTCTAGAAGGCTCCACAGACCCCTGTGTCATGATCCTCTCAGCAGGTTTGTTGCCTCCTTTCATCTGTGTTTCCGTCTACTGCACAGCGTGGGGCTAGCTTTGGTAATGTTTGTCGTATCATCTGGCTCCCATTCCACAGCCTGGAATGATGCATGAGGCTGTGAACTCACTTGGGCAATTAAGAACAGATCAACACCTTGTGCTTGGCAAGACCTTGCAAGCCTTTGTTGGCCTTTCTATCTGGTTTTTACTGCTATTGCTGCTGCCCTTCTCAGCAAACTCCTTGTCACCTGATGGGCTCTCATTGCTTCAGATAAAGGCTGCCATTAGATCAGATCCACTCAATCTACTTTCTGATTGGAATAACGATGAGGCCGATCCATGTTCCTGGACAGGAGTGATCTGTGACACCCAAACATTGAGAGTCTTGTCGCTGAATATTACAGGAGAGGCCTTCTGTGCTGCGGCAGACACACCCGCAACTTGCTCAGATGGATTCTGCGGTTCATTTCAGTCTTGCCCTTCCCTTCTATGGCAGAGTCCTGATATGCAATGCTCTCCCCAGGGCGTTTTCTCAACGCAGATGGCTGCAATGGTGGTATGTCTTCGCAATGGGACAGTGTTGGAATCAGCTTCTGACTACAATAGGCATGATCGGGTGCCCTGCAGGCTTACAGGTTCTCTCTCTTCTGCCGTTGGGAACTTGTCATCTCTACAGGTCTTGGCACTTGGTTTCAATGGGTTCTCAGGTGAATTTCCCAAAGAAATTGGCAAGCTTAAATCCTTGCAAGTGCTTGATGCGAGGGGCAATTCCTTCTCTGGGCACATTCCTGTGGAGATCAGTCGTCTCTCTGGTTTGATGGTTTTAAACTTGGCATTCAACTCTTTTGAGGGTGAGATTCCTCCTGAGCTTTCAAGCTGCAGGTCTCTTCAGGTTTTCGACTTGGCTGGGAACATGCTGTCAGGAAAGATCCCTACTTTTATTGGAGATTTCTCTGCATTGCAGTCTCTCAGATTGTCTTACAATCAGCTAGACGGAACCATCCCAGAAGAGGTTGCAGGCAGCTGTGGCAACTTGGAGCACCTTCACTTAGAGGGCAATTTCTTGTTTGGCACTATCCCATCTGCACTGGGAAACTGCACTAATCTCAGGTCTCTCATGGTGTCTTCCAACTTCCTGTCGGCGCCAATTCCTGCAGAACTCGGCAGGCTTTGGATGCTTGAGATTCTTGATGTTTCAAGGAACAGTTTGGCTGGGGATATTCCACCTCAGCTGGGAAACTGCACCAAGCTATCCTTGCTTGTCCTCACAAACTTGCTGGACGTGGAGGCTTGCATCAATCGCACCATGGTTGACCCAGTGGATGGCTATACCAGCAAGGATAAGGGCGAGTACAATTATTTCACAGGCGACCTTCCAGCTTCGATCACAAGCCTTCCTTACCTCAAAATCTTGTGGGCACCCAGAGCGGGCTTCCTTGCAAATTTTCCATCCCAGTGGGGAGCATGCTCGCATCTGGAAGTCTTGAATTTAGGAGAAAATTCTCTCTCGGGCAGTATCCCTGCAGGGCTAAGCACATGCAAGAAACTGATATACCTAGATGTAAGCTTCAATTCATTGGAAGGGAGCATCCCACAGGAACTTCCAGTCCCTTGTATGGTGGTCTTCAATGCCAGTGGTAATTTTTTGTCGGGTACCCTTATCCCTGCAGCTAGTAACATTTGCCCAACTGCCGAGCTGCTCGGGGTTTACTCTTCTGCCAGTGCATTGTACTTGTCCCCTGATGATCAGAGTTCTTCTGTAAATACCATCTATTCCTACTTCACAAGTTTATACCATGGCAGCGTGGTGGGCAGCTTGTCAGTTGGGCTTGCACCACAGGCTTTGTTGGTAATACATGATCTTAGCCAAAATAATCTCACAGGATTAATTCCGGCTCCACTATTAGGAGTGGGCTTAGCCAACAGGAAGCCATCATATGGGCTTTTTCTTTCAAAAAACCAGTTCCATGGTACTATCCCTGATTATATTTTCGGTGCATGTCAGAATTTTCAGGAGTTTGCTGTTGCATTCAGTCATAATCTTCTCGAGGGTGCATTACCCATGGAGTCCATGCTAGGTTGCAAGTCCTTAAGGCATTTTGAAGCTTCATCGAATCAGCTAAGTGGAAGCATTCTACCAGAGATACAGGGTTTGAACCTCTTGGCTTATCTGGACCTGGGCACAAACATTTTGGGTGGCTCGATTCCGCAGGAGCTTGGCCAGCTCCAAGAGCTGGAATTTCTAATATTGAGCAATAACAGCCTGGTGGGAACAATACCGGCAGCGTTGGGCAATCTAACCTCACTTGTTGGGCTTGATTTGTCTCGGAACAAGCTTACAGGTGAGATCCCTCAGGAGCTGGCAAATCTCCGCAATCTGAAGTATCTCTGGCTAAACAATAACTCCTTGTCTGGGAGGATCCCACAGCGTCTTGCAAACATCAAGTCCCTCACAGGCCTTGATGTAGCCTACAACAACTTGTCTGGGGTGGTCCCAAGGACCAAAACCATGGAGAATTCCTGTGATGAGGCCAGTTTTGCAGGCAATCCCTACCTTCAGCCATGTATGGCATCAGCCCCGGCGCCATCATCCGAGGAAATATTCATACCGCGCCCATTTGCAATGTCTCCAAGCAACACAATTGCAAGAAGCAAGAGCCAACTAAGTTGGTGGATAATTGTAGTCATAGTAGTCCTGTCTGTCATTGTTTTAATTGCCTTGCTTCTGCTATTGTGTTACTGCATCAAGCGGCAGTGGTTGGGGCACCCGGCCGGGAAGAAGGAAGTGGTCGTGTTTGAAAACACCAGCTTTCGTTTGACTTATGAGAATGTGGTCAGAGCGACAGGCAACTTCAGTGTGGACAATTTAATAGGTAATGGTGGGTTCGGGGCTACTTATAAAGCAGAGCCTGCACCGGGCTATCTACTTGCAGTCAAGAAGCTGTACCTTGGAAGGTTTCAGGGCATGCAGCAGTTTGTTGCAGAGATTAGAACACTTGGGCAGATAAGACATTCACATCTGGTTACACTTTTAGGCTACTATGCTAATGATTCGGAAATGTTTCTCATTTACAAGTATCTTTCAGGAGGAAACCTAGAGAGTCTAATACACAACAGAGAGAAAGGGAGCATTCCATGGAAGGTCCGGCACAAGATTGCTCTGAATGTGGCGGAGGCACTGGATTATCTACACAATGGGTGTCATCCCAGGGTGCTTCATAGGGATATCAAGCCAAGCAACATTCTTTTGGATACTTCTTTGAATGCATATCTCTCAGATTTTGGCCTGGCACGGCTGTTGGGCACCTCTGAGACGCATGCAACAACCGATGTGGCAGGCACGTTTGGCTATGTTGCACCGGAGTATGCATCGACAGGCCGGGTTTCTGACAAAGCAGATGTCTACAGCTATGGGGTGGTTCTTCTTGAGTTGCTCTCTGGGAAGAAGGCTCTGGACCCATCGTTTTCAGATCATGGTGATGGGTTCAACATTGTGGTATGGGCGAGCCATCTTCACAAGAGAGGCCAGAATGAAGCAGTCTTTGCCCCGGGCTTATGGGAGCAGGGCCCACATTCTGAGCTGATTGATACACTGAAATTAGCCATCATTTGTACTGAGGAGTCATTGGCGGAGAGGCCCACCATGAAGCAGGTGGTGGATTGTCTCAAATCATGCCGTTTAACGTCCTCCTTCTGACCAAACTGTGTTAACCCCATTTTGTAAAACTTGTTTCCAGCAGACTAACTTGGCCACTAAATCACTACCGATTCTCAGGCATGGACCTGAGCTGTATTTTAAAAGCTTAATAGATCTTTGTTCAGATCTAGGGTCTTCTCATACGCTTGGTATGGACATTAGCTATGTTCTGGAACACACTGCCACTCACTTCAAAGCTCCAGTTGAAGCAGACACTGCAAGTCTCCACAAGCAATCCTCACTTTCAAACTAGCCCATCATATGCTTATGTGCCCAATGTGGTCTGTGGTTGAGAGCCCAACAGGCCTTGCATGAACCCTTTCGTATAAGCAAATTTTTTTTTTCAAAAAAAAAAGCTTTTACCAGAATATATCTAAAACTTCAAAAATTTTGGAGGTTTTCTTCCTTCCATTTTGAGAGTGATTTTTCAAAATTTGAATTTGCTCTAGAGAACCATAGAGAAAATCTTCTTTTTCTGTCCTTTTGTGAAAAGTTGTTTCATTGGTACTATTTTTTTAAAATGGTCTGTTGTTGAAATGGTCCCTCTATAAACAAAGTGCAAAAATGATAGCTTATACGCAGCCTAGAAAGTTAGCTCATTTTGGCTTTTAAGCCCTCGAAAATTCATTGGGTGGCCATCGGGCACATTGTAAATATGAGGCTTATACATGAGTCATTTTGGATTATAACCAAAAAACCAAACAAAAGCTGCCAAAACTAAGGGATGTTTTGTTTTTTTGCAAGAAGGAGATTTCTATCAAGTATGAGAAATAAACTTCATCCCAAAATATAGAGAGAGATCTCAACCAATTTGGGGCATTATCTTGCCAAGAGAGTTCTTGGGGGGGTTGAAGAGAAGAAAACGCCATGATCCCACTCTCTCATAAACAGTTTGCGTTAGATGGACCTTGTGTGTAAGCCGATGTGACCATAGCAGTGTGAACGATATCATATATATCATATATATGAGTCAATGATATCACTCCATATGCTGCATATTTTTCTAAGCATCATATATACGAGTGCCCTCCAATGCCTACGTGCATCTAGCTTTCTAAATCTGTACCACCATCACATATTAGAGCATTGAAGCTTTCTAAATCAAATTGATATTGATGAAATTTCACCAAATATTGATGGCTTACAATCACTCTATCTTGAACTAGTTGAATTGAGCGGCTTGACAAGATTGTTGATGCATCTCCTGCAACCACTCTATAGTTGCTGTGATCTCCATTGTAACTCCACCTGAGCGACTTTGAAGTGAATGAAGTTTAGTGTGAGAGAGAAACACAGAGAGTGGAGGGAGTTCTAAATACGAAAAGACATAAATATCATTATGTGTAAATGACTAAGGATTTTAAAAAAAATTCTTTTTCATATGAAAGAGCTATTGGGAGTGATTCTTACACATTCTACATAGTAATCATGAGAATTGGCTACCTTAAAGATGGTTGCTCTGCCAACTTTAAGAATGATTGGAATATCTTACACGTTCTCCATGGGAATCATATATGAGAGATGGGAATATCTAACACATTCTCCATAGGAATCATTTTCTTATGAGAATATCCCGAGAAGCCATTTAGACACACATTTTATTTTTCATATGAAATACCATCTATCACAACTTTGTTACCTCATCCTCCTTTCCGTCTTTAGTTTTATTTTTAACTTTCTCACTACTCTCCTCGTACTTCCATTTTGCTTCCTCTTAAAAGGGAAATTAGTGAATAAAGCAGATAATTTATATGTTTATTTTTTAAATAAAGAAATAAATTTTCTCTATTATAATAATATCATTATTAATATAATTTATGTTATAGATTATATAAAAGAACATAGTGTATAATAATAATATTATGAATATTATTAATTATATAATCAAGGTTATATTATTAAGATTTATGTTATATATTAAAATAATATAATATATAGCAATATAAAATAATATAACATTATTGGGATAACTACTACCTTATCATGTGCATTCTCTTATTGGATCTGAAGGGTAGAGGTGAACGCAAGAGGCGACCTTGGGGAGTAGAGGCTGTCAGAATACGCAGGAGAGATGATGACTAAATCTGGAAACACAAGAGCAAGTGTAGAAAATAGACAACAATGGAGAGAGAGGCGTATAACTCTCCTATGTATACACAAGAAGATCCCGAATACAATACTACAAGACACAATGGAGAGAGAGGCGTATAACTCTACTATGTATACACAAGAAGATCCCGAAAACAATACTACAAGACACAATATGGCAAGGGGCTGTGGGGCTATTTTATATGGCCCCCAAACAACAGTCGGCCTCATAGGCAGCCCCAACAGGACCAAAAACTCCACGACCTGCTGAAGTGTATAGTCGGCCAGTGCAGCAGGGGTGTCGGCTAGCATCAAGAAGGTCCACGACCTGTGCAAGACAGTCGGCCACCTCCAGCATATACACACATGCAGTCGACCAAGATCAAGGTCCTCCTTCCACCACACAGGACTGCCACCCAAGCCATAGAATAAATGGGAAAAATGGGGAAAAAATACGGGGAGTGAGGAAAAATGAGAACAACACCTACAAGGGCAGGCACACCCACAACAAAGGCCTTGGTGTCTACATAAAGACAAAAGATGTCTTCTAACACCCCCTCTCAGCTCCTGGCTGTGAATCCAACCACAAGGAGCTGGGGTGTCCCCTGAGCAAATCCTGAGATATCGACTTCGTGAAGAGGTCCACTGTACTATCCTTCGTCGAACAGAACTCTAGCAAGATATCAGCAAAAACGATCTGTTCACGAAAAAAGTGCCTCTGGATGACCATGGGTTCCTCCAGTGGAAGCCCAATCCTGCCATGCAACGTCTGCAACCTCACCGCCTCACAAAGAGCCCGGTACTCTACCTCTTTCGACACGACAAGGCAAAAGATGACTATCTCTTACTGCTCCATAAAACTGCTCCTGGGCTTGAAAAGTAGATCTCCTCGTGTCTAGATCTCCTCCCCAATCTGAGTCACTCCAACCGTGGAGTCACACTCCATCTATCAATCCCCCTCCTATGTAAAAGAGTCCATGATCTTTCGCATGCTACAGAAACCACAAGATACGCAATCCTACCTCCCAAAGAGTCATCTGCAAACAACCATGAGCTCAATTGCCTCATCAGGAAAGCTCACGTCCAATCTAGTGCCCACCAACCAAATCAATGAACCATTCTACTTCCGAGTCAAAGAGGCATCACACTACTCACAAGGATCAACACCTGTTTACGGTGGAAAGCCAAGTCTTGGAAACCCACTGAAGACCATGCAAGGCCTTTTGAAACCTGTCAACCACCCCCTCTGAATTCGAAACCACAAAGCCTGGAGATTGTGCAACAACCACCTCCTTTTGCAAGTAATCAACTGTCACCTGCCTGGCTTTCGAAGAGGAAAGAACATCCTCATCTACAAGAGTTTCTTTGTCCCGAATGCTACGAGACATCAGAGCATAGGTCACTTGTAAAGTTTCCTCTGATTGACGAACACAAGGACTACCAACATTAGTACTGGAAAGTTCCTGCCAACTGTTGCCATCAATTGGCAAGCTATCCACCATCTGATCCCGGAAAGCCTACACCTGCAGCGTATCCACACTTAAGTGGCCATTACCAGACTGCCACTCATCACCAACCTGAAGACCTGGGAGAGAGAGTACTGAAAGCTTGTAAACTCCATTCTCCACTCCGCCTTCCCAAACTACCTGGCCTGTGGCCTTGTCCCCAGAGAGCAACAAAATGCTCATCAAACTCCACCCGTACGCCAGTCTTGCAAACCTGATGCACTGACAACAGATGAAAACCAAGTGACGGAACATACAACACCTGGGAGGAATGCTTCCCCCCTCTGCCATCGGGAACTATCTCCAACCTGCCCTCACTATGAAGTGGGATAGTGGATGTATCCCCAATAAGAATGTGACCAGAATACCTGCAGAGATCCTGTAAAGCTGAACGGGAAGGAGTCATGTGCCGCCAGGAAGCACCACTGTCTAGAATCCACTCCCGAGTATCCATTGCGGAGAGTCCTCCAACCTCCTCCCTGCCCGAAGAAAATGAAACATCGGTGTCCATCACCTCCAAGTGCACAAAAGCCGGAGTCTTCATGATTGCTGTGGTGAGGAATCTTCACCCTTCTCGGTCTTCCGCTGGGACACTGCCTCCAATAGTGGCCTTTCTCACCACAATCATTACAGGCCCTCTCTGCCTTTAGTTTCTTGTGGTCAACGTCGGACTTCTTCTCAGAAGACTTCTCCGACGAAGCCTTCCTTTTGTCCGTGTTACGGCCTTTCGACCGTTGGCCAGTTAAGGCCTACGAACCTCCGCCAGGAGGGTTCGTGAATCGTTCCTCTTGGTCCAAGACCATGGGCACAAGCTCCTCCCACGTGATGATGCTGAGCCTGCCACTAGTAATCAAAGATGAGTAAAATGCTGAGTACTAATAAGAGGGCAAATGCGACAGCAACGTTATGGCTATGTCCTCTGATGATATCTCCTTCCCAACTTGGAGAACTTCCTGCTGAAGAGCCTGGAGCTTTTTAATATGCTCCCACATCATCATCGATGACTTTGCAGGGCTCATAACCCGCATCTGTACTTCCAAGGAAATCCTCTTCATGGGCAATACCCTGTTGTAAAGAGAAGCCAAATGCTGCCATACATTTCTGGCCAGCGTCATATGCTTGATATGATTGATTACCTGCGGTGTGTAGTTGAGGAAGATAAATGAATGGACCCTGGCGTTGACACAATCTCACAACTGTGCCTGTGCCTCCCGGTCCTTACGGATCGCCGGTAACTCCCCTTCCTCTACTTCCGGTCGTAGAACCCCAACCACGATGAAATCAGCAAGGTCATAAGACTCCAGAACAGATTCCATCATAACCTTCCATATGCCGTAGTTGTTCTTGTCCAAACTGACGGTCCACCGAGAATGTGGGGAGTGTAGGGATCTTCACATGCCTCTCAGCCATCTCAAGCAGATCTGCCATTGCGGGGATGGAATTGAAAAGGGTGGGTGGGTAGGAACAAACAAGTGGCTGTCCAGCAAATCAGCCCACCTTCCTCTTACTTCTCCTCTTCCCGAACAGTCCAAAACAATCCACCAATCAGCAACGCAACAGTCCCTCCTCTTGCTCACACAAATCCCAAGAACTATCAAGAGCCTAGGGCTCTGATACCATGCCAAAATATGTAGTGGAGATGATGACTAAATCTGGAAACACAAGAGCAAGTGTAAAAAATAGACAGCAATGGAGAGAGAGGCGTATAACTCTTCTATGTATACACAAGAAGATCCCGAATACAATACTACAAGACACAATATGACAAGGGGATGTGGGGCCATTTTATATGGGCTCCAAGCAACAGTCGGTTCATAGGCAGCCGACAGGACCAAAAACTCCACAACCTATTGAAGTGTATAGTTGGCCACAGCAGTGGGCTAGCATCAAGAAGGTCCACGACCTATGCAAGACAGTCGGCCACCTCTAGCATATACACAGATATAGTCAGCCAAGATCAAGGTCCTCTTCCAAGAATCTAGGATTTTATTTGCATTGGGCATATATGTTGATGGTGGAACAAGGATATGTGCGTGAGGATGGGGAGCAGGTAACATGGAAACTCCCATTATTACTTTCTTGCCTATTAACTATGTTGTGGAATTTTGTTAATGGGTATGCGTTCCAGGTGAGAAGTTTACTCTTGGCTCTGTCTTGGGTGGCAAGATGGATACCCAATCCCAGATATGAATCGAGAAACTGGAGAAGAGAGACAAACAATTATTTCTAGCTCAAAGTAGTGTTTTGAGAGAGAGTCATCATGGAATGACACAACACATGATTCAAGGCAGATCTTATGTCTGGGGAGGTTCTGAGAGATCCAAGAACATACATAGGTCCTTAACATCATTATCATGATCTTGATATGTAGCATGTGAGAGATATGAATATTGTTATTTTCTATGCCAAGTGGTTACTACGCACCTTCACCAAGCCAGGGGATTCAATGATCAATGTCTTTGCAGGTTGATATAACCTTAACATCATTATCATGATCTTGACATGTAACATGTGAGAAATCTCTAGATTAGAAGCTATTGGTTGGACTTTTTGCTGCAATAGATCTTGGAATTGACACGTGGGTTATAGAGATGTTGGCAAAAGCTCACAGATTATGTACATTGCCAAAAAAACTCGTGATAGAAAGCTCATAGAATAATCACACCCCTTAATGAGTAGTCCCATTAAGTCATATTTATTTTGAGGTAAGTGCATATATATTTTTTAATCATTAAGTCATATTTATTTTGAGGTAAGTGCATATATATTTTTTAATCATTAAGTCATATTTATTTTGAGGTACGTGCATAGATACTTTTTTATCATTTACCAAAGATTCAGATGAAGCAAAACGGAAAATTTTACGTAAACATTTCAAAAAAATTTAATAACATGTTAAGTGTTTGTATTTTTCTTGTTTAATTGTTAGAATGAGTTTACCTAACTTGTCAAAGGGCAATAGATATGTTACACGCTCTTGTTGTTCTGAACCTACATGTTCATGTGATAACATGGAGATTTCTTCCTCTAGATCTAACCATAATGTAAAAAGATTTGTGCAGGTAAGTTAGTGTGTTGGTGTAGAAGGTTCTTTTACAATTTGTCGAGGTTTATTTGCGCTTGAACAAGCAAACATTAACAATGAAGAGCATATTCTTATTGAAAGGGAAAAAGGGAAAGGATCTTATGGAGAAAAAGAAGGTAGCGAATGTGAGGAGGGTTATGAAGGAGAACAAGGAGGACAAGAAGGGGGTGAAGAAGCTCATGTAGGGGGGATGAGCGTAATGAATGGAGGGAAAAAGAAGAGATAGCAACAAAAAGTTCTCATCAAGGGGACAATGAGGGGGAATCAAGTGCTTATCAAGAAAGTACACAACACAATGAACCAAAAAGTATAGTAAGAGGAAAATAGAGATATTTGGTAAGCTCCTAAAAACTAGTACACCTCAAGGATTCCTTGAGAGAATTAGGGTGCAGTTTTTGTCACCTCTACCAAAAACACCTCTATGTAAGCTCATTCCAATTGAAGAAATAAAAAAATTAAGTCCATCTATATAAAAATCTCTCTCTAAATCTTTTATATGAACATTGGTGGTTACTTGCAAAGTAAGGTTGCCTTCAGTGTTTCCATCCTTGATTTGCAGGGGGAGGAGACACTCTTATGTACAAGAGGAGGGAGTCCTAGAGTCATGCATGGAAGACTATGAATGATAGGTTTGAGTAGATCTTGGATAATGATGTAGAGTGGGGTCCATACCTTAGGGGAAAAATAATCCACATACTTGATGGAAATAATCAACACAAAGCATTCATGCATTACATCAAAAGAGGTTATTATATTCTTAATTTTTAAGTGGATGATTGAATCTATTATTTCATTCATTTAGAATTGTATTTATTCATGCTGCAAAATTCCCAAATCATTTGCCAATGTACTATAGCGTGCTTTGTAATTTTGTTCCATTCAAGAACAATGATGTCAGAGAACTATTTTCTCTCACTCGATTGAACAAGAAATTTATCACTTTAGCTTGAACTTCTCGTTATCTTATCAAATTAAACTATATGTGTTTTGATCATCACTTGAAATGATGTCATGTGTGACATGATCAATGAGTTTAGGTATGTTTCCAATACATTTGGAGATAAGCTTTTTTAGATTAGGAAACTTGGGGAATCGTACCTTACTACGCTTATTGCTAGGTTTAATGAAGGAGATAAGAAATGGGTTGAAGTAGAGTTGAGCAAGATAGTTGATGCAATTACCTTTATTGTCCATTTTCTTTTGTTCTAAGTCTTATCCGCTATGTTTTCTATCAAAGGATGAAATGGAAAAAAAGTGGATAAAAGAAAAAGGGCATGGATGTGATGAGGCTAGACAAAAGGTCATAAGAGAGGTAGAGGTGTTATATAGAGAAAAAGCATGAAGTATGTGAGGCTCGCACATCCTCGCAAGTGAGTGTTATTGTTGGCATGCTTTTCTCTCTTTGTTGTGCGGCATGAGCCAAACATAGCCACATAGGAGAAATTCAACATGATTGGTGCTAATTGCATTAAAGATAAAGATAAGGCCTAATATCTTATACACACCTTAGAGTACTTACCTAATGACAAAAGTGTTAAAACCCTAAGATCTCTCTAGATAATTGTTATGCATAAACATGCATAAATCAGGCTCATCCACCACCCCCGAGCCCAAGGGGATGCACACATGAATTATAATGAAATACATCATACTTTTACCTCCTTGATGTCCCATACCATCAAGAGGTATAACTCCAATCCAATAGCATGTAGCTATAGTGTGAAATGGTAGGTGAGTAGTTATGATCCTCTACACAAGAGAGCATAACATAACCTAGCATCAAGCTAACATCAAGAGACCATAGCCTAAGCCTCAAGATAACATAGCCTTGGCCTCCAACCCCCCCCTTGAGTATGCCGCCCCATGCCCCTATTATATAGGAGGGCCCTCAAGTGACTCTTGACTCTCCATTTCCCATGTGTTATCCTTGGATGCCTGACCCTAACCTTAACCCTTAAGGTTAGTCCTAACCCATGCTCCACTAGAGCTTGTTCCCATGCTCCCATGCTCACAAGCCTAATGTGGGTTAGCCTCCTAGTATATGCACACATAATGTGCATATAACAAAAAGGAAGAAAAGAGATTGGCTACATGTGTTTGTTTATTGGTTTCAAATCTCTCAATTGGGGGTGAGATTATTATATGACATACATAATGTAGATAGAGTGATGCTTCTTAATGGCAATGTGTACATAGAGTACATCATGAACAATCGAAGAAATTACTTTAGAAAGGCTTTCAAGACTCATCAAGAAAGCATAAGATTCAACAATGACATTGAGCATCAGCTCGATCACAAGTATACACGTCGTGTTATTTACATGTTACCTTCTTTCTATTTGCTTCTTGATTTATTAAATTTATCATTATAGACTCATTCCAAAATTAGGTTATGTAATAAACAGGTGGCTTCTAAAGCTTGTGATGAGCATGGGTTCACTTAAGAGTGTGCCTCCTCTTGTTAACCATATGGGCTTGTAAGACACAATCTCATATATGTATGAAGCCTTGCAGTTGGGAAGAGTAAGTGTGTGACCTTTGAGTTCTTATTATACCAGAGTCTACTATTTATTCTTGTGCTTGTTAAGTGTATGTACATGCTATTTCTAGTGTTGAGAGGGATCATTTCCCATGGTGGATGGACATGGAAAAAAAATTAGCTCTAAATGAAGAGATGGATGTTTATCAACAAAACATAAGTCTGCACTACTTTTGTGAGCACAACCTGAGATTACAGATGAGGTAATTGAGAGTCAATGTTATGGGCTACCTCACCTCCAAGAGGGAACTCAATGCATTCACCTAAGGGAAGAGCAATAGAACACAAGTGTCGTAGGGCACTTACCAATGATTCAAACTTAAGTCCCTTGAGGCCTCCAAGCTCCACTTGTTAAGCTCCAAACCTCCAAGCTCCACCTCCACGCTGTCACCATAGAGTCGCTCGCACCGTCGCATAAGGCAATCACTCTCTCTCACTCTCCAAACACAAGCATGCAACATACAAGCATAGAAGAGGCACAAGTTCTAGAATTCTCTCTCAATCTCTCTCAAGACACAAAGAAGAGCTCTCAATAGCATAAAGGGGGATTGTGTCTATTCATTGCCTTATATACATTTGGCCCTTATTCATGCTAGGGTGCCCAAAACTTACTTAAATAAGGCCTTGGGTGGCCAATATCTCAATTGGAGGAGCATACTTGTTAATCCAAAATGGGATTAACATCCCCCCTACCTAATGTAGGTTCTATTTTGAGAACCTATTACCGAGGTCGAAAGACCCGATCTTCGAACTCATGATGGTAGAAGTTTCAGCAGGATTGAAGCTTTTTTAGGGTTCTTCTGAATGCTGAATGTGATCTCTAAAACCCGTTGACCATGTCCTTGAATGTGACATGCATGTAGGCAGGAAGACACCTTAGGCGATGATAGTACAACATCATGCCTCTGTCATATGGACCTAGATTCATGTCAAATTATAATTTTTTAGCCTCATACCCATCATATCGTTCTTTGGGTTGATCAATGAGGACCACGAGCAATTTTAAGAATCTAACACTAGCCACTATTGCTGGGTCTGGGATACGGCACCATGCCTGTATACAATTTAGCATTTGTTTTCTTTGTTCCCTTATGTCTATAAATATAGCTGGCATGAAGATTGGGAAGTTATAACAGACATGCAAATCTGGCTACTTGGCCTCTTGAAATTCCAGAGGTGTCCATCCCTGTAAGATTCCTCCCCAGCCTCTCAAGATGTCCAGCATCTTCCCCTGTAACCAATCCCCTCTTCAGAAATATAAAAGATCTTGTCTTTGCCTATTTTGACATAGAGAGAGAAAATAATCTAGAGAGAGAATATTCAAATTTTGAATATTTTTAGATAGAAAAATTTCTCATATTATTAAAATGAATTTCCCTGAAACAGAAATTCAAAAAGAACTTTCCAATGTGCAATTGGAATTTATTGGAAATGGGTATAAAGGACCTTAGCCTAAGGGTCTAGATTTTTAAAATTTTTTGGATTATGGTCCAATTAAGGTTCCTATGGGCCAATAGCATCAATCCATGTGTAGGGAGAAGATAAATCCAATTTGTAAAAGAAGATACCCAAAAATGAGTAAATGCTCACATAAGATGAAGAGTTGAAAATGTACAAGGTTTATTAGTAAAAAACTATGAGCAATATTAAAAATATGAGATATTTTGGGTATCCAAAAATGAGTAAATGCTCACATAAGATGAAGAGTTGAAAATGTACAAGGTTTATTAGTAAAAAACTATGAGCAATATTAAAAATATGAGATATTTTGGGTATCCAAAAATGAGTAAATGCTCACACAAGATGAAGAGTTGAAAATGTACAAGGTTTATTAGTAAAAAACTATGAGTAATATTAAAAATATGAGATATTTTGGGTATAATGATTCCATTTTGACACATATGTAAGGAAGGGGAGTTCTTTAAAGGATGTGCATATTTCACATGCTTAGATGAGTTTTAAACTCAAAAATAATGTGATATTTTTATCTCTCCTCTCTCTTGAACCAAACCAAATCAAAATGGAACCAAACCGAATCAAAAAGTAACCAAACTAGGTCCAAATCTAGTCCAAATTCAACCAAACTGAATTTGGAAAATTCTAGAATTCAGTTAGCTTTGGTTAGAGCTTCCCTCTCTTATGAATAGAACATGAGTCCTTTGAAAAAAATATAGAAGAATTTTACTATACTAGAGTTATGCTGAAATAATGCTAATTTCTACTATTCTCTAAATTCTCTCCAAATTGAAGAAATTGGAGCTTTCCTCTTTCTTCAATCCCCATTGGTGGCTACATCAACATACTTAACCAATTGATTGGTTGGGGGCCTCTACCGTGAACAAAGAATCAAGCAATTTGTAAGGTAAATGGTGAATTTTGATCTTTTCTATAATTTCTCAATGCTTCTCAAGTCTCAATCCCTCTCAAGCTTGAGAAGCTTAATTGGAATGGTTTTTGAATGCTATTGAAGTTAATTGATGAATGGTAGTGAAGAGTTACATAAATTGATGAATGCTATTGAAGTTAATTGATTAATGATAGTTAAGAATTACATAAATTTCCATTTATGCTTAATTCAAATGGTTTTTATGTAATTTCTCTCTCTCACTCAAGAAATGGTCATACTCATGACCCATTCTCAATCCAAATGAAGCTTTTCATAAAGCTTTTCCTTAATCCAAGATTAATCTATGCTTGAGGCCAAATTAATGGCTTTCTTCTATGCTTTTAGTTAAATTATGTATTTCATGAATATTGATGATTCAATCCATTATGGATTAATGATCCAATTAGGGATCATTCTAATTATTTCCTTAATGATAAGCTTTATCCCTTAGAAAAATTGAGATTTATCAGTCATAGCAGCGGAGCTATGGTAAAATTTTTATAAAAATTACGCATAAAATAATTTCATTCAAAGCATAAAAAGAGGACTTCCTACCATATTCTAGGAATTATCATCCTAGATTAATTGAAAGATATTCATTGTAATCTTAGAGAAATTGATTTTTATATTATGCATAATTGATTTTCATGCATAGAGGTATGCATAAAAGATTATTATTTTAACATAAAAGTGTTACTTTTATCATAATTAGATTTCATGCATAAAGGTATGCATAAAAGATTATTATTTTAATATAACAGTGTTATCATAATTGGATTTCATGCATAGAGGTATGCATAAAAGATATTCTTTTTGTACTAAAAGTGTGATTTTTCATCATAAATGAAATTTATGAATAACTTAGATGCATAAGAGAAATTCTTTTATTCTAAAAGTGTAATTCCTACCAAATTGAATTTATGCATAAGAAGATGCATAAAAGATTGATTTTTAATTCAAAAGTGTCATTCTCATCTAAATTGAATTTATGCATAGGAAAATGCATAAAAGATTGAAATTTAATTCAAAAGTGTCATTTTCATTTAAAATGAATTTATGCATAGGAAGATGCATAAAAGATTGATTTTTACTTCGAAAGTATTAATCTCCTTAAATAGAATTTATGCATAAATAAATGTGTAAAGAAATCTTATATCAAATATAAGAATTCTATTGTATTCTAATCTTAAATAGATATGAGATGTGATAGGATGTGATAAGAGGTGTATAAGATGTGATAAGAGGTGATAAGATGCTTATGAAATAAGTTAGGAGGTGATAAGATGAATTAAGATGTGATAAGATGTATATGGGATGAGGTAAGGCGAGAATGGATGTGATGTAAAAGATTAGATGTGAAGGCATATGGGGTTATATGAATGGGAATGTGGAAATGGATGTATGTATGTGGATGTGTGGATGTGGAGATGGGAGTGTGGATGTATGAATGTGAAAATGGATGTATGCATGAAAATGTATATGCATAGATGTGCATGCGGATGTAGATGTGGATGTATAGATGTGAATGGGAATGTGGATGTAGATGTATGTGAATGTGGATGTAGATGTGGATGTATAGATGTGAATGTGGAATGTGGATGTGGATGTATGTATGTATGTGGATGTAGATGTGAATGTATAGATGTGAATGGGAATGTGGATATGGATGTATGTGAACGTGGATGTAGATGTGGATGTATAGATGTGAATGTGGAATGTGGATGTGGATGTATGTATGTATGTGGATGTAGATGTGGATGTATAGATGTGAATGGGAATGTGGATGTGGATGTATGTATGTATGTGGATGTGGATGTATGTATGTATGTATGTATGTGGATGTGGATGTATGAATGAGGACGTGATAATGGATGTATGCATGTGGATGTGGATGTATGGATGTGGATATGGATGTGTATGTATGAATGTGGATATGGGATGTGGATGTATAAATGAGGATGTGAAAATGGAGGTAAGCATGTAGATGTGGATGTATGGATGTGAATGTGGATGTGGATGTGGATGTATGGATGTGGATATGGATGTGAATATATGATATGTGATGTGAAGGAATCCGAAGTGAAGAGATGGAAAATGATGTGATTGGATGAGTACACATATAAATGGAATGTGGAATAAGTAATGTGGATTAATGAGGGATAATGTGAAAAAATGAGAGTTAATATAGAAACTGTATTTGTAAACTGTTTGTAAATGCTGTTTGTAAATGGCTGTTTTATGTTAAGAATGCTGGGGAAGCATTTTGACCGTCTTGTGATTAAGGTCGTGGAGACCTAACTGATAAAGTTGCAACTGCTGAGACGGAGAGTCAATTCGCGTAGCAAAGTCGGCCGAGGTCTTGACCAGCCTCGGTTCGATTAAAATGGTAGCTTCCGATACGGTGGATGAGGGACCAAGGAAGCGGCCTATGAGTGAAGCGCTAGGTCACCTGCTGCTCCTAGAGGGTGCTGACCATACGGTGCTCGGGCTCTGGGTCGCCTAGGATACCCATGCGTGCGTTGAGGAAGATATTGGAACAAGGAGTAAGAGTTGTTTTCTGAAACCGGGCATGGATCTGGTTGATTGACCTTGCTGTCTTCAATGGATGAGTCCATGGCTCTTTTTATGGATCTGTTGGTTGATCTTGCTGATCTTCAATGAGAGTCCATCTTGATTTTTATAAGTGATTATATTGCCGAGTATTATGGGCTAGGAGAAAAGGCCTCTGAGTGGACAGGTGGTGAGCCTTCTAGTTGACAATGATGCCATAGATACTCTGATGAAGGAATGATGGGAAATTAAGAATCAATCGGATAATTTGGAAGATTGTGATCAGTGGTACTATGGTTTCATTAAAGGATTGTTTTAAAGTTAGCTGATGCTAAGAAAAAGGCAATTTCATATTGGGTGTGTAAGTGGTGTGGCTAGTTTTATGTTTGCATGAACTTCCGGCTAGGGGGCCTTGGAACTATTTTCCTTGGTACCCGGGACAAAACCTAACCAAATTCTAAATTGGATCCCATCACTACAGTGGTTGGGCGGTTGGCTAACCCATGGGATCGGATGGGGTTAGGCTGGGGTTAGTAGGCTGGACTGATGGATCCGTAAACCGAGACTCAATTTTTGTTACTACGATAGATAAAGTAAATCCCGGATAGTAATTGTTCTATGGATAGGAATCAACGGCTATGCCTCTTGATGGGGAAAAAAGCGTTGATCCAAATGATCCAAGTGCAAGTTCTTCCTTGATCTGACCAAGTATCTTTATAGGTGCAGTCGGATCAGCTTGATCGGAAATGGTCTTGACTACGTTAGAGTAAAAGTTATCCTGGAGGAATCGCCCGTGCTTTCCGGGTAAAGGAAATTTTTCCGGGTTCGGTTTTGGATAAACCGACGGATTAGTCTCTTCTCCGGATATCCGTGGGTGAGGGCTAGAGTGTGGGACCCTGCCCCCACAAAATGTGCTACTTCCGCTGCCAGCATCCGAACCCGTTACGCGGTGGGAACAGGGATCTCACAGTTGGTATCAGAGCTTTTTGGTTAATGAGGATCAACCGAGAAGCCAAATATATCAAAAATTTATCAAGAATAAAGAAAAGGTTGTAATTGTGTGATATAATTCATACAAATTGATATTCAATCTGAAAATTCATAAATTAGTAATTGGGTCTTCAAATGGAAGTACCGCAATTGTATGGAACCCTGACTTGCTTGAGGCCTAGTTCCAAGTACCGCAATTGTATGGAACCCTGACTTGCTTGAGGCCTAGACATGCTGGTATTTACCTTATAGTTCCAAGTATTATGACGACCCGTATATACCGAGGCTATAACTGCAGCTCTTTACCGGCAGTATATACGAGTAAATCTAAGACTTGAAATTATAAGCGTTAATGTTATCCAGATGATGATTTCGAATGTGGTTGATATGATTTTTAATCCTGTTTGAGAACTGATGAGTTGATTTGGATTCTGATTGAAAAATGTTGATCCCTGAAATTTGTTTGAAATGTAATAAGCTCAACGAATCCTCAATGAGGATGAATGGGACGAGTCCCTGTGATGATATTCATAACTGGAATGATGATATTCATAACTGGAATGATGATAATGCTTTCAGCAAATCACTATGAGATTAGTGGATTGTGCTGTCAAATTGCTACTGTTAACTCTTATCACGGTAGATCAAGTTAAGGGATGACAATTTGAGAAATTGCTTAACTTAAATTTCCGTGGAGGAATGTTCAGAAAGAAAATTTTTCGGTCTAATGGACCATTATTGTGTTAAAAATATGGATGATATGATTTGAATGAATTGTTATTGATGAATTCTATATAAAGGATACTTATTCCCGTATTCTGTTAGGTTGACCAGAATATAAGGAACCCCAGAATAAATTGGATCTTAAGAAAAAAGAGTTGTCCTCTACTTTGCGAGATGAGGACATCTCGTGCCTTTTTAAGTGGGATAGAATGTAAGATTCCTCCCCCAGCCTTCAAGGTATGTAGGAGTAAGAATCTCCCTTTCTGATCTTATAATTATTCCCTCTCTAAAATAAAAGAAAAATTTTGTTTAAAAAAGGAAGACCCTTTCCCTGAATACTTCTCAGGAGTCCCACCCGTTTTAAGGATTCAGAACAATGAGTTCAGAAGTGAAAATCGGTGTTTTGGATATCAAGGTTTTGGTCTTCATTCGAGTATGGCCCAAAAGAAGTTCTTTATCTCTTAGGAAGTATAAGAAATTATCTCCGAGATATTGTGGACCAAAGAAAGTAGGTGACTTAGCCTACGAACTTCTTCTATCTCCTCATCTCAAAGTTCTTAATGCCTTCTATAGAAATTTGTGCCAAACCCAAATCATGGAGAGACGGTAAAACTTCAGTGGCGAGAAACCCCGGTGGCTTCTAGGTTATGCTAGTTCCTTCTTTATATAAGTCGTAACTCTTACTTGTCGCTCGCAGTAATCTTACTTCCATCGATCTCCTTTCTTCTTAATCTCCTTTATGGCTTGGCAGCAGGAATTGGTTTTTTCCCTCATGATTTCTCACCTTCAAGACGCAAGTGAGTCTGTGAAGAAGGATTTTATAGAACTGTATAAGCGCTCACTTTTCCCTCACTTGGGAACTTCTGTAGCTCAGACCAAATGGCAGACCTATCAAGACATAACTAGGGTAACACCGTGGGGTTAGCAGCACTTTCGTAATAATGTCCGCTTGGCTATGGTTATTGAAGCCTTGGGTTTGGGACCCCGATACTACTGCGTGATGAGATCAAGGCATGTTGGGTTTTCTGAGCGGGTCTTCTTACTGGCGTATTTTCTTCCTCATCAGAAGATATGCCTTTACCCCGTTTTTGGCTTACCTCTCAGAGGTCCTTTTGTTATATCACCTCATATACCAGTGAGATAGGTGCGGCAATAACCAGCCGAATTATTCCCATAGATGAGTTACCTTATACGTGCGCAGCTTGTGAGTGTTGCTTTTGTGACCATATGATGGACGGGCTCATGGAAGTGTAAAAAGTTTTTCTATCTTACTGTATATGTTCCAAGAATGAATAAAGTTGAAATCTTGTTCTTATCTTGAGTCTTGCTCTCTTTGAGACTTTTCTTGGTGGTTAATTAAAAAATTTTCTCTCAGTCTCATATTCGTGTATCTTGCGAAATTACCCCCAGTTTGCGAGATGAGGGCATCTCACGTTTTTCAAGTGGGAGAGAATGTAATATTCCTTCCCAGCCTCCAAGATGTCCAGCATCTTCCCCTGTAATCAATCCCCTCTTCAGAAATATAAAAGATCTTGTCTCTGCCTATTTTGACATAGAGAGAGAAAATATTCTAGAGAGAGAATATTCAGATTTTGAATATTTTTAGATAGAAAAATTTCTCATATTATTAAAATGAATTTCCCTGAAACAGAAATTCAAAAAGAACTTTCCAATGTGCAATTGGAATTTATTGGAAATGGGTATAAAGGACCTTAGCCTAAGGGTCTAGATTTTCAGAAATATTTGGATTATGGTCCAATTAAGGTTCCTATGGGCCAATAGCATCAATCCATGTGTAGGGAGGAGATAAATCCATGTGTAGGGAGGAGATAAATCCAATTTGTAAAAGAAGATACCCAAAAATGAGTAAATGCTCACATAAGATGAAGAGTTGAAAATGTACAAGGTTTATTAGTAAAAAACTATGAGCAATATTAAAAATATGAGATATTTTGGGTATCCAAAAATGAGTAAATGCTCACATAAGATGAAGAGTTGAAAATGTACAAGATTTATTAGTAAAAAACTATGAGCAATATTAAAAATATGAGATATTTTGGGTATCCAAAAACGAGTAAATGCTCACATAAGATGAAGTGTTGAAAATGTACAAGGTTTATTAGTAAAAAACTATGAGCAATATTAAAAATACGAGATATTTTGGGTATCCAAAAATGAGTAAATGCTCAAACAAGATGAAGAGTTGAAAATGTACAAGGTTTATTAGTAAAAAACTATGAGCAATATTAAAAATATGAGATATTTTGGGTATAATGATTCCATTTTGACACATATGTAAGGAAGGGGAGTTCCTTAAAGGAGGTGCATATTTCACATGCTTGAATGAGTTTTAAACTCAAAAATAATGTGATATTTTTATCTCTCCTCTCTCTTGAACCAAACCAAATCAAAATGGAACCAAACCGAATCAAAAAGTAACCAAACTAGGTCCAAATCTAGTCCAAATTCAACCAAACTGAATTTGGAAAATTCTAGAATTCAGTTAGCTTTGGTTAGAGCTTCCCTCTCCTATGAATAGAACATGAGTCCTTTGAAAAAAATATAGAAGAATTTTACTATACTAGAGTTATGCTGAAATAATGCTAATTTCTACTATTCTCTAAATTCTCTCCAAATTGAAGAAATTGGAGCTTCCCTCTTTCTTCAATCCCCATTGGTGGCTCCATCAACATACTTAACCAATTGATTGGTTGGGGGCCTCTACCACCGTGAACAAAGAATCAAGTAATTTATAAGGTAAATGGTGAATTTTGATCTTTTCTGTAATTTCTCAATGCTTCTCTCTTCTCAACCCCTCTTAAGCTTGAGAAGCTTAATTGAAATGGTTTTTGAATGCTTTGAAGTTAATTGATGAATGGTAGTGAAGAGTTACATAAATTGATGAATGCTATTGAAGTTAATTGATTAATGATAGTTAAGAATTACATAAATTTCCATTGATGAATGCTATTGAAGTTAATTGATAAATGGTAGTGAAGAGTTACATAAATTGATGAATGCTATTGAAGTTAATTGATTAATGATAGTTAAGAATTACATAAATTTCCATTTATGCTTAATTCAAATGGTTTTTATGTAATTTCTCTCTCTCACTCAAGAAATGGTCATACTCATGACCCATTCTCAATGCAAATGAAGCTTTTCATAAAGCTTTTCCTTAATCCAAGATTAATCTATGCTTGAGGCCAAATTAATGGCTTTCTTCTATGCTTTTAGTTTATGTATTTCATGAATATTGATGATTCAATCCATTATGGATTAATGATCCAATTAGGGATCATTCTAATTATTTTCTTAATGATAAGCTTTATCCCTTAGAAAAATTGAGATTTATCAGTCATAGCAGCGGAGCTATGGTAAAATTTTTATAAAAATTACGCATAAAATAATTTCATTCAAAGCATAAAAAGAGGACTTCCTACCATATTCTAGGAATTATCATCCTAGATTAATTAAAAAATATTCATTGTAATCCTAGAGAAATTGATTTTTATATTATGCATAATTGATTTTCATGCATAGAGGTATGCATAAAAGATTATTATTTTAACATAAAAGTGTTACTTTTATCATAATTAGATTTCATGCATAAAGGTATGCATAAAAGATTATTATTTTAATATAAAAGTGTTACTTTTATCATAATTGGATTTCATGCATAGAGGTATGCATAAAAGATATTCTTTTTGTACTAAAAGTGTGATTTTTCATCATAAATGGATTTTATGCATAACTTAGATGCATAAGAGAAATTCTTTTATTCTAAAAGTGTAATTCCTACCAAATTGAATTTATGCATAAGAAGATGCATAAAAGATTGATTTTTAATTCAAAAGTGTCATTCTCATCTAAATTGAATTTATGCATAGAAAAATGCATAAAAGATTGAAATTTAATTCAAAAGTGTCATTTTCATTTAAAATGAATTTATGCATAGGAAGATGCATAAAAGATTGATTTTTACTTCGAAAGTATTAATCTCCTTAAATAGAATTTATGCATAAATAAATGTGTAAAGAAATCTTATATCAAATATAAGAATTCTATTGTATTCTATAAATAGATATGAGATGTGATAGGATGTGATAAGAGGTGTATAAGATGTGATAAGAGGTGATAAGATGCTTATGAAATAAGTTAGGAGGTGATAAGATGAATTAAGATGTGATAAGATGTGTATGGGATGAGGTAAGGCGAGAATGGATGTGATGTAAAAGATTAGATGTGAAGGCATATGGGGTTATATGAATGGGAATGTGGAAATGGATGTATGTATGTGGATGTGTGGATGTGGAGATGGGAGTGTGGATGTATGAATGTGAAAATGGATAAATGCATGAAGATGTATATGCATAGATGTGCATGCGGATGTAGATGTGGATGTATAGATGTGAATGGGAATGTGGATGTAGATGTATGTGAATGTGGATGTAGATGTGGATGTATAGATGTGAATGTGGAATGTGGATGTGGATGTATGTATGTATGTGGATGTAGATGTGGATGTATAGATGTGAATGGGAATGTGGATGTGGATGTATGTGAATGTGGATGTAGATGTGGATGTATAGATGTGAATGTGGAATGTGGATGTGGATGTATGTATGTATGTGGATGTATAGATGTGAATGGGAATGTGGATGTGGATGTATGTATGTATGTGGATGTGGATGTATGAATGAGGACATGATAATGGATGTATGCATGTGGATGTGGATGTATGGATGTGGATATGGATGTGTATGTATGAATGTGGATATGGGATGTGGATGTATAAATGAGGATGTGAAAATGGAGGTAAGCATGTAGATGTGGATGTATGGATGTGAATGTGGATGTGGATGTGGATGTATGGATGTGGATATGGATGTGAATATATGATATGTGATGTGAAGGAATCCGAAGTGAAGAGATGGAAAATGATGTGATTCGATGAGTACATATATAAATGGAATGTGGAATAAGTAATGTGGATTAATGAGGGATAATGTGGAAAAATGAGAGTTAATATAGAAACTGTATTTGTAAACTGTTTATAAATGCTGTTTGTAAATGGCTGTTTTATGTCAAGAATGCTCGGGAAGCATTTTGACCGTCTTGTGATTAAGGTCGTGGAGACCTAACTGATAAAGTTGCAACTGCTGAGACGGAGAGTCAATGGAGGACATCTCGCGTAGCAAAGTCGGCCGAGGTCTTGATCAGCCTCGGTGCGATTAAAATGGTGAGCTTTCGGTACGGTGGATGAGGGACCAAGGAAGTGGCCTATGAGTGAAGTGCTAGGTCACCTACGAAGGATCCTAGAGGGTGCTGACCATACGCTGCTCGGGCTCTAGGTTGCCTAGGATACCCACGCGTGCGTCGAGGAAGATATTGGAACAAGGAGTAAGAGTTGTTCTCTGAAACCGGGCATGGATCTGGTTGATTGACCTTGCTGGTCTTCAATGGATGAGTCCATGGCTCTTTTTATGGATCTGTTGGTTGATCTTGCTGATCTTCAACGAGAGTCCATCTTGATTTTTATAAGTGCTAATATTGCCGAGTATTATGGGCTAGGAACTATTGAAAAGGCCCCTGAGTGGACAGGTGGTGAGCGTTCTAGTTGCCAATGATGCCATAGATACTCTGATGAAGGAATGATGGGAAATTAAGAATCAATTGGATAATTTGGAAGATTGTGATCAGTGGTACTATGGTTTCATTAAAGGATTGTTTTAAAGTTAGTTGATGCTAAGAAAAAGGCAATTTCATATTGGGTGTGTAAGTGGTGTGGCTAGTTTTATGTTTGCATGAACTTCCGGCTAGGGGGCCTTGGAACTCTTTTCCTTGGTACCCGGGACAAAAGCTAACCAAATTCTAAATTGGATCCCATCACTACAGTGGTTGGGCGGTTGGTTAACCCATGGGATCGGATGGGGTTAGGCTGGACTGATGGATCCATAAACCGAGACTCAATTTTTGTTACTACGATAGATAAAGTAAATCCCGGATAGTAATTATTCTATGGATAGGAATCAACGGCTGTACCTCTTGATGGGGAAAAAAGTGTTGATTCCAATGATCCAAGTGCAAGTTCTTCCTGGATCTGACCAAGTATCTTTATAGATGCAGTCGGATCAGCTTGATCGGAAATGGTCTTGACTACGTTAGAGTAAAAGTTATCCTGGAGGAATCGCCCGTGCTTTCCGGGTAAAGGAAGTTTTTTCGGGTACGGTTTTGGATAAACTGACAGATTAGTCTCTTGTACGGATATTCGTGGGTGAGGCCCCGAGTGTGGGACCCTGCCCTCGCAAAATGTGCTACTTCCACTGCCAGCATCCGAACCCGTTGCGCGGTGGGAACAGGGATCTCACAGTTGGTATCGGAGCTTTTTGGTTAATGAGGATCAACCGAGAAGCCAAATATATCAAAAATTTATCAAGAATAAAAAAAAGGTTGTAATTGTGTGATATAATTCATACAAATTGATATTCAATCTGAAAATTCATAAATTAGTAATTGGGTCTTCAAATGGAAGTACCGCAATTGTATGGAACCCTGACTTGCTTAAGGCCTAAACATGATGGTAATTATCTTATAGTTCCAAGTACTATGACGACCCGTATATACCGAGGGTATAACTGCAGCTCTTTACCGGCAGTATATACGAGTAAATCTAAGACTTGAAATTATAAGCGTTAATGTTATCCAGATGATGATTTCGAATGTGGTTGATATGATTTTTAATCCTGTTTGAGAACTGATGAGTTGATCTCGATTCTGATTGAAAAATGTTGATCCCTAAAATTTGTTTGAAATGTAATAAGCTGAACGAATCCTCAATGAGGATGAATGGGACGAGTCCCTGTGATGATATTCATAATTGGAATGATGATAATGCTTTCAGCAAATCACTATGAGATTAGTGGATTGTGCTGTCAAATTGCTACTGTTAACTCTTATCACGGTAGATCAAGTTAAGGGATGACAATTTGAGAAATTGCTTAACTTAAATTTCCGTGGAGGAATGTTCAGAAAGAAAAATTTTCGGTGTAATGGACCATTATTGTGTTAAAAATATGGATGATATGATTTGAATGAATTGTTATTGATGAGTTCTATATAAAGGATACTTATTCCCGTATTCTGTTAGGTTGACCAGAATATAAGGAACCCCAGAATAAATTGGATCTTAAGAAAAAAGAGTTGTCCTCTACTTTGCGAGATGAGGACATCTCGTGCCTTTTTAAGTGGGGTAGAATGTAAGATTCCTCCCCCAGCCTTCAAGGTATGCAGGAGTAAGAATCTCCCTTTCTGATCTTATAATTATTCCCTCTCTAAAATAAAAGAAAGATTTTGTTTAAAAAAGGAAGACCCTTTCCCTAGAATACTTCTCAGGAGTCCCACCCGTTTTAAGGATTCAGAACAATGAGTTCAGAAGTGAAAATCGGTGTTTTGGATATCAAGGTTTTGGTCTTCATTCGAGTACGGCCCAAAAGAAGTTCTTTATCTCTTAGGAAGTATAAGAAATTATCTCCGAGATATTGTGGACCAGAGAAAGTAGGTGACTTAGCCTACGAACTTCTTCTATCTCCTCATCTCAAAGTTCTTAATGCCTTCTATAGAAATTTGTGCCAAACCCAAATCATGGAGAGACGGTAAAACTTCAGTGGCGAGAAGCCCCGGTGGCTTCTAGGTTACGCTAGTTCCTTCTTTATATAAGTCGTAACTCTTACTTGTCGCTCGCAGTAATCTTACTTCCATCGATCTCCTTTCTTCTTAATCTCCTTTATGGCTTGGCAGAGCAGGAATTGGTTTTTCCCTCATGATTTCTCACCTTCAAGACGCAAGTGAGTCTGTGAAGAAGGATTTTATAGAACTGTATGAGCGCTCACTTTTCCCTTACTTGGGAACTTCTGTAGCTTAGACCAAATGGCAGACCTATCAAGACATAACTAGGGTAACACCGTGGGGTTAGCAGCACTTTCGTAATAATGTCCGCTTGGCTATGGTTATTGAAGCCTTGGGTTTGGGACCCCGATACTACTGCGTGATGAGATCAAGGCATGTTGGGTTTTCTGAGCGGGTCTTCTTACTGGCGTGTTTTCTTCCTCATCAGAAGATATGCCTTTACCCCGTTTTTGGCTTACCTCTCAGAGGTCCTTTTTTGTTATATCACCTCATATACCAGTGAGATAGGTGCGGCAATAACCAGCCGAATTATTCCCATAGATGAGTTACCTTATACGTGCGCAGCTTGTGAGTGCTGCTTTTGTGACCATATGATGGACGGGTTTATGGAAGTGTAAAAAGTTGTTCTATCTTACTGTATATGTTCCAAGAATGAATAAAGTTGAAATCTTGTTCTTATCTTGAGTCTTGCTCTCTTTGAGACTTTTCTTGGTGGTTAATTAAAAAATTTTCTCTCAGTCTTATATTCGTGTATCTTGCGAAATTACCCCTAGTTTGCGAGATGAGGGCATCTCACGTTTTTCAAGTGGGAGAGAATGTAATATTCCTTCCCAGCCTCCAAGATGTCCAGCATCTTCCCCTGTAATCAATCCCCTCTTCAGAAATATAAAAGATCTTGTCTCTGCCTATTTTGACATAGAGAGAGAAAATATTCTAGAGAGAGAATATTCAGATTTTGAATATTTTTAGATAGAAAAATTTCTCATATTATTAAAATGAATTTCCCTGAAACAGAAATTCAAAAAGAACTTTCCAATGTGCAATTGGAATTTATTGGAAATGGGTATAAAGGACCTTAGCCTAAGGGTCTAGATTTTCAGAAATATTTGGATTATGGTCCAATTAAGGTTCCTATGGGCCAATAGCATCAATCCATGTGTAGGGAGGAGATAAATCCAATTTGTAAAAGAAGATACCCAAAAATGAGTAAATGCTCACATAAGATGAAGAGTTGAAAATGTACAAGGTTTATTAGTAAAAAACTATGAGCAATATTAAAAATATGAGATATTTTGGGTATCCAAAAATGAGTAAATGCTCACATAAGATGAAGAGTTGAAAATGTACAAGGTTTATTAGTAAAAAACTATGAGCAATATTAAAAATATGAGATATTTTGGGTATCCAAAAAGGAGTAAATGCTCACATAAGATGAAGTGTTGAAAATGTACAAGGTTTATTAGTAAAAAACTATGAGCAATATTAAAAATACGAGATATTTTGGGTATCCAAAAATGAGTAAATGCTCACACAAGATGAAGAGTTGAAAATGTACAAGGTTTATTAGTAAAAAACTATGAGCAATATTAAAAATATGAGATATTTTGGGTATAATGATTCCATTTTGACACATATGTAAGGAAGGGGAGTTCCTTAAAGGAGGTGCATATTTCACATGCTTGAATGAGTTTTAAACTCAAAAATAATGTGATATTTTTAAGTCTCTTCTCTCTCTAACCAAACCAAATCAAAATGGAACCAAACCGAATCAAAAAGTAACCAAACTAGTTCTAAATCTAGTCCAAATTCAACCAAACTGAATTTAGAAAATTCTAGAATTCAGTTAGCTTTGGTTAGAGCTTCCCTCTCCTATGAATAGAACATGAGTCCTTTGAAAAAAATATAGAAGAATTTTACTATACTAGAGTTATGCTGAAATAATGCTAATTTCTACTATTCTCTAAATTCTCTCCAAATTTAAGAAATTGGAGCTTCCCTCTTTCTTCAATCCCCATTAGTGGCTCCATCAACATATTTAACCAATTGATTGGTTGGGGGCCTCTACCGTGAACAAAGAATCAAGTAATTTATAAGGTAAATGGTTAATTTTGATCTTTTCTATAATTTCTCAATGCTTCTCTCTTCTCAACCCCTCTTAAGCTTGAGAAGCTTAATTGAAATGGTTTTTGAATGCTTTGAAGTTAATTGATGAATGGTAGTGAAGAGTTACATAAATTGATGAATGCTATTGAAGTTAATTGATTAATGATAGTTAAGAATTACATAAATTTCCATTGATGAATGCTATTGAAGTTAATTGATAAATGGTAGTGAAGAGTTACATAAATTGATGAATGCTATTGAAGTTAATTGATTAATGATAGTTAAGAATTACATAAATTTCCATTTATGCTTAATTCAAATGGTTTTATGTAATTTCTCTCTCTCACTCAAGAAATGGTCATACTCATGACCCATTCTCAATGCAAATGAAGCTTTTCATAAAGCTTTTCCTTAATCCAAGATTAATCTATGCTTGAGGCCAAATTAATGGCTTTCTTCTATGCTTTTAGTTTATGTATTTCATGAATATTGATGATTCAATCCATTATGGATTAATGATCCAATTAGGGATCATTCTAATTATTTTCTTAATGATAAGCTTTATCCCTTAGAAAAATTGAGATTTATCAGTCATAGCAGCGGAGCTATGGTAAAATTTTTATAAAAATTACGCATAAAATAATTTCATTCAAAGCATAAAAAGAGGACTTCCTACCATATTCTAGGAATTATCATCCTAGATTAATTGAAAAATATTCATTGTAATCCTAGAGAAATTGATTTTTATATTATGCATAATTGATTTTCATGCATAGAGGTATGCATAAAAGATTATTATTTTAACATAAAAGTGTTACTTTTATCATAATTAGATTTTATGCATAAAGGTATGCATAAAAGATTATTATTTTAATATAACAGTGTTATCATAATTGGATTTCATGCATAGAGGTATGCATAAAAGATATTCTTTTTGTACTAAAAGTGTGATTTTTCATCATAAATGGATTTTATGCATAACTTAGATGCATAAGAGAAATTCTTTTATTCTAAAAGTGTAATTCCTACCAAATTGAATTTATGCATAAGAAGATGCATAAAAGATTGATTTTTAATTCAAAAGTGTCATTCTCATCTAAATTGAATTTATGCATAGGAAAATGCATAAAAGATTGAAATTTAATTCAAAAGTGTCATTTTCATTTAAAATGAATTTATGCATAGGAAGATGCATAAAAGATTGATTTTTACTTCGAAAGTATTAATCTCCTTAAATAGAATTTATGCATAAATAAATGTGTAAAGAAATCTTATATCAAATATAAGAATTCTATTGTATTCTAATCTTAAATAGATATGAGATGTGATAAGAGGTGTATAAGATGTGATAAGAGGTGTATAAGATGTGATAAGAGGTGATAAGATGCTTATGAAATAAGTTAGGAGGTGATAAGATGAATTAAGATGTGATAAGATGTGTATGGGATGAGGTAAGGCGAGAATGGATGTGATGTAAAAGATTAGATGTGAAGGCATATGGGGTTATATGAATGGGAATGTGGAAATGGATGTATGTATGTGGATGTGTGGATGTGGAGATGGAAGTGTGGATGTATGAATGTGAAAATGGATAAATGCATGAAGATGTATATGCATAGATGTGCATGCGGATGTAGATGTGGATGTATAGATGTGAATGGGAATGTGGATGTAGATGTAGATGTATGTGAATGTGGATGTAGATGTGGATGTATAGATGTGAATGTGGAATGTGGATGTGGATGTATGTATGTATGTGGAATGTGGATGTATGTATGTATAGATGTGAATGTGGAATGTGGAATGTGGATGTGGATGTATGTATGTATGTGGATGTAGATGTGGATGTATAGATGTGAATGGGAATGTGGATGTGGATGTATGTGAATGTGGATGTAGATGTGGATGTATAGATATGAATGTGAAAATGGATAAATGCATGAAGATGTATATGCATAGATGTGCATGCGGATGTAGATGTGGATGTATAGATGTGAATGGGAATGTGGATGTAGATGTATGTGAATGTGGATGTAGATGTGGATGTATAGATGTGAATGTGGAATGTAGATGTGGATGTATGTATGTATGTGGAATGTGGATGTATGTATGTATAGATGTGAATGTGGAATGTGGAATGTGGATGTGGATGTATGTATGTATGTGGATGTAGATGTGGATGTAGATGTGGATGTATAGATGTATGTATGTATGTATGTGGATGTAGATGTGGATGTATAGATGTGAATGGGAATGTGGATGTGGATGTATGTGAATGTGGATGTAGATGTGGATGTATAGATGTGAATGTGGAATGTGGATGTGGATGTATGTATGTATGTGGATGTATAGATGTGAATGGGAATGTGGATGTGGATGTATGAATGAGGACGTGATAATGGATGTATGCATGTGGATGTGGATGTATGGATGTGGATATGGATGTGTATGTATGAATGTGGATATGGGATGTGGATGTATAAATGAGGATGTGAAACTGGAGGTAAGCATGTAGATGTGGATGTATGGATGTGAATGTGGATGTGGATGTGGATGTATGGATGTGGATATGGATGTGAATATATGATATGTGATGTGAAGGAATCCGAAGTGAAGAGATGGAAAATGATGTGATTGGATGAGTACATATATAAATGGAATGTGGAATAAGTAATGTGGATTAATGAGGGATAATGTGGAAAAATGAGAGTTAATATAGAAACTGTATTTGTAAACTGTTTATAAATGCTGTTTGTAAATGGCTGTTTTATGTCAAGAATGCTCGGGAAGCATTTTGACCGTCTTGTGATTAAGGTCGTGGAGACCTAACTGATAAAGTTGCAACTGCTGAGACGGAGAGTCAATGGAGGACATCTCGCGTAGCAAAGTCGGCCGAGGTCTTGATCAGCCCCGGTTCGATTAAAATGGTGAGCTTCCGATACGGTGGATGAGGGACCAAGGAAGCGGCCTATGAGTGAAGTGCTAGGTCACCTGCGAAGGATCCTAGAGGGTGCTGACCATAACGCTGCTCGGGCTCTGGGTCGCCTAGGATACCCACGCGTGCGTCGAGGAAGATATTGGAACAAGGAGTAAGAGTTGTTCTCTGAAACCGGGCATGGATCTGGTTGATTGACCTTGCTGGTCTTCAATGGATGAGTCCATGGCTCTTTTTATGGATCTGTTGGTTGATCTTGCTGATCTTCAACGAGAGTCCATCTTGATTTTTATAAGTGATTATATTGCCGAGTATTATGGGCTAGGAACTATTGAAAAGGCCCCTGAGTGGACAGGTGGTGAGCGTTCTAGTTGCCAATGATGCCATAGATACTCTGATTAAGGAATGATGGGAAATTAAGAATCAATCGGATAATTTGGAAGATTGTGATCAGTGGTACTATGGTTTCATTAAAGGATTGTTTTAAAGTTAGCTGATGCTAAGAAAAAGGCAATTTCATATTGGGTGTGTAAGTGGTGTGGCTAGTTTTATGTTTGCATGAACTTCGGGCTAGGGGGCCTTGGAACTCTTTTCCTTGGTACCCGGGACAAAACCTAACCAAATTCTAAATTGGATCCCATCACTACAGTGGTTGGGCGGTTGGCTAACCCATGGGATCGGATGGGGTTAGGCTGGACTGATGGATCCATAAACCGAGACTCAATTTTTGTTACTACGATAGATAAAGTAAATCCCGGATAGTAATTATTCTATGGATAGGAATCAACGGCTGTACCTCTTGATGGGGAAAAAAGCGTTGATTCCAATGATCCAAGTGCAAGTTCTTCCTGGATCTGACCAAGTATCTTTATAGATGCAGTCGGATCAGCTTGATCGGAAATGGTCTTGACTACGTTAGAGTAAAAGTTATCCTGGAGGAATCGCCCGTGCTTTCCGGGTAAAGGAAGTTTTTTCGGGTACGGTTTTGGATAAACTGACGGATTAGTCTCTTGTACGGATATTCGTGGGTGAGGCCCCGAGTGTGGGACCCTGCCCTCGCAAAATGTGCTACTTCCACTGCCAGCATCCGAACCCGTTGCGCGGTGGGAACAGGGATCTCACAGTTGGTATCAGAGCTTTTTGGTTAATGAGGATCAACCGAGAAGCCAAATATATCAAAAATTTATCAAGAATAAAAAAAAGGTTGTAATTGTGTGATATAATTCATACAAATTGATATTCAATCTGAAAATTCATAAATTAGTAATTGGGTCTTCAAATGGAAGTACCGCAATTGTATGGAACCCTGACTTGCTTAAGGCCTAAACATGATGGTAATTACCTTATAGTTCCAAGTATTATGACGACCCGTATATACCGAGGGTATAACTGCAGCTCTTTACCGGCAGTATATACGAGTAAATCTAAGACTTGAAATTATAAGCGTTAATGTTATCCAGATGATGATTTCGAATGTGGTTGATATGATTTTTAATCCTGTTTGAGAACTGATGAGTTGATTTGGATTCTGATTGAAAAATGTTGTTCCTTGAAATTTGTTTGAAATGTAATAAGCTGAACGAATCCTCAATGAGGATGAATGGGACGAGTACCTGTGATGATATTCATAATTGGAATGATGATAATGCTTTCAGCAAATCACTATGAGATTAGTGGATTGTGCTGTCAAATTTCTACTGTTAACTCTTATCACGGTAGATCAAGTTAAGGGATGACAATTTGAGAAATTGCTTAACTTAAATTTTCGTGGAGGAATGTTCAGAAAGAAGATTTTTCGGTCTAATGGACCATTATGGTGTTAAAAATATGGATGATATGATTTGAATGAATTGTTATTGATGAGTTCTATATAAAGGATACTTATTCCCGTATTCTGTTAGGTTGACCAGAATATAAGGAATCCCAGAATAAATTGGATCTTAAGAAAAAAGAGTTGTCCTCTACTTTGCGAGATGAGGACATCTCGTGCCTTTTTAAGTGGGGTAGAATGTAAGATTCCTCTCCCAGCCTTCAAGGTATGCAGGAGTAAGAATCTCCCTTTCTGATCTTATATTTATTCCCTCTCTAAAATAAAAGAAAGATTCTGTTTAAAAAAGGAAGACCCTTTTCCTAGAATACTTCTCACAGGAGTCCCACCCGTTTTAAGGATTCAGAACAATGAGTTCAGAAGTGAAAATCGGTGTTTTGGATATCAAGGTTTTGGTCTTCATTCGAGTACGGCCCAAAAGAAGTTCTTCATTCGAGTACGGCCCAAAAGAAGTTCTTTATCTCTTAGGAAGTATAAGAAATTATCCCCCAGATATTGTGGACCAAAGAAAGTAGGTGACTTAGCCTACGAACTTCTTCTATCTCCTCATCTCAAAGTTCTTAATGCCTTCTATAGAAATTTGTGCCAAACCCAAATCATGGAGAGACGGTAAAACTTCAGTGGTGGCAAGAAACCCCGGTGGCTTCTAGGTTACGCTAGTTCCTTCTTTGTATAAGTCGTAACTCTTACTTGTCGCTCGCAGTAATCTTACTTCCATCGATCTCCTTTCTTCTTAATCTCCTTTATGGCTTGGCAGCAGGAATTGGTTTTATCCCTTATGATTTCTCACCTTCAAGACGCAAGTGAGTCTGTGAAGAAGGATTTTATAGAACTGTATGAGCGCTCACTTTTCCCTCACTTGGGAACTTCTGTAGCTCAGACCAAATGGCGGAGCTATCAAGATATAACTAGGGTAACACCGTGGGGTTAGCAGCACTTTCGCAACAATGTCCGCTTGCCTATGGTTATTGAAGCCTTGGGTTTGGGACCCCGATACTACTGCGTGATGAGATCAAGGCATGTTGGGTTTTCTGAGCGGGTCTTCTTACTGGCGTGTTTTCTTCCTCAATCACATCAGAAGATAGGCCTTTACCCCGTTTTTGGCTTACCTCTCAGACGTCCTTTTGTTAGATCACCTCATACCAGTGAGATAGGTGCGGCAATAACCAGCCGAATTATTCCCATAGATGAGTTCCCTTATGCGTGCGCAGCTTGTGAGTGCTGCTTTTGTGACCATATGATGGACGGGCTTATGGAAGTGTAAAAAGTTCTTCTATCTTACTGTATATGTTCCAAGAATGAATAAAGTTGAAATCTTGTTCTTATCTTGACTCTTGCTCTCTTTGAGACTTTTCTTGGTGGTTAATTAAAAAATTTTCTCTCAGTCTCATATTCGTGTATCTTGCGAAATTACCCCCAGTTTGCGAGATGAGGGCATCTCGCATTTTTCAAGTGGGAGAGAATGTAAGATTTCTCCCCAGCCTCCAAGATGTCCAGCATCTTCCCTTGTAATCAATCCCCTCTTCAGAAATATAAAAGATCTTGTCTCTGCCTATTTTGACATAGAGAGAGAAAATATTCTAGAGAGAGAATATTCAAATTTTGAATATTTTTAGATAGAAAGATTTCTCATATTATTAAAACGAATTCCCCTGAAACAGAAATTCAAAAAGAACTTTCCAATGTGCAATTGGAATTTATTGGAAATGGGTATAAAGGACCTTAGCCTAAGGGTCTAGATTTTCAGAAATTTTTGGATTATGGTCCAATTAAGGTTCCTATGGGCCAATAGCATCAATCCATGTGTGGGGAGGAGATAAATCCAATTTGTAAAAGAAGATACCCAAAAATCCAATTTGTAAAAGAAGATACCCAAAAATGAGTAAATGCTCACATAAGATGAAGAGTTGAAAATGTACAAGGTTTATTAGTAAAAAACTATGAGCAATATTAAAAATATGAGATATTTTGGGTATCCAAAAATGAGTAAATGCTCACATAAGATGAAGAGTTGAAAATGTACAAGGTTTATTAGTAAAAAACTATGAGCAATATTAAAAATATGAGATATTTTGGGTATCCAAAAATGAGTAAATGCTCACACAAGATGAAGAGTTGAAAATGTACAAGGTGTATTAGTAAAAAACTATGAGCAATATTAAAAATATGAGATATTTTGGGTATAATGATCCCATTTTGACACATATGTAAGGAAGGGGAGTTCTTTAAAGGAGGTGCATATTTCACATGCTTAGATGAGTTTTAAACTCAAAAATAATGTGATATTTTTATCTCTCCTCTCTCTTGAACCAAACCAAATCAAAATGGAACCAAACCGAATCAAAAAGTAACCAAACTAGGTCCAAATCTAGTCCAAATTCAACCAAACTGAATTTGGAAAATTCTAGAATTCAGTTAGCTTTGGTTAGAGCTTCCCTCTCCTATGAATAGAACATGAGTCCTTTGAAAAAATATAGAAGAATTTTACTATACTAGAGTTATGCTGAAATAATGCTAATTTCTACTATTCTCTAAATTCTCTCCAAATTGAAGAAATTGGAGCTTCCCTCTTTCTTCAATCCCCATTGGTGGCTCCATCAACATACTTAACCAATTGATTGGTTGGGAGCCTCTACCGTGAACAAAGAATCAAGCAATTTGTAAGGTAAATGGTGAATTTTGATCTTTTCTATAATTTCTCAATGCTTCTCTCTTCTCAACCCCTCTCAAGCTTGAGAAGCTTAATTGGAATGGTTTTTGAATGCTATTGAAGTTAATTGATGAATGGTAGTGAAGAAGTACATAAATTGATGAATGCTATTGAAGTTAATTGATTAATGATAGTTAAGAATTACATAAATTTCCATTTATGCTTAATTCAAATGGTTTTTATGTAATTTCTCTTTCTCAAGAAATGGTCATACTCATGACCCATTCTCAATCCAAATGAAGCTTTTCCTTAATCCAAGATTAATCTATGCTTGAGGCCAAATTAATGGCTTTCTTCTATGCTTTTAGTTTATGTATTTCATGAATATTGATGATTCAATCCATTATGGATTAATGATTCAATTAGGGATCATTCTAATTATTTCCTTAATGATAAGCTTTATCCCTTAGAAAAATTGAGATTTATCAGTCATATAGCAGCGGAGCTATGGTAAAATTTTTATAAAAATTACGCATAAAATAATTTCATTCAAAGCATAAGAAAAGGACTTCCTACCGCATAAAAGATTATTATTTTAATATAAAAGTGTTACTTTTATCATAATTGGATTTCATGCATAGAGGTATGCATAAAAGATATTCTTTTTGTACTAAAAGTGTGATTTTTCATCATAAATGGATTTTATGCATAACTTAGATGCATAAGAGAAATTCTTTTATTCTAAAAGTGTAATTCCTACCAAATTGAATTTATGCATAAGAAGATGCATAAAAGATTGATTTTTAATTCAAAAGTGTCATTCTCATCTAAATTGAATTTATGCATAAGAAAATGCATAAAAGATTGAAATTTAATTCAAAAGTGTCATTTTCATTTAAAATGAATTTATGCATAGGAAGATGCATAAAAGATTGATTTTTACTTCGAAAGTATTAATCTCCTTAAATAGAATTTATGCATAAATAAATGTGTAAAGAAATCTTATATCAAATATAAGAATTAGATATGAGATGTGATAGGATGTGATAAGAGGTATATAAGATGTGATAAGAGGTGATAAGATGCTTATGAAATAAGTTAGGAGGTGATAAGATGAATTAAGATGTGATAAGATGTGTATGGGATGAGGTAAGGCGAGAATGGATGTGATGTAAAAGATTAGATGTGAAGGCATATGGGGTTATATGAATGGGAATGTGGAAATGGATGTATGTATGTTGTGTGTAAGTGGTGTGGCTAGTTTTATGTTTGCATGAACTTTCGGCTAGGGGGCCTTGGAACTCTTTTCCTTAGTACCCGGGACAAAACCTAACGAAATTCAAAATTGGATCCCATCACTACAGTGGTTGGAAACCCATGGGATCGGATGGGGTTAGTAGGCTGGACTGATGGATCTGTAAACCGAGACTCAATTTCTGTTACTACGATAGATAAAGTAAATCCCGGATAGTAATTGTTCTATGGATAGGAATCAACGGCTGTGCCTCTTGATGGGGAAAAAAGCGTTGATCCCAATGATCCAAGTGCAAGTTCTTCCTTGATCTGACCAAGTATCTTTATAGATGCAGTCGGATCAGCTTGATCGGAAATGGTCTTGACTACGTTAGAGTAAAAGTTATCCCGGAGGAATCGCCTGTGCTTTCCGGGTAAAGGAAGTTTTTTGGGGTTCAACCGACGGATTAGTCTCTTGTCCGGATATCCATGGGCGAGGCCCCGAGTGTGGGACCCTGCCCTCGCAAAATGTGCTACTTCCGCTGCCAGCATCCGAACCCGTTGTGCGGTGGGAACAGGGATCTCACAGTTGGTATCATAGCTTTTCGGTTAATGAGGATTAACCGAGAAGCCAAATATATCAAAAATTTATCAAGAATAAAAAAAAGGTTGTAATTGTGTGATATAATTCATACAAATTGATATTCAATCTAAAAATTCATAAATTAGTAATTGGGTCTTCAAATGGAAGTACCGCAATTGTATGGAACCCTGACTTGCTTGAGGCCTAGACATGATGGTATTTACCTTATAGTTCCAAGTATTATGACGACCCGTATATACCGAGGGTATAATTGCAGCTCTTTACCGGCAGTATATACAAGTAAATCTAAGACTTGAAATTATAAGCGTTAATGTTATCCAGATGATGATTTCGAATGTGGTTGATATGATTTTTAATCCTGTTTGAGAACTGATGAGTTGATTTGGATTCTGATTGAAAAATGTTGATCCCTCAAATTTGTTTGAAATGTAATAAGCTGAACGAATCCTCAATGAGGATGAATGGGACGAGTCCCTGTGATGATATTCATAACTAGAATGATGATAATGATTTCAACAAATCACTATGAGATTTACTTCAGTCTTCTTAATCTCCTTTATGGCTTGGCAGCAGGAATTGGTTTTATCCCTTATGATTTCTCACCTTCAAGACGCAAGTGAGTCTATGAAGAAGGATTTTATAGAACTGTATGAGCACTCACTTTTCCCTCACTTGGGAACTTCTGTAGCTCAGACCAAATGGCGGACCTATCAAGACATAACTAGGGTAACACTGTGGGGTCAGCAGCACTTTCACAACAATGTCCGCTTGGCTATGGTTATTGAAGCCTTGGGTTTGGGACCCCGATACTACTGCATGATGAGATCAAGGCATGTTGGGTTTTCTGAGTGGGTCTTCTTACTGGCGTGTTTTCTTCCTCATCAGAAGATATGCCTTTACCCCGTTTTTGGCTTGCCTCTCAGAGGTCCTTTTGTTAGATCACCTCATACCAGTGAGATAGGTGCGGCAATAACCAGCCAAATTATTTCCATAGATGAGTTACCTTATACGTGCGCAGCTTGTGAGGAGTGCTGCTTTTGTGACCATATGATGGACGGGCTTATGGAAGTGTAAAAAGTTCTTCTATCTTATTGTATATGTTCCAAGAATGAATAAAGTTGAAATCTTGTTCTTATCTTGAGTCTTGCTCTCTTTGAGACTTTTCTTGGTGGTTAATTAAAAAATTTTCTCTCAGTCTCATATTCGTGTATCTTGCGAAATTACCCCCAGTTTGCGAGATGAGGGCATCGCGCGTTTTTCAAGTGGGAGAGAATGTAAGATTCCTCCCCAGCCTCTCAAGATGTCCAGCATCTTCCCCTATAATCAATCCCCTCTTCAGAAATATAAAAGATCTTGTCTTTGCCTTTTTTGACATAGAGAGAGAAAATATTCTAGAGAGAGAATATTCAGATTTTGAATATTTTTAGATAGAAAAATTTCTCATATTATTAAAATGAATTCCCCTGAAACAGAAATTCAAAAAGAACTTTCCAATGTGCAATTGGAATTTATTGGAAATGGGTATAAAGGACCTTAGCCTAAGGGTCTAGATTTTCAGAAATTTTTGGATTATGGTCCAATTAAGGTTCCTATGGGCCAATAGCATCAATCCATGTGTAGGGAGGAGATAAATCCAATTTGTAAAAGAAGATACCCAAAAATGAGTAAATGCTCACATAAGATGAATGTTGAAATTTGAGCATAATGACGAGCTATGGTGGATCAAACACTAGAATCAACATCATTAACAAAGTGATTAGCAAATGATTAAGACGTAATTAGTGAATAATTAGCAAATAGATTAATGTAGGCATGGATACTCAAAAACCAGCAAATTCTCATTAGGGCTATGCCTCAATTTATAGTGTTTACATCAAGCATCTAATCCCATTGATTTCTCCATGATTCACTCCCAGAATATCTCCACCTTTTGCCTGATTCTCTCCACCTCTTCTCTTTTCCCTGATTATCTCCCAGAATATCTCCACACTCCTAAATTCCCTCATGCTACCCATTATTCTCTCCCAGTAGATTCTTCTCACCTTTTCACAGGTTCTTTCACAATTACATCTCCTCTTTTACAGCCTCTATCCAAGAGCTTGTTCCCACACACACCCTATTCACTTGTATTTTTCAACACCTCCCCTCAAGTGAATACTCCTAGTACACCTAGACCCTATACCAAGTTTGCCTCCCCTTACTTGATAGTCCGCGACCAGTGTCTATTCCTCCCCTCAAGTTATCTCAGCACACCTAGACCCTGTATCAAGTTTCTCTCTTACTTGACAGTCCGTGACCAGTGCCTCAAGTCCCTAAACTCCATAGTCCTTGACACTCTCTCTCTCTATGTGTCCAAGGCTACTATAAGTGCCCGTGACCTTGACTAAAGTGCTCACACATACATCTACCACGTGGCCTACATCATCGACGGTGGCTCAGAGGTGGTTTTACTTTATTGGGGCAGGTTACATTGGGTTGTGGGGTCTCTCTCTCTCTCTCTCTCAGAGATTTTCACATGGCTCCTCACTCTTTGGAGCCTCACATCTTCTCTTCTCTTCAGTCTTCTTGTTGTGGTAGCTTCTCTCCACGCATCCATCTCTTCTTTCAGTCTTCTTGGGGCAGCTTCTCTTCTCGTGTCCATGTCTTCCAGATCTTCTTCTCGGTGTGGATCCTCTTCTTGGGAAGAGATATTCTTCTTCTTTCATGGCTGGGGCCATGAGCTCGTCCGTCAGGTCATTTTGCTCCATGTGAGTAATATGTTTCAATGTTTTGCTGACAGTTCCTTTGGGCTTTTTATGTTTATCTTGTATCATTATGCAATGCAAACCCAAATTTATGCGGGAGGTCTTACCTCTTGCCTTATTCTGGACAAGGGCAGTGTCTGTTCCCATTTTTACACTGAATGCAATGTGCCCAATACATAATGCGTATAGCATTCATTCTCATGCACATTCCAAATGCAACTCTGGCTGTGAATAATCTTGTATTTGAGTGAGATTTACAGGCATTAACCAAGGGTTAAATGCAAAATGATGATTTTCACAAATTTATCAGCACAATTTTACCAGAAATTACACTAAATCAAGGGTAACCAATTTGTACGGGATGGTTGGAGTATCAAACCAACTCCGATTTGAAATCTGAAGTTATAGGGATCTGTATCAGATACCTAATGGTTAATTTGAACCCTCAATTGCACCAAAGTACAGTGATTAGCACTGATTAATCACTGATTAGCAAATTAATGATCTGGTTTGTGTACAGAAAACAGAGTATGCGGGGAGCCCAGATCTGGTGCCTTCCACTTCAAATGAGCTCAAATGCTTTCAAAGGCATCAATAGCAATGAGTCTAGTAGAGGATTAAGCCAAGAAACACAAGATTTGACCAAATATTGAAAGCTTAATCTCTGTTTTACCAAAGTGCAGATTTGATGAAGAGCTTGGATCTCACTGTAGACTTGATGAAACTCAATTCTGTCTTCACCAGCTTGTAGAGCATGCTTCATTACCCCTTGGGCTAGGAGAAATTGAATCAATTTGAACTGATGAAGTGGAGATCTGCAATTTACTTCAGAAAAATCAGCGCTGGAAAAAACATGAAGTTCTCCTGAACCCGCCGGCGGTTTGCTGCGTTTTCTTGATGGGCTTGAAGCTAAGGATGTTAGCTAGCTATGGTTAGAAGCTTTTGCCCTAATTTAATGTGTGCTAGGTGCTAGAGATCCTCCACTAGCTGGGGGTGAAGGGGAAGGTGAAAAAACTCATTAAAAATTGATTTTTTTGCTAATTACCTACTAATCCTCATTAATTAACTAATGGGCTCATAAACCTAATTGATTCTAGGCATGGCTCTGATACCATGTTGAAATTTGAGCATAATGATGAGCTATGGTGGATCAAACACTAGAATCAACATCATTAACAAAGTGATTAGCAAATGATTAAGACATAATTAGTGAATAATTAGCAAATAGATTAATGTAGGCATGGATACTCAAAAACCAGCAAATTCTCATTAGGGCTATGCCTCAATTTATAGTGTTTACATCAACCATCTAATCCCATTGATTTCTCCATTATTCACTCCCAGAATATCTCCACCTTTTGCCTGATTCTCTCTATCTCTTCTTTTTCCCTGATTATCTCCCAGAATATCTCCACACTCCTAAATTCCCTCATGCTACCCATTATTCTCTCCCAGTAGATTCTTCTCACCTTTTCACAGGTTCTTTCACAATTACATCTCCTCTTTTACAGCCTCTATCCAAGAGCTTGTTTCCACACACACCCTATTTACTTGTATTTTTCAACAATGAAGAATTGAAAATGTACAAGGTTTATTAGTAAAAAGCTATGAGCAATATTAAAAATATGAGATATTTTGGGTATCCAAAAATGAGTAAATGCTCACATAAGATGAAGAGTTGAAAATGTACAAGGTTTATTAGTAAAAAACTATGAGCAATATTAAAAATATGAGATATTTTGGGTATCCAAAAATGAGTAAATGCTCACACAAGATGAAGAGTTGAAAATGTACAAGGTGTATTAGTAAAAAACTATGAGCAATATTAAAAATATGAGATATTTTGGGTATAATGATCCCATTTTGACACATATGTAAGGAAGGGGAGTTCTTTAAAGGAGGTGCATATTTCACATGCTTAGATGAGTTTTAAACTCAAAAATAATGTGATATTTTTATCTCTCCTCTCTCTTGAACCAAACCAAATCAAAATGGAACCAAACCAAATCAAAAAGTAACCAAACTAGGTCCAAATCTAGTCCAAATTTAACCAAACTAAATTTGGAAAATTCTAGAATTCAGTTAGCTTTGGTTAGAGCTTCCCTCTCCTATGAATAGAACATGAGTCCTTTGAAAAAAATATAGAAGAATTTACTATACTAGAGTTATGCTGAAATAATGCTAATTTCTACTATTCTCTAAATTCTCTCCAAATTGAAGAAATTGGAGCTTCCCTCTTTCTTCAATCCCCATTGGTGGCTCCATCAACATACTTAACCAATTGATTGGTTGGGGGCCTCTACCGTGAACAAAGAATCAAGCAATTTGTAAGGTAAATGGTGAATTTTGATCTTTTCTATAATTTCTCAATGCTTCTCTCTTCTCAACCCCTCTCAAGCTTGAGAAGCTTAGTTGGAATGGTTTTTGAATGCTATTGAAGTTAATTGATGAATGGTAGTGAAGAGTTACATAAATTGATGAATGCTATTGAAGTTAATTGATTAATGATAGTTAAGAATTACATAAATTTCCATTTATGCTTAATTCAAATGGTTTTTATGTAATTTCTCTCTCTCACTCAAGAAATGGTCATACTCATGACCCATTCTCAATCCAAATAAAGCTTTTCATAAAGCTTTTCCTTAATCCAAGATTAATCTATGCTTGAGGCCAAATTAATGGCTTTCTTCTATACTTTTAGTTTATGTATTTCATGAATATTGATGATTCAATCCATTATGGATTAATGATCCAATTAGGGATCATTCTAATTATTTCCTTAATGATAAGCTTTATCCCTTAGAAAAATTGAGATTTATCAGTCATAGCAACGGAGCTATGGTAAAATTTTTATAAAAATTACGCATAAAATAATTTCATTCAAAGCATAAAAAGAGGACTTCCTACCATATTCTAGGAATTATCATCCTAGATTAATTGAAAGATATTCATTGTAATCCTAGAGAAATTGATTTTTATATTATGCATAATTGATTTTATGCATAGAGGTATGCATAAAAGATTATTATTTTAACATAAAAGTGTTACTTTTATCATAATTAGATTTCATGCATAAAGGTATGCATAAAAGATTATTATTTTAATATAAAAGTGTTACTTTTATCATAATTGGATTTCATGCATAGAGGTATGCATAAAAGATATTCTTTTTGTACTAAAAGTGTGATTTTTCATTATAAATGGATTTTATGCATAACTTAGATGCATAAGAGAAATTCTTTTATTCTAAAAGTGTAATTCCTACCAAATTGAATTTATGCATAAGAAGATGCATAAAAGATTGATTTTTAATTCAAAAGTGTCATTCTCATCTAAATTGTATTTATGCATAGGAAAATGCATAAAAGATTGAAATTTAATTCAAAAGTGTCATTTTCATTTAAAATGAATTTATGCATAGGAAGATGCATAAAAGATTGATTTTTACTTCGAAAGTATTAATCTCCTTAAATAGAATTTATGCATAAATAAATGTGTAAAGAAATCTTGTATCAAATATAAGAATTCTATTGTATTCTATAAATAGATATGAGATGTGATAGGATGTGATAAGAGGTGTATAAGATGTAATAAGAGGTGATAAGATGCTTATGAAATAAGTTAGGAGGTGATAAGATGAATTAAGATGTGATAAGATGTGTATGGGATGAGGTAAGGCGAGAATGGATGTGATGTAAAAGATTAGATGTGAAGGCATATGGGGTTATATAAATGGGAATGTGGAAATGGATGTATGTATGTTGTGTGTAAGTGGTGTGGCTAGTTTTATGTTTGCATGAACTTCCGGCTAGGGGGCCTTGGAACTCTTTTCCTTGGTACCCGGGACAAAACCTAACGAAATTCTAAATTGGATCCCATCACTACAGTGGTTGGGCGGTTGGCTAACCCATGGGAGGCTGGACTGATGGATCTGTAAACCAAGACTCAATTTCTGTTATTACTACGATAGATAAAGTAAATCCCGGATAGTAATTGTTCTATGGAAAGAAATCAACGGCTGTGCCTCTTGATGGGGAAAAAAGCGTTGATCCCAATGATCCAAGTGCAAGTTCTTCCTTGATCTGACCAAGTATCTTTATAGATGCAGTCGGATCAGCTTGATCGGAAATGGTCTTGACTACGTTAGAGTCAAAGTTATCGTGGAGGAATCGCCCGTGCTTTCCGGGTAAAGGAAGTTTATTGGGTTCGTTGGATAAACCGACAGATTAGTCTCTTGTGGGCGAGGCCCCGAGTGTGGGACTGCCCTCGCAAAATGTGCTACTTCCGCTGCCAGCATCCGAACCCATTGCGCGGTGGGAACATGGATCTCACAGTTGGTATCAGAGCTTTTTGGTTAATGAGGATCAACCGAGAAGCCAAATATATCAAAAATTTATCAAGAATAAAAAAAAGGTTGTAATTGTGTGATATAATTCATACAAATTGATATTCAATCTGAAAATTCATAAATTAGTAATTGGGTCTTCAAATGGAAGTACCGCAATTGTATGGAACCCTGACTTGCTTGAGGCCTAGACATGATGGTATTTACCTTATAGTTCCAAGTATTATGACGACCCGTATATACCGAGGGTATAACTGCAGCTCTTTAGCGGCAGTATATACGAGTAAATCTAAGACTTGAAATTATAAGCGTTAATGTTATCCAGATGATGAGTTCGAATGTGGTTGATATGATTTTTAATCCTGTTTGAGAACTGATGAGTTGATTTGGATTCTGATTGAAAAATGTTGATCCCTGAAATTTGTTTGAAATGTAATAAGCTGAACGAATCCTCAATGAGGATGAATGGGACGAGTCCCTGTAATGATATTCATAACTAGAATGATGATAATGATTTCAGCAAATCACTATGAGGTTAGTGGATTGTGCTGTCAAATTGCTACTGTTAACTCTTATCACGGTAGATCAAGTTAAGAGATGACAATTTGAGAAATTGCTTAACTTAAATTTCCGTGGAGGAATGTTCAGAAAGAAAAATTTTCGATCTAATGGACCATTATCGTATTAAAAATATGGATGATATGATTTGAATGAATTGTTATTGATGAGTTCTATATAAGGGATACTTATCCCTGTATTCTGTTGGGTTGACCAGAATATAAGGAACCCCAGAATAAATTGGATCTTAAGAAAAAAGAGTTGTCCTCTACTTTGCGAGATGAGGACATCTCGTGCCTTTTTAAGTGGGGTAGAATGTAAGATTCCTCCCCCAGCCTTCAAGGTATGTAGGAGTAAGAATCTCCCTTTCTGATGTTATAATTATTCCCTCTCTAAAATAAAAGAAAGATTCTGTTTAAAAAAGGAAGACCCTTTCGCTAGAATACTTCTCAGGAGTCCCACCCGTTTTGAGGATTCAGAACAATGAGTTCAGAAGTGAAAATCGGTGTTTTGGATATCAAGGTTTTGGTCTTTATTCAAGTACGGCCCAAAAGAAGTTCTTTATCTCTTAGGAAGTATAAGAAATTATATTGTGGACCAAAGAAAGTAGGTGACTTAGCCTACGAACTTCTTCTATCTCCTCATCTCAAAGTTCTTAATGCCTTCTATAGAAATTTGTGCCAAACCCAAATCATGGAGAGACGGTAAAACTTCAGTGGCAAGAAACCCCGGTGGCTTCTAGGTTACGCTAGTTCCTTCTTTATATAAGTCGTAACTCTTACTTGTCGCTCGCAGAAATCTCACTTCCATCGATCTCCTTTCTTCTTAATCTCCTTTATGGCTTGGCAGCAGCAGCAGTAGGAATTGGTTTTATCCCTTATGATTTCTCACCTTCAAGACGTAAGTGAGTCTGTGAAGAAGGATTTTATAGAACTGTATGAGCGCTCACTTTTCCCTCACTTGGGAAACTTCTGTAGCTCAGACCAAATGGCGGACCTGTCAAGACATAACTAGGGTAACACCGTGGGGTCAGCAGCACTTTCGCAACAATGTCCGCTTGGCTATGGTTATTGAAGCCTTGGGTTTGGGACCCCGATACTACTGCGTGATGAGATCAAGGCATGTTGGGTTTTCTGAGCGGGTCTTCTTACAAGCGTGTTTTCTTCCTCATCAGAAGATATGCCTTTACCCCGTTTTTGGCTTGCCTCTTAGAGGTCCTTTTGTTAGATCACCTCATACCAGTGAGATAGGTGCGACAATAACCAGCCGAATTATTCCCATAGATGAGTTACCTTATACATGCGCAGCTTGTGAGTGCTGCTTTTGTGACCATATGATGGACGGGCTTATGGAAGTGTAAAAAGTTCTTCTATCTTACTGTATATGTTCCAAGAATGAATAAAGTTGAAATCTTGTTCTTATCTTGAGTCTTGCTCTCTTTGAGACTTTTCTTGGTGATTAATTAAATTTTTTTCTCTCAGTCTCATATTCGTGTATCTTGCGAAATTACCCCCAGTTTGCGAGATGAGGGCATCTCGCGTTTTTCAAGTGGGAGAGAATGTAAGATTCCTCCCCAGCCTCTCAAGATGTCCAGCATCTTCCCCTGTAATCAATCCCCTCTTCAGAAATATAAAAGATCTTGTCTCTGCCTATTTTGACATAGAGAGAGAAAATATTCTAGAGAGAGAATATTCAGATTTTGAATATTTTTAGATAGAAAAATTTCTCATATTATTAAAACGAATTCCCCTGAAACAGAAATTCAAAAAGAACTTTCCAATGTGCAATTGGAATTTATTGGAAATGGGTATAAAAGGACCTTAGCCTAAGGGTCTAGATTTTCAGAAATTTTTGGATTATGGTCCAATTAAGGCTCCTATGGCCCAATAGCATCAATCGATGTGTAGGGAGGAGATAAATCCAATTTGTAAAAGAAGATACCCAAAAATGAGTAAATGCTCACATAAGATGAAGAGTTGAAAATGTACAAGGTTTATTAGTAAAAGACTATGAGCAATATTAAAAATATGAGATATTTTGGGTATCCAAAAATGAGTAAATGCTCACATAAGATGAAGAGTTGAAAATGTACAAGGTTTATTAGTAAAATACTATGAGCAATATTAAAAATATGAGATATTTTGGGTATCCAAAAATGAGTAAATGCTCACACAAGATGAAGAGTTGAAAATGTACAAGGTTTATTAGTAAAAAACTATGAGCAATATTAAAAATATGAGATATTTTGGGTATAATGATTCCATTTTGACACATATGTAAGGAAGGGGAGTTCTTTAAAGGAGGTGCATATTTCACATGCTTAGATGAGTTTTAAACTCAAAAATAATGTGATATTTTTATCTCTCCTCTCTCTTGAACCAAACCAAATCAAAATGGAACCAAACCAAATCAAAAAGTAACCAAACTAGGTCCAAATCTAGTCCAAATTCAACCAAACTGAATTTGGAAAATTCTAGAATTCAGTTAGCTTTGGTTAGAGCTTCCCTCTCCTATGAATAGAACATGAGTCATTTGAAAAAAATATAGAAGAATTTTACTATACTAGAGTTATGCTGAAATAATGCTAATTTCTACTATTCTCTAAATTCTCTCCAAATTGAAGAAATTGGAGCTTCCCTCTTTCTTCAATCCCCATTGGTGGCTCCATCAACATACTTAACCAATTGATTGGTTGGGGGCCTCTACCGTGAACAAAGAATCAAGCAATTTGTAAGGTAAATGGTGAATTTTGATCTTTTCTATAATTTCTCAATGCTTCTCTCTTCTCAACCCCTCTCAAGCTTGAGAAGCTTAATTGGAATGGTTTTTGAATTCTATTGAAGTTAATTGATGAATGGTAGTGAAGAGTTACATAAATTGATGAATGCTATTGAAGTTAATTGATTAATGATAGTTAAGAATTACATAAATTTCCATTTATGCTTAATTCAAATGGTTTTTATGTAATTTCTCTCTCTCACTCAAGAAATGGTCATACTCATGACCCATTCTCAATCCAAATAAAGCTTTTCATAAAGCTTTTCCTTAATCCAAGATTAATCTATGCTTGAGGCCAAATTAATGGCTTTCTTCTATGCTTTTAGTTTATGTATTTCATGAATATTGATGATTCAATCCATTATGGATTAATGATCCAATTAGGGATCATTCTAATTATTTACTTAATGATAAGCTTTATCCCTTAAAAAAATTGAGATTTATCAGTCATAGCAGGCGGAGCTATGGTAAATTTTTTATAAAAATTACGCATAAAATAATTTCATTCAAAGCATAAAAAGAGGACTTCCTACCATATTCTAGGAATTATCATCCTAGATTAATTGAAAGATATTCATTGTAATCCTAGAGAAATTGATTTTTATATTATGCATAATTGATTTTCATGCATAGAGGTATGCAGAAAAGATTATTATTTTAACATAAAAGTGTTACTTTTATCATAATTAGATTTCATGCATAAAGGTATGCATAAAAGATTATTATTTTAATATAAAAGTGTTACTTTTATCATAATTGGATTTCATGCATAGAGGTATGCATAAAAGATATTCTTTTTGTACTAAAAGTGTGATTTTTCATCATAAATGGATTTTATGCATAACTTAGATGCATAAGAGAAATTCTTTTATTCTAAAAGTGTAATTCCTACCAAATTGAATTTATGCATAAGAAGATGCATAAAAGATTGATTTTTAATTCAAAAGTGTCATTCTCATCTAAATTGAATTTATGCATAGGAAAATGCATAAAAGATTGAAATTTAATTCAAAAGTGTCATTTTCATTTAAAATGAATTTATGCATAGGAAGATGCATAAAAGATTGATTTTTACTTCGAAAGTATTAATCTCCTTAAATAGAATTTATGCATAAATAAATGTGTAAAGAAATCTTATATTAAATATAAGAATTCTATTGTATTCTATAAATAGATATGAGATGTGATAGGATGTGATAAGAGGTGTATTAGATGTGATAAGAGGTGATAAGATGCTTATGAAATAAGTTAGGAGGTGATAAGATGAATTAAGATGTGTATGGGATGAGGTAAGGCGAGAATGGATGTGATGTAAAAGATTAGATGTGAAGGCATATGGGGTTATATGAATGGGAATGTGGAAATGGATGTATGTATGTTGTGTGTAAGTGGTGTGGCTAGTTTTATGTTTGCATGAACTTCCGGCTAGGGGGCCTTGGAACTCTTTTCCTTGGTACCCGGGACAAAACCTAACGAAATTCTAAATTGGATCCCATCACTACAGTGGTTGGGCGGTTGGCTAACCCATTGGATCAGATGGGGTTAGTAGGCTGGACTGATGGATCTGTAAACCGAGACTCAATTTCTGTTACTACGATAGATAAAGTAAATCCCGGATAGTAATTGTTCTATGGATAGGAATCAACGGGTGTGCCTCTTGATGGGGAAAAAATCGTTGATCCCAATGATCCAAGTGCAAGTTCTTCCTTGATCTGACCAAGTATCTTTATAGATGCAGTCGGATCAGCTTGATCGGAAATGGTCTTGACTACTTTAGAGTAAAAGTTATCCTGGAGGAATCGCCCGTGCTTTTCGGGTAAAGGAAGTTTTTTTGGATTCGGTTTTGGATAAACCAACGGATTAGTCTCTTGTCTAGATATTCGTGGGCGAGGCCCCGAGTGTGGGACCCTGCCCTCGCAAAATGTGCTACTTCCGCTGCCAGCATCTGAACCCGTTGCGCGGTCGGAACATGGATCTCACAGTTGGTATCAGAGCTTTTCGGTTAATGAGGATCAACCGAGAAGCCAAATATATCAAAAATTTATCAAGAATAAAAAAAAGGTTGTAATTGTGTGATATAATTCATACAAATTGATATTCAATCTGAAAATTCATAAATTAGTAATTGGGTCTTCAAATGGAAGTACCGCATTTGTATGGAACCCTGACTTGCTTGACGCCTAGACATGATGGTATTTACCTTATAGTTCCAAGTATTATGACGACCCGTATATACCGAGGGTATAACTGCAGCTCTTTACCGACAGTATATACGAGTAAATCTAAGACTTGAAATTATAAGTGTTAATGTTATCCAGATGATGATTTCGAATGTGGTTGATATGATTTTTAATCCTGTTTGAGAACTGATGAGTTGATTTGGATTCTGATTGAAAAATGTTGATCCCTGAAATTTGTTTGAAATGTAATAAGCTGAACGAATCCTCAATGAGGATGAATGGGACGAGTCCCTGTAATGATATTCATAACTAGAATGATGATAATGATTTCAGCAAATCACTATGAGATTAGTGGATTGTGCTGTCAAATTGCTATTGTTAACTCTTATCACGGTAGATAAAGTTAAGAGATGACAATTTGAGAAATTGCTTAACTTAAATTTCCATGGAGGAATGTTTAGAAAGAAAATTTTTCGGTCTAATGGACCATTATCGTGTTAAAAATACGGATGATATGATTTGAATGAATTGTTATTGATGAGTTCTATATAAGGGATACTTATCCTCGTATTCTGTTGGGTTGACCAGAATATAAGGAACCCCAGAATAAATTGGATCTTAAGAAAAAAGAGTTGTCCTCTACTTTGCGAGATGAGGACATCTCGTGCCTTTTTAAGTGGGGTAGAATGTAAGATTCCTCCCCCAGCCTTCAAGGTATGCAGGAGTAAGAATCTCCCTTTCTGATCTTATAATTATTCCCTCTCTAAAATAAAAGAAAGATTCTGTTTAAAAAAGGAAGACCCTTTCCCTAGAATACTTCTCAGGAGTCCCACCCGTTTTAAGGATTCAGAACAATGAGTTCAGAAGTGAAAATCGGTGTTTTGGATATCAAGGTTTTGGTCTTCATTCGAGTACGGCCCAAAAGAAGTTCTTTATCTCTTAGGAAGTATAAGAAATTATCCCCCAGATATTGTGGACCAAAGAAAGTAGGTGACTTAGCCTACGAACTTCTTCTATCTCCTCATCTCAAAGTTCTTAATGCCTTCTATAGAAATTTGTGCCAAACCCAAATCATGGAGAGATGATAAAACTTCAGTGGCAAGAAACCCCGGTGGCTTCTAGGTTACGCTAGTTCCTTCTTTATATAAGTCGTAACTCTTACTTGTCGCTCACAGTAATCTTACTTCCATCGATCTCCTTTCTTCTTAATCTCCTTTATGGCTTGGCAGCAGGAATTGGTTTTATCCCTTATGATTTCTCACCTTCAAGACGCAAGTGAGTCTGTGAAGAAGGATTTTATAGAACTGTATGAGCGCTCACTTTTCCCTCACTTGGGAACTTCTATAGCTCAGACCAAATGGCGGACCTGTCAAGACATAACTAGGGTAACACCGTGGGTCAGCAGCACTTTCGCAACAATGTCCGCTTGGCTATGGTTATTGAAGCCTTGGGTTTGGGACCCCGATACTATTGCGTGATGAAATCAGCAGCAGCAGAAAATAGATTCTCCAAATAAAAATGATACAGTGAGCTTGGACCATGTAGAGCAGCCTCTAGATCAGCTTGTAGATAAATAGAAAATGGTTGTCAAGAATATGTTCTACATATATAATTAAACACTTCTGTACAGAATTTTACTTTATTGAATATAATATCTTTGTTTATGGAGTCTGTGCTATCTCAATTTTTAAATTTTCAATGTCTTTGCATTTTATTGAACTCTCTCTTCTTTTGAGCACCTGCAAAAAAGCAATATGAAACAATAGGGTAAAGTAAACTAATAGCAGTGCTTAATGAGACTAGGATAAGTCAGATGGTATACCTTCTTATTGTTGTAGATAAATAAAAAGTCCTTTGAAATAGAACCTTCTATCTCAAACAGAATGTCATTGCGCAATTGAGCTAGGGAGCAACATTGTCTTAATGAGATATTGACTAGCACATCACCATTCTCAACAACATCAATATCAAGAAGTTTATTTTCTGCACCAAAAGAATCTTCATCGTGATCCATTGACTAGTTTTGTACCTAGCATTCGACTGCGCTTATAATAAAAAGAAAAAATAAAATTTTGTGATGCAACCATGTACTTCAGTTGCATAGAAGGTTGGACAACCTCAGAAAACACTGAACTACATGTCTTCTTATCCCAACCTTTATCCAAAAATTGTGGCATGCATGCCAGACTTGTTGCTTTAACTGTGAACATTATTTTTGAAACCTTCATTGGAAAGGTATTAAACAAGTCTACAAAAACTGTGAGAGGCATGCATAAAGAAATTTTTATTATCCTTGTGGCAATATTGGGCCTCAGAGCTTTCTGTACTTCTTGTGTGGAGAGCAATTGCACATCATGTGGTTCACTTGCACATCTACAGATGGTAGATCTTGATGCAAGTGACCAAGAGATAGTGGCATGGCAACGTTATGAGTATGTGACACACCAGCTCCAGAGTGGTGGACAGTCCAGGAAGTTGCAGCTCGTGGACAAACATACACCACGTTGTCACTTCACAGCCACATTTAGGGAGCAGATCTACCCCTACATACGGCACAGTCATTGTGCCAAGTGGCAGGATCATCAGTTCCGAGCATGCCTAGCAGAGTTTCCTATTAGTGTGGTCGTCTCTGTGATTGATTTTGCAGAGAACTACACTTTCACACCTTTTCAGGAGATACAATCTGAGTATTACTTCTCAGAGCAGGTAATGGTTATATTTTGTAATATTTGTTTTATGTTTGAGCTACATTACTTAATTGATTTTTTGTGTCCTAAACGTATGTATTGCTTACCTCACCAGGTTGCTATTTTGGTCCACATTAGCTATCGACATGCAGAGGCTCATGTAGATGGGATAGCGAGTATCCCCGAGACCCGTGTCATTATTCGAGAGTATCATTTCTATATCAGTGATGATCGTTCACATGATGCACATTTTGTGCAACACTGTTTTCGTCTCCATGACGATTTTTTAGGAGATTGTGGGATTAGACATGTCCAGCGATGGGTTTGGTCGGATGGTTGTGGCGCACAGTTCAAGTCATCATGTCAATTCTATTGGCTCTACAGGTAGTACTTATGGCTTTCTTACATTTACAAAATTAAACTAAATTCACTAGAACATCTTAAAGAAAACATGCTCTAAGCCTATCTTTTATGGATTTATAGGTGGCATGTGCAGTCTAGTATCCCAGTGATTTGGTCATTCTTTGAGACTGGTCACGGGAAGGGTGAGCATGATGGTGCAGGCGCGTGTGTGAAACGTGCCTTGAGGCATCATCAGCTGTCTGCGAGACAGGATGCTCAGCGGTTCAGAGATGCGGGCCACGTAGTCGAGTGGTGCTCTCAACATTTGTGTGGGAGTGCAGCATCATCGTACCCCAAACGTGATGCTCGGATTGTCAGGAGATTTTTTTGGCATGTGGATGGTGGCATGATTGACCGTAGAGCCTCCCATGATTGTGACACAGTCTCTGGCACCTTGGGCTTACATTCCATCAGGAGCACGTGCATGGCGGCCCCCACGATTTACACACGACGGTTTGCATGCTTTTGTGGAGCATGTATGGATGGCGATTGGTCACATTGTGCCTCGAGAGGATGGGCAGATGCATGGATACAGACATTCCTCTCCCCCACGATTTACACACGACGGTTTGCATGCTTTTGTGGAGCATGTATGGATGGCGATTGGTCACATTGTGCCTCGAGAGGATGGGCAGATGCATGGATACAGACATTCCTCTCCCCCGAGCATCCTTCACATGGATACAGACATTCCTCTCCCCCGAGCATCCTTCACATCCCAGTGGTGTCTGATGAGCACACAGGTCCTGCGTTCATGGTCAGTTATGATGACTTGACAGATTTGCTACAGGAGGGTGATGTATTTGCTGTTATTGCCAGTGAGGGAAATAGCGAGGGAGTAGACTACTATCTGATGAGTTGCACTAGGCCAAAGTGCATGCTTGACCAGGATACAGTGGATGATCATGGGTTTTCTTATGACGCCCATAGCATGATTGTGGCAGGCCGGTTCTACCAGCAGATTCGACTTCATCGGGGGAGTCTTGAGTTCCAGCAGTGGAAGTGGGAGTTAGAGGCATTTCAGTTCTATCATCTAGTGGTTGCTACCAGGCTCACTCTTGTTCGAGTACAGAGCCGAAAACACAGTTCTCACCCTCGTTTTCGGCTTCGAGTGGATGACCATGAGAGCATTCTAGAGCAGTTGAGAGCTAGAGAGGGTGCTGCTGACTAGATCTCTATCTTGATAGTGACTAAACTCAGACTAGCTGGGTTAGCTCACTTACATTGTACTTAGATTTTTGGGCAGTGACTGAGTATCATTACATTTTAGTTGATGTTCTTCATTTTATTATATTTTTTAACACTTTGGCTATCATATTGTTTGTTGAAAATCTCCATGCCATCGTACCCAAACATGCTCCGATGGTGGGGACCAAACTTTGCAAGCATGTGAGGGTGGGTCCCCTCCACATGCTTGCAAAGTTTGGTCACAATCAGAGCATGTTTGGATTGGCAATTAGCACCCGGTCCGGATTTTTCAAGTCTCTTGGTGCTTAAGAGGCCATGGAAAATCCGGGCCTTCCCCATACCATCGTACCCAAACACTCTGATGGGGACCAAACTTTGCAAGCATGTGGGGGTGGGTCCCCCCCACATGCTTGCAAAGTTTGGTCACAATCAGAGCATGTTTGGATTGGTAATTGGCGCCCAGTGCGGGTTTTTCAAGTCTCTTGGTGCTTAAGAGGCCATGGAAAATCCAGGCCTTCCCCATACCATCGCACCCAAACATGCTCCGATGGGGACCAAACTTTGCAATCATGTGGGGGTGGGTCCCCCCCACGTGCTTGCAAAGTTTGGTCACAATCAGAGCATGTTTGGATAGCGTCCAGTGCGGGTTTTTCAAGTCTCTTGGTGCTTAAGAGGCCATGGAAAATCCGGGCCTTCCCCATACCATCGTACCCAAACATGCTCCGATGGGGACCAAACTTTGCAAGCATGTGGGGGTGGGTCCCCCCCACATGCTTGCAAAGTTTGGTCACAATCAAAGCATGTTAGGATTGGCAATTAGCGCCCAGTGCGGGTTTTTCAAGTCTCTTGGTGCTTAAGAGGCCATGGAAAATCCGGGCCTTCCCCATACCATCGTACCCAAACATGCTCTGATGGGGACCAAACTTTGCAAGAATGGGGAGGGGACCCACCCCCACATGCTTGCAAAGTTTGGTCATAATCAGAGCATGTTTGGATTGGCAATTAGCGCCCGGTCCGGATTTCTCAAGTCTCTTGGTGCTTAAGAGGCCATGGAAAATCCGGGCCTTCCCCATACCATCGTACCCAAACATGCTCCGATGGGGACCAAACTTTGCAAGCATGTGGGGGTGGGTCCCCCCCACATGCTTGCAAAGTTTGGTCACAATCAGAGCATGTTTTGATTGGTAATTGGCGCCCAGTGCAGGTTTTTCAAGTCTCTTGGTGCTTAAGAGGCCATGGAAAATCCAGGCCTTCCCCATACCATCGCACCCAAACATGCTCCAATGGGGACCAAACTTGCAAGCATGTGGGGGTGGGTCCCCCCCACGTGCTTGCAAAGTTTGGTTACAATCAGAGCATGTTTGGATTGGTAATTAGCGCCCAGTGCGGGTTTTTCAAGTCTCTTGGTGCTTAAGAGGCCATGGAAAATCCGGGCCTTCCCCATACCATCGTACCCAAAGATGCTCTGATAGGGACCAAACTTTGCAAGCATGTGGGGGTGGGTCCCCCCCACATGCTTGCAAAGTTTGGTCACAATCAGAGCATGTTTGGATTGGCAATTAGCGCCCAGTCCGGATTTTTCAAGTCTCTTGGTGCTTAAGAGGCCATGGAAAATCCAGGCCTTCCCCATACCATCGTTCCCAAACATGCTCCGATAGGGACCAAACTTTGCAAGCATGTGGGGGTGGGTCCCCCCCACATGCTTGCAAGTTTGGTCCCCATCGGACCTTGTTTGGATTGGTAATTAGCGCCCAGTGCGGGTTTTTCAAGTCTCTTGGTGCTTAAGAGGCCATGGAAAATCCGGGCCTTCCCCATACCATCGTACCCAAACATGCTCCGATGGGGACCAAACTTTGCAAGCATGTGGGGGTGGATCCCCCCACATGCTTGCAAAGTTTGGTCACAATCAGAGCATGTTTGGATTGGTAATTGGCGCCCAGTGCGGGTTTTTGAAGTCTCTTGGTGCTTAAGAGGCCATGGAAAATCCGGGCCTTCCCCATACCATCGTACCCAAACATGCTCCGATCGGGACCAAACTTTGCAAGCATGTGGGGGGGGGGAGTGCTTAAGAGGCCATGGAAAATCCGGGCTTGCAAAGTTTGGTCCCCATCGGAGCATGTTTGGGTACGATGGTATGGGAAAGGCCCGGATTTTCCATGGCCTCTTAAGCACCAAGAGACTTGAAAAACCCGCACTGGGCGCCAATTACCAATCCAAACATGCTCTGATTGTGACCAAACTTTGCCAGCATGTGGGGGGGACCCACCCCCACATGCTTGCAAAGTTTGGTCCCCATCGGAGCATGTTTGGGTACGATGGTATGGGGAAGGCCCGGATTTTCCATGGCCTCTTAAGCACCAAGAGACTTCAAAAACCCACACTGGGTGCTAATTACCAATCCAAACATGCTCTGATTGTGACCAAACTTTGCAAGCATGTGGGGGGGACCCACCCCCACATGCTTGCAAAGTTTGGTCCCCATCGGAGCATGTTTGGGTACGATGGTATGGGGAAGGCCCGGATTTTCCATGGCCTCTTAAGCACCAAGAGACTTGAAAAACCCGCACTGGGCGCCAATTACCAATCCAAACATGCTCTGATTGTGACCAAACTTTGCAAGCATGTGGGGGGGACCCACCCCCACATGCTTGCAAAGTTTGGTCCCCATGGCAGCGCGTTTGGGTACGATGGTATGGGGAAGGCCCGGATTTTCCATGGCCTCTTAAGCACCAAGAGACTTGAAAAACTCGCACTGGGCGCTAATTACCAATCTAAACATGCTCTGATTGTGACCAAACTTTGCAAGCATGTGGGGGGGACCCACCCCCACATTCTTGCAACGTTTGGTCTCCATCGGAGCATGTTTGGGTACGATGGTATGGGGAAGGCCCGGATTTTCCATGGCCTCTTAAGCACCAAGAGACTTGAAAAACCCGCACTGGGCGCCAATTACCAATCCAAACATGCTCTGATTGTGACCAAACTTTGCCAGCATGTGGGGGGGACCCACCCCCACATGCTTGCAAAGTTTGGTCCCCATCGGAGCATGTTTGGGTACGATGGTATGGGGAAGGCCCGGATTTTCCATGGCCTCTTAAGCACCAAGAGACTTCAAAAACCCACACTGGGTGCTAATTACCAATCCAAACATGCTCTGATTGTGACCAAACTTTGCAAGCATGTGGGGGGGACCCACCCCCACATGCTTGCAAAGTTTGGTCCCCATCGGAGCATGTTTGGGTACGATGGTATGGGGAAGGCCCGGATTTTCCATGGCCTCTTAAGCACCAAGAGACTTGAAAAACCCGCACTGGGCGCCAATTACCAATCCAAACATGCTCTGATTGTGACCAAACTTTGCAAGCATGTGGGGGGGACCCACCCCCACATGCTTGCAAAGTTTGGTCCCCATCGGAGCATGTTTGGGTACGATGGTATGGGAAAGGCCCGGATTTTCCATGGCGTCTTAAGCACCAAGAGACTTGAAAAACCCGCACTGGGCACTAATTACCAATCCAAACATGCTCTGATTGTGACCAAACTTTGCAAGCATGTGGGGGTGGGTGCCCCCCCATGCTTGCAAAGTTTAGTCCCCATCAGAGCATGTTTGGGTACGATGGCATGGAGATTTTCAACAAACAATATGATAGCCAAAGTGTTAAAAAATATAATAAAATCAAGAACATCAACTAAAATGTAATGATAATAATGAAAAAACTCATAATGATATAAACATCAAATAAGTACATCAGAATGAAAATGAGCTACCCCAGCTAGTCTGAGGTTAGTCACTGCCCAAAAATCTAAGTACAATGTAAGTGAGCTAACCCAGCTAGTCTGAGTTTAGTCACTATCAACAGCAACCCAATCAAAATCGTCATCTCTAACTGCCGGTCGACGTGCACGTCGAGGCTGCTGTGCACGTCGAGGAGGCTGTGCCGACTACGGGGGTTGTCGAATGTCTGCGGGGAGGTCTGCCTCAAAGGCAGGATCGTGAGCTGGTGCCGGTGTACTCGGGAGCTCACGAGTCCCAAAAGCTGCTATGGCCCCCTCTCTCTCTCTACGTCGTGTTAATGCAAGACGCCTCTGTCTATAAACCCAAAATCTATAATCTGCAATGGTGCGTGTCTGCCACTCTGCTCGTGTAAGCTCCTCTGCTGTAAGGACACGCTGCTCATGAGAAGTAGCACTGCTGCTAGCACCATCACCCTACTAGGGCCAGCACCACCCACGCGCTCATATGCTGTGACCTGGCTCTCATGTAGGACTCTCTGGTAAGCGTCGAACTCATGTGAGCTCCACTCTATCTCAGGAGGCACCTCAGGCTCCTGGGCTCTATCGTCGAAGGCATCGAGTCCCAAGTCCATAGCTGATGTAAAGTCGACAAGCCTGCCAGTCCTGGCATCTACTCGAACAAGGCCTGGGTGAAGATCATCGATGCCCAATACCCTGTACGTCGCTAGGTCGACGCGTGCACGGCAGGAGGGGCATGCTGAGAACCAGACTAGCTCCTGGGTGATGCAAGACAAGTGGAAAATATGCCCACATCCCAGGGCATATCCTCCTGTACTATCAATGTCCTCGATACATAAAGAGTAGCACGCATCACGTAGGAACGGTGGTGCATCCTGCGGGAGAGGTCATCGAAAAACCTCTGTGTGACAGGCCGTGGATATAAAGGTAGGTAAGGCACTGTCACATCCGAGGATCTACGATACTCTCGAACATGCAGCATCAGCTGCTCTGCCCTGTGCTGGGCAATCTGCTCCATAATCTGATGATGCTGTGCCTCAGCTCTGGAGCTCTCTTCCTTGGTCCGAGCCTACGCAAAAAAGTAAAGCACTAAAATAATTGATTAGTCTCTCATTAGGTATTACTTAAAGAAATTTATAACTTAGGACCTTAATTATAACTCTTTTACGTGCAAGAGAAACCTACCTGCTAGATGTCGGACTCTCTCAGATGCTGTGCCTCTGCAGTAGCTGCCTCTGCCATCTGTAATGCAGCTCTGAGGCGGTCAATCTCCGCTCTCGCCTCTACCAACTCCTGAGTGAGCCTCTCAATTTTAGGTGTGGGAACCTACGTGACACAATCAACCATGCTGCTCATGTAAAAATATAGAAAAGTATATATAAACATGAAGATAAATGACCAAAAAAACTTAAGACGTAATATATATGTAAATACCTCCACATCTGTCGTCGGTATAGATCGTGAGAATAGGCGCACCACGTGCTGATGCTCTCCGTGGTACTCCGTACGTCAATGCTGACCTGCATGCCAAGAGCCTCTACTGTCGACAATGGCACAAATGAAGGATCTGTGGTAGGTGCTACACGAAGGGCTGGTGGAGGCCGCCTACCCTGGTCCTGGAGACGGCCTCGGCCAGCACCACCACCCGGACGATGGCTGGTGTAATCCACCTCCTCCCCTAAGACAAACTCCGCATATAGCTGCTTTGCGAAGTATATGGGAATCTGGCGGTTGTTCGGCATCCTCCCATATGCGGCAACATATCGACTATAGATATGTGCCGCCATACGAGGATGCGAACACCGCGAAATAGTGAGGGGCTTGCCCGCCCCAGGCCTCATCCCACGACTATCGAGGAAAAGATCTAGGTAAGCTCCATCCCTAATAGGAGCAAGATCACAGACCTGACGATATGTCAGGCCATGTGACACAGGAGCAGCGCGATGGTGGGCTATCCACTCATCTACATAAACAATATCGTGAAGGCTACGAAGGGACGCAAGCATCGCCTCCAAGTCTGCCACGATATGTAATGTAGACGGAGTGTCTCTAGCACTCCTACGGGGATAGCCGCTAACTCGCGGTCTATCTCCGCGATGAGGTCCGCAATAGATGAGCGGCCCTCCTCGTGGCCCTCCATGCTAAAACCTAAGCCAAATGTGAAGGGTCCAATGTGAAGGGTCCAATGTGAAGGGTCTAATGTGAAGGGTCTAATGCTTAGTGCTAAGTAGCACTAATGAAGCTAAAAAACAAAGCTAATGGGCTCACTAATGCTAATCCAAATCAAGAGAGCAAGGAGAGTGAAAACAACTTGTGACAATGAGGCAAAAAATGTTCTCTAATTGGATCATCAATCCATAATGAAGTGAATCATCAATATGCATAAACTAAAAGCATAGCAAAAAGCCATTAATTTGGCCTCAAGTATAGCTTAATCTTGGATTAAGAAAAAGCTTTATGAAAAGCTTCATTTGGATTGAGAATGGGTCATGAGTATGACCATTTCTTGAGTGAGAGAGAGAAATTACATAAAAACCATTAGAATTTAAACATAAATGGAAATTAACTTCAATAGCATTTATTAAATTATGTAACTCTTCACTACTATTCACAAATTAACTTCAATAGCATTTTAAAACCCATACCAATTAAGCTTCTCAAGCTTGAGAGGGGTTGAGAAGAGAGAATCATTGAGAAATTATAGAAAAGATCAAAATTCAATATACTTACCTTATAATTTGCTTGATTCTTTATTCACGGTAGAGGCCCCCAACAACCAATCAATTGGTTTAGTATGTTGATGGAGTCACCAATGGAGATTGAAGAAAGAGAGAAGTGTCAAAAACTAGTGAATTATTAAAGAATTCACAGTTCTTGGCTTAGGTGGAGTAGAGTAACAAAGCATAAGACACTACATATTTTTCAACAAGGGGGAGGCTTCTATTTATAGAAAAAATTGAGCTCCTAACCAAACAAACTGATTCTAGAATTTTCTAAATCAGTTTGGTCAATATTTGACCATTTTTAGGTCAGTTAAGCTAACTTTTTGGAACTAGACTTGAATGAGGAGAGATGAGAGATGAAATATCTCCATTTTTATGAGTTTAAAACTCATTCAAGCATGTGAAATATGCACCTCCTTTAAAGAACTCCCCTTCCTTACATATGTGTTATAATGGAATCATTTTAATATTGCTCATAGTTTTTTTACTAATAAACCTTGTACATTTTCAACTCTTCATCTTATGTGAAATATGCACCTCCTTTAAAGAACTCCCCTTCCTTACATATGTGTCATAATGGAATCATTTTAATATTGCTCATAGTTTTTTACTAATAAACCTTGTACATTTTCAACTCTTCATCTTATGTGAAATATGCACCTCCTTTAAAGAACTCCCCTTCCTTACATACGTGTCATAATGGAATCATTTTAATATTGCTCATAGTTTTTTTTAACTAATAAACCTTGTACATTTTCAACTCTTCATCTTATGTGAGCATTTACTCATTTTTGGATACCCAAAATATCTCATATTTTTAATATTGCTCATAGTTTTTTATTAATAAACCTTGTACATTTTCAACTCTTCATCTTATGTGAGCATTTACTCATTTTTGGGTATCTTCTTTTACAAATTGGATTTATCTCCTCCCTACACATGGATTGATGCTATCGGCTCATAGGAACCTTAATTGGACCATAATCTAAAAATTTCTGAAAATCTAGACCCTTAGACTAAGGTTATTTATACCTATTTCTAATTAATTCCAATTGCACATTGAAAAATTCTTTCTGAATTTCTGTTTCAGGGGGATTCATTTTAATAAGGTGAGATATTTTTCTATCCAAAAATATTCAAAATAAGAATATTCTCTCTCTAGAATATTTTCTCTCTCTAGGTTAAAACAGCCACAAACAAGATCTCTTATATTTCAGAAAAGGGATTGATTACAGGGGAATATGCTAGACATCAAAAAGGGGTTGGGGGAGGAATCTTACATTCTTCCCCACTTAAAAAATGCGAGATGTCCTCATCTCGCAAACTGGGATAATTTCGTAAGATGCACGAATATGAGACTTAGAGAAAAATTTTAATCAAGGTTAACCACCAAGAAAAGTCTTAAAGAAGGCAAGATAAGAACAAGATTTAAACTTTATTCATTCTCCGAACTTATACAGTAAAGATAGAAGAACTCTTTACACTTCCATAAGCCCATCCATCATATGGTCACAAAAGCAGCACTCATCACAAGCTGCACAAGTATAGGGTAACTCATCTATGGGAATGATTCTACTGGTTATTGCCGCACCTATCTCAGTGGTATGAGGTGATCTAACAAAAGGACCTCTGAGAGGCAAGCCAAAAACGGGATAAAGGCATATCTTCTCATGAGGAAGAAAACACGCCAGTAATAAGAAGACCCGCTCAGAAAACCCAAGATGCCTTGATCTCATGACGCAGTAGTATCAGGGACCCAAACCTAAAGCTTCAATAACCATGGCCAAGCGGACATTGTTACGAAAGTGCTGCTGACCCCAGGGTGTTACCCTAGTTATGTTTTGATAGGTCCGCCATTTGGTCTGAGCTACAGAAGTTCCTAGGTGAGGAAAAAGTGAGCGCTCATACTGTTCTATAAAGTCTTTCTTCACAGACTCTCTTGCGTCTTGAAGGTGAGAAATCATCATGGATAAAACTAATTCCTGATGCCAAGCAATGAAGGAGATTAAGAAGTAGGGAAATCGATGGAAGTAAGATTACTGTGAGCGACAGGTAAAAGTTACGACTTATATAAAGGAAGGAGCTAGCGTAACTTAGAAGCCAACGGTATCTTGTCACTGAAGTTTTACCGTCTTTCCATGATTTGGGTTTGGCACATATTTCTATGAAATACATTAAGAACTTTGAGATGAGGAGGTAAAAGAAGCTTGTAGGCTAAGTCACCTACTTTCATTGAATTCAGATATAAGGCTCACAATATCTGGGGATAAGTTCTTATACTCCCCAAGAGATAAAGAACTTCTTTTGGGCCGTACTCGAATGAAAACCAAAACCGTGGTATCCAAAACACCGATTTTCACTTCTGAACTCATTGTTCTGAATCCTTAAAACAGTGTGACTCCTTAGAAGTATTCTAGGGAAAGGGTCTTCCTTTTTTTTTAACAGAATCTTTCTTTTATTTTAGAGAGGGAATAATTATAAGATCAAAAAGGGAGATTCTTACTCCTGTATACCTCGAAGGCTGGGGAGGAATCTTACATTCTACCCCACTTAAAAAAGTGCGAGATGTCCTCATCTCGCCAAGTAGAGGACAACTCTTTTTCTTAAGATCTAATTTTATTCTGGGGTTCCTTATATTCTGGTCAACCCAACGGAATACTGGGATAAATATCCCTTATATAGAACTCATAACAATTCATTCAGATCATATCATTCATATCTTTAACATGATAATGGTCCATTAGACCAAAAAGTTTCCTTCGGAACATTCCTCCACGAAAATTTCAGTCAAGCAAATTCTCAATTTGACATCCCTAAACTTGATCTACCGGTCAAGTATTAACAGTAGCAATCTGACAACACAACCCACTAATCTCATACTGATTTGCTGAATTCGTTATCATCATTCTAGTTATGAATATCATCACAGGGACTCGTCCCATTCCCCCTCATTGTGGTTTCATTATATTTCAACTAATTTTAAAAAATCAACATTTTTCAATCAGCATTTTCAATCAGAATCCAATTCAATTTCATCAGTTCTCAAACAGAATTAAAAATCATATCAACCACATTCGAATTCATCATCTGGATAGCATTAACGCTTATAATTTCAAGTCTTAGATTTACTCGTATATACTGTCAGTAAAGAGCTGCACTATACTCTCGGTATATACGGGTAGTCACGGCCCTTGGAATTATAAGGTAAATACCATCATGTCTAGGCCTCAAGCAAGTCAGGGATTCTATATAATTGCGGTACTTCCATTTGAAGACCCAATTACCAAATTATGAGTTTCAGTTTGACTATCAAATTGTATGAATTATATCACACAATTATAACCTTTTTGTCTTTCTAAATAAAATTTTGACATATTTGTCTTCTTAGTTGATCTTTATTAACCAAATGCTCTGATACCAACTGTAAGATCCCTGTTCCCACCGAGCAACGGATTCGGGATACTAGCAACAGAAGTAGCACTTCTCGCGCGGGGGACAGGGGTCCCACATTCCGGGCCTCACCCACGGATATCCGGACAAGAGACTAATCCGTCGGTTGTTCCAAAACCGAACCCGAAAAAACTTCCTTTATCCGGAAAGCACGGGCGATTCCACCAGGATAACTTTTTTCTCTAACGTAGTCAAGATCATTTCTGATCGAGCTGATCCAATTACATCTATAAGATATTTGGTCAGATCAAGAAAGAAACTTGCACTTGGATCATTGGGATCAACGCTTTTTTCCCCATTCAAGAGGCACAGCCGTTGATTCCTATCCATAGAAGAGTTACTGTCCGGGATTTATTTTGTCTATCGTAAAAACAAAAGTTTGAGTCTTGATTTACGGATCCATCAGTCCAGCCTAACCCCATCCGATCCCATGGGTTAGCCAACCGCCCAACCACTGTAGTGATGGGATCCAATTAAGAATTTGGTTAGGTTTTATCCCGGGTACCAAGGAAAAGAGTTTCAAGGCCCCCTAGCCGGATGTTCATGCAAAAATAAAACTAGTCACACCACTCACACACCCAATATGAAATTGCCTTTTCACAGATTCAACCAGTTTAAAACAATCCTTTAATAAAACCATAGTATCACTGATCACCATCTTCCAATTTATCCAGTTGATTCTTAATTTTTCCATCATTCCTTCATCAGAGTATCTATGGCATCATTGGCAACTAGGACGCTCACCACCTGTCCACTCAGGGGCCGTTTCCTAATTCCTAGCCCATAATACTCGGCAATATAATCACTTATCAAGATGGACTCTCGTTGAAGATCAGCAAGATCAACCAACAGATCCATATAAAGAGCCATGGCTCATCCATTGAAGACCAGCAAGGTCAATCAACCAGATCCATGCCCGATTTCAGAAAACAACTCCTACTCTTGTTCCAATATCTTCCTCGACGCATGCGTGGGTATCCTAGGCGACCCAGAGCCCGAGCACCGTATGGTCAGCACCCTCTAGGATCCTTCACAGGTGACCTAGCGCTTCACTCATAGGCCGCTTCCTTGGCCCCTCATCCACCGTACCGGAAGCTCACCATTTTAATCGCACCGAGGCTGGTCAAGACCTCGGCCGACCTTGCTACGCGAGACGTCCTTCATTGACTCTCCGTCAGCAGTTGCAACTTTATCAGTTAGGTCTCCACGACCTTAATCACAAGATGGTCAAAATGCTCCCCCAGCATTCTTGACATAAAACAGTCATTTACAAACGGCATTTACAAACAGTTTACAATACAATTTCTATTTTAACTTTCATTTTTTCACATTATCCCTCATCAATCTACATTACTTATTCCATATTCCATTTATATGTATACTCATCCCATCACATCATTTTCCATCTCATCACTTCAGATTCCTTCACATCACATATCATATATCCACATCCATACATCCATATCTACATCCATACATCTATTTTCACATCCACATCTACATGCACATTCATGCATCCACATCCATACATCCGCATCTACATGCACATTCACATCCATACATCCACATCTATATACGTACATTCACATCTACATGCATACATCCACATCTCTATGCATACATCCACATCCACATTCACATTCACCTCCATACATCTACATCTACATGCATATATCCACTTCCACATTCACATCCACATCTATACATCTACATCTACATGCATACATCCACATCTCCATTCACATCTACATCTATACATCTACATCTACATGCATCCATCCACATCTCCATTTACTTCCTCATCTATACATCTACTTCTACATGCATACATCCACATCTCCATGCATACATCCACCTCCACATTCATATCCACATCTATACATCTACATCTACATGCATACATCCACCTCCACATCTACATCCACATCTACATCCACATCTACATCTACATGCATACATCCACCTCCACTTCCACATCTACATCTATACATCTACATCTACATGCATACATCCACATCTCCATTCACATCTACATCTACATGCATCCATCCACCTCCACATCCACATCTACCTCTATACATCTACATCTACATGCATACATCCACATCCCCATTCACATCTACATCTACATGCATCCATCCATATCTCTATTTACATCCTCATCTATACATCTACTTCTACATGCATACGTCCACATCTCTATTTACATCCTCATCTATACATCTACTTCTACATGCATACGTCCACATCTCCATGCATACATCCACCTCCACATTCACACTCACATCCATACATCCATATCTCCATGCAGAATAAAATTCTTTTAATTAATCTAGGATGATAGTTCCTAGAATATGGTAGGAAGTCCTCTTTTTATGCTTTGAATGAAATTATTTTATGCGTAATTTCTATAAAAATTTTGCCATAGCTCCGCTACTATGACTGATAAATCTCAATTTTTTCTAAGGGATAAGGCTTATCATTAAGGAAATAATTAGAATGGTCTCTAATTGGATCATCAATCCATAATGGATTGAATCATCAATATGCATAAACTAAAAGCATAGCAAAGAGCCATTAATTTGGCCTCAAGTATAGCTTAATCTTGGATTAAAGAAAAGCTTTATGAAAAACTTCATTTGGATTGAGAATGGGTCATGAGTATGACCATTTCTTGAGTGAGAGAGAGAAATTACATAAAAACCATTAGAATTTAAACATAAATGGAAATTAACTTCAATAGCATTTATTAAATTATATAACTCTTCACTACTATTCACAAATTAACTTCAATAGCATTTAAAAAACCATACCAATTAAGCTTCTCAAGCTTGAGAGGGGTTGAGAAGAGAGAATCATTGAGAAATTATAGAAAAGATCAAAATTCAATATACTTACCTTATAATTTGCTTGATTCTTTATTCACGGTAGAGGCCCCCAACCACTCAATTGGTTTAGTATGTTGATGGAGCCACCAATGGAGATTGAAGAAAGAGAGAAGTGTCAAAAACTAGTGAATTATTAAAGAATTCATAGTTCTTGGCTTAGGTGGAGTAGAGTAACAAAGCATAAGACACTATATATTTTTCAACAAGGGGGAGGCTTCTATTTATAGGAAAAATTGAGCTCCTAACCAAACAAACTGATTCTAGAATTTTCTAAATCAGTTTGGTCAATATTTGACCATTTTTAGGTCAGTTAAGCTAACTTTTTGGAACTAGACTTGAATGAGGAGAGAGGAGAGATGAAATATCTCCATTTTTATGAGTTTAAAACTCATTCAAGCATGTGAAATATGCACCTCCTTAATAGAACTCCCCTTCCTTACATATGTGTTATAATGGAATCATTTTAATATTGCTCATAGTTTTTTTACTAATAAACCTTGTACATTTTCAACTCTTCATCTTATGTGAAATATGCACCTCCTTTAAAGAACTCCCCTTCCTTACATATGTGTCATAATGGAATCATTTTAATATTGCTCATAGTTTTTTACTAATAAACCTTGTACATTTTCAACTCTTCATCTTATGTGAAATATGCACCTCCTTTAAAGAACTCCCCTTCCTTACATATGTGTCATAATGGAATCATTTTAATATTGCTCATAGTTTTTTTTAACTAATAAACCTTGTACATTTTCAACTCTTTATCTTATGTGAGCATTTACTCATTTTTGGATACCCAAAATATCTCATATTTTTAATATTGCTCATAGTTTTTTATTAATAAACCTTGTACATTTTCAACTCTTCATCTTATGTGAGCATTTACTCATTTTTGGGTATCTTCTTTTACAAATTGGATTTATCTCCTCCCTACACATGGATTGATGCTATTGGCTCATAGGAACCTTAATTGGACCATAATCTAAAAATTTCTGAAAATCTAGACCCTTAGACTAAGGTTCTTTATACCTATTTCTAATTAATTCCAATTGCACATTGAAAAATTCTTTCTGAATTTCTGTTTCAGGGGGATTCATTTTAATAAGGTGAGATATTTTTCTATCCAAAAATATTCAAAATCTAAATATTCTCTCTCTAGAATATTTTCTCTCTCTAGGTTAAAACAGCCACAAACAAGATCTCTTATATTTCAAAAAAGGGATTGATTACAGGGGAATATGCTAGACATCAAAAAGGGGTTGGGGGAGGAATCTTACATTGTGGACCAAAGAAAGTAGGTGACTTAGCCTATGAACTTCTTCTATCTCCTCATCTCAAAGTTCTTAATGCCTTCTATAGAAATTTGTGCCAAACCCAAATCATGGAGAGACGATAAAACTTCAGTGGCAAGAAACCCCGATGGCTTCTAGGTTACGCTAGTTCCTTCTTTATATAAGTCGTAACTCTTACTTATCGCTCGCAGTAATCTTACTTCCATCGATCTCCTTTCTTCTTAATCTCCTTTATGGCTTGGCACAGCAGGAATTGGTTTTATCCCTTATGATTTCTCACCTTCAAGACGCAAGTGAGTCTGTGAAGAAGGATTTTATAGAACTGTATGAGCGCTCACTTTTCCCTCACTTGGGAACTTTTGTAGCTCAGACCAAATGGCGGACCTGTCAAGACATAACTAGGGTAACACCGTGGGGTCAGCAGCACTTTCGCAACAATGTCCGCTTGGCTATGGTTATTGAAGCCTTGGGTTTGGGACCCCGATACTACTGCGTGATGAGATCAAGGCATGTTGGGTTTTCTGAGCGGGTCTTCTTACTGGCGTGTTTTCTTCCTCATCAAAAGATATGCCTTTACCCCGTTTTTGGCTTGCCTCTCAGAGGTCCTTTTGTTAGATCACCTCATACCAGTGAGATAGGTGCGGCAATAACCAGCCGAATTATTCCCATAGATGAGTTACCTTATACGTGCGCAGCTTGTGAGTGCTGCTTTTGTGACCATATGATGGACGGACTTATGAAAGTGTAAAAAGTTCTTCTATCTTACTGTATATGTTCCAAGAATGAATAAAGTTGAAATCTTGTTCTTATCTTGAGTCTTGCTCTCTTTGAGACTTTTCTTGGTGGTTAATTAAAAAATTTTCTCTCAGTCTCATATTCGTGTATCTTGCGAAATTACCCCCTATTTGCGACGATGAGGGCATCTCGCGTTTTTCAAGTGGGAGAGAATGTAAGATTCCTCCCCAGCCTCTCAAGATGTCCAGCATCTTCCCCTGTAATCAATCCCCTCTTCAGAAATATAAAAGATCTTGTCTCTGCCTATTTTGACATAGAGAGAGAAAATATTCTAGAGAGAGAATGTTCAGATTTTGAATATTTTTAGATAGAAAAATTTCTCATATTATTAAAACAAATTCCCCTGAAAGAAATTCAAAAAGAAATTTCCAATGTGCAATTGGAATTTATTGGAAATGGGTATAAAGGACCTTAGCCTAAGGATCTAGATTTTCAGAAATTTTTGGATTATGGTCCAATTAAGGTTCCTATGGGCCAATAGCATCAATCCATGTGTAGGGAGGAGATAAATCCAATTTGTAAAAGTAGATACCCAAAAATGAGTAAATGCTCACATAAGATGAAGAGTTGAAAATGTACAAGGTTTATTAGTAAAAAACTATGAGCAATATTAAAAATATGAGAGATTTTGGGTATCCAAAAATGAGTAAATGCTCACATAAGATGAAGAGTTGAAAATGTACAAGGTTTATTAGTAAAAAACTATGAGCAATATTAAAAATATGAGATATTTTGGGTATCCAAAAATGAGTAAATGCTCACACAAGATGAAGAGTTGAAAATGTACAAGGTTTATTAGTAAAAAACTATGAGCAATATTAAAAATATGAGATATTTTGGGTATAATGATTCCATTTTGACACATATGTAAGGAAGGGGAGTTCTTTAAAGGAGGTGCATATTTCACATGCTTAGATGAGTTTTAAACTAAAAAATAATGTGATATTTTTATCTCTCCTCTCTCTTGAACCAAACCAAATCAAAATGGAACCAAACCGAATCAAAAAGTAACCAAACTAGGTCCAAATCTAGTCCAAATTCAACCAAACTAAATTTGGAAAATTCTAGAATTCAGTTAGCTTTGGTTAGAGCTTCCCTCTCCTATGAATAGAACATGGGTCCTTTGAAAAAAATATAGAAGAATTTTACTATACTAGAGTTATGCTGAAATAATGCTAATTTCTACTATTCTCTAAATTCTCTCCAAATTGAAGAAATTGGAGCTTCCCTCTTTCTTCAATCCCCATTGGTGGCTCCATCAACATACTTAACCAATTGATTGGTTGGGGGCCTCTACCGTGAATAAAGAATCAAGCAATTTGTAAGGTAAATGGTGAATTTTGATCTTTTCTATAATTTCTCAATGCTTCTCTCTTCTCAACCCCTCTCAAGCTTGAGAAGCTTAATTGGAATGGTTTTTGAATGCTATTGAAGTTAATTGATGAGAATGGTAGTGAAGAGTTACATAAATTGATGAATGCTATTGAAGTTAATTGATTAATGATAGTTAAGAATTACATAAATTTCTATTTATGCTTAATTCAAATGGTTTTTATGTAATTTCTCTCTCTCACTCAAGAAATGGTCATACTCATGACCCATTCTCAATCCAAATGAAGCTTTTCATAAAGCTTTTCCTTAATCCAAGATTAATCTATGCTTGAGGCCAAATTAATGGCTTTCTTCTATGCTTTTAGTTTATGTATTTCATGAATATTGATGATTCAATCCATTATGGATTAATGATCCAATTAGGGATCATTCTAATTATTTCCTTAATGATAAGCTTTATCCCTTAGAAAAATTGAGATTTATCAGTCATAGCAGCAGAGCTATGGTAACATTTTTATAAAAATTATGCATGAAATAATTTCATTCAAAGCATAAAAAGAGGACTTCCTACCATATTCTAGGAATTATCATCCTAGATTAATTGAAAGATATTCATTGTAATCCTAGAGAAATTGATTTTTATATTATGCATAATTGATTTTCATGCATAGAGGTATGCATAAAAGATTATTATTTTAACATAAAAGTGTTACTTTTATCATAATTAGATTTCATGCATAAAGGTATGCATAAAAGATTATTATTTTAATATAAAAGTGTTACTTTTATCATAATTGGATTTCATGCATAGAGGTATGCATAAAAGATATTCTTTTTGTACTAAAAGTGTGATTTTTCATCATAAATGGATTTTATGCATAACTTAGATGCATAAGAGAAATTCTTTTATTCTAAAAGTGTAATTCCTACCAAATTGAATTTATGCATAAGAAGATGCATAAAAGATTGATTTTAAATTTAAAAGTGTAAAAGATTAGATGTGAAGGCATATGGGGTTATATGAATGGGAATGTGGAAATGGATGTATGTGGATGTGTGGATGTGGAGATGGGAGTGTGGATGTATGAATGTGAAAATGGATGTATGGATGAAGATGTATATGCATAGATGTGTATGCGGATGTAGATGTGGATGTATAGATGTGAATGGGAATGTAGATGTATGTGAATGGGAATGTGGATGTAGATGTATGTGAATGTGGATGTAGATGTGGATGTATAGATGTGAATGTGGAATGTGGATGTGGATGTATGTATGTATGTGGATGTAGATGTGGATGTATAGATGTGAATGGGAATGTGGATGTGGATGTATGTGAATGTGGATGTAGATGTGGATGTATAGATGTGAATGTGGAATGTGGATGTGGATGTATGTATGTATGTGGATGTATAGATGTGAATGGGAATTTGGATGTGGATGTATGTATGTATGTGGATGTGGATGTATGAATGAGGACGTGATAATGGATGTATGCATGTGGATGTGGATGTATGGATGTGGATATGGATGTGCATGTATGAATGTGGATATGGGATGTGTATGTATGAATGTGGATATGGGATGTGGATGTATAAATGAGGATGTGAAAATGGAGGTAAGCATGTAGTTGTGGATGTATGGATGTGAATGTGGATGTGGATGTATGGATGTGGATATGGATGTGAATATATGATATGTGATGTGAAGGAATCCGAAGTGAAGAGATGGAAAATGATGTGATTGGATGAGTACACATATAAATGGAATGTGGAATAAGTAATGTGGATTAATGAGGGATAATGTGGAAAAATGAGAGTTAATATAGAAACTGTATTTGTAAATTGTTTGTAAATGCTGTTTGTAAATGGCTGTTTTATGTCAAGAATGCTGTTTGTAAATGGCTGTTTTATGTCAAGAATGCTGGGGAAGCATTTTGACCATCTTGTGATTAAGGTCATGGAGACCTAACTGATAAAGTTGCAACTGCTGAGACGGAGAGTCAATGGAGGACGTCTCGCGTAGCAAAGTCGGCCGAGGTCTTGACCAGCCTCGGTTCGATTAAAATGGTGAGCTTCCGGTACGGTGGATGAGGGACCAAGGAAGCGGCCTATGAGTGAAGCGCTAGGTCACCTGCGAAGGATCCTAGAGGGTGCTGACCATACGGTGCTCGGGCTCTGGGTCGCCTAGGATACCCACGCGTGCGTCGAGGAAGATATTGGAACAAGGAGTAAGAGTTGTTTTCTGAAACCGGGCATGGATCTGGTTGATTGACCTTGCTGGTCTTCAATGGATGAGTCCATGGCTCTTTTTATGGATCTGTTGGTTGATCTTGCTGATCTTCAACGAGAGTCCATCTTGATTTTTATAAGTGATTATATTGCCGAGTATTATGGGCTAGGAACTATTGAAAAGGCCCCTGAGTGGACAGGTGGTGAGCGTTCTAGTTGCCAATGATGCCATAGATACTCTGATGAAGGAATGATGGGAAATTAAGAATCAGTTGGATAATTTGGAAGATTGTGATCAGTGGTACTATGGTTTCATTAAAGGATTGTTTTAAAGTTAGCTGATGCTAAGAAAAAGGCAATTTCATATTGGGTGTGTAAGTGGTGTGGCTAGTTTTATGTTTGCATGAACTTCCGGCTAGGGGGCCTTGGAACTCTTTTCCTTGGTACCCGGGACAAAACCTAACCAAATTCCAAATTGGATCCCATCACTACAGTGGTTGGGCGGTTGGCTAACCCATGGGATCGGATGGGGTTAGGCTGGACTGATGGATCCGTAAACCGAGACTCAATTTCTGTTACTACGATAGATAAAGTAAATCCCGGATAGTAATTGTTCTATGGATAGGAATCAACAGCTGTGCCTCTTGATGGGGAAAAAAGCGTTGATCCCAATGATCCAAGTGCAAGTTCTTCCTTGATCTGACCAAGTATCTTTATAGATGCAGTCGAATCAGCTTGATCAGAAATGGTCTTGACTACGTTAGAGTAAAAGTTATCCTGGAGGAATCGCCCGTGCTTTCCGGGTAAAGGAAGTTTTTCCGGGTTTCGGTTTTGGATAAACCAACGGATTAGTCTCTTGTCCGGATATCCGTGGGCGAGGCCCCGAGTGTGGGACCCTGCCCTTGCAAAATGTGCTACTTCCGCTGCCAGCATCCGAACCCGTTGCGCGGTGGGAACAGGGATCTCACAGTTGGTATCAGAGCTTTTTGGTTAATGAGGATCAACCGAGAAGCCAAATATATCAAAAATTTATCAAGAATAAAAAAAAGGTTGTAATTGTGTGATATAATTCATACAAATTGATATTCAATCTGAAAATTCATAAATTAGTAATTGGGTCTTCAAATGGAAGTACCGCAATTGTATGGAACCCTGACTTGCTTGAGGCCTAGACATGATGGTATTTACCTTATAGTTCCAAGTATTATGACGACCCATATATACCGAGGGTATAACTGCAGCTCTTTACCGGTAGTATATACGAGTAAATCTAAGACTTGAAATTATAAGCGTTAATGTTATTCAGATGATGATTTCGAATGTGGTTGATATGATTTTAAATCCTGTTTGAGAACTGATGAGTTGATTTGGATTCTGATTGAAAAATGTTGATCCTTGAAATTTGTTTGAAATGTAATAAGCTGAACGAATCCTCAATGAGGATGAATGGGACGAGTCCCTGTGATGATATTCATAATTGGAATGATGATAATGATTTCAGCAAATCACTATGAGATTAGTGGATTGTGCTGTCAAATTGCTATTGTTAACTCTTATCACGGTAGATCAAGTTAAGGGATGACAATTTGAGAAATTGCTTAACTTAAATTTCCGTGGAGGAATGTCAGAAAGAAAATTTTTCGGTCTAATGGACCATTATCGTGTTAAAAATATGGATGATATGATTTGAATGAATTGTTATTGATGAGTTCTATATAAGGGATACTTATCCCCGTATTCTGTTGGGTTGACCAGAATATAAGGAACCCCAGAATAAATTGGATCTTAAGAAAAAAGAGTTGTCCTCTACTTTGCGAGATGAGGACATCTCGTGCCTTTTTAAGTGGGGTAGAATGTAGGAGTAAGAATCTCCCTTTCTGATCTTATAATTATTCCCTCTCTAAAATAAAAGAAAGATTCTGTTTAAAAAAGGAAGACCCTTTCCCTAGAATACTTCTCAGGAGTCCCACCTGTTTTAAGGATTCAGAACAATGAGTTCAGAAGTGAAAATCGGTGTTTTGAATATCAAGGTTTTGGTCTTCATTCGAGTACGGCCCAAAAGAAGTTTTTTATCTCTTAGGAAGTATAAGAAATTATCCCCCAGATATTGTGGACATACTTAACCAATTGATTGGTTGGGGGCCTCTACCGTGAACAAAGAATCAAGCAATTTGTAAGGTAAATGGTGAATTTTGATCTTTTCTATAATTTCTCAATGCTTCTCTCTTCTTAACCCCTCTCAAGCTTGAGAAGCTTAATTGGAATGGTTTTTGAATGCTATTGAAGTTAATTGATGAATAGTAGTGAAGAGTTACATAAATTGATGAATGCTATTGAAGTTAATTGATTAATGATAGTTAAGAATTACATAAATTTCCATTTATGCTTAATTCAAATGGTTTTTATGTAATTTCTCTCTCTCACTCAAGAAATGGTTATACTCATGACCCATTCTCAATCCAAATGAAGCTTTTCATAAAGCTTTTTCTTAATCCAAGATTAATCTATGCTTGAGGCCAAATTAATGGTTTTCTTCTATGCTTTTAGTTTATATATTTCATGAATATTGATGATTCAATCCATTATGGATTAATGATCCAATTTAGGGATCATTCTAATTATTTTCTTAATGATAAGCTGTATCCCTTAGAAAAATTGAGATTTATCAGTCATAGCAGCGGAGCTATGGTAAAATTTTTATAAAAATTATGCATGAAATAATTTCATTCAAAGCATAAAAAGAGGACTTCCTACCATATTCTAGGAATTATCATCCTAGATTAATTGAAAGATATTCATTGTAATCCTAGAGAAATTGATTTTTATATTATGCATAATTGATTTTCATGCATAGAGGAATAAAAGATTATTATTTTAACATAAAAGTGTTACTTTTATCATAATTAGATTTCATGCATAAAGGTATGCATAAAAGATTATTATTTTAATATAAAAGTGTTACTTTTATCATAATTGGATTTCATGCATAGAGGTATGCATAAAAGATATTCTTTTTATACTAAAAGTGTGATTTTTCATCATAAATGGATTTTATGCATAACTTAGATGCATAAGAGAAATTCTTTTATTCTAAAAGTGTAATTTCTACCAAATTGAATTTATGCATAAGAAGATGCATAAAAGATTGATTTTTAATTCAAAAGTGTCATTCTCATCTAAATTGAATTTATGCATAGGAAAATGCATAAAAGATTGAAATTTAATTCAAAAGTGTTATTTTCATTTAAAATGAATTTATGCATAGGAAGATGCATAAAAGATTGATTTTTACTTCGAAAGTATTAATCTCCTTAAATAGAATTTATGCATAAATAAATGTGTAAAGAAATCTTATATCAAATATAAGAATTCTATTGTATTCTATAAATATATATAAGATGTGATAGGATGTGATAAGAGGTGTATAAGATGTGATAAGAGGTGATAAGATGCTTATGAAATAAGTTAGGAGGTGATAAGATGAATTAAGATGTGATAAGATGTGTATGGGATGAGGTAAGGCAAGAATGGATGTGATGTAAAAGATTAGATGTGAAGGCATATGGGGTTATATGAATGGGAATGTGGAAATGGATGTATGTATGTGGATGTGTGGATGTGGAGATGGGAGTGTGGATGTATGAATGTGAAAATGGATGTATGCATGAAGATGTATATGTATAGATGTGTATGTGGATATAGATGTGGATGTATAGATGTGAATGGGAATGTGGATGTAGATGTATGTGAATGTGGATGTAGATGTGGATGTATAGATATGAATGTGGAATGTGGATGTGGATGTATGTATGTATGTGGATGTAGATGTGGATGTATAGATGTGAATGGGAATGTGGATGTGGATGTATGTGAATGTGGATGTAGATGTGGATGTATAGATGTGAATGTGGAATGTGGAATGTGGATGTGGATGTATGTATGTATGTGGATGTAGATGTGGATGTATAGATGTGAATGGGAATGTGGATGTGGATGTATGTATGTATGTGGATGTGGATGTATGAATGAGGACGTGATAATGGATGTATGCATGTGGATGTGGATGTATGGATGTGTATGTATGAATGTGGATATGGGATGTGGATGTATAAATGAGGATGTGAAAATGGAGGTAAGCATGTAGATGTGGATGTATGGATGTGAATGTTGATGTGGATGTGGATGTATGGATGTGGATATGGATGTGAATATATGATATGTGATGTGAAGGAATCCAAAGTGAAGAGATGGAAAATGATGTGATTGGATGAGTACACATATAAATGGAATGTGGAATAAGTAATGTGGATTAATGAGGGATAATGTGGAAAAATGAGAGTTAATATAGAAACTGTATTTGTAAACTGTTTGTAAATGCTGTTTGTAAATGGCTGTTTTATGTCAAGAATGCTAGGGAAGCATTTTGACCGTCTTGTGATTAAGGTTGTGGAGACCTAACTGATAAAGTTGCAACTGCTGAGACGGAGAGTCAATGGAGGACGTCTCGCGTAGCAAAGTCAGCCGAGGTCTTGACCAGCCTCGGTTCGATTAAAATGGTGAGCTTCCGGTACGGTGGATGAGGGACCAAGGAAGCGGCCTATGAGTGAAGCGCTAGGTCACCTCCTGCGAAGGATCCTAGAGGGTGCTGACCATACGATACTCGGGCTCTGGGTCTCGCCTAGGATACCCACGCGTGCGTCGAGGAAGATATTGGAACAAGGAGTAAGAGTTGTTTTCTGAAACCGGGCATGGATCTGGTTGATTGACCTTGCTGGTCTTCAATGGATGAGTCCATGGCTCTTTTTATGGATCTGTTGGTTGATCTTGCTGATCTTCAACGAGAGTCCATCTTGATTTTTATAAGTGATTATATTGCCGAGTATTATGGGCTAGGAACTATTGAAAAGGCCCCTGAGTGGACAGGTGGTGAGCGTTCTAGTTGCCAATGATGCCATAGATACTCTAATGAAGGAATGATGGAAAATTAAGAATCAATCGGATAATTTGGAAGATTGTGATCAGTGGTACTATGGTTTCATTAAAGGATTGTTTTAAAGTTAGCTGATGCTAAGAAAAAGGCAATTTCATATTGGGTGTGTAAGTGGTGTGGCTAGTTTTATGTTTGCATGAACTTCCGGCTAGGGGGCCTTGGAACTCTTTTCCTTGGTACCCGGGACAAAACCTAACCAAATTCCAAATTGGATCCCATCACTACAGTGGTTGGGTGGTTGGCTAACCCATGGGATCGGCGGATGGGGTTAGGCTGGACTGATGGATCTGTAAACCGAGACTCAATTTCTGTTACTACGATAGATAAAGTAAATCCCGGATAGTAATTGTTCTATGGATAGGAATCAACGGCTGTGCCTCTTGATGGGGAAAAAAGCATTGATCCCAATGATCCAAGTGCAAGTTCTTCCTTGATCTGACCAAGTATCTTTATAGATGCAGTCGGATCAGCTTGATCGAAAATGGTCTTGACTACGTTAGAGTAAAAGTTATCCTGGGGAGGAATCGCCCGTGCTTTCCGGGTAAAGGAAGTTTTTTCGGATTCGGTTTTGGATAAATCGACGGATTAGTCTCTTGTCCGGATATCTGTTGGGCGAGGCCCCGAGTGTGGGACCCTGCCCTCGCAAAATGTGCTACTTCCTCTGCCAGCATCCGAACCCGTTGCGCGGTGGGAACAGGGATCTCACAATCCCCGGAAGTGGCGCCAAAAATGTTATGGGCTACCTCACCTCCAATGCATTCACCTAGCTTGGGAAGAGCAATAGACCACAACTGTCATAGGACACTTACCAATGCTTTGAACTTGAGTCCCTTGAGGCCTCCAAGCTCACTTGTTAAGCTCCAAACCTCCAGCTCCAGCTCCACGCTATCACCATAGAGTCGCTTGCATCGTCGCATAAGGCAATCAGTCTCTCTCACTCTCCAACACAAGCATGCAACATACAACCATAGAAGAGGCACAAGTGCTAGAATGCTCTCTCTCAATCTCTCTCAAGACACAAAGAAGATCTCTCAATAGCACAAAGGGGGATTATGTCCTATCAATATGAGAAAATGCCTTATATACATTTGGCCCTTATTCATACTTGGGCGCCCAAAACTTAACTAAGGCCTTGGGTGGCCAATATCTCATAATGTACAACTTTAATAGTGTCTTTACATGACACTTATTAATGTCCTCAATTGTAAGAGCATACTTATTAATCCAAAACGGGATTAACATCCTCCCTACCTGATGTAGATTCTGTCCTTAGAATCTGTTACCGAGGTCGAAAGACCTAGTCGCCGAACTCATGAGGGTACAAGCTTCGGCGGGATTGAAGCTTTTTGATGGTTCTTCTGAATGCTGAGTGTGATCTCCAGAACCTGGTGTCGACCGTCCTTGAATGTGACATGCATATAGGTAGGAAGACACCTTAGGCGATGATAGTACATCATCATGCCTCTGTCAGATGGACCTTGATTCGTGTCAAATTGCAGTTGTTTAGCCTCATACCCATCATATCATTCCTTGGGTTGATCGATGAGGACCACAAGCAATTTTAAGAATCTAACACTGGCCACCATTGCTAGGTTCGGGATGCGGCGCCATGCTTGTATCCAATTCAGCATCTGTTTTCTTTGTTCCCTTATGTCTGTAAATCTAGCTAGCATGAAGATTGGAAAGTTATAACAAACATGCGAATCTCGTTGCTTGGCCTCTTAAAATTCCAGAGGTGTCCATCTCCTCTTTAGTGGCATGTACAAGGGATCAACTCATTGAGTTGGTGGTGCACACATATATACATGGCTGTATTCTAGAATTATTAGGAATTTCTTTCTCCAATTCCAAAATCTTCCAACTTGGGGTGTGCATCATCTGCGACAATTGTTGCATAGAACCCTCTTGTGTGGACTGGGTGAGCTTTCCTCCACCTGCGCGAAAGCAATAAACACCATATTAGATAATCTGGGAAAAATCCCATTCCCATTTGAAAAATGGGAGCATGGTGAACTTGTCCAAAAGTTTGTCAAAACCTCCCTCATATGACATATCATCGGAAAGATCTTGAAGAGTAGAATCTAAATCTATGATCTCCGACAAATTTGGAGTTAGTATGTTTAAGATATGTCCAAAACTATATGGAGTAATTGATTCCCAAAATGTGAGATTTTTCCCAAATTACCTAATATTGACTTAATAACTGATCATAAATGTTACCACTTTGATTTCCAGCAGGTCAGCCAATTGTGGATTGGCTAATTTGGTCTGTCGTGCCACGTTAAACCACAAGGTGCGTATACAGGAGTTATTGGTGTGGAGGAGGTTTGATATGGCTATTTCTTTGACCATCCTTGTAGCATCCAACTCCTCAAAGCGCCTTATTGCTTCCTCTTGCGCACATCTGGCGGTAGCCTTCCTTCACTAAGCTTCTGTGATTCTTTGAAGTCTTTCGGTAGCCAATCTTTGACTGTTGTGCTATCACCATTGCCTCCCACTTGTAACATTTGGGTGACTTGCGCCATTGCCTCTTGGTGTGTGCAATCACCATATTCTTTGCATCAGCTTGATTGGTGCTAATGGTATCATTAAGGACTCTAACCTTCTCCACATGTGCCTTGTTTGTTTGTTCTCTTTCTTGTTGCAAGTGGGTAGCTATGCTTTCTGCTTCCTTCAGACTTAAGGATAGTGTCTAGATCTAGCTTTGTAGCTCCTCTTCTTTGGCTAGGGATGTATGCTAGAGCTCTTGTACGTGCTGGGCATGGATGGCTGCTAGCCCATGGTTATGGGTAACTTCCTTCTGAAGTTGCTCTTTAGCCTGCTCCAGCTGCGCTTTCAGATCCGTATTCTCTTTAATTCTTTGGACAATAGTTTGGTTGAGAACCAAATTATTATTTTCCAGCACTTGGTACCTGGTCTTTTGCTCCTCGATGGCCTTTAAACTCTTCATAATCACATCCCTATATGTGGCCTCCGTCGCTATGTCAGGTGTTCTTACAAGGTATGTACTTGGTTGTTGGACTCTTGAATTTCCTTCTAGAGTGTAGCATTCCGATCATGAAGCATATGTGTTGTGAGGAGATGGCACCTCCATACTCGTTGCTCCTGCTCCCATAGTGATGCACTTGTGGCCACTGCTGCCCCTTCCAGTCTTGCATGCGATAGATTCAGTAGCTCATCCAATCCTTCCACCGTTTCCTGAAAAAAAATTCATAATCTAGATTCTGTAGGAATCATCTCTTCGTCCTCCAAACGCCTTCTTTTGCTTGGATTGGTTGTATCTTCATCTCTTGGCCTTTTACTTGTATCCAATGACGTTACTAGAGCTTGGATTGGTTGTATCTTCATCTCTTGGCCTTTTACTTGTATCCAATGACGTTACTAGAGCTTGCACTGGAAGTGATGTTTCTTCTTCAAGCTCTTGGTGGGGTTCTTTAGCTCTCACTGCCTCTGATCCAGTCTTTGGCTGCATCCCCACGTGGGTGTTGAAATATACAAGTGAAAAGGGTGTGTGTGGGAACAAGCTCTTGGATAGAGGCTGTAAAAGAGGAGATGTAATTGGGAAAGAACCTGTGAAAAGGTTAGGAGAATCTACTGGGAGAGAATAATGGGTAGCATGAGGGAATTTAGGAGTGTGGAGATATTCTGGGAGATATTCAGGGAAAAGAGAAGAGGTGGAGAGAATCAGGCAAGAGGTGGAGATATTCAGGGAGTGAATCATGGAGAAATCAATGGGATTTGATGCTTGATGTAAACTCTATAAATTGAGGCATAGCCCTAATGAGAATTTGCTGGTTTTTGAGTATCCATGCCTACATTAATCTATGTGCTAATTATTCACTAATTACGTCTTAATCACTTGCTAATCACTTTGTTAATTATGTTGATTCTAGTGTTTGATCCACCATAGCTCATCATTTAGCTCAAATTTCAACATGGTATCAGAGCCATGCCTAGAATCAACCAGATTTATGAGCCCATTAGTGAATTAATTAGGATTAGTAAAATAATTAGCAAAAAATCAATTTTTTAGTAAGCTTTCACTCTTCCCCTTCACCCCCAGCCAGTGGAGGACTCTATTCTCCATGCACACTCAATATTAGGCTATGCCCTCTTAGCACAAGCTAGCTAAGACATCTAGCTACAAGCACATCAAACGGCGCAGCAAAACGCGAAGGCATTTAGGAGAAATCGCCGTTTTCTGCAGCGCTGTTTTTTCTGAGTAAAATGCAGATCTACACTCCATCAAATCAAATTGAGCTAATTCCTCTTGGCACAAAGGGTAATCAAGCATGCTCTACAAGCTGGTGAAGATAGAAATCAATTTCATCAAGTCTACAGAGAGATCAAAGCTCTTCATCAAATCTACAGGTGACTTTGGTAAAACAGAGATTAAGCTTTCATTATTTGGTCAAATCTTGTGTTTCTTGGCTTAATCCTCTACTAGACTCATTGCTATTGATGCCTTTGAAAGCATTTGAGCTCATTTGAAGTGGAAGGCACCAGATCTGAGCTCCCCGCATACTCTGTTTTCTGCACACAAACCAGAGCATTAATTTGCTAAATCAGTGATGATTAATCAGTGCTAATCACTGTACTTTGGTGCAATTGAGGGTTCAAATTAACCATTAGGTATCTGATACAAATCCCTATAACTTCAGATTGCAAATCGGAGTTGGTTTGATACTCCAACCATCCCGTACAAATTGGTTACTCTCAATTTAATGTAATTTCTGGTGATTTTATGCTGATAAAATTGTTGTAATCATCTATTAAACACCAGATTGAGTTGTAAAAGGGTAGACACTGCCCTTGAATCTTGAATTTGAATCAAGAGGTAAGACCCCCTTCACATCACCATGAATTCAGCACAGGAAATAGCCAAATTTAATGGAGAACAGTTTTATACATGGCAAACAAAAACCATGTATTTGTTGCTGATGAGGAAAAATCTGTGGGGATTAGTTGAAGGGAGAGATGAATGCCCAGAGAGAGGGGAAAATGAGTGGAAGAGTAGGAATGAAAAAGCATTGGGGCTTATTGCACTCAGTTTAAATGATGAGATCATTCATCATATCACAGGGATACAGTGGGCAAAAGATGCATGGGATGAACTCAATAAATTATTTGGTACACAAGCAAAAAATTCCAAGATAAATCTATTAATGCAATTTTACAAATTGGACATGAAGGAAAGTGAACCTTTAATCACACACTTGAACAAATATAAAAGCATTAAGCAACAGCTAGCAGCTATTGGCAAAAAGGTAGAAGATGATGAAGCATTAGCTGTACTTTTGAAGAGTGTGGATAAAGGAGATTATGAAAACATTGTAGCAACACTAAAGAATGTACCTGAACTGAAGATACATGAGATAGAAGCAGCTCTACTGGAGCAAGAGAGCAGAGGCAAAGAGAAGAAAGAGCTCGACTCAACAGCAGGAGAGGAAAAAGCATTCTTCACCCCGAGGAGGATTCTCTCGAGGACGAGGACGAGGAAGAGGCAGAGTAGGAGGGAGGACCTTCACTTGCCACAAATGTGGAAAGCCAGGACACATGGCGAGAGACTGCTTACAGCAAACCCAGTGAAGAAGGAACGACATCGGCAAACTTCATGGAGGCTCCAAGAGAAGTGGAGTCGGATCATCTTTTCTGAGAGAGAGAGAGAGAGAACCCACAACACAATGTAACCTGCCCCAATAAAGTAAAACCACCTCTGAGCCACCGATGATGTAGGCCACGTGGTAGATGTATGTGTGAGCACTTTAGTCAAGGTCACGGGCACTTATAGTAGCCTTGGACACATAGAGAGAGAGTGTGTCAAGGACTATGGAGTTTAGGGACTTGAGGCACTGGTCGCGGGCTATCAAGTAAGAGGGAAACTTGATACAGGGTCCAGGTGTGTTAGGATTATTCACTTGAGGGGAGGTGTTGAAATATACAAGTGAAAAGGGTGTGTGTGGGAACAAGCTCTTGGATAGAGGCTATAAAAGAGGAGATGTAATTGTGAAAGAACCTGTGAAAAGGTTAGGAGAATCTACTGGGAGAGAATAATGGGTAGCATGAGGGAATTTAGGAGTGTGGAGATATTCTGGGAGATATTCAGGGAAAAGAGAAGAGGTGGAGAGAATCAGGCAAGAGGTGGAGATATTCAGGGAGTGAATCATGGAGAAATCAATGGGATTTGATGCTTGATGTAAACTCTATAAATTGAGGCATAGCCCTAATGAGAATTTGCTAGTTTTTGAGTATCCATGCCTACATTAATCTATGTGCTAATTATTCACTAATTACGTCTTAATCACTTGCTAATCACTTTGTTAATTATGTTGATTCTAGTGTTTGATCCACCATAGCTCATCATTTAGCTCAAATTTCAACAGTAGGTGTGTCGGACATAGTAGAATTTTTGCGTGGAGACAGGTTTTTGAATATTTACTGAGCTAGACTTTGAGGAGGAGTCATCTGTTGTGTTTCTTCTTGTGTGGCCTCGCTGACAGTGGCTTCCTGCTACTCAAGTACTTCCTGGTACGACTTGATCTCTTGTGTGAGCTCAGCCTCAATCCTTTGTGTTTTCTCAGCCACATCTAGTATGACGCCTCTCATCTTCCTGTTCGTCTTCTTTTTTCTTCCTCTCTTGATCTCCTTCATTATTGCCTTTGTTTCCATGAGGACAGCTTTCCCTTCTTGTATCTTTGCAAGCAATCAGCACTGGTTGCTCTGGTGGGAGGAGTGCAATTGCATTTGCTCTACTAGTTCTGGTTCTGGAAGGGTCCTCTAAGACACATGGTTCAAGACCTATGTCATGAGGTACGGGTTGCATATCTTTGATTGATGGGCTTTGAGGTAGTTTTCCATCTCCCTGTGAATATAATATGCCCAGTCCTCCCCCTTTTCTTCATGGACCTTTGCGATTCTGTTCAGCGGTACCCTGTTATATCAGTCCACTGGCTTCACCAGCATGATTAAAGACATCGCCCTACATGCCTTCTCTATGGCTTCATCTCTGATGTTCTTATATTCAGCTCCATTAGAGTTGTAGGAGCTCCATTAGAGTTGTAGGAGATGTTCTTATATTCAGCTCCATTAGAGTTGTAGGAGCTCCATTAGAGTTGTAGGAGATGTTCTTATATTCAGCTCCATTAGAGGCTCTTTTGAGTTCCTGAATCTATACTCAAATCACCCACCGAATCTGAAACTAAGTTGAGACCTTTGATTTTGATCTAAGGATTAAGAATTCGGAATTCAAAGAATTCTTCTTGAGAATCCAGTCCTGTGATCTAGAAGTCTTGGATACGGAATTAAGATATACTCATTGTATTCAAAAGAAAATCAAAACTGAAAACTTGCATAGAAACCCTGTTTTCTTAAAAGACTGTCTTACGCCAGAATGCTGGAGGGAGCATTTGGTATATGTATTTTCTAAGGGAAGTTCGGTTGCAACAGCTGGTGTGGAGTGTTCAAGGGACAGCTCACGCGGCAAAGCCTACCTAGGTCTTGACCAGCCTCGGTATGGTTAAAATGGTGGGCTTCCGCCGGTACGATGGACGAGGGCCAACGAAGCGGTCCCTGAGTGAAGTGCCAGGACACCTAAGGAGGATCCTAGAAGGTTCTGACCAGGAGATGCACGGGCTCGTGGTGCCAAGGACATCCATGAGTATGTCGAGGAAGATATTATATGATGGACCAATGTTTATTGTAATCTGTTTACTGGATCTCGTTGTTGACCCGCTGGTCTCAACGGAGAGTCCAGAGTGACACTGTTTTGTTAGAAACAAAAACTCAATGGAAATTTTGAGTTATGACATGTGTAACCTGTAATTGTTTGTCAATGGATTGTTTTATAAGTTAAAGTTTAAAGAGGAGTGTGTGTGTGTATCTGTTTTCTAAAGCAAAAGTTAAGAAAGGCATTCAATTATGGGTGGGTGAGTACTTGTTTGGTTCTACTATTCCAGTGGTTACCCATGGGCCGGATAGGCTGGAATCAGTAGAGTTTTAATAATAAAATTGATTAATAGGAATACGTTTAGAACTCGAGTAGTTAATTAGAATCCTGAAGACTTCTCTAAAGAATAAATCAACGGCTGTGCCTGATTCAATCAGGAAAAAAGCGTTGATTCCTTCAAGTTAAGTCTGTAATAGTTTCCCTTCTATCTGGTTTATTCAGATGAAGGTTAGTTCAATACCTTGACCTCATTAGAAAAATTCGTTAATAAAATAAAAATGGTGGAATCGTCCTCGCTTCCCGGGCATGGGAGATTTTCCCGGTTTCGGTTTTCAGAAGGACCACCAGCTTAGTCTCGTGCCCGGACATTTGAGGGCGAGGCCTCGAGTGAGAAACCCTGCCCCGCGCAAGAGAGATCTACTTCCGCTGCTACCATCCGGGAATCCGGTGCGCAGAGGGGGCAGCGAGATCTCACATCTTTGAGGAATTGCTCCCCCCTACCTAGACTTCTTCCTCTTCCTATGTTGGCTCTTCTAGGCATCTCTAGTCTATGGGATGGTCATGCCACTTCACTTTGTAATGGCTCATTAGTCACCTCTATATGCCTTTGCAGAATTAAGAGTTCCATGTCCTGCAAGAACACAGGATGATTGATCATCTAATCGATGTCCTTTTTGGTGTACAGGCGGTCTTCCTCTTTGCCCGCCGCGCTCTTGGTGGATCATCCTCTTGTTCTAGGGTTACAAACCCTTCCTCCGACGTGGGCTCTTCATTAATGGGTTCTAAGTTTGGAATTTCTCCCTCACTTCTTCTCATGACTATTTCTACCTCTTTACCCCGTGATTGGGGTAAGTTTACACTTCCCATCTCTTTTTGTTCGACTCTAGCCCTTCAAGTATCAAGCTCTTGTTTCCTTAAGCTCAATTCTCATAGCTGCCGTTCCACCTCGATCCTTTTCAGATCTAACACTACTTCCTCTGAGGTCAGGAAGAATACTTGGGCCACACTTTCCATGTCGCTTCTCATTCGGGGGGTACCAGTGTTTGATAGCCTCGAATTTGAAGTTTGGATAGGCACTTCTTGCCTTGGACCAAGTCCAGCGCTGCGAGGCTTGATCTTGCAACATCCAATAATAATCATGTTGCCAGCAGTGGTGCCACGATTGTCGAAGAAGAGGAGTCCATAAACGAGAGTTTTGGCTAAGTGGTTGATCGACACATCTCCACGAATTGATTGGAGGATCACTTGGTTGTTGATAATCAATATCGCCTCCCTCTTGAGTGCCTTTATGTCACCTCCTTGCAAACCCTGCAATCCGCATGAATAAGGATCGCTTTGAAGATTTGATTAAAAGCATGGAAGAGAGCACATACCAGATGAAAATGGCGACATTCATCATCTCCGAGAGTTTCCTTGGCTAGGTCCAAACTTAGTAGTGGCAACTAAACATGAGGGTTGTGCTCGTTGTGGGGCTTAACCCAAAAACTTACGGCACGAACTGACAACAACCATGCACCACCTGTGTCCCTTCCATTCGACCATCAAAGTGTAGTTGGCCCATGACCTATCAGTGGTGGCCAAATAGTTTGACACGATACTATTGTAGATGGAAGGATGCCCGCAGATTACGCTTCTTCGTCATTGCTGGTTTTTTGGAGACCAAAAAAATCCCCAGGCTATATCAATGATACCGCTGGATCTAGTTGGGGAAGGCGGTTTCTCCTCTTCCCCAAACCCAGAGTATCGCAGCCCTTCTTCCATGGATTCTTCACTACTAGTTTCAATGGTGGGGTCAGATTCCTTAAGACACTCAATTGAGTGCTTACTGATGGCATGAACCCACACTTTTTTGATAGGAAGATCATGGATGATGATGAGCTTTCTAGACCTCAAGTGCATGTATATATGATTTGATAAGCTATTTTGTTGCCCTAATTAATTTTTTGTCAGATTCTATCGACTTGTTTCTGAGGCCGTGAGATTGCAAAGAGCAGTTCACGATGTGAAGTGTCAGAAAACAGTTCACGTCATGAACGATATTCTGCACTCACGTGTTTAAAATTTTTACTTTTGGACTCAGAATTCCACGTTACCTTGTTATGATTTTCAATGTTCTTAAGACTTCCTTAGCCTTAATCTAATTATACCAAATTTGTGAGTTTGATTTGATTAAGGCATGAGATTGCAGAAAAAGTTCACACTGTGAAGAGATGAGGTTTCACATCATGAAAAGCAATTGGTTCACGTCGTGAACTAAAAATGGTTCACACCGTGAAGGGTTCTAAAATGGTTCACGTTGTGAAATGAAAATGTTTCACACCGTGAAGTGCTCTGAAATAGTTCACGTCGTGAATGATTTTCTGCACGTTCATGATTCATAATTTTTTCAGACCTCGTGGTGTTAGAGGTGTCAAGATAAGGCTACCTATTTTTAACAAGGTAGTCCCATGAATTGTGGCATTGATGCTGAGAGTGGTTCACGACATGAAGTTGCAGAAAACGGTTCATGTCGTGAGCGATTTTCTTGCAGTTTGACATGGGAACTTCCCGTGTCGACTAAGGTGATTTTGGGTGCAAAATACTTATCCAACTATTTCCAAAATGATTGTGCCACGCATAAAGAGTGTAATAGAAGTTCAATGCACAGTCAATGGTGTGAGGTGAAAACAAGAAAGAAAGACCACTGCCTCTATAGCCCTTCACCTCCCAAACTTGGAAAATAACAACACAACGGCCACACCGGCTGGAACACTTCTCTCTGTTCACCACCCACCCACACTATACAAACAGCTCAAAACCACGATAGACGACTATCACCACCAGCCACACCGGCTGGAACACTTCTCTCTGTTCACCACCCACCCACACTATACAGACAGCTCAAAACCACGATAGACGACTATCATCCAGCAAAAAACATATATAATACCATCCACACTATAACAAACTCAGCAATCACACCAAAAGCCAGGACTCTGTCTAGGATTTATTGCCAAGGGAATTCACCCTTGCGTTTGACAACCAAGCCTCTGTCTCCCGGTCTCTGCACTCTCCAGAGGGCGCCCCACCAGCAACCCTTCTTCACTTCCTCTGTAGCCCGGCTACTCTGCTTCAGCTGCTACTACCTGCTAAGTGTCGTAGGTGAGTCCCACCTGTCTCTAGCCCACACATCAGCACCTCTGTGTAGCCAACACACACAAAAAACCAAGGCTCTCTCTCTAGTCAGCATCCACTCTCTACCTGCAATCGTCGCCCACACAAAACCAGCCACTTCTCTCTTCAGAGGGCGCCCCACCAGCTAACCCTCAACTTCAGCAGCTCTCACTCTCTCTGTGTCATGACCAGCAGCTTCACCAACCACAGAACCTCTGCACAATCTCTTCAGCACCAACGCCAACTGCTCAACGTAGCATCACCTTCTCTTACATCCAGCCCAACTACCCTCAACTCGCCGGTTGTCACCACGGTGGCCTACCAGCCACCTTTGTGCACACCTGGCTGCGCTTCAACTTCTCTTTGCTGCTCTCCCTTTGCACCTGTCCTTGCAGTATCACCACAGGCTTCTTGTACCACCCAAGGCGGCCACTTCTTCCTACTCGCTCTGTAGCTCTTCAAAGTCACCCCCAGCGCCTGTCACCACTAGAGATCCCCTCCTTAACAAGGCGGCATCTTTACACAAGGCGGCTGCTCCCCTTATCTACGCCTGCAAACCAAACCAGCTCATCGCCTCTTTTCGCCTGTCAGTAGAACCACTAGAGAGCTCCCCTCATCAACAAGGCGGCAACTCTTCACACGGCCACCTTCATTTTGTCTCTGGTCTCGTCGAATCCCCAGCCGAATCCCCAGCCAGCTCTTCTCTCACCAAGGGCCGCCCAGCAGCCCTCCTTCTCTCTCTGTTCTCTGCCGGCCGCCGCTGGTCGGAGAGTCACCACAGGATCACCCCAGAGCTATAAGATGGCGGCTCCAAACCTCTGCGTCTGTCTGCACGCCAGCCCTTTATACACGAGGCGGCAACTTCACCCCAGCGCCGCTTTTCACATCACATGGCGACCACCTTTGACTGTCTTCGCCTCCGTCTCTCGAGAATCCCCAGCAAGGCGGTCTTCCACAATCTACCCGGCGGTCCATCCAACTCTTTACACCTCCTCGCCAACCTTCTAGCGTGTTCTTTCACGCTGGCGAGGGAGGTGGCAGCAAACAAAACCCCCACACGGACCCTTATAAGGTGGCCACTTAATTAGTGTATGTTTTTTTATTTTTAAAGCCTCAAAGCCTCAATAATGGCCACACACCCTTCATTACCTTGCTTCATTCTGATATACGGCGCCACGCTTCCAGTACAAGAGCTGCCCACACAAAAACCAGCCGCATCATAACTTACCAAACATGACAATTGCCATCGGTGCCCTGCATTTGGTAACCACCCGCACACCACACGGTTGCAATAAAAAACTTCCAAATCTCTAGCATCTACTCCCAAAAAAAACGACACGCATACCAGCTCACTGCAAAACCACCCGCTTTATACATTTGCCAAGGCATTCAGGGCAAAGCTTATTTGCAAACCATGCATCCCATATGTACACAGACCCAAAACACCTTTTAGAATTTTACCTGACAAATGGCTCCTTATTTTTTCAAATTTTATGAATTTTTTAAAAGAAAGAAAAACAGAACACCAACTTGCTTGTTCACGTTGATGATTCCAGTGATGCAAACATCAAAATTAACTAGAAAAAACAGTGAAGCTCTCTTCCCCCAAGACCACTCCACCACACAATTACACAACAAACACAACCAATTTCTCACAATTTTTCACTTCCACACAAATCGTATCTATTTATTTCCTACACAATGCACTACCAGAATGCAAAGGAAATCGTGGATCTTATGCAATGGGAGCTGAAACTCTAAGAGGAAGGAAGAAAAAAAGTTGTTTTCAGTGGCACCAAAAATGTTATGGGGGCTACCTCACCTCCAAGAGGGAACTCAATGCATTCACCTAAGGGAAGAGAAATAGAACACAACTGTCATAGGGCACTTACCAATGCTTCAAACTTGAGTCCCTTGAGGCCTCCAAGCTCACTTGTTAAGCTCCACCTCCACATTGTCACTGTAGAGTCGCTCGCAACGTCACATAAGGCAATCACTCTCCAACACAAGCATGCAACATACAAGCATAAAAGAGGCACAAGTGCTAGAATGCTCTCTCTCAATCTCTATCAAGACACAAAGAAGAGCTCACAATAGCACAAAGGGGGATTGTGTATATTCATTATTATGAGAAAATGCCGTATATACATTTGGCCCTTATTGATACTTAGGCGCCCAAAACTTACTTAACTAAGGCCTTGGGTGGCCAATATCTCATAATGTATAACTCTTATAGTGCCTTTACATGACACTTATTAATGTCCTCAATTGGAGGAGTATACTTGTTAATCCAAAATGGGATTAACAGCAGTCAATAATCTTTCATGAGTTTTAATATAATTAAATGATGTAACAGGTGTTTTGTATGTGTGTCGTTTCTTTAGAATACTCCCATTGTATCCCATGCCTAGTCTACTGCATTGGCATCCACACTACTCATGCCACCTATGAACCTAGGATGACAACTTGTAGAACAGGCTTTGCAGTGACACAAGTAGGGAGTAGTAGCATCAGTGGAGAGGCGATTGAGAACATTGGAGATCCTATACATTTTGTAACCAAAATGTGAGTAGACTCTGCACATATATCACAATGGATATCCCCATAAGATGAATCCATCCTAACGTTTAAATTTGTGATAGGAACTATATTTGCCTTTAATATAAATATTGTAGATCTTGCATTAGATGTTCAAAGTTAGAGACAACCATCTACCATCATGAGTGGAGTTATGAAAGCTTTAAACATAATTTGTACTAAAGGCAAGGTGAAAGGGAAGATGGTGGATCATTGTGTTGAGTTGATTTTTTGTGACTTCCCATCTGACATTGTAGTGGAGGGCTGTTCCATAAATAAGATTCCATATTGGAATGAAGTTGATGACAATCTATATGCATCGGCCTTTAAATTTTCTAACTTTTATCTCTTCGATGCTTGCTTCTTTACATGCCTATATAGGATGGAGGAGGCCACAAAGTTTCAGCATTGTGCCTTAATTCAGGGTTTTGTGGTGGTGCATTGCAAGTGTGTACACCAACAATGGGAAGGAAAAAGAGACTAATGTCAACAAAGGTAACCTTTTTACAACAATTCTTATTACACATATAATGGTAATAAAACTTTAACAAATGCATAACATAGGTGACATGTCTTATCCTAACTACATTTGTACGCTCTTCTTCACCGAAGAATGTATTCTTAATTCATAGTGATCAAGTTAAAGAGTTGAACCATGGAGAGGAGCTTGATGTGGAGCATGAACTCATTCATGATATGTATGTATTTACTTTCAATTAACTTTATATTCATCAAGTTATCATTTTCTTTATGTTGTCATGTAGTTTGATTTCAAATGATATTTTTTTGAGTCATCAGAGTTCCCCCTAAAGAATTGGTTTAAAAAAAGGACTCTACCTAGAGAGGTTGTTACTAGAGAGTCTTAAAGTTATGCAAGTATATTATTTCATGTTCAACAAGCCTAGAGATACTGTTGTGGATTTGTTTGGCTAGGATTGGGACTGGGACACTTGGACTTGCAACAACGTATATAGATCACAATGTCATATTGTTAGAGAAGGATGATCACATTTGCTTACTCGAACCCTACTCTGCCAAGGTCATAAAGTATTTTCAAGCTTAAGTAATTGCTAAATTTTTTGTTCTCTCTTCTTCCACCACTGCTGCACTACTGCACAACTTGGCATCCTTGATTCCATGTGACTAATCACATCATCATGAAGATTTTGAGCGATAAGGCCCGATGCTTTGTTGTTTTGAAGTGGCTCAACCTCCACTTGTTCATCCTCAATAAGGTGCCAAAGCCCCATAGGCATAAGAAAGTACATGGTCTTGCTTTGCAATGTATAAAACCCATCACCATTAAATATTGAAACAACTTGAACATGCTCCATAGTGATAAGGTCTTACTAACAATATTTTATTTTGCTTTGTGAGCAGTGTCTAATCTCATGTAAATTTGTAGTGTGAGAGGATCTGGAAGGTCTTTGCACGTGATGATGATTCACGGCCAGTGTCTAGTCTTAGTACAAGAATGGCAATGAAAAACTCTCTTTAGTTGAGTAATGCAAGAGAATGCAATGAATTTTTATGTAAAAGAGAACTTTCCACAATGAATTTACACCCCAATTTTCAATTTTGGACTTTAATTAGCCCAAGTTTTGCTAACACGTCATTAATGATAATGATTAGTTCTTAATTACAACGATTAACATGGCTGAATTTTGGAGGCCTCAATTGAGCTCATTAGTGAGAACTATGTCAGGGCATTTGGCATTTAACTCTTTTTCTTGATAAGAAGGTTGGGTTTGAGTTAAATAGCCAACGTACTTTGAGAATCAGCGATTGGTTTTTAGCTTGGTTCTCCTTGGTCCGTAGACGAAACTCGACAAGATTTGAGTTGTAGGAGCCTTACACTATGATCTAGCCATAGCTAAGAGCACTTGTCTCAATTCAATGTGTAGAGGCTTAATGGCCCAAAAGACCAAAAAACGATCGTACAACGAAATCGTTTGATAGACGACAAGTTTGATGATTTCTTATGGTGTGTGTGGTTGCCTACCAAGGTACAAGATGTGCATTTAAAATAAAGAGAACTTGCTCAGGAGATTAGAGCCTTGAAATCTCAACCTCTCTTCTTGAGTAAAGGATAAGGTTGAGGTTTAGTGGGAAATGATAGCTAATAAAATGCAATTAGTGTAAATGATGCTACAGAGGGTGAATGCTAATAAAATGCAATTAGTGTAAATGATGCTACAGAGGGTGAATGCTAAGGTGAAGGGAGCAAGAGACTTGGCTCTGATACCAGGTTGAAACTTGAGGCGGCTCAAGCTTCCACATGGAGATGAAAGTGTACTAATCCTATATTTACAACAACATGATTAATGCTAATCTAAACTAAGGAGGATGATACCTAAAAACAATCATGAAGTGATGAAAACCCTAAACTAATTTAAACTTTAGACTCAAGCACAATTAGATTAGAAGAAAACCCTAAACTAATTAAACTTTAGACTCAAGCACAATTAGATTACAAGATTGAGACTTGTACACATAAAGAGACTTGCGAGCTTGCTTTATTTTTCATTGCTTGAAATGGTCCCTTTAATGTGAGGAGGTACACTCTTGAGCTTGTACATCAATGTGGGATAAGTCTCCACTCTTCTCTCTAGCTTACATGTCACCTCAAATCTCAACAAAAATGCCACTCAAACTGAGGTAAAACAAGTGAATTACCCAATTCCCTACCTCAAGGGAAAAATCTAGTCGAAATACTTGAACACATATCCACAGACAGGTTCCCATAAGAACCTATATAGATTTGATGGATTGAATAATTCAATGGATGGAGTAAGAGCTGCTATGTTCCACCAAGAAGCTGCAAAAATTACACCAGCATGCTCCGTCTACATTAAGAGCTTTATCCATATATTCTTGGGCCTACCTTGTGGAGCATCTATCTAGAGAAAACCCCATGGTTTAACACAATAAGCCTCAGAGGACTATAACAAGCTCAATATCCATATATTCTTGGGCCTACCTTGTGGAGCATCTATCTAGAGAAAACCCCATGATTTAACACAATAAGCCTCAGAGGACTATAACAAGCTCAATATCCTCTCTACCTACATAACACTCACAACCATACAAAATCACGACCGTGATTATGTATGGTTGTGAGTGAAATGACTTCTTCTTGTCACCATCTTGGAGGGCCAAAATTAGTTTTACACCAAATGCCTAAGGACCCACATCAAACCCCCTAATGGCTAGCACCCCATTGTCTTGTCACTGCCGTGATCCCTCTGGAGCATTTAGCTAGAGAAAACACCATGATTTAACACAATAAGTCTCGGAGGACTATAACACCTACAAAATCATGACACGTGTTTGCCACATCATTAATCATGCCAAATGAATCACAACATGATTCCCACATCATCAATCACGGGGGTGACAATCACGTGATTCCCATGTCATCAATCAAATGGGGTGACACATCATTAATCATGGGGGTGACACGTCACTAGTAAAAAAATCACAACATTTATGCCACACCATCGATCATGCCCAATGAATCATGGCATGATTCCCATGTCATCAAACCACACTGACACATCACTAATCATGATGTTTATGCCACATCATTAATCAAATGAATCACGGCATGATTGCCATTTGTTAATCCCATTTTGGATTAACAAAGATGCTCCTCCCATTGAGGACATTAATAAGTGTTATGTAAAGGCACTATAAATGTTGTACATTATGAGCTACTGGCCAACCAAGGCTTTAGTTAGTTTTGGGTGCCCAAGTTTGATTAAGGGCTAGTTGTATATAAGGTAATTTCTCATAATGGAAAGACAATCCCCCTTTGTGCTATGAGAGCTCTTACCTTATCTTGTGTATGAGAGAGAGAGAGAGAGAGAGAGAGAGAGAACTCTAGTGCATGTGCCTCTTCCATGCTTGTGTGTGGGGGGAGAGTGAGAGGACGATTGTTGAGATATCGAGATCAACTAGTGCTACGGCGGACATTAATGACCTGCCTGGGTGACAGCTTCCGCGCTTATGCCATTGGCATGGTTGATGAGATTATGGTCGATATGCCGCCAGTGGATGATAGGCTGTGTGACAGCCACTTTGGAGTACTAGAGTTATGACATAGTTACAACGCCATCTCATATAGTCAGGTTCACACTATAGACCAACCATTTTGTATGTTGTTGTTAGAGAGTACTTTCCCTTTATGTATGTACTCTTATCATTTAGTTATATGGTTGTAGAGAAGAGAAGATAGAAGAAAATTCAGCCATCCATCTCTCTTGTGTCTTTCACTCTTTTGTGTGTGTGTGTGTGTGTGTGTGTTTGTGTGTGTGTGCATGTTTTCTTGCAAGGAGCTCAAGCTCTCTCTCTCCCCCACATTCTCTTTAACGATTGCCTTGCATTGTGGTGTGAGCGACTATGTAGTGACAGAGTAGAGGTGGAGATTGGAGGATTGGAGCTTCTACAAGCAAGCTTGGAGAGCCTCAACGGACGTGAGCTTGGAACATTGGTAAGTACCCCCTAACGACGGTTGTTGTCTATTGCTTCTTCCCTTTGTGAATGTGTGGAGTTCTCTTGGGAGGTGCAAAAGGCCATAACATTTTTCGTGTTGCTGTGTCGGGGATACTACCATTGTTTCTTCCGTCTTCTTAGAGCTCCAACTCCCACCTATGCAAGATTAAATGTTGCCTTTGCATTCTGGAAGTGCATTGTGAAAAACCGTGTGGATAAGGTTTGTGTGGAAGTGAACGAATTAGCTTAGTTGTGAAAATATGTGTATATTGAAGTGTGTGTGAGTACTTGGTAATGCTTGGACAAAAGATACACTTGGAATTTCTTTTGATTTTGTTGTTTTCTACACCAATTTTGCTATCGTGAGTTAGCAGCCTGGTGTCACACTTTTTTTTATTTTTTTTTAAAATCATGAAAATCACAAAAATAAGGAGCCATTGGTTGTGTTAGTAACTTGCATTGCATTCCTTTTGCTAGACACAATCATTCTAGATACATTGGGCAAGGAAATCATACTCAATTTTTTTTTGAAAAAGTCATTATGTTGGGTCGATTGACATATGCGTGAAAGTATAGGAAGGTATTTCATGATGTGAAACACATTACATTTCACAACGTGAAACCCTACCCACCATTAGTGCCAAAAATCTCGGGATTGCCTTACTAAAGTTAGTGCAAATTATCTTGACTGACACAAGGAAATGGAAAAGTCTTATCTCATGAAAGTGTAGGAAAATATTTTCACGATATGAAACACAATCTGCTATTTCATGGAGAACTACCATTTCACGACGTGAAAAGGGTTGTTCACGGATTGAAGCATTGTCATACCAAAGGTAAGAGAGAGCCATAAGTGCACTATAGTAGTCTTCCCAACTCAAATTAATCTAATTCTAAATGGGGATTTCAAAGCATGAAACACAAGTTATTCACGGCATGAAATACATTTCATGACGTGAGACATAGTTTGATGTTTCATGACGTGAAACCCAGTCTACTATTTCACGATGTGAAACCCAGTCTACTATTTCACGACATGAAATGTCAGCCTAACAAAAACCCAAGCAAAAGAGTTGGAGTAGTGAGTTTGCCTACTACTAAACTTTTTTCTTTCATGCACTTGAGGTCAAGAAAACTTATTGGGAGATGATCCTACCCTAGAGGAAGTGTACAATCTACCTAGGACATCTACTGGAGGAGAGGATCGGATCTACACAAGGGAGGAGATAAATGAAATGATCAATAATCCCACATTTGTTTGTAGAGCATGAAACTCTTAATTCAACAAAGGTGGGCCGCCAATGATGAGCCAGGTGATGAGGAATTGCCCAAACCTAGCCATAGACCTAGACTAGATAGATGGACCTACACAAGTAGAGGACGAGGTCTAGGTAGGGAGGAAGAGCTCCTCGGAGGCCTATAGTGGATCCCCACGTAGATCTAAATACAACCATAAGGGCAGATTGTTGAATATGGCCATAGAAATGGGTAGAGGCATGGTTAGGTAACTAGGCAAGACTCTTGAATCCAGACCATCTCAAATGAAGCCACACATCATTTCAAAACTCACGTAGATCTAAATACAGCCATAAGGGCAGATTGTTGAATATGGCCATAGAAATGGGTAGAGGCATGGTTAGGTTACTAGGCAAGACTCTTGAATCCAGACCATCTCAAATGAAGCCACACATCATTTCAAAACTCATGCAAAAGTTCTCAAGAGATGGGGACCCGATCCAACACATAGAGATCTTTGAGTCAACATGTGGGCCGGTGAATGATGTGACCATGATACATGCCTTTTCTCTAAATTTAGAAGGTAAAGCCCACCAATGGTATCAAACCTTAAAGCTTGAAGATAAAGTCAATTTCACGCGGCTTAAGAATGTGTTACCAAGCTTTGCTCAAAGTAGTGAGGATAGATGGAGTCCTTTGGCTCAGCTCCATAACATCAAGCAAAAAGAAACCCAAACCTAGCCATAGACCTAGACTAGATAGATGGACCTACACAAGTAGAGGACGAGGTCTAGGTAGGGAGGAAGAGCTCCTCGGAGGCCTATAGTGGATCCCCACGTAGATCTTAATACAGCCATAAGGGAAGATTTGTTGAATATGGCTGTAGAAATGGGTAGAGGCATGGTTAGGGAACTAGGCACGGTCCTTGAATCCAGACCATCTCAAATGAAGCCACACATCATTTCAAAACTCATGCAGAAGTTCTCAAGAGATGGGGACCCGATCCAACACATAGAGATCTTTGAGTCAACATGTGAAACATGTGGGCCGGTGAATGATACATGCCTTTTCTCTAAATTTAGAAGGTAAAGCCCACCAATGGTATCAAACCTTAAAGCTTGAAGATAAAGTCAATTTCACACGGTTTAAGAATGTGTTACCAAGCTTTGCTCGAAGTCGTGGTAGATGGAGTCCTCTGGCTCAGCTCCATAACATCAAGCAAAAGAGTTGGAGTAGTGATAGATGGAGTCCTCTGGCTCCACCTATTCTACCACCATAGGCCAAGATCAACTAGGTCTTAATTGAATAACCCTTGGAAGAGGGGGAAGCTATGTGTGAAGTAGAAGTGAAAACGACTACTACAAGGAACCAATTGACATCAGTATTATGTCTTACAAAATAGCATGCCAGTACCAATGTTTCAAACCACAATACAGTAAGGAAAAAGGCATAAATTTGACTATGAGAAGGGGACCCATATAATGTTTTCACTGTAATGGACCTCATCGAGTAGCAAGGTGTCCTCTAAAAAATGTGGCTAATGCTAGTCAAACTCAGCTGATATAGCAGCGCAGACCAACTCTTTCATGTGTTAAGTGTGGTGTTGATCATCTGATCAACGAATGCCCATATCATGCCAATGGTAATGCTTCTACATCTAACCATGCCACCACCAAGACTATAAGTGTAGCCTGGAAATATCGTGCCAGCAAATGTCCTGACATACACACAAGTGAAACAGGTGGACAAAGGGAAAAACCCAGGAGGTATTACAACCTCTAAGACTGGGAGAAGGACAAGAGTGAAAAAGATGGGTAAGGGTGACACCTTGGTTGTAATTCAAGATGGATCTGAGGAAGATACCATTGACACTGGTTCCACCCAATCAAGTGCCAAGGCCGAATGAGCAGGCAAAAGAGAGACCACAGCAACCCCCAAGGGTGTTGGAGAATATCCAAATGATGAGGAGAAAATAAGAAATCTTGAGGAAGCTAAGGCCCTTGTAGAGGAGTATCATTGCAACCATGAAGCCAAATTGAGGGCTAACAGGGCTAGGGATACCGTGTATCCACGGAATGAGCTATTAAAGGAAAGAAAATTGGATGTACCTACTCTAATTCCAGAAGAGTCTGAGGAAGGGACTTATAGTGATCTGACTGCAAGAATGTTTGCAACATAGGTAGATCAAGAATTGTCAAACTATTCATTCGCTAGGATTGAATATGAGACAAACATGTGGAAGGAGCCCTCACATGTTGCCAAAGAACCTAGAGACATAGGTAGTCTCTCAGCAATATTGTCTACAACTGTCAAATGCCACTTTGACCATTGCTACGCAACATGCCAGCATTGTGGGCAAATGTCAAGGATTGGGTTGAAGAAAGAATGAACCCAATGACCACCACAGAGGAGAGCAGACACTTTTGGCAGGGAAAAACCAAGTACCTGAGGAAAGAGGAGTACCCATATTCATCCAAATACATGTTAACCGATTGTGGAGGTATTATGAGAGCGATGACACGAATGCCACAATTCCAATCCACCATAACAGGTACTAATAATCACTTGCTATCCTAGATGGAGGTGCGAGTGTGAGCATTATCACCAAGCAATGTTGGGAAAACTGGGGAAAACTAAAGTTAGAAAGAGCGGACCTCGTCATTAACATGGCAGATGGAACATCCTCAAGGATAATAGGCTTATTGAAAAATGTTAAGCTTAAGGTATTTTTATTTCATTACCATCATGCATTTGTTGTAAAGGACTTTCTGGGCCAACCAGATTCCTATGATATTATCTTGGGTAGACCCTTCATGAGGGAAGCCAAGATGGTGCATGATTGGGCATTAGACCAAGTGTATATACGAAAGGATTCACAAATTCTGAAGATTGATCTCCATACGTGAAAGGCACACCCCATGGAAGGAAAGAAAATTGGATGTACCTACTCTAATTCCAGAAGAGTCTGAGGAAGGGACTCATAGTGATCTGACAGCAAGAATGTTTGCAACATAGGTAGATCAAGAATTGTCAAACTATTCATTCCCTAGGATTGAATATGAGACAAACATGTGGAAGGAGCCCTCACCTGTGCCAGAGAACCTAGAGACATAGGTAGTCTCTAAGCAATATTGTCTACAACTGTCAAATGCCACTTTGACCATTGCTATGCAACATGCCAGCATTATGGGGGCAGATGTCAAGGATTGGGTTGAAGAAAGAATGAACCCAATGACCACCACAGAGGAGAGCAGACACTTTTGGCAGGGAAAAACCAAGTACTTGAGGAAGGAGGAGCACCCAGATTCATCCAAATACATGTCAACCAATTGTGGAGGTATTATGAGAGCGATGACACGAATGCCACAATTCCAATCCACCATAATAGGTAATAACAATCACTTGCTATCCTAGATGGAGGTGCGAGTGTGAGCATTATCACCAAGCAATGTTGGGAAAACTAAAGTTAGAAAGAGCGGACCTCGTGGAACATCCTCAAGGCTAATAGGCTTACTGAAAAATGTTAAGCTTAAGGTATTTTTATTTCATTACCATCATGCATTTGTTGTAAAGGACTTTCTGGGCCAACCAGATTCATATGATATTATCTTGGGTAGACCCTTCATGAGGGAAGCCAAGATGGTGCACGATTGGGCATTAGACCAAGTGTATATATATACGAAAGGATTCACAAATTTTGAAGATTGATCTCCATACGTGGAAGGCACACCCCATGGAAGGGTAATTGTTTGGAGATGATTTGGTTACAATTGAACGAACCACATCCTTACAAGTCTACCAACCAGTTAAAGAACACTCATGGGAAGAGAAAGAGAACGAGATGTACATATCACTTCTACCTCCCGACTTTAGTGAAAACTGGATGCATGTACTTGCCACCATATATGTGTTGGCTCCCAGAGGAACAAATTATGTTGAATTGGGAACGATTCCCACTACCTCACTGTGCATGGTGGTTGGATGTGCAACTCATGGAAGAGGAAACTGAAGATGAAGCCTCAAGCACAGAAGTGCCTAGATTGCATGGTCGCAAACAAGCACTCAACACCTCAGGAAGTGGCAAAAACAAAAGAGGTATATCACCCGACACAATGCCTTGTTTATGAAGTAAACCCACGGATGCCTAGTGGCTGAGATATCTTAAAGTCACCAAGGCACACGATGAGTTCTCTAAGAACTAGGGTGAGGAGTTGAGTAAGATAACTTTGGAAGGAAAACAAGAAGAGAAAACTACTCTTCAAGAGCCTGATCCGCCTAAACTCACTAAATTAAGAAGAAGAAAACAAAATAAGGCTCTTGACTAAAGCTGAGCGAGAGGCAAGGAAGGCGATGGCTCAAAAAGAGGATGAGGATGATGATGAGCCACATCTGCACCCAATACCAGATCATTTCAAAACCTACACTGTCGATGAGCAGAAAAAGTGGCCCAACTAACGCAGCCACCAAAAGAGTGAAGGAGGATGGCCAATCCAGGTCTTATGATGGGCTAGGAGAAGTTAAGGAGGTGGACTTTACAGATCCAGGGGAGGATCCCAAACCTATCTACATTGCTACGACTTGACTGACCTACTAGCTGAAGAAGAAGATCTCATTGCTCTCCTAAAAGAGTTCAAGGATTGTTTTCCTTGGAAGTATACAGAAATGAAGGGTGTACCACCCGAGGTGGTTCAACACACTATCCCGATCATAGAAGGATCGAGACCACCCAGGCAAAACCTGTATCAAGTGAATCCTAAATATGCAACTATTGTAAAGGAGGAAATTGATAAACTCATACCTTCTGCAGATTTCATTAATCCCATTTTGGATTAACAAGTACGCTCCTCCAATTGTGGACATTAATAAGTGTCATGAAAAGGCACTATAAAAGTTATACATTATGAGATATTGGCCACCCAAGGCCTTAGTTAAGTAAGTTTTGGGCTCCCAAGTGTGAATAAGGGCTTATTGTATATAAGGCATTTTCTCAATGAAACTTGACACAATCCCCCTTTGTACTATTGACAGCTCTTCTTTGTGTCTTGAGAGATATTGAGAGAGAGAATTCTAGCATTTGTGCCTCTTTTATGCTTATATGTGTGGAAGTAAAAAATTGTGAGAAATTGGTTGTGTTTGTTGTGTATATGTGTGGTGGAGTGGTCTTAGAATAGAGCTTCACTGTTTTTTCTAGTTAATTTTGATATTTTCATCACTGGAATCATCAACATGAACGAGCAGGTTGGTATTCTATTTTTCTTCTTTTCTAAAAATTCACAAAAATAAAAAAAAATAAGGAGCCATTGACTATGCCTTGAACTTGTATTTCACTCCTTAGATGTGGCACAATCATTTTGGGAACTATTGGATAAGTATTTTGCACCCAGAATCACAGTAGTCGATGCGAGAAGTTCCCACGTGAAACTATAAGAACATGTTCATGACGTGAACCGTTTTCTACAACTACATGCCATGAACCGCTCCCGACATCACCGCCGTGATTAACGTCACAATTCACGGGATTACCTTGCCAAAAATAGGTAGTCTTATCCTAACACCTCTGACGCCATGAGGTCTGATAAAATTAAGAATCGTGAAAGTGCACAAAATTGTTCACGATGTGAACTATTTCAGAACTCTTCACACGTGAATCAATTTGTTCATGACATGAACCATGTTAGAAACTTTCACGCCGTGAACCATTTTTTGTTCATGATGTGAAACCTTATCTCTTCATGGCATGAATTTTTCCCTGCAATCTCATGGCCTAATCCAATCCAACTCACGAGCTTGGTATAGTCAGGTTAAGGCTACAAAGGTCTTGAAAGGATTGACACCCACAACAAGGTAATGTGGAATTCTGATCCCAAGAGCCAAATTTTTTTAACCACGTGAAAGTGCAGAAAATCGTTCCACAATGTGAAATGTTTTTTGACACTTCACGCCATGCACTGTTCTCTGCAATCTCACGGCTTTAGAAATAGATCGACTGAATCTAAACTGAACTTAATTGGAACAACAAATTAGGCTGTCAAATCATACATACATGCACTTAAGTTCTAGAAAGCTCATTAGAGATGACCTTACACTTGATGATAGTGCACAAATCACCCAAGATCTTCATATCAAAAAAGTGTGGGTTCAGGCCACTCAATAATAAGCACTCACTTGAGTGTCTTAAGGAATCTAACCACCGTTGAAACTAGCAATGAAGAGTCCATGGAAGAAGGGCTGAGGTACTCTAGGTTTGGGGAGGAACAGGATAAACCACCCTCGCCAATTAGATCCCGTGGTATCATTGATATCGCCCAGGGATTTTTTGGTCTCCAAACCAGTCATAACGAAGAAGCGCAATCTGCGGGCATGGATCCGTCAACCAGTGCGCTGGACTTGGTCCAAGGCAAGAAGTGCCCATCCAAACGTCAAATTCAAGGCTATCAAGCACCAGCACCCCCCGAATGAGACAGGACATGGAAAGTACGACCAGAATGGGTCAAGTATTCTTCCCCACCTCAGAGAAAGTAGAGTTAGATCTAAAAAGGATCGAGGTGAAACGACAGCTAACGAGAGTTGAGATTAAGGAAACAAGAGTTTGGTGAGAGATGAACAAAAGAAGATGGGAGGTTTAAACTTACTACAATCACGGGGTAAGGAGCCGGAATTAGTTATGGGAAGAAGTGAGGGAGAAATTCCAAAATTAGAACCCATAAATGAAGAGCCTAGAGCTAAGGAAGGGTTTGTAACCCTAGAAGAAGAGGATCATCTAGCAAAAGTGACAGGTGAAGTGGAGGACCGTCTGTACACCAAAAAAGACATTGAGAAGATGATCAATCATCCTATGTTCTATAGGACATGGAACTTTTAATTTTGCAAAGGCGTATAGAGGCAACTAATGATGAGCCACTCCAAGGTGTAGTAGTAGGACTGTCCCATAGACCGGAGATACCTAGAAGAGCCAACAAAGAATGAGGACGAGGTCAAGGTAGGGGAGGGGGGGAAATTCCCCAAAGACCAAGGGTGGATCCACCATTAATCTTAATGCAACCACAAGGATGGACCTGTTGAATATGGCCGCAGAAATGGGCCGAGGAATGGTTAGGGAATTAGACACTGCTCTAAAATCCCGACCCTCCCAGATGAAGCCACACATCATTTCCAAACTTGTCCAAAAATTCTCTAGGGATGAAGATCCTATCCAACATGTAGAGATTTTTGAATCCACATGCGAAACGTGCGGGCCAATCAGTGATGTGACAATGATTCATGCTTTCTCACTGACCCTAGAAGGGAAATCACATCAGTGGTTCCGAACCCTCAAACCCGATGATAAGGTTAACTTCACATGCCTCAAGAATGTGTTTGTGCCTAGCTTTTCTAGAAGTGGTGACATATGGAATCCTGTGGCACAGCTCCACAATATCAAACAAAATGAAATGGAGTCAATGAGAGACTATGTGTCTCGACTTAACTAAGGTGCAAGCTACGGGAGGGGTTAACTGATGAGATCAGTTATTGCCTTACTTTTTTGGAGAGGAGTTAGAGACCATAAGATGCATGATTATCTCACGTACTAGCCCAACCAGCCACTCTAGATACGTGTTGCAAGCTGGCAATTGAACATGAAGATAATATGCTGGAATTACCGCAGCCAGAAGATGTCAAAATATCTTCACAGCAACAATGACTTCGCGTGTTTTGAGTCACCAAGAGATTGGAACTCGAGGCAAGCAAGTCAGAAACATGATTGTGGATGAGCCCGGTAACAACGCAATACTAGAGAAATTGAAGGTAAAAGAGGGAAGAGAAACATCTGGGCATGGACATAACTATCTTTACCCCCATAGGGAATTGGTGTGGTGCCCCATTAGCAAATTGAATCACACTACCACCGAATGTCCACAGTTAAGTGCAAGGCCATTACTCTATTGTGCACACTAGATAAAATTAGGGAATCATGACACTTCAATGTGTAGATATCCAAGGTTCCAAACAGTTTCACAACTGTCAACACCTAGAGCTCCATTGGCTTTACCAGAACCACCTGGGCAAATCACTGCAGCTACAAGATAACCCAACTCTTCCTATTTGCCTAGGGGGATGTTCCGAGTATAGGACACTTCACCTCTACCACCACCACCTATTCTACCACCATAACCACCATAGGGCTAAAATCAACCAAGTAGTGATTGAAGAGCCATCAGAAGATATTGATATGGTATGTGAAGTAGAACTTAGTGGAGAGTACTATGAGGAAACTACGGAGGTCACACCTGAATTCTATGTCCTATAGAATAACACGCCACTACCTGTGTCTCAAACCACGATACAGTGGAAGGGTAAGGACATGAACTCGAACATGAGGAGAGGACCGCTACAATGTTTGGGCTGTGGAGGGCCACATTGAATTGCTGAGTGCCCAAACAAGAATGTGGTTCATACACACCAACCCCAACAATTGACTGCTTCTCCCAGTACTCACCTGTACTAAATGTGGTATTTATCATTTGATCAAGGATTTTTCATACCGCGCAAGTGGTTCGACTTCCACTTCTAATCAAGCCACCATTTGGAACCGTTAGTGTGTAGCCTAGAAATATCACACCACTCAATGTCCTGACACAAGTCTAGGCCCAATTGGGAGACAAGGGGAAGAATCAATCAGAGGTGGCCACTTCCAAAACTAGCCGCAAGAGAAGAGTGAAAAAAGTGGGTAAGGGTGACACCAGGGTCACAATCCAAGATGGATCCGAAGAAGATACGATCGACCAGATCCACCATTGACCCCAAAGAGCCGGACCTAGAGGAGCAAAGGGGGAGACCATTAACCCTCAAAGGAGTTGGTGGGTACCCAAATGTCAAAGAGGAGATAAGGAAGCTCAAAGATGCCAGGGCCTTAGGAGAAGAATGTCAACGGCTTCATGAATCCAAGGGCTAACCGGATCAGGGATACAATGTATCCAAGAAACGAGCCAACAAGGGAAAGGGAATTGGACGTACCTACCCCAATTCTAGAAAAAACAATAGAGGGATCTCAAGCAAACACAATGTCTAGATGTTTGAAGAAAATGTGCAGGGTGAGTCCATCCATTCCTTCCCTAGGGATGAATACGAGATACCCACCTGGGGAGAACCTTCAATCTCTAGAGAATCCAGAGACATAGGAAGTCTCGCGGCTGTACTGTCCACACCTGTGCAAATGCCAGGGCTATGCAATTCACCAAACCTATGGACATATGTAAAGGCCGACACTACAGAGAAGGTTCTACCACCTTTGGCGGCAAAAAGAACCCTAAAACACACAAGGGCAACTCGAGTCGTCAAGATACCAGTTAATCAATTGGGATGTTATTATGACAAAGCAAATGCTACAATTTCGATTCATCATAACAGGTACCAAGCATTGGCTATTTTGGATAGATAGGTGGGGGTTAGCATCATCATAAAACGCTGTTGGGAAAACTAGGAAAAACCTGATCTAAAAAGAGCAGATGTAATCGTTAAAATGGCAGACGGTACATCTTCAAGAACCATTGGACTTTTGGAAAATGTGAAACTCAAACTCTTTACATTTTGTTACCATTATACATTTGCGGTAATGGACTTCCTGTGCCAACCCACTCATATGACCTAATATTGGGGAGACCCTTTGTGAGGGAATCCAAATTGGTCCATGATTGGGCATTAGATCACGTGTATGTGCGTAGGGATTCACAAATTTTAAAGATAGATTTGAGAACATGGAAAACACACCCCATGGAAGGGCAACTGTTTGGTAATGATTCAGTCACAATGGAGCAAACCACATACTTACAAATATGCCAGCCCACGGTGGAAAATTCCAAGGAAGAAGAGGAAACGGAAATGTATGCATCCCTTTCTCCTCCGGACTTAAGTGAAAACTGGATGCATGTGCTAGCTACCATAGATGTGATGAAACCTAGGGGGCCCAATATGTGGAATCTAGAACTGTCCCTACGACCTCTGTGTGTATGGTTAATTGGCAAACCATTGATGAAGAATCAGAAGAGGAGGCCTCTAGCATAAAAGGGACCGTAACACAAGGCCGTACCAACGCTCAACGCCTCAGAAGATGGAAAAAATAGAAATGATATATTGCCCGACAAAATGCCCTATTATGACAAAGAAAACCCATGGATGCCCGTGGTTGAGATACCTTGAAGCCACTAGGGTGGTACACGATGAGTTTTCTAAAGATTGGGGTGAGGAATTGAGTAAGACATCACTGGAGGGAAAACACAAGGAGAAGGTCACCCTTCAAGAGCGAGAAACACCTAAGCTTACGAAAGCTAGGTGTCGAAAACAAAACAAAGCTTTGGCAGAAATTGAGCATGAGGCTAGAAAAGTCATGGCTAAAATAAAAAGTGAGACTTGCTCTTAGTACCAGACCACTTCAAAACCTACACTGTTGAGACGAAGGAAAGTGGTCCAACTAACGGCAACAAGGGTTAAGGAGGATGGGCTATCCACATCATACAATGACCCAACGGAAGTCAAGGAAGTTGATATTGCACGACCAAGGGAGGAAGCCAGACCCATATATATTGCTAAGGACTTGACTTCATCTGGTCAAGAAGATGAGCTCATTGCCCTCCTTAAGGAATTTAAGGACTGTTTTGCTTGGAATTACAAGGAGATGAAGGGTGTACCACCTGAGGTAGTGCAACATGCGATTCCAATCATGGAAGGATCAAGACAACTAGGCAGAAACCATACCAGATGAATCCTAAGTATGTGGAAATTGTAAAGGAGGAAATAAATAAGCTCATGCTGCGGATTTCATCTATGAGATAGCACACATGGATTGGTTGTCACCAATCGTAATAGTGCTAAAAAAGAATGGTGGAAAACTTAGGGTATGTGTCGATCTTAAAAAGGTCAATGCGGCTACTAGGAAAGACCATTATCCATTACCCTATAGGGAACATGTTTTGGAGAGAGTGGCTGGTGAAGAATCATATAGCTTCTTGGACGGATTTTCAAGCTACAATCAGGTGTCAATAGCACTAGAAGACCAGCATAAGACATCTTTCAATACAATGTGGGAGACATTTACATACAAAGTCATGCCCTTCAGTCTCACTAATGCCCTAGCAACATTCCAACAATTGATGTGCACAGCCTTCAAAGACTACTTGTTGCAGAAGTGGTTGGAGGTATTCATTGATAATCTATGTGCACACTCTCGATTGGGCGGACCATCTGGCTTGCTTAAGGAAGGTGTTCAAGAGATGTCAATTATATCATATATCTGTAAACCCTTTAAAGTGCTAATTTTGGGTCAAACATGGTGTGATATTGGGACACATTGTCTCAAAGAACAGTATATCCACGGATGATAGCAAGGTCAAGTTGATATTCGAGCTGCCACCACCCACTAATTACAAAGGTGTGCAAAGATTTATGGGCCACGCTGGGTATTACCACTGCTTCATAATTTTCTATACTAAAATTTCCATGCTATTGTACAAGCTACTCATTGTCTTTGAATGGATTAAGGAATGCCAAGAAGCATATGATTGACTGAAGCAGGCAGTGGCTAGCACGCCAATTGTACAACCCTATAATTGGGATCTCATATTTCATGTGCATATTGATGCATCAAACTATGCTATTGGATGCATACTAGCCCAACCCGATGAGTTCAAATCGGACTATCCAGTCTGCTTTGCTAGTCATCAATTGAATGATGCATAAGTGAATTACACCACCACAGAGAGAGAAGTATTGGCCATGGTTTATGCTATCAAGAAGTATCGACACTACCTATTGGCCAACAAATTCATGTTCTTCATGGACCATAAGCCTTACACCATGGGAAGAATCACACGCTAGTTGCTATTACTATTGGAATTCGACTTTACAGTTACGCAGTAAGGAAAGGGACACAGAATGTGTTAGCCAATCATATGTCAAGAATTCCAAATGGGGAACCAACAATTGGTGTTGATGATGACCTCCCTGATTCTTGTTTGTTCAAACTATATATGGTACCCGAATGGACCAAGGAGATATCTGATTATCTAGCTCATGGTTTTCCATAGGAAACACCCTTGAACAAAGATAAAATGCAGCTGCACCTTATCAATTAATTGCAGGAGAACTATATAAGTTGGGTAAAGCTAATATCCTAAGAACATGTATGAGAGAAGATGAGTTCGTCATGGTATTGGATGAAGCTCATTCAGGGATAGCAGGAGAGCATTTTGCTGGAGAGATCACGGCTCGCAAGGCACTTCAAGCAGGGTTATGGTGGCCTACATTGTTTGGAGATGCCAAAGAATTTATCAAAAGGTACGAAGAATGTCAGTGATTTACTATCCCACAACAAAGGGACAAGATGTCGCTCACCGCTATTATTGTAAGACAACCCTTCAAAAAATGGGGAGTAGATTTTGTTGGACCTATTAGCAATGATTTTATATTCACGTGATCACAAGATTTTTTTTGTTAATAACATGTGTTAACATGTTATTAACATGTTCACATGTTAACATGTGAACATGTTAACATGTTATTAACATGTTCTCAAAAAAGCCGGTGGCAAGCGACCTGGTAACCGGATAAAATCCCGCCGGGCTTTTACTATACCCGGCGGTCCCGCCGGGATAAAGCAAAACCCGACGGGTCCCGGCGGGGTCGTCATCTAGCCCGGCGAGATACAATTTCCTATATATATGGGCCCGGGGGGCCCTTTGGGAGTTCATTGCTGAATGACAGCATACACAGGTAATGAAACTTGTGTGTGTGTGTGTGTGTGTGTGTGTCGTAAATTTGTTTGATTTGACTTGTATTGTTTTTATTGTGTTTGATCCATGCGATACTTGGTTGCTAATGCGGCATGAGTATTTCATGGATCAAAGTTTACATCATATTGTCTAAACGTTTTATTTTATAATATCGTGATTCGTAACTTGAAAAATATGAATATCTCTCTCTTCTTACCCCCCTCTCTCTCTCTCTCTCATGATACACTTCACAACTCTTTCTCTCTCTCTCTCTCATGATACACTTCACAACACGATAGATGTGTAGATAAGGATTTCTTTTTATTTCTCTTAAAATATACATAATTCTTAATAATTTCTTTTTTCTCCCTCTATTTACTTAAAAATTAAAACAGTACATTATTTTCCTCTTTAGGAACTCACAAAAACATTAAAAATGTCATCTAATGTTTCTTCTCTCTATCTGTCACAACTCTCTCTTCCTCTCCTCTCTCTCTCTCTCTCTCTCTCTCTCTCATGATACACTTCACATCTCTCTCTCTATCACGATAGGTGTGTAGATGAGGAGTGCTTTAGGATTACAAAACATTATTTTTCTCTCTTTTAGGAACTCACAAAACTATAAAAAATGTCATTTAATTTTTCCTCTCTCTCTATCTGTGTCACACCTCTCTCTCTTCCTCCCCCTCTCTCTCTCTCTCTCGTTCGATAATGTATACACTTCATAAGTAATAATGCACTTGTTGCGGTTGTCTCACGTTCGATAATGTATTGCATGATGTTGAGTTCAGTAATATTGTTTGATATATTCTGTTTTTGTTTGATCATTGATAAGTAATGATACACTTGTTGCTGTTCTCTCACGTTTGATGATGTATTGGATGATGTTGAGTTCATTAAAATTATTTGATATTCCGTTTTTGTTTGAACATTGATAAGTAATGATATACTTGTTGCTGTTCTCTCACGTTTGCTTGATGTTGATTTCAGTAATGTTTGATATTCTGTTTTTTTATGTTTAGTGATATTTGCTAGATTTACGAAGACGACCAACATGCTTTCCCCCGAAGAGCGTAAAATCGTTCTACGAGCAATTCGCATTCAAGCAGTCATCACAGTGTCACAATGTGCTGATGATGTCGTCAAAAAGATCAATGAGTCTGAGATACTCATGCGAGATCTAATAGACCAGATATGGGAAAATGCACAACGCTGAGTTTCTTGATAGACAGAAGATAGCAGATTTCAACCATCAACACATAACTCGAACCATTTTGGGGAGCATGCGTGTAGCATGCAGTGATCTTAGAGATGCTGCCCCGCCTGAAGCCAATATGCAACGTCTACAGTTATGGAACGTTGTATGGAGCGAGCAAAGAGCCAAGAGCAAGTGCATGAAGGCGTTGGATGCAGAGTTCCTCCCCAAAAGAGTGCGCATTGCCCAGGACGTCGCTGCAACGTCCAGCCAGGCAGATGCAAGTGGTACAGGTGTCATTAATCGTACCATCTACAATTCTATGTGCACACATCTCATTGGCATCCCGCACGAGGCTCTGTTCGAAGGGCGAACAATAGGCTCCGGTGTTTTTGGCACAGTAAAAGAGTATACAGTTAAAGGTATATCATTTTTACTGGAGCACATTAACTACAAAGGAGAAGGCAGCGCCAAGTTCGAGAGCTTCCAGGCAGAGCAGGGTATGCAAGTGCTACATCCATCGATTGTCCGGTGTATTGCCTTTACAAAAGAAGCTCCTTGGATCACTATTTTCCCGTACTATAATGGCGGCGCTCTTGGTGATACTCTTCTGAAGGTTCCCTTCAGATTCAGTGAGTTCACCAGAGCAATTTTCCGTTTGGATCGAGGATGGAGACAACCCTCGCCCTGATAATATTCCTTTAAGTCATCTAGAACTTTCTAAAATAAAACAAATAGTAATAACCATGCCACATATTATGCATGCCCTGGTGGAAGGCCTAGCGGCGGCAGCACATCTGGCAGGAATTGTACATACCGACCTACATCCATTCAATGTAGTGTTGGATTTTACAAAAGAGTTGAAGCCACGCATAGGTATTATCGATTGGGGGTTACTGCTGAGAGCGCCCAAAAAACGAGTGTCTCTCAATTTTGTATTTGAAGCAGACAAGAACCCTGAGAAGGTGGCACAGGCAGTCTCCTACGCAGACAGAGAGCAAAATAAACGGCCGTGGATAGCCCCGGAGCTTTATGATCCATTTTTGGCAAATGCATACACTCCTGCATCTGATGTTTTTGCCTTGGGATATTTATTACAAACTTTATATGACTTTTGGCAGAAAGTACAAGAGTTGTGGATGGATAATAGTTCCTATGACAAAGTTACCATGGATACTATTATTCATAGAGTCAAAAATTGGATGTTTCTGCCTAATCGCAATGAGCGAAAATCAATTTTGCAAGTAGTTGAATTTTTTAGATCACTAAATACTGACCCAACGAGGGCACAACGTCCTCTTGTAGAGCTATCGGTGTCATTCACCCCAACTTTGTAATGATACAGTATCAAGAGATTAAGTTTCAGGAATGGCATTTTGTTTCTCTCTTCAAAATTTGATGTGTCCATTGTTTGAAATATTATCTCATTGAGTCTTTGCAATATCTCATTGAGTCTTTGCAATATCTCTCTCCTCTTGTGGTGTTTAAATTTATGTTTTCTCTTCAAAATTTGATGTGCGCGCATTGTTTGAAGTATTTTTGGAGTCAAGTGGATATTTCTCATCGAATCTTTGCAATACATATCTCCTCTCATGGTGTTTAACTTTAAGATTTTGAGAGTAATGGTCCATTTATCTTACGTTGATCTTTACAGTTCATTAAAATCCTAAAGTCATTTATATTCATGCAGATATGGCAGAGGCGCAAGCGAACGAGCATCAGGAGTTAGCCAAGAAGGCATATGAGTGAATGAAGGCCCTTGCACATGGCCTGACAGCCCGCGAAGCTACAAGAACAGCATGCAGGTTGTCGAAATGGACAAATCCAACTTATGTCCAATGGAAAGACATAAACAAACGCATAACCACAGAGATGATAAAGGAAATATGGCCATGTCCAGATGGCGAGATTAAGAAGGGAAGATGGAAGATTTCACGTTGCACTCACAATGATATCAAAACTAATGCCGAGCGCATTTTCTTGGAGGTGTACGGTCGTCCTCTCCATAACGCCGACGCTCCACTCTATTTTGCTGAGATGCTATATGCTCAATTTATCCTAGAAACTCCGGTGGACTTCGCCTCCAGAGAGGCCACTGTCAACACCCACGACATACGTGAAGAGACAGTGACATTCACAAGGGAAGAACTTGCTCTCATGGTGGAGGGTGCTGGATTGGAGTTAAACAAGGTCAAAGAAAGCTTAGGGGCACAGCTAGCAGAGAAGGAGAAAGAAGCTGACCGATTAACTCAAGCGTCAACTCCTCCCCCGACCAATAGAGGGATTCAAGAGTAGCTAACAAAGATCAGCCAAGATGTGCAGAGCATCTCTTCACGTATTGCTCCTGTGCGCCAAGGAAACCACATCTCTCATTTTTTGATACATCCTGATCTTGTGGGAGTTTCTACTGAGGCTACTAGTTCCTCCACCCCCCAATGTCCTGTATGTTACAAAGTATTCGATGGGTGGAGCGGCCAGTATATACTACCCTGTGGACACTACTACCACTTAATATGTTTAGTGAGGCAAATGCAAAATACTTCTACATGTGCATTGTGCAGTGTCCCAATAAATCAAGGTATTTATACAGTGTTCGGCATGGCTAGCGAATATAAACCACCAGGACCTTTAGATGCAACTCCTAGTGCAAGTAGTAATTTATTTCAAGATGAAAGCTAAGAAAAACAAATCTTACTTTTGTATTGATAATTTCTCCAAATACGATCATTTGTACAAGTACTTTTTATGAAATTAATGAAGTGACTTCTTCCTCTATGTCAGTATCTTGCTCCAAAATTCTTTCACCGTTTACTCTCTCGTCTGCTAAATTAAGCTCATCTAAGTCAATGTCTAAATTGTCTTCTATCTCAAGGGTGGTGCACAACGTGCGTCCAACATCAAAGTTCTCGTCTACTACATCATCATAATTGTACATCCATCTGGGCATATCTTCTTCATACTCTTCGCTTTCAATGTCTCGCAAGATCTTTTCATTGCAATACATGTAAACAAGTTTATCTGCTCGATCTGCAAGAAGTCGATTGCGAATAGTACTGTGAATATATTTGTACATGCTCCAGTTTCTTTCCTGAGCCTGAGTTTGAAGAGCACTGACTTAGAACCTTCATCGCAAGGTTGCGCAATAAAGCATAATGCTCACCACCATTCATCATCCACCACTTCCATGCAGGTTGCTCTTTAGCCATTTGTTGAACAAGGGAGTTGGAAAATAAACCCTCTTTCAATCGAAATGAGGTCATCTCCTTTATGCACTGTACACGATCATCATCATTATTATAGAAAGTGTTTACCACTTTATAAAAATCTTGCACCACCTCAACGTTGGACATCAAATCCATATTCCAATATTCAGGATCTTACATGTAAGCAGCACTGTGTAGTGGTGAATGCGCTCCAATCCATCTAGCATGAAAGTACTTCAATAGAACTTTTCTTTGTCTACTGGAGAATGGTACACGCCATTGCTTTTCCACCACTGAATGCTCTAATTTCTCAGGACACTCCAAACTCCGCTGGACAGTCCACCATTGCATCCATGCTTTTCCAAGATTAGGCGCTCTTTGATCAAGACTTCGTACAGCATACATAACAGGCATCATTACATGGTATGCATCCATCACACTGTTCCACCAACTTCTTCTCGTAAGCGCTCCCTTCAAGACTTTGATTTTCTCTTTCACTTTTTCAAGTTGAGTGTTCTCCCAGTCATGAAATGCCATGCATGTAAATGTTTCGCAAACTACATCTTTATTTCTAAGAAGAGACTCAAAAGTGTAAAAGTGAGTGCAAAACCTAGCATAACTGACATGCGAGGTCGAAAAATATCTAACACTCTCTGTCTCTTAAGCATGAATTTCACAAGCTGGCGAGCAGTGTCGACGATTGAGGCAAACCATTTGGTATCATCAGATTTATACCAATCTTTTAATACAAGATTCAAACTATGAGTATTACAGCCTACCGGAAAAATATGTGGATATTGTCGCTGTAGGATATTAGATGCATTTTTACAATTTTTTGCATTGTCCATGACGACTTGGACTACATTTTTGGCACCCACTTCCTCTATCTCATAGAGCTAATGACTTGAGCAATGTAAGCCCCAGTTTTGATTGAACCAGCTGAATCCACGGCACGGATGAAAGTCTCACATCTAGGTGAAATAACCATTATATTAATTAATGGTTTTCTTTGCACATTAGACCATCCATCACTTACTATACTACATCTAGAAAGCTCTATATTGCTAAGAATTATTCTTTGTACACGTTCTTTTACTTGCGCATAACATTTCTCTAATAGATCATTTTGCATAGCATGGTACGTAGGCGGTGAAAACCCTGGTCCAAACTCACCAATTTTCTTCCATGCTCTCTTCCAATGCTCACTGTCCACCATCATCATAGCACTCCCCAGAAAAGTAAATCGCTTCAGCAAGGGCGAATTGTGCATCATCGAGTCGACCTTGACGTAGGCTTTCTTGCAATGAAGTTTGACGCATGGGTATATTTCCTACGTCAAAGTTTCGCTTTGCAGGAAGATGCACTGGGTAGATTACTTTTTGGACCTTCTTTAACATTCACAAAGAAAATGAAAGATCTATGCTTGCCCAATACTCTAGTATAGGACAATAGACCCTTGTCTACTCTAAACTATATCAAGTATCAAGAACCAATACAAGCCCCTAAGCAGGACTCTTGGCTCCATCAAACCATTCATAAAGCAGAATGAGGTAGATTGCGTACGTGGCTGAAATGCAAAGCTGAATGACTCCAAATTTGTCCCTAAATCTCGGCAAGTATTAGCTACGAACCACACCCTGCCCCCAGTTCAAAGAACTAAGGACGAGTGGCTCAATAGCCTTAGGAGTGCCTACAAGGAAAGATGACAGCCCCTAAGATAAGGACGTTCTTCCCAAGAGGACACTTCTAGCAACTCGAGAGCTCTACAAGTACTTTGAGGAGAGATATCACGCCCCCAAAACAAGGACTATTTTTCCAAAAGTTGTACGATGGGTGTCAGGCAATGTTTATATACTGAAAAGTACCCCGCTGGTATTGTTTCTTTTTTCCGGAGGGCCCGCCGGGCTTTTATCTTTCCCGGCGGCCCGCTGGGATAAATGTTTTCCCGGCGGGCCCGCCGGTAAAGATAGAAGTCCGGAGGTATTACGGGACTAGTGGGTTCTGGCAGGTCATTGCTCAGGTCATGTGAATGTTAACAATACGTTTTGTTAATGTGATCACGAAATTGTGAAGACGTTAATGAAATCCCTGCCTATTAGTCTAGCAGTACATCCATCACTCACAAGCCTGATATGTGATCGTGGCCACGAACTGTTTCACTAAATGGGCAGAAGCCATAGCCCCAAAGCAAGCTGATGCACGAACAATAGCAAAATTCTTATATGAGCAAATTATCTCGAGATTCAGCTGCCCATTAGAATTAGTTAGTGAGCGCGGCTCACATTTTATGAGGTGATTGATCATTTACTTTCTAGATTCTTAGTAGTCCATCAGAAATCATCACCTTATTATCCACACACGCTAATGGTTAAGAGCACAAACAAAATTTTGTGTACTATCTTGACAAAAACCTTGGGGAAGCAAGTCGAACGAACTGGGAACATAAGCTGACAGCGGCCCTATGGGCATACCAATCATCATATAAGGTAGTGACGGGATACACTCCCTTCCGTCTAGCTTATGGTGTTGAGGTAGTAATGCCTATGGAATACCTAGTTCCAAGCTTAAGGATTGCAATGCAAGAACGTCTGATGGAGAATGCATTATATGAAAGGCTAATCAATTTAGAGAAGCGTGATGAGACCATGCCAATTGCATCACATGGACTCATGGTCGAGAAACTACGTAGAAAGCATTAGTTTGATAAAAATTTGATACAAAAAGAACTAGAAATGGGGGACCTTGTCCTCATGTATGGTGTAAGAAGCACCAAGAAAAAGAAACTCAAATACAGAGGCCTAGGACCCTTCCGAGTGTCTGAGATCACATCTCAGGGGGGTTGGTTAGAATTGAGACAATTGAGGCGTATAGATGGAGGGTTACGTCAATGATGGAAACAAACTCAAAAAATTATTTGGACCACTGACGCAAGAGATACTCTTGCAAGAACATCTCTTAAAACAACAAAAACAGCTCGCAAATGAAAAAAATCTAGCAAGTTCAAGAAGAGGCTAAGGCAAGGGAGGCCAAAGCTAAACAATTACTCCATAAGAGAATGTTATGTTAAAAATACAGCAATGTGATGAGCTATGGTGGATCAAATGCTAGAATCAACATCATTAACAAAGAGATAAGATGATAATTAAGATGTGATTAGTGAGTAATTAACTAATCAAAATGTGATTAGTGTGAGTAATTAACTAATCAAGATGTGATTAGTGAGTAATTAACTAATCACGATGTGATTAGTGAGTAATTAACTAATAGCTTAATGTAGGCATGAATAATCAAAAACCAGCAAGTTCTCATTAGGCCAATGCCTCAATTTATAGAGTTTACATCCAAGCATCTAATCCCACTGATTTCTCCTTGATTCACTCCATCTCTTTTGCTTGATTCTCTCCACCTCTCCCAGAATATCTCCACACCTCCTAAATCTTCTCATGCTACCCTTTATTCTCTCCCAGTAGATTCTTCTCACCTTTTCACAGGTTCTCTCACCTCTAGCCAAGGTCTTGTTCCCACACACACCCTATTCACTTGTATATTTCAACACCTCCCCTCAAGTGAATACTCCTAGCACACCTGGACCCTATACCAAGTTTCCCTCTTACTTGATAGTCCGCGACCAGTGCCTCAAGTCCCTAAACTCATAGTCCTTGACACTCTCTCTCTCTCTCTCTGTGTCCAAGGCTACTACAAGTGCCCGTGACCTTGACTAAAGTGCTCACACATACATCTACCACATGGCCTACATCATCGGCGGTGGCTCGGAGGTGGTTTTACTCTGTTGGGGCAGGTTACATTAGGTTGTGGGGTCTCTCTCTCTCTCTCTCTCTCTCTCTCTCTCTCTCTCTCTCTCTCAGAAGAGATGATCCGACTCCTCTTCCTTAGGAGCCTCCATGAAGTTTGCCGATGTCGTTCCTTCTCCACTGGGTTTGCTGTAGCAATCTCTTGCCATGTGTCTTGGCAAGTGAAGGTCCTTCCTCCTACTCTGCCTCTTCCTCGTCCTCGTCCTCGAGAGAATCCTCCTCGGGTGAAGAATGCTTTTTCTTCTCCTACTGTTGAGTCGAGCCATTTCTTCTCTTTGCCTCTGCGCTCTTGCTCTAGTAGAGCTCCTTCTATCTTGTGTAGCTTCAATTCAGGTACATTCTTTAGTGTTGCTACAATGTTTTCATATTCACCTTTGTCCACACTCTTCAGAAGCACTGCTAGTGCCTCATCATCTTCTACCTTTTTGCCAATAGTAGCTGCTAGTTGTTGCTTAATGCTTTTATATCTGTTCAAGTGTGTGATTAAAGGTTCACTTTTCTTCATATCCAATTTGTAGAATTGCATTAACAGATTTATCTTTGAATTTTTAGCTTGTGTGCCAAATAATTTATTGAGTTCATCCCATGCATCTTTTGCCCATTGTATCCCTGTGATGTGATGAATGATTTCATCATTTAAACTGAGTGCAATAAGTCCCAATGCTTTTTCATTCCTGCTCTTCCACTCATTTTCCCCTCTCACCTCTGGGCATTCATCTCTTCCCTCAACTAGCCCCCACAGATTTTTTCTCATGTGAGCAGATACATGGTTTTTGTCTGCCATGTGTAAAACTGCTCCCCATTAAATTTGGCTATCTCTTGTGCTGTACTCATGATGATGTGAAGGGGGTCTTACCTCTTGATCCAATTTCAAGATTCAAGGGCAGTGTCTACCCTTTTACAACTCAATCTGGTGTTTAAGATATGATTACAACAGATTTATCAGCATAAAATCACCAGAAATTACATTAAATCAAGGGTAACCAATTTGTACGGAATGGTTGGAGTATCAAACCATCTCCGAATTGTAATCTGAAGTTAAAGGGATGTGTATCAGATACCTAATGGTTAATTTGAACCCTTAATTGCACCAAAATATAGTGATTAGCATTGATTAATCACTGATTAGCAAATTAATACTCTATTTTGTGTGCAAAAAACAGAGTATGCGGGGAGCCCAGATCTAGGCCTTAGATTTCAAATGAGCTCAAATGCTTTCAAGGCCATCAATAGCAATTAGTCTAGTAGAGGATTAGGCTAAGAAACACAAGATTTGACTAAACATTGAATCCGTAATCTCAGTTTTACCAAAGTCACCGGTGCAGATTTGATGAAGAGCTTGGATCTCACTATAGACTTGATCAAATCAAATTCTGACTTCACCAGCTTGTAGAGCATGCTTGAAAATCCCCGGGGCTAAGAGGAATTAGACCCACTGCAACTGGAGAAGATAAGATGTCAATTTTCCTCAGAAAAAATGATGCTTGCAAATTTGCAAAAAACGGGAGTTGTGGTCGGCGGTTTGCTGCACTGATTCACTTGGCTAGAGCACCACTGAGTTAGCTATGTTGGGCTAGAATAATTTAGCTAATGTTGAGCCTACAAGGAGAGGGATCTCCTCCACTGGCTGGGGGTGCAGAGGTTAGTTGAAAAAGAGGTGAAAATATTAATTTTCTACTAATCCTAATTAGTTTGGTGATTAGCAAGATAATGGGCTCGTAAATTGATGGATTCTAGGCTAGGCTCTGATACCATGTTAAAATTACAGCAATGTGATGAGCTATGGTGGATCAAATGCTAGAATCAACATCATTAACAAAGAGATTAGACGATAAGTGCCATCAACTCATAAAATTAAAAAAGCATCAGTTCCACAAATCCTACACAAAAAATATCCAAAGTCACATGGTACACAGCAATGGGTGCCCAAGGTTCAACTCAAAAACCAACCCCACAAGGAGGAGAACGAGGTTAATACGGACAAAATAAGAAAGATTCAAAAAGGGGCCAAAAATCAGAATTGGCCTTTACAAGCAGGTTGGCACTACTCTAGACATACCAACACCCCACAAGGCATTCATAAAGCAATGGGTCCGAAAGGATTTACTACGGGCGCAAGGATACTACCAAGGTAATATGGCAGTGTGGGTGCCCAAACCCCTCTTAGTGGCCACTGTCACAAGCGGTTCTGATAATAAAGAAAAGGGTAGTAAAAGCATGCAACACCAACTCCCAACTAAAACCAATGCTCAAACTACACAAACATTAGTATGGAGAAAGAAGATAACTCAACAAGATGGGTTGAGGGTTGCCAAAGAAATGTCAATAACCACTTCGATCAAGGAGCTGGACAAGGACCCCAAAGGTAGAAACAAAGAAGTTCAACAAAGGGACACGGATAAAATCCCCCAACCACAGACCCAGTAATAACATTGTTCAATTGGGAAGGAAGAATCAAAAACTCTCACACAGAGCTAAAACGCCTACAGCGGCAACACCTACCCAGAAGTGCCAAGGTGTCACCTTGGTTTTCATGGCAATAAAAGGGATACAAGGTAAAACTGGGTATCATTCACTCATTTAATGCATGTTTGAATGACTGAGCATCATGAAGAAAAAATAGAAGGTATCAATCTTGCACACTCATGATCCAAAAAATTTCATGCCATGAGCCAATCCTAAAAGGTTCATGCCATGAACCAATCCAAAAAGGTTCACACAATGAACTGGTTCAAAACAGTTCATGCCGTGAACTGGTCTAAAATGCTTCACATCGTGAAACGGTCACTTCTCATCAAGGGCCAATCGCAAGATGCCACATGGCATTCTTCATTAAGGCAACTGCCCAGTTCGATGGCTGCGCTATAAATTCAAAAAACTTTCCTTTTTCGTCATTTCGCATCGTGTGATCCAACGCAATTCGTCGTCCATCTTGAGATCCCACATTCGATCGTGCATCGCCTTCTCTAATCGACATTCACCCATTAAGCTGAGAGCTTAGACCTTTTATTGTTTTCTTTTCTTATTCTTTTTTCCTTTTCCTTTTACCCTTGATTATGATCAAGGGTAAAAGGATCGTGTGATCCAACGCAATTCGTCGTCCATCTTGAGATCCCACATTCGATCGTGCATCGCCTTCTCTAATCGACATTCACCCATTAAGCTGAGAGCTTAGACCTTTTATTGTTTTCTTTTCTTATTCTTTTTTCCTTTTCCTTTTACCCTTGATTATGATCAATCAATATCATGCACTTTGAAAAGCATCTACATTATCATCACCCGAATTCCGTGTTTTTCTAAACTCCTTGCGGTATCATCACTTGCACTCATTGAATCTTTTGGATAGATAAAAACATAAAAAACGTAAACATCATAAGAACCTGCAATTTCACGGAACTATAGTTTCATGGAACCATTAAAAAACCTGCAACTTCATGCTTCCAAAAATCTCACGGGATTCCGTCTCACGGAAATCCCTTTCACAGAAATCCCTTTCATGGAAATCGCTTTCACGTAACAAACTCTTACGGGATTCCATCTCACGGAAATCCCTTTCACGTCATTAACTTTCATGTGACTAACTCTCCTCATGGGATTTCATCTCAGGGAAATCCCTTTCACGTCATTAACTTTCACGTGACTAACACTCACGGGATTCCGTCTCACAGAAATCCCTTCCATGTAACAAACTCTCACGGGATTCTATCTTACGGAAATCCCTTTCATGGAACTCCCCCTCACATAACAAACTCTCACGGGATTCCGTCTCACGGAAATCCCTTTCACGGAACTCCCTCTTATGTAACAAACTCTCACGGAAATCCCTTTCACGGAACTCCCTCTCACGTAACAAACTCTCACGGGATTTTGTCTCACGGAAATCCCTTTCACGTCATTAACTTTCATGTGACTAACTCTCATGGGATCACGTCTTACAGAAATCCCTCCTCAATGACCTGCAAGTTCACGGGACTACCAAAATCTTGCACCTTCATGCCACATCATTAACCTGTTCAATTAACACACCTTGTTTATTTATCCTACACTAACCATTTTTTTAAGAGAAAAAAAAAAGGAAAAAGAAAAGGAGTGGCCCACCAGTCTGGAGACTGATTTTCTTTTCATGTACTCATCTCAACTAACCATTTTTTTAAGAGAAAAAAAAAGGAAAAAGAAAAGGAGTGGCCCACCAGTCTGGAGACTGATTTTCTTTTCATGTACAGATGTCGGCCTCAGACACTGAAGCCGAGACCCCCGCAGTAACCCAGGCCAGTGCTACAGGCTCCCCGGTGAGTGAGAAGAAGAAACCAACATGGGAAAACGAAAGATGAACTACCAAGCCTTCCATGGGGCCATCGTCAGCAAGGAGATCCATATGGCCCATGGAAAGGTAGCACTACAATATCACAATCGGGAGTGCTTCTAAATCTTGGAAGAGGCAGAGGTAAAAGAAAAGCTAGAGAAAGTGGGCCTAAGCAGAATGGTGTAGATTCTCCCAAAGAACATCTACATGGAGCTCTGTGCAGAGTACATCAAGACTTATGACAAAGCCACCAAGTGGGGCATAGTCACGAAGGCCGATGGCTCAACAGAGTAGGTCTTAATCAAAGAACTCATTCGTGTGACACTCTACAGCTCCCACCAACAGCAGTCTAGGTACACGCCCATGCCTTTGACAAAATGCCTTTAGACGCTATGCTAAAGAAGAGTCCATATAACTCCAATGGGGAAGAGTATAAGAATATTCGGGATGATGTCATGGAGAAGGCAAGTGAAGCCAGTGGACCGCTACAAACAGGGTCCCACTAGACATGATTGCTAAAAGGAAGAGGACTGGGTGTATTCCATACATAGGGAAATGGAAAACTATCTCAAGGCCCATCAGTCCAAGATATGCAACCCTTACCTGCTGCTGCTGACATAGGTCCTCAACCATGTGGCAAAAAGGCCTCTTCCAGAACTCGAACCAACAGAGCAGATGCAATTAGCATTACTGCCAAAGCAACCAGCACACTGACAGCTGAAGAGATGCAAGAGGGCCAAACTGTCCTAGTAGAAACACAAGCCATAATGAAGGAGATAAAGAAAGGGAGGAAGAAAAAGACAGGAAAGAAGATGTAGGGCATCATCCTGGACGTGACTGCATAATCACAAAGGATAGAGGCTGAGCTGGCACAAGAAATAAGATCATACCAGGAAGTACTGACACTATAAGAAGCCACTATCAGTCAAGCCACTCAAGAGCAAACGCAGGCAGATTACTCCTTCTCCGAGCGGCACAACTTATCTTCACAAACGTATACCCGTTCAAGGATTCTACAATGGCAGACACACCTACAGAAATGGAACCAGAGACAACACCTTCAATCCCAGTGCCAGCCAGCAGCAGTAGCAGCAGAGCTGAAGAGTCACAAGAGATTGAGACAACCACACCAACCCCAATGCAAGATCCAGCAACCCAACTAGATACAAGTAAAAGACCAAGGAGTGAAGATCCATTGAGCCCAAGCAAAAGAAGGTGTCTGGAGGATGAAAAAGAAGGTGTCTGGAGGATGAAAAAGACTAACCCAGCTGTCCTTCCTACAGAATGTCGATTATGAACATGTAGGAAACTATGGAAGTTTTGGATGAACTATTAAACCTACCGCATGCTGGACTAGAAGGGACCACAAAAAGCACAAGTGCACCACTATGGGAGCAAGAGCAAAGAGTATGGCATTGCCACCTCCTCACTACACACATGCTGCATAATCGTAAAGCTGCACTTTGGAAGCAAGTTAACGAGTCAAACACACAAGTACAAACTTTAAAGGAACACTTAGCAGTAGCAAAGGCCATCGGCATGTCATCATGAAGAGTTTGAAGGCCACTGAGGAGCAAGAGACCAGATACAAGTCACTGGAAAGCAATAATTTGGTTATAAGACAAACTATTGTTTAGAGAATCAAAGAGAATACGGACCATAAGGCAAAGCTAGAACAGGCTAAGGAGCAACTCCAGAAGGAGGTTACCCGCCACGAGCTCACAACCATTCATGCCTAGCAAGTACAAGAACTCCAAAGCACAAGTCCATGGCCAAAGAAGAAGAGCTGCAAAGCCATATCAAACAGTTATCCTCAAGTCTGAAGGAAGCAGAAAGTAGGGCCACTCACTTTACAACAAGAAAGAGAACAAACAAACAAGGCACATGCAGAGAAAGTGAGATCCCTTAATGATATCGTAAGTGCCATCAAATCGAGATGCAAAGAATGGTGATAGCACACCAAGAGACGTTCCCTAGAGGAAGCAACCCGGCGATTCGAGGAGTTAGATGGCTGTAAGGATGGTCCGAGAAACCGCAATATCAAACCTCCTCAGCACACCAATGACTCCCGTCTACAAGAGTTAGAACGCCAATTGGCAATACAAGACCAAAGTCAATGGCAAGAGTTATCCCTTTTATTTAAGATGAATTCCCCTGAAATAGAAGTTCAAAAAGAGTTTTCTAATGTGCATTAGAAATTAATTGAAATGTGCATTAGACACCTTGGTCCACATTGTCAAAAAATTATAGATTAAGGTCCACAGTGTTCTAAAGGGCCAATGGGGTTAATCCAAGTGTTGGAATGAGAAAAATGCAACAATTAAAAAAATCCCCCAAAAAGGAGTAAATTCTCACATAAGATGAAGAGTTGACTAGTACAGGTACTTAATAGTTAAAAAATGAGGGTTTAGTAGTAAAAATTTAAAATTTTGACACCTCAAGAGCTCATGAAGAAGGCACCTACAATAAACATAATTACCCTAATTTTTTAATCAAAAGAATGAGATATTTTATCTCACCTCTTTCAAACTAGATCAAAAAAGTGGGCCTAACTGGTCCAAAACTTATCCAAATTGGATCAAACTGAAGCTGGATTCTAGTTGGACTTGGTTGGTGGCCTGCCTCACTTATAAATAGACCCCCAATCCTTTGAATTTTCATATTGGAGTAACTCTATGCTAGTGTAATTTTTAGTTTAGTATAATTCTATTATCCCTCTACCTTGCCTCTCCATTGTGAAGCTTTGGGGCTTCACTAAAACCTCTTCTTCTCTTGGAGATTACCCTCTTCTTCTTGGTGGCCAAGCTTCTTCTTTGAGGGCTTCACATCTCCCTAAAGAATCAAGCCAAAAACCAAGGATAAGCCTAAAACAATGGTGTTTCTCTCTCTTTTTGAATGATGGTAGCCTTCTTCCCCAACATCCCTCATGCTTGGGAAGCATTTTATTTTATGGGTTTCCTCTTAAAACCATGTTTTTCTTGATTTATACTTAATTAATGTTTATGTTTAAGCTTAGGTTTATGCATAAACTAATTCTTATGTTAAAAGTGAGATTTTAAACATTTTCAATTCATAGAAAATGCGGGGAAGTAATGGCAAATTTTTATCAATAGAAAATGAAGGTTTATGCATAATAAATTTTATTCTAAAAGTGTAATTTTAAGCATTCTCATTTCATGGAAAATGCAGGGAAACTATGGCAAAATTTTATCATTAGAAAATGGAGGTTATGCATAAACTAATTTTTATATTAAAAGTAGAATTTTGGGCATTCTTATTTCATAGAAAATGCGGGGAAACTATGGCAAAAATTTTAGCATTAGAAAATGAATTTTATGCATGATTAATTTTTATGCTAAAAGTGGAATTTTAAGCATTATCAATTCATAGAAAACATGGGAAAGTTATGGTAAAATTTATATCATTAGAAAGTGAATTTATGTATAACTAATTTTATGCTAAAAGTGGAGTTTTGAGCATTATTAATTTACTAGAAAAATAAAGGGATTAGTAGTAGGTGTGCATAAATATTTTATGCTAAAAGAGGGATTTCCATGATATTTTATTTTGGAAAAATAGAGAAAAGAATGTGAAAATATTCATAGGGGTGCATCGAGAAAACATAAATTAATTTTTAATCAGAAAGAGGAATTATGGGTATAATTGATTTTGTAAATCCCATGAGGTCGTATGCATAAATCTTTTATTCAAAAATAAGAATATTGAGCATATTTCATTTTGAGAAATTTGAGAAAGAATGTGAAAATATTCATAAGAATGCATCGAGAAAACATGGATAATTTTTAATCAGAAACATGCTTAGTGAATGAATGTAATTACTTGTGACTAAGTTATTCCTAGATTCCTTGGAAAAGGAATCTGGAATACTTGAAAGGTTCGAGGATCCAAAAGTGAATGGAAACTTAGATTTAATGAAATTGAGTCGAGAAAAAGTTGCATTTAATTGAGCCAAGTAATGGCCGAAACTTAGGAAGTTCTGTCAATATGAAAAGTAGAGTAACTGTACTTTTAATCTAGTTGATAGTGGAGCAAAGATTCTGATAACTAGATCAAGGAAAGTTGATAATCAAACCTGACTCGCTTAAAGCGATAAGAGACCATCTTGTTTGTAGAAATCTGATTGATGTGTGGAATGATGTGGGTGATGTGTGGAAATGATGTGAGAAGATGTGAATGAATGTGGGAACGATGTGGGATGATGTGAATGAATGTAGAAATGATATGGGAAGATGTGAATGAATGTGGAAACGATATGGGATGATGTGAATGAATGTGGAAACGATGTGGGATGATGTGAACGATGTGGGATGATGTGAATGAATGTAGAAATGATATGGGAAGATGTGAATGAATGTGGAAACGATATGGGATGATGTGAATGAATGTGGAAACGATGTGGGATGATGTGAATGAATGTGGAAACGATATGGGATGATGTGAATGAATGTAGAAATGATATGGGAAGATGTGAATGAATGTGGAAACGATATGGGATGATGTGAATGAATGTGGAAACGATGTGGGATGATGTGAATGAACGTGGGAACGATGTGGGAAGATGTGCATGAATGTGGAAACGATGTGGGATGATGTGAATGAATGTGGGAACGATGTGGGATGATGTGAATGAATGTGGAAATGATGTGAGGTGGTGTGAATTGATGTGGATTGTTTTACGTCAAGAATGTTGGGGGAAGCATTTTGACTATCTTGGGACCTACATGGAAAATGTTACAACAGCTCACGGAGAGTCAAAGAAAAACGTCTCGCGTGGCAAGATCGGCCAAGGTCTTGACTAGCCTCGGTTCGGTTGAAATGGTGAGCTTCCGGTACGGTGGATGAGGGACCAGGAGAAGCGGCCTATGAGTGAAGCGTTAGGTGACCTACGAAGGAGCCTAGAGGGCGCTGACCATACGGTGTTCGGGCTCTGGGTTGCCCAGGTACCCACGCGTGCGACGAGGAAGAAAAAGAGTTGGAGTTATTTTTTAAACACAGGCATGGATCTGGTTGATTGGCCTTGCTGGTCTTCAACGGATGAGTTCATGGCTCTTTTTACATGGATCTTGTTGGTTGATCTAGCTGATCTTCAACGGAGAGTCAATATAGATTTTATGTGATTATAATCCTAGGTACTATGGGCTAGGAACTATTGAAAAGGACCCTAAGGTGGTGAGTGTTCTGGTTGCCCCGATGATGCCATAGGTACGCCGAGGAAGGAATGACTGAAAATTGGATTTTATGGTTGGAAAGTGGAAAAGTTGGAACTTGGACCTGGAAATGGAATACTGAGGATTATGATGGAAACACTGGTTTTATTGCAATGTTGTTTTGGAAATAGTTGAGTCTAAGAAAAGGCAAGTTCATATTGGGTGTGTAAGTGAAGTATCTATTTAATTTGTGCATGAGAGCCGGCTAGGGGCCTGGGAACTCTTTTCCCTAGTACCCGGGACAAAACATAACCAAATTTTTATAATGGATCCTATCAATACAGTGGTTGGGCGGTTGGCTAATCCATGGGATTGGATGGGGTTAGGCTGGATCGATGGATTCCTATGATAAAATTTAATTTTGTTCAAGTTACGATGGATTCCTATGATAAAATTTAATTTTGTTCATGATCAGTTATTGCTTTCGCAGGTGGAGAAAAGCTCACCGAATACTATGCCACTATCACAGATGATGCACATCCCAAATTAGAAGATTTTGGAGTACAGCCGAACTAGAGAAAAGAATACTTAACAATTACAGAATGCAGCCAAGTCTATATGTGCGCGCCACCAACTCAGTAAGTTGACCCATTATACATGCCACTAAAGAGAAGATGGACTCCATTGGAGTTTCAGGAGGCCAAGCAGCGCGACTCCCATGTCTGTTACAATTTCCTAGTCTTCATGCCAACAACCTTTACAGACATACGGGAGCAAAGGAAATAGATGCTCACTTGGATATAGGCACGACGCCGTAATCCCGGACCCAGCAATCGTGGTGGCCAGTGTTCAATTTTTGAAATTGCTTGTGGTTCTGATTGATCAACCCAAAGAGCCCTATGATGGATATGAAGCTGAGAAACTACAATTCGACATGAATCAAGGCCCATCTGATAAGGGTATGATGCTATATTACCATCGTCTACGGTGTCTTTTGGCATACATGCATGTCACGTTCGAAGACATGGTGGACACAAGGTTCTGTCGTTCCACACTCAGCATTCAAAAGAACCCTCAAAAAGCTTCAGTCACATCGAAACTTCTACCATCCATGAGTTTGGCGACCAGGTTTAGACCTCAGTAATAACAGGTTCTGAGGACAGAACCTACATCAGGTAGGGAGGGATGTTAATCCCATTTTGGATTAACAAGTATGCTCCTCCAATTGAGGACATTGATAAGTGTCATGAAAAGGCACTATAAAAGTTGTACATATAAGATATTGGCCACCCAAGGCCTTAGTTAAGTAAGTTTTGGGCGCCCAAGTGTGAATAAGAGCCAATTGTATATAAGGCATTTTCTCATAATGAAAAGACACAATCCCCCTTTGTGCTATTGAGAGCTCTTCTTTGTATCTTGAGAGAGCATTCCAGCATTTGTGCCTCTTCTATGCTTTTATTATTCATGCTTGTGTGGGAGAGTGAGAGAAAGTGATTGCCTTATGTGACGGTGTGAGCGACTTTACGGTGACAGCGTGGAGGTGGACCTTGGAGGTTTGGGGCTTAACAAGTGAGCTTGGAGGCCTCAAGGGACTCAAGTTTGAAGCATTGATAAGTGCCCTACGACAGTTGTGTTCTATTTCTCATCCTTTAGGTGAATGCATTGAGTTTCCTCTTGGAGGTGTTCTACGAGATTGAGCACACAGATTGGCTATCACCAATTGTGATCGTGCCAAAAAATAATGAGAAGCTAAGAGTTAATGTTGATCTCAAAAAATCAAAGGTATGCAACCCCTATCTCCTATAACAAAGATTCTTAGCCATGTCGGAAACATTCCAATGCCTACAAGCCATCAGGAACAGCATGCCTCATAGGCCCAACAGCAACAAGAGGTGATGGTGGTTCCATCAAAACTAACAGAGGATCTGAAGTTGAGGCAAACTGTACTCAAAGACACCCAAGAACTCCTCAAAGAAATGTCCAAAGCCGCCCAAAGAAGGTATGCAACCAGATAGACCAAAGCATATGCGAGGGCGCATTAAAGAAACCATGCAGAGGCCAGCCACTAGGCAAAAGATAGAGGAGGAAGCCCAAAGCCTGGGAGAAGAATTCATAAAAGACATTGCATCATATCAGGTAGCTCTAGAAGAATAGCAAGACCAACTAAAGGTAACCACCACACGATCCAAAATTGGAAATTGGCACCATCAGATTAACAAAAAAGTTACAATCAAAAAAAGAGGCCCTAGAATCCATAATCTAAACACCACCTTCCAGCCCCCAGTAGCATTGATGTTCCAAAACCTCTCACCTTTACATGATACAATAATCTTCGATTTGCCTCCCTCAGTCAAAATGGGTACACCACAAGAATTGGAGGAACAGCCGTTATCACAAGAAGATGTAGGTAAGGCGTACGAGGAAGCCACATCAACACATTCAGAACCTAATCCAGGAGGAACAAGACAAAGAAGCTGACAAGTGCAAATGGCACAAAGAGAGTCCCAGCCCCAGCAAAGCAAAGAAGATTGCACTTCAAAAGTAACCAAGGAGTTAGATCTTTCTTAGAATATTTGGATATGCCAGAAGATGCAGGTACATTCCTTGAACAAAGCATGGAAGGTATGGACAAGCTACTACAGCTCTAGTTTCAGGAAAACAGACGGCTCAGCTTCTACCAACACAAATGTGTGGTCATCTCACAAGAACAAAAAGTGTGGCACTGCCACCTCATGACCATGCATTTTCTGTAGGACCGACATGCAAAATTGTGGAGGCAGGTCAGAGACAGAACAAACCAAGTGCAAGCTCTAAAAGACCAACTAGTTGTAGTGGAAGCTACCCACAAAGAAGCCATTATTAGAAGTTTGAAGATTGCTGAGGACAAAGAAACAAGGTTGACAACATGAGAGGAACATAACAAGTTCCTAAGCAAGACAATAGTTAGGAGAACTAAGGAGAATGAGGAGCGCAACACTCAAGTAGAACAAGCTAAGGAACAACTTCAAAAGGAGGTGGTGCACAACAAAGAGAGAAGATCAGCACACACAATAGCTAAGGGATGCACATGCCACCTTCTTAGCCAAATAAGAGGGATACACCGGGCAAATCAACAAACTCAAAGAAGAAAAAGCTTCCTCTGAATAGAAGGTGGCTAGCCTCTAAACAAAACATGAACATCTCAACAAGGCACATGCAAAAAATCTAAAGGACCTCAGTGAGGCTATCAGTGCCAAGACAAAGGAAATGGAGGAGATGTTGGTAAGCCACCAACAAGTTCTCAAGCAGGTCAACTAGCAACTCAACACCAGCCAAACATTGGCACAAGAACGCTTACAACAATTCAAGGAGGCTCAAGCTCAAGCGATTACCCATAGGATTCCCAAAGAAGAGGCCAAAAGAAGATACACAGAGCTCGCGAAGTATGCAAAGCAACAATTTCCACACTCCTCAACGACAAAGATACCAGAATCTAGGAACTGTAATGAAAGCTAGCCCTCTAGGAACACCCTCAAAAGGAGTGACCAAACGGACAAGCTACGTCAACTCATTGAGCGTGCTTTAGAGATAGGCTCTTTGCTAGTGACTCCTCGGGCCCCTCCTCAAACTCTTACTTTGTTTTTATCTACATTAACACTCTCTCTTCTTCAATATGAAATTAATCTAATAGAAGACCTTAGTTTAATAGATTTAACCCTTATACATCAGAATATGGAGAGGGACGTTGACCCTACATTAGTAATGGGAATATTAAAAGGTGATGTAGTTCTTACTAATCCAGCTGACATCTTCTTTTTCTAATTACACCCCATAGTGCTCAACCTTCATAGTTGGTGTTGGGTGTTGGAACATTATGTCATTCTAGATGACAATGTCGACAAACTCAACTTGTTCATGCCAAATGACATGACATCCACACTGGCCAACTACGAGGTTATTTCTCGCAACAACTACCATAATTAGCCATGGGTGGGTTGAGGTTTATGATACCCATAAATATCTAAATCTATATGAATCTACCTTATATCATCCCATGGGTATTATAAAACTATATTAAAAGATACATAAACATCTGGAGGCAATGCTTACGAATGTCATTTATGATTTTGAGCATGAACATATCCAAATTTAGCCCCAAAAGAGATCACATACCTCCATGAGTTCATGAGACGACTATGAAACCCCCCCAACCTCCACCTAGTTCAAGAGAAGGTCAAGAGGGAACATGATCCTCAACCTCTATAACTTACCTTATATTTACATTCGTCTCAAGTAAACTAATAAATACTTATCCTAGTATATCTCCTACTAACAAAACTAAGGCAGACTGTATATTCTCTCATTACTCTTTTCCCCCTATTGAATTTCCCACTAACCCTCTTGACCCCAAGGAGCTGCCCCGACAACAAATCTATCTCCACCCAGGCAGCTCGATGAGGTACATAATCTACCCCCTCGAGATGATTTACAAGCTTTCACTGATGAAAATGTCATGGATTCTTTATCAGCTATGCAGAATACGAGGGACTTATACGAGTAGAGAACCCCCTCTTAAAGCCCAAACTTATGTTCAAGGTGCTGTCTGCATATTACACCATTTGTGCCTACAAGGAGAATTTTGCCAGAAGCCTACTCTACTATAGAATCGAGGTGGCAACCATATGTACCATACCCTCTCTAAGTCCCAATGCCAGACTTAGAAGAGTCGCTATGAGAGGAGAAGGCACCTTGTGGGAGAATGTGGCATGGCACACCAAATTGGCAAACCCACACTTAGCCGATATGCTAGAAATCCACATTGTTACATTTATGATCAATTATTGTTTCCGCAGGTGGCAAGAGCAACATCCAGTGCATACAAGGAGTGGATATACCACAATAGAAACAGATGATACTAACCCCCACCTAGAAGATTTTGAATATAGCCTGATTAGCATAAGGAGCACCTCACATTGCCAAAATATAGTTTTCAATACCAATGCTCCACACCAACATAGAGAGTGTACCCACTGTACATGTCGATCAAGCGAAGGCTCACTCCATTATAGTTCCATGAAGCAAAGCAAAGGGATTCACATGTATGTTACAACTTCCCTCAATTCTCACCATCAGCATTCCCAGATATAAGAAGCACTCAAAGGAATCAGATGCTGACATGGATACGAGCATGGCAAAGAATCCCAAATCTAGACATAGTGGCTATCGTCAGATTTTTGAAGTTGATCATAGTTCTCCATGGATCAACCAAAGGAAAGATATGTTACAACTTCCCTCAATTCTCACCATCAGCATTCCCAAATATAACAAGCACTCACAGGAATCAGATGCTGACATGGATACGAGCATTCCAAATATAAGAAGCACTCAAAGGAATTAGATGCTGACATGGATACGAGCATGGCAAAGAATCCCAAATCTAGACATAGTGGCTATCGTCAGATTTTTGAAGTTGATCATAGTTCTCCATGGATCAACCAAAGGAAAGATATGATGGATATAATGCAGAGTAGCTATGCTTAAATATGAACAAAGGCCCGAATGAATGAGGGGATATGCTCTATTATCATTGCCTCAAGTGACTACCATGGTATATGCATGTTGCATTCAAAGATATGATAGACACCGGGTTCTGGACGTCACACTCCGCATTTAGAAATTCATCCTTCCTAACACACCGTCTCAACATGTGATCTTTGCCTAACTTATACAATAAGTGACCAGCGATTATGTGATAAGGTGCGGCTAGCTTAATGTCGTCACATCCTATCCTTGTTTAATGGCGTGTCTTATGGAAATCCATAGTCAAGATACTCGAAGATCTCTTCACTCCCATTCTGGTACTAGATCAAATTTGAATAGAAGAGCATGCGATAATTCATCACCAACACCAACAACAGCTTCACCGTTAGGTATCCACCGTAAAACAAGGGGTCTGCCAATACATGTTGTGACCTTTTCTTACTGTGAGACTATAAATTCAAACTCCATCAATGGCAACAACTAGCGTGTAATTCCACCTGTCATGCAAGGCTTGTCGACCAAATACAACAAAGCTTGATGATCCACAAAGAAGATGACCTTATTAGCCAACAAGTAGTGTCTATATTTTTTCATTGCATACGCCATGGCTAGTCCTTCCCTTTCAATTGTGGTATAATTCATCTCAGCATCATTGAGGTGTTGACTTGCAAAGCAAATTGGGTAACTCAATTTATTATGCGAAAATAGACCCAATTGTGAAGTTTGATGAATTGATATGCACATGAAACACAAGGTCTCAATTTGGTGGTCTCAAGATGGGTGCATTGGCTACCTAATGCTCTCTTTAATTCATCATATGCCTACTCACACTCCTTAGTCCATTCAAATACAATCAAAAGCTTATACTATTGCCTAGAAATATTAGCATAAGACATGATAAACCTCTGATAATAGCCAATGTGTCCCATGAACTATTGTACTTCCTTATAGTTAGTGGTGGGTGGTGGTAGCTCTAGGATGAAGTTTACCTTACTATCATCAATGGAGATCCCATTTTTGGCCACAATGTGCCCCAATATTACTCTATGCTTTACCCAAAAAATTGCTTAATATTTTGGATTGATTTGGTATGGACGCTACTTAACCGGCCTCGAACCTTCCATGATAGGGATGGTGTGTTGCACCACTTGTGGTGGCGGCACTCCCTTCATGTCCTTATAACTCCAAACAAAGCAATCCTAAAACTCTTTAATCAGACTTATTAATTTATCTTCTTCTTGTTGCAGGGTGAGGTCCGTGGCCAATGAAGACAGATTTGAGTCTACAATATTCAGCTCTTTCACCTCTACAGGTCCATCATATGAGGATCCTATTTGATCACCCCTCAAGCATTGTGCCCGTAGGTGAACTACCTTCCTCTCATCAACATCGAAGGATTTAAAATGGTTAGGAAACTTTTGCGAATCGTGCTCCTCATCAGTCTCCTCCCTTCTTCTTGCCAAAGCTCTTTTTCCTTCTCGTTTTGCGTTAGCCAAAGCTTTGTTTTTGTAAGATCCCTATCCCCACCGCGCAACGGATTTGGGGCGCTAGCAGCAGAAGTAGCACATCTTGCATGGGGCAGGGTCCCACACTCGGGGCCTCGCCCCACGGATATCCGGACAGGTGACTAATTCCTTGATTCTTCCAAACCGAACTTGGAAAAACTTCTCTTGCCCGAAAAGCACGGGCGATTCCACCAGGATAGCTTTTCCCTAACGTAGTCAAAGCCTTACTTAACTGAACTGATCTGACCGAGCTTGTAAGTTCCATAGTCAGATTCAAGGGACAGATTGCACTTGGATCATAGAGACCAACGCTTTTTTCCTCACCGAGAGGCACAGCCATTGATCCTTTTTCCATAGAACAATTTTTGTCCGGGATTTACTTCATCTATCGAACTAAACAGAAATTGAGTCTCGATTTACGGATCCATCAGTCCAGCCTAACCCCATCCAGTCCCATGGGTTAGCCAACCGCCCAACCACTGTAGTGATGGGATCCAATTAGGAATTTGGTTAGGTTTTGTCCCGGGTACCAAGGAAAAGAGTTCCAAGGCCCCCTAGCTGGAAGTTCATGCAAACATAAAACTAGTCACACCACTTACGCACCCAATATGAAATTGCCTTTTTCTCAGCATCAGCTAACTTTAAAACAATCCTTTAATGAAACCATTATATCATTGATCACTATCCTCAAAATCTCTGGTTGAATCCATATTTCTAATCATTTATTCATCGGTGTACTTATGGCATCATTGGCAACCAGAACGCTCACCACCTGTTCACTCAAGGGCCTTTTCGATAGTTCCTAGCTCATAGTAACCGATAATATATTCACATAACAAAATGGAATCTCCGTGGAAGATCAGCAAGATCAACCAATAGATCCATATAAAAGAGCCATGGACTCATCCGTTGAGGACCAGCAACGTCAATCAACCAGATCCATGCCCGGTTTCAGAAAACAACTCTTACTCGGTCAGCACCCTCTAGGATCCTTCGCAGGTCACCTAGCGCTTCACTCATAGGCTGCTTCCTTGGTCCCTCATCCACCGTACCGGAAGCTCACCATTTAAATCGAAACCGAGGCTGGTCAAGACCTTGGCCGACCTTGCTACGCGAGACGTCCTCCATTGACTCTCTGTCTCAGCTATTGCAACTTTATCAGGTAGGTCTCTACGACCACATACTCAAGACAATCAAAATGCTTCCCCAGCATCTTTGACATAAAACAGTCATTTGCAAAGAGTTTACAAATACAGTTTCTCTATTGAACTCTCGTCATTCCACATTATTCCATATCAATCCATATTACTTAATCCAATTCCAATTCATATGTGTATCCATTCTTGACCAGATACATCATTTTCCATCCCATCACATCGGATTCATTCAATTCACATAACATCCATTCCTATCTTTCTTAATTTACATTACGTCTCATCACATCCATTTCTCATTATATCTCATTCATTCAGATCTTATATTATTCATTCACATTCTGATGATTCACATGACATCTCATCTCATCCATTCGCTCATATCGACTTCATATCCATTCACATTCATATTTGCATTCATTATTCCACACACACATCCACATTCTGATGATTCACATGACATCTCATCTCATCCATTCGCTCATATCGACTTCATATCCATTCACATTCATATTTGCATTCATTATTCCACATTCACATCTACATTTATACATCCATTTTCACATCCACATTCATACATCCACATCCAAATCCACATTCATACATCCACATCCACATCTACATTCATACATCCACATTCACATTCACATCCATACATCCATATCCACATTCCACATCCTCATTCACATTCACATACATCCACATTCACATACATCCTCATTCACATCCACATCCACATTCCATATCTACATCCATATCCCCATTCACACATCCACATTCATATTCACATACATCCACATTCACATTCCATATCTACATCCATATCCCCATTCACACATCCACATTCACATTCACATACATCCACATTCACATTCACATTCACATCCAGACATCCATATCCACATTCCACATCCTTATTCACATTTACATACATCCACATCCACATTCCATATCTACATCTATATCCACATTCACACATCCACATTCACATACATCCACATTCACATTCACATTCACATCCAGACATCCATATCCACATTCCACATCCTTATTCACATTTACATACATCCACATTCACATTCACATTCACATCCAGACATCCATATCCACATTCCACATCCTTATTCACATTTACATACATCCATATCCACATTCCATATCCACATCCACATTCATATTCACATACATTCACATTCTCATTCATACATCCATATCCACATTCCACATCTACATCATTTCTTTCACATACATATAACTGCATCTATTCTTTCACATACATACATACATATAACTACATCTATTCTTTCACATACATATAACTACATCTATTCTTTCACATACATACATCTCCATCTATTCCTCGTTCATTTTCATCTAATTGATTCGTTTCACATCCTCATATCTATTTATAGAATACAAGAGAATTCTTATTTTCGATATAAGATTTCTTTACACATTTATTTATGCATAAATTCCATTTTAAGGAGACTAACACTTTCGAAATAAAAATCAATCTTTTATGCATCTTCCTATGCAGAAATTCATTTTAAATGAGAATGACACTTTTGAATAGAAAATCAATTCTTTAATGCATCTTCTGATGCATAAAATCAAAATTGATGAAAATAACTCTTTTGAACTAAAAATAGATTTCTTTATGCATCTTTCTATGCATAAATCCAAGTTAGTAGGAATTACACTTTTAGAATAAAAGAATTTTTCTTATGCATCCTATTTATGCATAAAATCATTTATGATGAAAATCACTCTTTTAGTATAAAAAATATCTTTTATGCATCTAATTTATGCATAAAATCATTTATGATAAAAATCACTCTTTTAATATAAAAGAATTTCTTTTATGTATCTAATTTATGCATAGAATCATTTATGATGAAAGTAACACTTTTATAAAAAAATAATCTTTTATGCATACTTCTATGCACGAAAATCAAATATGATAAAAGTAACACATTTATAATAAAATAATAATCTTTTATGCATACCTCTATGCATGAAAATCAATTATGATAAAAGTAACACTTTTACAATAAAATAATAATCTTTTATGCATACCTCTATGCATGAAAATCAATTATGATAAAAGTAACATTTTTACAATAAATTAATAATCTTTTATGCATACCTCTATGCATGAAAATCAATTAAAATAAAAGTAACACTTTTACAATAAAATAATAATCTTTTATGCATACCTCTATGCATGAAAATCAATTATGATAAAAGTAACACTTTTACAATAAAATAATAATCTTTTATGCATACCTCTATGCATGAAATTCAATTATGATAAAAGTAACACTATTATAATAAAAACATAATCTTTTATGCCTAAAAATCCATTTTGATGAAAGTAACACTTTCATAATAAAAGAAAATTATTCCTTTATGCATAAGAATAATAATAATCAATATGCATCTTCTAATCATGAAAATGACACTTTTAGAGTATAGAATTGATAGGAATTACTCTTTTAGCATAATAAAAGATAATTCTTATTTCCAAAAAATTTTCCATAACCTCCTTTGTATGGTTGACCATTTTTTTAATTTTTCCTACTTAATTTTGTCTTAAAAATTAACTCTAATTGATTTAAAGTAATCTATACTAATCAAAATTCACTTATAAAAGAGGAAACATTATAAAAAGTTTAATTCCATCAATTTTCACTTAACTAGGATAAAGAAGGGTTGATTCTAAGAAGAGAGAGGGGGAAAGCCTTTCGATCAAGGCATAACATCCATTTATCACTTCAAACAATCATAAACATTAGAAAAACATAAAATCAATAAAGAAAAATATAAGAATCTCTACTTACATAATTTCTTGGAGCTTTCCTTTGGGTTCAACTCTTGTTTGTAACAAGAGTGGCCACCAATCTTTGGAAGAGGGAAATGTCAAAAACTAGTGAATTATTAATAAATTCACAGTTCTTGGCTTGGGAGGAGTAGAGTAACAGTGCATAAAACACTATTAAGTTTCAACAAAGGGGAGGGCTTCTATTTATAGTAAAAAGTGAGCCTCTAACCAAGCCAAGTGATTCTAGAATTTTCCAGATCAATTTGGTCAATTTTTGACCATTTTTGGGTCAGTTTTGATCACTTTTTGGATCTAGTTTAAACAGGAGAGAGGAGAGATAAAAATATCTCATTATTTGGGAGTTTAAAACTCATTCAAGCATGTGAAATAGGCGCCCTCTTCATGAGGGGAATTCCCCCATGCAGAGGTGTCAAAAATGTATCATTTCACCTAAATATCTCTCTTTTTTAACTATTAATCTTGTCCTTAGTCAACTCTTCATTTTATGTGAGTATTTACTCATTTTTGGGGGATTTTCCTTTTATTTCTTCATTTATCTCCTCCCTACGTTTGGATGAATCTTATTGGTCCATAGGAACCTTAATTTAAAATTTTGAAAAAATCTTCACCCCCAGGATAATGCCTCTTGAAGAGATTATACTTAATTTCTAATGCACCTTCTGAAAATCTTTTTGAACTTCTGTTTCAGGGGAACTTATTTTAATAAGATGAGGTATTTTTCTATCCAAAAATATTTAAAATCAGAATATTATCTCTCTAGAATATTTTCTCTCTCTAGGCCCAAACAGGTAGAAACAAGATCTTTTATATTTCTGAAGAGGGGAATGAATTACAGGGGAAGATACTGGACATCATGAGGGCTGAGGGGAGGAATCTTACATTCTACCCCACTTAAAAAACGCGACATGTCCTCATCTCGCAGGTGGAGTATGATATTTTTCATCTTCTTCTTCTTCTTCAATCACTTCCAGCGTTACTGCTTTGGAAGTGGACGGCCGATTTGGGAACAACTCTCTTTGACTTCCCCTATTCTGAGGTGGAGGTCTTGCATTACTTTGGGTTGAAACTGCAGGTTGGATAGAGGGTCTACCTCTAGGACTTCCCTGATTTTGACGGATAGAATCGTGATTACTCTGGACAGAATGGGCTGGAGTCTGGAATCTTGATCCCTGATTTCCCTGCCCTGAAAACCTTGATCCAAAAGGAGTTGGGCAATCCATACTATGATGTCCAAATCCTTGACAGTTATAGCATTTCATTCTCTTGTTCAAGGGTGGAACTTCTGAAGTTGAAATCCAGGGAATTGAGTTTCGGAAAAAGGACATTTCTTCCATTCTGGAACTTCCCATATCCTGGGTTTGACCCTGATATCTCTTAGGCGGAGGAAGGTTGGAATCACCTTCTGGGAATAAAAACCTTTTGAAAGGTGATGGTGCTGGCTTTGGCGAGACTTTGACATCAAAGGCTTTGGCAAAATCCTTCGCCATCCGAACTGCTTCAGCCATGGAAATAGGTTTGGCATTCTTAACTAAAGTATCTAATGGCTCGTTCATTCCCCGAATGAACCTGGCCGCTCTTCATCCAATTGAGGGGAATATTTAAGGAGAAGTGCAAAAGCCTGATAATACTCTTCAATTTTTCGGGTTTCCTGCTTTAGTTCCAAGAACTCATTCATCTTAGTTTCAAGAAAGCCTGGCGGACAAAACCTCTTTCTGAGGTAAGCCTTGAGATCGGTCCAGGTTTGGGTATTTCGATCGAGACGGTTTGTCTCGCAGTGGTTTCTCCATGCCACTCTAGCTATCTCCACTATCTTCAGCCTTGCAAGAGCCATTTTGCTCTTCTCATTGTACCCGGTGATATCGAAGTATTCTTCCATTGATTCGATCCACTTCTCCATAGTCTCGCCCAAGTTTTCCCCTTCACCTTTGAAAGGTCCAGGCTGCGAACTATGAAGAGTTTTACGAACATCCAGGTCGAGCTCTTCTTCATCGAGTTGGGGGTTAACATTTCTACCACGACGACCTCAATCCATGTTCCTATCAATACAAAAATTCTTGTTAAGTCTCTTTATTTATGATTCAATCCGAATTTTGATTCGACTGATTCCGGGGTTCTCTAAATAGGTCGGCTCCCCACAAAATCAAGGGATAAAGATACTCATATAGAACGCATTATCAGTTAATAATTCATTCAGAATATCTCATTCATATCTTTAACACAGTAATGGTCCATTCGACTAAATTTTTCCATCTGAACAGTCCTCCATGGGGATTTCAAATTTTCAGATTTTTATCATCCCTTAACTTGATCCACTGATCAAAAGTTAACAGTAGTAATCTGGCAGCACAATCCACTAATCTGATAGTGATTGGCTGAAGTCATTAACTTCATTCTAGCTACGAACATTATCACAGGGACTCGTCCCATTCATCCTCATTGCGGTTTTGCTCAGCTTATTACATTTCAACCAATTTTCAGGGATCATCATTTTTCAATCAGAATCCAAATCAACTCATCAGTTCTCAACCAGAATTTAAAAATCATATCAACCACATTCAAATTCATCAATTGGATAGCATTAATGCTTATAATTTCAAGTCTTAGATTTACTCGTATATACAGCCAGTAAAGAGCTGCAGTTATACCCTCGGTATATACGGGTAGTCACGGTCCTTGGAATTATAAGGTAAATACTATCATGTCTAGGCCTCAAGCAAGTCAGGGATTCCATACAATTGCGGTACTTCCACCTGAAGACCGAATTACCAAATTACGAATTTCAGTTTGAATATCAAATTGTATGAATTTTTTATCACACAATTACAACCTTTTTGTGCTTCTTGATAAATTTTTGACATATTTGGCTTCTCGGTTGATCCTCATTAGCCAAATGGCTCTGATACCAACTGTAAGATCCCTGTCCCCACCGCACAACAGATTCGGGGTGCTAGCAGTAGCACATCTTGCATGGGGCAAGGTCCCACACTTGGGGCCTCGCCTACGGATATCCGGACAGATGACTAATTCCTCGATTCTTCCAAACCGGACTTGTAAAAACTTCTCTTGCCGGAAAAGCACGGGCGATTCCACTAGGATAGCTTTTCCCTAATGTAGTCAAAAGCCTTACTTAACTGAACTGATATGACCGAGCTCGTAAGTTCCATAGTCAGATTCAAAGGACAAATTGCACTTGGATCATAGAGACCAACGCTTTTTTCCTCACCGAGAGGCACAACCGTTGATCCTTTTTCCATAAAACAAACTTTGTCCGGGATTTACTTCATCTATCGAACTAAACAGAAATTGAGTCTCGATTTACGCATCCAGTCCCATGGGTTAGCCAACCGCCCAACCCACTGTAGTGATGGGATCCAATTAGGAATTTGGTTAGGTTTTGTCCCGGGTACCAAGGAAAAGAGTTCCCAGGCCCCCTAGCCGGAAGTTCATGCAAACATAAAACTAGTCACACCACTTACGCACCCAATATGAAATTGCCTTTTTCTCAGCATCAGCAACTTTAAAACAATCCTTTAATGAAACCATTATGTCATTGATCACTATCCTCAAAATCTCAGCATCAGCTAACTTTAAAACAATCCTTTAATGAAACCATTATGTCATTGATCACTATCCTCAAAATCTCTGGTTGAATCCATATTTCTAATCATTTATTCATCGGTGTACTTATGGCATCATTGGCAACCAGAACGCTCACCACCTGTTCACTCAGGGGCCTTTTCGATAGTTCCTAGCTCATAGTAACCGATAATATATTCACATAACATAATGGAATCTCCGTGGAAGATCAGCAAGATCAACCAACAGATCCATATAAAAGAGCCATGGACTCATCTGTTGAGGACCAGCAATGTCAATCAACCAGATCCATGCCCGGTTTCAGAAAACAACTCTTACTCCTTATTCCAATATCTTCCACGATGCACGTGTGGGTATCTTCGGCGACCCAGAGCCCGAGCACCGTATGGTCAGCACCCTCTAGGATCCTTCGCAGGTCACCTAGCGCTTCACTCATAGGCCACTTCCCTGGTCCCTCATCCATCATACCGGAAGCTCACCATTTAAATCGAACCGAGGCTGGTCAAGACCTGGGCCGACCTTGCTACGCGAGACGTCCTCCATTGACTCTCCGTCAACTGTTGCAACTTTATCAGGTAGGTCTCTACGACCACATACTCAAGACAGTCAAAATGCTTCCCCAGCATCTTTGACATAAAACAGTCATTTGCAAACAGTTAACAAATTACAGTTTCTATATTGAACTCTCGTCATTCCACATTATTCCATATCAATCCATATTACTTAATCCAATTCCAATTAATATGTGTATCCATTCTTGACCAGATACATCATTTTCCATCCCATCACATCGGATTCATTCACTTCACATAACATCCATTCCTATCTTTCTTAATTTACATTACGTCTCATCACATCCATTTCTCATTATATCTCATTCGTTCAGATCTTATATTATTCATTCACATTCTGATGATTCACATGACATCTCATCTCATCCATTCGCTCATATCGACTTCATATCCATTCACATTCATATTTGCATTCATTATTCCACACACACATCCACATTCGTACATCCACATTCACATCTACATTTATACATCCATTTTCACATCCACATCCACATCTACATTCATACATCCACATTCACATTCACATCCATACATCCATATCCACATTCCACATCCTCATTCACATTCACACACACACACATCCACATTCGTACATCCACATTTACATCCACATTTACATCTACATTTATACATCCATTTTCACATCCACATCCACATCTACATTCATACATCCACATTTACATTCACATCCATACATCCATATCCACATTCCACATCCTCATTCACATTCACATACATCCACATCCACATTCCATATCTACATCCATATCCCCATTCACACATCCACATTCGTATTCACATACATCCACATTCACATTCCATATCTACATCCATATCTCCATTCACACATCCACATTCGTATTCACATACATCCACATTCACATTCCATATCTACATCCATATCTCCATTCACACATCCACATTCACATTCACATACATCCACATTCACATTCACATTCACATCCAGACATCCATATCCACATTCCACATCCTTATTCACATTTACATACATCCACATCCACATTCCATATCTACATCCATATCCACATTCACACATCCACATTCATATTCACATACATCCACATTCACATTCACATTCACATCCAGACATCCATATCCACATTCCACATCCTTATTCACATTTACATACATCCACATCCACATTCCATATCTACATCCATATCCACATTCACACATCCACATTCATATTCACATACATCCATATCCACATTCCACATCCTTATTCACATTTACATACATCCACATCCACATTCCATATCTACATCCATATCCACATTCACACATCCACATTCATATTCACATACATTCACATTCTCATTCATACATCCATATCCACATTCCACATCTACATCATTTCTTTCACATACATATAACTACATCTATTCTTTCACATACATACATCTCCATCTATTCCTCGTTCATTTTCATCTAATTGATTCGTTTCACATCCTCATATCTATTTATAGAATACAAGAGAATTCTTATTTTCGATATAAGATTTCTTTACACATTTATTTATAAATTCCATTTTAAGGAGACTAACACTTTCGAAATAAAAATCAATCTTTTATGCATCTTCCTATGCATAAATTCATTTTAAATGAGAATGACACTTTTGAATAGAAAATCAATTCTTTAATGCATCGTCCTATGCATAAAATCAAAATTGATGAAAATAACTCTTTTGAACTAAAAATAGATTTCTTTATGCATCTTTCTATGCATAAATCCAATATAGTAGGAATTACACTTTTAGAATAAAAGAATTTTTCTTATGCATCCTATTTATGCATAAAATCATTTATGATGAAAATAACTCTTTTAATATAAAAAATATATCTTTTATGCATCTAATTTATGCATAAAATCATTTATGATGAAAATCACTCTTTTAATATAAAAGAATTTCTTTTATGCATCTAATTTATACATAAAATCATTTATGATGAAAGTAACACTTTTATAAAAAAAATAATCTTTTATGCATACTTCTATGCATGAAAATCAAATATGATAAAAGTAACACTTTTATAATAAAATAATAATCTTTTATGCATACATGAAAATCAATTATGATAAAAGTAATACTTTTACAATAAAATAATAATCTTTTATGCATACCTCTATGCATGAAAATCAATTATGATAAAAGTAACACTTTTACAATAAAATAATAATCTTTTATGCATACCTCTATGCATGAAAATAAATTATGATAAAAGTAACACTTTTACAATAAAATAACAATCTTTTATGGATACCTCTATGCATGAAATTCAATTATGATAAAAGTAACACTTTTATAATAAAAACATAATCTTTTATGCCTAAAAATCCATTTTGATGAAAGTAACACTTTCATAATAAAAGAAAATTATTCCTTTATGCATAAAAATCTATTTTGATGAAAGTAACACTTTCATAATAAAAGAAAATTATTTCTTTATGCATAAGAATAATAATAATCAATATGCATCTTCTATGCATAAAAATGACACTTTTAGAGTATAGAATTGATAGGAATTACTCTTTTAGCATAATAAAAGATAATTCTTATTTCCAAAAAATTTCCCATAACCTCCTTTGTATGGCTGACCATTTTTCAACTTTTTCTACTTAATTTTGTCTTAAAAATTAACTCTAATTTATTTAAATTAATCTATACTAATCAAAATTCACTTATAAAAGAGAAAACATTATAAAAAGTTTAATTCCATCAATTTTCACTTAACTAGGATAAAGAAGGGTTGATTCTAAGAAGAGAGAGAGGAAAAGCCTTTCGATCAAGGCATAACATCCATTTATCACTTCAAACAATCATAAACATTAGAAAAACATAAAATCAATAAAGAAAAATACAAGAATCTCTACTTACATTATTTCTTGGAGCTTTCCTTTGGGTTCAACTCTTGTTTGTAACAAGAGTGGCCACCAATCTTTGGAAGAGGGAAATGTCAAAAACTAGTGAATTATTAATAAATTCACAATTCTTGGCTTGGGAGGAGCAGAGTAACAGTGCATAAAACACTATTAAGTTTCAACAAATGGGAAGGCTTCTATTTATAGGAAAAAGTGAGCCTCTAACCAAGCCAACTGACTCTAGAATTTTCTTGATCAGTTTGGTCAATTTTGGACCATTTTTGGGTCAGTTTTGGTCACTTTTTGGATCTAGTTGAAACAGGAGAGAGGAGAGATAAAAATATCTCATTATTTGGGAGTTTAAAACTCATTCAAGCATGTGAAATAGGCGCCCTCTTCATGAGGGGAATTCCCCCATGCAAAAATGCATCATTCTCCTAAATATCTCTCTTTTTAAACTCTTCATCTTATGTGAGTATTTACTCATTTTTGGGGGATTTTCCTTTTATTTCTTCATTTATGTCCTCCCTACATTTGGATGAATCTTATTGGTCCATAGGAACCTTAATTTAAAATTTTGAAAAAATCTTCACCCCCAGGATAATACCTCTTGAACAGATTATACTTAATTTCTAATGCACCTTCTGAAAATCTTTTTGAACTTCTGTTTCAGGGGAACTTATTTTAATAAGATGAGGTATTTTTCTATCCAAAAATATTTCAAATCTGAATATTATCTCTCTAGAATATTTTCTCTCTCTTTCTGAAGAGGGGAATGAATTACAGGGGAAGATACTGGACATCATGAGGGCTGGGGGGAGGAATCTTACAGTTTTGCTTCCTTCTTGTTGACCTTGTGAGCCTAGGGGGGTGCTAACTTCTGGCTCTCGTGGGGTTAGTAACATTACCTGGCTTAACTCATTTCCCCAATTCTTTGAAAATTCCTCATAAACTTCAATAGTGTTGACGTATCTCATTGGTCCTCTTCTTAGAATCTCACTGCAATATAACATTTCTTCTTCAGCCATTTCCAAAACTTCAACCTTGAGGCTCCTTTCTCTTCATCAGGTTCAAATCCATGCTCGTCTTCTGAAGCACTCTCCTTAGACTTGTTTATCACTAAGGGTCCTAACATATGTATTGTTGTGACTGGCATCTCATCTTTGTCATCAAGTTCCACAAACTTTGTCCCATTCTTTCCCATGCATCTATCATGGCCAATATATGCATCCAATTCTTGCAAAAATCATCATTCAGAAGAGAAACATACAAGATTTTTTCTTCTTGTGATGGTTCTAGTGGTTCATGGGTTGCACATAGTTACAAACGAGGTGGTTCTATTTGTAGTTTCGGAATTGTTCCCAAACAACACCTCGTCCATGAGATGCATCTTCTTCCAAGTTTGCACATCCACTTTCAAGATTTTTGAATCCTTTTGTAGATAGATAAGATATATGACCCAATCATGTACCAATTTGGCACTTCTCATAAAAGGCCTTCTAAGAATCACATTATACGAATCCCCATGTCCGGTAAAATTCATCACTGTAAATGTATGTCAATAGAGAAAGGAGAAGACTTTCATCTTCAAGTTCTACGAAACTCCCATGGGTCATGACATGGTACCGATAGCCATCTTTACAATGAGATTCGTCCGCTCCTCGAAGGCTGGCTTTCCCCATTTCTCCCAACATTTTTTTGGGACGATACTGATACTCACTCCGACTTCCTCATTTAGGATCACAAGAGCTTGATAACCCTTGTGCACCACTGGAAGTGCTGTATTTGTGTCATCAATCTCATAATACTTTCGCATCAGAATGTGGACAAGTTCGGGTAGGTCACCTCTCCCGTCCTCCATATATTCATCCTTTCCAAGAGGCAAAGGTATTTCTTAGTTGGTTGGAGGATCAACCTCCATCCGGTCTTTCAGATCAGTCCCTATTTTGAGATTTTCTCTTAGCCAGTCTCCAATTGGCACCTTGATTTCTATAGTAGAGAGAAATGCATATAGCCCAGCCACATCCCTGGGTGCTTTATTCCACCCAATCTCATTAGTGTATGAGCCTAAAATAGGATTTATTGAGTCATAAAGGGGATTTTCCCCTCCTGCATCAAGCATCAGTGAGAATAGGTTGTCCCTTCCTTCCTCAACCGAGTCGGTTTCACCCTTACTGTGTTCTAAAATAGTCTCTAGCACACTTAACCGTTTGGCTTCCCTCGTGAAATTATGCCCTAGGATAGATTGTTTCAACTTCCCGACTAGGTTATAGACATTCTCATCAGTCATATTCTAACTTTCTCGGACTAAGGCTTATGCAACTTCTAGCTTTTCAATCTCCTTCTGAGCATTTAGGTATTCCCCCACTCCCCTCAGTGTCTGAGGCACTTCAACCAGTTCGGTTTCTTTCCATGTTACTTCCCCATCTTTTCTTGTCAACACCTTTTCCTGGTTCGAATGCAGTTTCAACCATTTCCTCATCCAAACCATACTGAATCACCACTGTAGAGTCTCTTTGTCCCACCTTCTTTTGTCTTCTTCTCCTTCTTGTCGTTCGCGTAGAAGACTTAGCTAATGGTTCTCCCTTGACTTCTGGGTCTTTAATTCTTACACACAAGTTATGACATTAAGTGGTATGTTCACCACCTTAGATCGTACCCCAATCATTGGAGTCCTATGGTGGTTGGATTGGTGGTTGTTGAAGACTCTCCAGTCCCCTTGTAAGGACAATCCTTGATTAGATGGTCAATTCCACACTTTATGCAACTCAACCCAGGGTGTGTGTTGACTTGAGTAGTTTGCGAGTTTGTTGCATTAATCTTATGAGGACACTCAGCCACTCAGTGGGGTCCTTGGTAGTGGTAGGATTACAAGAGGGCTCTCCTCACTGTGGTATTAATCTATCGGCCCTTCCATTGCACTGCAACTTGGAATATTGTCTTAGCATATTCCCTTGCATTAGGAAATACTCTAAACTACTCGTGTTCTTTGGGCACTCACAAGATGCCTTCGTAATCTTGGAGTATATTGTACCATGGGTTAAGGGTTGCTAATCTTAGTAATGGTTCCTCCCCTAGTTGTTGTCATGTGCTTCTAGGTCTTTCATCACTCACTTCTTGGTCCAAGCTTGATGGGTATTCCTTGGCAACCTGTAGAGCTTCCCTTTCAGGTTCTTGTCCATAGCAAAGGATTCCTTGGGCTAAGCCCATGAATCCTCCAACCAGTGTTGGAGAAGAAGTGCCCTTCTCCCCCACCACCACTTCCTCATTAAGAGGATTTTCCATGGATTCCTCTACTTGATGACTCAAAAGAGAAGCATATTCAAAGCAAACACACTCATTTGTGTGCTATCCGTGTGAGTTGACCCAAGGCTTCTCTGGTAGGAGGATCCTGGTTGGTTAGATGCACTATCGTTAGGGGTGATGTCGTCCACCAACAAGCCTTCTCGACCTTAAGTGCCTAAAATAGTTTTAATTGGCTAAAATTTAAGAATTGCACACACATGGAATTTTCAAATCGGCAACTGATAGTTTTCTGCAGAATCACGACATAAATCAACAGAATCATGAGCGTGATTATGATAAAAATCACCAAATTTTTCAAGATATTCTCAATTGTTCACAACTTCCTCTAGTGGTGTAAGAAATCCCTTAGGGACCTTCCTAAACAATCCTCCTTTTAATTTTGAAAATATCACAATCGACGTGATTTCGCAAGGTTAAGAATCACAGCCGTGATCCTCTATAGAATCACGGCTATGGTTTTGAGCCAAAAAGTCCAAGGATAGTTCAGATGAGTCTCTTGATACCTCTAGTCCTTGTTTTAGAAGTCTATCTAATCAAATGGTCAAGTTCTATTACCATGATTTTTTATGATGTGGCAAACACGACGTGATTAATAATCACGAGTGTGATTCTTAACCGTATGATGATGTGTTAATCACAAACATGATTTTTCAATAGTGATTTATGATGTGGCAATCACACAGATGTGATCAATAATCACACCATGATTTATGATGTGGCAATCACACAGATGTGATCAATAATCACACCGTGATTTATGATGTGGCAATCACACAGATGTGATCAATAATCACACCGTGATTCTTTATCCATGATCACGCTTGGAGAAGATGGAATCTTCTAGAAATAGGGTGTATTAAATGCGTAATCCCAAAAAATTTGGATCAGATAAGTTGTCAAAAAATCACAACATGAAAAAAAATCACAACCGTGGTTTTGTAACCTATCATTAAGCATGACTTTGCAGGTTTTGACCAAAAATCAATGTTTCAGGGATGCAAATCTTAATTTTTCCAGTTTCATCCCTTGCAACATGAATATTTCAATGGCAAACAAGCAATGGAATCAATGGCTCTTAATTCATTTTTATTTTTTAAGATTTTAGAAAATGTAGCAAAATGGGTGTTCCCTACAATCATGGTTGTGATTATGGAGTTCTCACCATGCAAGTATTGATGCAAATGCTTGTTTAGTTGATTACCTAACTTCCAAACTATGCAAATAACAACTTTAAATGCTTAAACAATGTAAAACAATCCTTTTTTCGTTCTTTTTCTCCTCTTTCTTCATAACCTTATCCACATCGTATTCTCTTCTCTACCAATCACACAACTTCAAACAACCATATTAAGGGAAAAGAGACTTGTAAGAAGATATGAGGGAGTGCAAATAGAGTAGAAGGTGGTCCCCCGGCAGTGACACCAAAATTGTTATAAGCTACACTATCCCTCCCCTAATGCTAAGGACAATGCTCAAATTAACTTTTCATGGGGCACTTGCCTGTGTCCAAGCTCGTATTTTGGTAGACTCCAAGCTTTGCTAGTGGTAGCTAGCACCACTCTCTTGTCTCCTCCTTACGCTATCACCACCATGAGGTTACTATTCTCCACACAAGGACATACAAGCATGAAGAATGTAGCTCTCTCTCCTCTCAACTCTCTCTCAGACACAACATAGACAAGCAAGAGTGCAACGAGATAAGACTAGACTCAATTGGCACAAAGGGGGATTGCATCTTACATTATGAGAATAATATTATTTATACAACTGGCCCTTATTCACACTTGGGCATACAAAACTTAATAAAAGACAAAACTTATTATGTTATCTCTCATACGTAGAGATGATAAGTTAATCCCTAAATGCATGGCTTGTGCATCCTTCGCATCCCACTATTGATTCATAGTAGTAGGAGGTGTGGGTGCTTGAACCATATACGATCCAAAAGTAGTTGTGCTACCTATAGCTGTAGGAGTAGTTGCCCAACTGGTGGACAGGACGGCCTCTTTACCAAAAATCATGGCCCATAGGCATTTGGCAATCAACATGTGCCTCATCATGTATGCCCGCAATGGGTAATTTGTCCCTTAATAATCTACAAAAAATTCTATGTCCCACACACTACAAAGCTAATGTCCATTGAATGCAACCTAGATGGCTGTTAGGTGGTCCATTAATGGGTAAAACCTGTAAATGTAATAAAATGGCAAGTGTAGGCATAGAGCTTACACATCAATTGTTGATTTCAGAGGCATCTGAGCTCAATTTCATGAAAACCCCCATATTTGTGTCTGTAGTAGCTTTAATTGTCTCCTTTTGTTCAAAAATCAAGAAAGCCCCATTCTATTTTGAAACTCTAATTTGTGTGCTACAAAAATACTTTAGGAAGAACAAGAGAGTCTTGGTGGCAGGTACTACAAGTACAAAAGCAAGTATCAATGCGTACTGTAAGTATAAGCAAATATTTACACACGTGCATGAGTAGGTACAGTTGGCACGACTGTAAGTACAAATAGTATACAAGTATGGTGAGTGTATTAATATCACCGCACGAGGATGCATAGGTGTACGGATGTCACACGTGTGTACAGGTACGAGCGTGCCGCGCATTTATGGACTACGGGGGTAGAGAATGTACAAATGGGGAAATTTTATTGAGTACAAAAAATGCAAACAACAAGTATGATGACATGAGGACATATGAGGTAGGCACGGACGTCGCATGTGTGCAAACATGTATGGGCATCATGCGTATGTAGGCTGTATGGTGGCAATGGAGAATGTTACGGACTGTGCTAACTCTCAAGGTAGAAACAACCTAGATCTCTGATACCGAATGTTGGAAAACCTGCATGTTGGGGTTAGCAGTAGCAAGACATTCACAATAGACTCTCAAACAGAATGAGAGGCACACAACTCAATGATGATTATGAATGAGTGGTACAAGGTACAAAGGATAAGCACACCCCAAATGATAAGTATTAGAGGGTGTTCACATGCATGGGGGAAAAAACCTCATAAAGAGCCTCGACTAGTCCTACGTGTTCACACACACCACTACCCATGACATAGATGTCTACAAATATATCATGAAGAATGGGCAATGAGAAAGTAGCACGGATGGTGGCATTCCAATAATGGATTGTTGGTTGAGTTTGTGGTGGAATGTACATTACCCCCATTGGAGAAAATAGTTGATTTGTGTACTACTAGAGGTAAGCCTAAACTCCATGGATGTTTGAGTTTCTAATTATATTTGTGTGCATGTGTGTGCACGAGCACACGCGCGTGTGCGTGTGTGTGTGTGTGTGTGCGTGCATGCGTGTACCTATTATGGCAGTGGATGATACATCTCATACACATGCCACAAACAAATCTTGCTGAGACAAAACATGCCAGTTGGTTGGATGGAGAGGGCTCCAAGGGCACGATCAACTTGTATGATGCAATAGTGGGATCAGGAAAAAACTCCAAAAAGCATGCATTTATCCAAGGAAAGTTCCATTACAGAGTTGATGGATAGGGCTACAATAAGGAGTACTACATCCCCAAGCCTAGCATCCACGAGCAAGTTGATTAGTGAAGCAGTAAGAGGGATGCCACCCAAACTTCATTGGGCAACACTACTATGACATGCAAACGATTATCATTGTGGAGGATGATAATAGTTCTCATTAGCCACATTATTATGTGACAGAAAACTTACCTCGAAAGAAATGGGGATAAAACTAAACTTCCTTCCACATCCTACTAGAGCGGAAACATTTCATGATGCACTTGGGGATGAAGGGGTTGTGTAAAGGGTGTTTGAGATAGACTTACATTGATACCATATGGGCTATCTAACACACTCCACTGAAAAGTAGGGTTACATGCTAGGCATGGCTAGGTGGGCAAGATGAAAAGTGCAAGAAATAGATCTATCGCATAGTAGGCGAGGAGTTCCTGATCCTAGGTTCTTCAACACGAGGGAGTGTTCTAGAGGGCAACGTCGATAATTCATGTGGTTACGGATCACACATGGAGAATTTGTTCTACAATTTCCACTGCACCCACCAGACCTTGGGTCGTGCCCAGTTTTTGGGTCTTTCGAGGTCATGCCTTAAGGAAGTAGCCTCATCACGACTGAGATGACGAAGCTAATGACAAAGTCGTGCCCAGTTTTTCGAGGTCATGCCTTAAGGAAGTAGCCTCATCACGACTGAGATGACGAAGCTAATGACAAAGTCGTGCCCAGTTTTTGGGTCTTCTGAGGTCATGCCTTAAGGAAGTAGCGAAACCGTCCTCACTCACAACCGAGACGACGAAGCTAATGACAAAAGCGTTTCTCTGCTCGAGTCTCAGAGATGAGCATGCTCGTCTCTGACCCCAACTCGAAAAACAAAAACAAAAAACCAGACCATGGCCAGTACAACAAGGAGGCATAGAGAGAGAGAGAGAGAGAGAGAGAGAGAGAGAGAGAGAGGGGGGGGGAAGGGGTTGGATTGGGCTCGATGGAGGAGATGGGAGGAGCATATGTGTTAAATTTGTAGAGAGAGAGTGGTTGGGGGAGAAATCTCCCTTCGAGCTTCGTCGAGGAAGCTCACTCTGTGACCTTCCCCTTATTTTTCTTATCCCCTCCTCAACATCCTAACAGCCATCCTTTTCTCTCAACTTCAATGATATGATCTTTTAACATTTCCATCTTCCTTTTGTTGGCACCTTGTTTGCCACCCCCATGGGATCGAAGGGCTCCTCCTTTCTACAGTGGGATTGAAGGGCTAGATTGAAGGGCCCCTTGTTTATGCAATGAATTCATTACTCAATTTTTGGACATCCAAGATTCAATCCACCTCACCTCAATTGATCCTCTAGCCCTTCCATGGCATAATGAATTATGGAATCCCTTGTCAATGCAGTATCTACCACAAAGCTCACGCAAGCTATCTCCACCCTTTTCTCCCCTTTTGACATATCTCCTCCTGGCACTTGTAGCCTCTACCTCTATTCCAATTTCCAATATTTTTTCAAATTCTACAACATCCCACATTATCCCCCCATCCCATTGGTTCTTTGAATGCCAGTAAGGCATCTTTGTTTCCCATTACTTCTTTGCTTGTTTCATTTATGAAACAATTTGTTAAAAGTGTCATTGTTTTTGTACCCTCTTCTTCCCTTTTGATGGATCTCCTCTTGCCACTTGTTACCTCTACCTCTATTCCAAATTACTTCGACCTTTTCAATTATTATCATCTCCTTCAAACCTAACTTGGATAAGTTTTGAAGTGGGGAGAGAGAGAGAGAGCTCATACCCAAAGCTGTGGGAAGAGAGATCATGACATGTGAATGATATGACCCATATTAGATCTTTGTAAGAGGGAGTGTGTCTCAGAGAGGCTGTGGGCGCTCTTTCAATGTGGCTATGGCGGCCTACCTCCTGCCAAGTGTTGTCCTCTTCCCTGTTGTGCCCAGCTCCGTGCTCCCGCAGCTTGATGCCAAGCTGTCGCTTCTACCTATTACAACATTCTCTGCGGCGCCCATCTCCACTTTCACCCGCACCCATCTCTATTCTGCTCCTCTCTGCAAGCAGCTTGCTGCAGAGACCTCGGAGGTACCCCCAAGCAGCAGAGAGGAAGCTTTGATCCAGGCCAGAAGCTCCATAGCCAGCCTTCTCGAAAAGGCCCTCCGCAGCGTCGGCCCCTCCACAGTCAAACAAAGAAAGCAGCAGAGACAGGTCAGACTGCGGGTAGAGATTCCGCTGCTTGAAGATTCCGAATCGACCCCCGCATCTCTGCTCTTTGACCTCCTCTCCACTCTCGCAATCGGCAAACGAGGTACATCTGTCTCCTTTTCTGTGTTTTGCAACCCTGAGGTCACGGAAAAGCTCAGAAGCGGGAAAAACCTCAACCCTAGTCTGCAAGAAAACCCTAACCCAAGCTTCCCACTATACCCTAATCCTAACTCTCTGCAAATCCCTAGTTTCCAATACTGCAACATAGCAGAAACAATGGATCTTGAGGGCACCCAAGTGGTGGTCTTCTTGGCTCCTAGACTTTCCGAGCTTGTATACATGGAGAAGATTGTGAAGGCAGCAGACCCTAGGCCTGTATTGCTTCTGAACCCAGACTGGTCTGCAGAAGAAGAGGAATCAGAAGCACCCAATGCTTCATTTATGCAGTCATTTGAAGTGGTATACTCCTACCTTCCTCTGGTCATACAGGGTTTTTTCAGCAAAACAGAAGGAGCGGTCCTAAAGCATGTGAAAAGCGGAGCTCCTGCTGGCAGACCCTGGCTTGTTTTTGTCAAAGAAGGGGAGAAGATGAACTGTGTGTCTAGTCTTAAGAAACGGCCGAGTGCCGCTGACCTTGAGAATGCTCTCTACAATGCCATGGCAGCAAACTCGCCTGTTACAAAATCAATCAAATTCTTGAAAGGCCTTGTAGGGAAAACCTAAGACCATATGAAGGAGGCTAGATATGATAGTTGGCATTGAAATTTGACCTACCATGGCTTGATGGGTCTCATTTACATAAAATACTGGAGTTTTTATTCATAATGGATCTCTTGTGTGCACCTCTCTTGCTCATGGACTCAAGTTCCATCTTTTACATGTTGGCTTCGTTACAAGGATCATATGTGGACTGTCGGTTTGGCAATAGTAGAGAAACGAAATCTCTCTCTCTCTCTCCCCCCAAATCTGTTTTCATTGCAAGGTTTATCTTTCATTTTTCATTTTTTAATCGGAACGAGAGATTTGTATTATTCAAAAACTAACATATACATAAAAAGCTTTTTTAGAGAGCTTAACTCATTGGCAGTCCCGAATGGAGTTCTTAATCTCAGTCAGCTCTATTATGAATTGGGCTAACTCAACATCTTCCTCTGCAAGTTGATTTCCAACCTCTGATCACTCATGCTCTTGACTCTCACAATTTGCCTTGATGTTTCTGACCTTTTCTTCATACTCGTCCCGAGCTTCATTGATGGCTAGCCGCTAGAGCTTCTTCAACTTCAATTCGCGACTGTTGAGCCCAGCATACAGAATTGTCTGCTTTTAAAATCATCCTCATCACATAAAGAGCACTCCTCAGGCCAGGGTATTTGTCATGTGCATGAATATGCCATGGACATTCTCAGAGATTCTCCAACAGAGGTAACCAGAAAAAGACCATTAGAGGTAGGAATTTGGAGCACAAGATACAGAAGTGGACAGTGTGGACTTGGAGCAAGGCCTGGAGGGCATGAAGAGGATGTCCTGTCAGTGCATTAGAAGAAAAGAAGGCTGTCGGCTGCTCACAAAGGTGGTCAGCTGAATCAGAGGACAAGGCGGCTGCAGGCGCATCATAACAAGGGAAAGAGGTCCAGTCGGGCAGCACTGAAGAGCATTTAATGCATATTTGACTGGCCGACCAGCAGTCGGCCAGTATACCAAGTGTCCAAGAATCCTATAAATAGCAAAGTGTGCTCATAGTTTGATTCATTCATTCCTTTATGGGGTGGATCATTAGGGTCCAAGTAGGGACTAGACTTTTGGGTGTTTATCACCTTTTCTTCAAGGCAGCCTAGGGCTGTGGACGGAGTACCTTTTTGTACCATATTAATATACTGAATTTCCAGCATCTCTCTCTCTCTCTCTCTCTCTCTCTCTCTCTCTCTACTCTCTCTTCATATCTGCGTTTTGCATCAGCATGTTTCCAGGAGTGTTTAGGGCTGAAAGAAGACCCCCAGAGCTTCCGCGTGTTGCAATATTTGAGTGAAACTGCAGTATGAAACATTGAATAATTGCGCATAATCCAAACACACCAAATATGTTCTGTCCTAATTGTATTGCATAATTTTGATGAGCAGCCAGAGAAGTCTCGAAGTAGGATTTGCTTCCATGTTAACTAGGATTCTTTGACCGGGGAAAGACATTGTTGAACCAATTCCAAGAGGCTTTTATTAAATTTGCATGTAATAAACAGATGGGGTATGGTCTATTCTTCCTGTCTGTAACTGTAATGGGGGCACATTCCGTCTCCAATTCTGATTTTTTTTTGCTCTAGAGTTAGTCCATAACCCTTTATGCATAATGAGCCATAATAGGACCAATTTCTTTTGGAGGAATTACAGATGACCACTTTCTATCCCATAGTTCATTTTGTGTTGAGTCTTAACATGTACCGGCATTCCATTAAATGGCAAGGGGGGGATGGGCAAAAGGGAATTTGAGTGGGACCAATTAAATGTGAGGGCAAAAGGATGAAAAAGACCAGATATATGAGAGATCAGCGTAAATCAATACAGCATAGGATGGATGAGAGAGTGTATGTATGCTAATGAATGAAATCCAGTAAAAAAGCCCACTGATGTGTGGTGCAGCAAGGTCGGTGTTGAATGAGCAGAGAGTGCTGCTGTCCCAACAGAGTACAGAATGTAAAAAATGCTGAAGTTCTGTATGAGTATGCTGCTGCAGAGCTCCAGAGAAGTGGGCCGTCGATGGGCTGTATATAAAGAGTGCTGCGTTTGCAGCAGTCGACAGCAGCAGCAGAATACAATGCTGAGCAACTTGTTGAAGGGGTAGCGCCGGCAGCAACAGAAGCAAGCAGCAGAGTAAGTCGATGAAGACAGTGCTGATATTGATGTGCTGGCAGCAGTAGAAGCAGTAGCAGCAGCACCAGGGAATAGCAAAGATATTCTTATGATTATGTGTGCCACTGAATAATGATGTGCTTCATTTATATATGCTGAATGGGTGCTGGTCGGGCAGATGTGGTTGTCAGTCAGCAGATAAAGCTAAAATAAATTGTCAAAATAGCCCTTTTGGGCTGGATAAAATACCCTTTGGGTATATTTTCACACATTAAAAGCATCCAAAGGCATTTCTGCATTGAATGAGCATGGCCTTGTCTATCTTTCATTTTTCAAAACACATGGCATACTTAATGTCGAGTCTACCCTTGTTTATGGTTAAATTGCGATGGTATCTAATTCACTTGAAATAATGTGGGAAGACTGATGCCTTAAACTAAAAGCCTCTTGTCAATGTGCAAGTCTATGCACTCTAGTCTTCTAGTGTCTCTACTTTTTGATTTTTATTGGTGCTTGTTAGATTTATAATGGATGGAAGACATGATTCAAGTTGGCAATCCGAAATAGTGCCCTAGAGGGATCTTAGAGGGCAAAGAAATAGTAACACCAGTCTATGAGAAAGTAAGATGTCAACTCAAGACACACATAGGCCTATCATCCTTATTTCTTAGCACTAATGGAGGATATCCACTTTCCCTCGATATCATTGGGCTTTGCATTGATGAAGTGGAGGAAATAAATTAAGAGGTTACCCACATCAAGGGACTCAAGGTCCAACCCGAGGATGCCATGTTATCATGCTTCTTATGTATGCAAATGATTTGGTACATTTTTTTTACATGGGTTTCATGTTTTAGTCTCATCTTTCTTGGGGGCATTTGTTTTGGCCAACCCTTGAAGTAAAAGTGAGTAACAATAAAATTGGGCAAAAAAAAACTTTAGACTTATATTGAGTCTAAAGTTTATTGATTTTGTTTGTGACTTCAACTGTGAATATAGATCTTATAAATGTGATATATATCTAGAAGCATTATCAAATTTTATATTGAAGGTGCTATGATATAATACACTATGAGCTGAAGTTCTATGTTGGGAGATTGCTGTGTACTTGGATACAAGATTCTCTGTGTTTTTTGAACTTTTATTCTATGATGCTGTATCTTAAAATCTAGATTACAATTTCAAACTTTGATTGCTAGGCATCAAAATCAATGTTTTATTCCTTTTTCTAAGGAAGGACACACACTCCTTGGTCTTGCAGTTCCTTTGAAGAGGGAATGAGCCAGCTCTCTAGCCATATGAAAATGTGTATATTATATTATTACATCTAAGATTTAATTCAATATTGTTACGTACTAGAAACCAAGTATGCCGATGCTCTAGCCATATGAAAATGTGTATCATATTGTTGCATAATAGTTCAAGATTCAAGTTGCATCTAAGATTTAATTCAATGCTGTTACATTCTAGAAACCAAGGTTACATGTTTGAATTCTAATTCTATTTACTCTAATCATGTATACTTGAACTCAAGATTAATTAGATGTCTTGAAATCATGATCCTTGAAGCTTTTGTACTCAATAATGTTCAGATTGGGAGAGAATGAATATATGTTCACATTTAAGTAATCGAATACTAATTAAAGTAATGAAATATAATTAAATATGAATAATATTTTGATTGTTATAAGTTGGTTTGAAATTTTTATATATGCTTAATAAGTATAATATATAATTTTTTAATTGTTAAGAAATTAGAAATTTCTTTTTCGTAATCATTGCTTATGTGTAAATGAATTATAAATAAATCTTTATATATTACTAAAACACCAATTAAAGTAATGAAATGTATTAAATTACGAATTTGTTATAATTTACTTTGAAAGTTTGTATATTCTTGATAAGTGTAGTGTAATCTTTGATTACTAATAAATTGTTAGTTAGAAGTCTACATCTTTTATATTTGATTTTGAATTGATGCAGGAGCTCCTTCAAAATAGAAGAAGATTTTTATTTTTCCCTCAAGATCGAACACGAAGTTTGTTCATGTGCACTTATTAAATCCTTATTTTATTCTTGTTTCTTTTCTAAAATTTTCTTTATCTACGATATATTTATGTGTATGACACATGTATACTACTTTCTATTAACTCCTCTTTTTGAAATTTAATATTTTATTTTTGTGTTTATTTATTCCAGTTTGTTTTATTATGGTCGGTTTGTGTCTCCTTAAGAACTCTCACTCATTGACTCAGCTCCTCCCACTCTATCATTAGGAGCATACTCTCTCATCTCTAAGGTAAATCCTAGATAAATCCTTGTTGTTTGGGTAGAAAGGTGTGAGTTACTTCAATACCTTAAACATCAAGTTTAGCTTTAGAAGAGAATTTTCCATTCTGATCATGTCTTCATACTTTGCAATAGGGACCTCTTGCAAAACATCATTAGAATCATAAACCATAAGAGTATTTTTTTAAGTAGTTGGTGTTATCTTAGTCGAAGGGCTTGCAGTAAAGTCTTATGTTGGTAACTCTCCAAGGGTGAGAGTGTCAGTGGGAAACTCAAAATGAATAAGAGAATGAGAGATGTTAGTATTTTCGGAAGCATGGATGTTACTCTCTTCTTTTTTTCTTTCTTTTTTCTTTTTTTCTTTTTTTTTGGGGGGTGGGGGCGGAGGAGTGATGTTAATAGTTTTAAAGTTATGGACGGTTAATTAGTTATGTATAATGTAATGCTCCATTTTTGTGTTTGAAATAGAATTGCAAAAGCTTCATATTTTTAGAGTTTAGAATGTATTTGTGAGTCTAGGATCTTATATGGATACTATTTGAAATAATAACAATTTTCACTATTAGTGTTCGAGGAAAGTTTTATACTATTTGTGGATTGTTTTTAAGTAGTTTAGGATCAAAATTAGAATAAAGTTAGGATGAGAGTTGTAGATATTTTGGAGTACAAACTTTTTGCATAGCTGATCCTAAGCTGATTCGTTTGTTTATGTGCTCAAATATATTCACCAAAGTGTTACACATGTTATTTTGCAACTCATTATTTGCCTAGTTTTTCATGCCACAATTTTGCAGGTTAATTTTGGGACTAAAGATTAAGGTTTTTGGTATAAAGACCTCAGAAAAACAATTGCATAATTTAGAGGGCTACAAAAGTTGTGTTGAGAGATGCATGCTTCTGAACATGGCCATTTTCCCAATGTTTTTTTAAAAAAAACATGGAGAACTCACGTGGAGTCTCACCTTTAGCCTCTTCAAAGTGGGATGAGCGACACTCATGCACGAGCGCCTAGTTAATTTTGGTTGTTTCGAAGAAGAAGAAAATAACAAAGAAGGTAGAATTCAAATTCGCTCATGTAGATTATTGAGAATTGGGCTCTTTTGGGATTTCTTAGGCGTAGATTAGAGTGTGATTAGTAGAGCTTTCAAAATTTTCTATAATTTGATGACATCTTTGTGGAGGGGAGACTTATGCGACTGTGAGTGAGAGTGCGAGTGAGTGCATGTGCGAAAGCTCGAGGGTGGTTGGAAGGTTCGAGCTTCACTATGGAGTGCGGTTTTCATTAAATTGTACCCATCTCCTAATCAAAGGTTCATGGCGATTCTCTACTAAATGGTGTAATTCTAATTCTTTATTTACAAGTTATTGTCTCTAAATCTCTTTTTTAATATACAATTTTTATGAATTCAAGTTATTTGTTTGTGAGGAGACCCCGTTGGATGTGAAAACTCTATATCATAGTTCTGTAATTTTTGTAATTTGGTACATGTTAGAACTACCCTCCTCATCTTTCCCAATTGTAGGTAATGGTGGAGACTTTTGTGTACTTATGAATTTATACATTTCTTCAATATTTGCTTGACCTACTACAAAAAGATATTCTAATGCTCAATAGTGAAATCATTCAGTACAGATATAAGCATGGCTTCTAGATGTTTATAGAATTTTTTTTATATAACTTCAATATTCCATGTGGATGACATAAAGTACTTTCGTATAGGACAAGGTACTTATAGGTGTTATATGCCTCCAACCATCCCTGGTACTTATAGGACAAGGTACTTATAGGTGTTATATGCCTCCAACCATCCCTGGGTCTTGAACCAAGTAAAACTATTGGTGATGGTCTCGAAGGTGGCTATAGTTATGATGGGAGATTACCTCACAGAAAGAGATCTAACAACTCCTCCCTATCATCCAAAATGGTGGAGTCTTGCAACACTTCACACACTAGGATCTAAAGTTTAGAACTATAGGATGCATTATATATAAGTATACATGACATTATAATCAATAAGATTTAAGTCATTATGAAAATTAGCCATTGTAATAGTTAGGTCAACATCTCGATCTGTATTTTGTTATAGTAGAGCTACTTGCATCCCCTATTGTTAAGTCCTCACTGACATCAATGATGTATCATTAACAAAGAGAGGGTTATTACATAAAAATACATAGTTAAGGTTTGAGGAGGGACCTGTTGGATTTAGGGTTTAGAGAGAGCCTAAGGTGGAAAGAAGTGTTGATTAAGCATGGTGATCATTGCTAATTAATATGATCAACACAAGAGAGAAGAGCTTGATAGACATAAGAGATTAGCACAATAACTAAAATGTCTATTTGTTCATTAATTGTTGAAGCCTTTTGTAGGCACCAAAATACATCATGATAAACTCTCTATGTAAAATATTTTGGTGCCTTTTATAGGCACCAAAATACATCAAGATAAACTCTCTATGTAGAATATTTTGCTACTCTTAGAACCTATGAACGTTGGCTCACCCAATTGTTATTTACAAAGCTCCTTTTTGGCTTTTTTTTCACCACCATAGTCTAGACATGTTTGGATTTAACAAGCTCTTTTTGGCTTTAGTTTCACCAACTTAGTCTAGAGAAGGTTTACAAAAGAGTAGGGATATTAGTGAGCGGCTTTAGTTCAAAAGGAAGCCTTTTAAAATGCCTAGTCATAATCTTTTAATGAGGTTGACCTTTTCTTTGAAGGTTTTAGTTCAAAAGGAAGCCTTTTAAAATGCCTAGTCATAATCTTTTAATGAGGTTGACCTTTTCTTTGAAGGTTGGATCTTCTTTGTCATTCTTCTTGATGGTTTTGGAGAGAACCTAAGGTGGAAAGAAGTGGTGATTAAGCATGGTGCTAATGAATATGACTAGCATAAGAGAGAAGAGCTTGATACACACAAGAGATTGGCACAATAGCCAAAAGGTATATTTTTCCATTAATTGTTTTGAAGATTTTTATATAGGCACCAAAATACAAACTCCCTATCTGGGATACAAGCATCAAAATACATCAAGAAAAACTCCCTATGTGGGATACATGCACCAAAATACATCAAGATAAACTCCCTATGTGGGATATTTTGTTACTCTTAGAAAACCTATGAAACTTGGCTCACTCCATTGTTGATGGATGATGCTATTTCTAATAGAACCCTTACCAGTAGAGAAGCTAGTATGGGTCCTATTAGAAATAGGACCCTTATCCTACCTATAAGAGTCATATTTCTAAAAGGACCCTACTAGTAGAGAAGCCACTTAGGAAGCCCATTTGCTACGTGTGGCTTTACTTTTTGTGCAAGATGCATCTCCAACTTAGCAATCATGGCATCCTTTACATTCAGTGGTGCAACAATGAATGTGGATGCTTCCTCTCTAGTGGTTTGCCTCTTGGATTTCTTCTTCCAGTTTTCTCTTTACTTGTACAAGCTCCACTTTGGTGGATTCCTTTTGCATCGTTGCCTTCATATTATCAGTTAGATGAGTGAATTTCCGGTGTGTCTTAAGTGTCAACTCCATCTCCTCTTTATTTGCTTGGATTTCTTCATGAAAAGCTCTTAGTGGATGTCAAGGGCACGTGACTTGTTCAATGCCTCCTCCAACTTGAAGTTGTTCAGCTTTTTCTTTGAGAAGGAATTCTTGGAGTTTAAACTCTTGGAATTGTTTTTCTTTATTCTCTTTAAATACTTGTAGAATGCCCTCTTCTTGCATAAGATCCATATTTCCTTGTTCTAGCTATCATTTTCCCTCATACTTTTTGTAATTTTCTTGCATCTACATGTCCTACTCAGTTACCTTTGTTTGTAACTAGGCCGACCTCATCTTTCTATGTCTATATGTCCCTTTCCTGATGGGAAGCAAACTTAGAGCTCAATAAATCCAAGTTGATTTTCAACTCTTTAATTTTAGCCTCATGCTCCTTTTGTAGCTCTTCTTGGCTATGCATTGCCTTGTCCATTTCTTCTTATGCCTCTAACACTTCTTGTAGCATCCTCTTAAGTTCCATGACAAATGCTTTTTGTCTTTCCCTCCTGCAAAGGTATGATTGCAGTCTAGTGCATTATTAGTAAACATGTGGTAGTGTGTAATACCTTCCTCTATTTCTTCATCCTCTATCTCTAGATTTTTGGCATATTCTTATGTATTCATGGTAGCAAAACAACTAGACAAGTAGTGCTCTATGGCTTTTTGGTAATTTTTCATCATTGTATCTATGTCTTGCATTTCTATATGGGTAAGTCTTTGAGGTATATAGGAAATAATATTGATGTTGTCACTTGTGGTGGCTTTGTATTGCATCTTTGTTGCTCTTTGTGCTTTCTCCTCAGTTTCTTCCCTATCGTGCTTCTTGGAAGTGTAGGATTTTGCTTCTGTGGGTTGATATCGTGGGAGAAAGCACTTGAAGTGGCTCTACCTCCTTTTTTTGTGCCCTTGATTTACGTTCTTTTATTTTTTCCTCCTCCACCCTTTCTTTACCTTTGGGTGGGTGTGGTTGTTCTTATGAAAGTGTCTATTCAGTTGTCTTTTTTGTGATGTGTTGCATCCTTTGTTTCTTGTGTCTTGGCTACCTTTGGAGTTGTTTCTATCTCATGCTTCCTCTTCTCTTCAGTTTGTGGTACCTCTTGTGTTGTTTTCTCCCCCTCTGTCTCTTTCTCTTGAGCTATTAGAGGTCAACTTGAAATATCATAATTTCAACGCTTGTCATGGTGGTTAATGCATGTTGTTTACCATTGGTGTTGACCGTGGCAATGAGGGTGGTAGGTCCTCCATTCCTCCTCTTCCTCTGCGTCTGATGACTTTATTGGTGTACCTATTGAATCAAAGGGGGTTGGTCTCCTTTTGGTTCTCTTCATACACACATTGTCTCAAGCCTTTCTCATGCTATCTTTGCTAGGATTTCCTTTGTTTCCATAATCATTGCACTAGGCTCCTCCATGGTCCTCCATGGTGGCCTTTGTTGCTTCCTCATCAAACTTCCTAAGGTTGGTGGCATGATCATCTTCTTGTGTTAGAAGAGGTGTCCAGCATTAATGGATATGTGCAAATCACGACTTGGACTCTAACTTGGGCATGTGATTATGCCAAGTTAATCATGTGTTAAGAAATTAGTCATGTGTAGAAAACTTTAGGGTTTTTGTGTCTAGGAACCATTGGCAAGTGAGGGGGAAGCACATAACAAGACTTAAATATATTCTTTGATGGTTCTTTGTGCACGTGAAAATCTAGGACCATATTTTGATTTTTCTTGCGTTTAACCTTATGATGGGGGAGATGTGGCCACAAGTTCTCTAGCCTCTTAAACTGATGATATTTGATGTGTTCTATGATTTATGTGGTAATGATGCACAAGGAAGATAGCATGCTGACATACACATGAATACTTCAAATGGTGTAAACAAAAAAAACACAAAAGAGATAAGAATCCTTACACCTGGCGGCGATAGATTTTATGGGGTAAGAGATAGAGATGGCGTTGGTAAAAACAAACAACACAAGTGAGCTCCGGTGATGGTGTGGAGGATGTAGTCAGTAAAAAACAAACAGCACATGGGAGCTCGGGCGAGCTTGAAGGTGCAAATAATAGCTTTAAAATAGCAAGTTCAAAAAGGGACAATCATTTTTGTGCAAGAAGGGGCGACTAACTTATTTTGAAAGAAGGTGGGGGGACAATCATTTTTGTGGAAACAACTGACTTATTTTGACACATGGTAGCATGCCATTGGCTCACCTTTTTTTAGATAGTCACAACGTGAGTATCTTTAAGACCTTTCTTGATTTGCCTTTTGACCTAATGAAGCTGAGGCTTATTCTGCAATAAGACCTTGGAGCATCTTGTTTGGATGTGATTATGTTGAGTTATTCACGTGTATAAATCTCAATCATTTTCCAAGATGTTTATCATCGCCAGCCTCCTCTGATTAGTTCCTTAGTCCAAATAATGTTCACCTTCTAATTTTCATCTTGAAGAGTATAATTGTAGGAGATGTTGGAGTTCATTCCTTGAAAACTACTATAAATCCTCCATCTAATTTTTAGCTTAAAGAGGATAACTATAGGAGATTTTTGAGTTCATTCCTTAAAAACTACTATAACTCCTCCTCCAAATAGTTCTCACCTTATAATTTTTAGCTTAAAGGTTATAACTATAGGAGATGTTTGAGTTCATTCCTTGAAAACTACTATAACTCCTCCTCCATCCAGTTAATGAAGCTATTGTCTAGCCTCATACTTGATCCTAGTTGTCATATCTGTACTAGCAAAGCTGATCCTAAGTCTACGACTTCTGTTATTTTATCTTTCCCTTTAGCTTCGGCATCTAAAATAGTTGTAGTTGGAATCTCCTTATGTATGTTTTCTTCATTTATCTCCACTCAGTTGTTTGATAGGTTGAAACTTGGGGTTTGTTTCTCTAGGTAATTGTTCTTGTAACTTGCAGTCTCGGGGGGGTCACTCACAAAAAAATGTGAATATCACGTGCGTTCAACAGAAGCATAATTTTAATTTATGAAACTTACAGAAATATATTTACAGAAGGGTATGATTTAAAATTTTTTCAAAAAAATTTACAGATTCATAAAGAAAAGGGAATATTATATAGATTTAAAAATTTACAAATAAGGGATTTAAAATATAGGCCTTGAACGCACGCGATAGGGATATTTTACATATAGTGACCCCCCCGAGCTTGCAGTTTCCTCTAAGGTCATCACTACTGCCTATCTGTGTTTCCAAAGGTGTGTCTTTATCCTATTTCCTTTTAGGGATCCATATCTGAGTGGCACCTTAGTAATATCCTTGTGCAACTAATGTAGCTTTTGGCACCCATTAGGTTTAACTTGTGGAATTGGCCTTTCTTCTTGAACAAGACTTTGTAGGGTGGGGAAGTTAATGATGGGTTTTCCTTGGCTCCACCCCCTTTACCTTCTTTATTAACCTTTGTTTGGGTATCCCCACGGCTCTTATGTTCCTTCATAGTATCTACCCACAAAAGGATTTTAGGAGCCCACCTTGATTGCTTCTGACTTTTGTAGGGTCTTGTTATCCTTCTTTGTGCCTCTGTTTTACTTTCATAAGGGATCTTGCCCTATTCTTCTTGTTCTCATTTGCTAGGCTCAAAATCAGTACAAGACTTGTGAGTTTGGCCAAAGTAATTCCTCCTCAACCCAAAGTAGTAATATCTCTTTCTGACAAGCCTTTTGTCTTCAATCCATTGGATGGTGCAATTTGTTATACTAATCCATGATCGTCCCAGCAATAGTACTACTCTTCCATTGTTCTTGTAGGCATCACATACACCTATCTAGACACAGGGTTGTTTCTGAAAGTGATATGAACCTTTAAAGACCCTTTGTTAACTTTTAACATGTTAGAATGAAAACTACGAGCTCTTGCATTTTTTGGTTCAAGTTCAAATCTACTTAAAGTGTCCCATGTTGGTTCAAGTTCAAGTTTACCTAGAGTGTCCCATGTTCATGCCTACCTAGAGTGTCCCGTGTTTTCTAGGATAGCAAGTTGTTACTTGCACTTATATCTACTAAAGCAATGCTTGAGGTATCACTACCTAACTACAATAGGCTCAATGTCCAAGTCATCATACCTACTACATGTAGGTAGTATGTATCACTACCTACTATAGCAGGCTCAATGTCCAAGTCATCATACCTACTACATGTAGGTAGTATGTATCACTACCTACTATAGCAGGCTCAATGTCCAAGTCATCATACCTACTACGTGTAGGTAGTATGTATCACTACCTACTATAGCAGGCTCAGTGTCCAAATCGTCATCCTCAAGGTGTGATGAGAGCAACAATGTTTGTATTTAAAGTCTTTCTTTGTTTTTGCTATACACTCTTTTGCCTCCTCTTGGCCTTGTCTTTTTGCTATACACTCTTTTGCCTCCTCTTGGCCTTGTCTTTTCGTCATTTCTTTGTTCATTTTCTCTTGTGTGTTTCTTTTTATGGACTTGGGCTATCATGTCATGTCCATATTAGTTCTTTAATTTGCTACCAATGTTGTCAAGGTCAAGCATGTCCTATCTTTTAATAGGCTTCGGCTAGCATGTCCTATCCATAGTAGTTCTTTAACTTGCTACCAACACCATCAAGGGTTACAGAACCTTGTGGAGTGATCTTCGTGATCCTAAAAGGTCCCATTCCCCTCAATTTCAACTTATTTTTCTTGTTTCTATCCATTCTAAATAGAAGGACTAGATTTCCTTCCTTGAGTTCCTTATCTTTGAAATTTTGGTCAAACCACTTTTTTTGCGAGAACTTTTCCACAATTAGGCCATACATGGCTATCAATCTGGCCATCAATATGGTTTCCTTTAGTTTTTCTAAGTCAATTAGCCTTTCAACCATCCTCTCTGTGAACAATTAGCCTTTTAGCCATGGTGGCATTCTCAACCATTATCAACCACGGCATTCTCAACCATTTCTCTAGTTTTTCTAAGTCAATTAGCCTTTAAGGCATGGAATTATCATTCTCGACCATTTTGGTCAAACCACTTTTTTCACCACAACTTTTCCACCACAACCTCTAGGCCATACATGGCGATCAACAATCTTGTTTCCTCTAGTAGCGGTGGATGATTTCTTTACTCCATCCTAGCATAGGACCAAGACCATTGGTGGTGGTAAGGTAGTGGTGGGTGATGTCTTCACTCCATTGTAGCACAGGACCAAGATAAGACAAAGGAGAATTGAGAAGATCATCTTCCACTCTTAGAAGGTATTCTTAATTTGGAATTCTAGAAAGTTGGTCAACATGAAACATGTAATGACCCTTTTCTCACTATGATAGAAAAATCAGATGAGAAACCATCTAGTGATCTACCCTATTGCACCTAAGGCTTATTCACCAAGTATTGATGGTAGATAGCAAATAACCAATTAGCCCATGAGATAGTGTCTATACTTATCTATATCATATACCATGGCTAAAACTTCTCTCTTTGTTGTGGTATAATTACATTAAGTGTGTCATTGAGTTAATGGTAGATAGCAAAGGTCATAGGAAATTCCATATTGTTATCCCTTGGTTGTGCTAGAATGCTTCCATATAGCAAATGATACTGTAATATCAACATGAACATCAAATTGATAATGCATCAATGTGAACATGGATATATTATTATCCCGTGGTTGTGATAGCATGCCATGCTAGCATACATCCATATAGCAAATGATAATACATTGAGAAGATCATCTTCCTTTGGCATCTTAGCATGGGTTCTTCATTTGGAATTCAAGAAAGATGCTCAACATGAAACTTTCAATGTCCCTTTTCTCAATATGATAGAAAAATCAAATAAGCAACCATCTAGTGATCTACCCTATTGCACCTAAGGCTTATTCAACACGTATTGATGGTGGTTAACATAGAAAATAACCAATTAGCCCATGAGATAGTGTCTATACTTATTTATAGCATATACCATGGCTAAATCTTCTCTCTTTGTGGTATAAATTACGTTAAGTGTGTCATTGAGTTAATGGATAGCAAAGGTCATAGGAAAGTCCATATTGTTATCCCTTGGTTGTGCTAGCATGTATCCATATAGCAAATGATACTATAATGTCAACATGAAGATCACATTGATAATGCATCAATGTGAACATGGATATATTATTATCCTTTGGGTGTGCTAGCATGCTATGCTAGCATACATCCATATATCAAATGATAATGCATCAATGTGAACATGAAGATCACATCCTAGTTTGGTGATCTCAAAATGGGTGTGCTTGCTAATATCCTCTTGAGTTTTTCATATACCCACCATTGGCATTCATCTATCCATTTTAAGAAAATTAACAACTTATATAAAGTATGGCATATATTTCATATAGGAAGATAAATATCATATATGGCACCCTACATGTCCCATGAATCTCTATAGCCCCCTTATAGTATGTTGGGGATAAAATGCTCATGCATGTCTAGTGAGCTAGACTTACGTCACACCTAGGACCTCACGCTTGGTAGGCTCATGTCTTGTGAGCTCATTCTTGTTGGTTCACATCTTGCGGGCTCATGCCTTATAGGCTCATGGCTCAAGCCTTGTGGGCTCACAACCCATGTCTTACTAGGTTCATGGATGCTTTTATGAAAAAGGCTCATGGTGGATTCTGATTCTTATGAAATAGGCCTACTTAGGTATGGATTTTTCCAAATATTGGGCATGGGGATCTAGGCCTATGATGATAGAGTTGGTGAGTAATTATGGACACAAATTATTCCAAATAGTCAGCGTGGGGATTTGAGCCTATGATCATAGGGTTGGTGAGAAATTATTGGGTAGTAATTTCTCCAAGTAGTGGGCATGGGACTTCGGGCCTATGATCACAGGGTTGATAAGTAATTACTGGGCAATCATTGTACTGAATGCTCTAGTAATTGAAAAGAATAGGAATTTTTGTTGGAATTCATTGTTTGGTGGTGGTAGAGATTATATGATGATATGAAAATCTTTATAAGGTATGAGTAGGTGTGTCCATTATAAGTGTTTAAGGCTGGGTTTACTTATCTCATGACTCACATCTTGCAAGCTCAAATTTGAAGGTAATTTTAATTAGCTACTATAATATTAGGTTTACTTACCTCTAAACTCTCACAGCTCACATCTATAGGCTCACATCTCATGTCCGTATAGGGCTCACATTTGAAGGTAATTTTAATTAGCTAGTACAATATTAGGTTTACTTACCTCTAAACTCATGGCTCACATCCATAGATTTACATCTTATGTTTATGGACTCACATCTACAATATTAGGTTTACTTACCTCGAAACTCATGGTTCACATCTGTACATTCACATCTTATGTCTGTGGACTCACATCTACATGCTCACGTCTGTAGACTCACAACTCATAGCTTACGTCTCTAGGCTCATGGTTCACATCTGTAGATTCACATCTTATGTCTGTGGACTCACATCTACATGCTCACGTCTGTAGACTCACAACTCATAGCTTACGTCTCTAGGCTCATAGTTCACGTCTCCAAGGCTCACATCTACATGCTCACGTCTGTAGACTCACAACTCATAGCTTACGTCTCTAGGCTCATAGTTCACGTCTCCAAGGCTCACATCTACAAGCTCATGTCTGTAAGGCTCATAGCTTATGTCTCTAGGCTAATCTACTAGACTTGTGTCTTTTTTTCACGGGATTGTGGGCTCATGTCTCCCAATCTAAGAGATGGTTTGGCCTTGTTTTTAGAGTTTTCTATGACTTATTGGACTTGGTTGGGATGATTAAGGTACTTAATCCTAATTAATGGTATTTTTATTTTTGAGTGTGCGGATATGGATGACATGCCAAGATGATAGCTATGCACCGATGCCATTAGCATGGTTGGTGAGATTATGGTGATATGCTGCCAATGGTTTACAAGCTGTATGATAGCCACTTTGATGTGTGAGAGGCAGATCATCATCTAGAGTGCATGCCATTTTGGAAATAGAAATCATAATAGCAAAACAACAAGAATCTAATACACAAACAAGTGGAAGAGGCCACTCTAAAGGTAGGGGGAGCTAGAGAGGTCGAGAGAGGCCGAGGTGGATGGTAAAGAAATCAATGTGGAAATAGCATAGAGTGCTATTATTATGGTAAACTAGGTTCTATAGCAAAGGAATGCTATAAAAAGCAGAATGACATCAAAAGTCAAAATGTGTGCAGCAATGCATCTTCAAGAAAGCAAGCGAAGATAAAAGTGAGCAGCATTTTGTGATGCAGCATATATGTTTAGTTCCATATGATTGTAGATGCTTAAAACCTTAGAGATGTATGGTACGTTGATTTGGGTGCTTTTAACTACATGACCAATCATGAAGAGTGGTATAGAGATGTAAAAAATGGAAAAACAAGTGATGACACTATGTGTCCTATTATGTACGTTAGTAAGGTGCTGTTGTCTATGCAAGTTGGCAAAATGAAGTACCTGGCTGATGTTACTTCACGTTTCAAACATTACAAAGAACCTAGTATCTGTTTGGAAAAATGATTGAGCAAGGTTTACAAGCAAGGTCTAACCTTCATGGTTGTTATGTAGAAGATTTCAATAACCAGTGCCATGTGGTTGCAAAGGGCAACAAAATTGGAAGAATGTTTACATTGAATGTAAACATGCCTTAAGTGAAGGCTACAATGTTTGCACATGGTATATGTGTGATTGTAGACATTGAAATTTGGCATAAAATATTGGTCATGTCAATATTCAACGGGTGACAAAAAATATGCAAGCCTAAGCATTGTTATAGGTTTATGAAAGTTTAAAGTGGATGGAATGCACAAAAAAGTATGTGAAGCATGCCAATTGGGAAAACACTCTAAGCATGTATTAGGAATGTGAGTCAAAGTCCATTGGATATGGTGTATTCTGATGTTCAGGACCAATAAAAATAGCATTGGATATATGGATATGGTGTATTTTGATGTTTGGGGACCAATAAAAATAGCATCATAATACACCATTGGATATGGTGTATTCTGATGTTTGGGGACCAATAAAAATATCATCAATCAAAGGATGCCACTATTATGTATCGTTCATTGATGAGACCACACTAGGAATGTGTGGGTTTACTTCATGAAAGATAAAAGCAAAGTCTTTACACACTTTCAAAGTTTCAAGGCTATGGTCATGCACATAAAATGCCTACAGCCATATGGTGGGGGAGAATATTTATCCAATATTACAGAAGTTTCTTGTGCATTAATGAATGAGAAAGGGATGCCTCATTATTTTTGGGTTGAAAAGTAGTAGCAACTACAGTTTATATTATGAACAAAACCCCCACTATAGTAGTTCATGGCATGATGCTTGAACATAAGTTTACATCAAAAAACCAGATTTGGCACACTTGAAAGTGTTTGGCTGCATTGCCTACGTATATATGCTGGATAAAGTGAGAAGCAAACTTGATCCCAAGGTAGAAAAATGTATCTTTATCAGATACTCACTTGAGCAAAAGTTTCTTGTGCATTAATGAATGAGAAAGGGATGCCTCATTATTTTTGGGTTGAAAAGTAGTAGCAACTACAGTTTATATTATGAAAAATACCCCCACTATAGTAGTTCATGGCATGATGCTTGAACATAATTTTACATCAAAAAACCAGATTTGGCACACTTGAAAGTGTTTGGCTACATTGCCTACGTATATATGCTGGATAAAGTGAGAAGCAAACTTGATCCCAAGGTAGAAAAATGTATCTTTATCAGATACTCACTTGAGCAGAAAGGTTATAGATAATATAACCCCACTACTTGAGAGATGCGAGTGAGCAAGTTTTTTATGAGATTAATAGCTAGTATATACCAGAGTGAAGGATTCCATAGAGGTAGATATAAACAAAAATGTTGCTACAGAGGGAATGCTATTGGATTTTATATATCTATAGATATTTTTACTTTATGTGAAAAAAGACTGACACGGGAATTATTCTAATAGTCATCTATGTTGATGGGGATAGAAATGTTGACATGTGTGAAGATGCTCCTTAAAAGAAAGTTTGACATTAAGAATTTAGGTGAGATAATGGGATTTCGCTTTTACAAAGGTAGCATACTTTGGACATGTTATCCAAGTATGGGAAGATAGGTTGTAATCCAATCTTAGTGCTAGTAGAGCATAATTTAAAAATGCTTGCAGGGATGCATGTGATCTTTAGAATACCATACTATGTACATGCACATTGCAAGGAGCTTGATTTACATTACTATCACCAGGCTAGAATTAAGCTATGTTGTTGGGTTGGTGAGTCAATTTATGCAGTCAAGATCTCCAGAAAAATGCACTACCCAAAGATGGTGGGTACCTGACATGCTTCTAGTGGCCCAAGGGCATCATGAAGTTAATAGAAGCATTTGTCTCCCTAAGTCCATACCATAAGTTACCCCAACCTTTTCAGTCACATCAAACAACAGCGAAGGCAATGGCAATCGGAGGTTTCCCAACACCACAAAAACCCTCCATGCAAACCTTATAAAGGGTAAGGAAAAATTGACCAATTCATAGAGCCCCACGACCATCTCCAAGCATGCCTAGGACATGATATTTCTTCCACCTCGAACTCAGCCACCTATAATAGTAGAGGACCCTACACCACCCACTTCCCTACTACCACCGGCATCCCTCTCAAGCATCGCCAAGTAGGACAAAAACAAGTACCTCACATGTGTCAAATAAGTACCCATTAAAAAAACTCATGAAAAGTCTCAAAGAAAGGGAAAAAAAGAGTCAAGGAAAGCAGAGAGGAGCAAAGAAGAAAAAGAACCAGAAGAAAGCTAAGGGTTGGAGACTAGAGTCTGCTAAAGGGTGCCAACACTTGGTTCTCTCATCACTAGCCTTCCAAGTACATCTCAAGATATTTATAATGGACATTGGTATTATGGCCAAACTGAATAGATACACACATTCCTTACTTAGAATATGGTAGGAAGTCCTCTTTTCACATTATGCATAAAATAAATTTATGTATTAATTTCTAAAAATTTTGCCATAGCTCCGCTGTTATTACTGATAATTTTTAATTATTCTAAAAAGAATAAGACTTAATAATAAGATTATGATAGAATAACTATCAATAGATCTAAATCCAATTTGTGGATCTAAATCATAAGTTCATCATAATTTATGTAACATAAAAGTATTAAAAAGCCATTTCTTTAGCCTCTATCTTAACTTGCATAGAGTTTGATTTTAGAATTAAGAATTGCTCCATGAGAAGCATCATTTGAATAGAGAATTGGTCATAGGAATAACCATTCTTTGGGGGAGAGAGAGATATACTTAAAAAATATTCTAAATTAAGCATAAAGATAATCTTTTTGTGATTAATCATTTGATTAATCATTAGAATTCATTAGAGAGCTTCATTTGCATTCAAAAACCATTCATTTGAATACTTCTCAAGCTTGAGAGGGGTTGAGAAGTGAAAACATTTAGAATATTAGAGAAAAAACCATAAAATCACATCTTACCTCTTGATTTTCTTGCTTCTCTATTCTTAGGAGAAGCCCCCAACCAATCAATTGGTTAGTATGTTGAGAGGAAAGCTCCAAGGAAGGTTGAAGAGAGAGAGAAACTCCAATCTTTCCAAATTATAGAGGATTTTTAGGGGATAATAGAAAATATGCTTATTCTAATGTAATACTGGCATGGTCTAGTTAATAGATGAGAATACAAAAGAATGAGGGTCTATTTATAGGTGACAGAGGCCACTAACTAAGTCCAAGTAAGTTCTCGAATTTTCCAGCTTCAGTTTGGCTGAATTTTGACAAGATTTGGACCAGTTTAGCTCCCTTTTTTATTTGGTTTGATCCACGAGAGAGGAGAGATAAAAATACCTTAATATTTTTGAATTTAAAACTCATTCACATGCGTGAAAGTCTCCCCCCTCCTTACCAAGGTGTCAAAAATGTATCATTATACCAAAATATCTCAATTTTTTTAGTAATATCTCATAGTTTTTAACTAATGAACCTTGTACTCTGTCAACTCTTCATCTTATGTGGCATTTACTCATTTTTGGGTATTTTCTTTTATTCATTGGATTTATCTCATCCCAACACTTGGATTAATCTTATTGGCCCATAGGAACCTTAATTGGACCATAATTCAAAAATTTCAGAAAATCTTGACCCTTAGGCTAAGGTCTTTTAAATCATTGTTAATTGATTCCTAATGCACCTTGGAAATTTTATTTTGATTTTTTGTTTCAAGGAAATATATTTTTGATATTTGTAAAATTTTTATATCCAAAAATATCTCAATATTGAATTACCTTCTATAGAATTTTTCATCTCTCTAGACAAAAACAAGGAAAAATAATATTTTCTTGTATTCAAAAACAGGGAATGATTACAGGGGGATTGAAGTAAAGCTTATTCATTATTCATGTTGAGGAGAAATCTTACATACATCAAGAATTAGTCACTTAGCAAGAACTTCCCAAACATCAATTCTCATTATGATATGTTTCAAGCTTCTATTCCAAGAAGTAATGAACATTTGTGATAGAAATCAAATGGCATAATATCATGATAATTGACAAATAATCAAGACAGACATGTTGCATACAATTATGAAATTGAGTGAATCGTGTGATGAAATACTAGCAAATGTCTTCAAACATAATAAACATCTATTGTTTGGTGACGACATGATTATCGACAATTCGCAATGCAAATTGCAAATGAACAACTATTGCCATATTAGCGACTCTGGTCATTTGCAAACTCCACATACTTAGAAACATCTATACAACATGCTCTGGAATATTATTAGCATACATTAGAGCCAATTGAACAAGAGATCACATGGATATCATTAGAATTAACAAACAAGAAGCTCATTCTCCACGAACACAAAGATATAATGTATATGATGCACATTTTTTCATGAATTATTGCTCACAACAAAGAATTCAAAGATACAAATATCTTGAAAACATACAAATCATAACTATTGCATGTTCAATAAAAGAGTTACAAGAATTGGATCAAGATATTAAATTCGACCCAAAAAAAAATTTACAGTAGGACAAAGAATACAAGATTAACAATTGATGCAACTAATAGTGCTCTTACTACCATCATATCAATTTGTTAATAACAAAGATCTATCACAAAATAGATGCAACAAAAGAAAGAATCACAATCGAACGTTCAAGCATAAAGTATTCAAATCATTCTTACATATGCAATTATTAGTCCCAAATCATAATAAGGATGCACTATTCTGGGAAAAGATTTGATTGTTATAAGAGAATCTTTTACTTTTGGACTTACTATTAAATCACTTCAAAAGCTAATACGGTTTCACCCACCCAACTGACCATAAGGCACATTTTCATCTTATCCGTTATGTAATACTTGCATGTAACAAAAGCCCATCTTTTGTAAGACAATGCTAGACTTTATAAATTGGCCTTACCTTGACCTTAATGCCAAATACAAAATCCATAAAATTCATGTATATACTTGCTTAAGGCTAGATCTAATATGTTTTATGTGCAAAAAACAGAGTGTGCGGGAAGGCCAGATCTGATGCCTTAGAGTTCAAATGAACTCAAATCCTTTCAAAGGCATCAATAGCACTTAGTCTAGTAGAGGATCAATCCAAGAAACAAAAGATTTGACCAAACATTGAATGCTTAATCTCTGTTTTACCAAAGTCACTTGCAGATTTGATGAAGAGCTTGATGCCACTTCTCCTTGAGGAATTTCACAAATCTGACATCACCAGCATGTAGAGCACCCTTGAAAACCTCTAGGGCAAAGAGAAATTAGGCCCTTCTGTGTAAGTGTAGATCTGAGATTTTCTCTAGAAATGAAGCGCTAGTAAATTCACAATTTTCTACCCTCCTGCGTAGCAATTTGATGGGCTGATAAGCTAGGCTTCAACGTTGAGAGATCTCCTATCAATGGCTAAGAGGGATTTGCCTAATGTTAAGGCTGGAGGGAGAGGGAGCACCTCCACCAGCTGGGGGTACAAAAACTGGTTGAAAATTGGTTGGAGGGAGAGGCTGGAGGGATAGGGAGCACCTCCACCAGCTGGGGGTACAGAAACTGGTTGAAAATTGGTTGGAGGGAGAGGCTGGAGGGATAGGGAGCACCTCCACCAGCTGGGGGTACAGAAACTGGTTGAAAATTGGTTGGAGGGAGAGGCTGGAGGGAGAGGGAGCACCTCCACCAGCTGGGGTACAGAAATTGGTTGAAAATTGACTTAAAAATGATTATCTCCTAATTATGATTAATAGGCTAATTAGGAAGATAAATAGGCTCAAAAATTAGATTAATCCTAAGCTTGGCTCTGATACCAAGTTGAAATGCAAGTAAAGTGATGAGCTATGGTGGATCAAATGCAAGAATCAACATCATTAGCAAGTGATTAGATGATGATTAAGAGACGAGATTAGTGGAGCATAGCTTAATGTAGGCATGGATACTCAAAAACCAACAAATACTCATTAGGCCAATGCCTCAATTTGTAGTGTTTACATCCACAAGATGCCAAGCATCTAATCCCACTGATCTCTCCTTAATTTGTACCACCTCCCCTACATCTGGGGGGACACCTTTTGCTTGATTCTCTCCACCTCTTCACTTTTCCCAGAATATCTCCACACATCCTAGATCTTCTCATGCTACCCTTTATTCTCTCCCAGTAGATTCCACTCACCTTTTCACTACTACCCACTCATTTACAGACTCTCTTTTACAGCCTCTTGCTAAGGGCTTGTTCCCGCACACCCATTCACTTGTATATTTCAACAAAGGTCGGTTCATAGTGCGAAACCGACTACATGAGCTGGTACTATAACTATGCCATGAATCTAAATACAGCAAAGTGCCATGACTCTAATACAACAAAGTGGCTATCACATACCTCCCTCCCTGTAAACCATTGATGGCATATTATCCATAATCTTGCCAACCATGCATGTGGCATAAAGTGTGGGGCTATCATCCTAGTGTGTCACCCATACCCACTCTAATTGAGCTTGATATCTCAACACTCCCTCTCGAGCTCAAATCCATACCCTCTACTCTAAGTAAGCTCCTGAACCCATACTATAAATCTTCTCTATACCCAATGGCTTTGTGAAGCTATCAGTCAGCTGATCCTCTATGCTAACATACACTAAGTCCACATTACTTGCAAGAACCTTATCCCTCACAAAGTGATAACTTGCAAGAACCTTATCCCTCACAAAGTGATAATGCACCTCAATGTGCTTCGTCCTAGAATGACAACAACCATATCCATGGGCTCTTACCCATATCTTCTAGTAGCTTTTCCAACCAAGCTATCTTATATGCTTCCATAGGTATCACCCCTTTGTATTGCTCCAACTCCTAAAAGAAACCATAAAGCCTCTAGTAGATCTCTTGCTCGAGACACTACTAACCCAATCTGCATCTGTATATCCATGTACTTACCTGTACTCTAGCCTCATAGAAAAGTCCAATGTAGTGGACCTTATATACCTGAGTATCCTCCTAGCCGCATCCAAGTGTGGCTTTTTTTTGTAACTGGCATAGTTGCCTTATGCCTCCAACAACTCCCTTTTAACAAACCGTGTTTTGAGTCTAGGGTTGTGGGCTCGATGTTCTGCTATGTGGTCTAGTTGGTGGCATGGCCTTGACTGGTGTATGCTAGACCTGTTAAATTTACAGCAATGTGATGAGCTATGGTGGATCAAATGCTAGAATCAACATCATTAGAAAAGAGATTAGATGATAATTAAGACATGATTAGTGAGAAATTAACTGATAGCTTAATGTAGGCATGGATGATCAAAAACCAACAAATTCTCATTAGGCCAATGCCTCAATTTATAGAGTTTACATCCAAGCATCTAATCCCACTGATCTCTCCTTGATTCACTCCACCTCTTTTGCTTGATTCTCTCCACCTCTTCCCAGAATATCTCCACACCTCCTAAATCTTCTCATGCTACCCTTTATTCTCTCCCAGTAGATACTTCTCACCTTTTCACAGCTTCTCACTCATTTAAAGATTCTCTTTTACAGCCTCTTGCTAAGGGCTTGTTCCCGCACACACCCTATTCACTTGTATATTTCAACACCTCCCCTCAAGTGAATAATCCTAGCACACCTGGACCCTATACCAAGTTTCCCTCTTACTTGGTAGTCCACGACGAGTGCCTCAAGTCCCTAAACTCATAGTCCTTGATACTCTCTCTCTCTCTCTCTCTATGTGTCCAAGGCTACTACAAGTGCCCGTGACCTTGAGTAAAGTGCTCACACATACATCTACCACATGGCCTACATCATCAATGGCTCAGAGGTGGTTTTACTCTGTTGGGGCAGGTTACATTGGGTTGTGGGGTTTCTCTCTCTCTCTCTCTCTCTCTCTCTCTCTCTCTCTCTCTCTCAGAAAAGATGATCTGAGGTGGTTTTACTCTGTTGGGGCAGGTTACATTGGGTTGTGGGGTTTCTCTCTCTCTCTCTCTCTCTCTCTCTCTCTCTCTCTCTCTCTCTCTCTCTCTCTCTCTCACAGAAAAGATGATCTGACTCCACTTCCCTAGGAGCCTCCATGAAGTTTGCCGATATCGTTCCTTCTCCACTGGGTTTACTGTAGCAGTCTCTTGCCATGCGTCCTAGCTTTCCACAGCTGTGGCAAGTGAAGGCCTCCTACTCTGCCTCTTCCTCGTCCTCGTCCTCTCTCGAGAGAATCCTCCTCGGGTGAAGAATGCTTTTTCTTCTCCAGCTGTTGAGTCCAGCCATTTCTTCTCTTTGACCCTAGTCTCTTACTCTAGTAGAGCTCCTTCTATCTCGTGCAGCTTCAATTTAGGTACATTCTTTAACACTAGTTCTGTAATTGGACACTTAAGTGTCCTGAGACACTAAAGTGTCCTGAAAAGTTCTTGAATTTTTGTGGGCAATCTATTAAGAGTTTTGAAATGCTTAACATCCACAGATGTTCCTCAAGACCCAAAAAATCCTTGAGATTTTTTAAATTGCACTTTTCTTAGCTTTTGCAAGGCAATATTTTAATTTTCTTAGACACATGCTGATAAAATGCATGATTTTTGCTGTTTTCAAAATAGTAGTAATTTGGACATAACTTTTGGAAGGGACATAGTTTGATCATGAAACTTGGCTTGATGGAAAGCCCATGATGTAAACTAAATCCTGGAATCATCAAACGACAATTATTCGATAAATTTTTGACTCGCTAATATTGAAATGACGTTTTTTATACAGGTGGAGCATGAATTTTTCTCCTTCATATGCAAGCTAATAATGTAAAACTTGAGGTGCACCCATGTTATATAGGGTAAATACTACTTTGTTTTGAATTTTCCAAAACTTTAGAGCCACTTTTTGGGCCTCTTCTCATACATGGCCTTTTGCGTAACCTGTTTTTAATACATAAAATGTCTAATTATGAGCCTAATTTTGATTTTCATCAAAGGGGAAAGCTGTGTAAGTGCATTATTTATTGTAACTATAGGTGTAGACTACTTGTGCAAGCATAGTTATGATTAGTTTTTTATAAAAGATGATCAAATTTTGCATTTTTATTTTTTACAGTTTTTTTAGAACTAGGCGATAAGAACCTACTTAAGTGGAGGCTAAGTTAGTGTCATACACATCAAATTATGGCTTATTTATCTCATCTCAAGCATGAAAACCAATAATCAACATTCTCATTGATAGGGCTACATTATTTTTTAGTGGCGTGATTGAGTTTTGATAATACGCGTTACTTTTGCTGATTTTATGCAACTTTTTTGGAAAAAATTCTAGGAAAGAAAAAGGATTTTTTTGGTGAACTTCTACCTCCTTGGACTGATGTATGCTATCAAAATATCTTGGGAAAATTGTTACCATATTATAGTAGTGATGTGTGTGAACACGCTTAGGACCGCCGGGGCACTTTTTCCCTCACTAGGAGGTTTTTTCCCCCGTGCATTGTATATACGCCCATTATCTTCTAGGGCTTGTTATCTTTCATTTTTGGCACTCATAATACACTACTGTGTTGTGCTCAAGCTTCCTCATCTTCTTGAAGTTGTGTGTGCATTCCTGCAACCCTAATTCCAACAATTGGTATCAGAGCAGGCTTCCTCCTCCCGGGCAGCATCACCGGCACCTGCTGCTTCATCTCCTCCGATTGCGACGAGGTTTCACGAGCGTCTGCAGGTCAGTATATGCCGTGGGAGATCCCATAGGGCTCGGTCATTTCAGAATTTTGATCTGAGGTCATTTCGCCCTCCGTTTTTGCATTCCAAGTACTGCGCAGGCAAAATCGTCCTACTGTGCAGATTTTCTGTCAAAATTAAAATCTGCAGGACAGGTGCCCATTCGTCTGTTTTGGGCTGTGCTACATAGCACAGGTCGATTTTATACAGGTTTTCCTCTTACAGACAGCATTTACATCTAGTAGTACAGTCATTGGCCATGGCTGACAACAATGATGTATTCCGCATGTTGGCTGCTGAGGATAAGTTGGATGGCACCAACTATCCATTGTGGGCATATATGATGCGACATGTATTGGTAGCAAAGGGGTTATGGAACATTGTGCAGGGTATTGATGCACGTCCTATTGTGGCTGGGAATGCTGCAAACACATCAGAAACAGGTACTGTTGATGATGGTGCAGGCACAAGTGCTGTTGCAGCTGTTCGAGAACCACCACTTTCAGCAGAGCAGATTCGTTGGGATGGTAGAGATGCGCAGGCTCATGCCTTGATTGCGCTGTCTGTCAAACGTACCATTATCCCACATATTCGCTCCTGCAGGACTTCTAAGGATGCTTGGGATGTACTTGCCACATTGTATCAGGCAAGAAATGAGGCTCGTGTTGCTTACCTCCGAAAACAGTTGGAGAGTGAGCATATGAACGAAGGTGATTCTATGGATAGCTTTTTGACAAAGATCAAGGATTTCAAAGAGCAGCTCATTTCTGCAGATGAAATCCTGTCAGACAGTTCACTTGTGCAGACTGTTTTGAATGGTCTACCAGATTCTTATCAGGGTTTTGCTTCCACTCTTCGCTTGATGATGAAAGGCAATCCCAATGCCTTATCATTTGAGGAGTTAGTTTCTGTTTTGCTGCAAGAAGACCAGTCAAGGCAAAACAGGAATATTATGCGTGTCGCAGATCAAGCTTTCGTTGCTAGTCAGAGAAGCGGGAAAGGTAAAGCTGGCTTTTCTTCTAGTAAGCAGAAATCTGCAAATGCTGCGCAACCAAAGAAGGAAGACAAAGATGAGAAGAAGGGTGACAAACAGAAGACATTTTGCAAGTACTGTAAGGGAAATGATCATGTCATCAAAGCGTGTCCTAAGCTGGCTGCGAAAGAGGCTAAGAAGAAAGAGGCTGGTATGGCTGTTGCAGATGCCTCTCCTTCTAACAATGAATCTGCTAATGTTGTGCTAGATACAGAATGGGCATTCAATGCGCAGTGCAGTTATGACCCATCTTTGCATGACACATGTATGTCTGCAGTAGATTCAGATGTATGGTACTTTGACAGTGGTGCCACTAAGCATATCACCTCGCAGCGCAGTTTATTCACTTTCCTTGAGTCTGCTCCCACAGGGAATACTGTCACTTGTGCCAATAACTCCTCTTATCCCGTTAAAGGAGTTGGACAGATTGTGCTGAATGTTGCAAATGGCAACACCTTTACACTTTTTGATGCATTGTATGTGCCAGGGATCAAAAAGAATCTGTTGTCAGTTTCCGCATTTGCCAAAACAGGTTTGGTTGTAAAATTTGTGGATGACAGATGTACTGTTCATGATCTCTCTTGTGGTGACATCATTGTAGCATCTGGTTCACTATGTCGAGGGCTGTATAAGCTCAATATGGATGGCAAATGTGTAAAGGATTCAGCATGTGCTATTATGGATACGCAGGCTATTTCAAATGCAAAACTGTGGCATGCACGTTTTGGTCATCTGAATTTTGCAAGTTTGCTGCGCCTGCAGAAATCTGAAATGGTGTCTTCTTTGCCTAAGCTTGAGGCACCTGTCAAGCATGTTTGTGAGGGCTGCATATTGGGTAAAATGCAGCGTGCTTCCTTTCCCAAAGATGGATCAGTGAGAGCTGAACGCAGATTGCAGCTTGTTCACAGTGATGTTTGTGGTCCCATGCAAACTCCATCATTTGGAAACTACCTTTACTTCGTGACTTTCATTGATGATTTTACCAGGCATGCATGGGTATATCCTTTGAAGGCAAAGTCCGAAGTGTTTTTGTGCTTCAAACAGTTTTTGGTTATGGCTGAAAATGTGTCAGAAAGTAAGATGGGCACCCTCCGTTCAGATCGAGGGGGGGAGTATATGTCTTCAGAATTTAATGCATTTCTGGCTGAGCGTGGGATAAAACACCAATGTACAGTGCCGTATACACCACAGCAAAATGGTGTGGCTGAGAGAAAAAACAGGTCTCTCATGGAAATGGCAAGATGTATGGTTAAGAGTCAAAGTCTACCACATGGTTTTTGGCTTGAGGCTGTCATGTGTGCCACTTATGTACTAAACAGGTGTCCCACCAAAGCATTACAGGTTGTCACTCCATATGAGGCTTGGCATAGCCGCAAGCCATCTGTTGGCCATTTACGTGTTTTTGGTTGCCTGGCATATGCATTAGTGCCTGTGCAACATCGCAGAAAATTGGATGACAAAGCTGTCAAATGTATTTTTGTTGGATATAGTGCTGAGAGCAAAGGCTATCGTTTGTATCATCCACAGACAAAGCGCATTTTGGTTAGCCGTGATGTTGTATTTGTGGAAGATGCAGTTCAGCCCTTGGTTTCATGTACTAAGGAGACAGATATCAGCTCACGTGATGTCTATGATACATTGTTGCCTCTTTTCAGTGGTGCACAGTCAAGTGCAATACCTCATGAGGCAGTTTTTCAGCCTATGCAGGTTTTAAATGATGGCACAGATCAGCCTATATCTGATGCAGATGTGCATGATGCACTTGAGGATGAGAGACAAGAGATTGAGGGCTCTAGGAACATGCCTAGATGGCTGGTGCAGACTTTGCGTGACAGCAAGTTGGATGCCCCTTTGTCTAGTCACACTCGTTCTGGCTCTCATGGTGCCTCTTATGCGTCAGATTGTTATGCATTGGCTGTTTCTAGTATGTGCGATGAAAGTGAGCCTGTTTCATTTGATGAGGCACAAAGTTCAGAAAATTGGATGGCTGCTATGCAAGCAGAATACGATGCTATTATGAAGAATGGTACATGGTCTTTATGTGACTTGCCCCCTGGCAAGAAGGCCATTGGCACTAAGTGGGTATACAAATTGAAGCGTAAGCCTGATGGCACAGTGGATCGCCATAAGGCTAGGCTTGTTGCAAAAGGTTATGCTCAAGAGAAGGGCATTGATTTTGATGAGACTTTTGCTCCCACATGTCGTATGACCACTGTTCGTAGCATCTGTGCATTAGCAGCTCATAATGGTTGGAATGTACGTCAGCTGGACATAAAGACTGCGTTCTTAAATGGAGATTTGCATGAGGAGGTGTATGTATCGCAGCCTCGTGGTTTTGTTCAAAGAGGGCAGGAAAACAAAGTGTGCAGGTTAAAAAAGGCTTTATATGGTTTAAAGCAAGCTCCACGAGCTTGGTATGAAAAAATACATGCATATTTGACTGCACATGGGTTTCAGAATAGTCCAACAGAAAGCACTTTGTATGTTAAACGTGTGGATGGTGTACATCTAATCATTGCTCTCTATGTAGATGACATGCTGCTCACAGGACCAAATGAGAGTCATATTGCTGATTTTAAGGCTGATTTGAATGCCTCTTTTGAGATGTCAGATTTGGGGCATTTGCATCATTATTTGGGGATACAATTTAAGCAGTGTGATGGAGGTATTGCTTTGTGTCAGACAAAGTATATTGAAACATTGTTGCGGAGATTTGGCCTTGAAGACTGCAAGCCTATTGCTACTCCAATGGAGACAGGCTTGAAGTTGAGTCTTCATGATGCTGGAGATCACTTTGATGTCACACTCTATCAAACAGCTGTTGGTTGCCTCATTTATGTATGCATTACGAGGCCAGACATTCAGTTTGCAGTCTCACAGGTGAGCAGATTTATGCATAGCCCAGGCATTAAGCATTGGCAGGCAGTGAAGCGTATCTTTCGCTATTTGAGTGGTACTCGGCATCTTGGGTTGTTTTATCCCAAGGGGGGATCATTGCCGCCAGATTTACATGCTTTTTCAGATTCTGACTGGGCTGGTTGTTATGACACACGCGTGTCCACGAGTGGTTTTTGCTTCATGCTTGGAAGCTCATGCATATCATGGTTGAGCAAGAAGCAGCCTACTGTGGCCACTTCTAGTTGTGAAGCTGAGTACAGGGCAGCTTTCACAGCTACGGTTGAGTGTGTGTGGCTCAGACGCCTTATGGCTGATTTGGGTGTTGGGCAGCCATCTGCCACCACCATCTTCACTGACAGTCAGAGCGCATTGGCAGTTGCGCGGAACCCAGTGTTCCATGCTCGTACGAAGCACATTGAGGTGCACTACCATTATGTCAGGGAGAGACTCTCTGCAGGAGAGATCAGTTTGGCTTATGTGCCAACACAGGATAACCTTGCAGACCTTTTCACAAAGGCTCTGCCTCGTGAGAAGTTCGAAGCTTTTCGCAAAGCTTTGGGCTTACTCCCTTTTGTGGATTCGTCCACATAGCTAGACACTTCCCTATACATGAGTGCTAGCTCTTGTTCACCGCATCACTCCAGGGGGGATTTGTTACCATATTATAGTAGTGATGTGTGTGAACACACTTAGGACCGCCGGGGCACTTTTTCCCTCACTAGGAGGTTTTTTCCCCCGTGCATTGTATATACGCCCATTATCTTCTAGGGCTTGTTATCTTTCATTTTTGGCACTCATAATACACTACTGTGTTGTGCTCAAGCTTCCTCATCTTCTTGAAGTTGTGTGTGCATTCCTGCAACCCTAATTCCAACAAAAATGCTATTGATATCATTGAATTTTTTTTTTGAGAGAATGATGCTTGCATATTTGGAAAAATCCTGAAAAATGTTCATTTTCAAGACATATGCTACTTTGTTGCTTATGTACTTCCAAATAAAAAAGCATTTTATATGTTTAGCATTTTTTACATAAGCATAGGGTTAGGTTCTACATGCCCAATGAAGCATGTTGGTTTTTAAAGCCTACATTAGGAGTTTGATTTTTTTTTTCGCAACCCCCAAAAAAGGACACTTAAGTATCCTGTTTTGGTACCAAACTAGTGTTAAGGTTGCTACAATGTTTTCATATTCACCTTTGTCCACACTCTTCAGAAGCACTGCTAGTGCCTCATCATCTTGCCAATGGCTGCCAGTTGTTGCTTAATGCTTTTATATTTAGTCAAGTGTGTGATTAAAGATTCACTTTCCTTCATATCCAGTTTGTAGAATTGTATTAACAGATTTATCTTTGAATTTTTTGCTTAAGTGCCAAATAATTTATTTTCATCCCATGTATCTTTTGCCCATTAAATCCCTGTGATGTGATGAATGATTTCATCATTTAAGCTGAGTGCGATAAGTCCTAATGCTTTCTCATTCTTGCTCTTCCACTCATTTTCCCCACTCACCTCTGGGCATTCATCTCTTCCCTCAACTAGCCCCCACAGATTTTTCCTCATGAGCAAATACATGGTTTTTGTTTGCCATGTATAAAACTGCTCCCCATTAAATTTGGCTCTCTTGTGCCGTGCTCATGATGATGATGTGAAGGGGGTCTTACCTCTTGATCCAATTTCAAGATTCAAGGGTAGTGTCTACCCTTTTACAACTCAATCTGGTGTTTAGGTGATGATTACAACAAATTTATCAGCATAAATTCACCATAAATTACATTAAACCAAGGGTAATAAATCTATACTAAATGGTTAGAGTATCAAACCATCTCCAAATTGTAATCTGAAGTTATAGAGATCTGTATTAGATACCCAATGGTTAATTTGAACCCTCAATAGTACCAAAATACAATGATTAATATTGATTAATCATTGATTAGTAAAATAATCCTCTGTTTTATGTGTAAAAAACAGAGTATGCGGGGAGTCCAGATCTAGGGCCTTAGAGTTCAAATGAGCTCAACCCCTTTCAAGGCCATCAATAGCAATTAGTCTAGTAAAGGATTAAGCCAAGAAATACAAGATTTGACCAAACATTGAATGCTTAATCTCTGTTTTACCAAAGTCACCTGCACATTTGATGGAGAGCTTGGATCTCACTGTAGACTTGATGAAATCAAAAACTATCTTCACCGGCTTGTAGATCACCCTTGAAAACCCCTAAGGCCAAGAGGAATTAGAGCAATGTCTTCTGTGGAGGAGTGGATCTGCAGTTCTCTTTAGAAAAGTGGCACTGGCAAATTAGCAGCACATGTGATGGCGGTTTGACGTGTTGAATAGATGGGCTGGAGCATACGGCTTGTGGCTATGTGTGGCTAAAGGCTTGAAGCCTATTGTTAAGCCTGGAGGGAGATCAAGCCCCTCCACCAGCTGGGGATACATAAGCTCTTGAAAATAAAGGTAAAAACTTGATTATCTACTAATCTTGATTAACTAGGTGATTAGCAAGATAATGGGCTCATAAATTTGATGGATTCTAAGCTAGGCTCTGATACCATGTTAAATTTACAGCAATGTGATAAGCTATGGTGGATCAAATGCTAGAATCAACATCATTAGGAAATAGATTAGATAATAATTAAGACGTGATTAGTGAACAATTAACTGATAGCTTAATGTAGGCATGGATAATCAAAAACCAGCAAATTCTCATTAGGCCAATGCCTCAATTTATAGAGTTTACATCCAAGCATCTAATCCCACTGATCTCTCCTTGATTCACTCCATCTCTTTTGCTTGATTCTCTCCATTTCTTCCCAGAATATCTCCACACCTCCTAAATCTTCTCATGCTACCCTTTATTCTCTCCCAGTAGATACTTCTCACCTTTTCAGAGCTTCTCACTCATTTATAGATTCTCTTTTACAGCTAAGGGCTTGTTCCTGCACACACCCTATTCACTTGTATATTTTAACAAGACCTTCCTCGTGGACACCCATAATTTTTGTTACCCGTCATAGTAACCTTGTGCTTAGAGAAATACCCACCAAGTGTCACCCTTATAATGGAAACATTAGTGTTATTAGGGATTAATGGATGGTCCATATTCAGCAAGGTTAGAAATGTGAACAGTACTGATGCTAGATGGGTTAGTTTTAAGAGAGGCCACTTGTGTTAGGGGGGTAGACGGGAAGGTTGATCTTGCTTAGACGAGGTTTTTATTAGAGCATGGTTACTTAGCCCTATGGTTAAGTATAGGATATGCCTCTTTTTAAGTGGCTTGACTGGGGTGTGGGGTACCCTTGGATGTTCGTGTGAGCAGCTCTTGGATGGAAGAATGGTTCTCTGGTGTTGATGTTTGATAAAAGAAATGGGCTCCTCATCTATCATTAGGACTATTACCTATCCAGTAGTTAGTTGTAAGGTAGAAATTCGCAAGTCCCAGTCTAATTAGCATCGATTGTGCCCCATCCATCCTCATCCGAGTACTTCTTTACACATGGTACCTACAAGCATAACATAAAACTTCCCTTCCAAGGAGTTATTTTCAATGTAAAACATAGCAATAAACAATCATATGCATGAGGTTTGAAACGTATTTACTCCTTCAACTCATGCATTTGTGGTGTTAAAAGAACGGTTATTTGCAGTACATACCAAGTTGTGTGGGACATTAGGTTAAGGCTAACACCCATGTCAAAAAGCACAAGTTTGTGTCCTAGGGTAGTCTTTGTGGTCATGCCTAACTAGCCAGAGTCTGGTAGGGCTTCACTTCCCAGTCCTCATCTTCTAGGTCAACAACTTGGGCCATGTTAACTAAAATGTAGCGGTTGCACAACTTTTCTTGTCTAGCCTTAGCTTCTTGTTGCTGGGCCTCTTGTTTTAGTGCGGCTTCTTTTATTTTTTCTCCTTTTTTATGATGAATGGCTTTTAAGGCTTTCAAAGTTAAAGGGCCATAGTAGCACCACCTAAGTTCGCTACCGTTGAAGAATCCTTCCATTTTAACACCATGAAGCATTTCAATGGGCGTAGATCCTTGCGAGGTGAGTTTGCACACAAGAAACAGTCCCATCCCTTTATACTTTAGCTTGCACTTTTGGTTTTTTGTGTTGTATATGAGAACCATGTCGTCCCGACTTCCATATCCTTGTCCTTGGGTTTTTCATGAAACCATTCCTTGCACATCAGCTTTTTGACTATCATTCCGTAGATGACACGTAGTCTGGCTTCATCTAAGCATTCAAGTTCAAACAATTGATCGGTCAGAACATTTCTTGTCAACTTTTCCTTGACAGTAATCCTTAGTCTTGGTACTAAGAATTCCATGGGCATGACAGTGTTTGTTCCATATGTCAAGTTGAAAGGTATCGTGTGGTGGATGGCTATCTTGTAGGCCATTCGGTCATCAAATGAGGCTTCCATGTCTTGGTCAGGATAGCACAGATAATCTTATTGGTGCTTTCTACCTAACAATTTTCTTGGGAGTAGTAGGGTGAGGATTTGCAATGCACAACCATGAATTCGCTCCATAGAAACTTGATTACATCATTGATGAAGTAAGTTCCTCAGTCGCTTTACTAGTTCGAGTAGACACTCGAATCTAGTGATTATATTTTCTTAAAGGAATTTGGTTGTTGCCCTTGCATAAACCTTTTTGGTTGCATGGGCCTCGACCCATTTAGTATAGTAGTTTGTGGTAGCGATGATAAACAGTGTTTGATTTCCTTGAGCTTTAGCTAGACTAATCGGTCTGATAAAGTCAACGCCCCACTTCTCAAATGGTTGAAGAGACATTATAGGGTACAAGAGCATTTTGCATGGTTGTGAACCTAGCAAATCTAACTAATGATGAAATTGATTAGCTTACGTGGAAGTTATTTACAGGGTAGGACAGACCCAAGCTACTGGAGTCTCGAGCAAGGCTACACGAACAGATAAGAAAAACCGGGCCCAAATCCTTTGAATAAGCAGGGGCATGATTTGCTTGCTAGCGTGGTCACACGTGCTCGCAGCTAATAGAGAAACGAAACTGAAAAATGTAGTTGCGCTTGGATGGAAGCTAGCCAGTGAGTTGTGATTAAGACTAAATTGGTGATTAAGGATTGAGCAACGTCTAATTAAATAGTAACTTAAAGATAAACATTTGCTAAAACGCTATAGCATGTAGTAAGTGACCACCTTCCATTATTATTATTATCCCCCGTCTAAATTTATCCAGATTCCATGGTATGCATAAGTTACAATGTATTTGTACCACCTATTTTGATATTATTGAAATTAGTAATCTAAGGGTATTTTTTATACTTAGCCCTTCTACTGAAAATTTTTTTAAAAAAAACTTACCCTTCTATCCTAAAAGTCGTATTCCTTTTACAAGGTAAATATTCAAGAGCCCTTATGTGAAGGGTAAATATTCAAGAGCCCTTATGTGAAGGGTAAAATAGATTGAGAAGGCCTCAAAGGATTCAAATTTGACGCCGCCTGATGCCAAGCCTAAAAGACTTGCGCTTGGTTGAGGAGTAACACTTTCTTTTGGAAGCTCCGACTCCTTCTCATCACCTAAAACAAACTCCCAATATTCTTTTCCCATGAGGAAGTTTCTCATCATGCACTTCCATGCTTGGAAGTTGTCCTTGTCCCCAATGAGAAAGCTTCTCACTCACAATCTGGGATAGACTGCCATACATGATTATCTATAGCAATTTACCAAACAGGGCTTGTAAAAACTTTTGCACTTACAACAAACTCCACAGATGTGTCCCACATCATGAGCACCAAGCCGTGTACATCAAGGCATCAATGGAGGACATCTTGGAGGAGAAACCAAGATACATGGAAATTCTCAAAACAATGTGAGGTATGTCAAAGGCTAGGTCAATTGCAGTAGATAGAATGCCTCACAATTCGATTTTGCCACTTGAACCATTCATGAAGTTGGGATTGGATTTCATTACCAAAGTGCTCCACGTAGCTTAGTGGACATGAAATTGCTATATATCTTGGTTACACAACGGACCACTACACTAAGTGAGTAGAGGAAAAGGCCCTCAAGGATAACTCAGCCAATTCAATGGGAAAATTTTTGTATGAGAACATCATGACACAGTTGAATACCAAGGCGAACATTTTTTGAATGATATAATGGAAGAGCTGACAATCAAGCATCTGGTAATTTACAAGAAGTCCACATTATACTATCCACAGTGCAATGGTCAAGCAATCAAAAGTTCTCTTGAAGAAGATTATCAGTGAGAACATGATTGATTGGGAAAAAAATTTACTCATCATTATAGGCTTTCACAATAGTTTGTAAGGTCAACATAGGTTGGCACCTATGGAAAGGCTGAGCCGCCCGGATCCAATCACTACAACACTGGATGGAGCGATTGATTAGTTTGGAGAGGGAGAGATAAAAGAGTCAGATCCCCTCCTAACCCCTCTGCTATGGACTCAGAACTTCATAACACACAAACCCAAGAAGACCAAGCCTTCCAAAACAATGGGCGCAACAGCACCTCAACGCAAGAGGCCGGCCGACCTCAGCAGGTCACCGATGGACCCAACGTGCCTACCCGATGCGTGAGTGAGTTCCTAAGGTGCCTACCATGGGTCCGTGCTTTGCCTCTCCTTGCACCTCCTCCCCATATAGAGGCAAACTATTCGGGGCGGGCTAGCATACCCTCAAGGCACCATGTCCCTTCGGATAGAAATCCCACCTCACAGTAGAGGTGGGATCTAAAAGAAAAGCAATTTTAATGTTGCAACAGACAATGGAGAAGCTGCAAAAAAAAACAATAAACAAAACAAAACAAAAAAAACAATAAACAAAAAAAGAGAAGCAGACCACCTCCACAAGGAGAATGAGCTAGAGGCAACGCTCTACGAGCTTAAAAAACATAAACAACGAGCTCCACCAAAAGCTAAAGGAAGCTGAAATGTAGATGGCACTATATGCAAACAAAGCCATAAAAATTAATCATCGTCTAGCAAAAATGATCAAAAATGTGCAACAAGCCACTTAGGGAGATAGAAGGGAATTGTTCTCACCACCAAGGGCTAACTATGTATCCAAGAGGTAGAGGATGAAGATGAAGAGATAGATGTGGTGCAGCTTGCCATGAAGATGATGTAAGTGTGGGAGCACGGAAACACCAAGACACAACGGGCATGTAAGGAGGAGAACATATCGATAATTAAATATTTCATGGTTCTACCTCCTCCCACATGTAAGCCATTGCTAATGCCACCACCACATGAATTGCGTTATTTCACAAATTTGGTCGCATCACCAAACAACACCACAAGCCTGTTAGTAGGACTTTCTTCATGGTGGTGTCCGTTGCAAAATGTCCTCTAGCAGCACCGAAGTGGTCTTGTTCCAGTATTGAGACGTATTCATGTTCTTAGGGGCATTGTGTCATAATCCCATCTTGGCCTAGTTTGTGTAACTGTCCAGCTATTAACTAATAAGGGCCTTCCTTCTTTACAAGATATCTAGCACAATTTCTCTTGTCAATTATTCCTAAGATAGACCATTCGCCAAATAATGAACAATCTCCTTTTTCCATTCACAATCAAGTTATATTTGAAATAATGGAGCATCAAGTATATCATCATCAATCCCCACTAGGGGTTCTCTATTTGGCATGTACATATTGAAAGCCTTTCTGCATAGTGACTATGAAGTCAAACTCCATTAAATCCAACTCGTAATCCTTTCCATAGCACAAGGCTTGCTTACGAGATAAAGAAGGGCCTATTACTGGTAACTATAAAGAAAATAAACTTGGTTGCCAAAAGGTAATGGTAGTACTTTTAACGACATAAACCATCGCAAGGCCTTCCCTCTTCGTGGTTGTATACATCATTCAATGGCTAGTGAAGCTAAGCAAAAAATCTATGTTATGTTCACCAGGTTGGCCTAGCACACAATCAACTACAAATGCCAAAGCACCGATGTGCACATGGAACATATTATCCCAGTTGGGAGCTCTAAGGATGGGTGCACTTGCCCCAAGGCTTTTTAAGCATGTCTACACTCTTATGTCCGCTCAAAGAAAATGAGTAAATGATATAGGGGTCTCACAATGTCAGACACCAACACCACCATCCAAGATTACGTAGATCGTTATTCTCTTCTTGCCTCCATTAAGGCAAATAGAACTCGTCCTTCATCCCTATAGACATGAAAACATTGTGGTGCGACAACGGAGTGAGGTGTATGAGAATCTAAAGGATCCAAACAATGGGATAAAAAATTATCAAACACTCAACACAACAACATCAATGAAGACCTCAAGGAATCTCCAAAGATGATGTGCATATCAATCTATCAAAGGTTCACAATCAATGACAAAGATAGAATACCCTTATATCTTATTGTTTCTGTATAACCTTTTGAGAAATGGGGCATCAACTTTGTAGGATCAATTAGTCCAACTGTACGCAATATGCAAACTAGATATATCATGGTGCAATGGACTAATATGCCAAATGGGTTGAGGCCCATGCTACAAGAAAGGTTAATACAAGATCTACTGCTAAATTGATGTACGAGAATGTTATCACATGGTTCAAATGTCCACTTGACCAATAAGTGACAAAGGCACGCGCATATCATCAAAAAGAAGTTCATGACGACACAACAATTCCTCACCATATTATCCACAAGCCAATGTGCAAGCCAAGAGCACCAACAAGATTATATGTGCTATTCTAACCAAAATTGTTGAAGCTAGACAAGCTGTAATGCAATGACTAGGAATACAAGTTGTCAATGGATTTATGGGCTTACAAGACTTCATAAAAGTGTGTAGCGCAATCAAGAAAAGGCTAATGAGAAATGTTCGAACCGATGTCTTTTTGAGCTAGAAAAGCTAGAAGGCGTCTGCCTTTGTGTCGTCTATGGTGTGATTGTTGAGAAACTATGGCGCAAGCAATGGTTTGACGAAAAGGTCAAAGACAAGGACACATGGATCTTGTATACAATATCAAGAATCAAAATCATAAGCTTAAGTACAGAGGTCTAGGCCCCTTTACAGTTACACAAACTACCCCCCAAGGCGCCTTGCACTCGATGGTGTTGAGACGGAGACATATTTCAATGGTATCAAGCTACATCGCTAGATGGATCCTTAATGGAAACCGTTACAGAGAATGCCCTAAAGGCCATCCACCACAAGAGAGAGGAGATAAATATAGAAGCTGAAATGAAACGAGAAGCTCAACAAGAGGCAAAAGAAAAGTAGAGGAAGCTTTGAACCTAGCACGTCTCTATGAATATGGCCCAAGTGGACAACTTGGAAGAAGGAGAATGGGAGGATAAGCCTTGACATGAACACTAAGACAAGATATAAACATAATCTTGCTCTAGTTAATATTGGAACGTCTCATGAAACCTGGTGTTCTTTAGGCCACCCTAAACTAACACCAAACAAAGGTACACATCTCAACTGTAGAGTCAAGCATGTCCTCAGGCTGATATTTCACATTGGGAATACCCTTTCGAAGAAAAGTTGTGTTGAAACATGCACCAAACACATCCCTAGAAGAATGGAGCCAAATGGACCATGTACATGTGAAACGGACCAAATCACTTAGCTTGTGAATGAAGCTTCTCTAGCACTTAGTTTTGTGTTAAACCACTTGTTTTGATGAAACCACTAGGTGGTATTGAGTTGTGTGGAATCTATAAAAGGACACTTGACTATGAAGTAATCAATCAACTATTTTGCCCAATATTGTTGTCTCTCGTGTGTACACACCCTTTCTACTATTTTTTACTCATCATGTGTTTCAACCTTGGAGCCACCATAGCCAACTTGCACATGCTATCCAATATTTCAACATGGCATCAGAACGTTATCATCATACTAGAATTTTTTTGTGTGGCTATCTCATTTCTCATATATTTTTAATTGTTTTACTATCTTCAAAAAGCTACCAGCCTGACCTTGCCTTGGTGGAGGATTCAATGCTCCCAAGTAGTTCAACCATTGCCCACCAAACTTTGTGAGCATCTTCCTTAGCTCTGGACACCCCAGCTTCTTGGCACATTAATTGAGCTGATTCGACTGTATACGTTGTGCCATTATCATTTCCCCCAAAACGAGTCCGTTTTGTCGTGGTCGTACAATGCTCCCAAGTGGTTCAACCATTGCCCACCAAACTTTGTGAGCATCTTCCTTAACTCTAAGCGGCCCAGCTTGGCACATTAATTAGGCCGATTTGGCTGTATACCCTACGCCATTATCATTTCTCCCAAAACAAATCGGTTATGTGCTTGTGCGTGGTCATACAACTTGTGTCACCCCTACAGTCCTACATTTTCTAATTCCTCTTAGCTGTGGGTGCGCCCATATGTATCCTTGCTTGCCCTAAGAGGGCTTGGCCAACAGTCATCTCAACAAGGAAAACGAAGCTCTTCATCAGAGCTGTGTCTTCTCACAACCATAACCACAAGCTTCTTTAATACTAATTAGTGATTAATAATCACTAATACTACCTTCTTTTTGCCTAATCAAGTATTCTCTCTAAGTCTTATCACTTGTTTTATCTCAATGTTGCTCTTAGCCTCTCTTACAAGGCTCAACAAATTTCTTGAAATCAAATCCAAGCCTTTCACAAGCTTCTAATTCAGATCTCTCACACTAAGAGCTTCAATCTTCAAGGTGACTCAAGTTTGAGTCAAACCCTCTTCAATACTTGCTCCCAAGTGTGTTGTTCAACTCTTTCAACCTTAATGGCCTCACATAATACTACCTTCTACTTCAAGGGGCACAACTTCTACACTTGACAAACTTGCATCAAGCTCATTCTTATGAAGAAAGGCCTATGAAGCATCACAAGTGAAAAGGAGAAGAAGCCATGGGACCAAGCTACTATTCGGACATGGGAGACTAAAGATGACAAAGCAAGAGCCATCATAACTCTTGAATTGGATGACACGCACATTCACCATGTGGATCATCGAGGCTTCACAAGATCAATTGGATACCCTATTTGGGGTTCAATCCAAGAGCTCTAAGTTTGGTTTGCTCATATGGCCTCACATGATACTACCTTCTACTTCAAGGAGCACTTCTTCTAAACTTGACAAACTTGCATCAAGCTCATTCTTATGAAGAAAGGCCTATGAAGCATCACAAGTGAAAAGGAGAAGAAGCCAAGGGACCAAGCTACTATTCGGACATGGGAGACCAAAGATGACAAAACAAGAGCCATCATAACTCTTGAATTGGATACGCACATTCACCATGTGGATCCTCGAGGCTTCATGGGATCAATTGGATACCCTATTTGGGGTTCAATCCAAGAGCTCTTAGTTTAGTTTGCTCTTGAGTTTTTTAAACTTGATATGAAGTCTATAACTTCTAGTGCATCTCATCTTAACTATATGCAAAGTCTTATGACCCAACTTGCAAGCATCTCACCAAAGGTGGATGAAGACATTGCCTTTGCGGTGTTACTCAAGTCATTGCCTCCCGATTTCGAAAACATTGTGACTACTTTCACCAACATTCCCATCACAAAGCTTATTAATATTGAAGCTTCTCCTTTGGAAAAAGTGAGGAAGCTGAAGGTCAAAGCAAAAGAGGACACCTTGTCCAACACTTCACCAAATGAAGTGGCTCTCTACATATCAAACGCATGCTACAAGGAAAAGGCTAAGTACAACTTTTCGATCATTTGTGATTGACTTGTCACAAACCTGGACACGTTGAGAAAGACTTTCTTTCAAAAGAAGGCTCAAAAGACCTACATTATGCATGAAGAATATGGGATCATGAAGAAGAGCATGAAGAAGCAAAGGAGAAGAATAAGGGACACTATGAAACCCTCACAATGCAAAGTGACCATCTCTTCTAGATCTTGTCTTGGGCCCCGGTCCCAAACTCTTAATGCCCAACTTTACATAAGTCTTGTAAATCTTTGTAAATCAACCATTAAGCCTCTAGCCAACTACTCCTAACTAGCCTCAAGCTGAAATCGTCATCCTCAATTTGTATGATCATAGTAAGCAATCATAGTAAGAAGAAAATCATCTAGCATGGATGTTAGGTAAGCATAAGTTGTGGTGAGTCATCAAAGGCCATCAATATTGTAATGATTATGTGTTTGAAGGGGAGTGTTGAAATATGCACCGAACACATCCCTAGAAGAACGGGACCAAATGGACCATGTACATGTGAAAGGGACCAAACCACTTAGCTTGTGGATGAACCTTACCACTTGTTTTGATAAAACCACTAGGTGGTGTTGAGTTGTATAGAATCTATAAAAGGGCACTTACCTATGAAGTAATCAATCAACTATTTTGCCCAATAATGTTGTCTCTCTTGTGTGTACACGACCCTTCTACTATTTTTTACTCATCATGTGTTTCAACCTTGAATTAGTCTTCTTTGAGCCACCAGAGCCAACTTGCACATGCTATTCAATATTTCTACAAGTAGTATGCAAGAACAAGTCCTAGAAAGAGGACGGATAAGACATAACAGTCGTCACATTGACTAGGACTCTAGAACCACCACTCTTCAACTTGCCTCTAGGCAATTGAGTGTCCTCATGCCTACGGAACCCAAGTCCTTGAACCCTCAAGGCACAACATAATTGCTTCAACCCTGAAATCGCAGAACTCTTGCTTCATTTCAGGAACAAAATGCAGACCCAAATGTGAATACAACACTTATCAACTCTCTCATATTTTCCCAACAGTATGACACATGCATCTATGCTAGGGGTGATGCATGTGACAGAGTGAAGGGATCACGATCAAGTGTTGCTTAGGGTCTTTATAAGTAGACTACGCGGTTTGATTAAGATATTGGTGTGGATCATTGGACTCATATTACATCTTTGCTAGCAAAGAGTGTCCACCAAAAGAGACCTCGTTGTGTCCACAAGGAGGCACAAGTCTCAAGAAAGGAAAGGAAACATCTATTGATATTCATGAATAGGAATGCCCGTTGAGTAGCCATAAGGAGGAGCATATTCCCTCCACATCCACCTTGACGACGAAGACACACCAAGCAAGTTACCCAAGCCCAAGCAATCCAATGAAGAGCTGCTTCAAAGATGCTCCTTGTCATCACTCTTAATTGAACCACAACTTCACCCTAAGGCCCTTGGCATGCCTCATCAACCCTTGCCTAATCTTGCCAAACTTTCAAGCCTTGTTTCATAAGCAAGGAGGAGGTACAAAACCTCGAGGGGAGTGCCGTGATACATTCATTTTGTCCCTAATTCCCCTCGAAAACAAGTACAAAATCCTTGAGGGGAAAGCCATAAATACATCATGTCCCTAATTCCCCAAGGAAAGGAATAAGGAAGAAAGCAACACATTGAAGAAGATAAGAATATTGGAAAGTATGAGGAAAGCACCTAAAAGAAAAGCAATTAAGAAGTCCACAGGTCGCAAAGAGAGTTAAAGAAAGCAGACTCGAGCTAAGGTAAACACTGAAGAAAGCAGCACATCGAAGAAAGAAAAAGAGTTGCAGCCATGAGACGGAGAAAATGTCGAGAACCACATGAGTACACACACCGGGCACCCCATCAGCCTGCACTACCCTTACATCACACGTGCAATTTTCAATACAGGCCAAGCACTTCACATCTTGCCATGCATAGGCACTCAATTACACATCACAAAAATCTGGGATGAAATCTGTGTACCACAACTCTAAAAAAATTCCTATGGCACATAGGAACGTATGTCTGCCCAGGTCATACAAGGCCCACATGTCCGTAGATGTGTGAAGCCAACCTTAAGTCAGTTTGGCATACCATGTTCATATATGCATTTAGAGGCAATTAAAGTCTTCAAGGAGACACTTAACAAATCAAAATTCTCATTTGATTTACAGAACTAATACTTCATGCCAACTTCCAATGCACATCAATTCATCAAGACTTCCAACCATAGATACAATAACCTCAGACAACTCCTCTTTAGAACTGTATCAAGTGTGAGCCTTTGAAGGTAGTCTCCAACAACACACAATGTGGATTGAAGACCTGAATCGACGTGAATGACCTCTTGTCATGGGCACCCCTGTTTTAGACTTGTTTTACTTTTTCCCCTTGGTGATAGGTTTTGCTTTCTTGGTCACAGACTTCGTACTTTTCGTATCAGGAGCATCCTGCTGTCATATTGAGCTGTTGAGAAGAAAGAGAAGATTGGATGGACGATCAAAAACCAAGTGCCTTTATGTAGCTTACCTTTCGTTTTGATGGCACCATAGCTGGGCTGGTTTTTGATTCTGCATTAGAATTTGGCTTGAAAAATGAATCCAACCTGGAAAAAAATACCAGTAAGCCTCTTTTTTCAGGAGGTATTGAGATATGAACTCATGACCAGTTGGTTAGGATAAGCCATGATGTAACCACTCCAGCCGACACGCACGCACACAAATCTCACACGTGCATGCACATGCACACACCCACACATGTGCACACACACGAAGGTCACATAGGGCTATACCAAAAATTCTTTAGCAACCAAGACAAATCAAACTTGTATACAATTCAGCAAAAAGAATGTGAGACTTGCCTTCCTTGCGAAGACTTGGTTTTTGCAGCTTTGATCTTCTCAATGGCCTGCAGTTTAACCAAGCACACAACACCACCCATCTTAACATGCTTTTGCAATTATTATGAGGAAGTGCTAATCCATATGCTGCAGATTATACCTTCATTATTCTGTCGTTATTGAACCCATTTTCCTCCACTAAAAACTTCCTTAATCCCTGTTTTTCAACATGTAGAAACATTCATGAGTGGGTGCATGCGTTCACAGTGCATGTGCCTGTGCGTGCACGCGTGGGCAGACGGGCGAGCGAGCGAGAGAGAGGGGGGGAGGGGGGGGAGAGACAAAATGAAAGAAAGATATATTAAGCGTCTACTAAAGACCCAATGGGCCTGTGAGACCAAAGTGATACAATAATGTCCATGGCATATCTCATCATGAAAAAGAAATTAAAATAGAAACAAAACATAGCTATCTCACGGGGGTGGTACAAAACTGCCCATGGAATACCAAGAACATGGAACATGAGGAGCATCAGCCCCCAATAGATGGTATACCACTGTCCAAAATATCAAGCATGGGTGGGGCTAATGAGTATGGTCGAGAGGTCTCCCTCAACTACGTCACGTGGAAAGGTACCTCAATGGCAATGGAGCATCTCCTGGATCTGGAGCTAATGAGGGGACTGTGGCCAACGTCTGAGGGGGCAACGGCAGGGGCGGAAGGGCCTGCTGGATCGGGCACGCTGGAATGTGGAGGCCCCGTCCAAGGTAACTCCTCTCAAGCGAGGTGGTTCCGGAGCAACCCGAGGTGGGTCCACAAGATCCATTGTATGGGTGTCCTCCACCTCCTCAGCCTCAAAGAAACTAGTGATCATTGGTTGGTGAGGGAGGGGTCAAGGTGGCTGGGGCCGAAGGTTTGTTGCGGATCATACGGGAGAACATCATGACCTAGGGCCTCTCAACTCGCTGCCAATCCTCATCGGATAAAACTGGCCCCCTGAAGGCTACTCCATACATCAAGCCTAGAGTGACGAGGGTGTCAAAAAGCCAACACTTCGTCTTGGGCTCTTGGAAATGTGCCTGGAAGCACCACCACTCAAGTAAGCTCAAGGTTGCATATCCCCGTGTCACTCTAGCATGTGTTGCAGGAAGCATGGTGGAGTATGGGCCACTGAAAGTGACACCAAGGTAGACATAGAATCAGACAATCTCCACAGGATCTCCTCTAAATGTGAAGCTCAATCTGGATGTGAAGGGGCGGAAAGTATTGAAGACCATTATCTTGGTTTTACCAAGGTGAACAGAGAGGTCCCGTTGAGTGCAGAGGTCTTGTAAGGCATCCAATTGTCTATGAAGCCCCTCAGCTGAATCTGGGAGGAGGATGTCATCTACATAAAGTAGTAGGGAGATCAATATGCTTGCCAGTGTGGGACCAGCCCGCCTAATCCATCAATGAAGCCCAAGATCTCATCAATGTAGAGCCCAAAAAGAGTGGGTGATAGAGGGCAGCCCTGTTTCATCCCAATAGTGCTGGAAATCTCCTACAATGTACCTCTTGGGGCTCTCATTCATCCGGTGACGGACTCATAGAGGGCAATGATGCTCCAAACCACGTCAAATGGGACTCCTATCTCCTAATGACAGTGTAAGGAGGCCAGCTCAGGGTACAATATCAAAAGCTTTGCGGAAATCCACAAAGCAGCAGTAAATCCTCTGATGCCGTGCTCTACCCTCAATGATGGCACGAAGGGTGAAGATGTAGTCAAGGGTAGAGTAGCTCCTCTAAAAGCCTACTTGTCTTCAGGCTCTGTAAAACCGGTCTATGGACACATAAAGCGGTAATTCATTCACAAATAACCTGGACTTACTCAGACACACAATTACAGAATCCTCGCTCCCTCGCTCAACAACACATTGGCCCCGAAGTCCGGCGCCCCTTGCGGTATTTCTTTATTGTTAAAAGGTTGGAAATTACAAAGCACAAGTGCAACAAAGCACTCTACTTACATCAGCTGAATTTTACAAATTTTAGAAGAAATTTGCCAGCATAACTACACTAAAACTGTTCCATAACATCTCAGAATGAATCCCAACTGACAGGCTCACTTCCATAGGCATCAAGCTACCCAATAGAGTCCAAAACATCACAATTCAGCTTGCTGTAATTTTCTGCACAGACCTGTTTTCAGCTCTGTTTTCAACCCAAAATAACCCTTGTATTGTCCTGGAGGACTTTAGCAAAGTCCTACTGCATTTTGGCATCAACCGGGCAACATAACAGCCCAAAAACAGCACCTAAACAGTGCTGAAACAGCATTGTTTTAAAGAGGTTATTACCCTCTTCTGTCCCTGCTTTGGTGTAGGAACCAACTACACCTGTTCCTGGTCAAGGAGGCAACTAGCCTTTGCATTTAAGCATGAAATTCACACAATTGTACCTGATTTTATCTGATGAGAGCATTTCCATAGTCTGCAAGAGAGAGAAAGAGAGAGAGAGGCTGTGGGGAGCAAGCTCAACCCTCAATTCCTGAGTTGTAGGGCAAGGGAATGCACCACGAATGCTGGTTTTCGTGCAACAAAACCACACGATGGCTGCAAATGAGCCTCCTCTTCCCAAATTCCCACGCTTCTCTCTTCTCTATGAGGAAAATGCACCAAAATTTGACACTTGGCACATTTTTAAGCCTTTTCCACATGCAATCTTCCAGGCTAAAAATCTCCTGACTGGTTCACATTCTCACAACAGTCCTTTGTCAGCTTTTGGTCCCCTTGACATTCCGCACAAACTGACGCGAACACTTTTCAATTCCGACACTGCCAAAAATAGCAGTTCCCTAGATTTTAGGGATGATGTCATCTGCATTCCTTCTGGTCTCCTGACCATCTTTGACCACTATGGTCACTTCAGAATTTGCTTAGAATTCAAGATACATTCACATTTCGGTGGCGGCCACTTACTAGTGTAAACTGGCCTATACCCTCATTCAGTGGCCATGTCCTAGACACTGTCCTTCATCTTTCAGTGCCCATGTCCTGGACACTGTCATTCATCTTTCAGTGCCCATGTCCTGGACACTGTCATTCATCTTTCAGTGCAGGTCTCAGGCTTAGCCAACCATTGGTCCAAAGTCCCACTGGCTGACCCATTTTGACATTGCAATGGCCCAAGCCCTTCCAAGAGATACCGGGGGAAAGCAACAGCAACCAAAGAGAAAGAAAAGAAAAATATATACTTATAAAGAAATGTAAATAAGGAAAACAACTGCAAAAAGTTTCACCTCCTGGTGACATACCCCCCTCTTGAAAGAAGCAAGCGACCTCGATTGCAAGTCCACATGCAAACGGATGACACAGGACGATCACAAGATTCCCCAGGTGATTAGTGTCATCGCATGTATCTCCTGCCAACGGATGACACGGGGCGATGATAGGAATTCCCCACTACCATTTGTGCCATCGCAGGTTCAAGCCTTTCAAATACATGTTTCCGGATGCAACACAAGGCGATAGCATATATGTTGTACTATTAGTGTCACAACATGTAAATCATTCATTTGAAGCGTAACAGATACAACTTCAAAGCACTGAAAGTTCATTCATTGATTAAGTCATTGACAACAAATGTCAAAACTGTACATTGCCAAACATATAATACAAATGTACAGGTCATTTAGAATTCAGCTTCAAAAAGCATATTAAACCATTGTAGGTTCTAACAGGAAGGCTTCCTTGTAAAGTTGCATCAACTGAGGTGAATCAGCCAGTTCAACCTCATCCATCCATTTAGCATCCATTGGTGAATAATTTCTGAATTTCACCAAGTACCTTCTTGCAACTTGTCCTTTCAGTTTTCTGTCTTTATGGACCAGAATCTGCTCAGGAACCAGAATTTCATCCAATTCCTCCACTTCAGGCTGTTCCTCTGGCACTATATCTTCTGGCACGTTGCCAATAAAAGGCCTCAAAAGGCTCACATGAAATGCATTATGTATCTTCCAGGTTTCTGGCAATTTCAGCCTGTATGCTACATCACTTATCTTCTCTGAGACTTGGAAAGGACCATAATATCGCATACTCAGCTTAGGAAACAGACGTTCCTTGCCCTTTCTTTTTCTCAGTCGTGCCTTGTTGGAATTAGGGTTGCAGGAATGCACACACAACTTCAAGAAGATGAGGAAGCTTGAGCACAACACAGTAGTGTATTATGAGTGCCAAAAATGAAAGATAACAAGCCCTAGAAGAAAATGGGCGTATATACAATGCACGGGGGAAAAAACCTCCTAGTGAGGGAAAAAGTGCCCGGCGGTCCTAAGTGTGTTCACACACATCACTACTATAATATGGTAACAAATCCCCCCTGGAGTGATGCGGTGAACAAGAGCTAGCACTCATGTATAGGGAAGTGTCTAGCTATGTGGACGAATCCACAAAAGGGAGTAAGCCCAAAGCTTTGCGAAAAGCTTCGAACTTCTCACGAGGCAGAGCCTTTGTGAAAAGGTCTGCAAGGTTATCCTGTGTTGGCACATAAGCCAAACTGATCTCTCCTGCAGAGAGTCTCTCCCTGACATAATGGTAGTGCACCTCAATGTGCTTCGTACGAGCATGGAACACTGGGTTCCGCGCAACTGCCAATGCGCTCTGACTGTCAGTGAAGATGGTGGTGGCAGATGGCTGCCCAACACCCAAATCAGCCATAAGGCGTCTGAGCCACACACACTCAACCGTAGCTGTGAAAGCTGCCCTGTACTCAGCTTCACAACTAGAAGTGGCCACAGTAGGCTGCTTCTTGCTCAACCATGATATGCATGAGCTTCCAAGCATGAAGCAAAAACCACTCGTGGACACGCGTGTGTCATAACAACCAGCCCAGTCAGAATCTGAAAATGCAAATGCCCCAAATCTGACATCTCAAAAGAGGCATTCAAATCAGCCTTAAAATCAGCAATATGACTCTCATTTGGTCCTGTGAGCAGCATGTCATCGACATAGAGAGCAATGATTAGATGTACACCATCCACACGTTTAATATACAAAGTGCTTTCTGTTGGACTATTCTGAAACCCATGTGCAGTCAAATATGCATGTATTTTTCATACCAAGCTCGTGGAGCTTGCTTTAAACCATATAAAGCCTTTTTTAACCTGCACACTTTGTTTTCCTGCCCTCTTTGAACAAAACCACGAGGCTGCGATACATACACCTCCTCATGCAAATCTCCATTTAAGAACGCAGTCTTTATGTCCAGCTGATGTACATTCCAACCATTATGAGCTGCTAATGCACAGATGCTACGAACAGTGGTCATACGACATGTGGGAGCAAAAGTCTCATCAAAATCAATGCCCTTCTCTTGAGCATAACCTTTTGCAACAAGCCTAGCCTTATGGCGATCCACTGTGCCATCAGGCTTACGCTTCAATTTGTATACCCACTTAGTGCCAATGGCCTTCTTGCCAGGGGGCAAGTCACATAAAGACCATGTACCATTCTTCATAATAGCATCGTATTCTGCTTGCATAGCAGCCATCCAATTTTCTGAACTTTGTGCCTCATCAAATGAAACAGGCTCACTTTCATCGCACATACTAGAAACAGCCAATGCATAACAATCTGACGCATAAGAGGCACCATGAGAGCCAGAACGAGTGCGACTAGACAAAGGGGCATCCAACTTGCTGTCACGCAAAGTCTGCACCAGCCATCTAGGCATATTCCTAGAGCCCTCAATCTCTTGTCTCTCATCCTCAAGTGCATCATGCACATCTGCATCAGATATAGGCTGATCTGTGCCATCATTTAAAACCTGCATAGGCTGAAAAACTGCCTCATGAGGTATTGCACTTGACTGTGCACCACTGAAAAGAGGCAACAATGTATCATAGACATCACGTGAGCTGATATCTGTCTCCTTAGTACATGAAACCAAGGGCTGAACTGCATCTTCCACAAATACAACATCACGGCTAACCAAAATGCGCTTTGTCTGTGGATGATACAAACGATAGCCTTTGCTCTCAGCACTATATCCAACAAAAATACATTTGACAGCTTTGTCATCCAATTTTCTGCGATGTTGCACAGGCACTAATGCATATGCCAGGCAACCAAAAACACGTAAATGGCCAACAGATGGCTTGCGGCTATGCCAAGCCTCATATGGAGTGACAACCTGTAATGCTTTGGTGGGACACCTGTTTAGTACATAAGTGGCACACATGACAGCCTCAAGCCAAAAACCATGTGGTAGACTTTGACTCTTAACCATACATCTTGCCATTTCCATGAGAGACCTGTTTTTTCTCTCAGCCACACCATTTTGCTGTGGTGTATACGGCACTGTACATTGGTGTTTTATCCCACGCTCAGCCATAAATGCATTAAATTCTGAAGACATATACTCCCCCCCTCGATCTGAACGGAGGGTGCCCATCTTACTTTCTGACACATTTTCAGCCATAACCAAAAACTGTTTGAAGCACAAAAACACTTCGGACTTTGCCTTCAAAGGATATACCCATGCATGCCTGGTAAAATCATCAATGAAAGTCACGAAGTAAAGGTAGTTTCCAAATGATGGAGTTTGCATGGGACCACAAACATCACTGTGAACAAGCTGCAATCTGCGTTCAGCTCTCACTGATCCATCTTTGGGAAAGGAAGCACGCTGCATTTTACCCAATATGCAGCCCTCACAAACATGCTTGACAGGTGCCTCAAGCTTAGGCAAAGAAGACACCATTTCAGATTTCTGCAGGCGCAGCAAACTTGCAAAATTCAGATGACCAAAACGTGCATGCCACAGTTTTGCATTTGAAATAGCCTGCGTATCCATAATAGCACATGCTGAATCCTCTACACATTTGCCATCCATATTGAGCTTATACAGCCCTCGACATAGTGAACCAGATGCTACAATGATGTCACCACAAGAGAGATCATGAACAGTACATCTGTCATCCACAAATTTTACAACCAAACCTGTTTTGGCAAATGCGGAGACTGACAGCAGATTCTTTTTGATCCCTGGCACATACAATGCATCAAAAAGTGTAAAGGTGTTGCAATTTGCAACATTCAGCACAATCTGTCCAACTCCTTTAACGGGATAAGAGGAGTTATTGGCACAAGTGACAGTATTCCCTGTGGGAGCAGACTCAAGGAAAGTGAATAAACTGCGCTGCGAGGTGATATGCTTAGTGGCACCACTGTCAAAGTACCATACATCTGAATCTACTGCAGACATACATGTGTCATGCAAAGATGGGTCATAACTGCACTGCGCATTGAATGCCCATTCTGTATCTTGAACAACATTAGCAGATTCATTGTTAGAAGGAGAGGCATCTGCAACAACAGCCATACCAGCCTCTTTCTTCTTAGCCTCTTTCGCAGCCAGCTTAGGACACGCTTTGATGACATGATCATTTCCCTTACAGTACTTGCAAAATGTCTTCTGTTTGTCACCCTTCTTCTCATCTTTGTCTTCCTTCTTTGGTTGCGCAGCATTTGCAGATTTCTGCTTACTAGAAGAAAAGCCAGCTTTACCTTTCCCGCTTCTCTGACTAGCAACGAAAGCTTGATCTGCGACACGCATAATATTCCTGTTTTGCCTTGACTGGTCTTCTTGCAGCAAAACAGAAACTAACTCCTCAAATGATAAGGCATTGGGATTGCCTTTCATCATCAAGCGAAGAGTGGAAGCAAAACCCTGATAAGAATCTGGTAGACCATTCAAAACAGTCTGCACAAGTGAACTGTCTGACAGGATTTCATCTGCAGAAATGAGCTGCTCTTTGAAATCCTTGATCTTTGTCAAAAAGCTATCCATAGAATCACCTTCGTTCATATGCTCACTCTCCAACTGTTTTCGGAGGTAAGCAACACGAGCCTCATTTCTTGCCTGATACAATGTGGCAAGTACATCCCAAGCATCCTTAGAAGTCCTGCAGGAGCGAATATGTGGGATAATGGTACGTTTGACAGACAGCGCAATCAAGGCATGAGCCTGCGCATCTCTACCATCCCAACGAATCTGCTCTGCTGAAAGTGGTGGTTCTCGAACAGCTGCTACAGCACTTGTGCCTGCACCATCATCAACAGTACCTGTTTCTGATGTGTTTGCAACATTCCCAGCCACAATAGGACGTGCATCAATACCCTGCACAATGTTCCATAACCCCTTTGCTACCAATACATGTCGCATCATATATGCCCACAATGGATAGTTGGTGCCATCCAACTTATCCTCAGCAGCCAACATGCGGAATACATCATTGTTGTCAGCCATGGCCAATGACTGTACTACTAGATGTAAATGTTGTCTGTAAGAGGTAAACCTGTATAAAATCGACCTGTGCTATGTAGCACAGCCCAAAACAGACGAATGGGCACCTGTCCTGCAGATTTTAATCTTGACAGAAAATCTGCACAGTAGGACGATTTTGCCTGCGCAGTACTTGGAATGCAAAAACGGAGGGCGAAATGACTTCAGATCAAAATTCTGAAACGAACAAGCCCTACGGGCTTTCCCACGGCATATACTAACCTGCAGACGCTCGTGAAACCTCGTCGCAATCGGAGGAGATGAAGCGGCAGGTGCCGGTGATGCTGCCCGGGAGGAGGAAGCCTGCTCTGATACCAATTGTTGGAATTAGGGTTGCAGGAATGCACACACAACTTCAAGAAGATGAGGAAGCTTGAGCACAACACAGTAGTGTATTATGAGTGCCAAAAATGAAAGATAACAAGCCCTAGAAGATAATGGGCGTATATACAATGCACGGGGGAAAAAACCTCCTAGTGAGGGAAAAAGTGCCCCGGCGGTCCTAAGTGTGTTCACACACATCACTACTATAATATGGTAACATGCCTTTTCAAAGCGCAATAAGACCCAGTCATTCTCTTTAAACAAGAGTTCTCGACGATGCATGTCAGTAGCTCTTTTCTGCTTAGCTTGTGACTTTTCCAAGGCATATTTGACCTTCTTATACGCTTCTTGCCATCCCTCAATATACCGATCTGCTTCAAATATCTTATCCTTTGTCTGCAGAATGGGAGGTACTTTCTTGCCACCTTCAACAATTTCAAAAGGTGCCTTACCAGTAGAGGAATGCACTGTATTGTTGTAAGCATACTCTACTAATGGCAAATAATGCTCCCAAGTTGCCTTATGTTCTGACACATAACATTTCAGCAGATCCAAGACAGTAGAGTTAGCCTCTTCAGACTGCCCATCAGTTTGAGGATGAAAAGAAGATGAGAATTTCAAGGTCGTGCCCATATTCTCAAACAATGCTTTCCAAAACAAGCTAGTCATCCTTGGGTCTCTATCACTGACTATAGACTGTGGCATACCATGGTACTTAAAGATATTCTGCATGAAAATCTTGACCATGTGCTCGGGTTTTATCTTCTTTCTAACAGGAATGAAGTGTGCCTGCTTACTGAATCTACATATTATAGTCCAGATTCCATCATTCCCTGTCGTTGTCCTTGGAAGATCAAAAATGAAGTCCATGGCAATACTTTCCCATGGTCTCTCTGGAATAGGCAGTGGTTGCAATAACCCAGGTGCCTTCTGTCTATCAAACTTGACCTTCTGGCATACTAGGCAAGATCTAACATAAGCATCAAGATCACGTCTCAAAGCTGGCCAATAAAAGAAAGTCTCAACCGCTTTCACTGTAGCATCAATGCCTCGATGTCCAGCATACGGTGGAGCATGACTTTCTAGCATTACTTTCGGCCTTAACTGCTTAGTCACACATAGCTTTCCATGCATCATGAGAAAGCCGTCATTCAGAACATAGTGATCATGATGTTGATTATTCATTAGCTGTTCATAGATTCTGGAAAAATCTTCATCACTGGCATACTGTTCTTTCATATCATCCAATTCCTGGTGATAAGAAATAGAAACAGCTGACACTTGTGGTTTGCGAGACAATGCATCTGCAACCACATTCTTCTTGCCTTCCACATGCACTATCTGAAAATGGAACATTGACAGAAAATTTGCCCAGCGCATGTGTTTCTCTGACAACTTTGCCTGTGTGAGAAAGTATCTGAGCGTCTGATGATCCGTTTGCACAACAAAATCAGCACCAAGCAAATAGTGTTTCCAACTGGTAAGTGCATGGATCACAGCTAACAGCTCTTTCTCATAAATCTGATAGTTCTTCTCAGTGTCAGAGAGTATTCTACTCTCATATGCCACGACTCGGCCATTCTGCATCAAGACAGCACCAATGCTGTTCCCACATGCATCACACTGCACAACAAATGATTTAGACAAATCTGGCAATGTCAACACAAGATCTGTAGTCATTTTCTGTTTCAGGCATCTAAATGCTGATTTCTCTTTATCTGTCCATTGCCATTTAATGGCCTTCTTTTCAAGCGCATGTAACGGTGAAGCAATCTCTGCAAAATGCCTTACAAATCTGCGGTAGTAAGAGCATAGGCCAAGAAAACTGCGAACATCATGCACAGTTTGTAAATCTGGCCATGAAACGATTGCTTCAATCTTAGCAGGATCCATTGTGACACCATCCTTTGATACAATGTGCCGGATTTCTTTCAGAAAGAATTCACTCTTCTTGCCATTAATGAGCAATCTGTTGTGTTTCAGCTCATTAAAGACTGCTGTCAGATGGTCTCTGTGCTCCTCTTCACTCTTTGAATAGACTATAATGTCATCAAAGAATGTGCTCACAAAGTTTCTATAAGGGCGGAAAATTCTATCCATCATTCTGTTAAATGTGGCAGGAGCATTTGTCAATCCAAAAGGCATGACTAAGAACTCATAGAGACCAAATGTAGTGCGAAATGCAGTTTTGTGCACATCCTCGGGTCTGATTCTAATCTGATGATACCCACTCTTCAAATCTATCCTGCTAAACATTTTTGCTCCTTGCAAACGGTCAAGAATATCATCTATGCGCGGAATCGGAAATCTATTCTTGATCGTGTTCTTGTTCAAGGCTCTGTAGTCAATACACATTCGCCATGAACCGTCTTTCTTTTGTACTAGTAACACAGGTGAACAAAACGGGGAGCTACTGGGCTGAATTAGTCCCTTCTCTAACAGCTCATTAACCTGTGTCATAATCTCTTTCTGCTGGGCTGCACTAACCCTGTATGGTGGCCTATTGGGCAGACTAGACCCTGGAATAAGATCTATGGCATGATCCTCTGGCCTCTCAGGAGGTAACTCTCTTGGTAAAGACTCTGAAAAACAATCTTTGAACATATCCAAGAAAGCTTTTCTACCTTCGTCTAGTGTAGACAAATCAGTTTCAACTTCATTCATCTGCTTTGCAAAAACCAAGTACGCAGAAAGATGATTTTTCATTACTGAAGTTATAGCAGAAGCAGAAATAACTGGGACAGACTCTCCTTTCAGCTTCACATCCAAAACATGAGTCTTGTCCCTATGTACAATTGTGATTTTCCTATTGAAAGCATCCAACACTGCATGTTTCCTATGACACCATGGAATTCCCAACAAGACATCACATCCTTCCAAGGGCATGATAAGAAACTCCTCTGTGTCCACATAACTCTGAATATGCATGCGAAGTTTGCCAAGTATGGGAGTGACAGGAACTGAATGCCCAGGACATGCCAAATCAGCCTGTCCAACTGGTCCCATCTCTTCAGCACGAATTCCCAACTTGGCTGCCAATGCCAGTGAAATAAAGTTGGCTCGAGCACCAGGGTCAAAGAAAATCAGCACTGTAGCATCTCTGATTTTACCCCATGCTCTGCACAATTCTGTAGCATTATGACATGGCTGGTCACCAACCATGTCAGGTACCAATCCTGCACTCGGCATTGTCTTCTTCTTGGGTAGCCCTTCTTTATCCTCGGCATCTTTTGCTGACTGTTGTGGACATTTTGCAGCCATATGCCCTTTTTGTTCACAGATGAAACATTTCCCAGCTTGCATCAATGCCTTTCTCTCTTCAAATGACTTGCCATATAGTGGCCTCTTCTGTCCTTTGCCTTGACCAACACTTTTCTGAGGTTGTGATTGCCAAGTCTTCTTCTCAAATGGCTTCTTTCTATAGAATGGTCTAGGTGGGAAATCCCTCTCCATAAGTGGTTCCTGTTTGCCCTGAGGTTCCTTATTCACTGTGCTCTTAAAGCCACGTGAACCTCCCTGTAACAATGCATTAGCCATATTTGCATTCTCAATGAGCTGAGTCATATTAGAAACATTGGTCTTAATGCAATAATCCCTGATTTCTTTGGGCAAACCACAGCAATACTTTTCTATTTGCTCTGACAATGGCACTGTCCTGTAAGAAGTTACTGGCAAGAGTGCATCCCAAAACTTCTTATTATACTCTTCCAAATTTACACAGTTGGCTGCATCAAGTTTGTGCCATGCTGTCATAACATCCACTTCAAAAGTATTTGTAAGCCAGGCAAAAGAGAACTGCTGCTTAAACTGAACCCATGTAGCAGGTGCTTGTCCTTGCATCAACAGTGAGGTCCACCACTGTAATGCATTACCTTTCAAGAAAGTAGCAGCCTTCCGCACCTTAGAAGACTCTGTAAAGTTACCCCCAGTGTATGCTGCATCAAACTGCTGAATAAAAGTCAGCGCTTTCAATTTGTCTTGCATCCCACTGAAAGTCTCAAACTTTACTGCTTGACCTCCTTCTTTGTAATCCTTTTGCACCTTTTCTGCATCAGTCCTTACTGCTCTTTGTCCACTAGGTTGAGAAAATTCAGCCACACTGACAGGTGCTGCAGGCCCCAAAACTGGACTAAAATAAGTTTGAAATCCGGGCTGCACACCTATATTGGCATAAAGAGGGTTCACAGGTTCCATAGGCATCATTCCTGGTGACCCTCTTGACATCATTCCTGGCAAAACTGTGGGCGGTCTAGCCATGGCCTGGAAAACAGATCCACCACCAAAATAGCCAGGCTGGGAAGCAAGGAATGGAGGAATGGTCGGCATGACCCTTTGCACATTACTTTCCTGACCATTAAATGCATGTACCTGTGCCTGTGTAACATGCTGCACTGGATCAGCTGCCACTGCTGGTGTCTGCTCTACATGCTGTGGCATCCTTAGCATTTGTTCCTGTGCCCTCTCAACTGCATGCTGAGATGATTCAGCCTGGGAATCCCCTGTCCTTGACTGCAAATACCTCTTCATCCTGGGATTCTTCACCAACTGTTCAAAGGTACCAACCATGCTCAGGAGCTGCGCATGAAATAAATCCTCTTGTTCCTGTTCTTCCTCTAACAAGACTGGCTGTACTACTGGCTCCATCCGAGCAGAGGCTGACACCTGGGCACCTGTCACCTCTATATGCTGTCTGCGAGTAGAAGAGGAACTCTCTTCGGCGGCAGGGAGCTTGCCTTTTCCTTTGTCTGTCATACTGTCAACTGAAAGTTTCAGGGAACCTGTATCCAAAGAAAGAGACCGTACTCTTTCTCACCTGTAATCAGCTGTACCTCACTATGTGTGTCTCCTGTTCACCCAATCCAATCCGTGTCCGGGCTCTTGCAGAAAAGAGGACCCTATCCCGGCAATGGAACCATAAAACCGGTCTATGGACACATAAAGCGGTAATTCATTCACAAATAACCTGGACTTACTCAGACACACAATTACAGAATCCTCGCTCCCTCGCTCAACAACACATTGGCCCCGAAGTCCGGCGCCCCTTGCGGTATTTCTTTATTGTTAAAAGGTTGGAAATTACAAAGCACAAGTGCAACAAAGCACTCTACTTACATCAGCTGAATTTTACAAATTTTAGAAGAAATTTGTCAGCATAACTACACTAAAACTGTTCCATAACATCTCAGAATGAATCCCAACTGACAGGCTCACTTCCATAGGCATCAAGCTACCCAATAGAGTCCAAAACATCACAATTCAGCTTGCTGTAATTTTCTGCACAGACCTGTTTTCAGCTCTGTTTTCAACCCAAAATAACCCTTGTATTGTCCTGGAGGACTTTAGCAAAGTCCTACTGCATTTTGGCATCAACCGGGCAACATAACAGCCCAAAAACAGCACCTAAACAGTGCTGAAACAGCATTGTTTTAAAGAGGTTATTACCCTCTTCTGTCCCTGCTTTGGTGTAGGAACCAACTACACCTGTTCCTGGTCAAGGAGGCAACTAGCCTTTGCATTTAAGCATGAAATTCACACAATTGTACCTGATTTTATCTGATGAGAGCATTTCCATAGTCTGCAAGAGAGAGAAAGAGAGAGAGAGGCTGTGGGGAGCAAGCTCAACCCTCAATTCCTGAGTTGTAGGGCAAGGGAAGGCACCACGAATGCTGGTTTTCGTGCAACAAAACCACACGATGGCTGCAAATGAGCCTCCTCTTCCCAAATTCCCACGCTTCTCTCTTCTCTATGAGGAAAATGCACCAAAATTTGAGCCTCCTCTTCCCAAATTCCCACGCTTCTCTATGAGGAAAATGCACCAAAATTTGACACTTGGCACATTTTTAAGCCTTTTCCACATGCAATCTTCCAGGCTAAAAATCTCCTGACTGGTTCACATTCTCACAACAGTCCTTTGTCAGCTTTTGGTCCCCTTGACATTCCGCACAAACTGACGCGAACACTTTTCAATTCCGACACTGCCAAAAATAGCAGTTCCCTAGATTTTAGGGATGATGTCATCTGCATTCCTTCTGGTCTCCTGACCATCTTTGACCACTATGGTCACTTCAGAATTTGCTTAGAATTCAAGATACATTCACATTTCGGTGGCGGCCACTTACTAGTGTAAACTGGCCTATACCCTCATTCAGTGGCCATGTCCTAGACACTGTCCTTCATCTTTCAGTGCCCATGTCCTGGACACTGTCATTCATCTTTCAGTGCCCATGTCCTGGACACTGTCATTCATCTTTCAGTGCAGGTCTCAGGCTTAGCCAACCATTGGTCCAAAGTCCCACTGGCTGACCCATTCTGACATTGCAATGGCCCAAGCCCTTCCAAGAGATACCAGGGGAAAGCAACAGCAACCAAAGAGAAAGAAAAGAAAAATATATACTTATAAAGAAATGTAAATAAGGAAAACAACTGCAAAAAGTTTCACCACCTGGTGACACTCTGCATCCCTATCTCTCTGCAAATGAACTGAGCTCCACCTCTAGCACCGATCCATAGAGTTTGGCCAATGTGTTGCCAATCATGATCATCCTATAATTATTAGGATCAAGTGGATGTCTGGCTTTGAGGATGGGGGTGATGGTGTTAGTGGACCGAGAGGGTGGAAATCCTTCACAAAGGGCTCTATTGGGGCTCTGTTGACCATGTAGGCTAGTAGGGGCGCCAAGGTATCATCGGCATGTGAGATGTACTTGGCAATGAGTCCCCGGTGATCTTGGGCTCGCCCATTATGTAGTCTACGAATGGCCTTGAGGACTATGCCTTGTGTGAAGAAGGTGGAGGTGGTGGGGTACGGATCTCGTGGTGGGGGTAGAGGTGCCCGATGGGGGATATGATAAGAGGGAGTGAGCATAGAAAAGCCATGTGTCCGGGAATGTGATAGGTGTGGGGGGGCGATGTTCTCCGAGTTTCCTCCGGGCCTCTTTTTAGTTCGGCCCTAAGAAAAGTCGGTATAACTCATCCTCTTTCCGAGCGTAGAACTCCCGTTTCTTGTGTTGGGTGTGTTGTTGAGAAATCCGTTGCGCTTGGCGCAATTGCCCAATCCGTACCTCATGCTCAAGACAGGAGCGTGTGGCTCGACATTCGTCGTCATACCAACAGTTCTGGGGCATGGAACCACAAGGTGGCTCGACACCGCATGCAGATGAAAGAAGTGGTGGCAGATGTGTGGAGTATGGTGGTGAGTTGTGATGTGAGGGTGCGCAGGGGGACAATAGGTTCCACATCCTCAAGTTGGCGGTATATGTGGTTGGAGTAAACAAGGTCAAGCTCGCGATCAAAATGGACCTGGGTGTAATGTGAGATGGGGGGTGAGGGACAAGTGGTGTGCAAGTAAGAGTGAAAGAGAGGTGGGCATGGTCAGCTTCGAAGGGGAGTGGCAGGAAGAAGAAGTCAAGACAAGGTGTGCCAAAGCCGGAGATCCCATAAGGTATTCCACGGTGCTAGTACTTCCTGAGTGAGGGAAGGAGGTGAGGGTGTCAGAGGAGGACCATCGAAACATCCTGTTATAGATAAAAGACCATGTGCAACTCCCAACTCTAAGAAATATCTCCCATACCCCGTGACCTCCTCACGGACCTATGATGATCTCTGCAGCTCTGTATCAATGATGTCCAGCTCCTTAGTTTGATATGGTCATCTAGATCAAGTAGTGGGGCTTGCTAACTCCCCATCGTAGCCTTGAAGTCCCTAAGCAAGGCTTCCCCCAACTGTAAGAACTCCAAAATATCCCCATATAATGGTAAGTACGGTGACTGGCCATCCTGTGCCGCGTAAGGGGAGTGGCGCGGTGCAAAATAACACACAGCAATGTGGATGACTCTATCAACGCTAAGCTGTAGCCGCACCCAAAGATATTGTGCATGGATCTAAGAAGGACAGCTACCCCTCCCGAGCCACGTGCTCGTAATGTGCGGGTCTCGCTTCGGAAAGTTGACTCCCATTCATACCTGGCTATGTATGGTAAGCCCTCTGATGAGTCTTTGTATCCCTGCCTATGAGAATCTCACTCAAACCTCCTCGATTCGACCGCCAGTTCCATACTCCTAACCCCAGGTGTTTGGTCTCATAGACCCCGCGTCCCTATTTGGGACGGCGCTCAGTGATAATGACCCTACCATCTCTGCAGATAACCCACTTGCCCGCTCTACGGGCCTCATGAATTGTCACCACCATTGCCTCATGCCGGTGTCCCACCTGTGTTGGGGTGAGATCATCTCCCATGTACACCTGTGTGCCCTTGAGGGCAGCCCGTCTATCTAAGAAAGCCTGCCTGTTGGTGGCATCAAGGAAGCTAATGATGAGGGGCCGCTCTCCTGTTATATCCTTGCCTGCCCTCCATGTATCTGCAAAGGAGGGGGCAATCCCGTTCACTCCTATCATCTGGCAAGGAGTCATGGCATCCGCCTTGGGAGAAGCCCCCATCTGTAGCCCCTGCACTTGCACATGGAGGGCCCTATCCTTCCTGCGTTTCTCCTCCTTGAGAGTCTCATGTATAATGCTCTGTGGGGGTTTGTGCTTCTTCACCACCTCCACCCAATCTTTCTTGGTGGTATGCAGTTCTTCCCGCAACTTATCACTCGCAGCCTTCAGTTGCTCCAAGTCCGTCCTTAGACCCTCCTGAATAATCAGTAGTTCCCCTTCCTCCATTGTATGGTCCTTGACCATAGCCTTTAGGGCTTCCATTTCTGCCCGGAGTTCCCCTATCACGGAGGCAACCTCTGGCATTTCCTGTTGTTGCATCTGGGTCTCTTCAAATCTCCTCCTCCTGGTGGTTCACCTTTCTTGACAATTCTTAAATCTTGTTATTCTTGCCCTGTATCTCCTTGCAGAGGCCTTCCAACTGTTTTTCATGTTGGTTCAGGACCCTGTCCAGCACCTTTTTCTGTTTGCCCAAAGCCTTCTTGGTGGTGTCCTCCACTGTCTTGATGTATGCCTCCAGCTCCAGTAAAATCATCCTGGCTATTTCCCCCTAGTTGCTGCCTTGGGGGCCTGAGCAAGGGTGGGTGGGATAAGGGAGGCAGAGGGCACGCACGCAGCATGGACAGCAAAGACCAGCGCAGCTGGGGACGCGCGGCAACGCAGAGGGCAGAGGGCAGGGCATAACGCGGGGGGGGAGGGGGGGCTGTGCGAGCAGGGCAGGGTAGGCGCGGCACAAGCAGGGCACCAGTGCGCGGTGCGCGAGAGAGGGTAGGGCAGGGCTAGGGGCGGGGGCTCATGCCATGAGGGGAGGAGAGAGAGAGAGAGAGAGAAAGAAAGAAAGAAAGATTTTATTAACGTCTTCCAAAAGACCGAACTCGGCCTATGAGACAAATCGGAGTACCTGTATGAGGTATCCTCTGTCATCCCAACAAAATGAAAAAGTACTGAACAAAAAAAAAGCTGAATCTGGGTGTGCAGGGGATGGAGCGCTACTACTAGGAGGGGAGGAGAGAGAGAGGGGGGTGCTAGCCAAAAGAAGGCATAGCATATAGTGAACCTGTGCCACGAAATGTAAACAAAAGATTATCAGCAAGTCCAACCTCCTCGTCAGGGGGAGCCCATCTCAACTCTGATTGATTCTCTTCTGTAATAACTAGTGGTTCTTTGAAGAGTTGTCGAGCTTCTTGGAAGGGCCAAGAATCTGGAGGCTGATACCTGACCAGATCAAAACAAAGGTTATAAGGGGAGACAGGTAAGACAGATATCAATTGAAGAAAAACAACTATTTAGCTGTACAAACAGATCTCACTACAGAGAGGACAGCTTGTGTACCTATCTTTGTTTAAGTTCTCAAGTACTGACTCTAAACTACCATGCTGGCGAACCAGCTTCAAAGCTGTCTGTGCACCAATCCCTGTGAAGCGTCACAAATGCCAGCATAATCTGTTTAGAGGTCATTCTATCATGTTTAACATAAAACCATAGGTGCTCATGATGTGTTTGTATAGATGTACACACATGCCTTGAAATTGTTTCAAAATGTGATTAAATCAAGTCCGCGAAACATCAAGGAGGCTCTCGATAAGAATTACAACTGTTACTCATAATTGAACCTTTATAGTGCTAGGTAGGGCTGACCAAACCATATATCCCCACACTTCACTTCCGAGTAACTACTACTACCCCCCCATGGAGTTCATCAGCATTGGAATGGAAGAATGACGATCGATTTATTGTACCCCAAACTGCGACCTTACTTTGAAGAACAGTTGCAAACAAAGTGAAGAGCTAAATTAATGACCCATTCAACCTTAACCTGCATCAATGTAACATGCAACTAGCTTGATCATGTAACGCAAAGCAAGACCTTCTTTATACCTTTATGAAGTGAGCATGAAGCAATCTTTATACACACAAGATAGAGCTAGAGAGAAAGGAAGAAAGAAAGAAAGTTATATTAACGTCTACAGAAGACCCCAAGGGCCTATGAGACCAAAAGTAATACAATGGTACCAGCCATGGAAAACTGAAAGAAAAAGTAAAATGAAAACATCTAACAGTACATGTGAGATATGCTGTGATTAGCTGATGATGATACCCGCCTCGGCCAGAACCGATCTGATGGTGGAGTGAATGTCAGGCCTCTATGATGGGAGCATGTCATGTCGGCGGAGAACCTCACGAAGCTGTCTCTGTGTGGGTAGGAGGGACCTGATGCTCTGGGTCGGGGACATCTAGCTCGCAGAATGGATTGCAGCTCATTGAAGGGGCCCCCCCTGCAAGCAAGAGTATTTGCTTATATTACTTTGGAGAACTGTTAACAATGCATAGAACTTACTGAGGCTTAACTAACGGAGACTGCCGAACACAAGGACATTGTAGACCAAACGTCTGCTCAACTATCAAGCGGCAGGAAGGCAACTTTGAAGCCACTTCGGATAGCCTTATGCACACCCTGATCTGCTGAAGGAGATGCACTACTGAAGGCTAACTGCTGAAGCAAACTTCGGGGCTGCCTTGGGACTCAAGCACTAGGTGCTTGGCTGTGAATTATGCTTGCAAAGACCAAAGTCTTCAAGCACACATATCTGCACTGGGTTCTCCAAGAGAATGCTGATTTATGAGATAGATTTATGCAATGGAATGAAGGCCTGCTTTTATATGGGTTCAGGCTGCTGGTCGGTGGAGACAACAGGCTGTCGGGTTGTTTTCAAAAGCTCACGACCTGTTATTTCCACCATTAAATGCTGCGCTTTAGTCTTTTGTGAGGTTCTGGCTGCTGTAAAATCTACTGATGCTGGCCGACTGTTGTCCCCAACTGGCCGACAGGTTTCCTAGCCCCATACAGGCTGCCGACTGGTACCTATGGCTCTCCCATGGGCACGCCAATGGCCTAAAAAATAAGCCCATGCCCTGTGGGTTGGCCAATAGGCTGCTGGCCCAAGTACCAATATAGCTACATGCTCTATATATGCATCTAAAAGACTGACTTTTGCCACGCCTAACCTCAGATGATGTAAATGCTTGTTCTCCAAGTGGGTTAAGGGACTGACCCTGACATCTAAGGCTGGGAGACTGAACTATGTAGCTCGTGCGCCTGACATCTCCCTAACTCGGGATCACAATGGGGCCACAGCATACGACAATTAATCCTAAAAAGGTACTAAACATCTGTATATAAGTATAGCATTGTTGATGGCCCAGTGTGTCACATTGCACCTCAATGCATGGTGCATGTGACATTCCCTCCTCCTTAGCTTGGTGGTAGTTGCATGGCCTCCAAGTAGTCCACCAATAACTGGGGATACTCCTGGAAGAAAGCCTCGTCCAGCCAAATGGTTTCATGAGTGCCTTGGTCCTTGAACTTTGTATAGAACTCTCTAATTCTGCAACCGGAACCATGCTTCCACTTATGGAGGAGAACCTGCTCAGGCTCGATGACTTATGATTCGTCGACCACTTCAGGCTGCTGCTCATTTGGAACCTCTTGTAAAGATGGTCCATTAAACCATGAGAGGTGGAAGACATCATGCATTCTGGGACATCGCTGAGTTGACAAAGTGCCAAACAATGAAAGAAAGCTGAAGTTCACAAACACAAGATGCACAGGAACTTAAGGAAGATCGTATTCACCAAAAGGTGGTTACAAAGTTGGAGTAGGCAACACAAGGCACACCGTAGGTGCAGCCAAGATCCCAGACTATGCAGAAAATGAGATAATACAACTGACGGCAAAGTCCATCCTTATATAGCACCTAAAGAGCCTAGTCGGCCAGCATAAAACAAGCCGACTAGAGCATAATGTGGAAGAAGAGCCTGAGGAGAGACTAGAAGTTGGAACAAATGAGAATGACCGAGATTGGATTCCTCCTGAAAACTCGTGATCTTGTAAAGACCACCCTCTTGAATGCCCCGAGCGATAATCCTGTGAGAATCTCTATGAATGATCTTCAAAACCTGATCATTGAAGCATAAGCCATAGCCCTTTTGGGCTATCTTAGAAATAGAAAGTAAGTTTTTGGATAACTTTGGAACATAAAGGACATTCTCCACGTAATGGGGCCTCCCTGAGGGAATAACTAGAGGAATATTACCCATAATCGGTGTATCGACAGTTGATTGTTAGCAAGTCGGACCTGCATAGAGACAGAGTGAGAGTCCTCCAAGATATCCTTGTTGTGAGTAATGTGGGAAGTAGCCCCGGAATCCACAATCCAATCCTCAAGAGAGGTAGTAGTACACGCCTAAGTGGATGTGGTGCACTCTTCGACTAGAACGAAAGCCACATCTTTGTCTTTAGGTTTGGATTCTTTGTCGTCGGAGTCCTTCTATTTTGACTTTTTCTCCTCATCTCTCTTCTTCTTGAAGCAATCAAGCCGAAGATGACCAACCTTGCCACAGTAGTGGCATTTCCTCTTCGTAGATTTGCCCTTATCTTTTCCTTTATCTTTATCCTTGGAGCTTGAAGTAGACTCCTCCTTGGATTTGCCGTTGTGGGTATTACCTCCTTTGGGTTGCACTTGGCTTCCCTTTTGCTGAAAAAGCTAACTCAATAGGAGAAGCATCAGAGATATTCATGAGATCTAACCTATCCTGAAGCATGCCAATCACCGCATCCACTAGGGGAAGAACATGGCAAAAGGATTGATAAGATGGTGGAGGTTTGCCCAGTAACTCAATGAAAAAGTCTATCATCGGGAATTTGGACACCCAAGGTGGCTTGTTGTTGACGGATCTTCTTGAGTTCTTGCACTTTGGCCATGACATCATCCGTCTCGGTAATCTTCAGCTCATTGAGTTGGACTTTTAAATGACGCTTGCGGCTGTAAGTGTTCCTCTAAAAATGGGCTGCAAGTGCATCCCATAATTCCTTAGAGGTTTGGGCATATCGAAAAATTCCAAGACATATGGCTTGTTCAAGTTGTAGGAGATGATTGTGCGTGCCCGAAGATCCATGCTGGTCTAGGAATTCACAGTCTGTGGTGAGTTAGTTGCAAGGTCAGGCTTTGGAGGAGAAGCGTCAACGAACCGCCAAAGATCAAGACCCACTAGAAGGTTAAAGATGGCATCCTTCCACTGGGGATAATTGGAGCCATTAAATTTGGAGTCTTTCTCCAACTGGGGAATAGTAAAAGTGTTTGAAGCTATCCTCTGTGTGAAAATTCCTCTAAAGCATAAGAAAATGCAGCCTGCAGATCTAAGAAGGCAAGAAAGAGAGAGAGGGTTCAGGAGGGAAAGGGTGGGAAAAAGAAAGTGGAAGAGGCTCTCCAAAAGAAAACGCAGCAAACTGTAGGCTGTCCATGCAGAAAACGCAGCAATCTGCATAAAACACAACTCTCTAGAGAAAAAAACAGCCTGTAAAATGAGTCCAAAACCCACCTCCTCTGAGAAGTAAAAAGCATAGGTGCTGTCCAGCAAATCCTCAATCCTGAACCCGCTCTGATACCATGACAAAGTGCCAAATAGTGAAAGAAAACTGAAGTTCACAAATTCACGATGTGCAGGAACTAAAGGAAGATCGTATTCACCAAAAGGTGGTTACAAAGCTGAAGTAGGCAATACAAGGCACACCGTAGGTGCAGCCAAGATCCCAGACTATGCGGAAATTGAGATAATACAACTGAGGGCACAGTCCATCCTTATATAGCACCTAAAGAGCCCAGTCGGCCAGCATAAAACAGGCCGACGGGAGCATAATGTGGAACATGCCAAAAAAGATGCCAAGTCATGGGCATCATGAAGAAGTGCCTATCTTTTTCTCTTTGAGTATGCATAGCATGTTCTTGTAAAACAACCAACCATCTTGGATGGAGTAATGACCCGGTTCTAAACTGAGGGCCAGACTGTGTGGAGTCCCGAACTCGACCGAATCCGCATATTGTGCTTTCATGCTATCCAAATCTTTTCCCTAGATTTCTAGCACACTTGACTCATGTAAAGTCTGAATGGTTGACTTACAACTAAGCATGTCAGCAACATGGTTATTCTTGCCCGAGATGTATTCGATCATACCTCCAATTGTTAGAGATCTGACTCCACATGGCTTGCATGTCACTCCATTGGACACTAGGCATGGTTTGCAACCATGCCTAGTGCCTGATGATCAATCTTTACTATGAATTCTCTCTCGTAAAGGAAAAGTTTCCAATGCTTAAGAGCGATGATCACCCCTAACAGCTCTTTGCCATCATACACCGAATAATTCTTTTCGGCATCATTCAACTTGCGGCTGTAGTAAGCCATTGGTCTGTCGTCTTGCTGTAAAACAGCACCGATAGCAAGGTTGCTAGCGTCACTGATAACCTCAAAAGGATCATCCAATGATGCCAACTTAAGGAGTGGTGCTTCTAAGGCCACTTTCTCTAATGCATGAAAGGCCTCAAGTGCTTTGCTCGTAACGGACACTTTTTGACAACGCATCTTCACGCCCTTGAGCAAATCAATAAGAGGTGTAGTAAGCTCAAAAAATTTGTCCATGTGGGTACGGTAGGCCTGACAAAGCCCCACAAATGATCTGATTTTCTTGGCAGTCTTAGGAACATCCCAATCCAATATAGCTTGTACCTTGTCGGGGTCCAAACGAATATTGGACTCGTTGATAACATATCCCAATTAATGAACCTCTAAGAGGCCACATGTGCTCTTCTTTTCGGTAATGTAGAGCTTATTGTCCCGCAAAAGTTGCAAGACCACCTCCTACTCGTGCCGCTCTGTTGTGGCAAAAAATTGAGTATTTCATCCAAGAAGATGAATACACACTTCCCAATTAGCTCAATAAATACCCAAGACATCATTTTATTGAACGTTGTTGGTGCATTGGTGAGGCCAAACAGCATGACCACAAACTCGTAGTAGCCATGCTCGGTCTGAAAAGCCGTTTTTTGAATGTCAGTTGTAAAAATGCAAACTTGGTGATAGCCACAATTGAATGTACCATTAAGACGCTCCATGATGTACTCGATGCGGAGCATTCGAACCTTACTCTTGATTGTGAGTTTGTTGAGTGCCTTGTAATACACACATAAACGTGCAATCTTATCTTTCTTTTGCCCGAATAAGATGGGTGCAACGAATGGCAAGGAGGATGGGCGGATGAATCCAGCCCTGTGTAACTGAGATAACTATTGTTCCAGTTTTCCCTCCAATGCTTTACAAAGGCAATAGGGGAACTTACTGGGAGGCTCTGTCGTAGGGACCAACTCAATGCGATGATCCTCGGGGCGAGAGGGAGGGAGCTATGGTGGAAGATTGTCCCTCAACATGATGTCTTTGAACTTTGGAAGAAGATCAGCCAACTTCTTTTCTAAGGGGGTTGTTGGTTGAACAGTAGATTGTTGGGCATGGACATAAATCAATGCACACTCAGCTCCTTTTTTGAGAGCTCTTTGGGCCTGTATATGCGAAATGAGAGGGATTCCTTCGATGCTCCTATCCTCGTGGATTATGACGGGCTCAGGTAAATGTTAGAAGTCATCTCCTGTCTAGATTTATACACCAGGGCCTTTGTTGTGGGTGTGCCCGCCCTTATCAGGTGTTTTATCATTTTTCCTCACTCTCCGTATTTTTTCCCATTTTTCTGTGGCTTGGGAGGTAGCCCTGTAGTGGCAGGTGGACACTGAGCCTGGCCGACTGCATCTGTGTGATAGCCGACTGCACCTCATGAGTCGTGGGACTCTCCAATTGCTGGCCGACTTATCTTGATGCTGGCCGACTGTGTTTTATCCAGTCGTGAGGTTCCTGTGTCCAGTCGGCTGCCCTACAGCAGGCCGACTGGTGATGTGGGGGCATATATATAGGCCCCCAGCCCCATACCACTATTTGTATCATATTTCGAGATCTTCTTGTGTATATCAGAGCAGAGTTACACGCCTACATCTCTCTCTATCTTGTGCTGTTTTTCTGCCTGCGTTTTTGCTCTTGTGTTCCCAGATCTGGTCATCATCTCCGCTGCGTATTCTGACATGGTATCAGAGCCTAGGTTCTAGATAGGTCTTGGGATTTGTGTGAGCAAGAGGGGGACTGTTTTGTGGCTAATTGGTGGACTGTTTTGGGTTGATCGGGAAGAGAAGGTGCAAGAGGAAGGCGGGCTGATTTGCTGGACAGCCACTTGCAGGTTTGAGTTCTTCTTTGTTCCCAACCACCCACCCTTTTCAGAGTACATCCCCGCTATGGCAGATCTGTTTGAGATGGCCGAGAGACATGTGAAGATCCCGACACTCCCCACGTTCCCGGTGGACCGTCAGTTGGACGAGAGCAACTACGGCATATGGAAGGTGATGATGGAATCTGTTTCTGGAGTCCTACAACCTCGCCGATTTCGTCATCGTTGGTGTTCCACGGCCGGAAGTAGAGGAAGGGAGTTACCGTCAACCCGAAAGGACTGGGAGGCCCAGACACAGATGTGGGATCGTGTCAACGCCAGGGTCCGTTCGTTTATTTTCCTCAACTGCACACCACAGGTAATCAATCATGTAAAGCACATGACGCTGGCCAGAGGTATATGGCAGCATTTGGCCTCACTTTACAACAGGGTATCGCCCATGAAGAGGATTTCCTTGGAAGTACAGATGCGGGTTATGAGCCCTGCAAAGTCATCGACGATGCGGGAGCATATTAACAAGCTGCAGGCTCTTCAGCAGGAAGTTCTTCAGGCTAGGAAGGAGATATCGTCAGAGGACATGGCCATCACGTTACTGTCACACTTGCCCTCTTCGTACTCAGCATTTTACTCGTCGTTGATTACCAGTGGCACGCTTAGCACCATCACGTGGGAGGAGCTTGTGCCCATGGTCCTGGACCAGGAGGAACGATTCCCGAACCCTCCTCAGGGTGGAGGTTCGGAGGCCTTTACTGGCCAACGATCGAAAGGCCGTAACTTGGGCAAAGGGAAGGCTTCATCGGAGAAGTCTTCTGAGAAGAAGTCCGACGCTGACCGCGAGAAACTGAAGGCAGAGAGGACCTGTAATGATTGTGGCGAGAGAGGCCACTATTGGAGGCAGTGTCCCAAGCGGAAGACCGAGAAGGGTGAAGACTCCTCAGCAGCAATCATGAAGACTCCGGCTTTTGTGCACCTGGAGGTGATGGACACCGATGCTTCATTTTCTTCAGGCAGGGAGGAGATTGGAGGACTCTCCGCAGCGGATACTCGGGAGTGGATTCTCGATAGTGGTGCTTCCAGGCACATGACTCCTTCCCGTTCCGGTTTACAGGATCTCTACAGGTGTTCTGGTCATATTCTTACTAGTGATACGTCCACTATCCCAGTTCACACTGAGGGCAGGATGGAGATAGTTCCCAATGGCAGAGGGGGGAAGCATTCCTCCCAGGTGTTGTATGTTCCGGCACTTGGTTTTCATCTGTTGTCAGTGCATCAGGTTTGCAAGACTGGCGTACGGGTGGAGTTTGATGAGCATTTTGTTGCTCTCCGGGACAAAGCAACAGGCCAAGTAGTTTGGGAAGGCGGAGTGGAGAATGGAGTTTACAGGCTTTCAGCACTCTCTCTCCAGCATCTCTATATACAGTTCCTGGACAGACACCTTTTCCTGACCCGCCAGCACCATGCCCACAGACATGTACTTTCTTTACCGCAGAGATGGTAAGGAAGGCCATTGATAGGATGAAGACTGGGAGAGCATATGATCATGATGGATTGGCCGCTGAGCACTTTATTCATGTGAGAGACATGCTGGCAGAGCTTCTAGCAGTGATGTTCAATCGTGCTATGTGCGAAGGCTTACCCGAAACTTGGAGTAGGTCCACCATCGTGCCTATCTTCAAGTCAGGGGACCCTATGGAGCCAGGGAATTATCGCACTATTATGATTGGTCACACACTAGCACGATTGTATGCATCCATTCTTGAGCAACAATTGAGTAGATGGGCAGAGAGAGAGGGCATTCGAGCAGAGGGACAGGCAGGGTTCAGGAGAGGTTTCTCTACTCTTGACCACATATTGACTCTGCGGGCCATTATTGAGGAGGGCAGGTCGCATGGGCGACAGATTTATTGTAGCTTTGTGGACTTCCGCAAAGCATTTGATACAGTGCCCAGAGCCAGATTGATGAGGCGATTACAGGAGATGGGGGTACCCACAGAGCTCATATGGGGGATTATGGCTTTATATAGATCAGTTGCAGGACAGGTACGCACCCCAGAGGGGGTCTCTACTTTGGTTCACTCCACTATAGGAGTGAAGCAAGGTTGCCTGTTATCTCCTTCATTGTTTGGTATGTATGTGGATGAGGCTTCTGACTACATTGAGAGATTGGGGGACAGAGGAGCCCAGCTAGCAGGTACATGGATCCCACTATTGTTATATGCTGATGATATTGTGTTGATCTCTGACTCCCCTGAGGGTATGCAGCGTCATCTGGATGCTTTACATGAGTTTGCACATGATAGTGGATTGTCTGTCAACCTTGGCAAAACCAAGGTTATGGTGTTTAACACCACGCCACAGTGGGTTAGGCGATCAGCTCCCACATTTACATATGGGCAGGAGATTGTGGAGTATACAGATGCATATACATATCTTGGGGTAGTATTCAGTGGGCCAGTGTTTTCGATGAGGAGAGCAGCAGAGACTAGATTGACTAGAGCACATGCAGCCCTGGGTGGTTTGGAGAGGATGTGTTCGCAGGTTCAGTTTCAGGAACCTCGAACGAAACTTTGGCTTTTTGACACTCTAGTGACATCAGCTATGCTTTATGGAGTGCAGATATGGGCCATCACAGCGCAGGCGGGTGGAGAGGTATGGAGAGGCCTTTGGTATCTATGATTGCTAGGATTATTAGAGCCAAGGCCGTGGTACCTCATGAGATTATTCGAGCAGAGCTGGCGGCTGCCCCTCTGGTGATTGAGGCTCTTACGAGATCAGTCTCCTACATACATGGCTTGTGGGATCTCCCCCGAGACAGATATGCACGCCTCGCCCTGGAGTCCTCCCGACAGTTAGCTTTACAGGGAGACACGGCTTGTTGGTATGGACAGATGACATCTTGGTTCCAGGCACATGGTTTTAGCATGGACAGATTGCCTCCCTTCCAATATTCTCTGGAGGCACCCTCTCTCACTCTCACACGGACAGAGATTACCAGACTCATCCGTCAGGATTTAGTTCAACTGGACATTAGGAGGACATGGATACAGCCGACTGAGGAGCTGGGCACGAAGATGGCTTTCTACAGAGAGCATTTTCTTCAGCTCACAGCAGATGGTTTTGTGATCAGACCCAGTTACATGGATGTACACTTGTCTCATGCAGTACGATGTGCTATTGGTCAGATTCGCACATCCTCACACCAGCTTGAGATTGAGATTGGCCGATATAGAGGTATACCAGCTGAGGCCAGGATATGCCGAGTATGCCATGGGGAGCCAGAGACAGAGCTGCATTATATATGCCATTGTACTGCATACTATGAGATACGTGGTCGTTTCCACTGTTTATTCAGAGAGGGTTTTGGACCACTTTCCAAAGTCATGGGGTACCAGGACCAGAGGTGTTTGGGATTGTTCTTGCTTGAGCTGCGGAGACATAGAGATAGCCTGCTTAGGCGCACAGAGAGCCAGACTCAGAGGCACATTACAGACTTCTTTAGTCCAGCCATCACTGCGCCAGATGGACCACAGCAGCAGCAACAGCAGCAGCAACAGCAGGACATGGATACCGCCCACACCAGAGGTACACTGATTGATCGTGCAATTGAGCTTGGGTGGTCCAGACGCCCACGACTACGCAGGAGGGCATCCCAGCATAGACGGAGGTTGCAGCGGCGGATTCGGATTATTCTTGCGAGGCATGCGAGACACCCAGTCAGGGTGCTGACCACAGAGGATATTGAGGAGATCCGCCAGTGTCCGATGCGGCACATATTATGAGATGGAGGCACCTCCATAGTGTACCCCTCCGTCCCACATGATATTGTATCCCCTCACTATATTCCACTCACCTCCATAGCATACCCCCCCCTCACTATATTCACACCCTATAAGGGTTTCTGTTTACCTTCCATTTCCAGTTTCATTTTCTAGGTGCCAGTAGTATCATCTTTATTTTTCATTTTCTGGGTTTTTTTATCCAGACATTGTATCAGATCCACCATGATGTAACTTTTGGTCTCATAGGTCATTATGGCCTTTTGAAGACGTTAATATAACATTTCATTTCATTTCTCCCCGGTCCTCAAGTTTGTGATGAGTGGCAGTCTGGTAATGGCCACTTAAGTGTGGATACGCTGCAGGTGCGGGCTTTCCGAGACCAGGTGGTGGATAGCTTGCCAGTAGATGGCAGCAGTTGGCAGGAACTTTCCAGTACTGATGTTGGTAGTTCTTGTGTTCGTGAGTCAGAGGAAGCTGAACACGTCACTTATGCTTTGATGTCTTGTAGTGTTCGGGACATAGAACTTCCAGATGTTGAGGATGTTCTTTCCACGGGGACCTTTCGGAAAGCTAGGCAGGTGGCAGGTGCTTACTTGCAGAAGGAGGTGGTTTCTCCAAGCTTTGTGGTTCCGGATTCAGAGGGAGTGGTTGACAGGTTTCATCAGGTTTCCAGGACTTGTTTGTGCACCGTAACAGGTGTTGATCCTTGTGTGATGTCTCTGTGACTCAAAAGCTGTATGGTTCATTGATCTGGTTGATGGACACCAGATTGGACGGGAGCTTCCTAATGAGGCGGTTGAGCTCATGGTTGCGGATGACTCTTTGGGAGACAGGATTGCGTTTCCTGTTGATTCTGCAGCGTGCGAAGGATCATGGACTCTTGTACACAGGAGGGGGGTTGTTGGATGGAGTCCGACTCCACGGTTGGAGTGACTCGGTTTGAGGAGGAGATCCAGACACGCGGGGATCTACTTATGGCCCAGGAGCAGTTTTACGGAGCAGCAGGAGGTTGCATAGCAGGCTTGGGCTTCCACTGGAGGAACCCATGGTCATCCAGAGGCACTTTGTTCGTCAACAGATCGTTGCTGATGACATCTTGCTAGAGTTCTGTTCGACGGAGGACAATACGGTGGACCTCTTCACGAAGTCACTCTCTCAGGATTTGCTCAGGCGGCACCCCAGCTCCCAGTGGTTGGTTTCACAGCCAGGAGCTGAGGGGGGGTGTTAGAAGTCATCTCTTGTCTAGATTTATACACCAGGGCCTTTGTTGTGGGTGTGCCCGCCCTTATCAGGTGTTTTATCATTTTTCCTCACTCCCCGTATTTTTTCCCATTTTTCTGTGGCTTGGGCGGCAGCCCTGTAGTGGCAGGTGGACACTGAGCCTGGCCGACTGCATCTGTGTGATAGCCGACTGCACCTCATGAGTCGTGGGACTCTCCAGCTGCTGGCCGACTTATCTTGATGCTGGCCGACTGTGTTTTATCCAGTCGTGAGGTTCCTGTGTCCAGTCGGCTGCCCTACAGCAGCAGGCCGACTGCTGATGTGGGGGCATATATATAGGCCCCCAGCCCCATACCACTATTTGTATCATATTTCGGGATCTTCTTGTGTATATCAGAGCAGAGTTACACGCCCCACATCTCTCTCTCTCTTGTGCTGTTTTTCTGCATGCGTTTTTGCTCGTGTTCCCAGATCTGGTCATCATCTCCGCTGCGTATTCTGACAATAAACTGTCAACAATTGTGAAGGTGTCCTGCTGCCAATCAAGAATGGGCACATGCTCTCATAACCATTGGATTCCATGTCACACCCCAGAAGTAGTGAGACTCTGAAATCTTGCTTGAACATGGCCTTTTGAAAATTGAACTCAAACTGTTGAGCTTTATGAGTGATATGCGTGCGGAGACCAGGTGTAAACCCGTCCACAACTAAATTATGAGACTAATGTGCAACTCATTGTCTTAGCCAACTACGGAGAGATGGCATCTTTCGAGCTGCCCATGTCAAATAGGACAATAAATTGTTGTCCCTTGGTTGTGCCATAAGCACGAATGAGATCTTTTTGTCTGCCCTTCAGTATCACCCTCCTGCTTATCATCAAATACCGCTAGGGGTACTAGATTCAAAGAGGATAACAGCTATATGGCATTCATGTTTGAAGATGGAGAGGAGGATGTAGCGTGAACGGTGGCTATGGTAGAGAAGGATGCTTTGGATACTTTATAAGCATGTAACTTAGTGCAATCCCTCTTATCATGGCCTACTTGATGACAAAAAAAACAACGATTCTCTGTTTGGTACCACTTTTGCTCCTCTAACTCAAGATAACCTCCAATAATTCCCTCCTTGACCTTCTCCTCAGGCATCTTTTTAGGCTTAGCCTCTCTGGTTTTCTTGGTGCCTGAGGTGCTTTGAGACTTATTGTCCTCTTGGGATTTGGGACTGGTCTCAACCTTCTTCTCACAGACGTCTTTTTAGGCTTAGCCTCTATGGTTTTCTAGGTGCCTAAGATGCTCTAAGACTTATAGTCTTTACTTTTTGAAGTACCCTTACCCGACAGGGATGAAGACTGTTGCTACTGCTGGGTTTGGGACTGGTCTAGACCTGTTTAGGCTTACCTCCGTTCAACGTCATCTCTTGATTCTATGCCAAATTCAAAGCCCAGTCATAGGACTGAGGCTTGAAATTACGAACAAGAAACCGGATGTTTGTATCTAACCCCTTGAGAAATTGTTTCAACTTCTCATCTTCCGCCTTCCCCAACTGTTGTGCCATGGTGATGACTTATTGGAATGGAATAAGTCAACACGGGCGACCCATTCTGGGAGAGCTTGTAAAACTCATCCTCCAAATTGGTCATGTACTAGGATGGAAGGAATCTTGCTTTGAGGTTCGACACAAAAGTCTCCCATACATAATGGGTCGCGCATGTGGCTAGGTCTGTGTGCAAACCTAACGAATGTTGCCCCCAAGTAACGTCTTCTCCCGTGAGGTATGGAGCCGCTAGATGGACTTTATCTTGTGGATCTGAAACTTTAGCTAAAGATATACAACAAATGGATGAATAAAATGTGTAACTACAAAATGATCGCACTCACCATCATACTTAATGAAGGTCAGTTGAGGTCATATGACGGTGGTTGATGCAGCATATGAGGTGCTAGGACCAGGTGCCGTTTTGGAAAGTGTCGCCATAAGACTAGCCTGAAAGGTTGCTAGCATCTGTTGATGCTAGAGTTGCATGGCTTCCGGATCTAGGTTACAATTGTATTCTGCAGCCGCGCGTTCTGCCTGGTGTCAGTCTTCAACCTCCCTGCATTTGGTTTCCTCTATCTGTCACACCTCATCAAGTTCCTATCTTCTTTGTTGCTCCATGAGAAGAAGCATATGCTGAGAACTTTGGGGACTATGCTCCATAATTTGCTCTTTAGGTGGCTCTTTAGGCTGTTCTTCTTTTTTTCTCTATTGCTTCTTGTAGTTGCTTCTTTGGGGACTATGCTCCATAATTTTTCTCTTTAGGTGGCTCTTTAGGCTGTTCTTTTTTTTTTCTCTATTGCTCTTTAGGCTGTTCTTCTTTTTTTCTCTATTGCTTCTTGTAGTTGTAGCCTGAGCAACCTGTTTTGTTCCTCTTCTCTGTCTAATCATTTCATTAAGCATCAACAGGTGTTCCATAATCAAGCTTAGGATTGGATCACAACAAAAGGATTCTGTGCGTCAATACATAGATTATGATGAGACCTTCGCACCCACGTCTTGTATGATTACGATCAGGTGTATTATTGCATTAGCAACACATCATGGTTGGAATGTAGAGTAATTGGATATCAAGACTGCCTTCTTAAATGGTGACTTGCATGAGGAGATTTATGTATCTCAACCTCATGGTTTTGTTGAGAAGGGACAAGAATTTAAAGTATGCAAGTTAAGAAAAGCTTTATATGGCCTTAAGCAAGCTCCTAGAGCATGGTATGAGAAGATAATCGCATACCTGGTTGCAAATGGTTTTAGCAACAATCCAACTGAGAATACCCTCTATGTAAAGAGGAGTAAAGATTGGTTTTTGGCCATCGTTTTACACATTGATGACATGCTCTTCACAAGCCCTAATTAGAAAAAGATTTAAGCCTTCAAGACTAAATTACATGTGTCATTTGAGACAACTAGTTACATTATTATTTGGGCATACAGTTTATGCAGCATGATAATGGTTTTGTGATGTTGCAATCAAAATACATATAAAGATTGCTTACACGGTTTGGTCTTGAAGATTGTAAGCATGTTGCTACGCCAATAGAGACAAATGCTAGGCTTAGTCTCCAGGATGAAGGTGAACCATTTGATGCATTACTTTACCAGCACATTGTTGGGTGCCTCATCTATCTATGTAATACGAGGCCAAAAGTAGGTTTATGCACATTCCCCAAAGTAAGCATTAGCAAGCTGCCAAGCGAGTACTCAAATACTTACAGGGCACTCAGTCCCTTGGCTTATTCTATGCTAGGAGGAGTGATGTTCAATTGCATGCTTTCAGTGATTTCGATTGGGCTGAATATTATGACACGCAAGTGTCCACTAGTGGCTTTTGCTTTCACCTTGGTGATTCATGAATATCATGGCTCAACAAAAAGCAACCGACAATGGCCACTTTGAGCTATGAAGCTAAGTACAGGTCAGCTTTTACAGCAACACTGCAGAGTGTGTATGGCTTAGACACCTTTTGGCAAATCTTGGTGTTAGACAGTAATCTCCCACCTCCATCTTCACTGACAGCCAGAGTGCATTAGTAGTTTTGCAAGGAACCCAACATTTCATGCTCGCACAAAGCACATTGAGGTATTATGATAGGGAGAGGCTCATTGCAAGAGAGATTAACTTGGCTTATGTCTCTACACACGACAATGTGGCAGATATGTTCACGAAGGCTCTCTCACGAGAGAAGTTCAAAGCTATTCGCAAAGCTTTAGGCTTATTGCCATTTGGTGATTGATAAGCCACATGATCCCTATACATATTCACATCATCACTACAGTGGAGATTTGTAGCATTTTTATGGTAGTGATGTGTGGACGTAGGCTAATAATGGGCCAAGACACTTTTTCATTATTAGTCTATGTCCACACATCACTAACATATAGGAGATCAATGTAGGTAATACAGAGAATCGAGATAGATGCAGCAAGCAAGGAGAGAGAGATGGAAGCACAACACTCAAAGTAGATTGATGAGAATGAGTGAAGTACAAGTGTAGTGACATGTTACGGTCACTTACACACTCATAAGAGTGCGTACATACACTCAGGGAAAAAAACGTCCTACAGAGGGGGCCAAGCCACTTTTCCCCTCTTTAGGAAGCTTTTTCCCCCGAGTGTGTGCAAGTGTGTAAGTGACCTTATCACGTTACTACACTTGTACTTCACTCATTCTCATCAATCTACTTTGAGTTGTGTGCTTCCATCTCTCTCTCCTTGCTTGTTGCATCTATGTGTGTATTGCTAAATTGGTCCCCACTCCAACAAGGTTGTTGGCAAACATAGAGAAATAGACACAGTGGTGCAATACCTATGCTCACAGATAGTGTTGTGCTTCCATCTACTTCTCCTTGCTTGTTGCATCTATGTGTGTGTTGCTACATTGGTCTCGACTCCAACAAGGTTGTTGGCAGACATGCAGACATAAACACAGTGGTGCAGTACCTATGCTCACAGGTAGTTAGTGTGTTATTGTCATTGCAAAAAATCCAACTTTTCCTGCACAAACAAAGCACGTAGAAGCACTGTGTGAGAGAGAGACTTTAGGCAAGTGACACGCTCTTCCTTGACACAAGTTTAAAGCTTTTCGTTATAGGGAGATTGTGACACATGCTGTTGGAAATGTGTATTAGCTCTTAGGTAACAAATTTAGTGACATTCTCCTAGCAAAAGATGTCCCTTAGGGACTATACTTGCAGTTTTTTATCATGGCCATTGGATCAGCTACCACATGTCATCGCGTGATTTAATCTTGGGCTAGTTAGGATAAGCCCTTACTTTTGATCTAACTAGGTTGCTTCTTTCAATGGAACATATCGTTGTGTTATGTTCCTCCTACTCGTGTGCTTATCTACCTTCTATATTTGCATATGTTCCTCATGCAAGTCATTCCATGCCAACAGTACCATCCAACGAAACCTCTCAGCCTAGTTTTGTCTACTCAACAAATTATGAGCCATAACATAGCTGGCCTCCTAAGAAGCATCCACATCCTTGTGGATATAATCCGTGAAATTCTTCTTTATCTCAACCACCAATTCCTAAGTACAATTCTATCCTATTCAATCCTTCCACTTAATCAAATACTCTGTAAATATGTAGTTAACAATCAAGAATTCTTTTGGGAACACATGAAACGAAAGATGCATCTACTCTAGTCAACTCATTTAGAGTTACTACATTGTTTCCCTCATGTAAACACTCTTTTAGTCTACTCACATGAAGAACAGGACCGAGTTTAATTATTTCTTGGAGTTTCAATTCATATGCCATCGGTCCTATATGGTGAAGAAGAAGAAATGGTCCACAATCACGAGAGGCTAACTTCACATATCATATCATCTATTGCTCAAAGTTTTTGAATCTTTAAGCACTTGCAAGTATACCCTTTCACCCACATTAAATATCCAAGGGGGTCTATCTACATTAGTATAATGACATGCACAATCATGTGCATTCTGTATGCTTTCCTTAGCATGCTTTAACATTTCCTATTGTTCTTGTAGTAAAATGGACCATATTATGTAGATGATTGCTTAGTTGAATTATACGAGAGCTCGACCAAAGAAACTTAACTCTCCCACTCATGCGGTTTCTTTGAAACATATGTACAAAGCATATCTTCCATCACCTCATTAACATGTTCCAGTTATCCATCAGTGGATAATCATGTGAGCTCATATTAAGGGTAGTTTCACAAACTGCTCGCCACAAGTTAGAGACAAACTTAGAATCCCCATCCCTAGCAATGTTTTAATGCAACCCACAGAATCTATAATGTTTCGGAAGTTGTATCATTTCGTTATTTCAAAAGGTTCGTTTCATCTCTTCTAAATGAGCCAGAAACTTATCGAAGTGACACTTGTTATATAAACATACAAGTCTATAACATACTTTATGAGAACCGAAACCCCAAAATTTCACATTGATTAAAGGATTCGCGAGGAAGCATGATGGAGGAGGAGATTGGGATTTGCAATTGGTGGTCAAATTTTGAAAAGACATAAGAAATTGGACACCTAGTGGGGAAATTGCAAACCATGATGGAGGAGGAGATTGGGATTTGCAATTGGTGGTCAAATTTTGAAAAGACATAAGAAATTGGACACCTAGTGGAGAAATTGCCAAAAAAAAAACAACAATTGAGTGTTCAACGAGAGAGAGAGAGAGAGAGAGAGAGAGAGAGAGAGAGAGAGACAAATGAAATGAAATGAAATGTTATATTAACGTCTTCAAAAGGCCAAAGTGACCTATGAGACCAAAGTTACAACCATGTGACATCTGATACACTGTCTGGAAAAGAAGAGAGATAGCCCCACAATACATCAGTAGGAGGGAAGCTAATGCTACTAGTCAAAATGGGGTACATGAGTACATGGATACCTAAATACGTGAATATGGGGGAGTACAAAAGTGACAATGAGTACAACACTATATGGCTGGAGTCGTAATCATCCTAGGAGCTCTAGCATGGGTCTCTGCCGGATGGCCTGGATATCTACCATAGTGAGATGCCTGGTCGGACGAGCCCCATGCCTCGCAATGATGCTCTGAATCCTCCGGTGTAGGCACCATCTTCGATGTGAGGATCCGCGAACCCTCGGGCGTCTAGATTTGCCCAACTCGATAGCTCTCTCAACTAGAGTCCCACGGGGTGCCCACTGCTGGGCTGTTGGCTGTGTCCCCTCCCGGGTAGTCCCTCTAAAGAAGTCAGTAATCTGTCTCTGTGTGGACTCCTTGCCAGTCGGACGTCTGCTCCTGATAATGGACTCTCTGAGCCTGCGGATCTCCAGGAGATAAAAACCCAAGCATCGCTGATCACAATAGTCCATGACTCTAGCTAGTGGTCCAAATCCCTCTCTGAAAAGGCAATGGTAGCGCCCTCGAATCTCATAATATGCTGTGCAGCGACAGATGTAGTGCTCCTCCGTCTCTGGCTCTACCCAACAAATCTGACAAATCCTGTCCCCTGGAGGTATGCCTCTAAATCTGCCTGTCTCTATCTCTAACTGATGTGAAGAGGTGCGGATCTACCCAATGGCGCACCTCAATCCATGAGACAAATGGGTATCCATGTAGCTCGGTCTAAGTATAAAGCCATCCTCAGTGGTGCGGAGAAGATGGTCTCTATAGAAAGCCATCTTCATCCCCAACTCTTGTGAGGGCTCTATAGAAAGCCATCTTCATCCCCAACTCTAGCCATGTGCACCTAGTGTCCAACTGAATGAGGTCCTGTCTGATGACTCTACTAATCTCAGAATGTGTCAAGGTGAGAGAGAAGATAATGTTAATGCCTTGGAGGCCTGAGCAAGGGTGGGTGGGATAGGGGAGGCGGAGGGAGCCAGGTGCACGCAACGCACGGGTGCGAAAAGGGCATGACATGTGGCGGCAGGTGCGCACAAGCAACAGCGGCAATGGGTAGGGCAGAACAAGGCGCAACGAGAGAGAGGCAGAGAGAAATAAAACACGACTCAATAAGAAAGTGGCTAAATGATTCAAATGCTTTTTTAATTATCATTGAGAAGAGTGCCTTTAAATAGGCTCCTTATATCCTCCTAAAAAAGCTTAACATTTGTGAAGAGTGCCTTTAAATAGGCTATATATATGCTGCTATTAAAGCTTAACATTTGTGATTAGGTGAGTGATAAGGTGTGAGTGGGTGGCTCCATGATTCTCTCCACCTTTTCCCCTAAATCAGATCTTTGATTCTCTCGCAGAGGTAGATGCCCCTTTGACTTTTGCCTTGTGATTACTTTCTTGATTTTATCCGCTCTTTTAAAAGAGTGTGCACATGCCTTTATGCTTTTGTACTTGGGATAAGGCACGTTCTCCAACAATGCGCAATGGAGTGACCAGCAGCACCATTGGAGCTAGAACTTCCAACAATATGGTAGCATGATTATCTCCCACGCAAGGCCAACCCAGTGGCTAATACACCTGGCAGAAAACGGACCGTCTCCCTCATCCAAACCACACGCATAGAACTCCCTCGTCCAGGACTAGACGAGATGAAGCACCATAATGCGAATTCCAAGGAATTTGGTACTACACAATGGGAAATTGGACACCACAAGACCGTTGTTCCACTTCTTGATACGTGATAGTTGGCTTTTTTACAAAATTTGGCTATATGTCTTGAAGAAGTTTCGAGCAGCTCTTCTCCTAGATGCCATGTTTCATGCTATCGCATACATATCACATCTAGACTCTTAATAGCGATCGCCTTTCAAGATTGACACTTCAGTCTTCTAGATACTTGCATACAAGGGATAGAGTAGCTCTTGGTACCCGTGTGTAACTACGGAACTTACAGACAAGGATTATACTTTCATTAACGGAATTCAGCACCTTCAATCTTGACGATGAATAGCACAATATGAAGAATAGAGTGTAGAGAGAGAGAGAGAGGAAGAGAATACATAGTGTTGGGCCCCAAATACACTCTGAAGGGCCCCCATCACAAATGGTGTATTTGCTTTATTGTTGAATGTGTAGGGGACTGACTATTTGGCTATAAACAGGTAGATGACGGCTTGGAGACCTTCCTATTGCATTTTTGGAAACGCTGCTATCAAGATCTCTACCTTGCATTTAGCTATGCACAAGCTTCACCAACTTGTAGAAATGTTAGATGAATGTCCCAAGGGCTAGAGCAACCTATATGTAGGGGAGAATTGGGCTAAATATGCTGGCCGACTTGCGCATAAAGGCTCACGACTTGTAAATAGGCCATGTTTTCACACATGCGAGCACCCAAGGCTGGGCAACCCCTATAGGTACTATTCACACGTGTGGGCATGGCAAAAGGACTATCCATAGCCCATGGCCCTCAACACGCCATCTTTCCCCTTCCACATGTTGCTAGTTGCCATCTGATGGGTTCACTGGATCCTTGGTAGACTCGTCTCTGGACAAGAACTCACAAGGGATCAAGTAACCACCATAGGCCTTGCATATGTACTATACATATATGTCCACGTGGCTTCCACGTGTAGGATGCACGTTACATCCCCTTCTGCATAACTTAACGGAAGTTGCATAGCCTCCAAATAGTCCGTCAATAAAGAAACCCTTGTCAAGCTATTCCGCTTCATGCGTCCCTCGGTTTTGAAACTTCATAAGAAATTGACGCTCTCGATGGTCGGAACCATGCTTGAAATGGTGCAAAATGATATGTTCTAGAACCATTACTTCGGCTTCGTCGATGATGTCAAGTTTTGGTTCATCTTGGACACATGAGCGAAGAGGTCCAGCATAGTGTCTCAACCAACTGGCATATGCATAGTCCAATTGGAAGGTAACTCCAACTTCGTGGACACCTCATTGATCTTCTTGATGATGGGAAAAGGTCCAAAGCTCCAAAATGATAACTTTGGGCATGGCTCGCTTACCTGTTTCAACCTGTGCTTTATAATCTTGAGATATACCCATTCCCCTTCCGAAAATTTTGCATCCCATATATCCTTGTTGGCTTAGCGAGTATAGGTCTCTTGCGTTTTAGCTAGCTTGTCCTTCACAGACTCTAAGATCTCCTGATAAGACTCCATCACTCGGTTTGCTTCGGGCATTGAAGAGCTGTCTTGGTCAATAATGGCTGGAACGGTCTTCCAAAAGTTGCTTCCTATGGAGTCGCATACCTATTTGATCATGGACGTAGCACTTCAGCACATCAAATGCCAATTGATTGTAGATCTCTGTCTGGCCGTCCGTGTGTGGGTGGAATGTAGTGGAAAAATTCAGCTTAGTCCCAAAATTGTCAAACAATGCCCTCCGAAAATGACTTGTGTGAACTTGGCATCCGGTCTGATCCTATGGTCTTAGGTATGCCATCAATTGGGTACCAATGTTTGATAAAAAAGCCTAGCAACATCCTTAGAAGTTATGGTAGTCCTGTAGGAAATCAACATAACAAATTTGCTAAACCAATCAACTATCATAAGACATTTCTTGTTAAGCTTACCTTGACGAGGAGTAAATTTTTCACGAAATTCATAGATATGTCCTCAAGAAGTTTGTCAAGAATCGGCAATGGTTGTAACAACCTTGCTTTCTTTCCATTACACGCTTTTACCTCTCGACAAATTGGACAATGTGCACATACTTGAACACGCCCCACCTCATCCTAGGCCAATAAAAGTGCCGCTCTAGCTTCTCCAACGGAGTTCATGCTCCTATGACCACTGGTGATAGCGTCATGGATGACTTGCAATCTCTCACTCCTCCTCCAATCTTCTGCACCTAGATCCGACCCGAGTGTGGGGCACAATAAATCACAGCACGCCATACCAAAGCGTAGAAGAGCCAACACTTGGTAGTGGGATCAAGAAAGTGAGCCTGAAGGCACTCTCCAAGCAAGCCTGAAAGCACTCTCTCCAAGCGAGCCTCCAAGCGAACTAAGGCTACATATCCTCTCACCAAGCGGGCTCGTATGGTGAAAATGTTGGGTTTTATGCTGTGTATGCACCCAGAGGAGTGCTAGTGATCATCAGTAGGTTACTGGGGCACTTTTTACTTCAGTTAGTGGAGGTTTTTTCCCCCAGTTTAGTTCAGTTTCACTTATATGCAGTTTATAAGTGTTTTGGTCCACCCAGCACATTTATGGCCGGACATGTGAACACTTATCCTTTAGGGTCACTATCATGTGGCTATTGTACTTGATGCTTCAATCCATTGAAGCATATTGGAAGTCGTGTACTCCTCTCTCTGGTTTTCCACGCTTGCTTGAACCTGTGTAAACCCTAACCCTAACCATCATTGTCTTCAATTGGTATCAGAGCCATTGAAGCTTTGCCTTTGCCCATTGCTGTACACTGCCAAGCCTTTGCTGCATCTGCCCGTACAGCATACGTACATTCAGTCTGCGTTGCCTGCATCGCCTTCAGTAGCCGTACAGCCCGTACAGTCAAGCGCAGCCACCTACATCACCTGTGCGCCGTCAGGTAACCTCTGCGCCTGCTGCCCTTTAACTGGTCGCCTTCAGTCGGGTACTGCAAGTCGTCGCCTACAACTACTGTAGAGCGCCGCCTTCAGCCCGTGTACCTGTGCGCCACCTGCAAGACGCCGCCTGCAGCCCCAGTCAGCGCTATTCAGCGTACGTGTACCAGCCACCGTAAGCGCCGACTGTTACCTGCCTGCGCCAAACTGTACAAGACAACGCCGACTGTCACCTGCGCAGCCATACGCCTTCAGCGCCGACTGTACCTGCACAGCTCTGGTCGACTTTGTCAGCACGGTACTGTGGTCGCCCTGCCCCGTACAGTCCTCTGTACACATCTGCTCACAGTATTCCGTACCTGACCAGTACCTGTCAATACTCGACTGTTTCTGTACCCGTATTGTACCAACCTGCAGAGTACCTATTTTCAGTGTTCAGTACAAGTACATCCGCCGTACTTCAACTGTACTTGCAGTCTGCTCCGTACAGTAAACTGTACCTGCACAGTATAACAGTCAAGTCATCCACACTGTGGTAAGCATTACAAATTTTGAATATTGGGCATTTTTATTTTCCCTGTGAAAATATACAGGCACAACAGGCAGATTTTCTAGCAAGAAAATATACAGATTTTTTGCACAGTTTGGGTGCAGCAAATTTGGGCATTTTTGGGGCATTTTGGCATTGTGTACGCCATTTGCTGCTCTACTCAGTCATTGGTGCATTGAGCTGCACATTCAGAGGATTGAGAGTGCAGGCAGATTTGGGTGAACTGTATTCAGTGGAGTACAGTTGTTATCAAGGTTTTTGCTATTGGGTTTTTTGGTAAACAGGTACAACATTGGGCGTAAAGCATAATGGCAAATCAACAGCAAAGTGATGTATTCACATATTTGTCTAAGGAAGACAAATTGGATGGCACGAACTACTCCTTGTGGAGTTTTATGCTGAAAAATGTGCTTGTGGCACAAGGTCTTTGGGATTTTGTTAGTGGTGATGAACCACGTCCAGGTCCATTGGCTCCAGAGACTCCTCCCCAAGGGGGTGCTCGTGGACGAGGACAACAGGTACAGGCTCCAGGACAGCCATTGCCTGTTCAGAGAACAAATGCTCAAAAGACATGGGATGCCAGGGATGCACAAGCTTTGTCACTCATTGCATTGTCAGTTCAGAGGTCCATTATACCTCATATTCGTTCAGCTGGCTCTTCACAGAATGCATGGGTGACTTTGGAGCAGATGTATGCTGCTCGTAATGAGGCTAGGATCTCATTTTTGAAAAGAGAGCTTGAAAATCAGAAAATGAATGAAGGAGATGACATGTCTAGCCACTTAAACAAGCTGCAGGATTTGAGAGAGCAACTCATCAATGTGGATGAGATTATTCCTGAGACACAGCTTGTGTCCACCATCTTGCACTCTTTGCCAAGATCTTACTTGGCTTTCCATACCTCTTTGAACCTCAGCATGAGGAATGCTGTTGAACCCCTCAAGTATCAGGAACTTGTTGCTCTCTTACTACAAGAGGAGCAAATGAGGAAGAATATGAATATGAACACAAATGCTGAACAAGCATTTACTACAGGTCAAAAGGGGAAAGGAAAAACTCAGCCAAAGAGTGCAAACCAAAATTCAGGTGATGGTGGTTCTTCACAGGATACCAAGAAAGGTGATGGAAAGCCCAAGAAGAAGGGCAAATGTCATTACTGTAAGAAGCCAGGTCACTACATCACGGAATGTAGGAAGAGGATTGCCAAAGAGAAGGCAAAGGAAGCTGGGATGTCAGTTAATGATACTTCTAAAGCTCCTCCAGAGACTGCTTCTTTTGTTGAGGACAGGGATTACTGTTTTTATACATGCAGCTATGATGCCTCTTGGTCTTCACAGGCACTCAGTTTGACAGAGCATGCATGTACTTGGTATTTTGATAGTGGTGCCTCAAAGCATATCACATCTCGCAGGGATTTGTTTAGTCATGTTGGACCTGCCCCTGTTGGCAAAACTGTTCAGTGTGCCAACAATGCTTCATATCCAGTTTGTGGCATTGGGGAGATTAAGCTTACAGCCATTGATGGCTCCATTCTCCGCCTTACAGATGCCTTATATGTACCAGGAATAAAGAAGAATTTGTTGTCCATTTCTTCTTTAGCACATTGTGGAATGCAGGTCTACTTTGATGATGATAAATGCATGGTCAGAGACAAAGCAAATGCCTTGACCTTGATGCTTACTGGTACATTATGTCATGGACTTTATGAGTTGGATGCATTTCAGCCAGTGGATCAGTTTGCTTATCATGCATTCACTCTTACTCCAGCTATGGTTGATGCGGAGTTATGGCATGCTCGCATGGGGCATGTAAATTTTGGTAGTCTTATGCTTATGCAGCGACATAATATGTTTACAGATCTACCTCTCATGGAGAAGCCTCCAGATCACATTTGTGAAGGATGTATTTTGGGAAAAATGCACAGGTTTTCCTTCCCACGTGATCAGGCTCTAAGAGCAACTGCAAAGTTGCAACTTATACACAATGATCTTTGTGGTCCCATGCAGACGAAGTCATTAGGTGGTTGCTTTTATTTTGCAACATTTATTGATGACTTCTCTCGTATATGCTGGGTGTATCCTTTGACACAGAAATCACAGGTATATGATGCATTTTTGGCCTTTGTAGCACTTGCTGAGACAGAGTCAGAATGCAAGGTGAAGACTCTCCGTTCTGACCGAGGGGGGGAATATATGTCACATGTGCTGAATTCCTTTCTTGGGAGTAGAGGTATAAAACATCAGTATACTACTCATTACACTCCACAGCAGAATGGGGTTGCAGAAAGGAAAAATCGGTCACTCATGGAGATGGCCAGATGTATGCTAAAGGCAAAAAGACTACCACATATCTTTTGGGTGGAAGCAGTAATGTGTGCTTGTCATATTTTGAATCGATGTCCCACAAAGGCATTGGTTTCTATTACTCCTTTTGAGGCTTGGCATGGCCGCAAGCCTTCTGTATCGCAATTTCGTATCTTTGGGTGTCTTGCATATGCACACATACCCAAAGAGTTGAGGAGGAAGCTTGATGATAAAGCCACAAAATGCATTTTTGTTGGGTATAGCCGTGAGAGCAAGGGCTACAGGTTATATGACCCACTATCCAAGAAGATATTCATCAGTCGGGATGTGATTTTTGATGAAAAATCAGAAATATCCATGGCTGGTTATGAGGCAAATCAGGCTGAAAATGATGTGTTTGAAGGTCTACTACCCATGGACTTTCATTCCACAGTTGGTGATCCAACTCATGAGGGTACTGGACAGCCAGCAAATGATGTAGGTGGTGCAGAAATTCAGCAGCCAAATGAGCCAGAAGCTGAACCAAATATGGGACAGCAAGCACCACAGGTCAGACATATACCTAGATGGTATTTGAGGACATTACAGGACAGCCATTTAGAGGGTCCTCTTGCTGGTCGTACTCGTAGGGAGACAAGGACCAATGAGCATGCACACATCATGGATTTGAATCTGGTTATGGCAGCCAGTTTACAGGATGATGATGAGCCTGATTCATTTGTGGATGCACGAGATAATGTGCATTGGAACAAAGCCATGCAGGATGAGATTGATTCTATTAAAAAGAATCAAACATGGGATTTGGTTGATCTGCCCAAAGGCAAGAAAGCCATTGGTACTAAATGGGTCTATAAGTTGAAAAGACATGCAGATGGATCCATTGAAAGGTACAAAGCCCGTCTAGTTGCAAAGGGCTATGCACAGAAGAAGGGCATTGATTATGAGGAGACATTTGCTCCTACATCCCGTATGTCGACACTTAGGTGTGTCATTGCATTGGCTGCACATCGTGGTTGGGTTGTTCACCAGTTGGACATAAAGACTGCATTCCTACATGGGGACCTCGAGGAGGAAGTTTATGTATTTCAGCCCATGGGATTTGCAGAACATGGTCATGAGGGGAAAGTATGCAGGCTGAAAAAGGCCTTGTATGGTTTAAAACAAGCTCCACGAGCTTGGTATGCAAAAATAGATGCTTTTCTACTCACTCAGGGATTTGTGAACAGTCCATCACAGGCCACTTTGTATGTGAAGAAAGAAGAGACAGATCTGCTGGTCATTAGTCTTTATGTGGATGATCTCTTGCTCATGGGATCAAATGATGACAAAATTGCAACTTTTAAGGAGATACTGCAACAGACATTTGACATGTCTGACTTGGGCCTTGTACATTACTATTTGGGCATACAGTTTGCGCAGGATAACAGAGGCATTGGGTTGTTGCAATCACGTTATGTTGCTAAACTTCTGGAGAAGTTTAAATTTCAGGATTGCAAGCCTATTAGTACTCCTATGGAGCCTGGGATGAAACTGTCACTACAAGATGACAGTGTTTCCTTTGATGCCACTACATATGCTCAGGCTGTTGGGTGCCTCATTTACTTGTGTAATACAAGGCCAGATATTCAGTATGCAGTCTCTCAGTTGAGCAGATTCATGCACAGCCCACGGTTGTCACATTGGCAAGCTGTGAAGCGTGTATTCCGTTATTTGCAGGGTACCTCGTCTCTTGGGTTGCTTTATCCTGAGGGGGTGACATGCAGTTACACGCTTACAGTGATTCAGATTGGGCTGGTGATTTTGATACCAGACATTCCACCAGTGGAAATTGTTTCTTCCTTGGCACTTCATGCATTTCTTGGCTAAGCAAGAAACAGACCACAGTGGCCACTTCGTCTTGTGAGGCAGAGTACAGAGCAACCTACACCACTACTGTTGAGTGTGTTTGGCTGCGTCGTCTTATGACTGATATGGATATTTCAGTGGAGGAGCCTACACCTATCTATACTGATAGTCAGAGTGCCATTGCTGTGGCCAGGAATCCTGTGTTTCATGCTCGCACGAAACACATTGAGATTCACTATCATTTTGTTCGAGAGACTCCAGGCAGGAGATATCACTCTGATCTACTGTCCTACAGATCAGAATGTGGCAGACATCTTCACCAAGGCATTACCACGTCCCAAATTTGAAGCATTCCGCAATGCTTTGAATTTGTTTCCTTTTGGTGGATGATGTACAGTGATCACATATCACTCCAGGGGGGTTTGTTGGGTTTTATGCTGTGTATGCACCCAGAGGAGTGCTAGTGATCATCAGTAGGTTACTGGGGCACTTTTTACTTCAGTTAGTGGAGGTTTTTTCCCCCAGTTTAGTTCAGTTTCACTTATATGCAGTTTATAAGTGTTTTGGTCCACCCGGCACATTTATGGCCGGACATGTGAACACTTATCCTTTAGGGTCACTATCATGTGGCTATTGTACTTGATTTTTCAATCCATTGAAGCATATTGGAAGTCGTGTACTCCTCTCTCTGGTCTTCCACGCTTGCTTGAACCTGTGTAAACCCTAATCCTAACCATCATTGTCTTCAGAAAATTGGCTTGTGAAAGTGATCCCAAGGTACACATGATCCAACAAACGCAACCTTGAAAATTGGCTTGTGAAAGTGATCCCAAGGTACACATGATCCGACAAACGCAACCTTGAAAATTGGCTTGTGAAAGTGATCCCAAGGTACACATGATCCAACAAACACAACCTTGAAAATTGGCTTGTGAAAGTGATCCCAAGGTACACATGATCTAACAAGCACAACCTCATCACTACTGAGCTCCGACTTGATATGAGATATTGAAGAGCATGATGTTGGTTTTACCAAGATTTTCCATGAGAGCTCTCTCGTCATAAAAGGCCTGTAAAGCATCCACACAGAGAGAGAGAGAGAGAGAGAAAGAAAGAAAGAAAGAAAGAAAGAAAGAAAGAAAGAAAGATATATTAACGTCTACGAGAGGCCAAAGTCGGCCTATGAGACAAAAAATAATACAACTATGTTCTTCCGGTCATCGGAAGAAAAGAAAGAAAAGAAAAAGTGTGCATGTGTTTGGATACAACTGTGAATCATCATGGATCGGTGGAGCCCATATACAAACAATATAAGGGGGGGGTGGGGATGTGGATGGAGTGCTAAGGCAAGATGCATCTCTATATATGCTGAAGGGGTAGTACAAGCATGCTATGCAGATCTATGTCTAACTCCATCCAGTGCCATAAGAGGGATATAAGATATCTATGAGACCAAAACTAAGAGTATATCTGAAGTTGGTGTCTCATCAAAGAGAACAACTAAATGAGACTAAAAAGTACAATAAACTGATTGTCCTACAGTTATAAGAACAGAACTCTAAGACTCCGAGATGATACTGAGTAGAAAATACTGGAAAATACTGAAAAATGTATATCAGGTAGATCCATGTATGCTGATCAATTGAAGTGTTGCCCTCTCCTTAGATCAAGTATCTCCGCCATGGGGCTGTCTAGAATGGAGAGGTCGTAGAAGCGAGGTAGGCGCCTCCGATGCCGAGCAATAATGGCTCTGATGAAGAGAGAGAAAGAAAGCTATATTAAACCTCTCCTAAAGACCCAATGGGTCTATGAGACAAAGTGATAAAATGCTATTCATGATATGTCTCATCATGGAAAAGATAAACAAAACAAGTACAAATAACATAGCTCTCTCAAAGTAGAGGTTGATACAATGATCATCATGGGGAAGTACATGGGGTATAAGCACTAGTACAAGAGTCTCATCATGGAGTACATGAGAATATGAAGCATGCGGGGCACATCATGCTCCAGTAGAGGGTACAACTCTCTCAAGTATGTTGAGCACATAATACTAAGCATGGCCGAGGCCCCCTTCTGTCACAGTATGTGGGAAGGTGGTGTGATGGCAACTAAGCATGTCCTAGACCTGGAGCTGATGGGAGGATCGTGGTTGGTGTCCCACGCCGGGTACATCGAAGCGCGCAAGCACGTTCCAAAGTGACTCCTTGGGGACGGGGTGGAGCTCTCCCTAGTAGTGGCCCATGTAGAACATCGGCCATGGGGCAATCAAAGGCAACTGCCAAGATGCCGCCTAGGTCCACCGAGTCAGATGGCTGAGCATAATCCATGTCCCAAGTAAATGGGCGAGACAAAACAGTCCCATAAGTCCAGATATCATAATCCATGTCCCAAGTAAATGGGCGAGACAAAATAAGTCTCCTGCCAACAAGACATCGGTCCACATGACCCTTGGCATAGACATAAGTCCCGTCATGTCCACTTTACCACTTGCACTCCGTGTTGGTACTCTGACCACACACCTTGGATGAGAGGTGGGCTCAAGTAACAAGATAAAACAATCACTCGCAAGCATAGATAACCCCATAAGCTTTTCTGCTACACATAGTTTATAGGCATTTCGGCCACGAATAGTTTGTAGGCATTTCGGCCACCAACTCACACTACCCTCTCAAGTGCCCATGTTCCCTTCCATCTGCTCTCTATTGTTCCACCCACACATGGTAGAAACAATCTTCAAGAGAGCACGTAGGACAAGAGAACACTACACAGGGTATGTTGTGCTTGTCACTACCCTTTGAAGTGCCCATGTTCCCTTCCATCTGCTCTCTATTGTTCCACCCTCACATGGTAGAAACAATCTTCAAGAGAGCACGTAAGACAAGAGAACACTACACAGGGTATGTTGTGCTTGTCACTACCCTTTGAAGTGCCCATGTTCCCTTCCATCTACTCTCTATTGTTCCACCCTCACATGGTAGAAACAATCTTCAAGAGAGCACATAGGACAAGAGAACACTACACAGGGTATGTGAATCATGAGTTTCATAAGTCCAATGCATCCCAAAGAAAGGGAGCCAAAAAAAATAATCCATCCCAGTAAAAGGAAGCCATTAACATAATCCATAAACCTGAGGATGGATCCAAGTCCCTAGAAAAGAACTCCACGAATCCATAGACCTGTATACCATAATCCTTGTATACCATAACTCTTACCACATACTCCGTGCTATCCACACACCTTGGAGTAGAGGTGGACTTTATCCATAAAAGCATCATATCCATGAGATATCCAAAGATTTCTTCTCTATAAACTCGGACAGATTCGTCCATAGAAATTGCTTGTGAAGCCCAATATCTATATAAATCTCGTCCAAGAAAGAAATCTCCATCGATATAATCCATCCCAATGAAAAGAATTCATCCCATTAAAGGGAGCCATAAACAATGTTTCCCTGAAACCATCTCAAGGCAAACAACAACACCTTTCTCCTTGCATAGCTATACAAGGGTTAGTAAACATCAAAAACACTTCATAGTAAATAGCCAAAGCACCAACTTTGCAAAATCAAAGTATACTTAGCTTTTCTTTGCCAGGTTAGTCATGAAGCCAAAAGAAATATCTCGTCACCATATCCTTAAGATATCCTGAGATATATCTCCATATAGCTTGCCTGTAAGCTTGATAATATAATCCACAATATCCATATGGAAAGAGTGCTAAACGTGTGCACATAAAGCCAACTTCACACTTCCACGATAAAATTCTGTGAATTCATAAATCCTTAGATCAACAAGCTGTCTATTGCTCATGCTCTTGCTTCATAAGCTATGAAGCAGCTGGCCATGCTTAACAGCAATGATGGTAAGTGTGGTCCCCACTTGAGATCTTTTCTCTTCCTTATTGATAGAAGGAAGCCTCCGCTTCCAAGAAAGCCTATGCTCTGATACCAATGAAACTCGCGGCGGTGAGTGCCCGGGGAACTAGGGCCTTTGACACACTTGTTGATACCATCAATGCATATTAAAACATTTAAACATGAGGCCACAGCCTTAACACATATCCATCATCACTTTGCATAAAACATAAAGCTGGACACAACATCCACAAATGCTGAAAATGGAGCTTGCACGTGTGACACCGCATAGAGGCCGGAATGGGCTGTAGAAATGCCGAGCCAACAATATAATCCATATACCTCTGTGTGGGTACTGATTCTTCCCCAAAAACCACGAGTCTTCATGCAATAGAAAGGGTACAGTAAGTACAACTCTCCATTCAGCCGGTACAGTAGATACAGTGGCTGATACAGCGGGTACGATGGCTGGTACAATAGGTACAGCAAGTACAAATGCTGGTACAGTAAGTATAGTGGCTTCAATATTTCTTCGCAATGGAAGCCTCCAAAACAGTCCCCAACAGCCGGTATTCTTCATGGGCAGCCTTCAAGTGAGAGAGAAAGAGAGTAGCCATCATTAGGGCAGCCTGTAACGGTGGTAGAGGCTAGTGTGCAACAAGAGAGCCTCTATTAATGAAGAGAGAGGGCTCCAATTTATAGATTTGGGCCTCCCATGAGCTAAAATGGCAAGAGAAGGCTACGATGACAAGTGGAGAGCCACACAATAGCTGGAGTGATAAGTGTGAGGCCACTTGTCTCACTTTGATCCACTTTCTGACAAGTGTGAGGCCACTTGTCTCACTTTGATCCACTTTCTTGCCACATGTCCCAATCTAAGAGATGGGTCCTTCCATAATCTTTACCTCTAAAAATATCCCAACTGGTAGACATTCTGTCATAGGCACTTTGCCAACTCTTGGTATCTGCTCAATTCCAGATGTAATGACGCGAACAGAATTTCCATCGTAGTCGGGCCAAAAATAGCGACTCTCCTAAATTTTAGGAGTGTGGTCCTTTGTATTCTAGGATAATCCCCCATTCCCAAAGCTTGTACTTTCCAAATATTTTAACATCCTGGAGTCCACCAGACCCCTTTCAGACTGGGAAATGTCCAGGCTGGTGACATCGCAGCAGTAAATCTTCTTATTGGACACGTTTCCATCCTCAATGATGGCTCTGAGTGTGAAGATGTGATCCAATAGCATGCCTATCCCTAGGCCCTCCATCCTTGAGTCTTCGCTAAGGAACTCAGTTGCATCTCCACAAGGGACCCATAGAGCTTAGCCAATGTGTGGGCAATCATGATGGTGCAGTAGTTATTGGGTTCCAAGGGGTCTTGTCAAAATCCTCCAGAGAACTAGAACTGTGACATGCGGAAGGATTTCCTGGAGCATGATGGATTCACTCATACAAGAGTTGGTGACTCTAATGAGTGATTCGAGTTGGTGACCCTGTAAATGTCCACGGGCATCAGGGACGCCTAGACACCCCGTGGACGCATGTGTGCACACCTGTTTGGGAAAGGCGGTGATTTTATGTGTCTTGCAAGTGGTAAGTGTGCACACTCAACCTTATTTAATTATGATTTCCTTTGTCTACTAAAATCTATGGTTGCAACTTGCAGGTTCATACTCATTAAAGTTTGGGCAAACAAACTTATAAATTATAAGAGAGTTCACATCGGGTTGGACTTTATTAATGAACCGGGACCAATTATGAGTGTTGGGCACCCGGGCACTAGACCAAAAGCCCACAAGTTGCTAAAAGTGGTTGAGGAGGTATTTTTATGGCACACAAGTTGCTTTTTTGGGAGGAGGTGTGCTGAGCAAGTCAACTGTCAAGGGCAGCCAAAAGGAGCTGGTAGAGTTTTGAAGCTGGCCGACTGCTCCTATTGATGCCAAAGGCTGACCGACTACATACGCATGTACTGTATGGCTGGTCGATTAGTTGAGCATGTGTTGTGTGGCTGGTTGACTGCATAAACAAGTGCTGCAGAGCTGGTTGATAGGGAAATCTCTCTTTTCTTGTGCTGGCCGAGCTGTATACAAGCCTTCAATGCTCATCAACAGCTACTCTTGCTTCTCTATAGACTGGTTGTGTTGATTTACAATATAACTCTTCAAGATAACAAGGTTTCCTTGGATTGGAATTGATAGAGCATGTGCCGGGCTTCAACCCTACTCACTGGTTGCAAAATGATTTGGCCAGAGTGTTGTTCTCCACGCTTCAACGAAGATGGCAACGCGATGAAGAGGTTCTTCTTCAACTTGATGCTCAAGAGAGGCTCATGCTTCTTTTATACTTGGAGAAGCCTTGCTTTTTGCCAAAAAGTGATCTTTTGCTTTGCTTTTGCTTTTTTATTAAATATTATTAATAATAGCCAAAGTTCTTGATTTGTGCTTTTACAACTTCAGGGCCTTGCTTTTTGGCCATGGAGCTGCTTTTTGAGAAAGCAGCCTAGCTAGGAGGACCAAATAGTTACAGTTCCACTGGAAGGCAGTTGGTTATTGTTTTGGCCCTGGTTGGTGACCGAGGGTCGGCTTTCTTTGAAGAGCACTTGGTGACTACTTTGGCCTTGGTTGGTGACCAAGGGTTGGCTTTCTTTGAAGAGCAGTTGATGACTGCTTTGGCCCTGGTTGGTGACCGAGGGTTGGCTTTCTTTGAAGAGCAGTTAGTGACTGCTTTGGCCCTGGTTGGTGACCGGGGGTTGGCTTTCTTTGAAGAACAGTTGGTTGACTGGTTTGGCCCTAGCTGGTGACCGAGGGTTTGTGTAACTATTTGGTCCTCCATGCTCTTTTCAAATAATAGAATTCATGCTCGGACACATGGACAGGATGATGGACACATGGAAACAGGGTTCCTAAAGTTGGAATTGGAAAAAGCACTCGTCTAGGTCAAAAAGCAAGAAAAAGCAAAAGTCAAACTTTGTTGACCAAAAAACTGAGGGCATCATTGGAAAGAGCTCGTCGAACTGAGTCCACTTTTTCAAAAAGCACCTCTAGGGCCAAAAAGCAAGGCCCTGAAGTTAAAATCAAGAACTTTAATTATTATTAAAACAAAAGCAAAAGCCAAGTGATAAAAACAAAAGCAAAGCATGGTAAAAGCAGGCATCTCCTCAAGTATTTAAAGAACCAAGCACCCTCTTGGTGGATCATAGGAAAATACTTGGAAGCTCATAGAAGAAGAACATGGAAGAACTCCCTTGGGAAAAGCAAGAGCCTTATCTTCTACCTCCCCTCTACCAGCAGTCCCCTTTGCAGCACCAACCACCGCTGCTCCACCCCTTGTGAAGAAGCGCCGCCGCCCAAAGCCGCCTGCCGCCAGCATCGCCACCACCCAAAGCCGCCTCCGCCACCTACCGCCGCCCAGAGCCACCTCCGTCGGTGTCGCCACCGCCCCAAAACCAGTTTTCGCACCTGCCGCCGGCATCTCCGCCGCTCAAAAGCCTGGGTTTTTACCTCCTGTTTGCTGGATTTTGGTTGCCTGTTTACTCCTCCACCACCAACTATTGGTTGTTGTTTGACACTTCCATCAGCACCTCCTTTCAGCCGCCTTCTTTGGGGGAGGGGTTGCTTCCATTTGAAGAACCGCCACCTCCTCCTTTATTAGTGAAAAGATTGGATTGAGAAGAAAGAGCTTTTTGTGGATAGTTGGGAACATCAGTTGGATTCATTGGATTTTGGTACTAGCCCGGTGTAAGCCTCTTGTGGGTCATCCTCGTGGTGAGCTATCTTGTGCCTCGACATCGACCTCAGCCCGATCTCTACATCGACACTTTGTTTGATATTGTTGGTCCTGGCTTGGAAAAGCCCGTGGATTGTTCCTGAAATAAATTTCTAGAGAGGGGGTGGGGCATGTTCCCCGCTCAGTGTGGTGTACCGTGTAAATTCCCTATTCCCATCTTTCTCTCCCCCTTCTCTCTCTCTATCTTTATCTCTCGTACACGTGGTTGCATCTGTCACTGCACGCTCCGTTGGGCTTACAGTTTGCTTTCTTTATTGAGCAATTGGTAACTGCTTTGCTCTGGTTGGTGACCAAGAGCTTGTATTACTTTCTTTTTCACAAATTTGGATAAATCGGGTGCTAGCAAAGGAGTGGAACTCCCGGGCACCCACATCTTGTACAAGAGGATACTCTACTGGTAATAAAGATACCGAAGGGGGGGGGGGGCGGGCTGACCCAACTTCAGCCCCTGGTGCTGTGTCATGTGCAAGATTATCGTATGTGGTTCCAAGATGTATATGTTTATGATGCTTGTGTGACAGATGTATTGATTCATGCTCATGTTGTGCTGGTTGTTGAATGTATGCTGTGATTTGGGGCCACTGGTTTTCTGTATTCACGTGCCCGCGTGTAACAGGCCTCCCGCCTTCAAGTTGGGGTGATGGTGTTGGTCATCCATGTGAGTGGGAAACCCTCACATAAAGCACGGTTGAACATGTGAACCAAGAGCTGGGCCGATGCATCTGCGGCATGAGAGATGTGTTCTGCTAGAAGCCCTTCCTGACCCCGGGATCGACCATTTCTAAGTCGCTCGATGGCTTTGAGCACCATTGCCTTCATGAAGAAAGTGGATGTGGTGGGGCAAGAATCATGCGGATGGGGTCAGGGTAGCTGGTTGGGGACGGCGTAGAGTGAGTGGGTGTGAAGGTGTCAAGAGCAGTAATGGGTGTGGGGTCCCAGGCAAGGGAGTATCTTCCTCCAAGCCTCCTTGCATTCCTTGCCAAAAAACATGAGACTCCTCGATTCGGATGTAGTGGGCAAGCTTCTTCTGAGGGTCTATGAGACCAGAATGATGTGTACATAGTGTTCATGAAATCTCATCATGGATGAAATAAGAAAAAGCAACAGTAAAACTGAAAGCTAAGATCTCAGACTCTCACATGATACAAGATGAAAAATCTAGATCCTACTATGCCAACTTCCAAGCATAGGGTACAATAAGTGATGGGATATGGGAGAGCTGAATAAAAACAGTCAATCAACCCTGTACGCCAGGCAAGGGCCCATCCAAGATGTCCATCATGGGTGATACAAGAAGGCTAGAGATGTCGATAGTCTGCTGTGAGGATGAGGCTGCTTGATGGCAGGCCAGGATCTCCTGAATCCGGGCCGATGAGCTGGGGGTGGTCAGGGTCCGATGGGATGAGGGCGTCTAGCTCTCTTGAGTGTGCGTGCCCGATCTGATGTGACTCCCATGGGCCTGCTGCAAGGGGGGGGGGAGAGAGAGATTTTATTGACGTATACTAAAGACCCAAAGGCTCTATGAGATTAAAAGTGTTCCATATGTAAACTGATCATAAACATAAACATGGAAACATAAAAAAAGGCCCACGTACTACGTGGGCCCTATGAATACAAAGAGTGAGAGGCCAGTGAAACCAATGGGGTTCAACATGTGTCATCCTCCTCAATGGCCTCATAAAGGGAGGTAATGCCCACTGCCCAGAGAGGTGCCGCTCTGCAGCGCTGGAGTATATCTCACATCTGGAGCTATCGAGATGATGGATGGGATCTCGAGGGACAGCAAGGGCGTCTGGATCTCTGAAGGGACAGCCCACAAGCCCTCATGACTCCACATGTATGAGGAGCCAACAGGTCTCAATGATGAGCTCTAAAGGGACAGCCCATAATCCCTCGTGACTCCACGTGTATGAGGAGCCAACGAATCCCAATGATGAGCTCTGGTGTCTCATCCAGGGTCTCTCAACCCCCTCTGATGTCGTGTGGGCTGAGTATGTCACAGTGGACTGGGGGGTTCTAAAGAAGTCTGACGAATGTTTGTGTGGTGTCCCACCTCTTGGCTTGCTGCCACTATTGTCCATCTTTGTGATGACTTAGCTCTATAAGAACAATCCCAGACATCTCTGATCTCTGCAATGCATAATTTGTGAATCCTTCCCTGAAGACATAATGGAAGCATCATCGTATCTCATAGTAAACTGGGTAAGCCTGTAGAGAGATAGAGAGAGAGATTCCAAAAACACAATTTTTCTAATAAATTTTAAGCCATAAACCCCTAAGACCTACCTTTTGCAAAGGGAGGCCAAAAAGCATTTAAGGAAACTTACCCTTAATCGTATCACAATAATCACACCCACAAAGTATGCAGAGGTCAATAAATTGATCCATTGTAAGCTCTAGATCTTGTAACACCTGTAAATCACAAAACCCCACAAGCAATTACAAACCTTATTGCCACAGTCAAAGTAATTGTGCTTAAAAGCCGCCAATGTAACCTGTTACCTTTGAGACATCAAACTCAACAACAGGCAGCTTGCGTGATGTGGGCTCCATCAAATGCCTAAGAAACTTAGGTGCTCCAAAAGTAAGGGAATCCATGTCTTCCGAAGCAACTGCATACACCTAAAGCCCATACAAAGACATGAACCCCATATTATCACAAATTATAAGACCATACACCTAACGACCATACAAAGCCACGAACCCCATATTATCACAAATTATAAGACTTTGTGAGTTCTAGGAAAAAAGCGTTTGCACACACATACACATGTTGTTCCTCTTTAAATTACACTTTCACCAGCCCAAAGAAAGGGCCAAAAAAGGGTTCTTCCTCGGCATAAAGAATAGCCAGACTTTTCCAACAAGCAATCATACACAACAAGAGTCCAGACCTTTCCAGACTTGCATAATGCTGCACATTCAGCCTCTGCTTCCCCAGGCGCCTGAAAATTTCACCCAAAAAAATACCTTCAAAAAATGTCTAAATAAGAAGCATCTTAAACTTGCAAAAGCCTTCATCAATATTTAGACACAAGCTTTGTTTTTATTTTAATTTTTTTATGGGGTGGGGGGGAGGGGCCTGAATTGTGGCAGTAACCAATTTCGACACACGAGCTTGAGATTTAATGGAAAGTAAGAACCAGCTAGCTGTACTCTTAAAGAGAAACATTAGTTGAACTAAAACATGCTAATATTAAGTAAAACCAATCAGGTTCTTGAAATTGTAAGATGAAACCCCCCAACCCCCCCCCCCCCCGCCCCACCCCCCCAAAAAAAAAAAAGATACCTATACAAAGACATATGGGTGGCAAAAGGATCCAAGGCTATGCTTGCATACTTTGTGAAATTGGCTGCCTCAACCGCTTGTCATTGGTGCACAAAGCCTGTTGTTTCAGCGACCAATAAAGGCGCCATTATGCATGACATGAAATGGCTGCAAAGCAAGAGGAAAGCTTTGATGAAATGGGCTCTCTGATGAACCACGGGAGTAAATATTCATGTTTTGCAATATACAGTAGATTAGGTCTATATCTCCTTCTCTATTGTACCTGGCTCAGTTTTGATTAGCATTAATCTTTCATGTGTTCAGCGTTACTCTAGCCTTTCAATTGTGGCTAGAGGAGTAGAATATCCACCTCGCAACCTGCTACGGCTCACAAAATCTCAAACCTTACCAACGTTTTATGACATCTGCCCACCCAGCCCAAGGACATTTCATATGAAGGTCAGCGTCATCCCACTGGACCTCAAAAGTTGATTAAAGCGGCAGTATTGTCATTGCTCCTAGATTGTAACTATCCAGCATGAATCTTCAGCCACTCTATTCTACCATGAAGGCTTCTTAATACTTATGCCTTGGCTGCAGATCAAAGAGTTATCCCCTAAGTGAGGTAAAGAATCAATACAGGCTTCTGCACAAGGGGGATGTCTATGACAAGAGATGGACAAGTGTCATTTGCTGAGACCAAAATCCCAACTTCCTTGGCTGTTACTGAACAAAGCTCCCTGCTTGCTTGCCACCAGAAATAGCACAGATGTCTTCAACACAATAAGTATAGAAGTGTATTTGAACTCATATATTAAAAAAGACAAGTATCCTGTCCATCAATCTTCACAGAGGTAAGTAGAAATCTGGCCCTCGAACAAGATCATGGGCATGCACACCTCACATGCAATGGGGCAGGGGGGAGGAGGACTGCCTACAAGGGTGCACAGAGAGCTTGGGATGGGCAAAAAGGAGAACCTGCTCCTGCTTCCGTGGGATCCTGCCCACTTGCTGGGCCAACCGACCAAAAAGGAGAACCCGCTCCTGCTTCCGTGGAATCCTGCCCACTTGCTGGGCCAACCAATCTCCCCTCCAGATATAGTGTTGACTCCTTCAGCCTTGGGATCCATCAAACCTCATGCAGGAGGACCAAAACAGTTAGCCTGGTTCACGAGGAGAGGTGGAAAGGAAAAGGAAAACAATTTAGTTGGACTCATGATCAACAAACTAGTTTTGAAAAATTAAAAGTAGCAATAGCTACTGCTCCTATTTTGCAAATAGTGGATCTAAATGAACCATTTGTATTGGAAACAAATGCTAGTAATTTTTTTGTAAGAGCAGTATTATTGTAGAAGGGAAGGCTAGTTGCATTTGAAAATAAAAAGTTGGACAAAGATCAAAGTAACTATTCAACTTATGAAAAATAATTGCATTGTGCATGCTCTTAAAAAGTGACATCATTTTTTGTATGGTTCTAATCTTGAAGTATTATTTGACCATAAAAGTCTTAAATTCTTAAATACTCAAAAGGAGTTCAGAGGTAGGAAGGCAAGGTGTTTTACCACCTCATGCACAACAGGGCTCCTACCATTCACTCTCTATCTCACAATGCTCTGGTGCTGGGGTTGTTGGATACTCCATGGCATGGGGGTGCTGGATGTTGACTCCGCTTGGCAACATGCTCAACAATTACCTCGGCACCATCGATGATGATAAAATCGTCAAAATAAAGCACAATCATAACTCGGCCAAGATGGATCGCAGGATCCAGATACATGAGATTGATATTATCCCCGCGGCAGCTGTTCATCGGCATCCCAGGGCATCTCTTCCCACTTCCTAGGAGATTTTTGGAGGCGGCTGTGGGATATTTATCAGCCTAGGAAGGTCACACTCTTCCTCTGGCACTTAGCCCACCGCAGCTTCATTCATCGGCACCTGGTCGGCCATTGGAGGACGGCCAGCACAGTGAGTGCAATGGAGCCACCCCATGGAGTCGAAATGGCATTGCCTTTGGGACTGTCCCAAAGCACAACTGGTTTGGCAGAGGATCCTTCACCTATACACATCGGCGGTCCATGCCGCGTACTATCACATAAGGGGCAATAGGCTGGGTTATTGAGGCCAGCCCTGCTCTTTTCTACAAGGAGACAGTAGGTGGGCAGGCCCTCCAGCTCTCTCACTGTGTTGGGGTAAAGGCGTTATGCCCACCCTTATAGTGTGTACAAGCCAATAAGTTATAGTACATAGTACACTTAGTACTTTTAATGTACTAAGTGCACTATGTGTACTAGTGCAATATACATGTGTGATAGGGGAGTCACACACTCATGCCTCATGAGTTGACTTATCCCCACAACTCTCTCTCTCTCTCTCTCTCTCTCCCTTGTTCTCTCTGTGTATGTCTCCCACACATGAACTCTTAACCTAACCCTAATTCTTCCTGTTTCTCCCACACAACTGGTATCAGAGCCTTCAGTTCCTTCGAGGAGAAAGAAGTGGGATTTTCTTCTTTCATGTTGCTGAGGACAAGGCAGCTGCAATTTGAACAGGCTGGCCGCTATCGCTTGACGTAGGCAAGTGAACACGCAGGCGTGTCAGGCGCCACCCGAGCTGTCGACTACAAGCGTGTAGCGATGGGCGTAGATGCGCTAGGCGAAAGCAGCACGGCGAAGCAAAGCGAAACACAAGAACACGTATTAGCGCGTGAGTGAGCGTTGAGCGAAAGCAGCGAGCGAAGAAGCGTCGGCTGGCTAGGCGTCAACACAACTACTAGGCGAGCGAAGAAGCATCGGCTGGTCCACAAGGCTGGCGCTAGGCGAATACGTGGCAAAGGATAGCGAGGAGGCCTGCGAGAACCTTAAGTGTACTCCTTTACCTACCATAAGGCTGCGAAGTGCAAGCGACGAAGGCGACGCCGGTGACGAGTTGGGTTTTCTGCCCGGCTGTAGCCCGCGTGAGTTCCACGCTCACCCATAACACGTAAAAGCAACGCTGAGCAGCAGACGCCCCTTCACGTCACCTTCTCCTCTACGTCAAACATCATCAACATCAGCAAGTTTCGCCCCCCTCACCTGCACAGAACAGAAGCAGCAATCATCAACCCCTCTTTTCCTGCAACAACAAAAACCCGCCTGCAAATCAGAGAAAAATCAGAAAATTACAAGGTATTTTCCTCAATTTTTTTTGGGATTTGCAATTGAGCAAGTACAATCAACAATTGAGCAGATACAGGTGTCGAATTGCTCAATTTTGAGCAAAATTGGCAAAATTGGGTGACATTGGTCACAATCAGGATCAATTTACAAGAAATTGGTCACAATCAGGATCAATTTGCAGGAAATTGGATGTCGAAATTTGGGGCTTTTGATGTAATTGTGCAATTAAGCACTCATACATGCTGTATGATGTGAAAAATCGTACATTTGGGCAAAATTGCAGCAAATTGCAGTGCAAATCAAGGGACTTTTGTGCCGATTTGATGCAGGCGATCGCATTTGATGCTGTGGATAATGTGCTGATGCCTTACAAGCACTCAATGTGCCTGTGAATCAAGGGGCTTTCATGTATTTGATGTATATGTGGCCAGGGGGAAGCATCGTGAACACTCTGGATGCCTTCATGTGCGTCAATGTACCATGTATGATCAAAAATTGATCTTAAATCAAGGGGCTTTTCAAGTTTGTATGCTTGTTGAGCTTGGCAAAGCAGCAGGCAAGACATTTATGCCTTGAATCCTCAAAAATCAGCTCGCAGTCAAGGGGCTTTTGCCCAATTTCTGTTCGGGACTGTTGTATGCAGTGTACAGGACTGTAAAAGTCTGATTTTCACTCATTTGGACAGCCAAGAGAGCATTTATTGCTATTGTACCTGCTGGTACAGATTTGGCACAGCTTTGTGCAAGTTTTGGCATGGCTGTACATTGTTTTGAGTGACCAAAAGGTTCAATTTCAGCTGCTGTACTTGCCGGTACAGGTTTGGTACATCACAGGTGAGCACTTGGTACTGCTGTACAGTACTTTGGAAGGGCAACAGAGCACATTTAAGGTGCTGTCCAAAATCTGCAGCAACCAGATTTTGGTGATTTCATCACATAAAGTGGGAGAAAAGTTGCATTCTTGCTTCCGCAATGGGAGATAAAGCTTGGGAGAAAAACTGTGAGCACTTTGTGTGCTTTTGGTGCAGTGTTTGCACATTTTGCAGGGAGTCAGGCATTGACAGGTTGCTTATTGCTATGGCAACCACAGGTGAGAGCTCTTCATTGCTTCACATCAAGAAGCTTGAAGGCTCGCATAATTATGATATTTGGCAAACCCAGTGCTACAATGTGTTGCTCCAGAAAAAGCAGCACAAGCCTTTCTTTGGGGGTGTAATGCCCGCTTCTCTTACTGCTGAAGAGTGGGAAGATATGGATGAGCTGGCAAGATCTACTATCATGTTGTCTGTGTCAGACTCATTACTTTTCAGCATTCGTGAAGAGAAGACAGCTTGGGGAATGTGGCAGAGATTGCAGGACTTGTATGCCCAACAAAGTGCCTCAAGCAAAGTGTATTGGTTGAAGAAACTCATAGGTCTTCAGATGAAGGAAGGGGTGTCTATGACAGCCCATCTAAATGAGTTTAATGGTATTGTCAGCCAGGTCATTAATCAAAAGTTGGCAATGGACGATGAGTTCAAAGCCACTTTTCTGTTATGCACTTTGCCAGAGAGTTGGGACACATTCAGGACAGCCACTAGCAATTCGCATGCTATGCTGTCATATGCAGATGTTGAGGATGCTCTTCTTCAAGAAGAGATGAACAGGAAAAACAACTCTGTTGGAAAGTCCAATGCAATGAATGCACGTGGGAGATCCCAGCAAAGGGGGAAAAGCCAAGAAAGGGGAAGGAGCAAGTCTCGCTCCAAAAAGGATTTGGAATGCCATTATTGTGGCAAGAAGGGACACATTAAAAAGCAATGCTACAAATGGAAAAATGATCAAAAAGAAAAGGGAAAAAGCAAAGACAAAGACAAGGATGAAGCCAAAGATGTAAAGCCAAAGGGCAAAAGTGGAGTCAAGATTGAAGAAATCAATCTGTCACATGCAGGTGGCAGTGAGGATGAGGTCCTATTTACGTCTTCACTTGATGCCCATTCACTTCTTACAGGTGGTCATGGTATGCACTCATGGATCATTGATTCAGGTGCCTCCTTTCATGTCACAGGTTGCAGAGACTTGTTTGTCAGGTATACTGCTGGCAATGAAGGAGTGGTTTATTTGGGTGATAACCATGCATGCAAGATTCTTGGCAGAGGTGATGTGAGGCTTGTGTTTTCAGATGGCTCACAGCTTTTTTTTTTTTTTTTTTTCCGAGAAAAGATCCTTTCATTAGTTATGTAGAAAAAAACGCCCGTAGGGCTACAAAAGAGATCTCTCCTGCTCCTAACAGAGAGAAGAGCAGTGAATACATCATGGCAGCCCGGGAGACTCTCCCTAGGTGCTGCAAAATACAAGCATCAGTCTAAAGGACTGAGCGGCTAAATCATACAATGGGGGGGGGGGAAGAGCCAAACAGGTGGCCTGTAGTGCCAACGGGGGGATCCCGTGTGTAGGGTGTAGAACGGGCCGCAGCGCCAAGTGGTATGAAAGGCCTGGCGCCGTAAAATCGCCTCATCCGAGTCTCCCCGGATGCGGTCGTACTGTCCTCGCAGGGTGTGGATCAACTCCTGCCAAATCCCCCGAACAGTCTCTGCTGGTGGCTCTAATCTCCCCTCAAAGGCCGTGAAGCACCGGGCCCTCCAGGTGAACCAGATGGTGAGGCTGCTGAGGAGCTCCCATCGTAAATCCCTCTCCTGTGTCCAGCTGTCGGACGAGAAATCCGGTGCCGGAACCAGGCGAGGCTGGCCCCTAATAAATCTGATGGCCTGACTGCCCTGCTCCATCTCATAGCCCATAGCAGGCCCTGACAAAGTCGACCAAGCAGCGGCACCCCACGTAAACATACCCTCTGGAGAGAGGGGGGCTAGAATACGCAGCATCCGCAGCCAGATCTGCTGTGCCTGAGGGCAGTCCCAAAGGCAATGTCTCTGTGTCTCCATAGGGTGGCCGCATCGGACGCAGGCCGCCGGAAGACCGCTATAAACAAGCCAAGTGCCAACTGCTGAGCCCCTGTGGGCGACCAGCCACTGAAAAGCCGAGATCCTGCGGACCTGTCGACTAGCCCAGAGTCGAGCCCAGAAATCCTCCAGGAACTCCTGTGATAGTCCCTGCAATCGCCAATGCCCAGCTGCCGCTGGAGAAACCGTCCTCCTCGCCGTCAAAATATGCCGTCCCAGCCGAACAGTATACTGGAAAAAAGTGATCTCTGTGGCCTCAAGGGATGCATAAGGATCATGCCACTCGTACTCTCCGGGGTCCCACTGTAGCCGGGCCAAGGGGCGTGCTGCATATGCCCATATACGCCAATCCGGGAGCACGTCAGCAGGGTCGGGGTCAATATGCCACTTCCGAGAAGCGGCAGCTACTACCCGAATCCTCTGAAAGGTGCACTCTGCAACCAAGGGCGACTCCACCTCCACTCTCTGGAGTCGGCCCTCATCCTGAATCTCATAATAGAGGCATCTGCCATCCTCAGTGCTATCTCTGACAGCAATCAGGATCTCCAACTGTGTGAAGGCACCCATCCACCGTGGGGCCACTGGCTCGAGAGGTGTGAACCACTCCTCTGAAAGTGCCTCCTGAATATCATCCCGCATAATCAACCCCCCTCTGAAGTGACTCAGCCTCTCCACCTGGGTCTCCTCTGGTAGACTGCAGAAAGCCTGCCAGTCTCCAAAACTACGAGCTGGGCCTGCCGCTAAAGGTCCCCAGGCTAGACGAGGCCGAGAACCCAGCATATGACCCTGCTCTGTACGAACCGCTGGGCTCCAGATGAGCGGCTGCCTGGCCCGCTCCTCAACACAAGACGGAGGCCGCTGAGAGAGCCCCGGTCTCAGCAACTCCCAAGCTCTCAGGATACTCAAAGCAAATCTGTCCTCCCATCCTCTACTGAGGCCTGTCCTCCTCATCTCTATGAATATCCAGCGAATCTCTGGTGCCCAAGTACCCCCTGCAGGAGGCGCCCGGGCCTGCAATCGCTGCAAGAGGAGCTCTTTCCAAGGCTCAGCGCCTGGAAGCAACCCCCGAACAATAAGCTTCCCCAATAAGGCTCTACTCTGATCAACTGGATCTATAATGCCCAAACCGCCCTGAGCCAGCGGGAGTGTAATAACTGCCCATGCAACCTTTGCCCGAGCTGGCTGACCGTCCCGCCCAGACCACAGAAAGTTCCTGATCAGCCTCTGTACCTGGCTGATGCAAGAGCTCGAAAAAATCCAGCAAGACGTAATGTACCACATGGTCGCTAACAGCACCTGATTTGCCACCACCACCCTCCCAGCCAAGGATAGTCGAGCTGTACTCCAATACAATAGCTTCTTCCGAATGCTCAGAAGAAGCGGGGCAATCTGCTGCTCAGGTGACAAATCGAGGCCAATCTGGCATCCCAAATACCGCACTGCTGTGCCGGGAGGAATCCATCTAAAACCGGGGTCCGGACTCCATGCCGGAGTGGGAGCACTACTGATCCAAAAGGCCACTGTCTTGCGCCAATTGATCAATGCTCCCGAAGCTGCACTAAAAACCTGGAGCGACTGCTCTGCCCGAATAAGATTGGCCTCTTGGCCATGCAAAAATAAGCCCGTGTCGTCTGCAAACTCAGCATCAAGCAAATCCTCCCCCCGGACTGGGAGCTGAAGTCCTCTCAAACCAACCTCCTCTGCCGTCAAATACATACTCATAGCCTCCGCAAAGAAGAGAAAAAGGAAAGGGGCGAGAGGACACCCCTGACGGACTGATCTGGTCAGCTCAAAACTCGGCCCCCGACCTCCTGCAATCAGCACCTGGCTGCGAGCTGTGGAATACAAAGCTGCCACCCCTCTGATCCATCCTGGCTCAAAGCCCAGGCGTAGCATAGTGCCCTCTAAGAATCCCCAATCAACTCTATCGTATGCCTTCTCAAAATCGAGAAGCATCACGACCAAGTCCTCGCCAAGAAACCTAGCTCGGGCCGTCGCCTCCCAGAAAGTAAAGATGTTGTCAAGGATACTGCGCTCCTTGACAAATCCTGTCTGAGTAGCATGAATCAACTCCCCCAGGAAGGGCTGGATCCTCAAACTCAAGGCCTTTGCCAAGACCTTGTATACAGTATTGAGGATCGTAATAGGCCTCCAATGCCGAATGTCATCCGATACTCCCTCCCCCTTGGGGATAAGATAGATCAAGCCCTCTGAAAAGCTCTGCGGCATCACCCCAGTGTCCAAAACATGCTGAAAGCCCCTGCGGAGGCCTGGCCCCAAAAGGTCCCAATAGCGCATAAAAAAGGCCGGCGTCAGTCCGTCCTCCCCTGGGCAACTATGTCGCGGCAGGACCCTCAAGGCCTCGGCAAGCTCAATCTCTGACAGAGGCGCACCTAGAACTGTGCGCATATGGTCTGTGACCCTCCTCTGCACATGGGCCCACACAGTCTGTCTGCATACATCTCGATTCTCAGTGGCTGGCTCCGCTGAAAGCAAGTCACGATAAAAAGCAGTGGCAATGGCTCTGACCTCCCCGAGCTCAGTAGCTATCGATCCATCCGGTCTAGCAAGCTGGCGAACCCCTGCTCGCGCATGACGGGGTCCAGTGATCTCAAAAAACTCCCCAGTCACTCTATCACCAAGCTGCGTCCACTGAGAGGCCTGACGACGATAGTAAAACTCATGTCTCTGCTCCTCTGCCTCTCTAACCTCCTGGCGTGCCTGGCTCAGCTGGGACGCCACCCACTCACATGCAGGCTGCTGCTCCTGAAGGCGCTGTAGCGAAGCAAGGCTGCGTCTCAGCCGTTGCTCCCGCTCGCGAATCTCTCCCAGTCGTGTCAAAGCTGCAGCGTGTAGAAAAGAGCTAAGATCAATGAGTCCCTGGGCACACTGGCCCGCTGCATCCTGGTCAGAGCACTGACTATCATGCCAGATCCTCTCAATGTCCTCAGCGAGACTGGGGTCTGCAAGTACCCTCTCTGGGATCCTCAACTGCAAGCTGGGCTCCCGTGTCCCCTCCTCCAAAGTCAGTATAACTGGCGCATGATCTGAAAATGAGGTGCCAGCAAGAATGCCGACGGAGCCCCCTCGCTCCCCCAACCAATCGCCCACATAAAAGCGATCAATCCGAGATAGATTAGTCCCTCCCTGCCGGCGATCCGACCGAGAGAAACTAAGACTGTCCTGAGACCGGGAGAAAGCCCCATGCTGCCATGCATCAGTGATCCTCAGTGTCATACAAAACCGGTCCCAAGCTGCAAGCTCCGTGCCGTGCACTGTAACATGACTGCCTCCCACCCTATCTGCCGGGTCCTCAAGCATGTTGAAGTCTCCCCCAACACACCAATGTGCGGCCTCTGGCAATGCATCTGTAACCTGAGTCCAGAACTCTGCTCTGGCACTAGCATGATTGGGCGCATAGATGTTGAGCACACCCAATAGCTCATCATGCATCCTCAGAATGACATACTGTGCTCTACCAGGCACAATGATCCCTCGGTCCACAATGGCCTGCCGCCATGCATCCGCAATAACCATGCATACTCCTCCCTGTCCACCCAACGGACCAAACCCTGCAGACCAGAAAGTGTCCCATCTACCAGGCATCACCGAACCATATCTCCGGATCCTGCTCTCACCCAAGTGGTGCTCCTGCATCATCAGAATGTCAATGCTGCCACCAACCAGACATCTCTGTAGCTCCTGCCTCAAGCAGCCTCGATAGCGTATAAAGTGTGCTCCGCCAAGGCCCTGTACATTCCATGAGATGATCCTCATGGATGTCCTACTGAGGTGGATGCTGTCTCAGCCGTACGGCGGGCCTTCGCAAGCGGCTTGGATGGAGAGTAGTCCCCATCCGAACGGCTGCGAGTCTGCCCACCCGGTGTACTGCAAGAATCCCGGATCAGGCGCCAGTGGCTGTGACCCATGGCGACTGCCTCCTGCTCTGACATAGTAACCTCGTGAATGCTCACATATCCTGGGTCGCGCGCCAAATCTGCAACTATGCGCACGACCAAATGTCGAATCCCGGATGTATCCACACCCTCGGGATCCAAGACAAAATGAGCCAACTCCCAAAGTCGGCCTAGCACATCTGTAACCTCCAAATCGCTCATGTGATGTGAAAACTCAACTGCCTGAGTCTTCAACGTGCTGAGAGCGAGCTCTAGAGTCCACTCCCGGTCACAAGGTCCACATAGAGGGAACGAGAAGGCCACTGCTGAGTCTAGTGCCTCCTCCCCGCGGGCCGGAGGTATCACTACATGCACTCGGATGGGTGCTGGCTCATGGGGGCCCTCTGCTCCAAAAAGCCGTGTGAAGGTATAATCAAACGCCGCCGAGCGCTGTCGAATGCCGAGGCGACTCAGCCGACTACGAATAGAAGAAATCCGTGAGGCCCTAATCGGCATAGGTCTCCTCTGTGATGCTCGAGCGAGGTCAGTGCTCAGCGCCCTCCGGACTGCAGGTGAGCGCCAGGGAGCTGCCAGGACCTCCCGGGAAGGCGAGGCGGGCGGAGGGGGAGGAGGGGGAGGCGAGGGAGGAGGAGAGGGAGCCGCTGCCGAGACCGGAGCGGGGGCGGGAGGAGGCGATGGTGGAAGCGAGGCGGTGGGAGGGGATGGGTGTGGAGGAGGTGAAGGAGGGGGAGCTGGCATCTCCTGGTCCTCGGTCGCTGCAGGGGTCTCCTCCTGAAGGGGAGCAAATCTGTTCCTCACGGGAACCCAGTGAGGCTGAGACTGTGGCTGCTGCTGCAGCGGTACCTGGGCGTGCTGCGGTGGCTGTCTCCCTCGACGGCGCCCCTGTCCAGGCTGCCACTCCGAGGTCTCTGTGGCCTGAGCAGGTGTCCCTGAGGCAGCCTGCCGAGCCGAATCTGTGGGCGGGCCATCCGTGGCCTGCTGCTGTGGTGAGGGCCGAGGTCTCCTGCGAGGGCAGGCCTTGGCCAAATGACCGACCTGCCTGCAAATGAAGCACTGGTTCGGGAGCCCCGAGAACTCCACTCTCTGATCTATCCACCCCCCCCCTATCCTAGGTAGCTGAATGACCTTAGGAAGGGAGGAGATGTCAGATACTAACACTCTGACCGAAGGTAGCCCAGCTGCTCTGGCCACCACTGAAGCTGCTGAGGGGCCCGTCTCAAGAACCGAGCCCACCAGTGCTCCGAGCCTGGAGAGGAGCGGAAGATACTCCCGGCGGAGACCAGGGAAACAAACTGTAATGTGGAAGAGGCGCTCTCCCTGCTCCGCCGCAGCTGGGTCAAATCCATGCTGCCAAGGCCTGAAGAAAGCCCGAGCACCCCTGATATCCAGAGGACTCATGGCAATGACCTTGGCAACGCTCTGGGCGGCCTCGAACTCGATCTGATAATGTCCCCGGCCCAAGAGCTGTACATCAAGGATCTTGCCCACATCTGCAAGAAGGCGAGCCTGAAGTAGATCCCTGATCTCCCCTCTGCTGGGGCGAGTGCCGACTATACGGCAGATGGTGGAGTGAGCCTGAAGGCGTTCCACCTCTGCGGTGAGGCTCGCTTCCTCTTCCGGCGAAAGAGAAAGCCTGATGGGGAGGACCTCGGTGGCGGGCGAGGGGGCTGCGGAAGAGTCCCTCTGAGACGAGGCGGGAGGAGTCTCCATCAGAGTCTGAAGCTCAAGCGAAGGCGAGGCGAAAGCGGAAAACCTGCAAGAAGCGGGCTGCACACCAAGAGGCGGAAGGATGGAAGACGAAGAGGGAAAAAACACAAAAACCCCCAAGGGGTGAGAAGCAGGGAAGGGGGGGGCGGCGAAAAGAGGAAAGGCCCAGAGGGGGGGGGCGGCGACAACGCGAGGAGGAGGAGGGAGGCGGGGCGCTGCTGATAGGAGGCGGCGAGAGCAGGCGAAAAGGCGGGGGGGCGACCAGGCGGCAGCGGGGGGGGGGGGGGATGGCAACAGGCGACAGCGGGGGGGGGGAAGGCGAACAGGCGGCAGCGGGGGGGAACAGGCGGCAGCGGGGGGGGTGAGGCGAACAGGCGGCAGCGGGGGGAGGGTGGCGAAATGGCGAAGAGGGGGGGCAGCGGCGAGGAAGGAGGGGGGGCGGCGCAGCAGCGAAGAAGGAGAGGGGGGGCGCAGCGGCGAGCAGAGGGAAGCAAGCGGGGGGCGGAAGGCAAACAGGCGCGAGGAGGGGGGGGGAGCGACGGTGCGCAGAGCAGGGTGAGGCGGGGAGCTTCAGCGAGCGAAAAATAGATGGCTCACAGCTTATGCTCCATGATGTCAGGCATGTGCCTGAGATCAAGAAGAATCTGCTTTCTACTGGACAGCTTGATGATGCTGATTATGTTACCACATTTGGTCGTGGAAAGTGGAAAATTAGTAAGGGGTGATGTGAGGCTTGTGTTTTCAGATGGCTCACAGCTTATGCTCCATGATGTCAAGCATGTGCCTGAGATCAAGAAGAATCTGCTTTCTACTGGACAACTTGATGATGTTGATTATGTTACCACATTTGGTCGTGGAAAGTGGAAAATTAGTAAGGGCTCACTGGTTGTTGCCAGAGGCTCTAAGGTGGACACTCTTTACTTTATGCATGCAGGTGTTTGTCACCATGCTAATGTAAATGCAACCGAGCTGCCGGAAATCTCTATGTGGCATAGCCGGTTGGGACACGAGTGTCAAGGGAATGGAGCAATTGTCTCGTTTGGGTTACTTGCCTTCTCTAAAGTTTTCAAGTTTTCAGTTTTGTGAGCATTGTATATATGGTAGGCAACTACAGTGCCCCCACAAGAAAGCTCTTGGACAGAAAAATGCTCAGTTAGAGCTTGTGCATACAGATGTATGTGAGATGCCTCAGCTTTCTTTGGGAGGGGCAAAATACTTTGTGTCTTTTATTGATGATGCCACACGCAAGGTGTGGGTCTATCCTCTTCGTTTGAAGAGTGATACATTCTCAGTGTTTCAGAAGTTTGTTGCTCATGTTGAGAATCAAACTGGCAAAACACTGAAGGCTTTGCGTTCCGACAATGGTGGAGAGTATATGTCCAAACAGTTTCAGGACTTTTGTGATGCTAAAGGCATCAAGAGGGAGCTCTCTACTCCTTATGATCCTCCACAAAACGGGACAGCAGAGAGGATGAACAGGACCATTCAGGAGAAGGTCCGTTCTATGTTGTCACATGCTGCGTTACCTCATGGTTTTTGGGCTGAAGCTGTTATGACAGCCGTTCACCTTATAAACAGGTCACCTAACACGAGGCTTGGTGGGAAAGTGCCAGAAGAAGTATGGACAGGGAAGCCTCCGTCATACAAGCACTTGAGAGTGTTTGGTTGCGTTGCGTACGTGCACATACGCAGGGAAATGCGCACCAAACTTGATCCTAAGTCTCACAAATGCATATTCCTAGGATATGGTGACAGAGGTGAAATGGGGTATAGACTTTGGGATCCCGTGAATAGAAAGATTATACGCAGCAATGATGTCATTTTTGATGAAACATGCATGTATAAGGAGCCTGCAAGGCAACAGGAGGCTGGCAGAGTCATCTTTGATGATGATGGACATCATGGACAACAACAAAGAGCTGTAAATCAGCCATTACAGCAGGAAAACCAGCCCTTAAATGGTGCTGAAAATGGTCCAAATGGACAGCCAGAGATGGCAGAAGATATCCCTATGGATATACCACAGTTAGAGGAGATACCGGGCATGATTTTTCAGCCTTATGGCATGGAACAGGAGCCACCAATGGGTGATATGCAGGCTGGACAGCAACCTGCAAATGATGGTCATTGGGTACGGAGGTCCACAAGACCCTCCAGAGCCCCTGACAGGTTTGTTCCAGGGGTTGACTACTTGATGCTTACTGACTGTGGGGAGCCCTCATGTTATAAGGAGGCTTTACAGAGGGCAGACAAGGCTCTTTGGGAGCGTGCTATGAAGTCAGAGATGGATTCTCTGCACAAAAATGGAACATGGAAGTTGGTGCATTTGCCTGCAGGCAAGAAGGTTTTGCCTTGCAAGTGGGTATACAGGCTCAAAGTTACACATGATGCAAAGCCAAGATACAAAGCCAGGTTAGTGGCTAAGGGCTTCAAGCAGGAATATGGTGTGGACTTTGAGGAGATCTTCTCTCCAGTGATCAAAATGACCACACTTAGAGCTATGTTGGCTTTGGTTGCGCATGATGATCTGGACTTGATTCAGATGGATGTGAAGACTGCTTTTCTTCACGGTGATCTCCATGAGGAGATATATATGCAGCAGCCAGAGGGTTATGCAGTGAGTGGAAAGGAGAAGCTTGTATGCAAGCTGAAAAAGAGTCTTTATGGACTCAAACAGGCACCAAGAGAATGGTATCATAAATTTGATACATTCATGAAATCTCAAAAATTCAGGAGAAGTGACATAGATCACTGCTTGTACACCAAGAAAGCTTTGGATGGCAGTCTATTGATCCTCATCTTGTATGTTGATGATATGTTGATTGCCGGGAAATCTCGTAAAGAGATAGATGCCTTGAAGCAGAGGCTGCATCAAACCTTTAATATGAAGGATTTGGGTGATGCTAATCACATCTTGGGTATGCGGATACTTCGGGATAGAAATCAGCATGTGTTGTATTTGTCTCAGAAGGAATACATTGGCAAAGTCTTGCAGAGGTTCAATATGGACGGGGGGAAGAAGACTAGTACTCCTTTGCCTCCATATGTGAAACTCAATGCTATGGACAGCCCACAGTCAGATAGAGACAGGGCTGATATGGCCAAGATTCCGTATGCTTCAGCTTGTGGCAGTCTCATGTATGCCATGGTTGCTACTAGGCCGGACATTGCATTTGCAGTGGGAGTGGTTTCTAGATACATGGCCAACCCTGGCAAGAAGCATTGGAAAGCAGTGAAAGGTGTCATGAGATACCTGAAGGGCACACAGGATATGTGCATTTGCTTTGGCAAACAGGATGCATTAGTGCATGGTTACACGGATTCGGATTATGCCGGTCATCCAGATAACCGGAAGTCTACTACCGGTTATGTGTTTACATTCACAGGAGGTGCTGTGTCATGGATATCCAGGATGCAAAAGTGCACAGCCTTATCTACTACAGAGGCCGAGTATATTGCAGCCACAGAGGCTTGCAAGGAGGCATTATGGCTATCTCGGTTAGTGGTTGATTTGGGTTATACAGGGGATATTCCATTGTTGCATTGTGACAGTCAGAGTGCCATTCAGTTGGCAAAGAACCCTGTTTTTCATGCAAAGACGAAGCATGTGGATGTGAAGTATCACTTCATCAGAGAGGTGATAGAGAACAAGCAAATTCAGCTTGTTAAGATTCATACGGATGACAACCCGGCTGATCTGTTGACAAAGAGTTTGCCTCCCGAGCGGTTTGCTCATTGCAGACACTTGATGGGCATTGGATGAGGCCAGTTTCAGCCTTGATATGGCCTTGTATATTATCATGTACATGCTGATTTTTCTTTTCCTTCATTTAAGGGCACTTTGCCTTTAAGTGGGAGGTTGTTGGGGTAAAGGCGTTATGCCCACCCTTATAGTGTGTACAAGCCCATAAGTTATAGTACATAGTACACTTAGTACTTTTAATGTACTAAGTGCACTATGTGTACTAGTGCAATATACATGTGTGATAGGGGAGTCACACACTCATGCCTCATGAGTTGACTTATCCCCACAACTCTCTCTCTCTCTCTCCCTTGTTCTCTCTGTGTATGTCTCCCACACATGAACTCTTAACCTAACCCTAATTCTTCCTGTTTCTCCCACACACACTGCAGGATTGATACACTTCCCACTCCCGACAGTTCGGCAGAGCCCTGGTCTCCTGGTCTCCAAGAACCAGCCCTAGATAGGGGATCATCAGCAGCATAGCTGCATGGCATATTTGGCGGGCCCATTGCAGCAAGGCGATCGAGGGTACTCCAGCTGAGTCCATGCGCTCCATTTGGACCGACATCATTCATACCTTCCACGGTCAGTGAGGGAAGCTGTAGGGCGGGTCAGATCGCATGCGTAGATGGCAAGAGGCCTTCTTTCACTTTCTCACTGATCAGGCCGGCAACATTACTTGGCACATTTGGTTCTTCTTCACCCCCACTGCCGCCCCCCCCCCCCCCCCCCCCCCGGCCGCACATGCGGTATGAGGTAGTTTCCCCCGTAGAGCGGCCAGCCATGAAGGGAAACACCCCTCCGCCGTCTGCATTTTTCCCGTGCTGAGCTCGTACATCTTAGCCCTAGGGCTGCCAATTTTTTACTTATAGAACAATCTTTTTCTCCAAATAAAAAAATTTGTGAGAAAAGCAATAGATGACCTCGATTACAGGTACTCCCATCAGGCGTAGCAATTTGCGGCAGTCCTCATTATGCTGCTTTGTGACCTGAAAATTAACCCCACTTGTATAAGGTCAGCCTGATATTCTACTCAGCAAAGCACCCAAAAAAAAGGCTAGCGTTATTTCTGACCTTGACTGTACGCTTACTGTATTTCTCTATCTCAGCTTTGTCTCCAGTCTGCACAAGACAAGAAATAGTGACAATCATAAAGGGAGAAGAAAGGTAGCTATCCAGAACGAGAACATTGTTGACATCCTTTAAAATCGAGACTCGCAAATAGCAGATGACGATAATCCCAACCTCCACTGCTTCAGCCAGACCAGCAGCTGCATCTTCCCGTCTCGAAAAACTGAAAACATGACAAAAAAACATAAACAAAAGTTAACAAGTGTAGGAAACACTACAGAAAGTTGATTCAGGTCATGGTAATGAATGGTATTAGCTCTTTTGTATGCACGTCCATTGGGTGAATAGATTTGCTTGTGTGCGCGTGCGTGTGTGTGCGTGTGTTAAAGATTGAGTTATTTGGTTTAGATAAAAGTGTGTGGGTGTGTGGTGCGCCTCTACATGTAACTTTTGACTTCTACAAGTATGACTTTCTCCTAAAAGCTTCAATAGCTTTTCTTCTCTTTTTTTTGTCTTGATCAAGCTAAAATGGGCCTTGATTCAAAGTGTATCACTAAGGCCTACAGGCTATCACTCTGATTATATTAAAGGTAGTACACTGTACCGCTTAGATAGCTCAGCCTTCTTCAAATCTGGTGGTTTGCCATCAAAAACATACCTATATCAAAGCAAATTTACTTGAGCCAAAATTGCACCCTTATAACAAAAAAAAATTGTTACTAAATTCCAATAATAAAAATTTGTAACTAAAGAATGGAACTAATAAGAATATATATATATATAATGTTGCCAGAAGTTAACTCTTTCAGCGAGTAAGTAAAGGATAAAAAACATACACAGGTTTGATGCCAGCCTCGAGCAACCGAATCGTGCGTGTAAACATACCCTGCAAATGGCTGTGTAGAGCAACTAAAAAGTATTATAGTAACCAACAGAAGCAAACTAACATTAGATAGAGGTAATTATTTATAAACATTATGTAGAAATCCTAAAGACTGCCCATTCACCTTGTGACTTCACCAGCCTCATTTGTAAGCATTTCAGTCCCTGTGCGGCCAACCACAATCTGCCGCCAAAATTAAGTATGTAAAACCACTTCAAGTTAAATGTATACACACAAACACACTTGTCCCTACAACAATCCATCTAAATAAGAAAGAACTTCTTAACTGATGACTACAACTACTGCTCGACTTAAGAGTTTCCAAAGTTTGAAGACCATACTCGTAAGTGAAACCCTACTCTATGTGTGTGAGAGTGTGTCTGTCTGTCTGTCAATGCGGGCATGTGTGCAAGAAAAAGTACTAATAACACGATTGCTAGGCCATTCATGAAACACGTTTCATAATGTTTCATGCCATTTTGAAATGTTTCATACAAGAGGGTAGGGGTCCAAAAAAACCAAAATGTTAGCAAATTCTCTAGAAGTATAGTATAGGACAAACACAAAATGCATCATTTGTACTCTAAAACATGTTACAACCTCAATCATTACAAAAGAACACCACTTAATCAAGCACCAGAATCGCCTACCGAAGTTCTGTTTATGATTTTTTGGTTTTGAGTTTTTATGGTCTTTTTTGTAATGTTTTGGAATTTTTTGAGATTCTAAAACCCTCTTCACCCCAAACATCTCTCATTCACCCACCTTTATATGTCACAGGCAGGCACGTGAATACAGAAACTAATTGCCAAAACACAGCATTCATTCAGCATCCATCACATCATAGACATATTCCAATACATCTGTCAGGAACATCAAGAGCATATACATCCTGTAATCACCGATAGACAAGCTTGCACATGACACAGCACTAGGGGCTGAAGTTGGGCCAGCCCCCCCTAAGGTATCTTTATTACCAACAGAGTAATTTTCTTGTACAAGATGCAGGTGTCCGGGAGTTCTTACTCCACCGCAGCACCAAATCACACCCTCTAGCTTAAAGCTGTCCACACAGCTGTTCACACAACCAGCTATGTTTCAAACTTCCTCGCAACCCAAAAGTTCCACCAGGCTGGCCGGAACGACGCCCTTTGTCTTCATGACTGAATTCAGTCTGCTTGCTGTTCAGACAGTCCCAAAACAATTCGTTTAGCAAGGTTCGTTTAGCAACCTGCAAGCAGTATAGTTGCCAAGCAAAACCTGTATCTGTTTCGGCCAAGGAAACCCTTGATATCCTCCCCAGAATTATGCTGAAAACAATTCAGCCAGCCTGTACAGAAGTAGAAGAAGGTGTCGACCAGCCCTAAAGAACCCTATATGCAAGTCAACTAGCTGTCTGAGGCATGTAAGCAATTCGACCAGCAGAAAAGGAGAGAAAAACCACAGCCGACCAGCCCCATAGCAGCTGTTTATGAAGTCAGCCAGCCCTTTGACACCTGTAGAGGCAGTCGACCAGCTCTATGGCACCTGTATCTGCTATTCAGCAGCTCTGTGCCACCTGTAGAAGAAGCCGACCAGCTCTCTCTCTAACCAACTCTAGACTCCCCACGTGTAGAACTTACATACCCTGCAAGTAACCCTGCCTTGTCCAGCACACTAGGTTCCCAGAAAAGCAACTCGTGGGCTTCAAAAATATCTCCTCCAGCCTCTTTTAGCAACTCAAGGGATTTAAACCATACACCTGGGTGCCCATCACTAATAATTGGCCTCGGTACATTATCACAGTCCACCCTGATGTGAACTCACTTATAACTTAGAAGTTTGTCCGCCCAGATTGCAATGAGTTTGAACCTGTAACCATAAACTTTAGTAAAGAAGGCAAGAATATTTAGATAGAGGTAAGTGTGCACACTTACCACCTGCAAAACACATAAAATCACCACCTTAGTCCCAAACAGGTGTGCACATACGCGTCCACGGGGTGTCCAAGTGTCCACGATGCCCGTGGAAATTCACAAGCAAAATACCAAGCAATGTCCAAGCAACAAAACAAGTCACACATGCAAGTGCATTTCATATGCATATACTTGGGCACAATGATTTTGACTGAATCTCCCAACTTGCCATCTCGTACACCAAAATAGTCCCGACCACGGGCACCGCCCGTGCCGGATCCAAGTACTCACCAGAGCAACTGCCCTTCCCATGAGTTCAAATAACTCACCAGGGTTACCACCCTTCCATGAGTTCACATAACTCACCAAGGTTACCACCCTTCCATGAGCGAGTCCATCATGCCCCTTGATACTTCCAAGACAACATCCCAAAAATCCTTCCGCATGTCACAGTTTTCTGGAGGATTGTGACATTTTACCCTCTTCCATTATTACTTGAGCTGCCTCAACCACCGTGACCACTCCAATTGGCCTTCACCACCGAAGCTTTTTTTGCCTCTACACCATCCTCCCATACCCTTTTTGCTCACCTTCTCCATGACACTATCCGCACCAAGTGCCGGCATGTCACATGCACCATGCACTGAGGTGCAATGTGACACACTCGCTCATCAACAATGCTATACTTATACATAAATTTAGTACCTTTCTAGGAATATTTGTCGTACACCATGACCTCATTGTGAGCCCCAGTCCAAGACATGTCAGGCACGAGCTACGTAGGTCAAGCTCTCAGCCTTAGATGTCAAGGTCAGTCCCTTAACCCACTTGGAGAACAAGCATTTAGGTCATCTGAGGATTAGGGTATGTTAAGTCAGTTCATTAGGTGCATACAACAAGTAAGCTTAGGTGCATGGGCCAGCCCCTATTCTCAGCCGGCAGCCTTTGTGGCCAGCATAAGCAATATAGAGTAGCAATCGGCCAGCATAGGCAACACAGATCAGTAGTCAGCCAGCAATAGGAAAACGCACATGAATTTTGAAGCATTTAATGCTATTTTGCAGAAGTCATGGGCATTTAATACTGGCCGACAGGAGTTGCAGCCACCGGCCAGCAACCTGTAGACACTATAAAAGCAGCCCCACATCCATTGCATAATCCATCTCATAAATCATTCTTCAGTCATAGAAACAGTGCAGATATGTATGCCTAAAGACCTTGGTCTTTTACATGCATAAATATCCGCCAAGCACCTAGTGCTTCAGTCCTGTAATATGCGGAAGCTTCGGAGAAGGATCTGTACTTCAAAACTCAGAAAACAGCACTCTTTTCGCGACGGAATTAACGCACAAACTGAAAGACGATGTGCAGAAAAATAGAGAGAGAAGGGGGAGATGGAGAAGGACACAGTATTGGGCCCAATTACCCTCTGTAGGGCCCCCACCACGGATGGTGTATTTGCTTTATTAGAATGATGTAAATCTGAAACAAATACAAAGTACTTGACCTTTTCTTGGCTGGAAAACCTGCCCTTGACCTTCAGTCCTTCACCCCTTAGCTTTAGCAATGTTCTTGGCTGTCCTGGCCCTTGGTTGCTTGGAGCTCTTGGTGAATTATGAGATGGATTCAATGAGATCTTGGCTGGGCCTTTTATACCCCTCCCTTCATGCAGTCGACTGGCTTCAGGACAGCCTCACGACTAGGTATTATTAATAAAGTGTTTTCACACTTGTTTAATTGCTGTCCAGCCTGCGCACATATTCTGGGCAGCACCCTGGCTGCTGGGCATGCTGCACAGAGGTGTGGGACAGCTCCCTACACCTGGCCGACTGGCTGGGTAGGGTTTGTGACCCTGTCGACTGCCTGTCCAGCAGCCCTAGGGCTGACCGACAGCCCTTCCAGCCCAAGCCATGGCTGGTGGGCACAATGGGGGCCCTCCTGGCCCCTTGGGGATGGTTCTATACCTCCCCCATGCCCATTCTACAAGTGCAAATACAAATCCTCACACTGGGGTAGCCCTATGGGCTGGCCCCATCTCTACATGCAACCTACATGCCTACAGAGGCCTGGCATCCAATTGCAAACCAGATACACAGCACATCTGACATCATTCCAGAGGGAGACTCACAGCGCGGACTGGCACTGCTTCATGTGCAGGACAATGCACACCTGCTGACCTCGGACGACTGAGATGGATCCCTGGCTGACTCGTCCCGGACTGGGCTCACATGGGACCAGTTCAACCATCCCAGGTCCTGCACCTTCTGTACAGAAATGTCTACGTGGCATCCAAGTGCGGGATGCACGTGACATCCCCTTCTGCTTAACTTGACGGAAGCTGCATAGCCTCCAAATAATCCGTCAATAATGCCGGATAGTCTTCGAAAAATTCTTTGTCGAGCCATACCGCTTCATGAGTTCCTCGGTCTTGAAACTTCGTGAGAAACTGTCGTAGTCTTCGGCCTGAGCCATGCTTGAAACGGTGCAGAAGGATCTGTTCTGGAACCATTACTTCTGCTTCATCAATGATGTCTGGTTCCGCTTCATCTTTGACCTCTGAAGGGGGTGGACTTGCATATGGCTTTAACCAACTGACATGAAATACATCGTGCATAGTCCAACTCGGAGGTAGCTTTAACTGCATAGACACCTCATTAATCTTTTTCCGGATGGGGAATGGTCCGAAGCTCCTGAAAGACAACTTTGGGCATCGCTTGCCCACCTGCTTTAATCTTTGCTTCATAATCCGAAGATATACCCAATCTCCTTCCGAAAACTTCATGTCCCTTCGGTCTTTATTGGCCTGTCGAGTGTAGGCCTCTTGCGCTTTAGCCAATCTGTCTTTAACGGACTCTAGGATCTCCTGGTAAGACTCCGTCACTCTGTTCGCCTCCGGTACTGAAGACGAAGTCCTGGTTAACAACGACTGGAAAGGCCTTCCACACGCTGCCTCATATGGAGTCCTGCCAATAGCTGAAGAAAAAGAGTCATTCAGAACAGCTTGAACTAAAGGCAAAAACGATTCCCACTTACCTTGCTGATCGTGGACATAACACTTCAGCACATCAAAGGCCAACTGGTTGTATATCTCTGTCTAGCCATCTGTCTGTGGGTGGAATGCACTGGAAAAATTCAACTTAGTACCAAAATTATCAAACAATGCCCTCCAAAAATGACTGGTAAACTTGGCATCTCGGTCTGACACTATGGTCCTAGGAATCCCACCAATCGGGTACCAATGCCGAATGAATAGCTGGGCAACATCCTCGGCGGTCACATTAGCCCTGCAAGGAATAAGCATAACAAACTTGCTGAACCTATCAACAATAGTCAAACACTGTGTATTACGCTTACTCGGACTGGGAGGCAGATTTGTGACAAAGTCCATCGAAATGTCCTGGAAAGGACCCTCAGGAATTGGCAAGGGCTGTAACAACCCTATCTTCTTTCCACGAGGAGCTTTCACCTTTTGACAAATGTCACAGCGTTGTACATATGTAAACACATCACGCCTCATCTTTGGCCAATAGTATTGCCGTTCTAATTTCTCCAGAGTCGAATTCATGCCCCTATGACCACCTGTAATGGCGTCATGGGCATCATGGAGAAGAGCTGCCCGGAATGATTTCATGACACACAGTCGGCCTTCGTAGTAAAGCCAACCATCGCGTATCAGAAAATGGCATGGTCCTATGGCATCCAATGCCTGTTCCCACTGAGTACCGAATTCCTCGGAATCCGCGTACGTGTGCTTCATGTTTTCTAGTCCGGTACCAACAAGGTCCAGTCTAGTGGTCTGAATCGCAGATACTTGTCCCTTCCTGCTCAAAGCATCGGCCACTGGATTGGCCTTTCCTGGAAGGTACTCAATCATGCCACCGAACTGCTGGAATATCTGACTCCAGCGGTGTTGTCGATCACTCCACTGTGCACTTGGCATCGTCTGAATCCAGCGCAATGCCTGATGGTCAGTGCGAACCTCGAAGTCACGGCCATACAGGAAATGTTTCCAATGTTTCAAGGCCTGTATAACTGCTAGGAGTTCACGATCATAGACTGAGTAGTTCTTCTCGGCGGGCAGTAACTTACGAGACATGTAAGCTACTGGATGACCATTCTGTTGCAATACACCGCCAATTGCGATGTTACTCGCATCGGTGATCACCTGAAATGGTTCGTCCCACGAGGCAAGGGCTAAACAAGGCGCTTCAGACAAAGCCACCTTGAGGTTCTGGAATGCCTCCAACGCTCGTGGAGTCATTCGAATCTTTTGCCTCCTTGTTTTCACTCCCTTTAGCAGATCGGTGAGGTCTGCCGAGAGATCAAAAAACTTGTCAATGTGGGTGGAATATGCCTGGCATATACCCACAAATGATCTAATGTCATAAGCAGTCTGAGGTACTTCCCAGTTAACAATCTCGGCTACTTTAGCCGGATCAAGTCGAATGCCTTCGGCACTGATTATATATCCCAAGTAATGTACCTGGAACAGATAAAATTCTGACTTCTTTTCATTGACATAGAGCTCGTTGCTTTCCAGCAACTTAAGGACTTTCTCCACATCAATGTCATGCTGCTCAACTGTAGCTGAAAATATGAGTATGTCGTCCAAAAATATGAACACACACACTCCAATCAACTCCCGGAAAATACGCATCATCATGCGGTTAAATGTAGCTGGGGCGTTCGTCAAACCAAATGGCATGACCACAAATTCATAGTGGGCCCGTTCTGTACGGAAAGCTGTCTTGGGGATGTCCCCCTCAACAATCCAAACCTGGTGGTATCCACTCTTTAAATCCAATTTAGAGAACACCTTAGCTCCATTCAGCCTCTCGAGAATATAGTCAATTCGAGGCATTGGGAATCTGCTCTTGATAGTCAGCTTGTTGAGTGCACGATAATCGACACACAACCGAGAAGACCCATCTTTCTTCTTGACAAATAAGATCGGTGCTGCAAATGGCGACACACTGGGGCGGATGAAGCCAGCTTGCAACAATTCTTGGAGTTGGCGGTCCAACTCCGATTCCATTGCCTTAGAAAGGCGATACGGAAACTTGCTCGGGGGTTCCGAGCCTGGGAGGAGGTCAATCTTGTGATCCTCCGATCTGGACGGGGGAAGCTGGGGAGGGAGACTGTCCCGAAGAAAAATCTTCTTGAACTTTTCATGGAGAACCGAGTACTTCTCGGAAGCACTGGCCACCGTCTGGGCTGTCTGGATGTAAATCATCGCACACTGTGCGCCTTTCCTGACTGCTCGCTTAGCCTGCAAGTGGCTTATGAGCGGAAAGTTTGGAATACCTGGCTCACACTTAATGGTCACCGGGATGTTTGACACATTCCGATCGATCTGGAACGTGTGCTTGTCCCACTTGACATCAGGAAGAAACTTGTGAAACCACTGGATACCCAAAATTATATCTGCTCCTACAAGAGGGGCAACCATAAAGTCACGCACAAACTCTATGCCCTGAATCACTACTTTAGCACCTAGAGCTTCATACTTGTGACGCTCGTTGTCATACCTGCGCTAAAACCCTCAACTTGTTTGTCCACCGGAGTTAGCTCGAAACGGGCACGCCTAGCGGCCTCTTCCGTGATCACATCCTCCGTGCTGCCGCTGTCAAACAAGACAACGACTCTCTGGCCACCTATGTAGCCAAAGGACTTGAGCAATTCGTTGCGCTCATACTCCTGGTCATGAGCGCCCTTCTGCTTATCTTCGAGCTCCTGGCTAATAATTGCTCCAACTGAAGCACCGGGGGTTGAAGAACTAGGGGTAGCCACTGGGGTCTGTGTGGGAGCTGTGCTCACCACGGAAGCTGTGGAGGCGGCGGCGGCCTTTGGAGGCTTCTTCGGACAATCCCGAGAAGTATGTCCTTTTGTGTGACAAAAGTAACATCTACCCTCCTTCCTGTACTGAGAAAGCTCCTCAACACTCAACTTGCCACCTGTCTTGCCTGCCTCCGCTTTTTGGTCTGGAGTAAGCTTAGACGCATTGTTCGAGTTCTTGGAGCCAGAGGCTCCCGGGCTTTGTCCTGGGGAAGACCCCGTCTGGTTCTGGCTTTTGCCCCCCGAGGCGTTAGCCTTGGGAGAAGCCGGCTGGGAAGTCTTGGGCTTGCCACCATTGTGTTTCATTTCTGCACTCTGCGCAAGCGAGAGTGCGTCCTCAAAGGTGGCTGGCCTAAACATACGCACCTCCCACTGGATTTGCGTGTCCAGGCCATACAAAAACTGCCCTTTCTTGTCCGCATCAGATAAGCCTAATTGTAGACACAAGGTCGAAATTCTATTGGCAAACTGAAGGACTGGTTGCGCATTCTGACGCGCACCCCTGAACTCGTCTTCGAGTCGCTCAAGGTAGTGGGGCGGTAAAAACCGCTGCTTAAGGTCACGGACGAACTCGTCCCACCCATAAGCTGCCATACCTGATCTGGTGTGGGCATGAGCCCACTGAGTCCACCAAGGAATGGCCTCACCTTCCAAATACCAACTGGCTAAGATCACTTTGTCAATATCTGATTTCCTAACTGCGGCAAAGTAAGCTTCAAATTGATGTAACCATGAATAAAGAGTAGTGGGATCGAGTTTACCATTATACTTACTGAAATTCATTTTCTCGAGAAAATGATTCGAGGGCGCCGCCGGTGTCAATCTGGCGTCCAAAGCTCTGAGGTAACGCTCGTGTTCCACTCGTCGCATGGCGTCGTCTTCTCGTTGTCGAATCTCCAATGCACGCGCATCTGCATCTCAAGCAAGGAGCTTGGCTGCGGCTGTGACCCCTCGAGAGGGTCCCTGTGACGAGGATCTGGTATCTGGGGTACGGAAGGAGAGGGAGGAGGAGATGGAAAACGCGACGCTGGAGAGCGAGAACGCTCCTCCAGAGCCAAAATCCGCGCCTTCTGCTCATCCAACTTGGTTGTCTGGTCTGCGATTGCTCGCATCATCTGCTAGAACATGTCTTGTACACTCAAGCCGGGTGCCCTAGCTGGGCTGCCTGGTGCACTCTGGTCCCATGGTTCTGGTTCTCTCTCGTCGCCAAAGTTCGCCATAGCGGGAAAATGCAGTTCCTTTCCGGAACGCAATCTGACCATCCACTATCTGTGTGGGAGACTTCCGGAGGCTTCCGGAGGCTAAAAACCAACCGTCCTTCGAGGGACAGGAGTCACTCCGAAAGGGTAGTCCACCGGCGTCTAAAAACCAACCACACGAGCGAAAAAATTTTCTGGTTTTCTTTGCTGAATCTTCGTCCTTGAAGTAGGCTCTGATACCACTGTAATATGCGGAAGCTTCGGAGAAGGATCGGTACTTCAAAACTCAGAAAACAGCACTCTTTTCGCGACGGAATTAACGCACAAACTGAAAGACGATGTGCAGAAAAATAGAGAGAGAAGGGGGAGATGGAGGACACAGTATTGGGTCCCAACTACCCTCTGTAGGGCCCCCACCACGGATGGTGTATTTGCTTTATTAGAATGATGTAAATCTGAAACAAATACAAAGTACTTGACCTTTTCTTGGCTGGAAAACCTGCCCTTGACCTTCAGTCCTTCACCCCTTAGCTTTAGCAATGTTCTTGGCTGTCCTGGCCCTTGGTTGCTTGGAGCTCTTGGTGAATTATGAGATGGATTCAATGAGATCTTGGCTGGGCCTTTTATAACCCTCCCTTCATGCAGTCGGCTGGCTTCAGGACAGCCTCACGACTAGGTATTATTAATAAAGTGTTTTCACGCTTGTTTAATTGCTGTCCAGCCTGCGCACATATTCTGGGCAGCACCCTGGCTGCTGAGCATGCTGCACAGAGGTGTGGGACAGCTCCCTACACCTGGCCGACTGGCTGGGTAGGGTTTGTGACCCTGTCGGCTGCCTGTCCAGCAGCCCTAGGGCTGGCCGACAGCCCTTCCAGCCCAAGCCATGGCTGGTGGGCACAATGGGGGCCCTCCTGGCCCCTTGGGGATGGTTCTATACCTCCCCCATGCCCATTCTACAAGTGCAAATACAAATCCTCACACTGGGGTAGCCCTATGGGCTGGCCCCATCTCTACATGCAACCTACATGCCTACAGAGGCCTGGCATCCAGTTGCAAACCAGATACACGGCACATCTGACATCATTCCAGAGGGAGACTCACAGCGCGGACTGGCACTACTTCATGTGCAGGACAATGCACACCTGACCTTGGACTCATGTGCAGGACGATGCACACCTGACCTCGGACGACTGAGATGGATCCCTGGCTGACTCGTCCCGGACTGGGCTCACATGGGACCAGTTCACCATCCCAGGTCCTGCACCTTCTGTACAGAAATGTCTACGTGGCATCCAAGTGCGGGATGCACGTGACAAGTCCACAGGCAGCCCTGACGATTGCTTCAGCAGTCAGCATTCAGTAGTGCATCTCCCTCAACAGATCTGGGTGTGCATGAGGCTATACGAAGTAGCTTCGAAATTGGCTTCAAACTGCTTGATGAATCAGTAGACATCCGGTCTACAACGTCCTTGCATTTGGCAGTCTCCGTCAAATCAATTCTCAATAAGTTCTCAGCATGGTAACAGTTCTCCAAAGTAATAAAGCCAATACTCTTGCTTGCAGGAGGGGGCCATTCAGTGGGGATATTGGGACCCAATCTGGTGCCATCTCTACTCTCTCTCTCTCTCTCTCTCTCTCTCTCTCTCTCTCTCTCAAGTGAGATAGCTATGTTTATGTTTTCTTTCTGTTTTATTTTTCATTCCAGATATGCCATGGACATTATTGTATCACTTTGGTCTCATAGGCCCATTGGGTCTTTGTATCACTTTGGTCTCATAGGCCCATTGGGTCTTTAGTACCGAGAGCCAGACTGATGCGCAGACTACAGGAGATGGGAGTGCCCACAGAGCTGATTTGGGGAATCATGGCTTTATACAGGACAGTTATGGGGCAGGTACGTACTACTCAGGGTATATATGAGATGGTTCACTCCACTATTGGGGTGAAACAGGGCCGCCCCCTTTCTCCCACCTTACTTGGGATGTATGTGGATGAGGTTTCGGACTATGTAGAGCGAGAGGGTGACAGAGGAGCACAGCTAGCAAGGACATGGATTCCGCTGTTATTTGATGATATTGTGCTGATCTCAAATTCTCCAGAGGAGATGCAGCGTCATTTGGATGCATTGCACACGTTTGCACAGGACAGTGGATTGTCTGTTAACCTTGGTAAAACCAAGGTGATGGTGTTTAACACCACAGCACAGTGGGTTAGGAGGTCAGTACCCACCTTTACATATGGTCAAGAGACAGTGGAGTATACAGATGCATATACTTACCTTGGTGTGGTTTTTAGTGGCCCACTATTTTCCTTGAGGAGAGCAGCGGAGACCAGATTGACCAGAGCTTCTGTAGCATTGGGGAGACTAGAGAGGATGTGTTCACAGGTTCACTTTCAGGAACCTCGAACAAAGCTCTGGCTCTTTGACACTTTGGTCACTTCAGCCATGCTGTATGGAGTGGAGATATGGGGACCCTCAGTGGATCACCACAGCTAGCACTGATGGATGGAGAAGTATGGAGAGGCCCTTGGTTTCTATGATTTCCTGGATGATTAGGGCCAAGGCCTCCGTACCACATGATATTATCCGTGCAGAGATGGCTGCCCCCCCCCATTGGTAGTAGAGGCACTCACTCGATCAGTCTCCTTTATACATAGCACTTGGGCTCTCCCTAGAGACAGATATGCTCGCTTAGCCCTGGAGTCTTCACGACAGTTGGCATCACAAGGAGACGGATCATGTTGGTATGCACAGATGACAGCTTGGTTCCAACTGCATGGCTTTAGTATGGACAGGCTACCTCCATTTCAGTACTCCCTGGATGCACCCTCCCTCTCTCACACGGGCAGAGATTACCATACTTATCAGGCAAGACTTGACTCGGCTGGACACTAGGAGGACATGGATACAGCCGACACACGAGCTTGGTACGAAGATGGCTTTCTATAGAGATCATCTTCTCCAGCTCACGGAGGATGGGTTTGTGATTAGACCCTGCTACATGGATACTCATCTTTCTCATGGGGTACGGTGTGCTATTGGTCAGATGCGCACATCCTCACACCAGCTAGAGATTGAGACTGGCAGATTCAGAGGAGTACCAACTGAGGCCAGGATTTGTCAATTGTGCCAGATGGAGCCAGAGACAGAGTTACATTACATATGTCACTGTCCAGTATATTATGAAATACGAGGCCGTTTTCACTGCCTGTTCAGAGAGGGTTTCGGACCACTTTCCAGAGGAGTCATGAGATACCAAGATTAGAGATGCCTCGGATTATACTTGCTGGAGCTGGAGAGAGTCTCTTGAGAGGGAGGGGATCAAAGAGGGAGAGACACCTACAGAGGCAGTTTACAGACTTTTCGACCAGAGATTGAGCACTCAGGCCAGCAGGCATTGCAGCTAGCCCCAGAGTAAAGCCGCACCAGAGGTACACTTATTGATCGGGCTATAGAGCTGGGGCGGTCCAGGCGCCCCAAGATGAGAGGCCCATCCCGACACCGGCGGAGACTACAACAGAGGATCAGGACCATACTAGCACGGCATGGGAGACGTCCAGTCAGAGTACTCACCATGGAGGACATTGAGGATATCCGCCGTCGACCGATAAGAGACATCTTTGGATAGTGATGTATATGATGCTTACCTTTGTTGCTGGAGTTTTCCTTCCCAGATGTTATCCATTAGGAGCTCCTAGTACCTTACTTTTCCTCATAGTTGTTGTTTCAGTTTCAGTTAGTTGTTTAGTTGTTTTAGCTTTTCTTACACAGACATTGTATCAGATCCACCAATTGTTGTAACCTTTTTGGTCTCATAGGTCATTTTGGCCTTTTGAGAACACTAATATATCATTTCATTTCATCTCTCTCTCTCTCTCTCTCTCTCTCTCTCTCTCTCTCTCTCTCTCTCTCACCTCCATAGCATACCCCCCCCCTCACTATATTCACACCCTATAAGGGTTTCTGTTTACCTTCCATTTCCAGTTTCATTTTCTAGGTGAAAGTATCATCTTTATTTTTCATTTTCTGGGTTTTTTTATCCAGACATTGTATCAGATCCACCATGATGTAACTTTTGGTCTCATAGGTCATTATGGCCTTTTGAAGACGTTAATATAACATTTCTATTTCTCTCTCTCTCTCTCTCTCTCTCTCTCTCTCTCTCTCTCTCTCTCTCTCTCTCTCTCTCTCTCTCTCTCTCTCTCTCTCTCACTGTGCTCCACTCACCTCCATAGCGTAACCCCCCCCCCTCACTATATTCACACCCTATAAGGGTTTCTGTTTACCTTCCAGTTCACACCCTATAAGGGTTTCTGTTTACCTTCCAGTTCCAGGTTCATTTTCTAGGTGCCAGTAGTATCAACTTTATTTTTTCATTTTCTGGTTTTTTATCCAGACATTGTATCAGATCCACCATGATGTAACTTTTTGGTCTCATAGGTCATTATGGCCTTTTGAAGACGTTAATATAACATTTCATTTCATCTCTCTCTCTCTCTCTCTCTCTCTCTCTCTCTCTCTCTCTCTCTCTCTCTCTCTCTCTCTCTCTCTCTCTCTCTCTCTCTCTCTCTCTCTCTCTCTCTCTCTCTCTCTCTCTCTCTCTCCTATGTATATAAAAGGATAAAGTGGATTGCTTCATGCTCACTACATAAAGGCATAAAGGTCTTGTTGTGCGATACACGATCTAGCCGACTGCATGTTACATGGCATTTTTTCGCTTGGTACCGCAATCCCAACGACTCTCAATTCTACTTGCCAAGTGCCGATTTCCTCACCTACCTTCTCTAGCACTTCCTCGACACTCCTTGTGAATCCCATGCTGGTACTTCCACGGCTCGTCGACATTGGCCTCGGTATAGTCACAGGGGACCGAAGGGACGGACTGTTGGAACGGAGGGACGCCGAGTCGGGACGGTTCAGGAACGGGGACGACAGGGGACGGTCAAACGTCCCCCTGGAGGCGTCCCTCACAAGGGACGATGAAGGGGACGGCAGTAGGAACGGGGACGACTGTGGGGGACGGCACTGTGGGGGGACGGCAGGGAGCCATTCTACGCAGTCAGACTGGTTTCTTTTGCTCGTTTCTAGCCGTTTGCGGGGCCGTTTCTAGCCGTTTGCCTTGGCCATTTCTAGCGGTTTGCCTTGGCTATTTCTAGCCGTTTGGCTTGGCCGTTTGGGGAGGCCTTGAGCCTTTAAGGCTTGGGCCTTGAGGCTTGGGCCTTGGGCCTTGGGCCTTGGCCCTTGCCTCTCTCTTGCCTTGAAGTTTGGCCTTTAGGCTTGAGCCTTGGGGCCTTGGGCCTTGGCCCTTGAGGCTTGGCCCTTGCCTCTCTCTCTCTCGCTTGCCCTTGCCTCTCTCTTGCCTATCTAATATCTATATAAGAACAAGGCTACAAGGCTACAAGCACACACACACCCCTTCAAGTTTTCAAAGTTCAAGCAACTCTCTCTCTCTAGTCTCTCTCCCTCAAGCTTCTTCCAACTTAGTAACTTCCAACTTCCAAGCCTCTCACACAAGGCCCTACTATCTAGACTCTCTCTCTCTCTCTCTCTCACCTCTCCCTCAAGACTCTTGAGTCTTCCAACTTCCAAGCCTCTAGGCCTCTAGGCTCTCTCTCTCTCTTGAAGACGTTAATATAACATTTCATTTCATTTCTCTCTCTCTCTCTCTCTCTCTCTCTCTCTCTCTCTCTCTCTCTCTCTCTCTCTCTCTCTCTAGTAGACGTTAATACAGCTTTCTTTCTTTCTTTCTTTCTCTCTCTCATTTTGTATCTACTTAATTATTAATACAACGCCTTCACTCTTTGATTGGCGTATTTTGTTAATATGACTCAAAAGCTTACCATTTTATGTAAATTTGTGCTCATTTTAATGTACTTCCAAAGTAGAATAAGTGTAGAGTAGAAAAACTTTAAAAAAAAGTATTTTTTGAGTGCCGTTCGTTCCCTCCCCCGTCCCCGTTCCCTACTTATGGCCGTCCCCCGTCCCGTCCCGTCCCCCGTTACTGTCCCCCGTTCCTTGTGACTATGGGCCCCGAGTACTCTAGCACCCTTATCCTCCTCGATGCCCCACCGTTCCGCCACAGGGGCTCCTACCGTCACCTTCGAAGGCTTCTCAGATTCAGATACCACCTCCACCACCTTTGCTTCTTGGCTTGAAGAAAGAGAGGGAGGGTGGGAAAAGAGAAATAGAGAAAGCAAATCTCTCAGGAACCTTGTCCTCAGCACCTAGAAGAGAGCTTCAGCCTCCAACAGCAAGAACACAGTAGTCCTAGGGTATAGATGCAGAAAACGTAGCAAAGTTGAGGAAGCCTTTGCTTCAATCAGAAAAACACAACAATTTCCTGCATGTAGATCAGCGTTTGGCTTTGATACCATGAAAGAAAGAGCAAACACAAGTTGTAGGCAAAAGCACAAACTGAAGAAGGCTGTGGACAGTTAATTATTGCTGAAAATGAGCACGAGGGAAGCCCATAGGTGCTTACAAGCATAAGAGACTAGCAACAGCCAATGATCTCTAGCAAATATGCAAGAATGAGATGAAAAATGAGAAGGGTGTGCTCCTTTATATATCCCTCATATGAGCTGGTTAGATAGTTGTAGTAGGTCGATAGCAGTCGTGTTGTTGCAGTGTGGTGACTTCCTATTGTAGGTGACTTTGAGGATCTCGCTTGGGTGATTTTCATTTAGAGGGTATTGATGGAGATGGCATGATGCTGCCCGGTTGTGGACGTGGCTTGATCATGAGCTCGCTGCATAGGCGTTGCCATTCCTGGGAGAGGAGCACGAAGTGGTTTGTGAGGTACTTACAATGCGTCCTAATATCCTTGGATATCTCATCCAAGGCTTGAACCAAGCGTCGAGCACGAGCTGGTCAAGGAAGATGCGGATTATCGGGAAGGGGTGTGATGGGAAGAATGTCCCATAGTGGGTTGGGACTGGCATGGGTGAACGGAGATGCACTCCAACAACGGCCACGAGATGGGGATCTTGGTGAGGAAGGAGTGGAGGCGGGCTGATTGGAGAGTGGGAGAGAGGGAGTGAACAAAATGAGGACTGGTAGACATTTGAGGGGCGATGGAAGGGCTGGATGTGGTAAGCGGTGCATTGGTGGAGGGTGGAGATGACGCAGGCTCAAAGGTGGGGGTGGGTGGTGTGGTTGTGGGGTTGGTCGGGGCTGGGATGAAAGATGGAGGGTTGGTCGAGGGTAGGATGGAAGATGTAGTGGGGATGGGTGTAGGTGTGGTGGGGGTGGAGCAAGAATGTGGTGGTGGATAGGTGTTAAGGGTGGCACTGGTGGGCTGGAGTGAAAGGTAAGAGGCCCATGAGAGGAGATCATCTTTTGGTCATCATATCCTCCAAGGTTGCCACTTCTAGCCATTGGATTTTCTCATGTGCCTCTAAAATGATGTTGTCTTTCTATTACAAGAGGTCTTGAAAAGCCTCTCTTCCACTTGGCAATTTCAATGCTAAGGTGGGCTTTGAGTTCTCTTGAGATATTGAGGGCATGGTTGGCTAGTGCCATGGCATTGTTGACATCCCTAGAAAAGTTATTTATGGCCTTTGCTAATCTTGATCTCTCATCATTGGCCTATGTGAGCTTGTGGGGCTTAAAGATTTTCCAATTCTATTTCCATTTCTACTACATGGGATTTGGTTGCCATGCTTATGGCCTCTTTTAATTCATTATTCTTTGAAGTAGGAATACCTTATGAGTGTTGGAGAGTCCTTCTTGTGTGGCCTCACCTACAATGAGCTCATGCTCAAGCTTGTGGACTTCTTCTTTGGCTTTTTAAAGCTCAATTTTCTTGTCTGAGGACATGGCTTCAAGAGATTTCTCTACTGTTGCTCCTTCTCCAGTTGATACTCCAGCACCTTCACTGCCTGGATCCCCTACTGCCACTCCCCAGGTGATTCCTCTTCCCAAACTTTCTTCTCTGAGTTCTCTCATCCAGGTCTTGCTCCCACCCCTACCCATATACCATCCTACAATCCTCCCCAAGTTAGTGACTCCATGAAGCTTACGGCAACCAACTATCATACTTGGTCTTTCTACACTCAGTTATTGCTTGGAGGAGGAGTGTGTGGATGTCCATCTCTACACCTCACTTGGTGAACCCTGCTTTGAGAAGCATATTGGATGCTCTGGCCCGTCTTATCATCATCCATTGCATGACTCCGTCTATACAAACACAGTTTATCTCTACTCGGAGTAATGCTCATCAGATGTGGACAGAGATCCAAAGGAGGTATGGGAGAGTTTCGACAATGAAGATTGCCAACAGATCTGGAGAAGATTACAATCAATGAGTTAGATAACATGGTTGAGAAGATTGGAGAGTTCGTCCATATCAAGCTACAGCTTGAGAAGTACGGGAGCACAATCAACAATCCTATCCATAAACTTCTTGGTAAATTGCCTGCTTCCTTTAATTCTTTTGGGGATCATATTTACTTCCATGATCCTCTTCCCCCTTTTGAAGAAGTCGCGAGTTATCTCCATGACAACAACAAGTGCATGCTTCGCGGAAAAGGCAAGTCGGAGTCTGCTTTTGTTGCCTCTCGTAAGGGCAAAGGCAAAGGCGGAAAAGAAAACTCCAACAACAACAACAAAAACAAAGGCAAAGGCATGGGTAAATAGGATTCAAAAGAGTCCAAGGACAAAAGCAATGAATGTGATTACTGTGGCAGGCCAAGTCATACTGAGGCTCGTTGCTTTGATTGTTGAGATAGCTCTCGAGCAACCAAAGCCAAGTATAAAGCCCAAGATGCTTCCAAAGCATCTGACAAGGACAAGGGCAAGGACAAAGTTTCAGAGGAGGGATCTGCCAAAGTAGCATAAATTGCAATCACCTATTCATCCACTTCTTCACAGGATTCCCTCCTAGTGATCACAGAGATGACTTCTCCTCCAGAAGAGGTCAATGACGCATCTGAAGCAGTGGAATGGGTTGGTGGTGATAGTGGTGCTTCAGCCCACATGACCAATCAAGCCCATATCCTGGAGGACTACCAAACTCTCTCTTCTTCAATTCCCATCCACAACAACTCCTAGCTTCCTGTCACCGGTGTTGGTAATGTTTCTTTGGGTTCCTCTGCCGCCTTACATGATGTTTTATATGTACCACGGATTTCCAAAAATCTGTTTTCAGTGTACAAAGCTTCTCAAAAGGAACTTGGTGTGTACTTTGATGATGAGGTCATTGAAGTGATTGCAAAGAGGATGATCTTCACAAGCTACAGCCTGAGATCCAAAGGTACCTATGTTTGCTCTTTCTTTCAGGCTCGCCGTATCCCAAAACCGCCTTTCTTTCCTTGATGCCAACATCGCTGATCTTCCCACACTTTGTGGCTACGCAACACAATTCGATGTCGCCCCCGTCACACTCTTCAATCTACTCTTGGGCAACCCCTTTACCCCTCCATCTCCCTCGCCATGCACCACTCGGAGTGGTAGCACCACCTCTGGAGAATTCCCCTCTGCTGAGCATTCCAACGCGCTCCCTACTTCTCCAAGACAATAGTGCGCTCACTTGCATCTCATTTCTAAATAGTTAGTTTTGTTCTTTTTTTGAGACAATCTTCATCATCCTTGTAAATACCATTATTATATGCAGATTTGCTTTTTACTCATTTCATGTACAGTTTTACTTATATTCTGTCACCACACACTTTATCTCCACGCTCGGGTCAAAGGTGGCCTCTCCAATGGCTTGGCCTCTCATGGCCTCTCCTTTCTCCTCTACAACACCTTCTCGGTTGCAATCATGACAATGTGAATCAATTAGTGGTGGGCGACTTGTACCCCGTCAGATTGCCCGATAGAGCCGTCCACCTAACAATCATCTAGTTGACAAGTGCCACTCGTCTAGCTGACAAGTGTCAACCATCAACAAACCTGATTGGTTGACTGTCATCATCCCAAATGACTAAGATCTATGCATCTGTTCCATCTAGTCCACAATCCATTCTTGCCCTGACTCTGAACACCATCTTGGTCCTCATTTCTGAGAAATGAGTCTGGCACTCTCACATCACCCTTGGAGGATAAACCTCCCTTGAGACCGTTGCCCAAGAACCTATCTGGCTCACAAGATTGCCATCACCTTTGGCTTTGTGGAACACCACCAACAAACCTCCTGGGAGCTCTTCTCGATTCTGTGTTCCTTGCCTTGGGCTTCGTATCCCTGTACTTTCCTGTACCTTGGACCTGTACACCATCATATGGGACTGAATCAGTGTTTAGCTTTGCTGAGCCTGATGCTCTGATACCAATGTAACACACGGAAGCTCTGGGAGTCTTCTTTCAGCCCTAAACACTACTGGCAACATGCTGATGCAAAACGCAGATATAGAGAGAGAGTAGAGAGAGAGAGAGAGAAATGTTGGAAATTCAGGTATCTTCATATAGTACAAAAAGGTACTCTTACACAGCCCTAGGTTGCATTCATAAAAGGTGAACAACACTCAAAACTGTCCCCCTATGGGACTCCTAGAGACCCAATCCCTAGAGGATTGAATGAATTGAAATAGGAGCTTCTTGGCCTATTTATAGGCCTTTATTTTGCTTGAGGAACTGGCCGACCAGCAATCGGCCAACAGTCTTGGCTTTTCCATTCATAAAACGCAGCGCTGTCCTAGATTTGATCCAGCCGCCTCTGATAGGCCAGCCGCCTCAGTTTGGTCCAACCGCCCACCTTCTGTAAGCAGCCGCCGACAGCACCATCTTCTCCAAGCCTTCCTTTTCCTCCAAGTCCATACTCCCAATAGCATTCTGTGCTCCTAAATTCTGGTTCTAACTGTCTTTTTCTGGTTGCCTTCCTCTGGACTAGCCCTGAGAAGGTACATGGCATTGATCATGCACATGACAATTTTTATGGGCATGCGTTTTTGATATCTGCTTTTGTTTTTTTGGAGAAAGCGAATCGCATCTTTATAAAAAGGCGAAGGGTGGCAGATTGTGAATCATCGACGAGTGCCGGGTGGTGGTATATGCAAGCGCATCACCTTGGAGCAGGTCGCGTTGTGGTCGTCGCGTGGGGCGTCGTGTAATAGCGTGTGGAATACCACCTTGGCGCATCACCTTGGCGCACGTCGTGTAATAGCGTCATGACTCAAGAGTCAGGAGTCAGGACTAAGCCTAAGGAGGCAGAATACATGGACGGACTCAAATGAGTCAATGACAAAAAAGTGCTGAAGACTAGAGGCTAGAGGCTAGAGCTAAGTAGTAAGGCCCATGAATCATGATCCATGAATGATCATCCACGTGAAGTGCTCGCCTCATGGTCATGGGTAGCTTGTGCCAAAGAAGCATCAAGCTCATCCTCAGTCTCATCCTCACTAGCATGCTGCTCCTACACCTCATCCTCTTGTTGCTCTTCTTGTTGACTCATCTCCCACTCGGTGAAGGAATCTTTCTTGGTCACGCTCTTGCAAAGCATTCGCAAGTTCGCGCTGACGAAGACAAGGTTCGTGGCACGCTCTACCACGAGTCGGTTCCTCTTCCTAGAGGCAATGTGGCTGTAGGTACTCCAAAGTTGCTCCAAGCAAGAGGAGCTGACGGCCTGGCTAAGAATGCGGATGGCAAGCTACTGCAGTTCCGGTCCATCTGAACCAAAGTCCTCCCACCATAGAGCAGCACCAACTTTGGAGCGGTCAACCTGTGCATCATGACAACCATAGGAGCCATGAAATGACCTGTACATCAAAAGCTGGTCCCTTATCTTGCGCCTAACCGATGCATCAGGCACAAGACGATCCAAGATGATCCTCCATCCAGCGCTCACCTCCCGGTCGCTCTCCTGCTTGTTGCCTTGGAATTCTGGGTCCACCACATAAGCTGCTGCATGCAACGGAGAATAGTAGGAATTCCACCTTCCTAGACACAAGGCATGGATCTCCTCGTATCTGTCTTCGTCAAGCACGAAGTCTTTCAACTTCTCTATCATGCGATCCATGGCCTCGTAGACCTTGCCTATGCATGGTTGCATAGCGTCTACAATCCTCAATAGGTGGACTATGGGCCTCAGCATAGCATCTGTGGTCTTCACACGCTCCCACCAAGAGGCGTCATCTGCCCGTAGCCTACACTCTTGGCCAGTGTTTGTATGGGACTCTTGCATGGCGACAAACTCATCGCTAAGGAAAAGCCCCCTCAAAACACCGCTACAATCCTTCAACCGGCCCAACATGAGAAAGTTGTAGGCAAACCGGGTGTTGGAATATTTGAGGAGAGAGAGATAGGACCTCTTGTTGAACTCATGCCGAAGTCTTTGGTGGTTGAGGACAAAGGAGACCATGGTGTTGGCCTCCTCAATGAGGGGGCTGATCCATGGTAATGCCCCGATGTCCTTGAGGAGGTTGTTTAGGCAATGAGCCATACAAAAGGACACCGTGACATGTCCATACATACATTGGAGAATAGCTCCCGCCGCCCTATTGGAAGGCTCCCCATCCGCAACAAAGCCCACTACATGCTCGAGGCCAACGATCTCCATGGTGGTAGCCCTTCTCATGGCGCATCACCTTGGCGCATCTCTCTTCGCGAGCAAGCCACGTGCGGCTACGCGTACGGGCTGCAGCCAGCGGGCTGCAGCCAGCAGGCGGGCAGCCAAGCGGGTGTCAGGTGGGAGGCTCTCTACGCCAGGTGGCTGCACGTATGGGCTTCAGCCAGCAACGGGCGCCAGGCGGGAGACTCTCTACAACCAGTCGGGCAGCCAAGCGGGTGCAGGCGGGCTGCATGTGTGGAAGCAGCCAGCGCAGGTCTCTCTCTTTTGGAAGGGGCGGCAGGCGGCCACAGAACGCTTGACTCTTGGAAGGAGGCGAGCTGAAGGAGGCGCCAAGGGGCTAATAGCCGAGAGGTTTTTCTCTCTCTCTCTCTCCCCCCGCAAGTAAGAGGGACTACAAGTGGCGCCAAATTCAGAGTGTAATCTTCTCTTTCATCTTCTCTTCGCGAGTAGAGGAGCGCACGGCCGATGATGGAAGTAGGTGTGGAGACTAGAGATCAGTTTCTCTTTCTCTCTCTCTCTCTCTCTCAGTGGATTACAGGCCCTCATGCATGGATATTGTTCTCTCTCTCTCATCGTGGATTGCAAGCCTTGTTTTAGAGATTGGGATACAGAGGATCAAGCTAAGATGCACAGGATGATGTTCTTGGAAGAGATGTGTTGTTGCTCTTCATCTTGGACTTATGTGTATTCAGGGATTGCTTGACACGTCCTCTATCTTTCTCTCTGGGTTTTGGCAACCGTGATTTGATGGTATATCTGTCATGGAAACAAGACATTGGTTTTCGAGACGAAACAGGACTTTGGTATCGAGGAAACAAGCCTATGGTTTATGGGATACAGGTCTTTGGTTTATCGGATACAGGTCTTCGGTTTCATGTGGAAAACATGTCTTTGGATTCTTGTGAACAGGTTGAAGTTTTCTCAAGGTTGTTAGAAGTCATCTCCTGTCTTTACTGAGACCCCAGGGCCTCTGTTGTGGGTGTGCCCGCCCTTGTAGGTGCTTTCCTCATTTTTCCTCACTCCCTGTATTTTTCCCCATATTTTTTCCATTTATCTATGGCTTGGGGGGGTTGTCGTGAGCTGGCAGGCGATTTTTCCTCTGGCTGACTGTACCCAACTTACGTACAGTGCTGGCCGACTAGCCCTTGTAGCTGGTCGTGGAGGACTGGACCCTGTCGACTGCCTCTGGAGCAGGCCGACTGCTGCCTGGGGTCCATATATAATGGACCCCACACCCCTTGCCATTTCATCTTGTATCATTTCGCGATCTTGTGTATATAGAGCGCAAAGTTACACGCCTCTCTCTCTCCTTCTCTTGTGCTGTCTATTTACTGCACTCTACTTGATCTTGTGTTCTCAGATTTGGTTATCATCTCCGTTGCGTATTCTGACAAAGGTTACATGCAAGCTGTGACTATAGGGAAGGACATATGGTTTGGTATAGCCCTACTGGTGCTTGGGAAAGGGTTTGAGAGATCCATCGTAAAGATGGAGAAGACCTTTTCAAGCAAGGAGGTGTTGTACAGGTGTGCCTTCTCTATGGAATGCTGTGCTATAATAACGAGAGTTCTTGTTTGGAAGTCCGGGGTGAAAGCTTGGTAGAGGATTCTACAAGTTGTACTTTGTACTCAAATTTTGATCAAGTAAAGAAATACCGCAAGGGGCGCCACTACGTTTTGGGGCCAATCGGTGTCCGTGTACTATTTGCAGGAGCACTCTAGCTCCCCCTGTTTGTTTCCTTTTCCAGGTCCCCATGGGTGATGAAGTGTTTTGTGTGCGAGTGTTTGTTTCACCGCCCGTTAGATTTCTGAAGGCCGGTTTCATGGTTCCATCGCCGGGATATCGTCTACTTTCTCAAGGAGGCGAAGCCGTGGTTGGGAATCTACAATTGCGAGGTGAGCTAGTGTACACCTCTTCTATTTGGTACTAATCTAGTTGTTTGTGTTTAGAGAGATCTTGGTGGATCTTTCAGAGGGGAAAGGGGGGGGGTGTTGATGTGCTAGCAGTGCTCATGGAAGCCGATGATCCAGACCCTCTGAAGTGAGCCACCGCTAAAAACCTCTTTTGAGGAAAGGGTCAAATGTCCATGGCATCCGGCAAAGAAAATGAGAGTTGGTCCCCCGTCTAAGCCTAGCACCACCAAAGGGATTTCCTGGCGCGTGACATCTCCAAGCCACGGCGGGGGGGGGGGAGAGAGAGAGAGAGAGAGAGAGAGAGAGAGAGAGAGGAAGGGAGGGAGGGAGGGAGGGAGGTCCTAAAGGGGGAGCACTATTCTTATATATGCCACCTGTGCTTACTCAACTAATGCATGATTGCTTACAATTGCAATGTCAATCATACAAGAAACCAAAAGATGTGGGGCCATGGAAGAGTGGTTGTGACTATTCTTTGTATCAGAGTTTACATTTATGACATCATAATATGATGAAAAGGCCATACAAGTATTCATATTAATGGCATCATCACTAAACCCCAAAAAAAAAGATCTTGGTCACGAGCAATTTGAAGGTTCAAAAGAAGAGTGGATAAAAATATATATACCTAGATGAATCCAAGAACATGCCCAAATTCACCTTTTAGGAACGTGCATGTTTTATACTCATGGTAGTCAACCCACAAGACTATATAACTATCAACTCTATTATGCATAGTATGGTCTAGAAACTATGACATCCCCACTAACGTCATCAGTGCCCAATAGTGGGTGTAGAACTTTGTATCAAGATATGCCCTCTGTATCAAGATATGCCCTCACACACGCACTTCCACACACACACTCACACATAAGAGCATATATTCACACAAAGGCCTTCGTACTAAGTTCTGTCAAACCTCCGGAGATGTGGAGCAGACTCAGCCATAATGAAGCCTAGCACTAAGGGAAGTAACAAACAGAAAGAATTAGCACAGCAAATAAGTAGTGGATAAAAATATACCTATCAAGAGAAGGGTAAGGCTTAGAGATAATCAAGGCTGATTAAAAATTAAGCGCTGTGTACCCTTGAAATTTACACTACAAGAAGGTACAATCGACATGCAGGAACTCGTGCGCGTGCACGCGAGTGTGCGTGCGTGTGCTTGTGGGCATGCGCGTATGTACAAGCGCCGGGCAGTTAGGTTTGTACCAGGAATTGGTAGATGCTCATGCTGGCATCAATGGCAATCTTGCGGCCGAAGTAGCTCTCGAACTTCTGCTCGCTCATACAGCGGGGGGCGTTGTCCGACAGGAGCTTTGTCAACCCCTGATACACAACCGCTCACAGGGTTCAGGACCAAACATCAAAACAGCAACGGCATCAAAATAAGGCTACCTTGATTCCCATTCTGCCTGCAGGATTAAGGAGAGGACACACGCACGCACGCACGAACAGAGGTAAAAGAACTTGAAGGCCCTTCCCGCCAGTTTTGGGTTGCCTCCCTAAAGCCTAAGACTACATAAATGCCATTTTTGAGACCTAAATACGTATCTTGTTCATACTTAAGGAGGTATTCCGGGCCTGAAGTGGCTTGTCCGGCCCTTCTCCTAAAATTTACCACAACGATATGGACCGCCCATGAGCATGGATGGGCGAGAATGGTCATGTGACTGCGATGCCTCGTTTCCTGGTTCTCTGTCTATAGTTTCCTCTTCAAAACCCCTATCATGAGGTTTCATAAGCCATTAATATGGCCCTCCACGAGTTTCAAATTGAACTCCATTAGTTGATACGGGTTCTTTGCCTCAATCTTTAAACCTCCTTACTTCTTGAGGTTTACACAGCCATTGGCATGGCTTCTGTGATCTCCCAATTGAGCTCCAAACATGCATGCTCCTCCTCTTTGCATGCTAAACCTTCAAGGGTGCTTCTCTGAATGTTTCCCATAGCAAACCAAGGTGCATAAACCAGAAAAATAAATGCTCCAATAGCATCCACAACCAGCTCATCTTTCATGAGCAAATTAGTGAGCACAATCAGGTCCACTTGGGCTCCAACCAGCACCCACAATTGCTTGTTTTCACATGAACAAGTATGCACCTCACATCCTTGCCAAATTGCAAGGTACCAAGGGATTCACACATCCCAAAATAGCAACCCTTCTCAAATACGAGCATTCTTCCATGCTCAAACGCCAAATTAGAGGCAAAATCATTAAAATACCTTCACAAATCTCCTTGGCAACTTCTCCTTGTTGACCCCAAGACTCCATACCCTTCATACTTGTTGCTGAAATCTTCATTTTCAGCTTCCATGGCAGCACCATAATCTCCGAAGTTCCATGATCATAATCTCCGAAGTTCCATGATCATAATCTCTCTCCAAATGCAATACTAATGACAATGAGTGCTAATTTTTTTCATAATAAAGAAATAACAACCTCATGACCAAGAAACCTATACATAAATATTCACCATGACCAAGAGCCCACCCAAGCTCTGATACCGTGTTAACAATCCTAATATGGGATTGATCATGGTGATAGACACAAGATTAAGCACACAAGATTAAGCATAAGATTGAGGTGGGTTATACCACACTAAAAACTCCATGAGTAGAGAGAGAAAGATTGCACACTCAACACAAATCTCTTTTTCTATTGCATTCACAATGAACCATACAATGATATAGGCTTTCTAACCTTATCCCACTTTACACATCATCATCCATGTGGCACTCCCTTTTCCACTCTTTTGACCAACACTCACACACCATACAATATTACATGTGGTGTTCTTATCTTACCACGATATCTTGTAGCTCTAAGGTGCTTTCCCACATACACACAACACCGCGATTACATCTCTCGACAAAAATGATATGTAATAAATGTTTTATGTGCTTTGTGTGCCTTGATATATAAAAGACTCCATTATCCTTGTTATCCATGTTCATTGTTAGTGGGGGGTAAGCTAGAGAGACCGATGTATGTTCTTTTAGATGAAGCTCCCATGAATCAGGCCTAGAAGGGAAGTTCTAGGATTTTGGTCCCCTAGACCAATGAGTCTATGTGCAACCATGCTTAAACATGGAGCCTCTGAGAGCCAGATAAGATAAAAGTGTATGTGTGAACACCCCTTATAACTAGATAAGATAAAAGTGTATGCCATGAGTCATGTACTTATACGTGAGAGTCAAAAGATAAGGTTCTAAACCTAGTAGTTGGTGTAAGCTTTACAACATCTAATAAAGCTTTAATGAATCGTGCTCTCTCTCTCTCTCCTCTCTCTCTCTCTCTCTCTCTCTCTCTCTCTCTCTCTCTCTCTCTCTCTCTCTCTCTCTCTCTCTCTACGCATGATGGAGATCTTTCATCCTCCATAGCCTCTCTATGTGGAAGCTCCCTTGACTCACCATTTCCTTCATAAAAATAAAACATCTTTATGTTTTCATTTTGCCTGTTTCACATATGTTTATTGTGCTTTTACAAAAGAATTACACACCTCATAGAGAATAAGGCTAAAGTGTTAGATGAGGGACAAGATGCTCTGCACACACAGACACAGACACACACGCACATAGTCGAATCGAGCTCGAAGAACGAGAGAAAGAAGATGCTCTACACACACACGCACACGCACACGCACACGCACACGCACACACAAAGACACACACGCACACAGTCAAATCGAGCGCTCAAAGAATGAGAGAAAGACCAGAAGCAAAGCTGGAAAGTACTCAATGATAATGATAAGGAATGAATTGAGTACAAGAGTACAAATAGCCCTAGCCCTAGGTCTGATGTGGCTAACACAAGAGTGTGTTCACATGGGGAAAAAACCCTTGCCATCAACACAAGGTAAAAAGTGCCCATGTGTAGGGCTATTCACACCAGGGACTTCTAGGCTAACAAACCACCCCAAAATGTGAACGTGTATAGAGTGTAGGGTGAACGTGTGCAAAGTGTAGTAGAAACTGGGTAAACCCATCTGTGACATTAGCCTACATAAGCACATTAGTCAAGGCATTCTTTTCTACATGGAGCCTCTCCTGACGTACTGAAATGTGGCTAACACAAGAGTGTGTTCACATGGGGAAAAAACCCTTGCCAGCACAAGGTAAAAAGTTCCCGTGTGTAGGGCTGTTCACACCAAGGACTTCTAGGCTAACAAATTCCCCCAAAATGTGAACGCATACAGAGTATAGGGTGAACGTGTGCAAAGTGTAGTAGAAACTGGGTAAACCCATCTGTGACATTGGCCTACGTAGGCACATTAGTCAAGGCATTCTTTTCTACATGGAGCCTCTCCTAACATACTGAAATGCACCTTAATGTGTTGTCTCCATGCATAAAAAAACTCAAAATCCATGCAATTGCATATCCATTTTCATAAATCAGTATTAGACAACTATCTAATACATAGAGTTATCAGTAGACAGTGGAGCCAACATATGTTTCAACAGCTATGAATGCTACTATACTCAGATTCACGACCTAAAGTGGCTGCTATCGAAAACAGTTTACCACTATGTGACACCTTAGTGTAAGATCATCATACCCAATGATTGTGAGGCGGATAAGTATAAAGAAGACTGAATTCTTCACTTCTTGTCAATGCTAAGTTTGAGGGCAATCCTGAAATCTGCTCAACTGACACTCCATGTTGAACACAAGATGGGTATGGCATAGAGAAGGAGGCATCTAATAGTACACTAATAAGGGGCAACATCAAAAGCCGATATAGAAGGAGGCCCCCCCAATTGATATGAACTGGATACCCAAATAGTGCAAAATACCAATGTCTAAAACATAAAATGCATGATGTAACATCACGAGCAAATTAACTATTGAATTTGTTTGATGGGTCAGCAAGAGTTGAAAACTAAACGCATGGCTGAAATCCAATTATCAACACCCAAAAAAGCAACAAAAGGAGAATACGACTCATAAGGTAATGTGGAAGCAATGAGGGTTGTATCATCCAAACGAGATACATGTCCAAAGGCAGTGTGTGTCCAACTGATGTTGGCAAGAAATTAGAATTGTTGTATGCTCTTCAAGTAATGCATGACCCATGGCAATAGAGCAATACGGGAAAATGAGGCTGCGAAATCTGATTGACTATTAACAGTAGTAGAGGATTGATTCAGAGCCAAAATAGGCTCAGTTGAGTCAGCAATAAACATAGAATGTGAGCATTGTGCACAATAGCAATGTATAAGCTAACAAGGTCCACTAAATGCCAATACATAAAAAAAATAACTTTTGTCGATGTACAAGCCGACAAGGTGAAATCAGCAATTTAAATGGGTTGATTTAGTAACCTCGGCCAAAAATGCTAATATAACAATCTGTCAATTGAGGGCAGTATGGCATACATCTAGCCAAACCATGAGAGTATAAAGAAACCTCTTAGTATGGCAAAATAAAGAAGATGTGTAATCCCACATTCATTGAGGTAGAGGAACCTTGAATTATGCAAGGCAACCAAGCTGAAGATAATGTAATAGTCTGACTCCATTAGCATCCATGTCAATGAGCTGCAAAGGTTAGGGAACTCAAGCAAGGAGCTGGTTCAACATAAGTAATACATCTCAGCAAGTAAAACATCATTTCATATACATGTATGTCTCCAAGACATAGCACAACAGAGGGGTCAAATGCATAAGTGACCACATGCATCACCATTAACAATACACAGCTTGTGTCCCCCCTCAAATGAAATTGCTATAAGCATAGTCAACTAAGGACTGATCATCATGAGGATTAATGTCAGGCATAGCACCAACTGACAATCCTGATTTAGACTCGAGGTACCAATCAGCACTTGTTGATAAAGGCAAAGGAGGCAATTCACTGTAGGTGACTATTAAAGCATAGCCATCATGTGCGAAATCAGCTTCCTCTACATTGTCATCTATGGTGGCAGCAAGACCTTGCTGCTTCTTTTTCTCCTCACGCACTTCCAGCAATCCTCAATGACATGATCACATTTCTGACAATAGTTATATCTCTTCTTCTCATATTCCTCCCCTTTCAAAATTAGAAGAATCTGAATGGGCTTGTGCCTTACCCTTAGGTTTAGCACGAGAAGGAGCCTCAGATTTCCCTTTGCCATAGTGGGAGGCAGCAAAAGCCTGATCAGAAGCAAGCATGTTGCTCCGATTGGAACGAGATTGCTCTTCCTGTAAAACAAGAGAGCTACTAACTCATCAAAGGTATACAAATCTTCATTCCTCTTTGTAAGGAGGCGGAGAGTGGTAGCAAATCCCTGATATGATTCAGGCAGGCCATTGATTGAGAACTATAGAGACAAGCGAGCTGTCATGAATGATTTCATCAATATTGATCAACTGCTATATCAAATCCTTGACATAGGTTAAAAATGCATCCATAGATTCACCCTTAGTCAGATGCTCCAAGTCAAGCTTTTCCGAAGATAGGCAACTTGAGCTTCGTTACGAATCTGATATACAAAGAGGCAAGTATATCCCATGCACCCTTAGCAGAAGTACGTGAACGGATGTGAGGAATGACTTGTTGTTTGTAGGAAAGAACAATGAGAGCATCCGCCTGCGCATCTTTAGCATCCCATACGAGTTGTTCAGTTGTGGACAGAATGGGTGTAGGCAGTACGATTCCACTCGAATCAGATTCACTCATTCCGATAGTGGAAACTCATGGCGTGCTAGTGGCAGCAGATGCAGGATTAGTAGGCCATAAGTCAACTCCTGAGACATAAACCCACAAGTTCTTTGCCACCAGTACATGCCTTATCATGTATGCCCACATTGGATAGTTGGTGCCATCCAACTTATCATCAATGTGAACAACATGCAAAATAAATCTCTAGTCTTTCTTGACATTTCAATAATTAAAAATGAGCAAACTGAAGTGTATCTGACACAAGCAGTAGCTACAAGTGACTTAGAGTACCTCAAATGTCTACTCAATGCAAATGCAAACTCACCAAATCAACAACCTGCAGACTAGAAGCTGTAGACGGAATCAATAGATATGGTGCGGAATCGGTAGGTGAAGAAGGTCGGAAGCTGACTTGGTATCAACAAGTTAGTAGGTCAGAAGATGACATGGCGACAACAGTTTAGCAGGTTGGAAGCTGATGTGGCGTCAAGCAAGTTGAAAGCTGGTGTGGAATTAGCACGTCAAAATCTCGAGATAGAATCATTAAAATTAGCTGATAGATGGACGCTAAACTAGCCCGCGAGATAGACGAACGCTGAATCAACTACTATCGAATGGAATCTAAATCGGCTAGTTAATGGAATCTAAATCGGCTAGTTAATGGGATCTAATTGGTTGACTGAATCAGCTAAAGGAAGTTGAAAGCTAAATGCCAAGTACCAAAGGCGGAAGACTGAAATCCGGATGCCAAATGCAGAGTGTTGAAGCTAAAAGTGACTACTGAATGGTAAACACAACCAAGAAATTAAACTTGATTAATGGAGTAAACGCTAAAGACTAAAAGGTGACTGAATCTGAAGCCGCAAACAAATGCCGAACGTTGATGGGTTGAAATCTGAATGTCAAGCAATGAAAACTGATTGCTAAATTCTCAAGCCGAATGGCTGAAATGTGGAAAGCCTGAAGCTGAATGGCTGAATGCTGAAGTCAAAAATACCATATAGTGGGTGATATGTGTTTCTCCCCATGCATCAACCATTTGCTGAGTAAATGTATGTATTGCACGCAAAGCCGACTGAAACAGCAGATGGACAAGAAAGTTTGATGCCAAAAGCCGAAGACTCAATTGTTGGACAGGGCTAAACTGACAGAAGCAGCTCGATGGCTGATCAATGATCAAGTACAATTAAAGCTAAAGCTAAATGCTAAATGAGGAAAGCCAAAGACTAAACTGCTGGCTGGGCCAAGTTGACTAATGTAACTGAATGGCTGAATAAGCAAAATTGCAGACACAAAAGTCCAATGCCAAATGGAAAGTTGAATGGTTAACTGGACTAAATTGATGGGCGTAGAAGTCCAATGTCAAAAACAACAAAACTCGGCGGATAACAAAATCTTTTGCCGAAAGCTTCTAAAAGCTTGAGTTGAGTGTAGTGCTAGTGTGTGGGGTTGCCCAGAATGTACGTTAGCATAAACAAAGCTGACCAATGTATAGAGGGGGCAGAAACCCTAGATATGTGGAAAGTGAGAAGTGCAAGAGCTTACCTAGGAGCTATGTGATATCTAGTGGCGAAGATGAAAGGATGTACAGCTGCGAAATTGAAGAAGGCCACCAATGTACACGTGATTCGCTGCTTCAAAGACTAATGGTGGAGGAGCTGTTGGCTTTGTAGCCAACCTCAAAAACCAACTTTGAAAAATGTAATGGGAGCCAATGCCAACAAAAGGAAAGGCATCAAGGCTAATGGTAGGAAGTCGAGGGGGGGAGCAGGCGTGAATGACCATGGTAGAAGTCGACAATCAAATACAGATGTAGGCTCCAGAACCAAGACATTGAACACTGCTCTGATACCAATGTTGGATGAGGGAGAAGGTGCTCAACATAGACACACACGCACACACAGTCGAATCGAGTTCACAAAATGAGAGAGAGGGAGAAGATGCTTTGCACAGACACATAGTCGAACTGAGCTCATAAAATGAGAGAGAGAGAGAGAGAGAGAGAGAGAGAGAGAGAGAGAGAGAGAGAGAGAGAGAGCTGGAAAGTACTTGATGATAATGATAAGGGATGAATTGACTATAAGAGTACAAATAGCCCTAGCATTAGGGCTGATGTGGCTAACACAAGAGTGTGTTCACACAAGGAAAAAAACCCTAGCCAACACAAGGTAAAAAGTGCTTGTGTGTAGGGCTAGCACGAGGTGGCACATGGAGTGTGAGAATTTATGGATGGCACAAGGGGTGCACATATCTTATGGGACGGAGCTCCATGAGAGGTATATAATAACGTATTTGGATCAACTCTACTGTAAAGCGGTTTTTGTGTCTATCTCTTGCTCTTATGATTAATATGTTAAAAAACACGAGTACCTCAAGTAAGATGGCTATGGTGATTGAGAGAATGCCAAGGTGGGTGAAGCCTAAGATTAGTTATAATGATAAGTTTTTTGTGCTAATGAACCTTTAGACTCAAGTTCAATTAGGCTATAAGATTGAGACTTGTACTTGTAGAAAGACTTGAGATAGATTGTATGATTAATTGCTTAAAAATGACCCCTTTTATATGAGGTGAGTAAAATTTTTGCTTTGCTTATTCATATGGGATTATGCTAGGTGCTTGAATTTCACTCCCTACCAAGACTTATGCTCCATGGCACCATATTTCTCAACACCCCCCCTTGGTGCCATATTCTTAGGCTACTGTGTAAGGTGGTTGGATGTGAGGTGCTACATTTCATCCCTACCATTAGTGCTAACATAGCTACTTTAAGGTGATATCACCCCCCCCTTTAGTACCAACATGGCTACTTAAGGTGGTGAGGTGTGGTGGAAACAATAGAATTTAGGTCTCCCCATTTGGTGACCTTTACAACATTTGAGATAAAACATAGGCATGGGTAGTGAGTTTTGTTGATGGAGCTCTTAGAAGAGCTTGTCATTGGAGATCTCCTCTTTGCTCGATTAAGTCTCCGCATAGTTGGCTTCTTGGTTCTTGAATCTATAATATTCTTCTTTGTGCCACAACCTCTTGGAAATGGTTGCACTTTGCCTTGGTCTCAAGTCTCTATTCGCTTTGGTAGTGTCCCATCCTTTTCACTGCGGAATAATTTCTTAGTTGTTTTGTTGTTCTTCCTTGGTTTAGCTCTATTTCTTCTTTGCGAATAGAGGAGACACATCCTTCAAAGACTAGTTTTGCTAAATTCTTTAGTGTAGTCCCCAATGCATTGTATTCTTTTGGCATGCTTTTTAGGAGAATGGCTAATGCATCTTTATCTCCTATCTTGGCATTTATGCCATCTAGTTGTTTGCTAACAAATTGTGCTAGTGATTCACCGACGTTTATTTCTAGCCTATAAAACTCAATTTTCAGATTAATGTATTATTTTTTTGCTAAGCACATTGTTTAACTCTTCCTATGCATCTTCGGCATTCTCCTTGTAACCAATGTGGTGAATGAGATTAGGCCCCAAATGTAACCCAATGATTGACAATGCTTGCTCATCTTTCTCTACCCTAGTTTTATCATTATAGATGCATCCTCTTTAACAATCTTCCAGAGTTTTTTGTGTATTAAGAGGTACTTTATTTGTGTATGCCACATGTGAAACCCTTCTCCAATTATTTTTTCAACAAATAAAGTGCTTACTGCCATTGAGAGAATCTTAGCAATGAATACTACTCACTTGCGAGTGTCTACTCTCATACTAGATTGGCAGTGCATAAGGTTTTCAAGTACAAAATCAAGAAATAAAGTGTTTTGAATGCAAGTAATTGTTTGAAAGTGTCAATACTATCCCAACTTATGATTAACAACCTCAATTTCTACTCATAACAATTAATTGAATGGTAATGATACTAATTCAGTCTTAATTATTGTGATTAATACAATGAGAGACTAGAGCATCGAATTCAATCTTAATTACTGTGAATGGTAATGATACTAATTCAGTCTTAATTACTGTGAATGGTAATGATACTAATTCAGTCTTAATTACTGTGAATGGTAATGATACTAATTCAGTCTTAATTACTGTGATTAATACAATGAGAGACTAGAGCATCGAATTAAGCTCATATGAGTGGAGATTGATGGGGGTCTTTACATAGGGTGATATCCCTTAGTGAGATGAAGAGCAGTAAGTCAAAATATTAGCTTAAATTTTTCAAAAATGCTATAGAGATATGACTATTGATGTACTTGCCTCGGTTGCTATGCTACACCAAATGAGAATCCTTTGGTGAGCTTGTTAATTAGTTCCTTTAGCTAGGAGGGCTTTGCCCAATGTTTAGTGTATTAAGAGAAGGAGCTTCTTTAATAGCTGAAGAAATAGTGCAAATACGGGCTGCTCTCAACAAAATCAGTAGAAACCTCTGTAGCACCTATAGCTGAAAATAATAACTCCCACCATTGTAGCCAAGCATTGGAAATAAGACCAACTGGGGTTTCATCTATGAGAGAACAGAAACCAACAAATCAAAGTCCACCATCAAACACCGATTGCCAGGATGAACATAGTTCACGATTAAAAAGATAGGCACAATCACATTTTCTTTTGTGGCTAAGGTTCAACCCCTAAAGGTCTAAAATTTTGGTTTCAAGGGTCCTCCCACAAGAGCTTATTCACACGATGAGTGAAGGATTTGTGTTCACAAGAATTTTATTTCTTCTAGCAAGAGGAATATAATCCGGGCAACATCGTATTTTTTCTACAAGATCAAGGAAAGCATCAATAATAACTTAATATAATTAACCATTAAACCTCTCTTGTACCGAGACTAGACACTAGCCTCAAGACATACCCAAGGGCAAAGATCTTCCCATTCACCTCACCTACATACAATGGCAACCTCATTTGTGTTTGAAAAGTTTAGCGGTGAAGGGTTTCATACTTGGCAACAAGTCAAGGTCAAGTTCTTGGTAATGAAGTAATTACTTTAAGGGATTGTTAGTGGGAGAGAGAAATGCCCAAAGTATGATGGTACTAAAAATAAATAAATTGGTTAAGCTGGGATAAAAAGGGATTAGCCATCATTGCATTAGGATTAGGAGATGGATTTATTCATCATATTGCATCACAAGATACATCTAAAGGTGCTTAAGAGATAACCTAGAAAAATTGTTTGGGGCAAAACAAAAGAATTCAAAAATAAGCTTAAACATAAAATTCTTTGGCTTGGACAGTAAAGACAGTGACACTCTTTCAACACACCCTAATAAAATGAAGAGTATAATGTAGTAATTGGATGACATTGGGGCACTACTGGAAAAGAATATGCCATAGCCATATTGTTGAGAAGTATGACACTCGAGGACTATAAGCCATGGTGGCTAGATCCCATTACATGAGTGGAAGCAGTACTCATAGAAGAAGACAAGGGGATCCAAGGAGGGAAGGCATCCCAAGCTACAATAAGTAAGGAGAAACCATTCTTCTTATAGAACAAGAGAAGTGGATTTGAGGGAAGGCATCCCAAGCTACATCAAAGTGAGGAGAAAGCATTCTTCTCAAGAAGACCAAGACCAAGAACTAGAGAAGGACCAAGGACAAAGATGATATGCCACTGCTATGGAAATATAGGGCACATGGCAAAGGACTATTGGCAAAGATGACATACCATTGTTGTGGAAAGATAGGGCACATGGCAAAGGGATGTTGGCACAAGAAACATGTTAAAGAAAAAAATATCATGGCTTAAGATAAAGATAGAGTCGAGCCCATCATCCTGTGTAAAGATAGAGTCGAGCCCATCGTCTTGTGTAAAGATAGAGTCGAGCCCATCGTCTTGTGTAAAGTGTCAAGTCAAAGCCAACATTGTAGAGAAAGGGAAAGCTAAGACGTGTTGGCCCTAGCAGAAGGATTCACCCTCAGCAATCAGCAATGTCCACCAACAACCGGGCTCCCTCCACATCTCATATCCCCTTGCGCCCACATAAACTATGGGGGGATGAAGACAAGGGAGGAGACCTTCAGCCTTATGAATCCTTTAGCGACCAAATCCTTGAGCATATATGGGATATGGGATAGGCTCCATAACAAGTGGCAGTTGGGGCATTGTCTTTTTTTCATACCCTCCCTCAACACCAGCAGTGGGCCAACTTGCACTAATCACCCGGCCGATAGCCAACTCCTCCTTGTATGCGCCCACCCGCTAGAGTAGCCAATGCACATAATCAACGCATCTGACATACTAGCCCTAAACAAGCTTGCCAACCAATGCAACATTTGGCATGCTAGCCCCAATTCAGGCTTGTTAACCAATGGTCCTAATCTGTACACGTGTCAAGAGTAGGGTGCACACATAGACGAGCCTTCACAACAACAACACCATGCCCAAGCAAGCTCAGCCCCACTTTGATACCAATGTTGGCCCCACCAGAAGGATCTGCTCTTAGCAATCAGCGATGCCCACAAACTAGGCTCCCCCCACCTCGTATCCCCTTGCACCCACATAAAATGTGGGGGGATGATCAAAAGATAAATTCAACCTGTAAAAAGGTGGCACATGGAGTGTGAGCATTCATGGACACATGGGTGGCACAAGGGTGCACATATCTCGTGGGATGGAGCTCCATGAGAGCTATATAATGATGTATTTGGATCAACTAATGTAAAGTGTTTTTTGTGCGTCTATCTCTTGCTCTCATGATTAATACTAAATTACTTCCTTAATCAAGTTTTTTTATTAAGTCATTAGTTCTACCATTATGCTTTAATTATATTTGAGCCTCCTTAGCTTTCTAAATTTTTAACAAGGTTCTTCCATAGACTTGGGATTCGTTTTGCAGCAAAAGGAGCCAACATAAATCTGAACTTGGGAGGAGAGGAAGACAATGAGTCTTGCTATGTCTCGCAAGGTGTGTGCATTATTGTTTACACAACTATTAGGACCGATGATGTTATATGGAATGTGTAGAGGCCCCTTTGAGTGTGAACTCTTCTATCATCTCCTATAATTTTGGAGGCAATGGCTTCAAAGATTTTGTCCACTTCACCTTAGCCATGTTCCGAGACTCCTCGTGTTGCGAGATGAACTAGTTCTTTCCCGGATCTTCTCTTGAGAGGCATATTGAACACTAGAAGACCAACTCACATCTACTAGGGTATATATGTGGTTGTCCCATGTTGTCTTTTCTTAGACCGACTCTCCATTGCTCAGTCATTTGTTACGTGAGTGCATCTTTTATTATTGGTGCAACATGTGGTTCTTTCCCTGTACTGTTTGGCTGAACTTTATCGAAGATCTTGTGCAAATACGCTTGAACATTATAAAAGTTACATAATTAGTGCATTAATGTTTCTCACAGGTACATGAAACATTTAGTGAAATGTACATTATTTCAAAGAAGACTTCATGCATGCATTACAAACATATTGAGGAATAATGCAACCATCTTTTTTGTCTTGGGGTGAAACTCTCAAGGAATGGAATAATGTTTATACAAAATTCATCACATGAAGTTAGAGTATTATAGAATTTTTGGAAAAACACGTTTACATGATGCAACCAATGACAATTTGGTATCTATAAGCTCTAGTAAGAGCACTAGTAAGAGCACTAGTAAGAGCTCTAGTAAGAGCACTAGTAAAATCCATGTTTGTCCTTATTCATGGAGTCAATTTAAGAAAAGCATGTTACTTAGACCTGTAAGGTATACATTCAATCACATTTCAAAAAAAGATACTTATTTTCACACGATCTTAAGTTTTTTTAGAAATATTATAAGTAATCTATCAAAAGCAATACACTTGCTAACATCAAGAAGAATGAAAAGGAGATCTATGCTTGATAATACTTTAATGTGCTGGGATCAAGGAAATAACATCTACTATCATATCAACACTAAAGGATATTCTTGCTTTTAATTTGCAACACAATCCTATTATGCATGAGTACCTCACTACGTATGAGTGGTGGCATTCACCACTAGTGTAGTCGTTGATGTTATTTCTAGTGTCCTAGAAAAGTATTCTAGGGGTTCACCATATGATTTGATAGACATTATTAAACATCCCGCAAGAAACCAATATCATAAAAATACGTCACGTGAAGTTGGTACAATTGCAAATTGCAATTCATCACCACCATAAACAACTACAAAAGATAACAAGTTTAGATGGCTTATTATAAAATAAACAAAGTTAACTATGGAAAATGTTTTATTCCCATTCTTATTCCCATTTGGGTATGATGTCTATAATGGAAAGCTTTTTTTCATCGTGTTCAAAACCGAGGTTCAACACATGTACGGGAGCCACGACATGTGAAAACCTGGCCCATGGTACAACCCATCACCTTGATTACTAGTGATTAGAATATCACTACTTTAGGCACTCCATTAAAAACAAAGCCATGTATGAGTATGCACATTTTCATGTGTGCACACATATTCACATCTCTATATGCATCTTCACATGTGTGTATGCATGTTTTCATCTACACACATTTCTATCTACACATGCATGTTCACATGTGTGCATGCACGTTTCCATGTGCATATGTACATTTTCATCTACGCATGCATATTTCCATCTGTACATGCATGTTCACATTTGTGCATGCACATTCACATCTCAACACACACATTTAGAGTTTCGAATGTACGTATGCCGTTCTGCATATGCATGTTCCCAATAATGGCCCCTATGTGAATGTGTACATACACCATTCTGTATACGCATGTTCCCAAGAATGGCCCCTCTGAATGTGTCTACCCACTAGACACGTACGTTCCTAAGTAAAGTACTATAAAAACAGACGGCCCTCCTATCATTTTCCATTATTCCCTCTCCACCTCTCCAGCTAGCCAAACTCTTGCTAATTTTTCCAACATTCTCCTTGCCTTCCAGCCCTCAGCATCCTCCACTCTAATCATGGGTGGTGACTACTGCTAGGGCCTCTTAGACCTCTTCTGACACTGTGCTCCTTACTTCCACCAATAAGAGGAAAGCCACCAAAGTTACCAAGCTCTTGAAATACTAAGTAAATGCTGCCACCACCGACTTCTCCTCACTAGGAGTGGAGCTACTCTATGAAGTTAGTGGTGGCCACATGATCCACAACCACATCTAGTCGAATAGGAAGGTTAAGCAGCACAAGCTCGCTTACCACACCCAGGAGTGTTACCAAATTTTCTGGAACCCAAGAGGCCATGGAGAACCTCCACAACCTTAGCCTCAGTGGACTGGCTAGGATTCCCACTTGGGGCCTTGACCTCACCACCTTCTTTCACTTCATCTTCTCTTATGATACACACCTCAGCACTGGCACTGTCCAATGTGATCCATGAGGCCTTACACCTACCCTCAGCTATAGAACCTTACCAGAAGCTGAGTGGCATGCATAAGGCATGTTTTGCTACATTATCAGGGGCATGGTAAACAAAGAAATGGTCAAATGGGAGGATATCTTTTGCCAGTACTTACATACCCCTACCTAGCGGCACGGTCAAATGGGAGGATATCACCTACCAAGACCTACACACCCCTGCTTATGTCCTCACCATGCTAACCAATCTCCACTAGATGGATATGTACAACCCGTGCAACCTATCCCTCCTCACCATAAGGACCTACACACCCTTGCCTTATGGGGTCAAATGGGAGGATATCACTTGCCAAGACCTACACACATCTACATGTGTCTTCACCATGCTGACCAATCTCCACTGGTAGATAGGTATGGCCAGTGCAACCTATCCCTCCTCGGCCGCCCTCAAGCGGGGTCAAGTAGTGAATTGGGCCAACCACTTTCACCATGAGCTCCACAGTATCTACGCTAACCTAATCCGCAAGTTTGGAGCTACATGATCCTCATCAAAGTCCTCTACTACGTTGTGGGCTAGGAAGAGCTCCCCGAACCATATAGCTACTAGAGTGCCACCATCCCTAGTAGGCCTCCTCTACACCCCAACCTGAGTTGCTCCTTCCCTAGTTACCAGACTGCCACCACCCCTAGTAGGCCTCCTCCACACCCCAACCCTAGTTGCTCCTAGCTGCTGCCAGAGGGCCACCACCCCTAAAGGCCTCCTCAACACCCCAATCCCAATCACTCCTTCCCTAGCTGACTCGCTAAACCACAAGAAGCAAATGTTGGACCAATTGGCCACACTGCCAGTGAAACATTTGTAATTTTTTAAGAAACCAATGTCACGAATACAACACAGTTGGCCCAAGTCACAACCATGCAAACCCATCTAGATTTAGTGGCCCATCCCACAACTCAGTCCCTCTCTTTGAGAACGTGCCTGGAATACAACACAGTTGGCCCAAGTCACAACCATCTAGATTTAGTGGCCCATCCCACAACTCATCCCTCTCTTTGAGAACGTGCTTGGAAGTGCCAAGAGGGTGGTCAACTTTGACAGACGCCCCTTTTTCAGATCTTACGAGGCATAAAACTTTGTGGAGGCCCTAGGAAGGAAACCTCTCCTCCACTGAAAGCTTCTTGTAGGCCCTTTTCCACTCACAAGGCCATCTTCTAGATTTCCAGCTGATTTCTCCTCACTGCTCCATAACTTGGTCGGGAACAAGACCGCCTATATGGCTCAATAAAAGGAGCAGAGTAACGTAGCACAACAAGCTCTTGTCCTAGCACATGCCAACTTTGCCCAACTGGAGACCCAAAAGAATGCGATCATCACCTTCAATGATAGGTTGCAGTTCCAAGCCCTAGAGTCTAACTCCAAGATTGCCTATCAGTAGCATAAGCTAGAAGTCCTTCACACAAAGGTCGAAGGGGCCCAAGCTACTAAAGCCCAAACCCAAGAAGAGTTTACTTGAGCCAGAACTACACTTCAAAGTGTTTAGATAATGGCATATAACTACCAACAGATCATGGACGAGGTCCACAATTAGATGTCCAAGCATTGCAATGAAACTTTAGATCCTCTCTGGTATGCACTACTACCTTTTCACTAGCTAGCTCGATGACCATTTTCCTGGATGGTTTTTGATTAAGACTTAATTGATGCTCTTTGGTGAAAGGAATGAATGAGTACTTCCAAAATTAATCAGTAATTTTAATTGTTTACCATGATGAGATGTTGGTGTCTGAATCACTAAGAATTGCCAATTTTCACCTTGGTGTTCTATTGTAACATGAATCTGGATTCTATCATCCTCTTCATCTTCAAGGGTTACTTCTTCAGCTTGGATCATAGCAACTCTTCCTCTTCCATGACTTCTTCCATGATATCCACTTTTGGGGCCTTGAACTTTGTTTCTTACTTGACTGGGTTATTGAATGGAAGCAGCTCGTCCCTTAGGATTAGTTTGTGGATTCTTGGGAAAGTTTGGAGGAGGAAATTTTTAAAGGTTAAGAACCTTTAGTGCATAAGGGCATTTAGCATGGTAGTGACCTGGTTTGGTGGTAGTTGTAGCACACTCCACTTCGCCATGCTAGGTCATTCTATTGGGTTTTCGGGTGAGGCCAGAGTGGTCATGAATTTTGACCACTAATTGACGGTCGATTAGGGTAATCTAGAGGATCACCTTGAATTAGATGATTTAGGGTAAGGTCTCTTCATGAATTTTGACCACTAATTGACGGTCGATTAGGGTAATCTAGAGGATCACCTTGAATTAGATGATTTAGGGTAAGGTCTCTTCATGTAGTTATTGCTATTTTTATCCTTCACTTCTTTTTCTCTAAAGTTTAGCTCGAAAAACTGCATCTGAGAGGCTAGTCGACCGGATGGATTCTAGCCAATGGTTGAGGGGAGGGTTTAAACCTTACACATATCGGCTAATGGATTGAGACAAGGTCATAAATGGAGTGTACTTCTTGAGCTCAACAAACTAGGAGTAGTAAGCATCTGCTCATGAGTTCTTTTCAATTAGGCTAAATAATTTATGCATCTTGAGGGTTTAAAAGTCTAGAGGCAAATACCTTCCCTTAACGGCCCCCTTAATTCAGTCCCAGGTGATGGTGCTTTCTTGGACATCCTTTTCCCTACACCACTCCTTCCACCATAGCTTAGCATCATCAGCTAGTAAAAAACAGGCCAACATAGATTGGTTGGCTTCATTAGTAGTAACAAGAGAAAAATAGTTACTCATGGATGCTATCCATGCCTGAGTATCTTTGGCAATATCTTGAGAAAGAAGAGAGATGCATCTACTTAAGCAAGAGTTTCCTTTTAGCTTCGTCATCTTGTTGGCATGTGAAAAAATAGAGAATAAGCTTTAATGCTAAATTTGAGAAAAACTAAAGAGGCGCAAAAAACAATATTCACTTTTTATTACATTTTGTGAACAAGGTTACATGATTTAGAATACTTTCTCGGAGATTGTTTATCCCTAGGACAAACTTGGGAGGCTATTTGGTAAGATCAAAGGCATAGATTTTTGTGGAATCAGTGATCCCACAAAATCCTAGGTGAAACCTACCACAATAATGAATCCTACACTTAAAGACAAATTAAGTGATCTAATCATAGATGTGTTGGGATGCGTAACGAGTCTCTCCATTCATAACTATAGTTTGATATGGAAAAAGAGTCCCATAGAATATAAATATTTTAGTGCCCTAAGCTTCTCTAAAATTTAGAGGATGCATAGTTTGGCATCTACGAGTTCGAATCTACTGGTGAATGTACATTGCGAGTAGAGTAAAATTGTAGATTAGGCGTGGATCTCCTCTTAAGGGTGATGAATATTTGGTGGGAACCCTCTTGCTTATAAAAGAAATACTCACCGACTAGGCTTTGAATATTTATGATACAGGAAAAAAGAATTAAATAATCCACTTTATTTGGTTTGGAAAAGAAAATAAATTTGAAAGATAGCTTTTCTTTTTTTAATGCTATCCTACGTGGAGAGAGAGAGAGAGAGAGAGAGAGAGAGAGAGAGAGAGAGAGAGTTGGAGAGGGAGACAATGAGCGAGAGAGCATAAACTGAGCTTTATGAAGTGCTCATAGTTTGATCATAAAACCAACCTTCTTGAGACTCCTTAACTTCCATGGCAGCTCTAATACCATGTTGAAATATGTGAGCAGTAGAAGATAGAACCTTAATACAATAAGTAAGGTTGAATAGGGAGTTTTTTGTCGGTCCAAGGAAGTGTAGCACTAAACACAAAATTCACAAAGTTCATAGCAGTAGTAAAATTGAGAAGCAGAAGTCGTCATTAGACTTAGCATGAAAAATAGACAAAGGAGCACACGTGACAATTTTGCTATTTGCAAGAACATGGGCTAATTTAAATACCTTAGAAACAAAGTATTGGAGAAGAGATTTGAGCTCTAGCTATGGCGATGCACAAAGCCGCAAGCAGCTCATGGAGAGTAGAAGAAGATGATGAGCTGGAGCCTAACAAGTTGCAAAGCAGGTGATGTGGGTTCAATAAAGAGGGGTTGCAATTTAGCTGAATTTGTAACGCAAGAAGCTAGTGTTGAGAGCCCATGCAATAGTGCACGAAGACAACGTTATGGGCCCCCAAGCACAATACAACTCATTTCGGACGCAGGTAGCAATGCTTTATCACGGAATCTTGACAATTGGTTATGTAATGCCACCACCATAATTCCAGCACATAAATTGATGAGCAAGATGGGCAAATTTCATTGTTTTTCTTTTTCTAAATTGAAAGAGAACCTTAATCAAACAAGGGTTCATTCACACACACACTTCTTTTGAAAGCCTTGTCCGCATGGTGTAAGGAGTTGTAAATTTGGATTGGTTTTCGTTTTGTGAGATGATGTAAGGGAAAAAGTTCTTCACAGGTGGGTCCACTGCTCAGTTTTGGCCAAAAGGCATTGTATTTTTTTCACCCATGGTATGAGGGTAACTATACCCAAGCTCACCCATGGTATGAGGGTAACTATACCCAAGCTCACCCATGGTATGAGGGTAACTATACCCAAGCTCACCGAGAAACTCAAAACAAGTAGATGTATGCATGTTTGATTCTCGATGGGTTTTGAGATAGAGTTATGAGAGTAGTTGGCTCTCGCACAAGTGGTGTGCATGGGTTGGTGCCTTTCCCAAACATTGTGGTGGTTTAAAAAGGACGAGGGTGGATTCGCCCGAGCAAGTGGTGCTCAAACGAACTTGGTGTCTATGTTGAGTAGATACGACACACGCACGTTGACACATGTGAGCGGGTCTAGATGTGTTTAGCCACATGATGACACTCCAGTTTTGCATTTGAGATGCGCGTTACGTGAGGGCAATGCTAAATTGTATGGGTGATGGGTAAGTGAGATACACCTCGCTTAAGAGGGGGTGTTGAAATATGTAAGCTCAGTTTAGGAGTGTGTGGGAAAGCACTCTAAAAGTGCTAGATATTGTGTGTGGTGTGAGTTGTGGCCACTCATGTGGAAAAGAGAGTGCCACATGTAAAGTTGGATGGGTGGCTATCTATATTAGAAGCCTCATTGCATGGTTCATTGTGATATGCAATGTTGAGTGTGCTAATCTCTCTCTCATGGAGTTTTTGGTGTGGTTTAATCCATCTTAGTTATGCTTAATCTATGTTGTTAATCACCATAATCAATCCCATATTAAGAATCTTAACACATTATATATTGTATCCCCTAAAATACTCCAAGTTATATTGGATAGGCAAATATAGTGTACCTCCTCAAATAATGTAGGTTATGTGTAACCATCTTGAGTGATAGGTAAATATATTGTTATGGTGTTGATCTTGATGCTATAAATTTGGTGTGATGGTCTTGAGAGTTAGAAAAAATCTTGCAAAAATTAGAAAAAGAATTGCATGTAGAAGCTCGTTAAAAAATCACACTCGCATGGCACTAGCTCCATTTGAAGTAAACCCAACCATCTTCTTCTTTCTTAATTATGATTCAGTCATTTGTGATTGGGCTTGTACATTGTGTATATGTACGAGCCAAAGAAACCAAGTTTTACACACACCAAATCCTTCATTAGATAAATATGTTATCCTCCAAGGTCAGATCTGTGTACCATTCTCACAGAGCACTCAAAGTCAATCTTGCACACAAAGGCAGTCATGAAGGAGGAGTTGCAAACATCCAAGCCAGTTCTAAGTGGCTTACATGGACGTCCTCGAAAGGGGAAGGAGCATGATCCAATGCAAACATCTCTCAGCAAGTTTGTGGTTTCTACAAAGTTCGAAAGATCAGCTCATGGTGATTCTCCTTCACTCTATAACAATGAAGAAAGTGGGAAATTTTCAATAGGTTTGAATTTTTTATGTTGGGGTTTATGGATTCACGAAATCAAAGTGAACAACAAGAATATTAGTGTGAAACCTTTGCTAGATGATCAGTGTGGTGGGAAGCTTTGGTTTGCAGAGCCTTTCACAAAGGCTATCCTAGATTGAGCTAGTTGATTGAGAATATGCATCGAGAGTTTATGCAAGACAGGTCATGGGATTTGACTTGTGGTTCTAAACAACTCATGGTTAGTTGATCTATTGATATGCATAGAGCTACTCTCTTGCTATGCAATTTGGTATCATGGAGCTAGATACTGTGGGTTGTACTCTCATTCGTGGACATTAGAGCCATGACTTATACTCTTAGTAGCTTGTTCAAAATATCACAAATGAAGAGCTTACAATGTAGCGACTTTCATAGTTCAAAACAGTTGCATTTGTCACTTTCAAAACCCCCCAATACTTCTAGAGTGACTTAAAATGAATTACGTATCTCTTACACAAGGGATTTTAAAATTATTCTATAAAAAAAATTTTATTGACAGAAAGGGAATTATATATTTTATCAAAAGTTACAGAAAGTGTTAAAAAAATGGCCAGTGTAGGTTACATAGGGATTTATAAAATAGGCCATGAACGCACGTGATATAGGCAATTTTGCTAAGTGACCCCCCCGAGTCTCTCTCTCTCTCTCTCTCTCTCTCTCTCTCTCTCTCTCTCTCTCTCTCTCTCTCTCTCAATTTTCAAATCTTTTAGACTTTGTTCAAAATAAATAATTAGAAACCCAATGTTCTCCATTTATGCCAGAGTGGGCTTACTCAAGAATATTGATGTATTCGTATTCTTGAGGACAACACCTCGTGATTCCACTTGGCCTAACTTGTACAATTGCCCCATAATAATCAATTGGTAAGGGGACACCTTTTTGATAAGGTATCATGCTATATCAAGTCTCTCATAGAGGCAAAACCATTAGCCAAATAATGGGCTATATCTTTAGCCCATTCCAGAGCAACACAGATTTTGAAGAGTGGGGCATCAGATAGTTCATCCTCCTCCATTGGGGATGCATGATAAGTGATCAACATGTACATGAGACTTTAGGATCATGAGCCATCGAGTTATCCTTCCCATGGCATAAGGCTTATTAACCAATTAGAACAGTGCATGAAGGTCTACAAAGAATACAAATTTGTCCGCGTGCCAATAGATAATGGCAATACTTCTTTATAGCATAAACCATTAAGAGTCCTTCTCTTTTCATGGTGGTGTAGTTTTGTTCACATTATTCAACTAGTAGCTACAAAGATAATAGGGAAATCCATATTTTGCTCTCCTAGTTGTGCCAAAATGTAGCTAATTGCAAAAGCCAAGGCATCTATGTGCACATGGAAAATAATATCCCAGTTAGATCTTAGAATCGGTGCGCTTGCTCTCTTACTTGTGCCAAAATGTAGCCGATTGCAAAAGTCGAGGCATCTATGTGTACATGGAAAATAATATCCTAGTTGGGAGATCTTAAAATTAGTGCGCTTGCTCTTATGGGCACCCAAATGTAGAAATAACTTGATATGTAAGAATTTGGCAGTAGCATGGGCATAGCTCTTGTGGTAGCCTTGGCCTCTTCCACTTAGTAAAGTAGTATGATATAGTGGGCTTGGGTTCTATCCATGGCATGGCCAATGTGTGGCTAATCATGATCATCCTGTAATTATTAGGATCAAGTGGATCTCTGGCTTTGAGGATGGGGGTGATGGTGTTGGTGGACCAAGAGGGTGGAAATCCTCAACCAAGGGCTCCATTGAATATGTAGGTTCATAGGGGCATCATGGTATCACTATAAACCACTGGCAGTATATCAACTATAATCTCACCAACCATGCCAATGGCATAAATGTAAAGGTGTTATCCCAACATGGCATCCATATCCGCACACTAGTTGAGCTTGATATCTCAATAGTGGACCCTTTGAGGCATGCTTTAGATACCTTATGTTGATGTTTATACTTGTCAAGTGTTAGGGCTACCATGATGAAATTCATTCATCAAGGCTTCGTGATTGGCATCTACCTATCTAGGACTAACCAATGTTATTCTTAGATGCACAAATGAACTATAAATCATGACAACTGTGCCGGTGGTGGAATCACAAAATAAACAATAAAGGACATCTGCATTTAAGAGTTCGTCTAAGAAACTCAAGGTTACCTTAGCAAGACTAACCAAAGAAGGCTCTTTAGTCTCCCAAGGCAATGGTCTCTATGATAAATTATTCTCTTGTATATAGGTTTGGGATCCTCATTAGGTCCTGCTAGGTTGACCTCTTCAATCCATTGTCGCTAGGGGTTCTCTTTGCTTTCTCAAAGTGTACAAAGTGGTCATCCACATTATATGTTTTGAAACTCTCAGGCACCTCTCCAAGGTCTTTAGCACCAACGCTCTCCTGCAGGGTGCACTTAGCTGGCTTTGTTCTTTGCCCTTCTTGTTGAGCAAGAGTTTTATTGACTCATTTGATCCTATAGGTTCATCTCTCTCTATGACCATTAACCAGACCAAAGATTTAGAAAAGTTGAGCTCCTTCTACCAAATGATGTGGCAGAAGTCCACATGGGAGTTTAGGACTTCGACATAATCAAAGCTAATGGTCTTATTTTCCTCCCTTGGAAAGATATAGGTCATCCCTTTTTTAATACTTTTGGGCCCCAAGCTACCACCTCTTGATCATGGATATCGTCTCCAAATTCTAGCACATGTTGCATTACTGTAGCACTTAACATACATATGGAAGCGATTTCTTTGCCATCTACTGTGGCATATCTTACGCATATTCTCATTGAGAGGATGTCCATAAATGCAAGGACATGCATCCAAATTTTAGAGTCTTTCACCTCTAGAAGTGCAAGGACATGCATCCTCCTCATCCAATGTTTATAAAACAGGTTTGACACATGTTTAGCTCAGTGGTGTTATTGTGTTATCGGTGATTATGGAGTCTTTGGCAAAAGAAACACCACTCTCATAGGATGAGTTTTCCATGTTTTTCGGTTCACTTTGAGGGTTTCATTCCTTTTTCAAACCGAGATGTGGTATGTGTCCCAATCATGGACCATTTGGGTCTCTCTCATGAAGGGTCGGCCTAGGATGCATTCATAGGAATTAGGCTACTGAGAGAAGTTCTCACCACAAAAGAGTGGTGAAACTTAGGCCAAAAGTTTTAATTCTCATGTTTTGAAATAGCCCCATGGGTTTTTCTATGGCTCCATCTTAGTGAGCTTGAAATAGCCCCATGGGTTTTTCTATGGCTCCATCTTAGTGAGCTTGACTATCATTTTAGTAGTCAAGTGATGGATGCCCCCACTTTTCCCAGCACTGCTTGGTATTGATGCTGACACCAACCCCTATGTCTAAGATGTGGCAATGACTTATCCTTGTATTTTATAGGGAGAATGGCATTTATGTCGTCACTTTCAAAGTAGTGTCCTATATTCACTAGTACCTTTGGAAAGGCACAATTGTGAATTACCTCCTCCTTAGTAAGTTCATCATCTTTTGACTCATTTGAGGAGTCTTGAATCGGTTGTTCTTCCATTCCCACTTTTAACTTTCCATCCATCCAATCCTTTAAGTCCTTCCATAGGCTTGGACTTCCTTGAAGTGATAAGGCAATAGAAATTTACACTTGGGAGGAAAGGAAGGTAGTGAGTCTAGCTATGTCCCTAAGTGTTTGTCCATTATCACTCGTATAGCTTTCAAGACCGGTAATGGTGTATAGAATGTGTATAGGCCCCCTTGAGTAAGGTACTCTTTGATCATCACCCAAGATTTTAGAGGCCATGCCTCAAAGCTTTTTTCTTCGTCCCCTAATCCTTGTTTTGAGTTTTCTTGGGTTGTGGAATGGATTGGTTCTTTTCCTGGTCTTCTCTTTAGCAAGATGAAACTAGTCTCTAAATTGGCATACTCCCCAATGGTGGGAAATATTAAAGGTTCAACCTCCATTAGTGCTTGGCATGCTCTTATCAGTTCATGGGCTACTTCGACTTTACATTTTTCCTCAATAGGATTGGGATACTCTACTAGCTTCTTAGGCACGTTGCTGGTGTCTATGACTAGTTCCTCCAGGGATTTGGTGTGCTAGGGATTCAATTCTTCCTCTAAAGATGATGAACAGATGTTGGAAGCTATGTCCTCACCTGATCCCTCTTGAATTGTCACACGATTTTCCCCTTGACCTATCTTCTTAGTTCACCTTCTGGTTTTAGGGGCAAATCTAGCTTGTTTTGAAATTTCATTGACTGGTAGGACTGGCTTATGCACCCTTTGAGTATGGAATTAGAAGCCTATCCAACTTTGTGAGTGGGTGGCTCTCCTCTTATTCTTCATTCTAGTCATGACATTGAGAGGAACTGTTTGTAACAATCCATCCCTGATGCTTAGCAAATTATTAAGGCTCGTACTTGGTTTGTGCTCTTGGGCTGGACCTAGATTGGATGCTCTTAATAGGAAATCCTTGTACATATGGTCAATACCACATCCTGTGTAGAGTGGTACCAAAGGCTATGGGTTAGTTGAAGCGGATACCATAGCCTTCTTGATGGGACACTTTGCTACCAAGTGAGGTCCCTTGTTAGTGATAGAATTGTAATGGCATACGAGATCCTAAGGCATTGATGTCCCTCCCCCTACTCGATTGCACTATGACTATATATATATAGGGTAGACACTATCATTGTCTTGAACATCGACATGGTAGAATTTATCACCATCTTGAATGTAGACAAGGTAGACACTATCACCATCTTGCACTACATCTATATATATATATAGGGTAGAACTATCGCCATCTTGAATATAGTAGCTTAGGATACTCTAAGCCTCTAGTGGTTCTAAGTAGTTAGTGTCCCCTCCTATTCTTTCTTTCTCCCCCTTAGGGATTTCCATCAGGGTCAATTGGTTCATGGGAATCACTATGGGTGGTTATTGTGGTAATATTGGAGGTGGTAGGGGTAGTTTGGAACTCTTAGAAGTCCTCTTTGGTGATACTGGAGGTCCTAGGGGTAGTTCTGGAACACTTAGAACTCCTATTCAAGGCACATACCACCCTAGTGGGTGAGGTGCATTGGCAAGCATGGGTCTTACTGCCGGTGGAGCTGACAAAGCTGGGTGTTGAGTGAGTGGAGCTAGTACAACTAGCAGTTATCGCCTCTAAGGTTGACTCTTGTAGTAATGTGGGTAGTATCATAGTTTTCCATCCTCGTGAAGTATACACACGAGATGTCTCCTTATCTCAGTCTTAGGTGGGGGCATTTCATGCTGGTATGGTTTGCATGGCATATCGAACACTAGACCAACTCATGTCTGGGGTACAGATGTGGTTGGCCTTACCCTGACCTTCCACTGCTGAGTTATTTGCTACATAAGTGCAGTCCACTAATTCTTCTATGGCTGGTGTGGTTGTGGCTCTTTCTCTTTTAATGACAACCTTTAAAGGTATTATGCCAAAGGATGCTTCAAAAGGGGTTCCTTTAGGGAGATTCTTTAAAGAAGTTCCTATGAAGTTATCGTCGTCGTCAAAGTCTATATGGCACTTTTGAAACATGGCTCAAAGTTTTTATGCTTTTTTTAGAATAAGGCGTTATGCAAGGTTGAATAAAGGATTCCTTCTAGGAATCTACCAGCAGTTAATTGTTGATAAGAGAATTTATGAATGTCTCAGAATCGAGAGTGAAAGCATCTCACTCTATTGATATAGTCTCTGATTAATTCTTTCTCTTACTCTTTAACATGGTACTGAGTTCCATCAAGTTCCCTGGCGGGAGTACCCAATTGTGAAAGAAGTCTTCACGGAGTCAAAGCCAGCCTTGTCTTTTGGTTTTACTAATCAAAACCACTGACCCACCTTTCTTTCCATGGTAAGGCCGAAGGCACTTACCTAAACAAGGTTATTAGGTCAACTCCATGTAGCACACTAGGTGCACAAGGGGGTCTCTAGACCCATCAAACTTGGACATTAATTTTGTGATTTTCATGGGTTTGATAGTGGTTTGATGTCTAGGGTTTAGTCCTATTGCTACCCCATAGCCCCGGTGGTGATGTTGTTCCTATCCCAATCCGGTGGTGGTGTTGCTGCTATCCCCATTGCTACCTCCTTCCCTATTTGAGCTGCTATCCTCAAGATATCCTTAGTGGTTAGAGTAGAGGGTAGTGGTGTAGGCACATGTTGAGGCAATGGGATGTGGTGGGTGGTAGTATGGGTATGGATAGGTTGGTTGAGGCATGGTATAAGTTGGGTGTTGCCCTTGTCCGTGAGCCAAGTTTGGGTACTATAGAGGATAGCCATGTAAGGCTAGTTCATATTGTGGCATGTGTACTCCTCCTAGAGTTGGGTCTAGCCCAAAGCTCCTTGTTGCTCCAAGCCCCATGGCTCCCATAGTGGTGTTTTCAGTAGCTTGGATTCACTCCTCAGCCCTAGGGGCCTGAGTTGTTTGTTGTGGCCTTTGTGTTCATGTTAAACCTAAATTCCCCTGTAACACTGCTTGTATTGGTGTTTGACACAACAAACCTAGAATGAACAACGGGTTTTCACACTGTTTCAAACACTCCAAGGTTCATGTCTTGTGCGCTAGCCGAGCTAAAAGCTACAAATGTGACCGCTATCTCAGTAGCCATTTTAGTTGTTGTTCTAGGAAGAAGGATTACTACTTCCTCTATAGGGTTAATGCTTCTAGTTTCTATAGAGGAAGGATTACTCCTTCCTCTATAGGGTTGATGCTTATAGTTTATGAGTTATAGTGGTTATTAGGATCCATATTGGGAGTGGATTCCTCTGTGCTTATAGCAGGTGGTCTCTCCCTTGCTAGATAGTTTAATAAGTCTTTGACTCTGACTCCTCAGTTGGACCACCTGTGTGATAATATTTATAATGACCTTTACAAAACTCCTTTAAAATGGACCACCTATGTGATAATGTTTCTAATGACCTCTACAAAACTCCTTTGAGTAGTAATGGGGGAGTGAGGAACTCTAACTTCTTGGTCCATATGCATCTCTGACGAAATATGTTTCCAGAAATAGGCTTCACTCAAGCTAGCATCATGGCTATCGCTCGAATACTTAGTTTCTAGGGTTGCTTAGTTCCTATGAGGTCCCAAATATTATGAAACCTGCAGAGATTCCTCTTGAGAAGGTGATCTTGATCCAACATCATTCAAGGCACTCTTTTATTGTAAGTGTTGCTATGAGTGTTGCGTGGGTTGGTGATGTACCCTCATAGTAACTTTGAGCTATTAATAATTACTTTTTCACCCACCTTATGATAATATGGTGTTGCTATGAGTGTTGCGTGGGTTGGTGATGTACCCTCATAGTAACTTTGAGCTATTAATAATTACTTTTTCACCCACCTTATGATAATATGATAATATGATAATATGAATATATCTTGATATTCTTATGCGACGGATATACCTTCTTTTATGGAATTGAAGGTTTCGTGCCTTTCTTCACATTAGCTTGTAATAGATCAGTTGTAAGGATAGTCTACAACATACCAAAAAATAAGTTGGAAGGTCGTGGAGCATTCATTTCTTTTTCATTGGGAATAAAGCTAAATATCCATATGGCTCAATATGTAGTCAAGAATTTTAAAGATGAGCACAAGCAACTTTGTTGTCAATGGCATTATGTATTGAGTGAAGAAGAGGCACTTTCAAAGAATAGGTACATTAGATCATGGTGGATGAACATGAAAGTCATCGATGGAAACTTGCTAGCCATGGATTGCCGACTTAGTTGTTAGCACATAAGATAACCCCATTAGAGGAAGAGCCTTATAGGGGTAAGTAGTAATGCTTATATTTTTAGAACATAGAGCTTACACTTTGGATCCTCATATATTAACTTAATCTTTTTTTGTAGAATGTGGATGACTTCACTTTGTCACACATGCCAACCACCAATCTAGCTCAAAGAAAACATGCAAGCTGATTGTTGGTAGGAGAGGGTTTCAAGGAAACCATCAGTTTATATAATGCTGCTATTTCAGATCTCACTAATGCCCTCTTATAATACATAAAGAAGCATGCCTTCGTGCAAGGCAAATATCATGGTGTAGGCCCTACAATAACAAAGTTCATGTAGAATGCTAGATCATCAAAAGCTCCAAGCCCGTCAACCACTAGTAGATTGCTAGGAGAAGCAATGAGTGGTATGCCAATGCATGAGCAGCCAAAAACAGTAAAACTTGAAAACTAATAGTTATAAATCATGATGAAAACTCATTAAAACTCCCTAAACACGTCAGAAAGAACCAGCCACACAAGAAAAAGGGTAGGAGGTTAAATTTTCCACCCCCTATTCCTACAACTACACAAGGTGGTTTGCATAATGAAGAAGGATTTGCAAATTGAAGAGGAGGTGTAAGAAATTGTTGAGAATGATATCCACAACTCAACATGGGCTATATGTCAAACACCTCTAAACAACAAGGTCACTTGCCAAGGATGGTTAGGTGGCCAAGATGGCAAGTGTAAGAAGAATATCAAAAACTATGGGCGAGGTGTTCAAGCTCCTTCTTTCTATGGTATGAGAGAGAGGTCAGGAGGGTAGAGGCATCAGTTCATGTGGCATTACAACAATAGCATGGATCACACTTAGAGAGTATGTAATACTATTTATTAATCACATGTAAGCCTCCAGTTGTTGTATGGCCAGTTGGAAGAGGTACAAACCTGACTTTGGATGAGATCTGAGCACTGGAGACTAGAGGATTTGTGTTACAAAAGGGATTATGCCAAGAAGCAAATAATGCCGCCCATCGTCCATCAACAAGGTATAGAAGTGGCATATCGGATATGGTAGTTAAGAGGACAGATTCAATCATTTCGAAGACAACTATTGTCTTTGAGCATTTGGTCATTAAGGTCGGATAGATGGAAGTGTTTGTAATTGAGACCGAGGAATCGTTACTACGTAGTGAAAAATACAAGGTGACTATGAAACAGAATCCATCATGTATATGTTCTGATTTTCAAATTAAGGTTGAGATATGTAGATCATAGTCTGCCAAGCAAGCACCTATTTTTTTATATTTACGTATTTTTGGGTTAGATGCGAGCCATAACATGTTTAACCCATTCTAAAAAAGGAGAACCTAATCAAAATGTTTAGCACTAGGCGAACAATCTAGAAAGAAGCTCTTTTAGTTCATATCTAAGTTGAATGATAGTATATAATGAGAAGATTGTTTTTAGAATGACACCCATTTATCCCTCTACTTGAATCTCGTTTGTGTGGACAAACATATATATTTGTGATTAATCTTGTCTCCCTCCCATTTAAATGTGAATGTTTACTTTGGCAAATTTGCATGAGAATGTGTACGTAGCGTTGAACTCCGTTGAACTCACATATATATTATAATCTGATATTACCAATACATAATGTCCTTGATGTCATGTCACTATCAACTTCCTTTATGAAGGTTTATATACTTTTTGCTTTTTTATATCTTTCTAGGATAATCGACATGGTTGTAAGATAATGCTTCAAATGAAATAATAAAATATATTTCTTTTTCTATTGATGTTGTCAACGTCACTATTTTATATATAATTGATATCATATCACTATCAACTTCCTCTATGAAGGTTTATATACTTCTCACTTTTACTATCTTTCTAGGATAATCGACATGGTTGTACTGCAATGCTTTAGATGGAAATGACACAAACCTTTTTTTCTATTGATGTCAATGGAATATCATCATTTTATATATTAACATTTTTTCCTATTGATGTTAAACATCATTATTTTATATATTATCAATGGTTGGAATATCTTGGCTCATTTATTTAAGTATAGAATTTATCCATGCAATTACTTTACCTAAAGATAGCATTTATTCATGCAATTACTTTACCTTAATATAGCATTTATCCACACAATCACTTTAGCTAGTTATAAAAATTATCCATGCAAATCACTTTATACTTTTAGCATATTCTATCTATATATATGATCCCTTAGTTATTATTCTCGCCCTCACCCTCACTCCCATCTCTCATTCTCTCCCTCTCTATCTCTCATTGTCATTTTTTTCCTCACCATCATACTCTCCCTCTATTTTACCCTCATTCTCACCCTTATTCTCTCTCTTTCTCATTCTTCCTCTTTTCTTCCCTCTCTCACTGTCATTCTCTACCTCACCCACCCTCATTCTCTCCCTCGTCTCCACCTATTTATCTCCCTTTCTCATTGTCTCTCTTTTCTTCCCTCTCTCTCACCGTCATTATCTACCTCACCCTCTCCCTCATTTTCTACCTCACCCACTCTCATTCTCATTCTCACCCTCTCCCTCATTGTCTATATTTCTCTAACTCTCATCTTTCTTACTCTCACTCATCATATCTTCATCAAAAACCCCCAACTCTACTCTCAAGGATACCCTTGAATCTGTGTACAAGGATTTGTGCAAGAATTCAAGTAGAAGTGTGAAAGAGCGCCTCATAAATACATTAGAGGCCTACAAACTTTGGGACAAGCTTTTAGCGGCCTCGGGGGGGGGGGGGGGGGGTCACTTAGCAAAATTGCCTATATCACGTGCGTTCATGGCCTATTTTATAAATCCCTATGTACCCTACAATGGCCATTTTTTAACCCTTTCTGTAACTTTTGATAAAATATATAATTCCTTTCTGTCAATAAAATTTTTTTATAGAATAATTTTAAAATCCCTTGTGTAAGAGATATGTAATTCATTTCAAGTCACTCTAGAAGTATTGGGGGGTTTTGAAAGTGACAAATGCAACTGTTTTGAACTATGAAAGTTGCTACATTGTAAGCTCTTCATTTGTGATATTTTGAACAAGCTACTAAGAGTATAAGTCATAGCTCTAATGTCCACGAATGAGAGTACAACCCACAGTATCTAGCTCCATGATACCAAATTGCATAGCAAGAGAGTAGCTCTATGCATATCAATAGATCAACTAACCATGAGTTGTTTAGAACCACAAGTCAAATCCCATGACCTGTCTTGCATAAACTCTCAATGCATATTCTCAATCAACTAGCTCAATCTAGGATAGCCTTTGTGAAAGGCTCTGCAAACCAAAGCTTCCCACCACACTGATCATCTAGCAAAGGTTTCACACTAATATTCTTGTTGTTCACTTTGATTTCGTGAATCCATAAACCCCAACATAAAAATTCAAACCTATTGAAAATTTCCCACTTTCTTCATTGTTATAGAGTGAAGGAGAATCACCATGAGCTGATCTTTCGAACTTTGTAGAAACCACAAACTTGCTGAGAGATGTTTGCATTGGATCATGCTCCTTCCCCTTTCGAGGACGTCCACGTAAGCCACTTAGAACTGGCTTGGATGTTTGCAACTCCTCCTTCATGACTGCCTTTGTGTGCAAGATTGACTTTGAGTGCTCTGTGAGAATGGTACACAGATCTGACCTTGGAGGACACAAACGCAGCCATGTGTCATCATACTTACACCTCACGTGAACAAAGCTTTTGTCTTTAAAATCACGTAGTGTGGCTGCAACGACTTCAAAGTCCAACCTACATGCAAATACAACACATAACAAAGTCAAACAAGTTACAAATCGACTTTCCAAAACCATTCTATCTTTCAAACATTTAAGTAACTTTATGAAGGTTAAACAATACCTTCATTGGTCTCCATCAAAAAGCGTAGAGTCTCTATTGAAGCCTCTATTTCTTTCCTATCATCTTGTTCTTCATCATTAGCCTGCACACGTTGCATCGACTCCTTTCCAAGTCCCCGAAATGCCATATAATTTTTTTCATGTCTTTTGCTCTCCAAGATGTGGGTTCTCATAAAGTTAGCAAGACAATTATATGCAGCATACTTCCCTTCTATTGAACCTACGCCATACAAAGAGTTGCACTCATGACACCATATTCGAAATAGAGCTTTCCCATTGACATCTTCACTATGTAATTCAAACCTATCATCCCTTTCAACCTTCATCTGTTTCAGCTTTAGTTTTTGTTCTAATACATTCTTGTTCCCATTGCTCAAGAACACTTGCACTTAACAATTTGCTTGTAAGCTTGGAAGTGGAGCCACTCAAAGTGTCACCTTTCTTGTTATCAATCTGATTTGAGCATTGTCGCTTACTTGGAGAAGGGAAGTTCATGCATGCTATTGGCACTCCTCTTAATGCGTACTTGAACCTTATTGTTGAGTGTCCATCGCTCTTCTTGTCGTTTCTTTATAATATAATTTTCCTCTATGAAGACGAAGGATCCAATCACAAGCTCATCGCCCTCTATCTGCTCACGAACCAAAGCAAAGGTGGGCTCGTCTTTTATCATTCTTTAGCCTCACAAGGCCTAAATCATCCTCATTATCATCATTGATCACTTGAATCTTATAAAAAAGATCCCATCTAGCCTGCGACACAAAGTATGTTTTTGAAGCTATGATTGTGGCATGCAACATCAACCTCACATAAAAAATAGATTGTGGCATGCAATATCAACAAAGTATATCAGCAATACATTTTCAAAAAATAGAAAACATGAGCAGGGTTTTGATCTAAAGGTTGATGGCCCTGGAGCACATCTGTTAGAAAAGAATGACTGTAAGATGCTGAGCGTGGAGGAACCGTTAGAAGCAGCCAGCAGCTTTGATGGAAGGATTCCAAACAACACAAAAGCCAATTAAGTTAATGAAGAAAAAGCTTGTTTTAGGTGATTCTAAGGCAGAGGCTAGTAGGCCTAGTTCTAGTAAAGAACCAGGCATATGTTGCTGCTACAGTGAAGCATGTATGCTGTGGGAGACATCATTGTTTGCTTCATGTCAATTGGATAACTTCAATGTCATTGTTTGCTTCATACAGAATGCTGGAGATGGATGTGAAGCGTGAGTTCCTTGCAGCTCCACAACCCAAGACTAGCTAGGGCATAGTTTTATTTTCTTTTTGAGATTTATGGGTGTGCAGACCGCCTGCTACTCCTTGTACTGTTTTATATAACAGAGGCTTCAAATCCATTGAGTACAATAGATCCCGCATGAGTGATCAGATTAACAACATAAGCTTCGTTTACATTCCGATGGTTTGCCCCCGAGCATGGCCGCACCACTGACGTGGTCGACCTGCTGGTTGCTCTCGATTCTGGCTATGCACGCTCCTTTGAGGAGTTGATGCAAGGCCTCCTGCTCCAAGACCCTCCCGTCACGTGCATCATCGCGCCAACACGTTTTTAAGCAATGTGCACAAGACTACGAAGAAGCTTGGGTTACCGTTTGTGTCGTTTTGGACACAATCTGCAGCAGCTATGCCTCATTGTTGATGGTGGCCAAAGGGTACAGGCCCCCAAAAGGTATGGATAGGGTTAATTATTACGTCGTAGCTCAATTTTTAGATCTAATTGAGGTGTGATACTTATCTGATTAAGGTGTCACTTAGGTTCTCAGCCTTCCGACGTGATTACTTGCAGCCTGCCTGGTGTGCCGCCCTTGAAGTTCGAAGAGATGAATGGTTTTGTGCAGTGCTATGACCCTGAGGATTTCATGTTTAAGCTGTTTATACGCCCTTTTGAGAGCATAGGAGAAACGGACTGCATACTGATGAACACCTTCGACGAGCTGGAGGAAGAGACCATGGCTGCTTTGAAGAAGGAGCATCGCGTGTTGGCAGTCGGCCCGTTGCTGCCCGCTTCGTTTTTCAAGGAGACGGAGAGCAGTGTGGCGACTGCGGTGTGGGCGGCCCGCCGAGGATGAGAGCTGCTTGGGCTGGCTGGACAAGCACGAGGCGGGGTCTGTGATCTATGTTTCTTTCGGTAGCCTCGCTATGATGACTGCAGAGCAGATTGCAGAGATCGCCCTTGGCTTGGAGGCCAGCCAACAGCCCTTCTTGTGGGTTGTCCGCTTGGGGCTGATGACAGGAGGTAAATCAGCAGAGCTGCCGGAAGGCTTTCTAGAGAGAACAAAAGCACGCGGCCTGTCATCCCATGGGCGCCCCAGCTCAAAGTCCTCCTCCATGAAGCCGTGGTGGTTTCTTCACGCACTGTGGCTGGAACTCGACCTTGGAAGGCACCAGCGCAGGTGTGCCATTGCTTGGCTGGTCGTCCATGTCCGACCAGGCTATGAATTGCAGATGTGCAGTGGAGAGTTGGAAGGTGGGGCTGAGCCTGGAGAGAGGAGCTGAAGGGTTCGTTCACCAAAAGGAGGTTGAAAAGAAGGTGATCGAGCTGATGCAAGGTCAAAAGGGGAAAGCCCTCAAAGCTAGAGCCAGGGAGTGGAGGGAGGCTGCTGTGGGCCGCATCCCACAAGGAGGGCTCCTCTCTCAAGAACATACAAGTCTTCATTGACAATGTACTAGGAGGGCTACCCTAACCCAACCCTAACCTTCAATTTGAAGGCCATTAAAACTAGGTTGATCTTGAAAAAAAAAATATTGTTTATGTCTAAAGTTTAGAGAAATTTTCAAGCTTTTTGTGGTTGCAACCCTATGTTGTAAGAGGCTTTCTGAAGGGCTCTGAAGCCCTCTGAAGGGCTTCAAATCCCTCTGGTCCCAGCACTACAGTAGTGTCTTTCATCTCTGAAAGAGAGCCACATGCTTGCAGGGCAGTTATAAGTGTTTGCCGGTCAGAACTCACACCTTCCTCTTGCATTTGTCTGTACAATTTCAAAGCCCTCTGTCCCATGACCCTGCTCAACATATGCTGCAAGCATTGCATTCCATGATACAGTGTCCCGCTGGGACAACCCAATAAACACCGTCTCTGCTTCCACAATGGTTCCATACTTCCCATATATACTCACAAGAGTGGTACCAACAAAGGTATCTGAAGTGAAGCCCTTCCTCAGAACCTCAGAATGTACGGCTTGAACAATTTCCAGAAGCATGAGTTTGGAGCATTGCCTCTCCATGACAATACAGTCCTCTACAAGACTGCCACATGCTTGAAGGGCAACCACCAATGTCTTCTGATTCGGGTTCATGCCTGCCTCTTGCATTTGTATATAGGAAAGAAGAGCTTTCTTCCTTGACCGCGCTCAACATATGCTGAAAGCAGTGCATTCCACGGCACAATATTGCTCTGTGATAGCCCATTGAACACATGCTCTGCTTCCACAGTGGTCCCACACTTGCCATACATACTCACAAGGGTGGTACCAACAAAGACATTTGAACTGAAGCCCTTCCTTTGGGCCTCAGCATGTAATGCCTGGCCAATTTCCAAGGCCATTACTATGGTTAATTCACCCTCCACAGTGCTTTCTTCCTCTGCGAGTATACCACATGCTTGAAGGATAGCCACAAATGTCTGTTGGTTTGCACTTACATCTTCCTCTTGCATTTGTCGATAAGCCTGTAAAGCCTTCTCTCCTTCACCCTGCTCAACATATGCTGACAGCATTGCGTTCCATGGGATGGCATCCATGTTGTGCTGTGACAGCTCACTGAATGCATTCTCTGCTTCCACAATCACCCCGCATTTGCCATACATGCTCACAAGGGCAGTACTACTACAGACAAAGACGTTGGTAGTGAAGCCTTTCCTTCGGGCCTCATCATGCAACTTCTTACCCTCATCAAGGGTCCGGTCTTGATGTATGGCAGGCCTAGATTTTAGAATTTATATTGTTCATTTCATTTATTTTCCAGACAGAGAATCAGATTCTATTGGGATGTAATCTTTTTGGTCTCATAGGTCATTTTGGCCTTCTAAAGACATTTAATACAACATTTCATTTCATTTCATTTCTCTCTCTCTCTCTCTCTCTCTCTCTCTCTCTCTCTCTCTCTCTCTCTCTCTCTCTCTCTCTCTCTCTCTCTCTCTCTCTCTCTCTCATATTAGAAGAGCTTATCCAACCTACTTGCTTCATTCAAAATGCAGTGCAAGATATCTTCCCCAGCTTCATAAGGTTGGAATGCCAAGTTGGATTTGGCAAGCATCAATGCGTGGTTCTGCAAAGGCACCTTGGAAAGGTCAAAACACCTCGGAAGATTGGCAGAAATAGCAATGCCAGTCCGTACTGCTAGTCCAGGGTTAGTTATGCAGTCCCGCACATGAAGCAGTGCCCATCTGTATTGTGAGTCACCCTCTGGAATGATGACAGGTGTTATGGGCATTGATATGTAGTTGCATGTAGAATTGCATAGAGCGTGGGGGCAAGGGTTACCCATGCTGCCCCACACTTGGGCTACCTAGGACAGCCCATGGGCCATGACATTGGCCCACAAGAAGCTCTAAGCATTGTGGCCATCCCTTAGAGGGCATAGGCCTTGATGGCCAGCCTCAGGCAAGGGCCGAGTCGGCCAGCCCCTAGTAGGCATGGACTGGCGGTCGGCCTGGGCGGCCAGTTGGCCAGCCGATGAGGCCCTCACAGCCAGTTAGCCAGGCCATATTGGAAAAGGCGCCTATTAAAGCGCCGAGAAAAACAGGTCGTGGAGGATAAATAAACAAGCTGACAGGGTTATATGAGCAAACCAACTAGCCTTTTGTGCCTATAAAAGCATAGATCGGCAAAAGGCCTGACTCATCTCATATTTCACATACTGTTGAGATCCAAGGGCCAGGACAGCCAGAGGGAAAACTCCAGTCAAGGGAACTTGAAGGTCAGAACCAGATCATCTTCAGGCTAGGCTGCATGTTTATAGCCAAGAAAGATCATCAAGAAGTCGGTCTTTTTCTCATCATTCAATAAAGCAAATACACCAATCCTTAGTGGGGGCCATTTAGGGGGTATTTGGTGTATCTTGTCTTTATTGTTCTCTCTCTCTCTCTCTCTCTCTCTCTCTCTCTCTCTCTCTCTCTCTCTCTCTCTCTCTCTCTCTCTCTCTTATCTCCGCTACATTGTGCAATCGTACTTGAGGCCAAAATGACTCATGAGACCAAGAAACTACAATGTTGCACAATTTATAGTAGGAGATGCATTGAGTTCTTCCCAAGAGGTATAACACCAAAATAGAAGGTGAACTGGGAAGTTGCAACAATAAGGCATATGTCTGATTGATACATAGCTAGGCTATGTGCGGAGAGAGAGAGAGAGAGAGAGAGAGAGAGAGAGAGAGAGAGAGAGAGCATAAGCCGTACAAACCTGCTGCTCCTCGCTGGCTCCTCAGCTAGTGTGTAGTTCTGCGATGCCTGCCACAACGGCCGCCTTCTTTGGCCTGTTGTGACCCCGTCGGTAGCTCCTAATCAACCACGCAACAGCCTCAAGCACCTCACCCGACCATCAAACTGCGCGGTGCTCATGGTGGGCCGCATCACCTACGTGCCTGGCCATTTTTTTTTAAGAAAAAGAGAAGGTTTGATCGTTAAAATCAAACCTGAGTTTACTTTTGTGCCTTGAGAGAGAGAGAGAGAGAGAGAGAGAGAGAGAGAGAGAGAGAGAGAGAGAGAGAGAGAGAGAGAGAGAGAGAGAGAGAGAGAGAGAGAGAGAGAGAGCTGCGTACCTGAGTTTGGGACCCGTCTGCCAACACTACCCGCCTGTTTTGAATGCGCACCTATAAATCGTGT